>NC_089823.1:228757957-230148409 GCF_035046505.1 Tiliqua scincoides
CTAAATAAGGTGATACTGATGAAATGAGAACAATTCCAGGACTCGGTAACCTTTCAACTTTCTCATTTCCACATCTGTAACTGTCTCCCTGGTGTCTAATGTGTACAAGGTAAATACACACATGCGTGTGTGTGTGTGTGTGTGTGTAACCACACACTTTCAGCCAGTGGCATACCTGAGGAAGGGGCAATGGGTGCAAATGCCCTGGGTACCAGGCTTGGGGAGCAGCACCGAGCCGCCATCCATTCCCCCAGCAGCGCTCCCCCAAGGCACTGAGTCAGTGTGCTGATATCAGTGGGCCAATCTGAGGGCCGCCCCTGAAGGCAACCTCCCAGAGGCCATGTGCATCCTTTCTGGTCCTCAGAAGGCCATGTAACCTTCTGGAAGCCAAAAATCCAGTTTTTGGCTGAAAACACAGGCCAACACACATTTTGTTTCCTTAAATGTTATACCAATTCCAGGGTATATTTGGGGTGCCGATTCCAAAAATGGCATCTGTTTTGCCCTCATGAGGAAGCTGCTTGAACCATTCACTAATGAGGCTATACTATATCTCCAAAACTAGATGTGATAGGGCAAAACGGATGCCATTTTTGGAATCGGCTCCCCAAATTCATATCAAACCACCATAAAGTTTGCGAAAAACTTTTCTTACCCTCAATTTTGTAGGCCTGTGAGATTGGAAGTGTTGGCTTTGGGCCTCCAGAAGGCCTTACCCAGCCTTCTGAGGGCTAGGGAGACCACGTGCAGCCTCCCTAGCCCTCAGAACACTTAGAGGGGGGAAAGAAGTGGGTACAGGGGGCAGCACCTCCAGGTTGGGGGGTGGCACCCCTGGGAGTGTGCCATGCTCTGGGCAGTGGCCAGGAATGTCACTGCTTTTAGCTGAGCAGAACCTACTGTGTTGTGTAGGAAGCGAAACATATTTCATTTCAGCAACTTAGGTACAAATCCAAAACTAAGTTAATCCCAAAAAGAATTGAGTTACTTTGAAGCCCATTGGCCTCAACTGTGTTAAATGAAACTAATTCACCAATGCATACAACGGAAGTTCCAAACGCAACATGATGGGGGAGATGCACAATCAAATCTCAAAAAGCAGCCACAAGGTGGCTAGAGCTTTTCTTTGCAGGTTGACTGGGTGGGAAACTGTCAGGAATCAAAAAGTGTCAGGCTTCCGTGAGTTCAGTTTTAGGGTCTGGGGGGAGCTGGTGTTCAGAGCAAGCAGACCCAAAGCAGGTCCATGGTCCAAAACATGCTAGGGATGAGTGACAGGCCAGCAATCAGGATCAAGGAGCAGGTGTATAGGTATGTTTTCAGCATCAGAGTCAAATCATTTTCAAAATACGTATGTAATGCAATCATTTTGTTGGTATGTTTGGACTTGAATAAATTAGGCCGTAATCCTAACCTTAATCCTAGGATTAGGCTGTAATCCTAACCTAACAGCAACTGTTACCCTGCACATGCCCAATCTTGTTTGATCTTGGAAGCTAAGCAGGGTCAGGCCTGGTTAGTACTTGGCTGGCAGACTGCCTGGGAATACCGGGTGCTGTAGGCTTATACCATAGTCTTTCGAGACTGAAGGTTGCCAACCACCTAACCTTACCTTGTGAAGTACATGTTCCCAAGCATTGCAGGTGTGCCATAAAGCATGTCTGTGGTGACTCTGGAACAGTCCAAGCCAGCGCATGGACGTGCACTGGCCTGCTCTCGTAGGATCCCATCTGGCACTGGCTCAAATGGGTACCTTTGCGTCAACCCTGATAGGCCAGAAAGCTAGTGCAAGAGATAGGAGAGGGTGGCAGAAGGGCGTAACTGAGGTGGGGAGGGGTGTTTTTGGGTGGGGAGGGCAGTCCAGAAGGTGGATCAGGCCTGAGAGAGGGTGGGACCGGCCACAGCAGCCCATACCATATCATAACCCTTTGTCCCTGGCACGAGCAGCCTAATACAGGTTGTTCAGATTTGTGCCAGTGAATTCGCTAGTTCAGATCCGAGTAGCACCATGGGGGTGGCTGGGACCTGACATGGGGTAAATATCCTGAGTTGCCCTTTCACCACCTCCTAACCTGCCCTGGATTCAGCACAGGGTAGGATTGGGCTGCCCAGGTTTATCTGAGTCTAATTTAAGGTTGGTGTTTAATATTTGTTGTTTGTATTCCCTATGGTGTGTTCCATAAAACTAACAAAGCAACCATCTGGCTGTCATTTCTTTCCATTTCTTTTTGTAGAAAGAATTGTTCTTTTCTCCAAGATGCAACATGGAAACTTTGCCTGCACAAACAGCAGGAAGAACAACAATTAAGCAGCTGACTTGCCAGTAAATACTGTGCGTTAAATCCACACTGACTTCTTTTCTCGGGGGGCGGGAGGGGGAGAACAGAAGTGTGCAATTTTTTACAAGCCATCAAATAAAAAAACTTCCATCTGTACAATTCCTGCCAAAACTTCATGTGAAGTGCAAGCTGAAGCACATTTGGTGATTCCTCTTCAGGTGAAACATCTAAAGAGCTTTGGGAGAAACTAAAGGAGTTTCAAGAATGCAAGCATGATATGTTTGCAGAAATGTCATGCTTTTCCCCCTTAGCTGTCTCTGGAGTCCACCTAAAGCAAAACGCTGAGAAAATTCTGAGGTTTCTAGACAGGGAAAACGTGGGTGAGGATGCAAAGAGTTGAAAGTCCCAGTGAGATCTCTTGGAGAGATTTATTTGAAGAAACTGTACTAGCCCAAATTCTGGTCCAGACCCTCTGACTTTCACCTGTAACCATTAGACACCACTGCCACCTGGAGGAACTTTAGTATAGATAGATCCATAGGTGAAATTCTGAGGGCCCAATCCAGTGGCAAAGTACCGTACGGCACTTTTGTGACTCTCAGCGTTAGTGTTGGGCTGTAGTGCTGGCATTGAGGGTCCTTTAGGACCGGGCTGTAAATCTCCTTCCAATGCCAATGGCCAAATCTCTCCCTCAGTTTCCCACAGCTTTTTCAAGTACTGTATGTTACAAGAAGGGAGCCTGCTATAGAAACAGTTGGCCCACTGGACGGGGATGGGACGGGACAGGGGACTGGAGACTGCAGAAAAATTAAATGAGTTCTGCACATATGTCTCCATGGCAGAAGAGCTTGGGCAGATACCACTTCTGGAACTGCCCTGTTTAGGAAAGGTGACCAAATAATTATGTCAAATTGAGGGAACATTTTGGAACTTATTGACAAAGATTAACAAGTCATGGGGTCCAGATGGCAGCCACCCAAGAGTTCTTAAAGAACACAAATGTGAAATTACTGATCATCTGACTAAAATATGCTATTTGTTCCTTAAAACGGCCAATGTGCCAGAAGACTAGAGGCTAGCCAATGTCACACCAATCTTTAAAAAAGAAGGGGTGTTGGGGGGGGGGGAAGAGATGAACTACCGACTGTTCAGCCTAACAACTGTTGAAGGTAAGATGGTGGAAAACCTAATCACGGATAGTATCTTGGAACATAGAGAAGAACTAGCTTTGCTAAGGGAGAATCAGCATGGCTTCTGTCTTCCCAGGATGTGGTGATGGCACCTTGCCCAGATGCTATTAAAGAGGGATTGAACAATTTTATGGAGGAAAAGGTCCTTCACAGGTTACAGGCCATGATGACTGTATGCAACCTCCAGGTTTTAGTGGTAATCTATCTTTGAGTGCCAGATGCAGGAATTGGCAACAAGATGCAAATCTCTTGATGTCTTGTGTGCTCCAAGATGCATCCGGTGAGTGACCGTGAGATACAGGAAGCTGGACAAGATCTGCCCTTAGCCCGATCCTGCACAGCTCTTCTTATGCTCTTTCCTGATCCATCACCTTGTAGCGCAGATAACAGGCTGGGGTCCTGGAACAGAAAAGCTCCCATGTTTGCAAGCTGATCAGTCAAAATAGGTTTTCAGCGAAAGACTTTTTCGTTTCAGAATACAAGAAAACGGAAGTGGTTCAGCAGACAGAGTAAGAAACCAAAAGAGTTTATTCTAAATCTGTGATGGGACAGCATGCTTTCTTCCAGGTGAAACGAAAGACATGCTCAAAGAGACCGAGTGCCAGGCAGAGAAAGAAGAGGCAGAGGAAGAACGCTTGCCCTCCCTGTTTTCAGAAGGTGGAGCTTTGATTCCAGTCTCTCTCCATCATCAGAGGATTCTCCCATGGACTGCAGCTTTGTTAGGGTAGGGCTTATGCAAATAGATCAAGGAATAGATCAACCTCTGCTAAGAACCAAGCGATAGCTCAGAAGGTTCTCTCCCATTTCTTCAGGAGGGAACTCCTTCTGGCCTTGATAGACATGGCACCTTTCTATGCATGGGTCAGAGAGCCAGGTATTAGCATATTTATATTCTCTATGTGACAAGCAGGCAAGCTTCTTATGCTTTCAGGAAGGCAATGCAATCTTAGTGCAGCTGAAAGGTCAAATGGAGCGGATTTTTTTTTAATACCTAAAACTGGGGCTTTTCTCCACAGGGGGCATCCACATAATCCTATTTAGGGGCATTTCCACAATTCACAGAAGATAAATCCTGCCATAGACAGGCATATTTCATTGCCACTAGTCCTTGATGTGCCATTAGGCAGAGGGAAAATAAAATTCTCCAGGCCATGTTCGTGCGTGTGTGCCAATATTGTCGTCCAATTATAGCACATTGTGGGGTAGCGAGATTAAACAAAAAGGGAAATTAACTGTTCAATTAATTCACAAATCATCTGCAGAGTCTTTTATTTAAAATGAATTTTATTACTGCCTTCTTCTGTGTTTAATTTCATTGTAATAAATAGGCACATCTCAAAAATGTCGGGAAAAGAGAAACGTTGAAGCCACGCAAGCATCGTGTTAAAGGAATTGCTGAATTTATCAGACTGCCATGAAGGAGGGAGGGTCTGGTTTCAAAGGAGCGAGGGCCACAATGGTGACTCGTAGCTAGCTAGGTAACCATTCACATGACAATATAAGGCAGGGGATTCCAAAGTGTGCATTGCAATGCCTTAGGAAAATCTCGCACGATCCAAGTTAGCGGCACCCAAATCTTGGGAGATTTGGGCGCCACTGTCTTGGAGCTCACAAAATTCCTTAAATTTGGGTGCCACCATCTTGAATCTCATGAGATTTTGCAAGATCCAAGATGGTGGTACTCTGCTGAGGAGACTGTGGTGGCAAGGTAAGTTTGGGAACCACTGACATAAGCACTGCTGGATCACACCAAAAGACCAGTTAGAGTCTTGTCCCAATTTCTGGTGGGTCCCGCAGAGCCTCCAATGAAAACAGGGGTGATGGAAAGATCTGATAACTTGTTCCCTCAAGCCCTGAGGCTATTCAAAAATCAAATAGCTACTGATTGTCCTGCAAACAGCTGAGCTCCTGCAGTGTGCAAGGCTGTGTAAATATAGGGAGATAAATGTTTAAGGGCCCAATCCTATCCAATTTTCCAGTGCCGGTGCAGCTGTACCAACGGGGCGTGCATTGCATCCTGTGGTGGTAAGGCAGTCACAGGGGCCTCTTCAAGGTATGGGAACATTTGTTCCTTTACCTTGGGGCTGCATTGCGACTGCACCAGTGCTGGAAAGTTGGATAGGATTGAGCTATAAGCATATTTTCTCTGTTAATGGCAGGTAGTGTGGGCAGGTGAAGACTGGATCACATAACTAAGCTCCTCAAGCCTTGAGAGCTGCCTCATTAAAAGTAATGGATGGAGAGTTTTTTTGCAAATAAATAAATATTATTTCTTTCTAGATCGCCTTTTTTAAAAAGTCTTATAAATCTAGGTGGGTCCTGATAGAGTGTCATTTGAAAAAGTGGGGTCTGGTGCTAAAACGTTTGAGAAACACTGATCTACACTAAAGAGGAAAGGTGAGTGGGACAATCATGGTGGTTCCTATTATTATCGTGCCTTTTCTGTCCTGGATGCACTATCAAACTAGGCTGTCATGTGCACCAACTCAGCCCAGTCAGGCATCTGACTCAGCAAGAGATAATAGCAAATAGAAAGCTGCTACATACTGAGCACTCAGTAGCCAAATAGCCCAGATTAGCCTAGTGGGCAAATTCAGGAGCTTCAGGCCTTTCTGTAAACCACAAATACAGGACTAGCCTGTTTATTGGCTGGCTGCAATGAAATTTGTCCCAGACTTTTTTTTTTTTTTTAATTTCACTCTCATCTTGCAGTTGTTCTCTGAAACTAACTTGGAGTTCACAATTAACAACAGCCACCATATCAATACCCTGTGTGGCGCACGATACGACACAAATTAATAAAGAAAGCAGCGTAATGAGCAGAATAGCAATTTTCCTGACGGAGAGGACAAAGCACTTCCGTTTTCTGAAAGCAAGGCTCAGGTGCCAGCGGAGAATATAAATAAGATAAATCAAATCCCCCAAAACGTGCGCGAGGAAAGTTTGCCTTATCAGATAATGAACTGGCTTTTAGCGATGAAAATGGTAATGGGTCCATCAGCAGGGCTGATAGCAGTGACAACAGCTGCTCGCAAGAGATCCAGAACCACTTGCTTGGTGACTGGTGGGAGAAAATGCATGGGTTGCAAATCTCACAGTGAACTGTTGAGCTTTCATTAAGTGTTTGATTCCAAGTAACTGTTCACGTCTCTGGTTGATTTATTTAGTTAATGAAACCTACATCCGGCGTGTGGAACCCAACTGTATGGTGGTCAAAGTGCCGATGTCATCATGAGGCTCAGTCAGCTGACTGGTTTTACTGCTGGGTCTGTGGCTTTTCAGCAGCCAGCTTCAAATGGAATCTCTATGGAACAGGTTTGTATGAAGACCAACATTTGCTAACCTAACCTGTTTCATAGAGATTCCATTTGAAGCTGGCTGCTGAAAAGCCAGCTCTTGTAATATTACATGCTCTTATACATGACGAATATTCATGACGAATCTCAAACATCTACACTTCTGCTCTTCTGAAAGCATAAGGACCCAACTCTGAAAGCATGGCAGACTCATTAGTATGGACCTGGTGCCACAATTTCCACCACTGAGGACTGTCAAAGTTCACCACAATCTGGGGGTGGGAGAGAGATGGCAGAGTCCCTCTAAAATAACCAGATTACACATTTGCAGGGTCGCTGTTGGCGGTGCACACTGTCACAAACATCCTGTGAAGCATGTTGTGACAGTGCAGGCCAAAGCCTTCCCAGATTTGCTGGCAGAAGAAGCAACATGTGTTGGTCAGCATAGGGGCAGAATGGGGAGGGAGAGAATGGGGATAGGGTAGAACAGGCCCAGGGAGCATGGCAACAAAGGCAGGGGGGTTGACAGATTAGGCCCAGGAGGGGCACAAATGGCAGTGCTGGTGCTTCCCACATCCTATCCCACTTTTCCTTTGATCTGCCAACACAAATCAATTTGGCCTTGCACCAGCAATTTCACTGGTGTGGGTCCGAGTAGACTCATTGTGCTGCCTGGGGCTTTCCCCAGGGCAAGGGGAGAAATATTCCCTTACCTCAAGGTGAACTCCAGCATGCTAAACTCCCCCACAGGATGCAGCAAAACAAAGCCTCAGGCTATTGAAGAGTCTGCCCCCCCCCCAAAAAAAAACCCAACACAACCAAAAAAAAAAAAATTACAGTGGGCCTCCCCATTTCAGGGCAGGTTAGGATTGGTCTGCCCTTCTCCTTACGGTGATTGTGAAGCATTTGAAGTTCTAGAATTCAGATAAATGTTTTCTTTTTAAAAAAAAATATTCCCAAAATCTAATAATTCAAATGCCTGCCTTGAATCTGACTTTATTCTGAATTAACTGGATCTGTTTCTGAAATGAATTAGATGCTTGAACAAACCTCTACTATTTTAGATTTTTATTTCCAAATACTATGCCATTGCAGAGGCAAAATTTGCTACAAAGTTCAGTTCACCTGTGTTTCCCCACACTTCTACATTACTGATGCATACACGCGTATTGATAAAACACTACAAAAAAGCAATCTTGTGATCACAGCTATGAATTCATTTCGATTCTTTTTTGTGCAATGTTTGATCAATGCACCAGAGTGAATACATATTTATGCGTATCAGTAAAACACTGCACAAAACAATCTTTAGTGAATAGTACATAAGCAAGATTGCTTTTCTGCATTGTTTTTATAAATGCACAAATGTGTGTCAGTAACACAGAGGTGGGAATATGAAAATGGAAGGAATGGCTAGTTGCAGAAAATTGTGTATGTACCAATCCTGGAATTGATTTTAGATCAGGGGTGCTCAATAGGTGGATTGCGATCTACCGGTAGATCGCGAGGCAAAATGAGTAGATCGCGGAGTGCCGGCCCCCCCCTTCAGGTGCCTCTGGGAGGAAACGCCGGAGTAAGGCTCATTGTACTCAATGGGGCTTACTCCCAGGTAAGTGTGGCTAGGATTGCAGCATCACAGCCTAATCCTAGGCATGTCTACTCAGGAGTAAGTCCTGTTATACTCAGTGGGGCTCAAGGTACACCAACATACATTGTACACATAAATGTTATATGTTATGATGGCGCGAACATTGTAAAAAAAACTCTGGTAGATCTCCGGGCCTTGCTGGGTTTCAAAGTAGCTCTCGAGCCAAAAGAGTGTGAGCACCCCTGTTTTAGATATTCTCCCCGTTAAATCAGAATTCAAGATTGGAATGGAGGGCACAATGAATATAAAGAAACAGAACTGGATAAATTAGTTCATTGCTATCATTTGACTGAATTGTTCTTCACATAATATTATGGTGTACCAAGAGAATTTGTGAAGATTCCATCCCTCGATGGCCTTAACGGCATTGTATTCTTTGACTCTTTTGAATAGTTATTTATTAAGTACACTTTTGATAACAGCACTGTAAATCACAGTTTGTCATAATCCAGCCTCCAGTCTGAGTTATCAAAAGATTTAACACAAGCACTTCTGTTGGTGCAAGGAATGCCATTATCGGCTGACATTTACCTACCATTCTGTCACACAAAAATACGACTCTATTAATTTATAATCTATTATACATAAAAAATACATGCCAAGAATAAATGATGGATTTTTAAAGGCTGGCATTGTAATTTGCAGATACTGCTAGCCTAATCAAAGTCAGAGTCTTATTTATTTTTAATGAACTAAAGTTCTCATGGTGGCCAGGGTGTTGCTCACTGAGAGATTCGGTTGGCATGGATGTTGTTGCAGCCTGAAAGCTAAGGACCAAACTAGATTGCATTGCTGGAGGGGACAAATTGAGGTCAGGAGTGCAATGCAGGGGAGGGAAGAGATCAACTCTCTGTCCCTGCCATTTTACACCTGAAAAATAATCTCCAAAGGGGCTGACTGCCACGTACTGAGAAAATGATTTTCAGCCAAAAAATGGTGCAGGGTAAAGGGTTGAACTGCTTGCACCACCCATGCTGATATCCCAATCTAACCCTCCCCACCACTGCTACTGTAAGGAGAAAAACATCTCAAGAGAGATGATGTGGGTTTAACTTCATGCCTAGTTTGGCCCCATGTTATCTCCAACTGCGATACAAGGACATCTGCAAGAGGGATCTGAAGGCCTTAGGAATGGACAAGTGGGAAACCCTGGCCTCTGAGCAGCCTGCTTGGAGGCAGGTTGTGCAGCATGGCCTTTCCCAGTTTGAAGAGACACTTGGCCAACAGTCTGAGGCAAAGAGGCAGAGAAGGAAGGCCCATAGCCAGGGAGACAGACCAGGGACAGACTGCACTTGCTCCCAGTGTGGAAGGGATTGTCACTCCCGAATTGGCCTTTTCAGCCACACTAGATGCTGTTCCAGAACCACCTTTCAGAACGCGATACCATAGTCTTTCAAGACTGAAGGTTGCCAATACTATCTCCAATTACAGGATCTTCAATAGGCATCTCAAGACTCAGACATGCATAATGTGGTGACAGGAGTCCTTCCATAAAAAATGGACCACTGTCACTTCCACTTGAGAGTGCTTCCATATGGAAACTGCCCTCATGACATTAATCTATGGAACTCCATTCTACAGGATGTGGTGATGGCACCTGGCCTAGTTGCTTTTAAAAGGATTGGCATCTGGTGGGCTACCTTGACCTGATCCAGCAGGGCTCTTTTTATGTCACATCAAGCCTTTGTTTCAGCAACATTTGAAACTCAAATCCCTATTTAGAAATGGTGTTCCTGCATGTTACCTTATGGTAGCTATGACGTTCCAACCTACCTGTAACACTCATGTGGCTGATTCAGGCCTAACCTTTCAATATGTGAGTGGCAAATTTCCATTATTCTGTCTGCAAAACCTGAAGCATTTTTGCCACACGGAAACCAATGGGCTTCCAGAATTTATCCATCAAAGCAATAATTGTCTTGAAAACCTGGACAGTTTTATTTATGTATTCATATTTAAACAGTTTGCCATGGTTTTCATTCCGTAAAGAGAGATGTCAAACCAGTCAACACTGATGGAAACAACCTAAATAATAAAGTCAAAGGAATACTCTGTCATGCAGAGTATTCCTTCTATGAATGGGATACTCCTATGAATGGAATACCTTCTATGAATGGAATACTCCATGAGCGCAAACTCTGAGAATGAAAGGAGTGTTCCTTTCACATGGAATGCTTCTTCCATTCTCAGAGGGACTTTTGACCCAATCTTCTTCAATAGTGCCAGCAAAATGCATTTTCCACCTTAAAGCATTTTGTGACAGTATTACTAGCCGGTGCGCCAGTAGGAAGGCTGGAACCTTCCGGTGCACACTGGTGGAGTGAAGGATAACTGCTGGACCAAGTAGGTCTAGCACAGGGAGGAGATGGGGCAGGGTGGGTGGATTGGGCCAGGAGGGGATGGAATCAACAACACTGGCACATGCTGTATTCCAAACCCCTTCCCGGGCCTGATTCACCTGAATCGATCAACTCATACTTGCTCCAGTGATATTGCTAGTGCTGGTCCAAGTTGAGCCATTGCAACTGCCAGCGCTTATCCAGGGGCAAAGGGACAAATGTCCTCTTAGTTCAAGGAGACTTTCAGCAGCTAAAATTCTGCCACAAGACACAGCGGAGCCCATACCAGTGCTACTGCATCTTCCTGTTGGAATTTAGTTAGGATTGGGTTGTTGGAGTTCCAGAAGTGAACTTCTTTCTGCAGAAGCATTACTCCTGATCCCACCCAAATTATATATATATATATATATATAAACATAGTATAAGAAGCAGTGGGGAGTTCGAGAAAGCAGATGTCATTACCAAAACCAGACATCAGCATGAACTGTGACTGTAGCAGGGAATGCAAAAGAACCTTGCCAGATGACCTCAGAGGATGGACAGATTCTTGTGGGAGACTGTCATATACAGTCTGTTTTTTTCCTGTTTTGGGATACCTATGTTGAGCATATCTTCAGAGAGGAAAAGTGGGCTAGAATTGTTTTTAAGTGAATATATAAAATGAAAGAAATGGGCTCAGTCCAAGACACAGGAAAAGAGATTGAAATGTTTTTGAAGGTAACTTCCAGTCCTTATAGATTTTTTTCTTTCTGCCAAAGCTATCGTAGTAGAACTCATGGGGGAATATAGTTGATGGATCCCATGAGATCCTCTTCAAGTGAATTGTTCTCCGATTCCTGGAGGGAACAAGCTGTGTGCACCCAAGCCGGGAGATTTAATTAAAATATTTTCAACACTTCCAACACAGCAGGTGCGCTCTTCTGAATTTTTAGACCTAAGGTATGATTTTCATCCTAAATAGACCTTCTTTTGATCATGTTGTTGAATATTTAATATTTTCTTCTAGGACCACTAGTTAATATTTAATATTTTCTTCTAGGACCACTATCCTTCCATCCTCGGGAGGACACAAGGCAAACTGTTTTGAAGCAAACCGAGACCCTTTTTGGGTCAGCTGTTACACTCCGTGGCAGAAACTTTTCAGTAAACATTTAGCTCTGGCCATGGAACAAAGTCTTAAGATTTTCCAGCCTCTGGATTGAGTTCAAAACCTGGGGAGATCAATGACAGAGGTTCCATAAAAGAGAAAGGCAGGCGGTTGTAAATACCCAAAGACACATTTGAACGCAACAAGTGTGCTTTGAGAGCCTTTCTTTAAGAGAGACACCTTCCGAAAGGCACTAATATAAACTCAATGGGAATCTCATTCTTATTCTCCTGTGTGTTTTCCTTTGAACACTTCCCTATTTCATAGCTCATTTGCACATAGAACAAGTCAAATATAGACAGGGGTCAGAAAATTATGATTGCACTAGACATCTGACACTAGATTTTTGTTTTTTAGATATTTGACTGCTGGGGCAAAATGCTTTGAATTAAGGCAAGAAGCAGGCCCTCGTTTCCATTCAGAGTGATGATTCACTTTTGATTTCTAGCCATTTAGAACTTTTACTATCTAGTGGGAACACTCCATTCCCATCCCGAATTGTGATTTAAGATAATACATATAAAACACTAGCAGGTTAAGACCATTTAATTAGCATTAAAACTTGGAAACATTAAGCACTAAAAATGTCTAACCATCATTCCAGGTAGATGAGGGTAGCCCGGCTATTAAAATTATATATTCCGCACCCTGCACCGTAACAAGATTAAAATGGATTAAATATCACATTCTTTATCTCTGCGATCTTTATTGTGCATTTACATTTATAAACAATTATGATGGCTGCCACGGCCTTAATAAAAAATATTGTTTGCGTAGGAAAAACGTGGTGCTTCACTGCAGCTGCCTGAGATCCAATGACAGGGTTTGGAGAAATATCTTCTATATTAATGAAGCTAATTTACATAGCAAACAGTTTTATTTTTTCCATTTTCTTTTTAGAATTTCTTATCTCTGTCTTTCATTTGCAGAATAAACAGCCAGCCGTGAATGTGCATTTTCTCCCCCCCTTCCCTCTGGAACCAGCATTATTTAAGGGCATTAGAGATCAAAGTGCTCAGCTGTCTTTGGACTTTTGTCCCATGCTGATAATGAGAGTCTCTCTCTCTCTCTCTCTCTCTCTCACACACACACACACACACACACACAAGAACATAAGAAGAGCCCCGATGACTCAGGCCAAAGGCCCATCTAGTCCAGCTTCCTGTATCTCACAGTGTCCCACCAAATGCTTCAGGGAGCACACAAGACAACAGACACAACCTGCGTCCTGGTGCCCTCCCCTGCATCTGGCAATCAGAGGCAGCCTGCCTCTAAAACCAAGAGCTTGCACATGCCCACTATGACTTGTAACCAGTAATGAACTTTTCCTCCAGAAATTTGTCCAATCCCCTCTTAAAGGCATCTGGGCAAGATGCCATCACTACTACCTGTGGCAAAGAGTTCCACAAACTTATTACATGCTGGGTAGACAAATATTTTCTTCTGTTTGTCCTAAGTCTCCCAACACTCAACTTTAGTGGATGTCCCCTGGTTCTGGTGTTATGTGAGAGAGAGAGAGAGAAAGAGAGAGAGAGAGAGAGAGAGAGAGAGCGCCCAACACAGGTATATGGTAAGGTATGGAAATGTAGGAGAGAACAATCCGATCTGATGCCCAATTTCTTGGAAGGTTGTCCAGTGTTTGAAATCTATGAGTAAATTTGATGATGTCCTATGAACAAGAATGTTGTTAGGGCTGTGTGACTAAGGGTGCAATCCTAACCAATATTCCAGCACTGACCTAGCCGCAATGCAGGCCCAAGGTACGGTAACAAACATGCCCTTACCTTGAGGAAGTCCCCCTTGACTGCCTCCCACTGCAGGATGCAGCACATGCCACATTGGCACAGCTATGTGAGTGCTGGAAAGTTGATTATTGCGCGCTAAGGTGATAAACTGGAGCCAGGGCCCTCACTAACACTTACAATGCAACACATACATTGATTATATCTCATATTTTCTTATTAAAAGTTGCATTCAAAATGTCACAATTAATGCCATAGTGCTACCTGTCATTACTTGGTGCATTCTAGCTGCCTTTGCAGCTCCCCCTATCTAAGGCAGTACAGAGTAGGCAAACCCATTAAGCCTTAGACCAATCAAGGCCAATGGGTAAAGCTTCCCATGAACCCAAATGGCAACCAGTATAGACACAGCTCCAGAGGTTGGGAAGAAGCTGGCAGAAAGCTGAGTGGTGCTGAGAAAAAGTGGTCACCTCAGTGGCCAGCATTGTCTCCCCTAGTCCAACAGCCATACACAGTCACACACAAGGCATGCTTCTGTGAAGGTAAAGGCAGAGAAATGTCACTGTCATGTGACAGGAACCAGAAGGACCCAAAGGTCCCACCTGCTCTACTGTGCAAATCAGGTGGAGCCGCTATGTAGTGGCCTGGAGCATCAAGCTATAAGAACTGTAAGGTAGTCTGGCACTGGCCTTCCCTACTGCATAACTCATGGTCCATGTTCAGTTAGTGGATTACTCCCAGAGGCATAACTAGGGTGAAGCCTGAGGGGCACTTGCTCTGGGCACTATGCCAAGGGGGGACACATGAATGCCCCAGGCTCCACCCTACTTATGGAGGAGGTGTTGCCATTTCACACCCTGTGTTCCTTCTTGTGTGGAAGATCTTTTTGAAGGGGAGTCTCCACATGAGAAGGAGCAGGGGGTCCAAAGCTGCTGCTGTGAGTGTCCCTCCTCAGGGGAGGTCCTGGAAGTGGAGGACAATGTCACATGACATTGTGGTCCAGGTTCTAGGGCAGTGTTTTATGTTTCTGATTACCCCATGTGCACCAATAAAGCAGTGCACATGTACATTCATATTGAGATAGCTTTTTGCAGGGTTTAATCAAAGTACACATGTGCATCGGTTATTTGGAAAGAAAACAGGAGAGATGGATTCACATGGACCTAAAGGTGTAGCAAACCATGCAAACCATGCCTGACCCATCTGTCTACATGAGGACAATTTTTTTAAAAAGTGAACAGTGAAGGATTATTTTTGCATTGGTTCTATTCTGAAAACAAAACCAGAAAACTCAGAACACCATAATCCAGGTGAAGTTGGATTTATGGAGAACATAAGAAGTCTCATTACCTTTTCAAGAGGCACTCAAGGCGAAGAGCCATAACTCAGTAGGAGTACATGCGCATTTCATCCAGAAAGTCCCAGCAGGGTCAGCCTTAGGGCAATTTGACCAATTAGGCCAAACTGGGCCCCATGCCTGGAGAAGCCCGTGCACCGGGGCAGGAGTGGAGTGCCCGCAGCCATAGTTGGCACCTTGCTCTGTAGCTGCCTCTCTGGCATAGAATCTTCCATGCTGAGGCATCGCAAGGAAAGTGCAGCAAGTGGAGCATGGCTGCTGGACGGCCATCCTGCCCACCTGCCCCTGTGTCCAGTTGGCTTGAAACTGCCAGCCCCAGAAGCAATTGGCAGTAACACTGCTGCTGGGTGCCTTCCCACTGCCGCTTAACCCCTTGCAGTGGGTATGCCCACCCCCCTGTAAAAATGTTTTGCATTGGGCTCCGCAGCTCCTAAGGTTGGCCCTGGGTCCCAAGTCAAATTGCTAGTATCTTCATACAGAGCTGGGAGAGAACCCTACCTGGGACCCTGGAGATCTGCAGTTATCCAAAAGTAGACTACACTGACCTAGATGGACCAATAGTTTGAGGTTCATATGCTTGTTGGCAACCTTCAGTCTCGAAAGACTATGGTATCGCGCTCTGAAAGGTGGTTCTGGAACAGCGTCTAGTGTGGCTGAAAAGGCCAATTCGGGAGTGACAATGCCTTCCACACTGGGAGCAAGTGCAGTCTGTCCCTGGTCTGTCTCCCTGGCTATGGGCCTTCCTTCTTTGCCTCTTTGCCTCAGACTGTTGGCCAAGTGTCTCTTCAAACTGGGAAAGGCCATGTTGCACAGCCTGCCTCCAAGCGGGCCACTCAGAGGCCAGGGTTTCCCACTTGTTGAGGTCCACTCCTAAGGCCTTCAGATCCCTCTTGCAGATGTCCTTGTATCGCAGCTGTGGTCTACCTGTAGGGCGCTTTCCTTGCACGAGTTCTCCATAGAGGAGATCCTTTGGGATCCGGCCATCATCCATTCTCACGACATGACCGAGCCAATGCAGGTGTCTCTGTTTCAGCAGTGCATACATGCTAGGGATTCCAGCACATTCCAGGACTGTGTTGTTAGGAACTTTGTCCTGCCAGGTGATGCCAAGAATGCGTCGGAGGCAGCGCATGTGGAAAGCGTTCTGTTTCCTCTCCTGTTGTGAGCAAAGAGTCCATGACTCGCTACAGTACAGAAGTGTACTCAGGACGCAAGCTCTGTAGACCTGGATCTTGGTATGTTCCGTCAGCTTCTTGTTGGACCAGACTCTCTTTGGGAGTCTGGAAAATGTGGTAGCTGCTTTACCGATGTGTTTGTTTAGCTTGGTATCGAGAGAAAGAGAGGTTCATATACTGTGGATCATACACATTCTTCCCTTGCTCTAAGCTCTCTCTAAGGCTGCAATCAAGCCTTGGAAAAGGAACTGTACAAAAAAAAAGAAAATCAGACTTCTTTTCTGTATAAAGATTTGTTGATTTCTTGAGAGTCAAAGACCTTGCGCAGAAAGTGTGTGGCTCATCTCTCTACTAATGTACATTGAATATCTGCATTCCCCCACCCCGTGCTAGCAATGGAAATGGCCCATCTGCCCCCTCCTTCCCAATTCCAATGTGAACCCTTCTAGGGTGCCTATTAGAAAAAGGGCCTCCTGCATATAAAAGATAAGTGAGTTAATAAAAATCTAAACTACATGAGAGGCAAGAGTAAATGGGGCATATAATTTTTTCATGAACCAGTCCCTTAAGTTTCGTCTTGCTAAAACATCCTGGATTTTTCTACATATTTATGAAAATAAAAAGTCACTGCCCTGATAGTTAAAGCACAACCTGCTTAACAGTTCCCTGCATTATTCCCTCTGTCAAAAAAGTCCAATATCGGCTATTGATGTTCACACAAAAGACAGAATAATAATGTGTTTTGCACTTGCAGCGATCACGGCAAGCTTTTTTAAAAAAAAATCACTGGGCTTGGAAAACACCATTTCCAGTTTGCCCACGTTTATCCACATTTGTTTTCAAGGCAGCCATCAAGGCTGGGAGGCAAAGAAAACCGCTACTTAAGGCAAAAATTCATGTTCCAATATAATCCTTTGGCTATCAATGACAGTTCTTAAATGCTTTTGCTCTTTATCCAAGCCAGTAGTATTTGAATTATGCAAATACTCTGAATTACATAGCTTGGAGCAGAATGAATGGATAGTCCTTTAAACTAAGGGTGAATTCCGCAACATTCAGGTTTGGGGAAGAATTTCAGAGGTTTGGAAAGCCCACTTCAACAGGAGAGGAAAGATCTTGGACCTTCCAACATTCTTGTCCACTTGGAGAAGCTGGCTGAGCTCTTAGTGTGCTGGGACTAAAGGGAAATTTTCAATGCCCTTTGGGGTTTGTCATCTTTTGAGTGACATTTTACAAGTCCCAAAGGACACTACAATAGTCCCAGCGTCCTAAGAACATAAGAACAGCCCCACTGGATCAGGCCATAAGCCCATCTAGTCCAGCTTCCTGTATCTCACTGTGGCCCACCAAATGCCCCAGGGAGCACACCAGATAACACCACACCCTACTCAGCTATTTTCAACTTCGGTGCTGCAGCACATTGGTGGGTTGCGAATGGTCTTCAGGTGTGTTGCAGGAGTTTGAGGGAGGGCCATATATTCATAGGGGGATGTGAGTCCCTGGCCAGCAGCGTGGTGTGCGTTGTCAATTGTAAGGTGCCCCTTGACCATTTTAGTGCCTTCTCAGCATGCCATGAGTTGAAAACAGTTGAAAATCACTGCACTACTGCAGGAGATTAACTATAGGGGGCAAAATGCAGGTATTGCAGGTGCTTCATATGCCTTGTAGATGTACCTCCCACTCGCTATCAGGGAAAGCACAGCTGCTTGGAACAATGTTGCCATGCAGGAAAAACCGCCACACATCCCTGTGAATGGTGCAATCTGGCTTTCACTGAGATCCGGCAGGAGTGTGCAGCGTCTCTGGGTGCAGAAGAAATGCAGAGGTGCACCACATCTCCCTTCAGGATCCTTGAAATATGCATACTTCCCTGAAGTATGATAGGGATGAGAGGATTTTCCCCTGTACCATTCTTTCATTATTCATGTTGGATGCTCTGCCTCAGGATCCACTCCTTCCAATATCTGCTTTAACTAGGACAATGTCTGACACCAATTCTGGAATTTAAGGATACACACTTTACCATTCATCTCATTGGTTCGTTTTATCTCCCCTTCCCACCCACCACTTGCTCAACATTAATTATGTGCATTAATAGTGTAAAAAAGCAATGCTGCCGTGATTGTCTCAAGATTCTTTCTTGTGTACACCTGAGTATTGGTAAAACACCACACACAAATTATGATGGACTGAAGACACTATGATGTCACATTTGCCTCTTTTGCAGTGTTTTTTTCAATGCACACAAGTGCATGGCTGATAGAGTGGGAAATGGGTGCAGTGATAGCCGCACATGAAATTAAGGTGATGAAAACTGACAAACTCTACCTGTCCAAAGGCATACAAAATACCGCAGACACTCGCCTATAAGTGGATCCCACAGATAAGTCAAGGGCAGGTTTTGAGCCAACAGGGAATTTTCTATGACCGTCGGATAAGTCAGGGGTTAAACTTAGGAGGGTGTCTGACTATAGTTTTGTCTGATTTTACCTGAGACCAGATCCTGAAAAATAACCTACCACTAATTGTTACCTAAGAACTGTACAGTCTCCAATTTATTAAAAACATAGAGAAAGATCATAAGATACATTTTTATTCTTTCTAATTTCTGGTCTTCACCACCTTTTTGTAAACACTATCAGAGTAAGTGCACTGTAAACATACCAGTAAAAGAGTGGTTCCCAACCTGGTATTCATGTACTCCCAGAGACACTCCACAGGACCTTTAGGGGTACTTGAAAAAGAATTGAATAATGGCAGAAAAAGGCAGGTCATGCTCCGGAATGCCTTGCAAGGACCAGCAAGGCAGGAAGGGAGGTAGCTAGTTGGCTGTGTAAACCCCACCAATAGCTAGTTTTCAGTCATCAATTCATGTATGAACCAGTGATTGAAAACTAGCACAGTAAAAAAGCTGAAACATAATATGGAAAGTGATCAATCACCCAGAATTTCTCAGGACACTTCTGGTGCAAAACAGTGCAAAGGCAGAGTCTTCTGTTCTTCAAACAGATGGAAAGAGAAAATATGTGATGAATACATGAAGTCTGGGTTTTCATAGAGAGGAGATGAGGGCTTGTATTATTACATTTTGTTTATATGAAAGGTACAATATATGGAAATGGGTTGCCAAGGGATATACAAGTGAAAAAGGTTGGGAACCACTGCAGGAGAACCATGAATCAAATCCACCTTTAAGGTGTCTGGTGTGTTAAGCCAGCAGCTCTACATATAGCATACAACTTACAACACATAACTGGGAGTGTGCAATTCAATTCACAGTAGAGAGATGAGATATTCGCAACCCTTTTTACTCAGAAGTAGACCCACTGCTTTCCATGGTTGTTATTCTTAAGTAACAGTGCATTGAATTGTAGCCTGGGACTTTGCCTCAAATGGAAAGGAGGATCCCATCCTCCTGTTGAAAAAAACAGACCGGCTTTGCAAGCATTTGCAAAAGAGAAGGAAGGAGAATAAAAGGTTAACTTTGGCTGGAATTTCCCAGTTGCTGTAGAAACAAATGATCTCTTTGGTGCCTGCCTGCTGCTTGAGAAAGAAACAAAACTTTTCAGAGTGGAAAGGCTCTGCCCTCTGATTGACCTGGAGATAAGGCGAAGTGATAATTGGAGCTTGATTACTTGGCAAAAATTTTACTAACTATAGTCGAATATCTAAGGTATGTAAGGAAAAAGGAACATTCAGTTCCAGCCTTGATTTGAGGAAAGGTGTGCTGTTTAAGGCAGTAAATGGGTACAGAAGGCACCCTGCACTCATCTCACCTAGGCACCCATTTGTTTGACTGTTCGCAGTATTTCTGTCCTGCCTTTCTCCCCAAAGGGACCCAAATTTGTCCCTGTCCTCTTCCCCCTCTCCCCACCACTCTGTTTGTTTGACTGTTTGTTGTTTGCGCAACCTCCTGATTTTAGAAATGGGCTATATCACAAGGCCAGATGCAAGGGAGGGCACCAGGATGAGGTCTCTTGTTATCTGGTGTGCTCCCTGGGGCATTTGGTGGGCCGCTGTGAGATACAGGAAGCTGGACTAGATGGGCCTATGGCCTGATCCCGTGGGGCTGTTCTTATGTGATTTGAAAACAATCAACAGAGAGTGCAAAATTGGGAGAAGCCATGTCACACTTCCACTCCTGCTACCTGTAGAACAGAACAGCACAGCCAGGAGGGAGAGGTAGGTAAGCTGGGGGAGGGGGATGTGTGCAGGTAGGTGACAGTGGCATCTATGCTGATCCTGACCAGGAAGAGGGCCACTTCCATCTTCATCTTCTCCCCTCCTTCTTGCTCATGCAGAAGGAATGCTGGGCAGGCATGCCGAGATGGCAGATAATTTGGAACTCCAGAACCTGGGAATTTCAGAGGCATCTTTAGTTTTGCTACAGCCCTATTCCAACAGGGCATTTGCAACTGTAGAATACAGCTCTGCTGTCCTAAATGGCTATATTGGAACCCCATCACAAACAGCAGCAGTGTGGAAAGCTAGCTGTCTGACTCATTGATCTTCACCACTGAAGGTAAACCAGGGGTGAGGATGGGGGAGGGGTGCACAGAAAGGGTTGGTGTTGGGAGAAATGGGGCCAGAATCACAGCTTCTGGTGGTAGGGTGCCCAGATGACATAACCGCCAAAGAGGACAAGGCACCCCCAAATGCAGGACATCCAAGAAAAATGTACAACATGACAAAATAAAAGCTAAGAACACTTGTATATTGATTTCAGGTGGTTAATTTTTAAACACTATATTATATGCAATATAGTTTTAAATTTAATAATAATTTATTACATGTAATTTATTAATGACAAGAAAGCAACGTGCTGTCTGCAGGGGCCTGCTCACAGGGAAAAGGAGGGCATTTAATTTCTTTTCCAGGACACAAGGCTAGAAAAGAGGACATGTTCTGGAAAAAGAGGATATCTGGTCACTCGTCAGGAGGGCATAGAAGGGACAGGCAAAAGGCGGATATTGGAGACAAGCCCTCCACCAATATCCTTTGTTCTCCTTTGGTCCTGACACACCTCCTTGCCTCTACTCAGACTTGCACCAGCTAAAGTGCTGGCACAGGTTCAAAGACACCCTCAGGGGCCCATGCAGGTGCAGAGTAAGGTTCGTAAACAAAAAGTTTACTTGTGCCTCTGTCCCCAAATGATCTATGGCTGTTCATAGGGTAGAGCAGAGCCTGGGTTGGTGCCTCTGCACCCTGTGGGCAGGCACTAATTAGAATTGGGCCCCAAGAGGTGCAACTCACTGCCACAGCATCACAATGTCATGTGACATCATGATGTCATTTCTGGATTCTCCCCAGTGGAGGAAATGTTGGTGGCTTTGTGCCCCCATTCCTTCTGTGGAGGCTTCCCGTTGAAGGAGAGGTAGTGGGAAGGGTACAAAGCCATGGGGAGGTAATGGGGAGGGTACAAAGACCTCCTCTTCCAGGGAGATCCAAGAAGTGACTGCCTTGCACTATTTGTGGTGCAAGGCAGTCACTTTCAGGTTCTCCCTGAAGGTGGGGGTGCTCAGCGTGGCAACTTCATGGCCCCATTCTTTCTCCAGTGGTGGCTCCCCTATGAAGGAGAAGGAATGGGGGCACAAAGCCATCAGCCTTCGTAACTAGGGCAGAGTCTGGGGGGCATGCACCCGGTGCAGGGACCCCTCAAGTTTCACCCTAGTTATGCCTCTGTGGGCCCTTAGTGTATACTAAATAGTAGGAGAACAAGTTTTTGTTCAACCTGTATTTTGAAGCACACATGTAGTATTAAAAATGAATCCGTTGCTTGTACACCATAAGACAGTAGCCATGAGATTCTCTTGATACTAACATTTCATCAGCTTGGTAACTGACACTGACACACAATTTCTTGGCAGCAGATGGTTTCTTTGGCATTCAGCGCTCCAGGACTCCATCTGAAAAGGGTACAATCTTTATAGAGTACTAACAAACTGAAACATGGTGGATTTATTCATTTAAGAGAATTATTCATTTAACTTTTTTCACCACTTAGCATTTAGATTCATTTACTATTCATTTATTCTCCCCATTGACATTCATTTATGCATTTATCAAATATTCATTTAAATAGGTTTCATCCTAACTACAGTAACTATAGTGACAGATTTGCAATATTTTCTGTTCTTTAACAGAGGCTAATTCTTGGAAAGACTACAGAGCAAGGCGAGGCCAGTTGGTCTGTCACATTCCTTAACCACAACATTTTTCCAGCCACCTTCTTCCACGCAGTGATGGTGCCAAAGTTCAGAAAATAGGGTCTCCTACCGGTGAACACATCAATTCACTTGCAAAATCTAATTATAAGCTGAGCCCAAACTCAACACACTCAGCTCATAATGGCTCTGCCAGTGCCATCACAGATCTCTCATGCTGCACCCATACATGCTGCACCCATACACGCCCTTCCCATTTATCTGGTGGCAGTAATATGGCAATCTCACTTGAACCTCTATCCCTCCATCTCTCCTGTTTTGCCAAATCCCTGATCTGAGCTTTGCCTAAAGGTCTTATGCCCACTTTAAACTAATTAGTTCGCCCAGCTTAACCACAGCTAGATCTAGCAGACTGCAAAAGCTACTTGTGCCCTAGCACCAGCAGAAAGGAGACCAGTAGTGGCTTGCCTATAAGTCTGCAGGGTCCCTCCTCCCAGCTCTCCAAGCAGCAGTCCTTCAGGTACAACAGAACCACCTCAGCTCTCCACCACTCAGCAGTCTACTTGACTAGTCTGTAAGTCAGTGTGCCAGCTAATCCATCCAAAAGTCCAGTAAGTCATACAGCAGTCCATTGGTTCATTAGCAGAGTCATGGGTCAGTCCATGAGCTGACAGCCAGTAAGTTAGATAGCCAGAGAGTCCGTTGATGAGTTAACAGGTCAGTTAGCCAGCAAGTCTCCTCGCCCTCCTCATCTTTCACTATAACCCACAAGCCCTTCCTGCATCAGGTGCTTCTTATATCCCTAGAGTCCTCATTACCTCTAGTGGCTGCAGCAGTGCAGCACACCCTCTGCTGCAAGCCTGTATTCTTAACCCTGTATTCCCCAGAGAAAAGGGCCACCACGGACACCTCATCCTATCTCCTTGCCAGATCTTCTGAAATTCCAATACACCTCCCCAGCACGCTGAATGCTGCAGTGGTTCTCAAACTCTTTCATGACCCTAGAGGCTGCTGCCTGATTTATCGGTGCCAAGGGGTGTGGCTATAATGATGATTGGGCAGTAGCGCTCCCCCCAGGTAACAGCTTGTTTAACCCTTGGTGCACATAGCCTAATCTGCCCTCTTAATTTTGCAAACCATCAAAAATGGGGTCATGATCCACTGGTGGGTCCTTGATCCACTGTTTGTGAACCACTGTGTAACAGCATCCTTCTAGGCACAAGAGTTCAACAGAAATTTTTTCATGGAAGGGGAAGGAATGGGGTGGAGACCGGGCAGGGATGGAGGTGTTTTGAGGCTGGGAAAAGGGTGGTATCAGCGGCAACTTCCCCAGCCCTCTGAAGGCTTCCAGACAGGGGCAAGAAAGGCAGCTGGGGGTGGGGGCAAGGAAGATGCTGCCACCCCAGTATTATTATTATTATTATTATTATTATTATTATTATTATTATTATTATTATTATTATTATTAACAGTATTTATATACCGCTTTTCAATGGAAAGTTCACAAAGCAGTAGGGCTGGTGCCCCATGGTCCTTGCCCCCCTTGACCTCCCCTGGTATGCCAGTGCTATAGGCACTTTAGAATAGGGGCCCATTCTTTTGCTCCTCTAAGAATAGGAATTAAATTTTTAAATGTAAGGGAAAGTAAGAGCCCAATCCTAACGGGCAGCCCAATCCTGAGCTGTCCAGGGCACCCCGGCTCGGCAGCACCGCAAGGGCTGCAGCTGAATCCAGCACCTCCCACGCTACCGTGGGAGGCACCTCGGGAGTAGGGGATGTTCATCCCCTTCCCCTGGGTAAGTGAGGCAGCCCTGCAGTGGGGCTACTCTCTTTAGCGGCGACCAAAAGGTCAGGCAACCTAAAGTAAAGGCGCTCATGTAAGGCACGCAGCCTTCACGAGCGCCTAGGATCCTGTGGAGTGGAGCTCTGTGGGTCCTCCTCCCACCCGCCTCCTGGCACGCCTCCGGCACACCCCCTCCCCTTGTCACACTAGCCTCCCCCCTCCCTGGAACGCGCCTGTCCCTGCCCCTGTTTGCTGTTCTGCAGCCTGGCGGTGTCATCCACTGCCAGGCCGCGGACGCTCCACCACCGCCCCGCGCTAGCCCAGCGCTAGCCCAGCACTGGTCGGCGCTGAGCTAGCACCGGTGCAAGCTCAGCGGTGAGCCCCTCGAATGTGCCTTACGGCATGTTTGCGACTGTTTTCGGTGGCACAGGGCCGTGCCACCAGGTTCAGGGTCGGGCTGTCAGTACAGTATTGTCAGAAAACCTTAGTATTTATTTATGACTTCTCAATTTTGATGTTTATTCCAACATCTCAACAGTTTTCTCTTCTCTGTCCTAAAAAAAAAAAAAAACGCAAGTGAAACCTGATGTGGTCTCATTTAATTTTGCAGCAATATTACACTCCCTTGTTATTAGTTTTTCTCATATATCCTGCTGTGGTCCAGTATCTTCCGCTAGTCTAGTTTCATTGACAATCTCATTCTCCTTTATATATCTGAAGGAGATTTTATTGTTTTTGCTGACTTGCTCGGCAATATTTTTCGATTGCCAATTTTGACATCCATATAATTGCACTCCTCTCTCCCAAGCCCAGCACTTTCCTTCTCTTCTTTTCAGGCATGTAATTTTTCCTTTTTTTTCATCCAAACAGGTCAAAATATTTCACAAGACTACTATTCTCCAACTGTTACTACTGAAAAAGTCATATTGTACCCTAGAGGGTAAGTAAGGTGCACTGGCAGGGGCATTAACAAGCTGGTATCTGTTCATAGTTTCACAAACTGAATGTACTTAAGGAGAAAAAAAATTAGTCTAATCTTATGCTCTGCTGCTCAGGAGGGTCAGCCCATAAAATCCGAGAGAGGGTATCTAGCTCAAATGCACACAGATCTGATCTGTTTCCCCTTTGATCTGGTGTATGGACCCAGACCCACTGCTGTAGCTAAGCCAGGGATAAGCAGTTGCAACCTAAAAGCAGTGGTGTTGCAGTGGGTGCAGACAGGTGACAGGTCTACTGGCCAAAATTATGAAAATCTTGGTATTTTTGTATACTACTACCATTTTATATATCATTTGATGCATAATTAATGCAGAATGCAATAAAACCAATTCCATTTAAATATCTGTATTCTACCAAACGTTATGGCTAATTAACCAGAAAAGGAAAACACAACTTCCTTATGTAAGAAAAACTGGATTTCTTTAACTCATAACTGACCAATGAGCCTGATTATTTGAGAGCTAATGAGGTGTTGTTTTGACAGAGCGGGGAAGCCATAAGGTACTAGTATGAGAGCCCAATCCTGAAAAGTGCCGCCGGCTTACAACCAGTCTTACCACTGGGCGAGTGCCCATGCTAGCCCAGCACTGGCAGGCGCTGGGCTAGCACCAGGCAGGCACCTGGCCCCCACCGCTTGGTGGTCGCATGGACCGCTGAGCCACGGCATGGTAGGTGGGGGCGGGAGTAGGCGGGGAGGAGGCATTCCGGGGAGCGGGAAGGCAGGCAGAGGGCGGAGAGAGGGCAGGTAGGAGGCATGATGGGGAGGTAGGAGGTAGGGAGAGGGTGGGTGGGAGGATTGCTGGGGGGGAGGGAGGCGGGGCCGGTGGAGCTCTGCTCACCGGATCCTATCCATTCGTGTGGGGCTCGGTGCCCTACACGAATGCTTTTACCTTACCGCCAACCTTTGGGTCAGTGGTAAATTGAGTAGCCCCTTGCCGGGCTACTTTCCTTACTCAGGAGAAGAGGATAAAAGTCCCCTTTTCCGAGGTGCCGCCCGCGGTAGCCTGTGGTGTGCAGGATGTGGCAGCAGCCATTTTTGGTGCCACTGAAGCGTGCCACGGGAGCTCAGGATTGGGCTGTGAGTCAGTTCTCATTTTCCTATATCACAACTAATACTAGAACTCTTATCCAGTTGCGTGAGTGTCAACATGTTGGCCAATGGTTTTTTGTTGGTTAATGATTTGTTGAGAGACCTTTACTGTTATATATTTTAATTAATAAATAATGGGGGTGACACCGACCCTAATTCCACTGCATTTAGGCTGTGCATATGATCTTGGTCCATCATTGGGGTAATGCAATGAGCTCTTGTACTGAGTGATGCAAACCTAGTGACGCCTCTGCGTGGAAGTTCAACTCAGACCCACGGAGCAGCACACGGCATCCCTAGCAGCATCCGTTTATGACCAGCACTGCTCAGGCACACACAAGCACAGGTGTGTCTATCACCACACATGTAACAACACTAGCGTTCTTCCAGTCTACCTGACCTGGAATGAAAACCAATTTGGGGAACCAACGAGACCAGGATTCTGTAAATGACTATTCTGAGGTTGTTGACCTGACCACTTCAAAGTGCCTGTAACTAATTTGTCAACTTCAAATGAGAACTTGCTGTGCTTTTTTTTTTTTAATGCATAACTACACATGTCAAGTGTGCATGTGATGACCATATGTTTGAAAACTCATGGATCATTCAGGCATGCATGTCAGAGACCTGAAAATGGCTGCCGCTCCTCATCTCTGTGAAGATGGTAGAACATTGCCCTACTTTCTGATATTGTTGTCAGTGGTTTTAAAAAGTTGGTGTTTTGGAGTTGTCTGGTTGCATGATCAGCAGGAATGGGAGGGAAGAGAGAAATCTCATCAACCATTGTCATCCAGTACTACTTCTGCTTTTAATGTGTTTCCACAGAGTAGCCAAAACCATCTCAGACATGTTGGCACCTTCTGTGCAGCGTAGCGCATGAGAGCACTGGGACTAAAAAGAAGAAAATCAATACAACTGGACAACTCTGTTCTGTTAGAACTAGTCTACTGCATGAAATCAATTGTCAGTTGTGTCCATTTTTTTTTGTCATAAAATCCCAGAACAACAAAACCGTATAAACATTTTGTACCTGAAGCAAAGATGTGATGCTTGACAAGGATGATCTGAAGATAACACAATATTGCAGAGACCTGGCATCTTCAAGTAGCTGCTGTAAATGGGAAGAGCACTGTGTTAAGGCTTTTATTTGCCTTCGTTAATGAGAAAAGGAAGCACAGAAAAATCCCTTGTTTATTGTCAGGAGCTTCTGGTCTTCTCATCCAGCTGTTACAGCCATGTAGATAGACCACAAAACAGGAAGTACTTCATGAAAAAGTACAACCTGTTTTGCATGGGGGGGGGTGGAGGATGAATAACTCAAGCGACCACCCGGGCTAAGTGAAGGGTGGTGGAGATGTAAGACGGGGTGGAGGGAGGAGGAGTTCCAGGGTGGGTGGAGGATAGGGAGAAGACATGGCGGGGGAGCAGGGCAGGACTAGTGAAGCTCCACTGGATCCAGAGCCTCATATCGGGCTGTACGGCCCGATACCGGCCTCCTTGAGTCTAAAGAGCCACCGCAGAATTGAGTAGCCCCATTGCGGGGCTACTTCCCTTATTCAGGGGAAGGGGATGAATGTCCCCTTCTCCTGAGTAGCCACTGTGCACTCAGGATGCACTCAGGTGCACTCAAGATGCCATGGCAGCCTCACACTCCTGGCAATTCAGGATTGGGCTGCCCATTGCACACCTGCCTGAAGAAAGCTAAATGAGAGCAGCTCGATTGTGCCTGAAAGGGAGACTGAAATGAGACCGAATTTCACTGAGGGTGGAATGGAATGCTGAGGAGAGCCACAGTGACAACAACTTGAGGTGCTGCCTGTTGTGATTTGTAGCTATCTGCGGAATTCCGATGGCATGTGCTTGCAGAGCTGACCGCACCATGGAAGGGAAACATCTGGAGACTGAAAGTGTCTATATATGCATAGAACAATATTGTAGAAATCCTTATCAGGTCTAGGGCGGTCTGCCTCTGTAAACCACCTTGAATTAATCGGATGAGAAAT
Source organism: Tiliqua scincoides (assembly GCF_035046505.1). Lineage (NCBI taxonomy): Eukaryota > Metazoa > Chordata > Lepidosauria > Squamata > Scincidae > Tiliqua > Tiliqua scincoides. The sequence goes on from NC_089823.1 coordinate 228,786,164, forward strand.
CTGATGATGAGAAAGGCGGTATATAAATACCAAAATATATAAATAAAAGAGCAAATTACCGTAAGAAGCTGCTTTTAAAAAATTGTGCAGAGGCAGAAAACCTGAGGCAGCACTGAGCAGCATTCCGGGTTGTACTGTTGCTGAGTAATGGATATTTTTATACAGGTATATACACCCTTGTCCCCAGCACATACCTTGCCCACTTTCATATCCCCTCATCTCAGAAACATCAACACAAGTGGATATCCAGCTTCACAGCTCATAAACAAAGCAGCAAAGTGAAGGCTCGTGTTTCAGCTTGTCTACTGCCACTGTTGCGGTGCGGGCACAATGACAGCTCTTTGGGTCACCAATTAAAGCTGTGCATTGAAGAGCAATTTGATGTGCAAGCATTGATCAGTAAGAATGTTACTTTCTGGCCCATGGACATTTTCACCCACTGATTCCTGCAGACCGAACTACTTTTGTAGATGTAACAAGCCAGGGTGTTTTTGTTTTTTTAACTCTCTGAGAAGCTGGCACTGTTGGGTCCTGTGACAATCCCTGTGGCACTGGAATGGCGCCTCGCTTTAATGTGTGGGTTGTCAATGGCTCCCACTCCAGGCCAAACTGCCAATAACAACCCACAAAACATGACAAATGAAAAGCCCTTTTATTGTTGCAAGCTCTGTCATTAGGAAACGGCATTGTGCAAGTGTCAGCACATGGCTTAAGTATACGGGGGGGGGGGTGTATTTTGTGTTTTGGTACGAATCGCCAGCCAAATGACTCTCCAAAGTGCAGCTCCCGAACAAAGACAGAAAGGAAAGGTTTCTTGCTCCTGTTTCCAACACAATTATTTATTCCTACATTCCAGAAGCCCTGAGAACCATCTGGAGCTCACGGATGAAGTTCCACCTCTGCCGCTGAGCTTGGTCAGGAGCCTGACGGGGACACTTGCAAAATGTCTGCCTCAGTAGTGTAGCCAGAGGGGGCAGTGGTGGAGTGAGTATGGCAGGCATCATAGTGCGCCATGGTAGCAGCCCCTCCCACTCACTGTCAGAGCAATTCCAGGCAGCAGAGAGAGACATTCTTGGGGGGGGACGACACAGAGGCATTTGCTTCTGTTTTGCTGTCCCTGCTTGGAATGGCTCCAAAGCGGAGGGGGTAAGCCACTTGCAAGGTGCATCCAGGCACCTGCAAAGCTTAGTGCTTTGCACGCCTTTTAGCTACGCCACTGGTCCTGACCCACCAGCACTGTATTTAGGAAAAAAAGAACCTTGTCTTCTGGCCCCCTGGGGTTTGGCAGAGGGTTAGGCTGCAATCCTATGCACACTTTCATGACAGTAAATCCCATTATACGTAGTGGGACTTACTTCTGAGTAAACTTGTGCAGGCTTGCGCTGTCAGTGCGCCTACAGTGTTTGCTGTGCTGTGTTTTTATTGTCACTCTGCTGTGCCGTTTTAGTTACAATTTTACCATTTTTTAGAATTGCATTTGGTTATTTTTACGGTTAGCTCTTGGGATGTTTATTCTGGACAGAAAAGCAGGGTATAAATGTTTAAACATTAATGAAATTAAATGCACACAGCAGAAACAATCTCGAGTTCTTCGCATAAACAGAGAGCTTGGAACTCGCTGTGCCTTTGTGTTGGGTCTAAGCTGCTGTTTACTTTTATGAACCTGGACTCAGCAACTTGGTCAGTGCTGACCTAGGAGCTGTTTAATGTTTGCTTCTTCCCAAGGTAGAGTTTTATCACCCTTTTTACTTTCCTTTCATTTGGCGCTCACTGCACAAATAGTCTAAAAAGCACAAAAGGAACAAAGAAGGGGGAATCTATATTATTCTGCTATTGTCTATGGACAGATTTCTTCTAAAAACATTGACAGCATCTTAAATTGCCAGACGAGGGGGGGGGGGAAAGCACACACTCAAGGACTGCAATTTTCCCCATTGTCACCTCCTCCCCAAAACCAGCTTTACATCAATGTAAATGTACTGGAATTCAGCACACACTATTGTCACATTCTTTCCTGCTCTCTTCTCCCTATATGTCTAAAGCAGGGGTCTCTAAACGTTTTGGCCAAAAGGCCGCATCAAATATCTGGCACCGTGTCGAGGGCCAGGGATAAAAATTAAATATAAATTTAAATAAATACACTAGAGATGGAACTTAGATAAATGAATGAATGGGCTCAAATGTCCAGGATTTCTCCAAGCACCAACACAGCCCATGGAAAAAAGCACACACTTAAATGGGCCCCCATTACCCCACCCCACAAGCACAACTCTGGTTGTGCTTGGTCAACTGGGCCAGAGGCTCTCAGAGGCTGGCCACGGGCCAGATACAGGCTCTCTGTGGGCCACATCTAGCCCCTGGGCTGGGGTTTAGAGACCCCTGATCTAAAGGAACTGCTAGGATATGACATTGTGGGACACTCTGCACAGACCTAATGCATAAAGGCATAAAGCATGAGGGAGGGAAGATTGTAGACATCAAACTCAATTGCACCCAGGTCTGTGCATGGAGTGGTGCATGCTTAAAATGCCTCATACACATCATGGGATGACTGTGGGAATGAGAGTTCTCATGTGAACTGATTAAGTGATCCTAGAGTTGAGGCATGAGAGTCCCCCCCCCCCCAAAGCAATAACTTGCCATTCAGCAGCGTGATTTCTAAAAGTCCATAAATTGGTGTTTCACTTACCCCAGAGCTGGCTCCTGAGGGGAAGCACAATTTAGCAGCCCAAATTTTCCCCAAGTTCAGTACTCCAGTCACAGACAGCAAAGATAGGGAGCATGTCAGCAATTTCTGGAGGGAGGAGAGGGAATATATGTTCATGACCTTCAAAGCTGGATTGGGAGGTCTGAAAAACCCTCATTCGTCACTGCCCCGCATGGTTTTGAGGGTGGCTGGTTTCAATGGCTCTGGTGCAGAGGTGCGAGAAAATGTTGATAATGAAATAATAGCACAGAACTCTGCTTTCTGCACTTTTCATTTTTTAAAAAAATGAATAAAAATAAAACCCAAAAAAACAAAACAAAAAACAAAATCTGCAAAGACCTGAAACTGTATTATTTGGCTTTTATTTATTATTTAATGGTTGGGGGCACATCAGTAATGACTGTGGCTTCATCTGCTGACCCTGTACCACCTATATCACCTACCCAGTACACTTTTAAAGCAATTATAATTTATAATTATAATGCCAATTTCGAATAAAAACACATAACGCAGCTTTCTGCACTTCTACCTACAAAATCCATGACAAAACCATGTGCTCTCACCTCTACTCAGGTGTTGAAGAGAGTCCTCTTTGTATACGGCAGAATGGTTGGGAATTCTTTCAGACCCTATAATGAATGTATGGGGCACATGTGTTACAGCATCCCTTTCTGCAGCCCTGCTCCTGATCATATGAAGAGAGCCCCTCTGTGCATATGGCAGAATGCGTGGAAGTTCTTTCAGACCCTATAATGAATGCATGGGGCACACATGTTCCAGCATAGCCTTATGCACATTTATAAAATGTCTGTAGAGGTCTATAGCTTCAGAAACAAACTTGAGGCTAGAAGATACCAGCGGGTGCAACCCTTACCCCCCCATGCACTCACTTGTGAGAGAGGCTCAAGCTGATCTACCACCCTGCTGTGCCAAACCCCCCCCCCCCACAAATTTCACTGCTTTCCCTGTCAACATGCATGTGCTGACCCTCAGGTCACTTCCAGACTTGCACCACCATCTTAGGCACCATCTTGGGCATTCCAGTTGACTGGAGAAACCTCCATCACCACAACCTTTAATGCACTGAGGGATACCTGAAGCGTCAGATGTTGATGAGCCCTTGCTATCACCCAACCCCATAGACTTCAAGTTAAGTTTCAGGTTCATAAAGTTCATAGGTGAAGAGGGTCCCCTGGAGCCTAACCCCATTTTCCCATAGGCTCAATGACAGCCCAATCCTGAGCTGCCAGGAGCTCCCGGACCCGGCGGCTCCACGGAGGGCTGCTGCTGGATCCTGCACCTCCCACACTACTGTGGGAGGCTCCTCGGGAGAAGGGGACATTCGTCCCCTTCCCCTGAGTAAGGGAAGCAGCCCCGCAATGGGGCTACTCACTTTAGCGGTGACCAAAAGGTCGCCGCTAAAGTAAAGGTGCTTGTGTAGGGCGAACAGCCCTGAATGAGCACCTAGGATCCTGCAGAGCTCAGCTCTGTGGATCCGCCTCTCCCCTACCCCCTGACACACGTCCCCCACACCTCCGACCACACCTCCCCCCTCCCCAGAACGACTCCCCCACGACCCCGGGCATGCCCCCGCCTCCCATTCCATAGCCCGGCGGTCTGGGGGACCACGAGCTGCGGAACCCAGGCAACCACTGGGCGCTCGCCCAGCGCCAGCCAACGCAGGGCTAGTTCCGGTGGGAGCCTGGTGGTAAGCCCCGCAAACGTGCCTTACGGCACGTTTGTGACTGAGGTCCATGGCGGGGAGCTGTGCCGCGGACCTCAGGATTGGGCTCTGATTCAGTAACTGCTAATTTGATATCCACTAGGTTTTCCAGGATGTGAAGGTCCAGACTTGCTCCACCATCTTGGGCAGCATCTTCGGGGTTCCAGGGGGGCACCTGGGCTAATTTGCCACCTGTGGCAGCCCACTTCAATGCACCCCATGGAAGTCATGCAAACAGACTCAGGATGGAGAGCAATGCCTAGATGACCCACATCCAGCATGCTATCTTACTTATATCTAATTGCACGGGGGCTGTTCATCCAAACTGCATCTAAACACACAAATTAAATTGCATAGGGGTCTCATCTCATTGGCATCCTTTAGTCTCGGAAGATGATGGTATCACGCTCTGAAAAGTGATTCTAGAACAGCGTCTAGTGTGGCTTCTAGGGTTGGTTCACTGTCAAGTTCCTCCAACACAGGCAGGCACTCAGTGTTGTTCAGCGCTTCTTTGGTGACTACATTTTCTCTGGAATACAGCTCAGAGTAGTGCTGCACCCAGCAGTCCATCTGCTGCGCCCGGTCCTGGATGGTTGGTTGCATAGGGGTAGTGCAGGTGGAATGGCCCCTGAATCATTAGAAAACAGGGGGCTGCATGTTGGTGTGTGTGTGTGTGTAGTGGGAAGATATGTGCATCCAGTCTACTGCCCCATGTGAGGGACAGGCAAGTCAGAGGATTGTCTGAATGGCCCCCAAGAGAGGGCAGGAGCAGGAAAGTTTACTGCACTTGGTTGGCAACCTTCAGTCTCGAAAGACTATGGTATAAGCCTACAGCACCCGGTATTCCCAGGCGGTCTCCCATCCAAGTACTAACCAGGCCTGACCGTGCTTAGCTTCCAAGATCAGTAGTGTCTTCTGAGTCAAAAGTCAGAGCGAACTCTAGTATGTGGGTCCATTAAGGTCAGTGTCATCATCAGAGACAAGTAGTGATTCTCCAGGATTTCAGGGAGCTATTTTTCTCTGCCCTGCCTGAAAACGCCGCCAGGGCTTGAAGGATTGAACCTGGGATCTTCTGCACGCAGAGCATGTTCTCTGCCGCTGAGCCTGTTGCCTTCCCTGTTTTGATCCTGGCAGCCCAAGCTGTATGCCACCACAGCTGCTTTGTGCATCAGCTCTGTTTACAGCCTTGGTAGAATGCTGCTGGATGGGGGCCAGGGGGGCACAATCCCAGTCTCCCACCCACATATTCATATCCGCCACATCTGTCGCCTTTGGAAGGCTCTGATGCTTGAATCTACCATTCTTTTCTCTCCAAAAAGCAATTAAAGACAAACAGGAGAAACTTGTTTTGCTGCCATCTTATGCCAGTGAACTCGTAATCATATCAGCGCTATTTTCCCCTGCATGTTAAGTTTTTATTCATGTAAATGATCTCATTGAACCCCTTGCGCTATTTACATAAATAAGAACTCCGGGCCCAAACCTCGAGAGAGGAATATGCCCAACAGGGTTATTTAGAAGCGAGGACAATGTATTGCAGTAACCCGAGTTGCATTTCAATGGGCCACTCGAGCTGTTGGGAAGCCTATAAAATGTGTTTTCTTTTAAACCCCTCCTTCAGACGGTACCAGATTATTTAATTTTGGATCTCGAGGCTAAGAGGTTATTATTACCTGTGATGAACGCTGTGTACAACTTGAAACAGCTTGGCTCCCCCAGTTATTTCACACATTAAGGCGCTGTAATTGATTTGATGTTCCTCGTGCACACTTGATTTGCTTTAATAAGCTGTGCTGAGGCTCAGGCATTATTAGGAATTATAACTGGATATACATGATATACAGACACATGCCTCTTCCCATTTAACGCCTAGCTGCCATGAGAGACAGCCTCTTCTTCTTCACTCACTTGTCATCTTTGAACAGAGCGCAGTCCTTATCCAGATTGGATCTGAATCCCCATCCATACCTGTCGGCCTGCTGGAAAGCCTTGGGCAGCGCTATCCTAACTTGCATTGGAACAGTCAGGTTGGTGGGCCTGCACTGTATTCAGTGCAAGTTTTGGTTTGGATGTGGTTAGGCTTGATGTAAGGGGAAATAATTCCCCTTAACCCAGGTACAGCCGCAGCGGCCCCAATGGATCTACTCAGATCTGCACCACCTAAAGAGGTGGTGCAAATCCGAGCAACCCAGAGCTGCCCTGGACTGCCCGGGGCTAGGATCCAGCATAAATGTTGGATCCTGGCCCCACCTCCTGCTCACTGCCTGCCCAGCCACCCACAGCCCACCCACCATCCGTCCTCCCCCCGCTCTGAAACACCTCTTCCCAGCCTTTTCCATGCCCTCCTAGACCCGTGCTCTGGTCTGGAAAGACACAAACATACTGAGCCTGGGGCTCGCGTTCTCACGGGGATGCCAGTGCGCGTCCTTGCGCTTGTCTCTCCAACTCATAAGAGCATGATTGGACTCCCTGGAGCATGATTTGTTTTCCTACCTGCTTACAGGTAACCTGTAACCAACTCACACGTTCCCAGAAGATAGCTAGATCAGTTTCTACTAGCCATGAGAGCACCTCAAAGTTCAGGAGCAGTTTTTTTTTTTATTCTAAAGTACTTGATTCCGTGCATAAATAAATAAAGGGTGTGCATTAATTCCTTACCTTGCTTGTGAGCTTCCAGAAGTATGTGACTAACCTTTGTAGGAAATGGAATGCTGGGTGATGGTGATGATCATTGCACCAGCCACATTCATGTTGCCTTGCAAAGAATGAGAGGATAGGAACTCCCTGAAGGAGTTACAGTCTAGATCAGCAGTGTTCAACACCAGCACATTGGTGTGCTGTGAAAGGTCTGCAGGTATGCCATGGGAGTTTGGAGCACTGTTTGGAGCTTTGTTTCTAGGACAATTTCTCAGTTCCTCTTCCTCTGCTGACAGAACCACTGGTACAGAGATAGCAGAGGAGGAGGGGCAGCCAATTTGATACTATAGACCAGTGATTGTCAACCTTTTCCATCTCACGGCACACTGACAAGGCACTAAAAAGTTCAAGGCACCACTACCAGGTTTTTGACCATTGACAAGGCACACCAGGCTGCCAGTGGGGGCTCACATCTCCCATTGGCCCTATCAATAAATGACTTTCCCCCAAATTCCTGTGGCACACCTGTGGACCACTCACGGCACACCAGTGTGCCACAGCACAGTGGTTGAAAATGGCTGCTATAGACAGTTGCCTTAGAGACACAGCTGCAGAACCTGGAAGAGTCTCCTGGAAGCGCAAACATCATAAAACATTTATTTAAATTATTAAAATTATTACTCTTATTATTCAGCTCAGTGCAACGTAGAATGCTGCTCTGCTTAGTCAATACCCCTGAAAAAGAGGATCCTCTTGAAAAGCATTGAAGCCATCACAAAATGCATTTCTAGTGCATCTTATAGGGTTCCAATTCTGTGGTTCTCTCAATGGTGCCCTTCCTCCTTTCCTCTACCCCTGCACAAACTGGTACCCGCCAAACTGACTGCAGCCCAGCATCAACGTACGGTGGCATGCCACATGCTTGACAGCACCCCATGCTTTTACAAGAAGATGGCAATACAGGAGCACAGCTGGTGGGATGGGGTCTGCTTGGGTGGTCACAGGGTCTCTAGGCATGGACTAGAACAGAGGTGTCAAAGTCATTCCATACAGAGGGCCAATGTTTGCATTCCTAGTGCCTGCTGAGGGCAGGAAGTGATATCATTAAGCAAGAAGTGACATCATTCAGCAGATGGTGGCCAGGAATGAGCATTTTGTTTTCACATAAAACTCATTAGCTGCAGGTGACCGAAGGAGACTATTTTCAAGATCTGAGAGCGCCCAATTATCATGCTGGGAGAACCCAAGTATAACAGGGTCAGGATAAATTGCTTCTGGGGGCTGCATTCGAACCGCGGGCCTTATGTTTGACATACCTGGACTAGATGGGCCTTGGTTTGATACAGCAAGGACATTCTTATGCCTCGACCATACTTATTCATGACCAAAAGAAAGACATCTGCACAGGACAGTCTGTCAAGAGCAAAAAACGTGTTTGAGCAAGAAAATATAGCAATTCCCCGCTCCTAAAGAGTGTTCTGATTATGAATATATATTAAATTGTGAGACGTGCAAAGACATGCAGAAATTCTGCTGATGTCAATTCTCTAAGGATCACATTGCCTTGAAGACTCAGGGAGGACTAATAATTTCCTGACAGCTGTGAATCCAAAATTATGTTGGATTATGTCGTGGTGGTACTCATGTCACTGAAGTTTGCTCTCTTTTGGTAAGCAATGCAGCAAACCCCCCAGTTCTCCACTTTGAATGTTGATAGCAAATATCCAAATGACCTCTGGCTGTGCAAATATTTGATATTCAACCTCAGCATTGGACATTCAGTGACTTTTCCTCCAGTACAGTCAATATTTGGCAGTATATTAAATGTAGCAATCGACATTTTGACAGAAGCTGACAGTGGACTTGCTATAGCCTTTAGTAGTTCTTTTTTTTTTAATTTCAAAACAGTTATGAATTTAACCCACAAGGGAACATCACGGTGAATGGGTAAAGAATCCAAACAATCTAATGGCCCAATCCAGCACAGCCTCTGAGCCAACATAGGATGTGGTGCTAGCCATTGTGAAAGTGCCCTAAGGCATAGCAGTTGCTGGTGCTGGCTAAAGGCACTTATTAGCCCACGTGTGCTGGTGGAAGACCCAGATCATGCCACACGCGGTATGTTCCGTGTCAAGTGGTATGGGGCAGGGGAAGGGTGGGGATGTGGAGGGGGTTAATGAGACAGAGGGTGGAGCAAGCAGATTGGGCTAATGGAGGGCAAGATTGGTGGCAGTGGTACACACCACATCCTAACCCCGCTACCAGGCCTGATCTGCTAACATGGGTGCATGCAGACTTGTGACAGCCATTTGGCTTACTCAGGTCCAAGTAGTCCCGTTGCATGGGCTGGAGGAAGAGGATGAATGTCCCCCTACCTTGCAAAGTCCTCGAGTCTGCAAAATTTCTGCACAGGATTTGCACTGGATTGGGCTGAAACTTTGTTTCTAGGAAGTTGAATTTGGGGGCTAAAATCTCATTTCTGTGTTTCTGGGATCTACCTACTACTATGGTGGGTGCCTTGATCGACCTCTGAAAGAGGGAGCTGGCCCAGGCTCTCCCAATTATCCTAAAGTGTCCTCTTTCCTCCCACACAGTTAAGGCTTCTCCCTGGTTCTTTGGGAAGCTGTGGCTCAATGAAGCAGCTGAAGCAACTATTAGAGTGAAGGTGAAATAAGATTCATGATGGGGCCAGCTAAACATAGCTAGATCCTACTTGACAGACTGCTCCATGGCATTGATGGCAGCAAGGGAAGCTTATAACTAGCACCATCAAATCCACAGAGAATCCTTCAGCTTGTTTGCACTTTGCAAGTAAAACTGGACACATCCTCAATGACAAATTTCACACTGATGGTTCCTAGCAATGTTTTGCTCTGACTTTTAGTTTGGATTCTTTTCAGCATGCACAGAGACTGACAATGTGGACAGGATCCTTTAACCTCCACCTGCTAACTTTTGCTTATTGAACTGCCAGAGCAGATCTGGTCAATAAGGCAAGGAGGAAGTTCCTTATCAGAGGGAGTTGCTCCATCCTGTTTTAAGATGGCAATAGTTCAGCCTCTGTTAAACAAAACCCTCATTGGGTCTCAAATGGTCTCAGATCCTCCTTTTTTTAGGTAAAGTGCTGGCAACACAGCTGCCAGAATTCCTGAATGACACTGATTATCTTGATGCCTCTGATTATGTTGTACGGTATCTGATTATCTTGTACGTCTTGAGACAGACAAAATTATGCAGGGGATGGATAGAGTAGATAGAGGGATGTTGTTTTCCCTCTCACATAACACCAGAACCAGGGGACATCCACTAAAATTGAGTGTTGGGAGAGTGAGGACAGACTAAAGAAAATATTTCTTTACCCAGCATGTAATTAGTCTGTGGAACCCCTTGTCACAGGAAGTAGTGATGGCATCTTGCCTAGATGCCTTTAAGAGGGGATTGGACAAATTTCTAGAGGAAAAGTTCATCACAGGTTACAAGTCATGGTAGGTATGTGCAAGCTCCTGGTTTCAGAGGTAGATTACCTCAGATTGCCAGATGCAGGGGAGGGCACCAGGACGCAGGTTGTGTCTTGTTGTCATGTGCTCCCTGAAGCATTTGGTGGGCCACTGTGAGATACAGGAAGCTGGACTAGATGGGCCTTTGGTCAGATTCAGCGGGGCTGTTCTTATGATGGTCTGGCCTCCAGAGCCCTAAGTCCATGGTTCCACATCCAAAATCCTTTATCAGCTTTTTTCATGTGATCTTAGGCTGATATGTCTCATCCTTGTTTCTCCATCACAATAAAGGAGGAAGAATACATGCCTTCCTTAGAGTCATCTAAGGATTACTGAGACAATGTATGCCAAGTGCTTTAAACATGCTAAACTTTCTAAAGCACAAACTATTTAAGAAATGTATAGCTGTTTACTTACTCTTTTCTTTGCAGTTATTCCATATCAGAGAAGCTGCATGCCATTAAGCGATGCTCAAAAGTAGGGATTTGTAATTATTATTTTTATTGATTCTCCTAAATGTCTTAAGCTTTGCTACACAGCTTAGTTTTAGTTGTTTGTAATAGCTGGATGTCTCCATCCTTTCTGTTCTTTATCTGCTACAGTCAATAAATACTATACAACACATACCCCGAATGGCATGTCAGCCCATCTTCTTACCCGGCATGTACGACATAAATAGTGCAAGATTTGCAGTCTCCCAAATCCTTTATCAGCCAGTAGCACAATTCTTTGGAAATCCTGTCCGAGCTTACAGTAACATGCTACTTTTATGATGAATCCATTCAGGGCTTTACTAACAGCTTTGAGGTGAGAGAGAGAGAGGTGCTGAGTGTAGTACAGGAATTGAAAATGTTGCGGCTGTGGATTAAATCTGTCCTCCAGAAAAAGATCATTCTGTGGGGATGACACAGGCAGGAATGGAAGTAGAAATGATTTTGTGTCACCATAATAATGTCCCCTAGTGATAGGGTTCACTCCTGATGTGCCGCAGCAGAAATGAACAACAAATTAAGATGAACTGGTGAAAGTTCATGGGTGGCACTGATGCTCTTCCATATTATCTCAGAGATATGTTCAACTGACATGACAAAAACAGGACACACAAGGGGTGAGAGACAGGAGGTGGAGGAATAGGCTGTCTGAATCAACCAGGGTTCAGGTTGGTGGAACCGAGTCAGAGGTGTGCCATTCAAAGCAGCTGAATGGAAGAAGAACTGTGGCCTGGACACCTTTAAAAGGGGATTGGACAAGTTTCTGGAGGAAAAATCCATTACGGGGTACAAGCCATGATGTGTGTGTGCAACCTTCTGATTCTAGAAATGGGCTATGTCAGAAGGCCAGATGCAAGGGAGGGCACCAGGATGAGGTCTCTTGTTATCTGGTGTGCTCCTTGGGGCATTTGGTGGGCTGCTGTGAGATACAGGAAGCTGGACTAGATGGGCCTATGGCCTGATCCAGTGGGGCCTTAAGTTTAAGAACCGGACAGTGTTGCCCTCCAGTTCCAGCATGGTTCTGCTCCCCCAGGCCACTATTTCTGTGAAATCTGGCCTGTTACAACTACTTCTAGGGCAGGAGGTCTGTTCTAAAGGGTAGCGCCTCCATTAGCCTGAAGATAACATCTGAAGGTCTCCAGTTCGAGGCCATCAGCAGCTCCGTGAATGGTGAGACCTTGAAGCAGCTGACAAGCTGAGCTGAGTTATTCCACCTGCTCTTCGGTGTGAGCGAAGAAGCCTCTTGGCTGCCCTTCGTGTGAGAAATGGGAGGCAACTGGGGGCCAGTAGTGATACCAGACCATGAAAGATCCATCTGAAATGTGTCATTCTTGAAAGTCAGAACCTTTCTGTTATTGTAAAAATCCCCTCTGGTGTTTAGAGAAAGCCTGTCTCTGTGAACCGCCTTAAATAAAGTCAGAGGAGTAATCCTATGACCAGAAAGGCGGTATATAAATACCAGTATTATTATTATTATTATTATTATTATTATTATTATTATTATTATTATTATTATTATTATAGGCTAGGCCTATGTTTGTATCTGAAGAACGGCCCACCTACTCTTGGATGTATCTGCTTACTCTGTCTTGACTGAGCAGAGCTTTGGCTTTCTTTCCCCCAGTACCTGCTCCTTGGTCTGGTTCTGTCCTCAGCACTTTTTTTTCTCTTTTCCCTTTCACTCCTTGCTGTATTTGCATTGCCCACCTGGCCGCAACCTTCGCTACACCTCTGCTTCTATTCTTCATCAGATATATTGCCCTGTGTCCAGATCCTTTATGCCAGGTGGGCCCCCAACTAGGCCCCTGGAACTTCAGCTTGCGACAGCATTTCAAGCATGTCCCCAATGCAAGGCTGACCTCAGATATGGCTTCAGGAGGGGGTTCCAGCACCTCTGTTCCTCCCTAGCTTTTGGCTCCTCTTATGGATCTATGGGACTTGGGCCTCATGGCCTCTTCACTCTTCTAAGCCTCCTCGTTGGCCTGCCAGTGTCTCTTAAATAGGGCCGATCACCTGGTGTGGCCCACTCCTTCCCCTTTGTGATCCACTTTAAGCCAAGCTTTTGGGTTGCCCCACTCCCTCCATGCGGCTGCCACCAGGCTATCACTGCCCCTTTCTGGCAAGCACTGGGTGCGGTCAGCTTCCGGCTCACCCGGCCAGGGCCCTGCTGACTTGGCCCATGGCGAAGGCAAGCACCGCAGAGCTGGACTGGAATGTCCAACTTCTGGGCCCATTACTTACCCCAGGATCCCTGCAGCCTGAACACTGACGGCAGCTCCTTCTAGACAGCAGATCAGGTGGCAATGGCCTCTAGTGTGTCTTCAGCAGCCACTGCAGAGCTGGAATTCTTGTGGCAGGATGGCAGAGGGTAGAATCTGTGGCTCACCAAACCATGCTAGCAGGCAGATGAGCTCTATGCACCCTAATGAGGTGACTTCATCAGGTCCAGCCCCTGCCTACCTATAACTCAAAACTACCTCTATCTCAAACTATACATGACTAAATGTGTAAGTGATTTTGATTCACCGCCAACCTTTTTCGTTGGCGGTGACCTGAGTAGCCCCATTGCGGGGCTACTCTCTTTATTCAGGGGGACGAAAGTTCCCTTCTCCTGGGGGGCTGCCGGTGGCTGCCCAAAGTTCACAGGATACAGCGGCAGCCATTTTCAGCACTGCTGCAGCCCCACACCCCAGGCAGTTTAGGATTGGGCTGTTATTCCAGCTGTTCCACTGCTGCAGCCCCACACCCCAGGCAGCTTAGATTTATTCTAAGCTGCAAATCACAATCTCATGAGGTTTTCTGAGAACGATTGTGCACCGGTTAACCTGTTACAGTATAATTGCATTCTATCATATTAAATATATATTTGATGGCTTTAAAAATCCATTTTAGTGTATAGCCCAACAGACCAAAAAAAAAAAAAAAAGGCCCAGGATTGATATTATCATGTCAATGCATATTTAGAGAGCTTGAAAAATGTAGATTATTGAATCTCTTATTGATGCAAAGAAACCATTAAAGCCTATCAGGTAATTAAATATCTTTCCATAAAAAGCCTATCTACTATATGCAATCTAAATTTATGGGCATGATCAAAATTAATGACATCTCTAGAGCCATTTTATCAGCTCTTGGGCACATTTTTATTGGTGTATTTTTATTTATTTCTGTCCATTTTCATACTGGGGTAATAAGAAAGTCGCAAATTTTGCAGTACAATACAAATCATCTACATTCTGATTGCAAATTTTAATAGTGCACATAAAATGGCTGGCCTATCTCCCCCCCCCCACTCTCAATTTTTTTTGTATCTATACAGTATAAACATAAATCGGGATTGGCTTTCTCAATTTAGAATGGATCAAATGTCATAATGTTATAGTGATCAACCTTCCCAGATAATTTGAACAACACCTTTGCTCTCTGCCATTGGACAACAGTGATAGGTTTTTTCCAAAACCCACAGTATGTGTAATCATCTTAGGGTAGCAGTGACAGACTTCAGGCTTGCAAGATCTACTTCATTTTTTTTTTTACCAGAGAGCCACCTACTGGAGCCAGGGTAAAACAATGGCTTGAGAAGCAAGGGTTGGGCATGTAATTAACAGCCCAATCCTATAGTGTACTTGAGCCGGCCCCTTGCATCGGCTCCTGAGTGTCACACATGTGCCATCAAGCACATTTGCCCTGATTTGGGAGCCGGCTGGCACAAGGGTGTGCGCTGGCCAGCCAGCACTGGATCCCATTCCTGCTCTGGCTGAGGCATGTAGATTTGGGCTGGGCAGCACAGGGGGTGGGAGAGGGTGATGGGAGGGCATTCATGGGGGAGGAAGGGGTGTTTGTTGTGGAGGAGGGTGAAACAGAAGAGGATTGGGCCCAGGAGAGGGGCGGAATCGGCAGCAGCGTATGCCATATCTTAACACCCGCTACTGGGCCTAAAACTTTATGGGCTTCTTGGATTTACTCCAGCTAAATAGGGGAAAATATCCCCTTATCACTAGGTGACCTCCAGCCTGCTCCTAATCTGCATAAGATACAGCACGTGCTGGAATCCCTAGCATGTATGCACTGCTGAAACAGAGACGCCTGCGTTGGCTCGGTCATGTCATGAGAATGGATGATGGGCGGATCCCAAAGGATCTCCTCTATGGAGAACTCGTGCAAGGAAAGTGCCCTACAGGTAGACCACAGCTGTGATACAAGGACATCTGCAAGAGGGATCTGAAGGCCTTAGGAGTGGACCTCAACAATTGGGAAACCCTGGCCTCTGAGCGGCCCGCTTGGAGGCAGGCTGTGCAGCATGGCCTTTCCCAGTTTGAAGAGACACTTGGCCAATAGTCTGAGACTAAGAGGCAAAGAAGGAAGGCCCATAGGCAGGGAGACAGACCAGGGACAGACTGCACTTGCTCCCAGTGTGGAAGGGATTGTCACTCCTGAATTGGCCTTTTCAGCCACACTAGACGCTGTTCCAGAACCACCTTTCAGAGCACAATACCATAGTCTTTCGAGACTGAAGGTTGTCAAATAAGTACAGCACAGGCCACTGTGGCCTGGCTATACCGGCACAGGTTAGAATAGTGCCACAAGCCATAGGATGCGTCTGAACACATCCTCAGATCAGAAATTTGTTTTCGGTACTAGGACTGTACCTTTCAACACAAAAACCTACTCCTGGAAGGTTTTCTGGTGTTGCTATTGTTAAACAGTTGGAAGTCAAAAACCCTTTCCAATGTACAGCAGTCATTCAATAGATCCTGGTCTATTTTCTGCTTGCCTTTGCCTTATGGAATAGCTTAGCAGAAGGTGCAGTGATGACCACTGAGTTTAGAGTTCTTCTGTTCATCTGCACACACATGATCCTTGATGTGGGGGAATCCTAATATTGAATATCCTCATGAAAACATCCTACAAGCAGAAAACTAGGAGTATACTGGTCTATAGCATTTCTCCCTGATGTGCTATGTTTACTCTGTTTTTGCTTTTTTTCATTAGAAGTTTCTGACGTGGGATTAAAAAACATGGCACCCCCCCATTTGTAGCTTAAAAAGATATACTGACACTCTACTGCCTGAAGACTCTACTCCTTCTTTCTGATTCAGACATAAACTAGATTTAGCGTGGCTTTTTTAAAGGATTAGATAAATTCATGGAGGCAGGTCTATCAACAGATGATAGATAAATTGAGTCACTATACCCAAGAGAGTTGCTTCTGATGAGATTTAGATGGCTGAACTCTCCTAAATAACTACGCATGATAATCACTTTCGGAGCATGGAGTTGGCTCAGTATCACCTGAACTTATGCTACGTGCCGGATGTTGGAAATAAAGGCAATGATTGTTTCCTTTCCTTCATGTCCTTGTTCCAGAGGCATGTGGCTGGTCACTGATGGAATCAGAAGGTACTAGACTAAAGAGAACCCTGACATGATTCAGGACCCAATCCTAAACAGTGAGCACCTTTGCAAAAGTCCCGTAAGGCATGTCTGCGGCCCTTTGCAGTCCAGCATCGGTGCTAGTTCAGTGCCGGCAGAACTATATGTGTGCTCTGCCAATGCTCCACCACTCAGCGGTCGCCCGAACTGCGGACAGCGGAGAGGAAGGCAGGGGAGGGCAGGGAGGAGGTGTGCCGGGGGAGGAAGTGAAGCGGGAGGGAGGTGGGACCAGTAGAGCTTTACTCCACTGGATCTTGAGTCTGCATGTCAGGCCACCGGCCCAACAGGAAGGCTCTTGATTCTACTCCAACCCTTAGGTTGCTGTAGAATTGAGTAGTCCCATTGTAGGGCTATTTGCCTTACCTGGGGGAAGGGGACAAAAGTTCGAGGTCCTTTCGAGGACGCACTAGTGCTGCTTGGGAGGAGATAACATTGTTTATGATTTGCAAGGATATTCTTGCATTCCAAAACAGGGCTAGCTAACTAGTGACCTTCAGACTCAAAACCCAAACCTAAACTTTACTAGCATCAGCACAGCAGCTGCCACACTGGTGCTAGCCATTGCAACAGCACTGTTAAACATTTTTCAATGACTCTGAAGAAAGGGCCACTGGTAGAAAAGCCTGCGCCATCCCACCGGCACCAAATCTGGAGCTGTGGCTGGCGTAGCAGGGAAGAGGTGCTCCTTGCAGGAGAGGGGAGGGTGGGGATGGGGTGGGGAGGGGTGTCAGGAGGAGGGAGTAGAGGAGGTGGATCAGGCCCAGAAGGGAGGGGTTGAGATAGGTGGTGGAGGCCTCTGCCATATCCTATTCCCCTTTCGAGCCTTTTCTCCCAATATGGATGGGGGAGGATTGGGCCCGGGAGAGGGTGGGATTGGCCGCAGTGGTGTGTGCTGTATCCTATCCCCCTTCCTGGGCCCAATCCTCTGACACAGGTCAACATGGACATGTGCCAGCTGTGTAGCTCACACAGGTACAACTTGGTCCAATGTAGCTGTTTGGGGGTTACCCCAGGGCAAGAAGACAAAACATCCCGTTACCCCTCGGACACTTCCAGCATGCAAAATTCCTGTGCAGGATGCAGTGTAGCCTGCACTGCATCACTGTGCAAGGATTTGTATTGGATTGGGTTGCCCTGTTTTTTCTAAAATGTGGTATCAACGTTTTCCTGCAGACATAAGAAACATTTTGAACTTTTGCAAAATAGAGATATTTCATTTTTTTTAAAATTATACTACCCTTTTTTACACACATGCAACTTGCATACATATTATCATTATTTATACAATACCATCTATGTGTACGATACTTAATATGCAATCCCAACACTACAGGAAATGCAATCTGTAGGATATATATATATATATATATATATATATATATATATATATATATATATATATATATATATATAAAATGTGATCCCAACGCTACATGACATCTCCACCTTTAATAATAATAATAATAATAATAATAACAACAACTTTATTTTTATCCCGCCTTTCTCCCCAAAGGGACTCAAGGCGGCTTACAACATATTAAAAACATAATTTAAAAACAAATAAAAGCATATTAACACATCATAAAAAACAGCAGTCAGAGTAAAAATAGGTAAAAAGAGCATAGAGCTGCAGCAAGTCATAAAAGAATCAGGCCTGTAAAAAATATTAAAAGATGTTAAAAAGATGTTAAAAGGCCGAGAACTCAGAAGGCCTGTTTAAACAGAAGGGTCTTCAGGCCTCGCCGAAAGGACTCAAGAGAGGGAGCCATTCTTAAGTCAGGGGGAAGGGAGTTCCATAGCGTTGGTGCCACTACTGAGAAGGCCCTATTTCTTGCAGCCACCCCACGTACCTCCCTAGGCGGCGGCACTTGTAAAAAGGCCTTCTCTGATGACCTAAGAGGACGAGCCAAATTGTACGGGAGCAGGCGATCTCTAAGATACCCTGGTCCAGAGCAGTATAGGGCTTTAAAGGGCTTTATTACATTCTGACTACTTCCAGAGCCTGCACCACTTCCTAGAAAACAGAGTTGCCCTTGACACTGGAAAAGTTGGCCAGTCCTATCTTAATACCCCCTTTTCAGACAATTTTTTTAGGGCGATTTAATGTGAGTGTGGAAGGATCACTTTAACCCTAGTGTATGTTCCATTTGCAGTATATACTGGTCCCTGTACATGTTCTGACTGTGTGTAATCATGATTATCTAGACCAGGGTTCTCCAAACCCCGGCCCAGGGGCCAGATGCGGCCCGTGGCGAGCCTCTATCCAGCCCGTGGCCAGTCTTTGATCCCTGAGCACCTCTGGCCCAGTTGACCAAACACAACCAGAGTTGTGCTTGTGGGGTGAGGGAATGGGGGTCCATTTAAGTGTGTTCTTTATTTCTTGGGTTGTGTTCATGCTTGGAGAAGTCCTGGACATTTGAACCCATTCATATATTCATTCATCTAAGTTCCATTCCATCTCTAATGTATTTATTTAAATTTTATATTTAATTTGTTTTTCCGGCCCTCGACACTGTACCAGATATTTGATGCAGCCCTTTGGCCAAAAAATTTAGAGACCCCTGATCTAGACCACAGAGGTCCTTGCTTTTTGAGAACCCACTTTCCACCCACTGAAGTCCCCTTTATGTTGTTCAACAAAGTCTAATATCTCCACCTGCTCAACAGAATATTTGTATCATTTTAATCATCAGCATTGATTCTTCTTCTGATACAGTACCTGTTGCTAGTATGTTTTACCAAATTCCAGGTCCAAGCTTTGCTTAGAGAACCTATGCCCACGTCCAGCTAATTAGTTCCCCTGTGTTCCCCAACAATGGCCTGCAGTTCTGCAATGCAGTACTGCTGGACCCCACCACCACAGTAGCTCGCCTGTTCAACCTGCAGAGGTCATCCTTCCTCCCCTTTCCTGCTAGCAGCTTCTCCAGCCACCACAGCAACAACTTGATCCTCAGCAGGTCTTGGGAGTAGCAGCCACAAACCAATCTCCAGCAGTCTCCAAAGTCCATTCACCCATCTGTCTTTTAGTCAGTACATCAGTCCATCAGCAGTTCCAGTAGTCCATCAGCCATTAGTTCCTCAGTCCATAAATCCATCAGTTCTGTTCCATTCCTTCCTTCCTTCCTTCAAGTTTTCCTCCTTCTACTATCCACAAAACTCTCCATCAGATGCTGCTTTTATCCCTTAATGACCTGGTTGCCTCTATGCAGCTTTGCAGCATACCCACTGCTAGTTAGAGCCCTGGATTTAACCCTATGCTTGCCTGCCAGAGCAAGGGACCACTGTTGACACCACATCCTATCTCCTCGAGGGATCTTGTGCATTTCCATTACATAGTATCAAAATGCCTTTGGATAAAGGGAGGGGGAATGTTGTAAAACAACACTTTTTTTTTTTAACAACTTAATGCATAAAAATAAGGACGTTATTTATCAAAGGACAATAAAAGCCTCCAGCAAAAGAGAGACTGAAAATGTTAATAGAAAGTTAGCACTAATGAATGAGGATTAATGGAAAAAGATAGAGGATAGCAGAAGACTAATCAATTCCTGTACCAAAAACCTTCAACCAACAATAAATAAATCAGCAGCCACAGCTACTTATGGACATATCATCATGAAGGTAACTAATCCAAAATTTTCATCTGATCCCAAGGACTCCTGAAATGGAGGTGGAGGTTTTCAAAGATGGTGAAATGTCCGAAATAGGTAGTCCCTTTTAACTGCAGGTGAAAAGTTTTGGGAAATGGGGGTTGCTTCACACAGAGGGCAAAAAGTTTTGCAAAAACAAGGGAGGATTCTTTTGGTTGAGCCCAACAAGTGAATGCCTTCCCCCCCCCCCCATTCTAATCATGCTTCCTTTCACAGATAATTCCATAAAATGTTGTTTTCATCACTGACTTAGCATGCCATAAAAATAAGCCACCTAAGCCAAAATTATATTGCTGCCTTTTGCATATGAATGCAAGCCATAAAATGACAATCGACATAAGAAAATCAGCAACATTGGCTGCATTGCAGCACATAGTTCAGCATGCCGGAGTGCCGTTGATTTCAAAAGTACTTACACTCACTTGAGTGTGCACTGGATCATGGCCACGGTGAATAAAATGCCAAAACAATTCCATTTTCTCAAAACCTCATGTAATCAGTGTCACAGCTAGAGGGGGTGCAAAGCATTAGGTTTTGCAGGGAGACTCACCACGGCGCGTAAGCGGCCCCTCCCTTCGGAGCCATTCCAGGCAGGGGGAGCAAAATGGAGGTGCCTCCGTTTTGCTCCACTGCCTGGAATGGCTCTGAAGGGGAGAGGGAGGGGCCGCTTGCATGCTGCAATGAGGCTCCCTGCAAAACTTAGTGCTTTGCACCCCCTCTAGCTATGCCAGTGCACATATTGGATGGAAAAGAGCAAGTGTATCATCAATTCCTAGGTTCACACATTATGGGCATTGCGCAATACTTCCAAAGTTTATGTCCTTTTTTTTTTCCTTTGGCCTTAAAGGCCTTGTTTTTTTCCCTCTAGTGGCAGGCTTTTCAAATGTCAGTGCCATGCTCTGTTGGTCAGATAAGGAAGCCAGGTAATAGCAAACACCCTGGGGAAATTTCCATAAGGCTTCTCACAGCAAGGAGGGGGCGCAAAGTGGAAACAAAAAGAACATGCCCTTTTAAATCCAACTTGGGAATCCTGCATGCCTAGCCTGGACTTGCACATAGGGGATATTGGGTAACACATCCGTTCTCTTCCAACAAGACATTTGAGTTCAATTCAAAAGAAGAGTGGTTATCTATTGCACATATTCTGGAGAAGACAATTCTTCTCTGGAATATGTGCAATAGATAACCACTTTTCTTTCTAATGTTCAATCTTTGCTTAATCATACTTAACCTTAGTATGACACAGGGCAACAAATAAACTTGTTTTGCTAGCAAGTGAGCTTAGAATTTGTTTTGTTCTGGCAGGGAGAGAACCTTAAGGTGAAAGGGTGAATCAAAGCCAAAAGGGCAGGCATTGAATCAAAAGCAAGAGCTGAATCAACCTCATTTCTTCATAGATTTTTTTTTCTCTGTGCCTGTGACACACTGTTCAGTCAAAAAGCAATTTTCACAAGGGATGACTTGCTTTTCAGCCAGACCTCTGCTTCTTCCAAAACGGCAAACATTCGTGCAGAAAATGAACTCCCACCAAAATTCAGCACAAACCGTTCAACTGCTGTCAGAATCACCCAGAGAAGAAAATAACAGTTCTGTGAACACCAACACACAGGTATTTAAATGCAAACAAAATATAAGATGCTAAAATGAGAGAGGTGACACAGGGATTTGAACTAATCGCAACAGGTATGATTAATTGGCATATTTAGTCTCATCAATATGCATGGCGCGGTATGTATGCAGAGTATCGTAAGCAAGAAGACACAGGCCTCTGCCCCAGGAAAGTTATAATCTAAAGTTACATTGGTGGGAAAGATGAGTATTTAGAGAGGTAGGAGAGGCAAAGGTAAAATGGGATAAATATGAGCAAACAGATATATGCATTTATTCATGTAAACATTTATTTAGAATGCATTGAATGAGTCTCCAACTCCTTGTTTTCCTTGAGGAAGACTGCAGGGCAGTAAAAGGTTAAATAAGAATATGTACTTCTAACAATGGCATGTTTCCGGATTTAGTAAAACTCAGGTGCTATGTTAATGTTACTAGGAATGGCACCCCAGTCTGCATTTTATTTATTGTTATTTTTCATTTTAAAACATTTGGATATCTATTTATTTAAAAAAAAAAATCACAATGGATTGCAATTTTAACAAAAAACAAAAACAGGAGTTCCACCCGTTGGATGTAATGAGTAAAATCAGAGGAGGAGTTAGGAAGGCAGTGTATCTGTTCAGGGTCCGGCCTCTTTTCTTAAAGGGGAAAAGAGGCTGGCCGCGGGCTGGATAGAGGCTTGCCATGGGCTGCATCTGGCCCCCGGGCCAGTGTTTGGAGACCCATGCCCTAAGGTGAAAGAGGATGTGATTTCAGATGCTCCATTTTGTCATATTCTCATTGTTAAGTTAGCTCAATGTTTCTCAAATTGTGGGTCAGGACCAACTACATGGGTCGCGAGCCAATTTCAGATGGGTTCCCATTCATTTCAATGTGTATTTCATTATTAATATATTAGACTTGATGCTACCATGGTATGAGACTGCTGTCGGGGAAATGTTACAAATCTGTACTTTGAACAGGCTACTTACTATTTATGTGCTTTTAACAATGATAGTCTAGGGGGCTTACTCCTGAGCAAGTGTGGCTAGGATTGCAGCCTTTGGGAAGTTTGGGGAATTCTTTTAAAACAGATCAGCAACTGCTTGGGAGGGTTAGATGGGGTTTTCTTTAGTTTAAATACATTTTTAAACTTATTGTAAACTTTTAATTTGCTTAATTAATTGATTGATTTGATCTTATGGAGGTGTAAAAAATGTTCCTGTTTGATGATGTCATTTCCAGCCAAGACATCGCTTCTAGGGTAATGACATCACATCTGCTGAGTCCCAACAGATTGTCATTCTGAAACGTGGGTCCTGGTGCTAAAAAAGTTTGAGAACCACTGAGTTAGACTACTCTTGCTGTACTAGGAGTCACTTCCCAGTTTGTGCAAAAACCTGCTGACTGTACCTTATCAATCAGCAGCAACTGACCACACTATTTCTCTTTGTTTTCCCCTCACCATCAGTATTCAGTGGTTGACTAGTTGATGCTATGTTGGGCTGCACAAGACCAATGAAAACTGGGACCAGGTACACAAATGACTGTCTTCCTCTGCAAGAATATGACCTAACTCTAGGTTCTGCTTTGGGTAGTCTACCTCTGGACATAATTAATGACAGATTAATGACAGGGTTTGTTCGTTTTTAATATATGTTGGCAACCTTCAGTCTCGAAAGACTATGGTATCGCGCTCTGAAAGGTGGTTCTGGAACATCGTGTAGTGTGGCTGAAAAGGCCAATTAGGGAGTGACAATCCCTTCCACACTGGGAGCAAGTGCAGTCTAACAATCAATATATTTAATGAAATTTGGTGCTGATATTGTTCTCCTATCCAGGATATGCATCTTTTTTTCCCTACCCTAGTTACATTACAGGTCATAAAAAATCCTGAAAAAATAGACCATATTAGCAACAGGTAGTTCATATATTATCTCCAATATCTTGAGCTTTGACTCATCCCATCATGTTAAGGCACTGGGAATAGTTAGCTGCAAGAAAACTTGAAATGTGAAATAATGGGGAAAAGACAGATCTATAAATCAAAAACAGCTTCAGCTTTCCACAGATTCATTTATATCTTTTTGTTTCCCTCAAAAAGAGTGATATATTCCAAGGCCTAATTTCTTTGATGCATTTCTAACGCGATTGGATTCTGCAAAGACAATCGGTTTCCAGTTAAAAATGGTTCTGATGTCATATTATCAGCATATAGACATTAGGCTCATCAGATCTGCTTCATATGAGTGCCGTCCAACCAAGGCAGACCACATGTATCATCTCTAAGAGGGAAATGGTTTGGGTTGCCAACTCTTTCTAGCAGGGTCACTGTGCCGTTAACAGAGGCACGGCCTGCAATATTTCAATAGTACCTTCCCGGCACAGAGGTGTAGTGGTAACGAAAATCCCTGCCAGCGTATCATCAAATGTTCCGCTGGCTATTTGCAAAAAAAGGAAGTGAGGTGATTGGTTATCTTTTGAGAAGCCCCAACTCAAGCATGGTAGGTATGGTAGGAGTTCCCTTGGGTAAGTTGGTAGCCAAGTGGCAAGCTGGCAGGGTAGGAATTTGCCTGCGTACATGCTGAAGTAAGCAAGGTTGAGGGGTGAGCTAGGACCACTCTGACAACACTTGTCCGGGATGGTGAGGCTGGCTGGCTGGCAAGCCCCTTGGCTGGTTTGAGCAAAGTTCCAACACAAGGCTTGGCCTGTGTGGGTCAGTGCTGATCAGCTTCCCAGACCCCTTTGGGGTTGGCAGTGACAAGCTAACTCATTCTCCAACTGGATGATGCTTTGAGCCAGGATGTGATGCTTGTTTTGAGGCATGGGGGAAGCAGACAGCTAGTGCTGGTTCCCCCAGACTTTAGTGTCAGCACGTTGGGATTTTTTTCCTTAGCGGTTTTTTTTTTAATCTGCTGCAGGTTTTTCTTCCATGTTGTATTTAATAAAGTTTAAGATTCACCCCAAGCCTTGTGTGTTCATTGAGGGATGCTCGTGTAAATGGTACTGGCCTTAAAAAATTGTTTTTGCTTCCCTTGAAATTCTTAGGCTGCTGTTTCCGATCAGGAACCTCCAAAGTTCTCTCAGAATTTTACTTTAGGTGAAACTTAAGGATGTATGAAACAGTAGTGTAGCTAGAGGGGGGCAAAACGTTAGGTGCTGCAGGTGGTGTGTAAGCGGCCCCTCCCGCTCGCCATCAGAATCATTTTGGGCAGTAATGTGCAGGCACTCACTGAACCAAACAGTGTCTCCTGCGCATTGACATCACTGTCCTGAATGGCTCTGACAGTGAGTGGGAGAGGCTGCTTACAGGGCACATTGTGATGCCTGCAGTACTTACCTTTTGGCCCCCCAGCTATGCTACTTTTGTGGAACATCCCCTGTAAAAATACATTGATCTTAAGGAAACTTTTGGCTTCTATCAACATTGCTGGCATGTTTCTCCACAGCCACAACTTCCAAATGCATTCTCTGAAGAATTTCCCTTGAGACAAAATTCAGTGGTGACTCTGCTGCTTTTGTAGTTCTCATTGTTTGGCATCCTTTCCCCACCCCCCTTGATAAAATGTTTCATTCACAGAAGGTATGGAACTGTTGAGAAAATGGCGGCAGAGAACTTCAGTGGATAAAAGCAGCTGTTGTTTCTCTAGTAAGGGATACATACATGGATTTATTTAATAGGGCACCTCAGCAGGAGCAAGAAAGATGAAACTTCCAAGACGGAGAAGCCCCTTTCATCACCAGTTGCTTTGCAGGATTCTGCTTTGGTAAATAACATAACAATGGAAACGGGTATCGCTTCTGTGGAATTCACGGCATGATGAGGATAATAAGACCCTCCAAGGCAATAATTGCTTCACTGTAGGGTGCTTCTGCATCTCAAATTGCTCAGCATCTGGACATTAAATCACTTGTGCTCCTGGTGGTTAATGCTGCTAGCTAAACAGACAGGCAGTCAAGGAGCATTACTAATCTTACCCAGCACGATCCCGGTGTGTTTGCAGTGAGGGTTCAGCTTATTATCAACAGGATTCATTATCCAAACCAAATATCAAAATAGATTGTATGTGGTGATGCTTTCATCGAGTCTGCCCATCTTTGTTCATCAGCAAGGTCTTTAAGTACATGTTATCATCAAGGCTGGCTCTGTATTTTCTCCCTAATGTGATGGAAATCCAAGGATGGCCCATCCATTAGGTGATGTGTTGTAGGTTGAATCAGTAGCAGATTAAGGGAGGAGCTAGAGGGTGGTGGATTCAGCATGCCCTTCCTCCCATGCCACCACTGCCTTTCTCCAGCTCTCAGTGAATGCAATCTACACTGATCCAGTTTCCGCCTGCTAAAAGCATCAACATAAGCCGATCTTAGTATGCCCAGACTGTGAAATTAATAAGCATCTTATGGATTACAGAATGACATGTCCAGGGTGACCAGATAAAATGGAGGACAGAGAGCCTATACCTTTAACCCTTGTATAGAAGAGGGAATCTTGGCAGGTACAGCTTAAAAAAGCCTTCCATGTTGAGCTGCATCTGCAAAAATTCCCACTTCTATACAACGGTTACAGGTATAGGAGCTCTGTCCTCCATTGTATCTGGTCACCCTGGACATGCACATTTGAGATTTCCACAGTGGCGATGCAACCTGGAATGCCACCTGATGCCGCATTCTTAATTTGTGCGGCCTCTTTAAATCAAATATAGAGATGCTTATTCTTATTCCAGTTGTTTATTCATATTCCAGAAGATGCTTATTAATTTCACAGTCCAGGCACACTGAGATTGACTGATGTCACTAACAACATTTTACGCTAAACCTAGTAAACAGAGGACATTTGAATGGCTTAACAGAGATATGTTTTGTTGCATTGAGATTGCCTTGACAACTGATGAACAAAGTTGTGATGTCAAAAAGGGTGCTTTGGGGGAGGTGCTTTCACAGGTACAAAACGGAAGCCAACATCCAACATTATAGACGTTACTATTTGTCATTCCCCAAATTGATTTGGTGCATTATGTGGACAGATGTTTGGATTTGTGCCAAGTAGCTAAAATAGAGGAACATGTCTAGAAAGTATATAGAAACTAGACTGAACTCTCATCACCAGAGGTGTAATTAGGGCGGAACCTGAGGAGCATGTGCCAAGGGCACTATGCCGGGGGCATGACTGCCCCCAGGCTCCACACAGTCACCTCTGCCCAGGTTCTGTGCCAACAGTGGAGCATTGCTACAGCTTTATGTGCTCTGTCCCTTTGAAAGCTGGGAGCCTTGAAAGAGACAGGCACAGGGGCATATGAGAAACTGCAGCATCCTACACAGAACCAGCAAGTGACTGCCTTGAGTATAAGGCAGTCAACTCTGAGTTCTCTCCAGAGGGCTGGGTGCTGCTGTGACTTCCTGTGCCCCCATCCCTATCCCTTTGAAGGCTGGGAGCCTCCAAAGGGAAAGGGGCGGGCATGCAAAGTTGCAGCAGCGAGCGCCCTGCCCTCTGGAGAGATAGGAAGTGACATCACAACATCATATGACACTGTAACATCACTGCCCTGTGTGCAGGGCAGCCAGATCATGATGTCACTGCCCAAGGAGCCAGGGCAGCACATTATGGCTCTGCTCATCACATCTCTTCCTGCTGAAGTTGGGGCTGGTCCTTCTGACCTCATGCGGATCATTTTTTTTTAGCTGGCTGACTGATGAGAGGGCTGTTCATAGAGTTCTTTTCTCTGAATTTTTGGGAGTCTGTGGATTCTAGATGCAACAATTGCCATTTCTATGATATAAAGCTTGGGTTCCCAACCTTTTGGAACCCGTGGACCACTGAGGCAAAAATTGAAATCATTGCAGAGCACCCGCAACCCCACCCCCTGTACATTAAAAATGCAACTAAATTTGGTAGTCCTTGGGGGAGCACACAGTGAGACATTGGAAGTGCCAGTTGCGGTTACAGGGGGGGGGTCTGTTCTCCACTTTCTCTGATGATTCATGGGGAAACATCTCTTGAGCAAGCACTTCCCATGGACTACCCAAGCAGACAGAGGACCACCCACAGTCACAGCCGACATTTCAATGATTCATGAGGGAGCACTGGCTCAGCAAGGCGTTGGAAATGATCAAACGTGATCAATTTTTTTTTTCCTGAGACCTCACAGACCACTTCTCAGGGTCTCGTGGTCTACGGACCACAGGTTGGGAACCAGTGATGTAAAGGATGCTCAATCATAAAATCTATCTGAGGTGAACAATTTGTTTCACCAGTGGAATTAGTTTTCCAAAATAGTTTCTATAAGTTTTCAAACATGTATGCTTAAATTTCACCATAGTTTTTAATGCGTTTTCCAATTCTCTGTCTGAAGCACAAGCTAAAGCTTAACAAAAGCAGCCTTTGTTATATTATGTGCAGTGAAATTCAGGACCTGCATTGATTCTGCCCTTACTTTTCAATTTATGCATTGTATTTGTTTTCCAACCTTCTTCCAAGGAGCTCAGGGGGAGAATATGTGTAGTTATCTAATTTTATCTCCCCAACTAACATAGTTAGGCTGAATGATAATGATTTGCCCAAGGCTATACAGTGAGTTTCACAGCTGAGCAGGCATGTGACCCATACATCCCACAGCTAATGTATAGTTATGTAAATTAGGACCTCAGCAAAAGGTTAAAACTTTTAGCATGATTTACAGTTGCCTTACACTGATGGCAATTTGTAATGGCTCCAGGTCATCTGAGCACAAATCTTAGGATGCTTTGGGGGAGGGAGAAAACTGGATCCTGCCATGGTCCAAAGAACTAAAATAATGGAATGGCATGGGGGAAACTGACTATTCAGTATTTGAAAATTCAGATAAGAGGTGGCTGTGGCACAACTCAGAGTATTCCCTTTATACCCTTACCCCATGTCAGCCATCCTATGGGGTTACTAGGATCTGCGCCAGTAAAAACATTGGCATAAATCCAAGCAGTGCCAGGTTGACTGGGAGGGGGGGTTAGGATCCAGTCTAAGGAGCCAAGGCTAGTCCCACCTCCCTCCCAGGTTTGGTCGATCTACTGGCCCACTCTGCCCCACCCAAAAGTACACCTGTTCCACCCTCCCACCACCCTCTCCGACCCCTGCGCTGGCCTCCCTAGCCCCTAGCCTGGATCTGGTGCCAGGAGGCCAGTGTGTGTCCTTATGCTGACCTACCTGGCTAAGGAGTTGTCACAAATGTGCTTTACAGCACATTTGTGACACTTGTAGGTTAGTGTAGGAACTTGCCCCAGCCTAACCTATGGTTAAAAATGCGCTTTTACTCTAAGTTAAATGTGCATAAGATTTCAGCCATATATGTCTCCATGTACCTAAATTATATCTCTTGTGAATAGATTGAAATCAGTAAAACCAATTTCATCAAGGAAGGAACAGGAAAATTGATAGTGGTTTATAAGTATTCCCATCTATTTTTTAATATTTAAAGTTAACAGTAATTAAAAATAAAGTATCAAAAATAAAGTATAGGTCAATACTATTATTTGTGTATGTATACACAACTACATGTATGCAGGCAGTTAAGGAGGACATGATAGGCATTTATACAATAATAAACTGTGCTAGACTATGCTGAAAAAAAAATCAACACTTTTTCAGGATTGCACAATAAACAGTTGGTTCAGGACAAAAGAAAATATATCTTCATGCCATGTGCAATTGTTCTAGGGAATTCACTGTCATATGATGAAGTAATAACTGCTGGCTTAGATGGACTTCAGAGAGGGTTGTTCAAGACCATGGAGGACCGGTCTCTTGGTGGCTGTTAGCCACAATATCTGGATACAGCAGTGATTTTCAGTCTTTTTCATCTCATGGCACACTGACAAGGCATTAAAATTGTCAAGGCACACCATCAGGTTATTGACAATTTACAAGGCATACTGTGCTGCCAGTGGATGACGAACACTCCCCATTGGCCCTATTAATAAATGATCTTCTCTCAAATTCCTGTGGCACACCTGTGGACCACTTGTGGCACACCACTGTGCCGTGGCACAGTGGTTGAAAATGGCTGGGATACAGCAACCGTAGTCAGAGTCATGGTGCCCGAATACAACTGAATACCAGGTATAGGGAGGAAAAGGGGTGTGGGGGGAGCATGCCTTGCTAGCTTCCTGGAGGCATCTGGCTGGCTACCCCTTGAAACAGTGTGCTGGGCTATATAGTCTAGATCAGGGGTGTCCAAACCCCGGCCCGGGGGCCACTTGCGGCCCTCAAGGCCTCTCAATGCGGCCCTCAGTGAGTCCCCAGTCTCCAATGAGCCTCTGGCCCTCCAGAGATTTGTTGAAGCCCACACTGGCCCAACGCAACTTCTCTCAGTGTGAGGGCGACTGTTTGACCTCTCGTGTGAGCTGTGGGATGAGAGCTCCCTCCACTGCTTGCTCTTTCACATCTGTGATGCAGCAGCGGCAGCTAAGGAAAGGTCAGCCTTGCTTTTTGCAAGGCCTCTTATAGGCATTGAGCTATTGCAAGACCTTGATTCATTTATATAAGTTCATCTTCAATATATTCATTTATGTAAACTTATGTAAATTTATTCAAATTTTAAATGTAGATTAATTATTTATTTCCCCGGCCCCCGACACAGTGTCAGAGAGATGATGTGGCCCTCCTGCCAAAAACTTTGGACACCCCTGGTCTAGATTACCACATCTAGAATATTTGAGCTAGATTAATATTTGCTCATCACAGATGTTTGTATTTCCTACTGGTACCCATGCAATCTGCAACTGATCAGTAATCCACATGTTCCTACATTGCTGTACATCTGTGCATACCTTCTGACGATGCCTCCTGCCCACAAAATGTGATTCAGCTTCCAGGGAAGTGCAGGGAGAGGGCTGGCCAGGGTTGGAGACATACCTCTGAAATAACTTCTTCCTTTTTTCATCTGTATTGGTCTAAGGCCATTAATCAATAAGCAAAGATGCCGGCTGAAAACATATGGTCTTTGATATTTAATAAATGGATTAACAGAGTCTACCACTTAATATTCAGCTTTTGCCTAAGGAGTATAAATTAATAAGCATTAGGTCCTATCTAATGAGGAATTTCCCTTTTAAAACCTGCATGAATTATCAAAAAGAGCCTTGGCAGAATTTCAAAGACATTTTCTGACCTTCTAGAATTCTGGCCTGCATGAATTTTTAACAAGATACTATATATCTCAAAAGTCTATTAGAATTTCGTCTGCATCTATTTCCCCTCCCCCTCTTCCACCTTACCCCCCCCCCTTTTAATCAGTCCACTGGAGCAGAGAAAGGAAACATATCTATAATAGCAAGGGAATATTTAATTTATGTAAATGAAGTTTATAAAAAAGAATCCTTATTCAAGTTAATAAAACCTCACACATAGCTTTTAAATATTAATAGAAGCCGGCAAAGAGCTTTTATTTATTGTGACATATTCATCTATATTCAATTTTTTTCCGATAGTATCAACAATGTAAGATGGTCCAAGGATCTGTTTGAAAATGCATATTTTGCAGCACATTACATGCAGAGCGCATAATTAAATGCACGTGCCGAAGCCTTCATTACCGCAGTGTATCTTCTGGAACTGTATAAAGGAGAGAGGAAGGCTGATTCTGAAGTTCTGAAATTTTCCTATTGTGAGTTGAAAAGGCTTGTAGGACATCAGCTATAAACTAGCTGATGATGCATTTCCTTGTCTGGTTCAAACAAGGTGCTCCTTATGTAATTGCGTAGAGAGTGCATCCATTGCTGCCAGGTTCAAGGTCAGGTTAGACTCTTGTGGAGTCATTAGATGTGTGTGATGATGTTTGTTTCATTTCAAGGGGATGATTTGCCAGTGGGCGAGGCAGGGGTGCATTCGTTCTTGCCCCTGGAAGAGGACAGCACAAATTGGTTGCTGGGTGCAGACTGGGCCAGGTCATCATCTAGGCCAGGGGTCTCTAAACTTTTCAGCTGAAGAGCTGGATCAAATATTTGGCATGGTGTTGAGGGCCGGGAAAAAAATTAAATATAAAATTTAAATAAATACATTAGAGATGGAACTTAAATGACAAATGAATGAATGAATGGGATCAAATGTCCAGGATTTCTCCAAGAACCAACACAGCCCAAGAAATAAAGCATGCACACTTAAATGGACCCCCATTCCCCCACCCCACAAGCACCACTCTGGTTGTGTTTGGTCAACTGGCCAGAGGTGCTCAGGGGATCAGAGGTTGGCCGCGGGCCAGATAGAGGCTGGGGTTTGGAGACCCCTGATCTAGGCCACTGGTTCCCAAACTTCTTGAGAGTAAAACTCTGAGCTAAGTCTTTGCAGGGCAGGGGCGAGGGAAGAAATGTGATCCCCTGCATCATGTCACTAAGGGAGGCAAAGGGGAATGTTTGTACTTTCTGAGGGCTACTGCAAGCTACAGGAGGTGTGGGGAGCCCCATGCAGTGTAGGGCTTCCCAAGGCATAGAATGTTGAAAAAATACTATTGGAAACAACTTCCTGGTTGTGTTTGCAAACCAGAAGTTATTTCCGATCACTTTTTTCCGACAATCCAAGCCTCAGGGAGCCCTGCGGAGGGCTGTGCAGGGCTTCCCACACCTCCTGCAACTTGCAGTAACCCTCAGTAGGTACAAACACCCCCCACCCCCCTTAGTGACGCGACCCTGGGAATCACACGGCTGCCTCTCATCTTCCCCTGCCCCTTAAAGGGACAGGGGAAGCTTTACAGGAGCTAGTGGGTAGTGACCAACCAGTTTGAATACCACTGATCTAGGCTATAGTCCATGATAGTCCAAGAAAGTCCATGATGGGTATTTAAAGTGGCCAAGCCCCCTCTCTCCAGTGATATTTATAGCAGTTGCTGCAGCCCACATAGCCTTGCCCAGGCAATGCAGAATTTTGCCCACTTAGTACTGAGTAGGGGCATTTTGGCTCCTGTTCCCCGGTTTGCCTTGATAAGGGAGCGAGTTGTTCTTGTCTGCTCTGTACAGAAATGACATGCAGTGAGGTCCAAGGCTGGTGAGACACACTCACACACACACACAGAGGGAAAGACAGAAAGCAAAGAAACCTACCTTGCAGAATCTTCTTGACTTATGTGTGTGCTCTCTCACTCTCCATGGAATTGAAAATAAATTCAGAAACAACTCCCTGCTGTTTTCACGGCTTGGACAGCTGGGGCAAATCTGCCTCCTGCCACCCCAGACCTTGCCTCCTCAGGCCTTTTTTCCCATTGAAAGCAAGCCAAGATAGCAACCAAACACAACTGAGGCAATTCTGCCTGCTGCCTCCCCGAGCTTGTTGATGGCACTCTGCCTTTTTTCATTGGAGGACAGCCATTACTGCAGCAAACCAACTGAGGCAGCTCTGTTAGGGGCCTCCATATCTATTGTATTGTATTTTTGTGTTTGGGTGTGTGTACTGTATTGTTGTTAGAACAGTGAGAGCTTCCTCTGCCTGCATATCCTTGCTATACTGTTGAGGTATGATAACTACACAAACCACACTAGACCTAGCACTGTTTTTCCAAAGCTTAACCAAGTGGGTTCAGTGCTCAAATGGTGAGGCATCTGAAAAGTGAGGGCCCAACAGGGTACGCACGGCATTCTGCCATGGCAAGGCAGTCACAGAGTACTCCTCAAGGTTTGTTCCCTTATCTCGGTGCTGCGTCGGTGCTGGAAAGTTGTTTAGGATTGGGCTGTGAGCTTGTGAGGGACTCATGCCTTTGCTGCCTATTGCATTGGGGGGGCTTTGAGGGTTGGCTACTTGGGCTACAGAGATTCTGTGGAACCTGGACCAGTGCTTGACCTGGCCAACCTCTGACAGTGGTCCTGATTTTAGAGATTCAAAATCTGTCTAGGGACATTATGGGACTTTTTCTAGGGAATTTTCTCCTTCCAGTGCTTTCAAGACAACATTGGACAGGCATAGGGCATGATACAACTCTGCATGACTCAGTTGTGGATTTCCCATAATTTTCTAGCCTGTAGGACCCCACGGAAGCCTCTCTGAGGTTGCGATGGGGTTTCCCAGAAGCAGTTTATAGCAACAGGGAACCTCAGAGAGCCTTCCCCAATGCAACCTTGGGTAGCGCAAGGCTCTGTGAGTCTCAGGTGAGGGGGTGGATTTGTGCGCAGGGGGCAGCGACAGCCCATGGGGGGTGCCATCACAGGCCTTTGCCCCAGGGTGCGAGGCTGGGGAGGTTCGCCACTGGTATTACTGTTAGCTAAGGAGTTGGGTGACATGATCTATTGGGTTCTTTCCAATTATTCTAAGGACCCAAACCTATACAATTTTCCAGCGCCAATGCAGCCACAGTGCAGCCTTGAGGTAAGAGAACAAATGTTGCTTTACCTCGATGAGGCCTCCATGACTGCCCACCCATCAAAACTGCCCACCCACCACAGGATGCAGTGCACACACCCCTTGGCACAGCTGTACCAGTGCTGGAAGACTGGACAGAATTGAACCCTAAACGGAACAGTTACTTAATGTTACGTGGCAAGGTGAAAACACAAGCAAACCCTAAAATAATGTCTCATACAGATATCAAGCTTATTTAATGGAAGCTCTATACCACTTTACATATAATTAACATGCTCCTTTATGATGCTCACATACAGCTGAAAGAATACATTCCTTTTTTTGTAAACCAATTATTAGAAAAGGATTGTCTGAAGCCAGCTGATCAATAAAGGCCACAGACACTAATAGCATTTCTATGCTCCTGACTGTTTCACAAGCACTTTCCCTTAGAATTAATCTCAACATCCCAATGATATTCATGGACCCCGATGAAAATCCACAGCATTCTATTGATTATCCCATGAAATGGATCCAGTAATTATTAAAGAGAGAAATGTGACTTTGGCACATTCAGAGTCCTACAGGGTCCTTTCAAAGCCAGGCTTTCTACTTTAATCCCAAGAATTAAAATAGGTAATTTAAAACCACTATAACAGAAGCTCAGATAAAATGTATACCTCAGATTAGGAAAGGTATGGAGAGGCCCCAGGAGGCTGCCAGCATGGTTAACAAGCAGAATCAAGGAAACAATTAAAGACAAGTCTTTTAAACAGTGAAGGTTTTGACTGAAAGAGGAAAATTAAACGGAGAACAACTTGAACTATAAATCAACAATGCAGCAAAAGAAAAAAAAGTTGAGGAATATTTTGCTAAAACACTCTAGCTGGGTGATTTAGGAGAAGCCATCCTTTAAGTGAATATTCAAGCCCGCCTCTGGGCCAGAAGCCCTGCTCTCCTTCAGTGAGTTAGTGGGGAACATAAGAAGAGCCTTGCGGGGTTGTATGAGTTAGGGGGAGAATCATTTAACACTCATGCTAATGTCTGATGACTTCCGCTTGCCCATGATGGCATAAAGGGAGGGTTGAGGATGGAGAATACTGGGAGTGGGATTGGCTACTGATGTTGATGGCTGAGAAAGCAAGTTCCTTTCTCAAGGAACAAGTGCATGAGCACTTCCTTTGCCTCTGTGGGGAAGGAATCCAGGCAGACCAGCCCTCTACAGACAAGTGCCACACCACAGACAGGTTGTGCATCCTGGCAGAAACATTACACAGGTCTGCAAAAAGAATTTTTGGACAGCTGTTTTGGTTTTGTTGACTGATTCTTACGTTTTTTGGTGCGCTGAATCCAAAAACAATAGCAGTTTTGTCCTGGGACGTCAGGTTTTCGAACAAACAGGTGGTCATTGTTTTAAAAAATCTCTTAATGCAAATATTTAATATTTTATTTACATGAAAAATATTAACTCATTTGCACAGGTGACAACAAAATTAACACCACACTCAAGTAGATTGCTTGTGAAATCGTCTTTTTTTAAACTCTAAACTTCTTTTTGAGCTTTTCCTCTTGTAGGTGGCTTCCAGAAGATCCCTATACAACATCCAGCAGTAGTCAGCCATCATTGTTACACTCCATTTCCCTTGATACCTTCTTTCCATTTCTTTTATATCTTGATGGAAACGTTCTCCCTGCTCTTCACTCACTGCTCCCAAATTTTCAGGAAAATAGTCAAGGTGTGAGTTGAGAAAATGGACTTTTAAGCTCATGGAGCAACCAAGCTTGTGGAACGCTTTCAACATTGTTTCCACCATTTCCTTGTAATTTGGGTCCTTTTGGTTTCCCAAAAAGTTATTTATGACCACAGTAAAGGCAACCCACGCTTCTTTTTGAGTTGGAGTCATTGAACTGATGAAGTCTTTGTCGGATATGAGTTTTCTAATATCCAGGCCAACAAAAAACCCCTCTTTCAGTTTTGCCTCCGTTAAACCTGGAAACTTGGATCCCAAGTACTTGAAGCATTCACTATCTTTGGGAAGTGCCTTAACAAATTGCTTCATTAATCCTAATTTTATATGGAGTGGTGGTAATAAAACCTTCTCAGGGGGTACCAATGTATCTCTGAGAACATTCTTTTCACCAACAACTAGACTTTTTGGTGGCCAATTTTTTTGCTTCCAGTGATTTTGTCAGTCTCTACTGTCCCATAAACATAAACATAGAAAACAAGGGTATTTGGTGTA
This sequence comes from Tiliqua scincoides, assembly GCF_035046505.1. Taxonomy (NCBI): domain Eukaryota; kingdom Metazoa; phylum Chordata; class Lepidosauria; order Squamata; family Scincidae; genus Tiliqua; species Tiliqua scincoides. Next base: position 228,822,427 of record NC_089823.1, read on the forward strand.
CCCAGCCTGTTGTCCCACCAGCATACACAATACTTTTAAATCCCCACATACCAACCAGTTTTGGTTTTGATAACCCACTTTCTTGAGTACCAACTCCAAGTTCTCATAAGTCTCCTTCAAGTACACCAAATGAGCAACAGGAATGGATGCATAACGGCCACCATTGTGAAGTAAAACTGCTTTTAAGCTTCTTTTGGAAGAGTCCATGAAAAGCCTCCATTCAGAAGAATCATACTGAATATGGAACTAAGCCATCAACCCCTCTAAATCAGAGCAAAACACCAAATTGCCCTCATGAAAAAAGTAAGACAAAGTGCCCTAGCAAGCACACTCAACAATGCAGTGATCACCATCAGGACCAATAAACATATATTTTCATGTTTTTGGAAGCACTGGCAGTGAAAATAAATTTGTTTTTCCATGTTCAGTTTTTCCCCCTAAGTATGATGAATTTGAAATTTAGCAATTTCCAGCTACCTGTTTGACCAAGGCACATTTCGATTGTGAAAAAACCTGACGTCCCAGGAAAAAACGGTGGTCATTTTCGAATTCAGTGCACCAAAAAACATAAGAATCAGATAAAATTATGAAAACAGCTTTTTGGTTGCAGACCTGTGTATCTTCTGGACACCCTGCACCCACCCACCCACACTTGCTGCTTCTGCTTCTTTCCTGTTGCAAGAGGCAATCTCAGGGGGTTGCCCCCTCTCTCCAAGCAAGTGGCAGGCCTGTTCCAAAGTCTCCCTTTCCTGTCTTCCCCAGCATTTATCTCTAAGTACCAATGTTCCATCCAGCCTTTGCCACCAAGCATAAGGAGTTTTACAAGTCATGTAGCCACACCCAACTCAGGAGCTCTGTGGACACATTTTCTTTGTCTCTTTTTCAACTTTCTGGCTTTAGAGAAAACTCATCCCACAAGAAGCTGTGGTACAGGATTGCTCATTAGCAACTAATTTGCATCTAATTGACTGTATTATTTTGAAAATTACCAGTGTAAATTAGACTTCTGGTATTAATTTGCAAATTGAACTGTTTCAAAAACATGCAAATTCATATCAGGTTAATCAAAAGTTGCCTCCCTGCATTACAATCTCTTCGAATGAACTGGAGGTTGTCCATGACTTTGTGTACCTTGGCTCAACGATCTCCGACACTCTCTCTCGATACTGAGCTAAACAAATGCATCGGTAAAGCAGCTACCACATTTTCCAGACTCACAAAGAGAGTCTGGTCCAACAAGAAGCTGATGGAACATACCAAAATCAGGTCTACAGAGCTTGCATCTTGAGTACACTTCTGTACTGCAGCGAGTCATGGACTCTTTGCTCACAACAGGAGAGGAAACTGAACGCTTTCCACATGCACTGCCTCCAATGCATTCTCGGCATCACCTGGCAGGACAAAGTTCCAAACAACACAGTCCTGGAACGTGCTGGAATCCCTAGCATGTATGCACTGCTGAAACAGAGACGCCTGCGTTGGCTCGGTCATGTCGTGAGAATGGATGATGGCCGGATCCCAAAGGATCTCCTCTATGGAGAACTCATGCAAGGAAAGCGCCCTACAGGTAGACCACAGCTATGATACAAGGACATCTGCAAGAGGGATCTGAAGGCCTTAGGAGTGGACCTCAACAGGTTGGAAACCCTGGCCTCTGAGCAGCCCGCTTGGAGGCAGGCTGTGCAGCATGGCCTTTCCCAGTTTGAAGAGACACTTGGCCAACAGTCTGAGACTAAGAGGCAAAGAAGGAAGGCCCATAGCCAGGGAGACAGACCAGGGACAGACTGCACTTGCTCCCAGTGTAGAAGGGATTGTCACTCCCAAATTGGCCTTTTCAGCCACACTAGACGCTGTTCCAGAACCACCTTTTAGAGCGCGATACCATAGTCTTTCGGGATTGAAGTTTGCCAATAATCAAAAGCTGCCTGTAGTGTCATCTTTTCTCACTCATGCCATTGATGTTCACACAACTCCCACTGCCATTTTGAATTTTCAGTTTTTACTACTTTAAAAGTACATAAGAAGAGCCCTGTTGGTTCAGATCAAAGGCCCATCTAGTCCAGCTTCCTAAATCTCACAGTGGCCCTCCAGATGCCTCAGGGAGCACACAAGACCACAGCATCCTGGTGCCCTCCCTTGCATCTGGTAAAAATAACTTTGGTAGAGTTTCTCTGCCCAGTTGTATGATTTGACTCAATACTTTGCTGAGACCTGAAGGAGACAATGGTTGGTGACTGGGTCCACCCACTGTGGGCCACCAGGATAGATATGAATATACAAAATCCTGCACTTACCATGGAAAACAGCATATACCATCCAGATTTTTCATACTTTTGTGATTTAAAGTGGTTTGCTGGAATCTATGAAGGCATTTTGATTGCAGCCAAAGAAGATGAATAAAAGAAGACCACTGAACTGAATGTCTGCTTCCCTTCCCTCTTCATTGTTTGACAGCTGCAGCTAATCAATCAATGTGTCACATTTTACAGCACCTTTGTTCAACATGCACACAGATTTGGCTGTTGTTCGAAGGAGACCTCAATTTTGATCAATTTTATGTTTTTGCAATTACCTGAAATGATGGGCATTGAGCATCTCAGTCTGATTCATATTGATTTACATGCACACAATTGCAGCAAATCAGAGCGATTATCGCTTCAGTGACTAAGAGGGTGGAACTTTTTTTTTTTTTTTTAAAAAGCATTGTTATAATAAACTGTTAAAATACAGATTGACAACACCCCACGGTTAAGCAGACACGACAAATATCAAATCACTTCTTGCTTTTATAATCTGGTGTTTTAGTAGAACCAGAAATTACTTAAACATGATGACTTTGATCATAGCTAATTTTCAGTACCAGCCCATAGGAGCTTCTTCTACCCAAGGTACTCTACATAAGAAGATCAGGTCAAAAGTCCATCTAGTCCAGCTTCCTGTATCTCATAGTGCCCCACCAGATGCCTCAGGGGGCACTCAAGACAACAAGAGACCTACATCCTGGTGCGTTCCCCTGCATCTGGCAATCAGAGGCAGTCTGCCTCTAAAACCAAGAGCTTGCACATACCTACTATGACTTGTAACCCATACTCTAGAGCAGGGGTGCTCAATAGGTGGATCGCGATCTACCGGTAGATCGCAAGGCAAAATGAGTAGATCGCGGAGTGCCGACCCCCCCCCCTTTCAGGTGCCTCTGGGAGGAAACGCCGGGAGTAAGGCTCATTGTACTCAATGGGGCTTACTCCCAGGTAAGTGTGGCTAGGATTGCAGCCTCACAGCCTAATCCTAGGCATGTCTACTCAGGAGTAAGTCCTGTTATACTCAGTGGGGCTCAAGGTACATCAACATACATTGTACACATAAATGTTATAAGTTATGATGGCACGAACATTGTAAAAAAACTCTGGTAGATCTTCGGGCCTTGCTGGGTTTCAAAGTAGCTCTCAAGCCAAAAAAGTGTGAGCACCCCTGCTCTAGAGTGACTAGGTCTTGCACAAGAGCTCTCATGCATAGTCTCCTTTTCTTTCTTTTTTTACTCCTTATAGTACGCTGATGCATTTAAAAGGTACATGTTCTATCCTAATGCCTGTTAACAGGGCTGATATAATTTGAAGTGCTGGTTCTCTTGTTTAGCAGAAGAGAACCCATCACTTGTCATCCGGAATGAGATCTCTCTAAGTGGCATTGCCAGGAGGACAGCCCATTCAGGAAGTCAAGTGAGGCCAGGGCCGGCTTTAAGTCAATTTCTCCCAACTGGGTGCCATGGCCTCTGCTGTCTGGTAATCTACTCTTGTATTGTCAAACATTCACACCAACACATTGAACAGACATTTTGAATTTTTTTTTCTAAACAAAAAATAAAATCAATATTTTAGTAAATCATATCATGGTCATAAAAACAAGTGGTTTTGTAACTATTTTTCAAAGGTAATGTGCACATTTTGTTTGTTTATTTGTAGGTTTACATGTATGCAATTTTATATTAAACTGTGCTTAGATTCATGTGGTCCATTAATTCACATGTCCTTTTTAAGCATGTATTTTTACTGCTTTCCACTCTACCATAGAGATAAGTCTATAATAAATTTTACTTATATCTCTAAGATTTTACAAACCTTGGCTGTGAACCTGGGGTCCAGGAAAATAGGTTTCCACTTGGGGTCCAGCAGCTTCTAAGGGCGGCCCTGAGTGAGGCAGTCAACTTGAGCAGCAGATGGGCAGGGAGCATTCATCCCTATTCCTCCTCCTCCTCCCAGTCCCTAGGCTGGAAGAGAGAACAATATAGAAGAGGAAGTGTGGAAGAGAGGATGCCTCCACACTTCCACTTTGTAAGACGAGCAAAGGCTGGATCACCAGGTAAAGAAGAGGGAAGCATTTGCCATGCCACATTAGATGCGGGGGGGGGGGGGGTCTTGAGCCAACCTTTGTTGCTGACATCCCTTATGTTTCTTTTCAGTTTATGAGCCCTGTTGGGATCTCTCTTTTTTATTTTGTTATGTCAACTCTTCAGTAAATATGTTGTCCCAATAATAATCCTAGGATCTCTTAAGAGTTAAGACCTAATACAATTGCGTTAGACTATCCTGAGTGTGCAACTTCATAATACAGGCGTGCCCCAGTATCTGCGGGGGCTCCATTCTGGAACCTCCCATGGTTGACTGAAACTGCGGATATTGGCAAACCCCCTCAAGGCAAAGAGAGCTCTGCTCCCCTCACTCTGGAGGGTCATCTGAGTCCAGCAGAGGTCACAGACAGACAGCCCCGGGCCTCCTAATGCCTTATAAGGCATTAAAAATGTCACTTCCAGTTTTATAAAAAAACCAGAAGTTATTTTTTTTTTATTCTAGGGCCCACTTTGAGCCCAGCAGAGGCCATGTCTGTCAGAGAACCCTCCAGAGGTGAAGGGAGTGGAGATCCCTTTGCCTCCAAAAGAAGTGCACGCCGGGGACGTGAGCAGGGCAAGCTTGCAGACCTGATCTGTGGATAAGTGAATCCGCGGCTACAGGATCCACGTATACGGACCCCCTTGTACTGTTCAGGGAGATCATCCACACATTCAGCTGAACATCATCAAGTGATGTAGGTGTGAACCAATCCTGCAAAAATGGCTTCTCTTTGTTCTTCTGAAAATATCATTTCTGAAAGGACGAAAAATGTTGAGAATAGAACAGCTTCCCCCCCCTACAAGTTACACATCAACGTCTGAATTTTGACGCAAAAAGATGAGAGAAGGAAAGAAGCTAGAGGTGAAGGGGAAAGAAAAGTATCTAATTATCTGGCTTTGTGACTTTCCCTGTAGAAAGCCAGTTCTCTCTCTCTCTCTCAGAGAAATAAACTTGAAGGAAATTCTGTGTTCTAACTTTAGTTTGTTTTACCCTGTAGCCTGTGGGAGTATTCCTTAATTTGGCTAACTTCCTGAAAACCCTAAGAAAAATCACTTCCTCTGTCAATTTCTGTCAAGGGCATCCTTAATCAGATGCTCTCAGATAGGAGGCATAAGCAGCATTTTGGGGGGCTTTGTAGTGAATTTTTAGATATGAAAAGCAATTCATCCGCTTCACTGGTTAAAAGCATTGCTTGTGTCTGAAGCCAAATCCATACATTGCAGGTGATATTCAAAAGTGCTTTGATAAACTGATTGCTTAAGTATTCTCTGCTACCAGACTCCCCTCCCCACACACCTAAACCTAAATAGCCTCAGGCTGCAATCCTAACCACACTTTCCTGAGGGTAAGCCCCATTGAACACAATAGGACTTACTTATGAGTAGACATGCATAGGATTGTGCCCTAAACCAAAGATATTCTCAGGCTTCATTTAAATCTACTTGCAGATCTTCCTCCAAGTGTCTCAGTTCCTCTGTCAACCGGAGTGTTGTGGATTGTCTGTGGTTGGTGTTGGTGGGGTGATCCAGAATGCCACCTGATCCCATCTTGGGTCTGCCACCTCTGTGCTACCAAAAAACACACCTTACCATATTGAGCTGCCATGAAACCTGGAAGTTCAGGACTGCCTCTTGAACTGGCATGAAACTTGGAAGAGCACAATACGTTTGCTCAAGCTAGGGGGAATTGTGCCTTGTGTTCACAGCAAGTTGGAGGGCGGCAGTGGTGGCAGACTCGGAGTGAAAGGCACACCAAATCCACTCCTCCCACAGACCCCTCACAATCTGCCATTGATACAACTCATACCAGGTGGCTGCATGGATAGACTAGCAGTGATCATACAGACCAAGCTATTTATGGCACTAGCATCAAGATGGGAACATCTTCCCTGGATAACTTCATTCCATTTCTCTTCTCTTGGTTTTTTTCTGGTTTGCTAAGACAACTCTCCAACTGAAGAAAGGCTTGCTCGTTTTGATTGTCGTTCATTTGCATTGTATTCGTAGATTGTTTTAAAGTGTATTTTATTAAATTAGATATGTTAACTGCTGTGTAGACTGTAGGCCAAACATTGGGTAAAATATTTTAATTAGCATGATATAACATGGTATTATTTTAAAAGAAAGAAGATACATGTTATCATTGGTAGCTTCACTTAGGTTTGCCTCACCTGGTGCGGGAGGCCAGCGTGTCACCCCTATGATGGACCTTCTCTCATGCAGTGGGCAGAGCAATGCCCAGGCAGTGGGCGTGGTTATGTACCATTGCCCAGCCCCAGTGTTTTTTTTGTTATAACTTTTGATATGAAATTTTGATATCATGTAAACAAGGTTTGCTTCATTGCATTCAGCATGAAACTACACATTGATAGATATATAACATGATGGTATTATTTGAAAATACAAAGATTTTAAAAATTTTGGCCAGTAGAGGTGTCACCCCCCCCATGCACATCACCCAGCATGGCCTGCACCTCCCGCACCCCTTAGTGACACCACAGGTTATCATTTTGGAAAGAGCAAGTAATTCATTTATCAACATTGATTAATGTTGAAATTGCATGAATAAATAGAAACCACATTTATATATATTTTCCCCCTTTTTCTCATGTCTCAGTCACACCAATATTTGATATTTGTGCAACACCCGAAACTTTACAAATCTACTTTTTCACATACAGTGCTTAGCATGCTGGTAGTTCATGGCAATAATAACTATCTAAGCAGCAGTCTGCAGATCAGAGTTCAAAGTATAATGTTCATTTTGCACAGTGCCATCAAATACTCCTAATAAGCGAGCCAAAGTATCTCTTATTATATTATGTTGTCATGCATTCAATTTCCCTTAGGATGATTTCCCCCCCCCCCCCATTTTTAATGCATTTCTGCTGACCTTGGCTAACCTGACATTGCTTTCTAGACACAATTTCTATGATAGATTTACCTTCATCTGCATTTGCTAATTCCATTTTTCTCCTCAAAGGAAATAATGCAATTTGATGGAAGCCCTCTTCAAGACTTCAGATTACATAGGTGCTGAATGTGCATTGGTCAGAAGATGAAGCTTCTGAAAGGAATCCCATGCACACAGCTATGTATGGGGAGGACTGGAATCTGGAATCCTACTTTTGCAGAGTTCCTGATTGTGCATAGAGAGCCCTTCATGTGTTGTTGCCCAACACCCAGATGAACACAGGTCCTAAAGCCAGATTTTTGTGGAGAAAACTGATGCCAAGGGAACATCAAGTGCACAAACTCCCAGTAAAAGGCTAACTTTGGTTCATGGGAGCAACCCCTCCTCTTCTTGGAGAAGACTCTAGTAAAATCTGCTGGACTTTGTCCTGATATCCTGCTCAGACCTGTAAATGATGCCACAGCACCTAGACCTTCCTGGATTTTGAGGCTTCAAACTTCTCAAAACTATTCCCAATCAGCTGGTCAGTCCAACCCCTCCCAGCCATCGTTAGGGGGCATCCAGTGATGACATCACCACCAGTTGCATTTGAGTCTGGCGGTTGGCTGGAACAGCCAACCCTACAGCCCACAGTAGTCTCTTGACCCCACAAAGCAGCTCAGGAGCTTGCAGTTTCTTCCCTCTCTAGTCCCAGGGCTTCTGTACTACTGAATGTCCAAATCAATAAGGCTGATACAAGAAAGATATACAGCACTTTCTATACTATGTTCCCCTTTAAATCATATGCTCTTATTGCTTAAGTGGTCTGGCAGTTTTTCTGTTGTATTCATTTACATTTCACTACCTTTTGAAAACCCTCTCTAAAGTCCATGTGACACATGTGTGTGTGTCCAACTCTGTTATTTCACTGATAAGAGGTGAGCACTCAGAGTCTTTCCTCTCAGCCCTTTAACTGAACTATCACATGGGCCAAAAGCATAGGCAATGGGAGGCTGCAGTATTGGGATGAACATACTGTATGTCTTTCCTTCAGCTGATATATCAGTTAACAAAGTTATATGGAACATTTTTTGATAGAAGAAATTAGGTCTATGTCATGCTTGGTGACCCGCCCCTAAATTGCAGGATCTTCCTTCAGCTATGCCTCATTTTGACTTTTTCCTTTCATATAGTTGACTTTCCAGTATCAACATAAGGTCAATGCAGTTCCTAGATAAGGAAACAAACATTCCCTTACCTTGAGGAGGCCTCTGTGAGTGCCCCCCAACTGCAGGATACAGCACTCATCCCATTGGCACAGCTATGCTAGTGCTGGAAAGTGGGTTAGGATTTGGGCCTTATTAACTTCTATAAGGCTGCAATCCTAACCACACTTTCCTGAGAGTAAGCCCCCTTGAACAAAATAAAACTTACTTCTGAGTAGACCTGGTCAAATGGTCAGGATTGTGCCCCGAGTTAGTTCTATTTCCCCACCAGTCCACCAACCCTGCCTAAATAATACCTCCATTTTCACAGAGTACCAACACTCTTCCATTCATGTCCTATTTTCCCCTTAACTTGAACCTCCATGTTTCTCTCCACTTTAGGCTTTTTCCTCAATTTACCTGGCAACTAAGTTCTTTTATTTTACTTTCATTTCCCCCTCCTTGATATTATACATTTATCCCCACAATAAATACTGTGTTGCACCCATATGTCTATTTGTATTCTTGTTAGATACAAAGCTCCACTGGGTTGTGTTGCAAGCCAAGAGCAAAAGATCTCCCATGTGCATGTGTTACTAAATGTGTTTTAAAGTATGTCTAGTACAATATAATGTACCCCCATTCAGGTGTTTGGATATGCACAGCTGAGGATTAATAGAGCTTCCTCTCCTGGTCATATGCATTCAGGATCCATGCAGCTGGAATCCTGAACAAGATGGGAGAAAGAAGGAAGTTGTTGCTTAGATCACATACAATTGGCAATCCAACAACAACAAGTAGAAGGGGTCTTGGTAAGTGCACCACCCAACAACTGCAGCAGCACATTCTTTTCAAGGAAGTTTAGTTTTCACTGAAGTGGATGTCTGGAATGTACTTGTTTGGCAATTGCCAGATGTAGGGGAGAGCACCAGGATGCAGGTTGTGTCTGTTGACTTGTGTCCTCCCTGAAGCATTTGGTGGGCCACTGTGAGATACAGGAAGCTGGACTTCCTGTATCTCAGGATGGGCCTTTGGCCTGATCCAGCAGGAATCTTCTTATGTACTACTTCAAACTCTAGATGGAGGTTCATTCACTTGGTTGAATGTTCTGTCATGCAAATATCACTTGCACGTGCAGAAGTAGCATGTCTGAGAAGGGGCTAGGTTAGAATCATTTCCCCAAATGTCTAGTGTTCTATGTACAGTGGAGTCAATATTTTTAAATGGAGGGACATGCAGCCATGTGAACCCCCATACATGGACCAAAGTAATAATATAGCCCAAAATTCAACTTCAGCCTGGCCTAGTCCTTCATGAGGTGATAAGGTGTTGTCTGGGTTGTGCTAATTCAGAATGCTCCTTGATACAAACAATCCTCCTCACCTACTAAAGTGGAGGGAGTTTGCAAAGGGGAAAGGTTTGTAGTCCACCCTGATACTCGCCTATAAGGCAAGAAATTTCTGCCAATAAATCAAGCGTAAATCATCTCCTTACCTTCTCTGTGGGTCACTCAGGGATCAGGGCTGTTTAGGCACATCAGGACAGCCAGGAGAAGCCCAGAGGAGAGCAAGAAGACAATGCAGACATAATTAGAGAGCTATTCATTCTCCCGGGCGATTAGACTGCAAGCTGCAGCCAAAGGTAACCTTTTCACTCTTTCTGACAAAAAAGGAAGCCAGGACACAACACTTCCATTTGAATAAAGCAAGCCTCTTTCTCTTTGGCAGGATCATACCCAACCCTTCTGCATCTTCAGTCCATTTTGCAAATGTTTAGCAGAGGTTTGGATTTTTAAAAACCAGGATGTATCCTCATTTCCATCTGAAACAAAGTCCAAGGCTACAATTCAATGTACCATTGCTTAAGAATAACACCCATGGAAAGCAGTAAGCTTTTTAAACTCTTCCATGTGCTTTTTAAACTCTGCCCAAATTCCCTCTTCTATATAATGGTTCCCTCTTCTATACAATGGTATAGGCACCCCATCCCCCATTGTATCTGGTCACCATGCTAGTGGGTCTACTTATGAGCAAATTGGGTTGCAACTATGTGTACCTGTGCTTGCTCATACTCAGTCCTTGTTGCTTGTCCGTCTGCTGTGAATTGAATTGCACACTCAATTGAATTGCACACAGATATGTTATAAGTTGTATGTTATATATTGAGCCACAACACACCAGGCACTTTAAAGAAGGATTTGATTAATGGTTCTTTTGGTATGGTGTTTGCAATGCACTTACTCTGATAGTGTTTACAGAAAAGTTGTAAAGACCAGAGTGAATTAAAATGTATCTTATAATTTACTGTTTTTAATAAATTAGAGACTGTTAGGTTAGGGTAACAATTACTGGCAGGTTATTTTTCAGGATCTAGCCTCAGATAAAATCAGACAAAATTAGTCAGGCACCCCCCTCCCCCCAAGTTTAATCCCTCCCAACTTATCCAAGGGTCATAGAAAATTCCATGATTTTTGGCTCAAAACCTGCCCCCGACTTATATATGGTATTGACTTTTGCTTGAGTGTCTGCGGTACCTTCCAATTTGCAGGGAATTTTTGCATGGGAGAGCATTCAATTATGGATGCCTCCCAGTGCAGTCTAACTGGTACAGTCCAGACATAGGTTTTTCAATTCAGCAAGAAACAGGCATAAAGTTGACTTGAGCCTGAACTGCTTTACCAGCATAGAACTGTGTGTGACAGTTTTCATGTGTGTAGGTTAAACAGTCTCTCTCTCTTACTATTTCTACCCTATATATCAGGGCTCTCCAGACTCTGGCCCACAGGTTAGATCTGGTATCCTGCCTAAGCCCCACCCCCACGTGAACGGCATTTACTGTTCCATAGGGGAGCCTTTGCAAAGCCCCTCCGTGCACCACCAGTTTTTGCGCTGGCCATCCACTTCTGGGTTCCGATACCCCAGCAGGCTTGGCGCTGAATTTCCAGCCAGGTGTGGCTGGCCAGCACAAAGATTGGGGGCACATGGAAGAACTTTGTGATGGCTTCCTGGTGGAACAGTTTGCATTGAGGACGTCTTTGCCAGCTTTGGAGACCGATGCTGTATATAATTCAGTGACCTGTATAAATTATGCAAAGTTATATTTGGTTTGTCCTTATTTTACATGATTTGCTCTACCTCTGCAGTCCTAGGGAGAGGCAATGAACTCTGCAGGACTCTGATATGCAGCTTCCAGCTCCTGGAAATCTTAATCAGCAGCCCCCCAGGCTTCTGAGACAGAATCAAGAGTGTCTCACAGCCCTTCAAAAAACTTTTGCAGCAATAAGGACTAAAAAACCCTTATTTTAGATGTTCCAAACTCAGTCTCAGGAAGTTGAATGCTGCTCCAATTCACCCAATATCCTTTCTTCCCCATCTCACCCCCACTGCTTCACTTGTGCAGAATCATGACAGACTTGCCTAAGACTCCCTCTGGAAGTGTCATTTGCAGACTCAAGTGAACAAGAGCCAGTGAATGGCCTTTTCACAATGTTTAAAGGATTTTTGTATTGATCACAATACAATTTATTGGGTCAGGGTACGAAAGATACAGGCAACATAAGTCACAGCTCTCAGGTGGTCTTCATGATTCAGCAATTTCCTTGGGTTTGCCAACTAAAAGTCTACCTAGCCGCAGACTCACTGCAGACTCCCCCAGTTTCTCTTCAGTCTGATCTTCCTCTGCATTTATGATTTCCTCTGGGTGCTGTATTTTCCAAGAATGATCTCTATTATTACCTATATGCTGGTACCAGCCAGGTATATTTATATGCGGCTCTGACTTATCTGATATTAAACCATTTCTAGCCAGGCCTAGCCCTCCCCAATTATTTCATGTTATGTTGGGTGCCTAGTAATGCTTGACACATTCCTTGAATAAAATGGAACATGTTTTGGTTAGCATGTAGAGTTTTTTTTTTCCCCAGTTGCCAAGGTGAAGGTGAATTTTCCCCATCAGCCCACTAGCTCTTTTTCATAGTTGACCCTGTGCTTTCCATTGACAGTCATGTCAGCTCTGCTGAGAGGCTCATTCCATCTTTTAATATCAGAAGCTCACAAGAGTCGCCCATTAGGGAATAATATTCCTGATTTATCCTTTTTATAAACTCCTGCCTGGGCTGCTGTAAAGCAAACAACAGATCATCCACACCAATTTCAAGCGGTAGATCAGTCAGCTACTAAAATACTAAACAAGTGTTTGCTACTGTAAACACTATAGTACTAGCATTAGGGCAGGTACCAACTCTTTCAAAGACATCTCTGCCCAGCTTCCATGAGCCACAATATCATTCAGTGAATAAGGCCTAGCTGGATTAGGAGATCTGGCTAAATACAACACCATCTCAGCTGACAAGATAATGGGTGATTTGGGCTCAATTAATGTTGCTAACCACTGAAAAATGGAGGGAAAAGTTTCACATTTCTTGAAATTTGATACATTTGCTTGAAAAATTTAAGACTAGACTAGCATCATGTCTCTGTAGGAATCCTTTCCCTCTGTTTGACTTGGCAGAGAGGAAAGTCTGCACCCCAGTTGGGAGACCCAAAAAAGGCAACTGTATAAGCAATGGAATGTAATTTTCAAAGGAAAGAAATGCCTAAAAGAGTGGCCTAAACTAGTGATTTGGCTGTGAAGAGGAAGTAACACTGTCGTGAATTTCCCTCAACCCCCTGGGAATGGTAGCTTTTTTTTTTAAATGGTCATAAAATTATTTATGAGAAATGCAGATGATTTCAGTAAACTTTCCAGAATCATGTGGGGGCAACTGGGTGAGCAGGTACTTCAGCGAAGGGGCATTTTTTTTGACCCCATCTAATGCCCTGCCAACCTCCATTAATGAGATCGCTGGAAGCTTTAAGGTGCCTTACCTTGAACTTCACGAAGTACCTGCTCACCCAGGTGAGCGGGGGGAACTGGTCTTCAGGGAAGGGGCATTTTTTTTGACCCCATCTAATGTCCTGCCAACCTCCATGAATGAGATCGCTGGAAGCTTTAAGGTGCCTTGCCTTGAACTTCATGAAGACCAGTCCCCTGTCGTTCCCCCTCCCCCCCACTGTCACCAGCAGTCTAATGTAAGATCTGGCTTTAATATTCTCCTGCAAGACACTGAACATGGTTAGGTGCAATGCAAGCCCAACATTCTCCAAACTGGAAAGTCACAGCCACGTTTGGAGAGAGAGAGAGAGAGAGATTACAGAAGATACAGATCTTCCCAACAGAGGGTGGTACTTGTGAGCTTGAAGGGACTTCCTGTCTACAGTCAGGGAAAAGTGTGGGACAGAACTACAGGGAAGTGGTAACATGTAACCACTCAGCCAATGAATCAGAGACTGTCACTATAATTATGGGCATGCATTGAATGCAGTTCCGTGTTTGTTGTGAGATAGCTAATTTTGCCTAAATTCATGGTATGACTAACCTCCCTATTCAGAGCAGGAAGTACTTTTTCCTTTTCATCAGCAGTCTCCAAACTGGAGACTGCTACGCAACGGGAAAGATGTCCCTTGCACAACCAGCACTTACTGTTTCACCAGGGAGCCATCCTTCCCTGCTGGCCATCTCCCCTAAACTGAGCTCCAGCCTGCCACGCCTGCCCAGAAATCTGGGTGCAGTGACTGCTGGGGTGAGGGAACCTGGAAGCCAGAGGGGCCAGAGCTCAATTTGGGGGAGATCAGCAGCAGGGAAGGACTGCTCCCCCATGGAATGGTAAGCACCATTTGCGTGGGGGAGGGAAAAAGGCCTGCGGGACAGGGTCTGGAGAGCCCTGCTTCACATCAAAGTAGTGTTGGGTGAACTAGCTTACCTTGAAATAAATGGGAAATAATCCAGTCGTGTCCCGTCCCCCCCCCCCCTCAGATCATCTACTGTTCTGAAGTTCAGCAGACACTTGCTTAAGGACCCTTCCTATCAATCCCTAACCCCAAGAAACACTTTCTTCTTTGCTTTATGTACCGGTCCAGAGCATTGGTGGCATGGACAGCAATGGCAACAACAGAGCCAACTTGTGTTTTTCCCCTGGTGTGCTGCAATCAGTGCACCAGGAAAAACCCGCCATGGTGACTCAGAGATTGGGAGGTTGTTTTTTGCCTTCTCTCCCCCACCTGCTTTATCTCCCAGCACACTATCTGTTATCATGCTGGAACTAAAAGAAAATTTGCCATGTACCTTGGTACTTGTAGCCTTTCCAGCAACTACAAGCTCTGAAAAGACTGCCTTGCAAATTTCCCTTTAGTCACAGCATGCAAAGGAGAAGCATGCTGGGACAATAAAGGAGGGAGAAGAGAACCTTCCCAGGCCCTAAGGCACTGCTAGGGGTTTTTCTGGCATGCAGCTTCCAGTACACCAATGAAATGAAGGAAGAGAGAAAGAAAAATCCTTTTCTTCCCATGCTGTTGCTGCTTCTGCCTGTGCCCCTCACTGTCCCTGACTAGCAAGTAAAAGGATTTACTTTGGGGGAGGGGGAATCTTTCCCTTCCCTTGCAATGCATTCCTTGGCTTGTTTGTGGCAGTCCTTCTGAAGCTGATTGGTTTTTAGTCACCAAGTGTCTGGAATGAGCCTGTTCTCTGATAAATCACTAACAAAGGGATTTTGTTTTTTAAATTGATTTGCTTTAATGCGATTTTTGCCATCCACTGAGTTTTGGGAACGGAACCCACATGAATAAACCCACTGTAGAATTGCTCCTGTGCTTTCAGACCCTATTGTGATTAAAATCCCATTACTGAGACTTTACAGCATTGCTTTGCTGCCACCTCATGCTTGTTAAACACAGAATGGGAAGCAATGGGATTACTTTGGAGTAAGGCATTGGGACTTTATTATTTCATTATATTTTTTATACTGCATCTGTCTTTATACTGCATGGAACTAAAGGCAGAGTTCATGGGATGCCTAGGTGGTGTCTCAGGGCCCAGACCAAGAACTGCATAGCCTTAGTAGGCCTAATATATCTCATTCCAGTATATTTTTTAAATATGGAATGGGTATGTTTAAAGCAAACAAGTTCCTAACCTTCCTGACTCTTTAGTTCTCATTCTGAGTCCTTTGACAGACTGACCAAAGCGGCTCCTTGAGAGTCAGACCTGCCATCATTCGTCTTGGTGGTGCGTTATCTCTGCAGACTACCTTTGACAGGTTTAAATTATATAAATGGTTTTCTCACTACTAATCATTTTTGTAGGCGCTTCCAACGGATGTTCTCGTGCAGGAGAGTTGGGCTTCTTTGAAAGAAATGTCCTCAGAAGGCTTTAAAGCTGCATATTCTAATGCTGCATGAAACTGCTCAGAAGTGATCCCTTCCATGGCTAATAGCTCAGATTTAAGTTATGGAGGAAAAATTAAGTCCCTTCCTTGTGCCTCAGCCTCTAGTTAAGACCGCCATGGTGTTGGACGGTATCAAGGACTGTTAGTTATGGTATAGAATGCTTACCTGAAATGTAAAAACAGCATGGTTTTTGATCTCTCTCTCTGAATGTCCAAGCAAGTTCAACTTGAGTCTCACAAGCATTTGGCTGGAATTGGGGAGCCTGCCACAAGATGTTCTCTTAGAACAATGTTGATACATTTGAATGAAGTCTTTGTCTTCACAGCACAGAAAAAAAAATCTAGCAGTTTGAATTCGGCTTGAAGTTTCAACATTGCTTTAACATCCAGTTTAAAGACTTTTAGAGCACTAAGCTGTGCACACACATGCCAGAAAGCACATATTCACACCAGCTCTCATAGAAGAACACTAGTAAGCTTATCTTTTTTATATTTCCTTGTTTTTCATTTTGAAATCAGTTTTGGGGTACACATAAGTGTGACTAATAGTAATATTTTAACTGAGTTTTAGTGGACTAACAGCATTCTAGAGTTTAAAGAGACATGATATCAAAGCACTTCCGGATTAACACATTGCAAAGGTCAGATTCCCACAGAAAATCATTTCACAGCAGTTTTTAGATGAACACACACACAGTGACGTCAATAGCAAGTATGTTGCATTTCACGGGTCGCCTTACGAAGGCCACAGAACATCATCCGATGGTTATGGATGAGGTCAGGTTTGTGTGCAGTGCCATTGGCTAACTGCTGGGGGTATATTGTATATGATGGATGTATGAGATGGCCTATTATAAAACAATGGATGTTTTGAACCCACCAATGAATTGTCTCCAAATGTGTTTCAAGGAAGGAACCCCAGATTGTAATAAAAGTCAGCTAAAGGAGGCGTTACACGCTTCTCTTCTTCACACTTCCTATGCTCACAGTCTCCTTTGACGCTTCTCTTCTTCCCACTTCTGGTGCAAGCAGTCTCCTTTGGGGTTTCTCTTCTCCCCATTTCTGATGCACACAGTCTCCTTTGGAGATGTGGATGGATTTACAATCTTTTGCTGATGGATTTACAATAAAAGCCTGGATTTTATCACCACTGTCTACTGAGTTTGCTTTGGTACCTGGGATTCCAGTGCAACATCTGAGATCTCTTGTAACATCTAGGATCCCTTGTAACATCTTTGTTTTTGCACCTTGCAACAATGGCTTCTTTTTGAAAAAAGATGTTGGAATCCCAGAAATGGGAGGAAAGCCTCATAGGGTGCAATCAGTGGCATAGCTAAAGCATCTGACACCAGGGGGCACATAATTTTTTATATTCCCCATATGACAAAATCCAGAAGTAATTGCAGTGACGTGATGACATCACCCCCAATTGTTTCCGGGTTACGGTGCACTTGGAGTTATGTCAGCAGAAGAGCTGACATAGGGCCAAGAGACCCACTGGGAGGTGATTTTAAAAGTTTTTTACTTTCTTAACCTCGGCTGTCTGGTCGACCCCTCCATAGCAGTGTGGCAGGTGGGTGGGGAAAGGGGAGGCTGGGCTGGGACCCTGCATTTATGCTGAATTCCAACCCCTGTTCCCAGAAAGCTCAGAGCGGCTTCAAGCTGCTCCAGTCTCCTCAGACTTGTGCTACCTCAGGAGGTGGCACAAGTCAGAGGAGACCCATAGGGGCCAGGGTGCCTCATCCAGGAGTAAGGGAAAAAGATTCCCTTTATCTCTGGCTGAGCCACTTTGGGCCCCTATACTACGCTGGATACAGCACAATCCTCTTGGCTTGCCTGCTCCAGCGCAGGATAGGATTGCGGCCTTACTCACAGAGGCCAGGAGTGATGGAAAAAGTCACACTGAATACAGCATCTTTATATATTACATAAATTATATATTGGTCTTAAGTAAATTGACTCCACTACTAATCAGTGTTGGGATGAGAATAATAGAAAATGGAGTTCCCATGACTCCCAGCATCTCCAGATGTTGTTGCACATGAGGCAACATCCAGAGATACTGGGCAACAGTCAGAAACATGAAGACTATGACTTGTAATTTTTTTTTTTTACTATCAAATAAGTGAATGAATAAATAATTTGCTTAATCTATTTCATTCACATAATATGAGTTTTCTGGTCACAGAACACTGCCTTTAATAGGCTGTTTTACTCCTTCTAATAGATCAAACCCCAAATGCAAGAAGAACTATGCAGAGCTATTTTGTTCTCTATTTTACTTTAACAGAGTTTAATTTCCTGAATGAGTAGGGAGCCATTATAGGTACGGATATCTGCAAATTCCTTTGCCCATCACTTTTTAATATGTGTTATACCTTTCAATTTTTCATCATAGGGGGATTTCAAGCTTGATTTAATTTATAATATTCCACTGCGAGATTCATGCTTAACCAGGGATTTTATGCTGCTAAAAATCAATGGAAACTAAGGTTTAATTTTATAAGAAGATTACACCTTCTGTTCTTGGCAATATTTATGTATCTATATTTAAATATGCTTGAGGTGATTTTAATCTGTATCACAAGGAGATCAAGCTGACACTCTAGAGTGAATTAACCTTGTTGATCTTGGCCTTTCATTAGTCACTGGACAGAGAAAGAAGCATTTTCTTAATTCAGTTGACATTCTCTGCTTATGATAGCTGTTGAAGTTGATTATTCAATTAGATTCTGTTAAAATCTAAGGACTTGTGTTCCCTGCTTGGCAGAAATAGGAAGAAGCAACACCTACCTGTGTTACCAAAGAGGCTCAAGCTATGTTGATTTTTCATCCTGCTTTAAAGGAGCATGTATGATCTAACTGATGGCAAAGGAAAGGAGAATGACCAGTAGCGTAGCAAGGGGGGATGGTGCAGTAAATACTGCAGGCTCCACAACGCGCCTTGTAAGTGGTCCCTCACATTTGCCATTGGAGCCATTCCGGGCAGTGACAACAACATGCAGGCCATTGCTGTCACTGCCTGGAATGGCTCCAATGGCAAGTGGGAGGGGTCACTTACAAGGTGCGTTGTGGAGCCTGTGGTACTTACTGCACCCTGCTTTGGCTATGTTACTGATATATACTGTATGATATGCACTTGTTCTGGGTAAGGAAGTGGGGAACTCTGATGAGAGAGGATGGTTGAATGTGTTGGGGCAAGAAGAAAAGTGAATCTAGATTGTGAGGTAAATTTGATCACCAGGTAAGGTCTTGGGGGAGAGAAAGGGATATTTTGAGATGTGGAAGAAGATCAGCTGGAGAAGATTGTGGCTGTGGGAAATGTGTTGCAGAAATTATTTGAACTAATTTTTACCAGATAGACTTAAGAACATAAGAACAGCCCCACTGGATCAGGCCATAGGCCCATCTAGTCCAGCTTCCTGTATCTCACAGCGGCCCACCAAATGCCCCAGGGAGCACACCAGACAACAAGAGACCTCATCCTGGTGCCCTCCCCTACATCTGGCATTCTGACTTAACCCATTTCCAAAATCAGGAGGTTGCGCATACACATCATGGCTTGTAACCCATAATGGATTTTTCCTCCAGAAACTTGTCCAATTCCCTTTTAAAGGCGTCTAGGCTAGACGCCATCACCACATCCTGTGGCAAGGAGTTCCACAGACCGACCACACGCTGAGTAAAGAAATATTTTCTTTTGTCTGTCCTAACCCGCCCAACACTCAATTTTAGTGGATGTCCCCTGGTTCTGGTATTATGTGAGAGTGTAAAGAGCATCTCCCTATCCACTCTGTCCATCCCCTGCATAATTTTGTATGTCTCAATCATGTCCCCCCTCAAGCGTCTCTTTTCTAGGCTGAAGAGGCCCAAACACCGTAGCCTTTCCTCATAAGGAAGGTGCCCCAGCCCCGTAATCATCTTAGTCGCTCTCTTTTGCACCTTTTCCATTTCCACTATGTCTTTTTTGAGATGTGGCGACCAGAACTGGACACAATACTCCAGGTGTGGCCTTACCATAGATTTGTACAACGGCATTATAATACTAGCTGTTTTGTTCTCAATACCCTTCCTAATGATCCCAAGCATAGAATTGGCCTTCTTCACTGCCGCCGCACATTGGGTCGACACTTTCATCGACCTGTCCACCACCACCCCAAGATCTCTCTCCTGATCTGTCACAGACAGCTCAGAACCCATCAGCCTATATCTAAAGTTAGACCTTTTATGTGACTTGTTAGACCTTTTATGTGTGTGCGCGCATGTGTATGTTTTTATATTTTATAAAAAATGTTATAAAAATGTACATGTTAAAATGTTTAAAGAATATACATTTTATAAAAATGTATGTTTTATATTTTGATTTTTTATTGTAATTTGTAAGCCATTTTGAATACATGGGAAAAGCAAGACTTAGACCACAATCCTATAATCCATTGTGTTCAGTGGGGTTTACTCCCAGGAACAGAAACGTGTGATTCTGTAAGACGTGTGATTTGTGATAGTAAAGCAAACCTTGCCAGTGGTGGGGAGGGGAGATAGGACTGGGTCAATTACTAAGGCTGCAATACTAACCACACTTTCCTGAGAGTAAGCCCCATTGAACAAAATAGGACTTACTTCTGAGTAGATCTGGTTAGGATTGTGCCCTAAATAAAATAGACAGAAGCTTTTCCATCATCTTGCTAGTATTCTGGGTTGTATAAAGAAATGGACTGGTGGAAGATTCAGGACAGACAAAAGAATGAACTTTTCCCCATAAATGCAGATTTACTTCATGAAACTTGCTTCCAGAGAACTTGCTTCCAGATGAATGGTCATCCAGAGTGTTGACCACTCATTCAAACAATTCTAAATGTGATGAGGCAAATTCATGAAGGAGAAACAGAGTGCTAGTACCCACTGAAAATGGCAGCCTTGCATCCAAGTTCCCCCTTTTCTTTCTGTAATGTTTAGTGACAACTCCATTTTGGAAAAAGTATTGACTTTTAAAAATTTTTGAATGGTGGCTGGCTGCTTTTTGATGGTTTCTTTTGCTGTGCTGCAACAATAGTTACTAAGCCGAGGGTGTGTAGATGAAACAAATGCATATTCTTCCATTATGCATAATCCCTCTTCTCCTTGCAACATTCTTTTCTCTGGAACAAAACAAAGTTAAATGCCAGATATTGTAATCCATAGTTTTAAATATTAAAATTGATGTTAGTAGTATTTGTGTTTTAAATAAAGGTAATGCTTAGATTTTTAGGGGTAGGAATCTCATACTTTGAAGCTTCATTTGCATAAATGATATGCACACACATGCATAACTCACTGTCGTGGGGTGCATATTCATCACCTCCATCTCCATCCCCCAATCTCACCCAATAGTGTAGAACAAGCTCAATGCAATGACATTATGTCTCATGATTTCCTTACTAACAGACCAATCTTAATCTGCCCTTGAGCAGGAAGGTTGGCTTTCCTATGCTGCATCCAGAGCAGGGATGGAACTTACTGTGGTGTGACTAGGCAATTGTAAATTGGTAGCACAGATTCAAGCAGCCTGGCATTAGGCCGGGCTGCCCAGGAGGGGTGTTAGGATCCAGACTAAGTGCTGGATTCTGGGACCACCTCCCTCCTGGGCCCTGGACTGCCTGCTTCCCGCCCTCCCCTCGCCCCAGAACAAGACAGGCTGGCATGAACCTACCCGTCCACCAGCACTGCTGAGGCCAGATCTGACCTCCAGAGGCCAGCACACCTCTGTGTGCCAGCCTCCCGACTCTCCTGGTGACACTCTCCCTATGACACCTCTGGCCCAGTGCAGGGGACTTGCACCGGCCCAAGAGTGCCTTTGGATTGTACTCTAAATGTTACAGGGAGTGAAGAGGAGGAACTTGAAGAGGGATTGCTGTTTTCAGTGGCAGCCCCATGAAATGTGTTGCATCTCGTTCTGCCCACAGAGACAGAGAGAGAGAAAGAGCTGTTTCTACCAGGTCAGCCTTAGCAGAGCTAAAGAGAAATAGCATCTCCTCAGCAATAGCTCTTGGTCGGCTGCATCTCCTGTTATCACTCCACTTGAAAAGGGGTCTGTCAAAAATGAGAACAAAAAGGCTGGGAGCATCTCTTTTTTAAAGTGCAGCTTGTGACTAAAGCATCCCTTTTATGAGTCCATGAATCTATACCGCTCCCCAAAAAACCATCGCGTCGGCGTTATTTACGAGGCTGCATTGGCATTTGAAACAAGATAAGGTTAAATGGGCAAATAGATTTTCCACATTGAAAAATGCTCCCAGGTTCTAGACTACCCACTTGCGCATGATAATTAAATTGGGTTCACTTCAGCGAGAGGTGATTATTAATTCTGCACCGGGAAAGGTCTTAAAGTCAACGCTCTCAATGAATTTTTGTGAGCGAGTCTCTCAAGGCAAATGGTGTTACTTCAGCAATAAATGCTTCTGTTGTCAACATGAAAAGAGAACCTCCCCCATGCCATTAAAAAAATGCCTTATGCCATATACCGCTTTTGCAGCATTTGCATAATACGGCTAAAAAGTACAGCGAGACAGAACAGACTGACAGACCTCACTGTCCTTTCAGCTGAGACGACAATGTATGCACAGCTCTTCTTAAGGAAATAATCAACAGACTTACAACACAACAGAAGGCACCCAGTTTTACTGCCTGCCCCAAATTACAATATTAAATTATGTGTTAAAAGGGTATTAGCAGCACAGTCTTCTGGAAGAGCCAACCTTGCATCCAGCTTGAATTAGCATATAGATGAACAGAAGTTCGGAGGAAGTGAAGCCAGGATGAGTTTGCTACCTTTAATATTTCTTGCCTTGCAAGGAAGTGCCATCAAAACAACACATGTATGTGTGGTTTTTTGTGGCTTCCCTTTCCTGAGAAGGCATCCGCAAGGGTTTTAGCAACTAATGGAAAGGAAGAATTTATGGAGAAGCAAAAGAGTCTAACCACAGTGATTAACTTATCTGAGGAGTGAAGATGAGTTTGTGACTTTTGTTGGTGAGGCTGACAGACATGAAAGCATCTGCTACAGTGACAGAAAAGTTGACAGAACTGACTGTGACAGAAAAATTGGAGGGACTGTCCATTGAAGAGTGACAGAACCATTGCATGGACAACTGGACAACTGTGTCCCTGTCAGATGTACCCTGGTACTATTATTATTAATTATTATTAACAGTATTTATATACCGCTTTTCAACAAAAAGTTCACAAAGTGGTTTACAGAGAAAATCAAACAAACAACTAATGGTTCCCTGTCCCAAAAGGGCTCACAATCTAAAAAGATGCAAAAGAACACCAACAGACAGCCACTAGAAGACACTGCTGGGGTGAGGAGGGCCAGTTACTTTCCCCCTGCTAAAAAGAGGACACCCACTTGAAAAAGTGCCTCTTACCCAATTAGCAGGGGTAAACATACTACCCTGGTAGTGGACATTTATGCAGAGACATAAGAACATAAGACGAACCCTGCTGGATCAGGCATAGGCCCATGTAGTTCAACTTCTTGTATCTCACAGTGGCCCACCAAATACCTCAGGGAGCACACAAGACAACAAGAAACCTGCAATTTGGTGCCCTCCCTTTCATCTGGCATTCTGAGGTAGCCTACTTCTAAAATCAGGAGGTTGCACATACACATCATGGCTTGTAACCCACGATGGACTTTTCTTCCATCGTGATGGATGTGCGGTAGGTGGGGAGGCAGGTGAGGCAGAGCCTCCCCACTGCAAAGCACATGGGTTTGAGTGCTTGGGCACCCCACAGCGGTGACAATTTTTGAAGGACTCTGGTGGGGAGGCTCTGCCTCACCTGCTTCCCCATCCACCGCATGTCCCTGCATTTACGTCCCTTCTTTTTGCATCCTGGTTATTTGCATCCTGGTCGTACAAGTAGGGTTAGGGCCAGTTATAGTGGCATGCAATTGACTGGGACCCCCACACACAAAAACCAGGAGTGAATGTCCAAGGATGCCAATGAGCAGGATGCATTTTACAAGGACATAATCGTGCAGGATGCAAATACCTCGACTACCCCACTGAAGACAAGAACTGTTCAATTCTGTAATATCTGTAGGTTTACATGTAACTCATTAATTAACTTGCATCCAAATAAACCAATGAGGGTGCTGAAAAGAGGCTGCCTCCCAAAGTAGAGGGTATAAATATTCCAAGGCAATTGGGAGAATGAACAAAAGTTTTTGAGGAAACTGAGACAGAGGTTGAGAAAGATGTGGGGCGATTAAGTTGTTTGAAAGGCTAGGAATTGACAGTGTTATTAGCATGCGATATGGCTTATTGATTAATCAGACAATGTCTCTTCTCCATTTGGTTTTTCAATCATTATTCACAAGCTTTTGAAGAAAAAAAATTTAATAAGCTGATTCTGCTTCTTCTGTGTTTGTGAAGTGTAATTACTGGTTTGACAGGTGAAGCTGAAGGAGAATTAAGGCTCCAGGCAGCTGACGCCACCAGAAAGAGAGCTGGAAAGGGTTCCTAGAAATGCATTACATTGACGTACATTTTTGTACCTATAGACCTTAGCAATTAATTACATTTTTGACTCAGTTGTGCTATTTCAGGTTTCCAGGGAGCAGGTGGAGGATATTCACAGCAAGGGCTACTTGAAGGGACATTCAAGATTAAGGGCTCTATCCTATCCAACTTTCCAGCACCGGTGCAGCCGAAACGCAGCCCCAAGGTAAGGGAACAAATGTTCCCATACCTTGAGGAGGCCTCTGTGACTGCCTCCCCACCACAGGATGCAATGCGCACCCCACTGGCACAGTTACATCGGCCCTAGAAAATTAGATAGGATTGTGTCCTAAAGCTGCAATCCTATAACATTTTCCATAGAGTAAATCCCATTGAATGTAATGGGCCGTACTTCTGAGTCGACATGCATATGCTTGTGCTGTAGACTGCAGAATTGTGTGCATATATATCTGGTCTACAGGTGGTCTGCATTTCAACTTTAGGGCTCCTGGACCTTTAGCAATTGTGTGGAGGATGGAATTTCAGCATGTGCAGCTTGTCATCTCACAGGGTGCCTGGCCCAGGTGCCCTTCAGGGAAAAAGGTGGGGTAAAAATCAAAATGATGATGATGATGGATGAGGGAGCCTTGCTCTCAGTACCCCCCTCATTTACCAGCCCTGGAAACCTCTAACAAGATTTTTTAGGGGGAATACAGGACTGAATGGGACCAAGGTTGACCAACAGCTTTCTTGAATAGGCACTCTCCAGCCCCTTGTGAGAAATCTTCTGTTAACAGAGACATAACTCTAGCAGCAAACTCAGAGATCCCCTTGCCAGAGGTGGGGGAAAGTGCTTTGAAACTGTGATGAAATATTTAAAAGCTATATTTCAGTGTGGAGGATTTTCCCTTCAATGCTGAGAGGCTTCAGTTTTCCCTCCACTTCTGAGGGGCTCTATTTTCACTTCTGAGGGGCTCCATTTTCCCTCCATTTCTGTGGGGCTTCATTTTTCCCTCCATTTCTGAGGGGCTTCATTTTTCTCTCCACTTCTGAGGGGATCCATTTTCCCTCCACTTCTGAGCAGCTTTATTTTTCCCTCTATTTCTGAGGGGCTCCATTTTTCCCTCCAGTTCTGAGGAGATTCATTCTGAGGGGCTTCATCTTTCCTCCACTTCTGAGGGGCTCCATTTTCCTTCCACTTTTGAGGGGCTTCATTCTAAGAGACTCCATTTTCTCTCCAATTCTGAGGGGCTCCATTTTCCCTCCACTTCCGAGGGGCTCCATTTTCCCTCCACTTTTGAGGGGCTTCAGGTTGCAGAGGGAGCCAGCCAATCAGAGAGCTGGGGAGACAGGCCCATGGAAAAGATCACCCGCCTGAGGAGATTCTCTCTCTCTTCTGTGCACCTCACTGGGCAGGACAGGGAGAGCCGTTCTCTGGGGATCAGAGCGAAGGCTGCTGGGGATGGAGAGCCCCGGGGACAGGATGATCAGATAGCATAACCACCAAAAAAGACCAGGCACCCCAAAATGTAGGACATCTAAGAAAACTGTAGGACATGACAGAGTAAAAGCTAAAAACACTTGTTTATTGATTTCATGTGGTTAATGTAAACACCATATGATTACATTTAAAACTACTGTATATTACATATAATTTATTATGTATATTAATTACAAGAAGGCTATACGCTGCCTGCAGGGGCCGGCTCACAGAGAAAAGGAGGACAAGACACGAGGCCAAAAAAGAGGACATGTCCTGGAAAAGGAGGACTTCTGGTCACCTGCCCAGGGACATAGACAGGGACCAGGTAGCAGCCAGGACAGAGCATCAGGTTCTGTTTGTGTTGGTCTATCCTCCCCCTGCAGAGGTTGGGAGCTCTTGTCCTCTGAGCAAGTTGGGATCCAGGCTCTTGGTCTCATCCAGCAGGGCCTGCACTACTACTACTACTACTACTACTACTACTACTACTACTACTACTTTGTTTGTCCTATGTAGTGGATCCGTTGTTTTGGATCAGAGTCGCCATTTCTCTCGGTTGCAGGCTTGGTCCGGGTGTAGGCGGGGCATTTTCATGTCGCTGTGCAGCGTGTCAAGCCAGCGCTGCTTCCATCGGCCCTTTGGCCCTGAATAGCATTCTTGGGGAGGGGTTTTGCCCAGGGAACCCCTCTGGGAACCAGATCTCTTGGACTGGTGACAGCAGACTAGATCTACCAAGTCTTGTCCCACCAAGCTTCATGTTAAACCAATTGGAAAAGTGGGGGACGGAAAGGGAGTGAGCGCTTGGCACTAGGCATCACTGCCCAGGATCAGTGAGTGGTCACTAGAAGTTCCCCCCTTTCATTACAGAAACTTATGGTCTGAGCAAAGGAGAACGACAGCTTGTGCAGGAGAGATGGAGATGGGTCTGCCGGGCCTAGGGACCACAGTTCCCAACAGGCTCTGCTGTGGACCTGGGGCTCTAACCCTGAAAGGGGAGAAGGCCTTGTTAGAGGAATGAAAGAAGGAGGAAATAGGAAGGCCTGAGCCCAGTGAGAGAGAGAGAGGGAAGGCCTGCGAGCAGGTGTGTGCAGGTCCAGCAAGGGAATGGGAGTGGCAGGTTCTTGACTGCAGAGAGAGAAAGGAAGAAATGCAGCTGTGGCTCTGGGGTTGCACAGGCTGTGCAAGGGAAGCCTAGAAAAGACGGGCCTGCTGGACTCTCCTTTTACACCTTGATGTGAGGCCTGGGTTGGAGTGGCAGTGACAGGCACCTGGTTAAGGCTCTTACACAGCCCCCTTTAGAGATCTTGTTCCTATGCCTCTCTGATGATTGTCAGGCCTCCACAGGCCTTCCCCATTAAATCTTGTTCTGGTTCAGCCAGGTATCAGGGTGAATGCTGGAAACTGCCCCCGCCCCAGTCAGTGTGGAGAGGCAGAGCTTTTCTCCCAACCCTCCTCCCAGCTGAGTGCCTCTACATTGGAGATAGTTAACTTCTAGCCATCAGGATT
Organism: Tiliqua scincoides; assembly: GCF_035046505.1. Lineage (NCBI taxonomy): Eukaryota > Metazoa > Chordata > Lepidosauria > Squamata > Scincidae > Tiliqua > Tiliqua scincoides. Next base: position 228,849,639 of record NC_089823.1, read on the forward strand.
AAGAGCAGTGGAAAGGAATTCAAACATTGTACCTGAAGCAGGTTTACAAGATTTAAAAAACTCATACAGTTTTCCTTTCTCTCCTGACAGATAATACAGAAACGGAATAAAAGCAAAACCAAAACTTTCTGTTGAGCAACAGAAATGGCTGCTGCTCATTCATGCCAGGTAAGGGAGATAAGCATTTAAATACATGTGCACATATTTAAATACAAGTACTAATTACTGGGCACCTGCCTGAAGAACAGAGTCATAGCATAGAGGTCCTTTCGGAAGGACTGCTGGCAAGAGGTTGCAGTTCCGTAGACCAGGAAGTCCACATTTCTGAGCTTTGCAGTGGAGCCATGTAATGACGTTCTACTCCTTAGTTGATCTTTGGAATTCTACACTCCAGATTTGAAACAGAGCTTGTTGACTGTTTAAATGTTAATGTAGTTTTCATTCCTCCAAAGTGGAAATGAAGCTTTCAAGCTCTAAATCTTGCTGGCACACTGTGCCCCTTATGTGCCCCATACTAGACTTATGCCCCTAGCGACTTCCCTGGACTCCTGAGTTTGGGAGAAACAACCTTTGTTAGACAAAGGAAAGGTTTCACACCTCCAAGGTCCTCATGGACCCAATTTAGGAAAAGATCCAGTAGCCATCTTTCTAGCTACTACACCTTAAACTGGGTGGTGGGACAAAACGGCTGTGGCTCTGCAACCCTGCCACTGTGGACTCTGGATAGCACCAGGAGAGGAGGCATGTCATGGGCAAGGGCGGAGTGGATTTTGGCACCAGGTACTTGCACCAGGACCCTATCCCCTCTTTCCCAGCCCCTCCCACCTCCTTTCTATCCTCAAACTTATGCCAGCAACATAGCTGGCATAGGTTCAAGGAGACCCATAGACAATTAGGAGTCCTAACATGGGGTAAGTAAAAAATATTTTTGCTAACCTCTTGCTGGCTGTTCAGTTAACACCCCGCCATAGCATGCGGTGTGCACCTCGTTGGTGCAGCTGTGTGGTATAGCAAGGCAGGCGATAGAATTGGAATGTATTATTACTTGAAAGATTAATGCAACAATTAATGACCAGATGCCTTCATTTTAAGCTATTGTGCAGAGGAACCAGGAAACTTTCTGTGTGTTTCTAAAAAGTTGCACCTTTGTGTCCATGTTCTACTGTCATTGAAGCAGCGGTGCTGCTGCAAATGGCATGCCACTGCCAGGAGATTTGGAGCTACCAACACAAGGATTGGTGATTCCATTCATCCACCTCCAGAGGCCCTGATCTGCACCAACCCAACTAAGTTGATGGAGGGGTGTTTCATGGGCAGGGGGAAGGAGGAGTGGATGCCAGCAGCAGCGATTTGCGCTGGGATCATAGTACCAATTTTTTAGCCCACCCCACCCTTCCTCTTCTCACACCAGCTACGTAGCTGAAGTAGCTCTAACAAAACCATAGGCCTTCAGAAGGCCTACCTAGGTTTTTAACTTACCCCTCATTGGCTTTTAGTCAACCTCCCCTCCATAGCATGCCACATGCACTCCATTGGTGCAGCTGCATTCAGAAATGTGGTAATGGATAGAGTTGGGCTGTTAGTTTACATTGCTCACCTCTTTCTCATATGGATCTTTGCACTTGCAGGAAACTCACAGATTTTCTTCACTTCTAAGACATTTCTCCTTTTTCATTCAGAGCCCAATTTCGTTTGCAGAGATAGCTGTATATTTCAGTAAAGAAGAATGGTCTATGTTGAGTCCATGCCAGAGATGACTGTATGAAGCTGTTATGATGGACAATTATGAAAACGTGATCTTTGTAGGTAAGGAGGATCCTCTGGCCCTTAATTGATAGATGTCCCAGGTAGGAATCTCTGCTCCAATGGATATTGCCAAGGGGAGTTAGTGGTTATGCTGCATGACCTGGGCATGGCTGCTGCTTTGCTTGATGGCCCCACATCCAGATCTGGGCAGTCCAGATCTGGATCTCATGATGAGGAGGGTCACCCCAACCTAGGGACATCTTGCCATAAATTATCTGGAAATCCCTTGGCTACCTTTTGGAGGAGGTGAACTTGTTTTAGAGGGTACTTCCCCCAGTGTTTGGGCTCTCCTTCTATGTGGAGGACACACCTGAAAGAGAAACAGTGTTAAGTATTCCTGCATGAAAAGTGAAGTGGGGCAGATATCACTGGGTAATCTGGAACTTTCTCATGTATCCATGGATGAAAAATGTATTTCTTTGAGGAAGAGGTTGGAGTACAGAGTGGAGAAGGAGGAAAATATCTTCAATGCAATATCAGCATGCTGCTGTGACTGCTCTCCTGATGGAAGGCTCTGAGAAGTAAATGCTTTTTAGTTGAAAAGCGGTATATAAATACTGTTAATAATAATAATAATAATAATAATAATAGAGGTGATTACTGATTCTTTAGGTCCGGTGATGTCTGATGAAACCCAGGCCACTGACATGACTTTGAAACTGGGTGGTTAGCACAAGGCCTAGAGGCCTAGATCAGTGATCTTCAACCTTTTTGTGTCACGACACCAACCATCCAACCAACCAATAAATGAGAGTGGCGATGCACGGTGACATCCATCTGGGTTATAGACTCCTCCCCCAGGGGGTGGGGTACCTTGACAGCACTTACTTGGGAAATCGGTGGCGGTGGCGGGAGGTAGAAACACGAGGAGCCGAGAAGGTCAGTTTACAGAGCTGGTTTACTTGGGTAACTTGTTCTACACTCATGGAGCCCTGTTGCGCCACAGGGCTGTCATACTGAACAATGCTGGTCTCTCCCCAAAGATGGTGCCCTCACTGTCCCCTTCCTTCCCACCTGGCATGGGGCGACCATGGCTGATACAGGTGAGTGGTTGTGCTGCCCAGGGAAAAGCAGATTCTGCCCATTGAAGGGCACTGTGGTCAGTCTAGATGCCCTCCAGGGATATCTGACAGGAGGTCTGACCCCTACCTCCCCTGCTGGGGTTACTGGCTGCCCCGCTGCGCTGGTTTCTGGGGCCACTGGCCACCTTCCTTCCAAGGGAGGTAGGTAATCCCTTTGAACTTTGGCGGGTCCCGATCCTGGGAGCTCCCAGGCTCGGTTCCCTCCCTACAAGACTGGGGTCACTCAGGCCCCTTTTAGGTTGGGTATGGGCTGGGTAGGATGGAGCCTAAGCCCCTAAGCCCCATGTGGCCACCTCTCTGAAGCTGGGGAAAAGCGACCTCTCCCTGCTGCGGTCAGTTTCCTAATGAACCTTCCAACCTGCTCTCTCTGCCCCACCCCTTCTGGTCTCGCTCCCGGGTAGAGATCTCGCAGAATCTCGGCCCCGCAGGGAGACCAGCCGGGAAGGTCCGCGGGCAGCTGCAGTCATTTTCCACTCCCATGGCAAGCCTCCTGCCCGGTCCAGCCGGCTAGCATGGCAGGCAGCATGGCAAGTGGCCTCTGCTGTGCCCTGCCTCCGCTCTAAGCCTCCATCTGGGGGCTTGTAGGCTGCTTACTGTGCTGCCGCGGGGCGTAGACAGCTTCCTCCCCACGCCTCCTCCAGGGTCAACCCCAGTCATCTGCGGGGCTTCCTGACACCCCCCCTGAACCTGATAGGTTCTCTTGTGTTGGGAAGGGGGGCTGGGCTGCCCTGTGATATGCACCAACGATCCCACTGCCTTGCAGGACTCAATCCACCCATCCCAGCCCCTGTCAACTCCGTTTCCCCCATCTCTTGTGTTGTCACAACAACCCTGTGAGGCAGCAGCCTGAGCAGGGCTGGCCTTAGGAGCTTTGGGGCTAGACAGCGAGAAGAGATTGTGCAGGATTATATCAAGAAGTAAGTTTTGATAAGACAGTATCATTATTGGATTGAATCCAAGCCCTCTGTTGCACAGGCTTTGAAATGTTGCCACAACATCCCAAATGAGGCTTTATGACCCCATTGGGGTCACAACCCACAGGTTGAAAAACACTGGCCTAGAGGAAGGCCACTCTTTTAATTGTCAGAGGTTCTCATGGGAAGCATGGTTTGTGTTAGCAGGAAAGCCTAGCCCTCTCTGTACAGTACTTTCAAAGACAAGAGAGTTGGATGTCTCAGGCTCTATGCTCTGAGAATTGGCACTGTCAGGGCCCACTGAAGCTGTACAGCATTCTGCCAAAAACAGACAAGTGCCAGTTACAGTGAGTTTTACTGCCTCTAAGTTGGGCATCCAGAATGTGTCTGTTAGTTATCCGTCAGAATGAATTCCTCATCTGATATTCAGTAGCAGATAGAAATAATTGGGGTGCCTCTTTCAATTAAGTAATAATCAAGCACGAATTATGATTCTTGCTCTTGGATTCGAGATGGGGTAGGTCAAACAAACATTTTGAGGCCCGACATGGGGCTCTGGATCTGGCGGAGCTGAGGTCCACTGGTCCAACACCTTCCCTCCCCCACCACACCTTCCCCCGCCCTATGCCCACCCTGGAATGCTTCTTCCCCACCTCCCCATGCCCTGACTTACCTCTCTGCCACTCTAAGTGAGCGTCTGGCGGCGGACCACTGGCGGGCTTATGCTGGGCCAGCTCCAGAGCTGGGCTGGCGGTAGGAGTCACCCGACGCACCTTGTGGCATGTTTGTGACAGTGCATGCCAGCAGTGAGCTGGTGCCCACTCTGTAGGATTGGGCCCTCACCCTACCAAAGGACAGCATTCCCCAAATTTGGAAAGCCCTGCCAGACTTGGCCACATGTCTCATCAGGCTGTGGCCATGAATGCTGAACCCCAGAAAAAAAAAAAAAGGAATGCCATACCATGGGACAAGCAATTTACTAGCCTGGACCTTTTATGGCTAGGTTGGATTAAAAATCTAAATAAATGGATAAAAGTGGAAGGCTAATTGAAACTTAGGTCTCATCCAAACTCCCAAATGTCAGTAATAAGAAAAACCATGCTGAACACCTCTTCCCTTTGAGACAGCGACAGCTTATTAAGATTTCCTGAAAGTTATAATACTTTTTCCACTACAGATATAAATGTCTGCATCCAAATCCTATTATGGAAGTGCAGGACTGAATCAATCTTTTGATCAATTAAATTCCCCTAAGATCAGTGTGAATAAACTTACCCACCCACGCGCTCCTGGATGAGCCACACACAAAAGACATTTCAAAGCTGGTGCTAATTTAATGGAAATGAATACCAAAGGCCTTGACTCATTGGCTGCAGGCAGTGCCCCAGGCACACATTGGCATGCTTTATCCTTGAGCTACTGAAACATGGCATGCAATTTTACATATAAAACTAAATTGGCTGAAAGTCATGGGAAGCCACACCAGCAGAAACAATGGCAGGAAACAGTGGAAATATAGCCAATTCATGATCTATACTTGAGCGATGCTTGAAGGCAAATGCAAATCTCACCCATTTAAACGTTAATATTTATACTCAAAATGTCAGTTTTGATAGGAGTAGATGATGGAAGTTGGTACAGACATAATCATCGTTATTTACTCCAAATATTATTCCTTTTCAGTATTCAGGTGGAAACTATGGCTTCCCAAATGTAAAAAAAATACTCTATCAAAATTTGTGTGGTTCAATTCAGTTTGATGCCTTTGAATTCCATGGCAGTAACAGCATCAAGCAATTTTGGCTTCTTCATCGCACTGGTGGTCCCAGACAATCAGGGATCACAAAGTGAATAGGATAGTCTCACAGTGTTCGGGGGGGGGGTGTTGCCATTTGTCCTCCACGGAGAGAGACACTTGATTCAGAGCACTCATAGTGTTGATTCAAATGGTCTAACAGAGCAAATAGCTCTTAGTTCTTGTCTTAACAAGACAGATGTTATTCTTTCAAAATATAGGAAAAGGTTTATTAGAAGGAAAAAATAAGAAAAGGACAACATAGTGAAAAGAAGATGCTTGTGATCAGACACAAGAAATTGAAAACTGTTTCTTTTGACATATTCCACTAAACAAAAATCCACTCTCCTCCAACACTGGGCAGAGGATGAGTTGTCTTGGACAGCTGACTCGGGACAAACCTAACCAACATTCCAGCACTGGCATACCTATGCCAGTGGGACACCTACTGCATCCTGCAGTTGGGTGACAGTCACGGAGGGCTCCTCAAGGGAAGGCAATGTTTGTTCCCTTACCTTGGAGCTGCAGTGCCCTTATCTTAGTCCTGGAAAGTGGGTCCTGGAAGGATTGCAGCCTCCCCTCTTTCCACTCCCCCCCCCCCAAGAAAAATGCAATTCATTCTGAAATGCTAAATGACCTCTTTTAAATTCAGACAAAATTTCAGTTTGATGGCCGACTTTGGAGGGTTAAGTGCTTCTTTGTTTGCCTGTACACAGGAGGAACATCTAACCATTAAACACACATTGCCCAAACAAAAGCGTTAATTGCAAATAGCTTCTTTGACTTGGAGTCAGGAAAGGAGGCATTTTTGGCCTTCTCCTGAAGAGATGCCTGCGTAATTATCATCAATCAGACCCTGGCTGTTACTGAAGGTCCTTTGTGAACCACAAAAGAAATATTGAGCAGACATAGTGATAAAAGACCCCTGCCTTGTTAATTGCTGATACCCAGCTGAAAGAGGGCGGATCTACTTGGAAGAGTGCTTTTGACTTCATTTAGCTGCAGCGAACCAAGTTGGCATCCTTCAGTCTCAGAAGACTATGGTATCACGCTCTGAATAGCGGTTCTGGAACAGAGTGTACTCTCTAGTGTGCAAAGCCTGGGTAAAGTAGATATGGAGGATAGACTGTTACCCATGCAGCAAATCCCCCCTCTCCACATCACTGAAATGGTTCAATGGAAAAGCAGAAGCCAATACGGTTGGTTCCAGCGGTGTCGCAGGAGTTGCCAGAACGTGATTGTGTTCAGCCATGAACTGCCTCAGGGACTCCGGCTCCGGATTTTGCCTGGAGGTTGACTCCTGAAGCCTTTTCCATAACTGGATGTAGCCACAAGGCAGTGGAGGTTTGGGATCAGAGTTTTCCTTCTCTCAGATGAGCTGCCTTCCCAGGCTAACGAGTCCCATCTACCCAGTGGCTGTTTAGTTGCCTCTTACGACAAGTACAGCCAAACTGAGGGCCTATTCTTATCCCCATCCCCCAGGCCAACCCCAGCCCCTAATACCCAACCCCCAGCCCCCAGTGAACCAATTACATGTTGAAAGCCATTGCAGAAATTGACATGTGTCTCCCAATCCCTGTTAGGATCACCATTCTTTTCTAAGCATGATATTTAGATGCAATGTCTAAGGACGCTCTGTGAAGGCATGAAGACAAGGGAGTCCATCAGTATAATTTCTTGTCCACAATCCTGGGCAGCTGAGCTTTTAAGAGCTGCATGAAAATAGCTAAGTTGTCCATGAAGGAAAAGAGGCACTTGTAGATTCCATTTTATTGATTGGTATAATAATCCTATAGAGCAGGGGTTAACATAAGAGCCTCATAAACTTCAGATGTTTGAAAGCTGCAAGAGGTATTTGAGAACTACAATATTTAAGAAGCATTTAAATTCTTAAATGTATCTATTCACCATGAACATTAATTTTGTGTTTTAATCCAGTGATCTCTCAGTTTATACTTAATAAATAATTATAAAGCCTGACAATTTCTTATTTACCTTTGATATTATTTGTAATGCAAAAAAGAACTCACCGGACATATTTCCGTGCACATGCATTAAATGTCAAAGAGCCACATGTTAGCCACTCCTGCTGTAAAGACTATAATGTCTGTTATGATCAATTTGTAAGTAAAATCAGGCCATTGAAATTTATGATAGTGATTTCTACATACTCCAGGGGGCCTTATGTATATAAGGGTGTAATGAGATTCAGAGAGAGAGAGAGAGAGAGAGAGAGAGAGACCAATGGGCTCTGTGAGCTTGCAGGAACAAACAAATGCAGAAAGAAAACAGATAATACTAAAATAGCTTATCTTGCTGTCTAGAAAGGAAACTCAGATTTTAATCTGAGCTGTAGAAAAGTGATCACCTTGGCTTTGATGTACAGTATCACCCAGCAGCTCATTTCCTGACATAAGCTTGGTATGCTCAACACTACAGGGACATCAATCCAGCTCCAAAGAACTTAAGAGTTGGCTGTGATAGTCAGAAACCTCTTAAAAGACTTTCCAAGACTACTACAAATAGGAAGAATTATTTTGCCCCTCTGTGGCCACATTAAAAACTGGTCATTTTGCCTTCAGTATTACAGGAAGGTTTACCTTTGGGTACATTCCACAAGGGGTACTTAAATAAAGACAGATGTAACATTATTTACCATTAAAGAATCACCTGTTGTTTATTATCAGTTAATTAAGGATGATGCATGTGCACCAAAACAGCACATGCTGCTTCCTTTGGTTGGAAAGCACTAGGTTCGCCTGTAGCCTTCAGCCAGCCCCTTCCCATCCCTGGCCCACTCTTTATATTTTCCTGGTCTTGGCTTGGTCTTTCCTCTCCCCTTCCTGGTACCACCCTCCTTGCCCTATGGTCCTATGACTCCTCTCCCAAGGGATGGGAAGGTTCCTGCACACTTTCCTGAGGGTAAGCCCCATTGAACAAAATAGGACTTACTTCAGAATAGACCTGGTTAGGCTTGTGCCCCCAGTGTACTCTGTTCAACTGGCCAATAAGCCATGGCCTCCCAGTTGATTCTCCCTAGTCCCTGGCATGCTCTCTGGGGTTGGTAAGCCAGCCACAGACAATTGGAAAAAGCAGAAAAGAAGGGTTCTTTCAAATTTTGTGAGATAGACTTTGTAGTCATGGGAATTCACAAGCCAGCAGTAACCTTCTATCAGTGGCATCACTAGGGTTTGTGTGACCTTGTGTGGGAGGCCAGCGTGTCACCCCCCATGATGAACCTCCTCCCATGTAGTGGGCAGGGCAATGACCCAGGTGATGGGCATGATGATGTACTGTTGCCCCACCCCACTGGTTTGTTTTTTTTTTGTTTTAATGTTGGCAACCTTCAGTCTCGAAAGACTATGGTATCGCGCTCTGAAAGGTGGTTCTGGAACAGCGTCTAGTGTGGCTGAAAAGGCCAATTCGGGAGTGACAATCCCTTCCACAACAGGAGCAAGTGCAGTCTGTCCCTGGTCTGTCTCCCTGGCTATGGGCCTTCCTTCTTTGCCTCTTAGCCTCAGACTGTTGGCCAAGTGTCTCTTCAAACTGGGAAAGGCCATGCTGCACAGCCTGCCTCCAAGTGGGCCGCTCAGAGGCCAGGGTTTCCCACCTGTTGAGGTCCACTCCTAAGGCCTTCAGATCCCTCTTGCAGATATCCTTGTATCGCAGCTGTGGTCTACCTGTAGGGCGCTTTCCTTGCACGAGTTCTCCATAGAGGAGACACCTTTTAATAGACTACAGATATTTCAACGTGGTTTTGTTTATTGCATTCAGCTGTAAATTATGCATCAAATGGTGTATAACATGATGATATTATCCATACAAACTGCGATTTTAGAGATTTTGGTCATTAGTGGTGTCACTGCCCTGGGTGTCACCTTACTAACACCTGATTGGTTCCATGCTGCGTCATTATAACATCTCATTGGCTGTTCGAACACTCAGGGTGCAATCCTAACCCACTTTCCAGCACCAACATAAGGGCTATGCAGCTCCGAGGTAAGGGAACAAACATTACTTTGAGGAGGGCTCCGTGAGGAGTGCCACCCAACTGCAGAATGAAGCACACTCCCCATTGAGATGTTATATATGCCAGTGCTGGAAAGCTAGTTAGGATTTGGGCAGGAGTCTCATTGGTTTGTTTTGAATTAAGGAAATATACTTTTTAGTTCCATAAGGCAGTTGCATTTTTGTTTTCTGGGGTTTTGGCATAACTTTTGATATAATGAAGATATTTCACTCTGGTTTTTTAAATTGCGTTCTGCTGTAAATTACCCATTGAATGGTATATAGCATGATGTCATTATTCCTACAAAATGCGATTTTAGCAATTTTGGTCACTACTGTGCATCATCCCCCCATGCGTATCACCCAGTGCAGCCCACACTTCCCACACCCCCTAGCGAAACCACTGCCTTCTAATACTTATTGACATCCATTGATGAGTGACTGCAAGTATCCTCTTAACGCACATACCTGGACAAAAGTATAAAGGAAAGGAATAATGATAGAACCTTCAGAGCCTTTCATTTGCTAGGAAATTGTTAAATGAGGACTAGGAATATATGTATAAGAGGTAGGAGCGCAGGCCTTACTTAGGACCCAGTCCTAACCAATTTTCCAGTGCCAACGCAGATGTGCCAATGGGGCATCCACTGCACCCTGTTGTAGGGAAGCTGTCACAAAGGACTCCTCAAGATCTGGGAACACTTGTTCCCTTATCTCAGGGCTGTGTTGTGGTTTACACGGGTGCTGGAAAGTTGGATAGGATTGGGCCCTTAGAGTTCAGCAGGGAAGGCATTTCAGGTTTCACTTGTGTAGGGGAAACATACACACACAGCCCAAAGATTTTGGTAATGAGGCTGTTGTGTACATTTCATTTCAGGCTCCAGAAGGATCCACAATATCTTTCTGCAAGTCTGCACTCAGAACAAGTGAACTATATCCTCCAGGATTTCACAAATGAAAAAATGGATGCAATTTATACATCTTTCTCATAGAATCATAGAGTTGAAAGAGTCTTTTAAGATTATCAAGTCTAGTCTAACACCACCACCAACCCTGCTGCCTGTGCAGGCTATCTACAACTACAACATCCCTATAGGTGACTATACAGCTCTGTTTAAAGATGTCCAGTAATGGAGAGTGTACCACCCTCCAAGAGATGGACTGAACAGGGAAAGAACGTGTGATTATTTTAGTGATCCCCACTAAACTTTTTGGTAGTTTAGTCACTAAGTCACTAAGATCACATATCACTGTAAGTCCTACTTTTTGGTAGGGGATGGGGATATGGAGGAAGTTATACCAGACGTCACAGAAAATATGGATTGCAGGTGGGATTCCAAGGAAGTTAAAAGAGGTAATTCCAAGTATAAGGGTACATCAAGGGAGATAAGTGGAAATGTTTGGAAAGGTAGGAGATCTTTGGGCAGCAAAGGGTAGAAAAGCTGAGTGAAGGTCATGGGAAAGGATATTAGTATAGAAAAGAAGAAAGACAAGAAGGTAGAGCCATGGAGGGTTTTATATAAACTAATGATGCAAGAGGAAGAACAAATTTTACAAAAGAATAAGACTTTGCAATACCAGGTTGTTAAAACTCTGCAAGTCACTACAAGCCGAAGTATATTTTGAACTCCCTAAAGATTCTGGGTGCTGCACTGACCTTAGAAAGTCAGGTCACTGTCACCCCTGATAATTGTTGACATTTTAAAAAAATTCAGTTGGACAACAATGATTTGAGTGAAAGTCTGTAAAATTGTGCAAGGGAAACTTCAAGTTTTGATCCAACAACTGGTGAATTATTTAATACCTCCTTTCAAAGAGTTGCCCTGGAGGTTATGAAGATGGAATTGTACTTGGTAAGCTAGCAGGAATGAACACTGCAAAAGGCCTGGTGCTATGTTCCCCCCCCCCCGCCTCCATTAACTTTGTTTCACAACTTCAATCAAATAGGTAACATCTTCTATCAGAGAGCATATAAGCACACTTCAATCCGTTCCACTAAAATTGGAAGCATACAAGACGAGGAGAGGAACCAGTGGGAAAACAATTCAGCATAGGAAGGCGCATTACTTTTGACACAGCAGTATGCAAAATGGATTGCTGTTGTAGAAGAGGTACCACCGGATATCAGATGTCATTAGTAGATCTCTAAGGGCTATGGGTCGTCCTTGGCTTTCTCATGCTGCTGATGCTCATGCTGCTTTTAAATAAATAAATAAGTAAGTAAGTAAATTAAATAAAATAATTTGATGCCACCAAGAGTCCCAGAGCAGACCAAGGGTGCAACATAATCCAATCTCAACAAGGAAGAAGGCTTCAAAATGAGGTCCTCAGACAGTCCGTGTTTGTTCAAATTGGAAACAAAAGCATTTATAACAATAAAACAAAAACGCAACATGGTGGTTCTTTCACTGCTTAGATCTTATTTACCATACAGATGAGTCCCAAGCCAGCCCTTCATGTTCTGTTGAATAAACTGCCACCATCCCAGAGCAAACTCCCATTCATTTTGTAGAGTTTTGCTAGCAATTAGCGAAGAGAGGTTAGCTAGAGGTTTTGCAAGATATCAGCACATTTTGAACAGAATTCCACCATATATCTAGAATGTCTGTAATATATTGGACATGATCCATGAAAATCTGAATTCCAGTTTTACCTCAGTCATAGGTGGGACTGGGAGGGTCACAAATTATGGTTTATTAGCCTAATTTCATTTCCTTCTATGGAACACAAGGAATAATAAGCTACTTACAAAGGCAGAGCCCAATCCTATCCTTCCCCCCATGCTGGTGCAGCAGCGCCAAAAATGCATGTATTGTATCCAGTGGGGAAACAAATCAGGATGCTTCAGCAGGGAAAGCGGATTTAAGGAAAGCCACAATGGATCTCTTTGGATCTAGCCCTTCCCACAGCCTCACCACACCATTCTGATCCTCCCATGGGCCCTCCCACCTACTGTGGTGGCTTAGCTGCTGCTGCTGTGGGTGGTTGGAGCTCCAGCATAGCAGACAGGAAGGCTCTGGCCTTCCTGCTGGCATCCCGGAAGCACACTATGGAGCATGCTGCCAGAAAATGCTTTCTGGCACATTTTTTTTTAGCAATTACCAGTAGCAGAATGCAAGTCACATTTCACTGCAAGTCAGAGGATTGGACTGTCACTGTTAAGATAAGAAAGGTAGGTAGTGTTTTTAAAGGGGAATACGTTCCACAAAGTTGGTGTGACTACTGAAAAAGCCTTGCTCATAGTACACTTCACTTCATGCCTACCACACTTCAGTGAGCAAAGACAACCAAGGAGCCATATCTGCTCTACAAAGTAGGAGAGCGTGTTTGGGAGCCAGTGCATGTATTGCCAGATCATCTCAGCATTCTACAGATCAACTAGATCAGGGGTCTCCAAACCCCGGCCTGGCGGCCAGATGTGGCCCGCAGTCAGCCTCTTTCTGGCCCGTGGTAAACCTCTTGTCCCCTGAAAGCCTCTGGCCCACTCAACTGAACATGACCAGAACTGTGCTCTGATTATGTCTGGAGGGTGTCCTGAGGGCCAGAGAGGTTGAATGAATGAGCACATTCATTCATTTATTCACTCATCTAAGTTCCATCTCTAATTTATTTATTCAAATTTTATATTTAAATTTTTTTTCTGGCCCTCCACACCATGCCAGATATTTGATGCGGCCCTCTAGCCAATAAGTTTGGAGACCCCTGAACTAGATCATCATCAGAACTACCGATTATGTTACCTGGGCAGAATTGCACCAGGGCATATGACTATACAGTGCAAACTTGACAGATTATAATATAGAGATAAAAATGTAAATCTCAGTTAAAGGGGTGTCATGCATACTTTTCTGACCCTCATTTAAATCTCAAAATCTCAACAGCCAAAAGTTTTGAGGATGAATATTAATATTCCCTGATTCTAGAGGTTGCTTCTGGTCCAAAGGTTATGTGCTACTGGAGTGGCAATGAGAGATTTTTGAGAAACATGATTATCAGCTAGTAATTGATCCATTTTTGTGGTCTGTGTGATTGCTTGAGTCATTGTCTTGCTTTCTGTGTTTCACAACTTATCTGCCTCTGTTGCTTTTTATTTCTTTAGCATCAGCTGATTGCTTAACCTTGAGGTTATCGGCTGTGAGATTGCTGATGTCTAATGTGTAAATGCAGTATTTTGTAATGCGCAGTCTGTAGTTGCAGTAGGCTACCTTCCAGATTACATTATATTTCTAAAGCAGAATGTTCCAAGCCATGGGCAAGACATACCATGTTCCAGAAAGAATCATGAAGATCAGATCAATGTAAAGCAAATGCTTTCACGTGTTCAGAGCACTTTGCATACAGTGTCCTACAACAACCTTGTAAGGTAGTGATTATTAAAGATGGTGGGGGGGCTGAGAAGTAGTAAGGCTTCCTCATGATTTGATGGCATTGATGGGATTCCATGTGGGAGGGACTTCACTCGTTCACTCTCTTAGAAGCTATTCTCATGCCATATCCAGGGTAATTGAACTTATACAGCGGGCTGTTACCTGGTCAATTTCTTTTATTTTCCTTTCATTTCAAAGTGTGCAGGAGACATGCATGTACAGTAGGTTCTTGGTATCTGTGGGGGTCCATTCCTAGATCCCCTGTGGATATTGAACTCCATGGATAATGAAACCCATGGTCTGATCTATGGATGTGACCAGAAGTGCCTTCCAATCATATTCTGAGGCTCTCCAGCAGGCCTAAGTTGTGGGGAGGTTGCATCTGGGAGGTCCTCTGAGGTCCTCCAACATGGGCTTGTGATTAGCGTTAAGTCAAATCCGAGGATCACAAACCCATTGATGACAAGAACCTGTCTGTATACATATATCCCTGGCACTGAGTGCCTGCCAGGTCAGCATGGTCCAGACCAGTAACAACTATTTTCTGGGCTGATGGCAAGATGCCTTAGATTCATAAGTGAAGAAAGCCACATTTTTAATGAACTAATACGCTCTCCCCCAATCTTGCCATCAGTTGACAGTGTTTGTTGGACATGAACTATTTTGGTGACTTTGGGCAACAAATTCTTTGCTTCCTGTTTTAAAATGGGCTTGTTGAAAGCAGCAAAGCTTGGGTAGATGGCTTTGGATAAGTAGGAGCCAGAAGGGGGCTGCTAGTCACTCCCTATGCTCTGGATTATTTCTTGCCTATATTTCTGGTCAGCCAGTGGTTCTACACACTACACAATTATCTATGATTAACTAAGGATGAGTATTAACGATGCACTTCAGAGGTAGAGGTTCTTTCTATTGCTGCCCCCTTATCTGGTAAGCAAATGGGGATGCTAACTGGGCGAAGGGAAGGGGAAGATACCTCCACAACTAATAGAGTAGGTGCACACTTATTTATTTACCTGCAGATTTATATGTCACCTTTCACCAGGTGAGAAAACCTGGCACGCAAGGCAGCTTACAGCACACAAAAATATATATAATAAAATTACCCCACAGCGGAACTGGTAATCAGGGCTACAGCCACAGAAAAGTGACATCCAAGGAGGTGTAGACAGAGAAATGAGGCATTTAAACCAGCATGACAAGGCCAGTTCTAGGCTCCTGCTTATCAGAAACTTAACCACCTACTGCAGGGACCATGTTAGATCCCTAGGAAGGCCTGGTATTCTGAGTCTTCCCCTTGTCTTGAAGACTGGGACAATGTAGGCATGCTAGATGTCTAGAAGAGATCAGACTGATGGAACTAGCCCTTCCTTGCCTGCTGGGGTTTTAAGTTAGGTAGCTATGCCTTTGGTCTAGGCTACAGATTTCTCTCTTGCATTCCTTAAAAAATTGGAACCACCAGTTTTTGCCCTGGCAAAGGATGGCACCTCTGTGACAAGAAAATAGCATGGGGTCCCACAGAGCTTCTGAACACCAGAGTCACGGGTAGATGTCCACTTCTTCCATGATCTGAGCACAATGCAGCCTCTGCAACAAGTAGCAAGGAGATAAGCAATTCTAGCTTCCTGCATAAATGACAAACTGAGCATGACACAGCTAATCCCCTCCCCCACAAATACGTTTGATCACGTTGGGCAGTAAATTACCTTATCTCACTTGTTTGTTTTCAAGGACAGCTCAAAATATAAGAATAAGTGCAGAATTCATTTACAGATTGTAGTGATGCAACATGTGGCAATTTTGTTTTAAAAAATAAATAAATAAAGCAAAGCTGGGAATTTCATTTCCAACAGCTCTTTGTAGCTTGTGGTGTTTTTGATGTGTCCCCAAAAAATCAGGACCCTTTCTTTGCAATTGCTCGTGATAGTTAATCAGCAAATCAAGGTAGTCCCCGTCTCTAATTAAGAATCAACAAGAAAAAAATATGAAAAGGGTAATGGATGCAGGACAGGCAATCAACTTAATTTTTTGTATGCTTTTTTTCCCCCCCAAAAGAACATTTACAGCACATTAGCATTTCTAACCACACATATACTAATTCCATCTCTGTTATCCTGCGCTCTAATAATTAGCTTGAATATATTTAAAAGTTAAATAATGAAAATGTAGCCTTGTTTGGATGGTGCAGGAGCTTTGCCATCTTTTCCTTCTCCATGGGAAGCAGAGATGTCTTTTCCATTCAAATTAATCCACAAGTACTTATTTACATTCCTAAACTGAGTCAGATTTATGACCCCCAACTCTTAATTCTTCATTTTCTGTTTATTCAGTCCATATGCCAACAACATTCTCACTGAAAAATTATGTATCTATTCTGAATATATGTTTATATGTATTTCCATCAGCTAAAAGTGCATGCCTGTACATGCAGCGAACATACATTCATACATACATAAATACAGCAAACGTATATTTGCTGACCAGGGTCACATGCTTACTGTATACTCAGAAATGTAACTAAGGTGAAACCTGAGTGGCCCCATCTCCTGGCAAGGATGGGCACATTACTGCCCCTCATGTTTCTCCCTAGTTATGGAGGTGCTGGTGCTGGCAGCTTTGTGCCCCCTGTTCCTTCTCCTTGGAGACACCACAGGAGACTCCATAGGAGAAGGGAAAGGGGATGTGAAGCCGCCACAGAGAGCACCCCTCCTCCAGGGAGACTTGGAAGTGATGTCACATGACACAATGATGTCCCTACCCCGGACTCCAAGGCAAGTGCAGCAAATACATGCAATTTGAATGACAACAGGCATGCACTTTTAGCCCATGGAAATACATCAGTTCCCAAGGCCCACTGCATCTTTCAGTTTAGAATGGTGTCAGTAGTATACCAAGGGCAGGGCAAGGTGGTGATCCACCCCAGGTGTCAAATTCATCTGGGGTATCAAATGTGCCACAGAACAGCCAGTAGACTGGAGGCTTCACTGGGGATTTTGAGGCGGATGCCAGGTCTACTCTTTGCTTCAAGCGGCTGGTAACCCAGGCCTCCACTGGGGGAATCTCAGGATGGAGGCCAGGTCTACTTGTGATTTTGAACGGTCTGCTCTGGGCACCAAATACCCTAGGTACACCATTATGATGTGTGGTCTAATATGTCATGATGAAAAATGAGGGATGAGGTGAAATCTTCTCCATGTTATCAGCAGTTTTATCCTGGAGTGTTGCTTCACAGTATGTAAGGGGGGAAGGAAAGAAGAAAAAGTAACTTCCCATGTACCACTCAGCTCCACCACACTGTTCATTACTGCCACCTGTCCAATATAAGTAATATAAATTATTTGATTTCAGACATAAGAACAGCCCCACTGGATCAGGCCATAGGCCCATCTAGTCCAGCTTCCTGTATCTCACAGCGGCCAACTAAATGCCCCAGGGAGCACACCAGATAACAAGAGACGTCATCCCTTGCATCCGGCATTCTGACATAGCCCATTTCTAAAATCAGGAGGTTGTACATACACATCATGGCTTGCAACCCATAAGGGATTTTTCCTCCAGAAACTTGTCCATTCCCCTTTTAAAGGCATCCAGGTCAGATGCCGTCACCACATCCTGTGGCAAGGAGTGCCACAGATCGACCACACGCTGAGTAAAGAAATATTTTCTTTTGTCTGTTCTAACTCTCCCAACACTCAATTTTAGTGGATGTCCCCTGGTTCTGGTGTTATGTGAGAGTGTAAAGAGCATCTCTCTATCCACTCTGTCCATCCCCTGCATAATTTTGTATGTCTTAATCATGTCCCCCCCTCAGGCGCCTCTTTTCTAGGCTGAAGAGGCCCAAACGCCATAGCCTTTCCTCATAAGGAAGGTGCCCCAGCCCAGTATTCATCTTAGTTGCTCTCTTTTGCATCTTTTTCCATTTGCACTATGTCCTTTTTGAGATGCTGCGTCCAGAACTGGACACAATATTCCAGGTGTGGCCTTACCATAGATTTGTACAACGGCATTATAATATTAGCTGTTTTGTTCTCAATACCTTTTCTAATGATCCCAAGCATAGAATTAGCCTTCTTCACTGCCACCGCACATTGGGTCGACACTTTCATCGACCAGTCCACCACCACCACAAGGTCTCTCTCCTGATCTGTCACAGACAGTTCAGAACCCATCAGCCTATATCTAAAGTTTTGATTTTTTGCCCCAATGTGCATGACTTTACACTTACTGACATTGAAGCGCATCTGCCATTTTGCTGCCCATTCTGCCAGTTTGGAGAGATCCTTCTGGAGCTCCTCACAATCACTTCTGGTCTTCACCAGTTGGAAAAGTTTGGTGTCGTCTGCAAACTTAGCCACCTCACTGCTCAACCCTGTCTCCAGGTCATTTATGAAGAGGTTGAAAAGTACCGGTCCCAGGACAGATCCTTGAGGCACACCGCTTTTCACTTCTCTCCATTGTGAAAATTGCCCATTGACACCCACTCTCTGTTTCCTGGTCTTCAACCAGTTCTCAATCCATGAGAGGACCTGTTCTCTAATTCCCTGACTGTGGAGTTTTTTCAGTAGCCTTTGGTGAGGGACCATGTCGAACGCCTTCTGAAAGTCCAGGTATATAATGTCCACGGTTTCTCCCGCATCCACATGCCTGTTGACCGTTTCAAAGAATTCTATAAGGTTCGTGAGGCAAGACTTACCCTTACAGAAGCCATGCTGACTCTCCCTCAGCAAGGCCTGTTCGTCTATGTGTTTTGAGATTCTATCTTTGATGAGGCATTCCACCATCTTACCCGGTATAGATGTTAGGCGGACAGGCCTATAGTTTCCCAGGTCCCCCCTCTTTCCTTTTTTAAAGATAGGCATGACATTTGATATCCTCCAATCTTCTGGCACCGTGGCTGTTTTGAGGGACAAGTTGCATATTTTAGTCAAGAGATCAGCAACTTCATTCTTCAATTCCTTAATAACTCTTGGGTGGATGCCATCAGGGCCCGGTGACTTATTGATCTTTAATTTATCAATGAGGTCTGAAATATCTTCTCTTTTAACCTCTATATGACTTAATTCCTCGGTCAGGAGGGGCTGTTCGGGCAGCGGTATCTGCCCGAGGTCTTCTGCAGTGAAGGCAGATGCAAAGAACTCATTTAATTTCTCTGCCATCTCTATGTCTCCTTTTATCTCCCTTTTCCCTCCCTCACCATCCAGAGGGCCAACCGCTTCTCTGGTGGGTTTCAAATATGTTCTTCTAACATATTTGAAGAAGCTTTCATTATTCCCCTTAATGCTGCTGGCCATGAGTTCCTCATAGTCTCTCTTGGCCTTCCGTATCACCTTCTTACATTTCTTTTGCCACAGTTTATGTTCCTTTTTATTCTCCTCATTAGGGCAAGACTTCCATTTACGGAAGGAAGCTTCCTTGCTCTTTACAGCCTCTCCAACTTGGCTGGTTAGCCATGCAGGCACCCTCCTGGACATAGTGGAGCCCTTCTTTCTTTGTGGTATACACCTCTGCTGGGCCTCTATTACCATTGTTTTAAGCAGCCTCCATGCACTCTGGAGAGATTGGAGTCTTTTTACCTTCCCTTTCAACCTCTTCTAACCAGCCTCCTCATTTGAGGGAAGTCCGCCCGTCAGAAGTCAAGGGTTTTTGTGAGAGATTTGCCCGGTATTCTTCCCCCAATGTGCATCTCGAAACGGATCGCAGCATGATCACTGTTCCCCAATGGCTCCGTAACATTGACATCTCTAACGAGGTCCTGAGTACCGTACAGTATTAAATCCAGAGTCACCTGTCCTCTGGTGGGCTCCATGACTAGCTGCTCTAAGCCACAGTCATTTAGCATGTCAAGGAATCCAGTCTCCTTTTCATGACTAGAACACAAATTGACCCAGTCAATATGAGGATAATTGAAGTCTCCCATGATTACAACCCTGTCCCTCCTTGTCACCTCCCTGATCTGTTTCCTCATTTCAAGTTCCCCTTGACCCAACAGAGAGGGATGGCAGGGAAATGCTGGCAAACTTTCTGAACTTTTTTGTGATAGAAGGGAGGGGGTGGCACCGGCAGAGACAATTTGCGCTGGATGCTGTCCCCTCTGATGGAAGTTGCTATGCTCCCTAGTGTTAAGAACATAAGAACATAAGAACAGCCCCACTGGATCAGACCATAGGCCCATCTAGTCCAGCTTCCTGTATCTCACAGCGGCCCACCAAATGTCCCTGGGAGCACACCAGATAACAAGAGACCTCATCCTGCTGCCCTCCCCTGCATCTGGCATTCTGACTTAACCCATTTCCAAAATCAGGAGGTTGCGCATACACATCATGGCTTGTACCCCATAATGGATTTTTCCTCCAGAAACTTGTCCAATCCCCTTTTAAAGGCGTCTAGGCTAGACGCCAGCACCACATCCTGTGGCAAGGAGTTCCACAGACCGACCACACGCTGAGTAAAGAAATATTTTCTTTTGTCTGTCCTAACCCGCCCAACACTCAATTTTAGTGGATGTCCCCTGGTTCTGGTATTATGTGAGAGTGTAAAGAGCATCTCCCTATCCACTCTGTCCATTCCCTGCATAATTTTGTATGTCTCAATCATGTCCCCCCTCAAGCGTCTCTTTTCTAGGCTGAAGAGGCCCAAACACCGTAGCCTTTCCTCATAAGGAAGGTGCCCCAGCCCCGTAATCATCTTAGTCGCTCTCTTTTGCACCTTTTCCATTTCCACTATGTCTTTTTTGAGATGCGGCGACCAGAACTGGACACAATACTCCAGGTGTGGCCTTACCATAGATTTGTACAACGGCATTATAATACTAGCCGTTTTGTTCTCAATACCCTTCCTAATGATCCCAAGCATAGAATTGGCCTTCTTCACTGCTGCCGCACATTGGGTCGACACTTTCATCGACCTGTCCACCACCACCCCAAGATCTCTCTCCTGATCTGTCACAGACAGCTCAGAACCCATCAGCCTATATCTAAAGTTTTGATTTTTTGCCCCAATGTGCATGACTTTACACTTACTGACATTGAAGCGCATCTGCCATTTTGCTGCCCATTCTGCCAGTCTGGAGAGATCCTTCTGGAGCTCCTCACAATCACTTCTGGTCTTCACCAGTTGGAAAAGTTTGGTGTCGTCTGCAAACTTAGCCACTTCACTGCTCAACCCTGTCTCCAGGTCATTTATGAAGAGGTTGAAAAGCACCGGTCCCAGGACAGATCCTTGAGGCACACCGCTTTTCACTTCTCTCCATTGTGAAAATTGCCCATTGACACCCACTCTCTGCTTCCTGGCCTCCAACCAGTTCTCAATCCATGAGAGGACCTGTCCTCTAATTCCCTGACTGTGGAGTTTTTTCAGTAGCCTTTGGTGAGGGACCGTGTCAAACGCCTTCTGAAAGTCCAGGTATATAATGTCCACGGGTTCACCCACATCCACATGCCTGTTGACCTTTTCAAAGAATTCTATAAGGTTCGTGAGGCAAGACTTACCCTTACAGAAGCCATGCTGACTCTCCCTCAGCAAGGCCTGTTCATCTATGTGTTTTGAGATCATATCTTTGATGAGGCATTCCACCATCTTACCCGGTATGGATGTTCGGCTGCTGCCTATAGTTTCCCGGGTCCCCCCTCTTTCCCTTTTTAAAAATAGGCATGACATTTGCTATCCTCCAATCTTCTGGCACCGTGGCCGTTTTGAGGGACAAGTTGCATACCTTAGTCAAGAGATCAGCAACTTCATTCTTCAATTCCTCAATAACCCTTGGGTGGATGCCATCAGGGCCCGGTGACTTATTGATCTTTAATTTATCAATGAGGTCTGAAACATCTTCTCTTTTAACCTCTATCTGACTTAACTCCTCGGTCAGGAGGGGCCGTTTGGGCAGCGGTATCTGCCTGAGGTCTTCTGCCGTGAAGACAGATGCAAAGAACTCATTTAATTTCTCTGCCATCTCTAAGTCTCCTTTTATCTCCCCTTTCCCTCTCTCACCATCCAGAGGGCCAACCGCTTCTCTGGCGGGTTTCCTGCTTCTAACATATTTGAAGAAGCTTTTATTATTCCCCTTAATGTTGCTGGCCATGCATTCCTCATAGTCTCGCTTGGCCTCCCATATCACCTTCTTACATTTCTTTTGCCACAGTTTATGTTCCTTTTTATTCTCCTCATTAGGGCAAGACTTCCATTTACGGAAGGAAGCTTCCTTGCCCTTCACAGCCTCTCTAACTTGGCTGGTTAGCCATGCGGGCACCCTCCTGGATTTAGTGGAACCTTTCTTTCTTTGCGGTATACACCTCTGCTGGGCCTCTATTACTGTTGTTTTAAGCAGCCTCCATGCACTCTGGAGAGATTGGAGTCTTTTTACCTTCCCTTTCAACCTCCTTCTAACCAGCCTCCTCATTTGAGGGAAGTCCGCCCGTCGGAAGTCAAGGGTTTTTGTGAGAGATTTGCCTGGTATTCTTCCCCCAACGTGCACGTCAAAACGGATCGCAGCGTGATCACTGTTCCCCAATGGCTCAGTAACGCTTACATCTCTAACCAGGTCCTGCGTACCACACAATATTAAATCCAGAGTCACCTGTCCTCTGGTGGGCTCCGTGACTAGCTGATCTAAGCCACAGTCATTTAGCACGTCAAGAAATCCGGTTTCCTTATCGTGACCAGAACACAAATTGACCCAGTCAATATGAGGATAATTGAAGTCCCCCATGATTACAACCCTGTCCCTCCTTGTCACCTCCCTGATCTGTTTCCTCATTTCAAGGTCCCCATCAGATTTCTGGTCTGGAGGACGATAGCACGCCCCCAGTATTACATCGCTGCACAAGCCTGGTAATTTAACCCTTCCTGATTGAAAGGGGGCTGGCCTTCCCAGGTGAGTTTACAAAAGCTCAGGAAGACAACAAGGCTGCTGATGGGCGTGACCTACTCTGCAGACTCCTGAATGGACTGCTTGGATTAGCCTAATGGGGCTCTTAATGGGTTGGGAATTGGCCCTTACTAGGTTCTTTCCCTCCTAGTTCTGTTCTCTTAGGCTGGACTGTTTTTGTAACCTCAAGCTAGTTTTTATTTGGGTTTGTTTAATTATTTATTGCTCTCTAGATCCTGTGTCCTGTGTCCCAATTTACTGACCTGTTTTGGTTATGTTCTAACTTAGATTAAGTTTAACCTGGGTTAAGTATAGGTTTAATTTAAACAAGTAGAAAAACCTGCTTTTCACTTTATCCTCCTCCCTTCCTTCGATTAGGTGCTACCCTAGGTGCAGCTAACTTTCAACTTTGATTTAAATGCCTGACCCTTGGGCTCTTGCTCACGAGTAGAACTCTGCTCTTACTCATGAGTAGGACTCTGCTCCTACTCAGAGTAGACCTATGTACCTCCCTTAGGTGCTAACTTTCAATTTTGATTTAAGGTTGATTTAAAGGTAAGGTTAAGGTTAGAAGACAGGGAGTTAGAAAGACAAAGAATGAGTACACTTACCTCCTCCTCCTGCTCCTCCTCCTCTCCTTCTCCAAAACTCAGAAGTCTCCTTGCCTTCTCCTCGCCTAGATGCTAAACTCTCATGCCTTACCTGGCACTTAGTTCCCGAGGCACTTGGTTCCCAGAGGCCACACGCGTCTGCAGACTTGTGTTCTCAGACTTGTGCCAGCTAAAGAGCTGATCCAAGCCTAAGGAAACCCATTGGTGGTAGGGAGGCTTACGGAGGGGAACGTAAGCTGGCAACCTCATTGTATCCCAAAAATGAAAAGAAGATTTCAGCCCTTGCTTTAGCAGCACAGCATATAACACTGGAAGGGAAAAATACACCTCAGGAAGTCATATCTCTAATAAGGAAGAGGAAATTATATTATCGTAATTGACTTTTGCACAATCAAATGTCCTCTTTTAACAATTTCATGTGGCTTTATGAAATTTCCTAGTCTATTTTAAGACATGTACCTGCTGTTCTGAGCCTGGCTTCTAATCAAAATGGAACTCTCGTTTATTCAGGCCTAAAGACCGGGTAGGCAGAGTTAATTGGCTTTACGTCTGACCTGCTTGAAAAATTCACAATCAGTGTTTAAAATGTTAGCTTGATTTGACTAGGGAAATAAGACATATTTTCAATACCAAAAACCTGCATAGTTAAAATAATGTTCGCTATATAGTCTCTAAAAATCTGAAGTTAGGCCCATTTATATGATTAAATTATCACTGTATAAATACTGAGTGGGTTCAAAAAAAATTTGGTCCCATTCTATCCCCTGTTCACACACATGACGCATGCCAGTGTATTCTCCACTGCATCCTATGCTCCGATAAGTAAGTAAAGAAAAAAACATTGCTTACCTTTCCTACCGCTGCCTGGTCCCCTATGAGACTCCTCAGATTTACGTTAGCTTTTTTACTATCATAGATCTGAATTGCTGCAGAGACATCTCAGGCCAAGGACAGGGGCCTGGGATATGACACATGCCAGTTGCCACCATGATCCCAGAAATTAGCGCCAGGCGCTTGCTAAAGCTCATCTCAAGCGAGGTGAGCACTAGAATCTCCCAGACTTTCTCTAGCTTGGATGAACCTGTTTGTTTCTCTGGGAACAGAAAGAGGCTGCAACCTGAAAAATGAGTGGTGGGTTGTTGTTGGCACCATTATTCAAGCCCTCTTGCCCCAAGAGCCCTTTAGTGGCGTGCATTTTGCATCAGCATCAGGTCCACATCTCCGTCTTGGAGCCATTGTTTGCAGCCAGGAATTAACATGACACCTTGGGGTTGGGATGTGTATCAGGTGGTTGAATTCAGACTGACTTGGACATCAACTGAATGAAAATATTTCTCAGTTTTTTTGAAAGTAGCTCTACTTATTTTTGAGCCAGTTCGATGTGAGTCATGGGAAAGTTGCCATCACAATACCTAGATTCAAATTCAGTGCTGTGTCTTCTTCAACACACTGATGGCTTCAACAAACTGTAGCTGCAAACCTATACACACTTTCCTGGGAGTAAGCACCACTGGACACAGTGGGACTTCTGAGTAGACAAACCTAGCATATGGGCTTGAGGTTTTTGCCAGTTTTCAAATAGTGGTACATTATATACTGGAGTCTACAATTCTGGTTTCAGAAGACTACTCTCCAATCACAATGAACAAAATGATACACCAGATAGCCAGTCTGATATGCCACATATTGGTTCTGAAGACAGGGATGCAAAGGGCTTTCATTTCCCTACCTCAAAGGCTAATAATTAAGCTGGTTTTGAGGCTAAGCCAGCATAGGGCATGGCAGGTAAGGTGGCTAGCAAAATTTCATCATTAGTCTAATCAAGACAGCAATTTAGTATCATGGGGTGAGACTGATTGCTGAGGTGATGAAAGAACAATATTAGTGCCCAAGTTGCAATTGTCCCCTAATCTGGAGTTATTTAATTCTGTGCTATAGCTACACTGGATACACTTGAGCCAAAATGGGCTGTATATGTCATTTATTTATTTGAAGATTTATATCCTGCCTGTCCCATTCTAAAATGTTACTATAAAGGCAGCTTGCATCATTCAAAACAACATAATTATCAATATTAAAAAGATTGTCAACAGAGAAAATGAACCATGTCATTAGTAATTCAATCACATCAGTCAAAAACTTGCAAACATTTTACTCCACAACAGAGCACCAGCAACAATGGAGATACATGAAATGTCCAAGGCAGAGAGTTCCACATTCTGAGATCCACCACAAAGAAGGCCCTCTTGCACAGCTCAACCAACCAAACTTCAGAAGATGCTACTGCCACTTTTTTCCACAGCATCCACCACAGCCCTTGAAAAACTATTTCTGAAGTTTAGTGGACCCTCAAGAGTGTCGTCATTGCCAATGCCAAGAGCACAGATAAGTAGCACATATTAGGAAAGTTCTTATGAATTAACTAAAGCACTTCAGGCAAATATCCCAGACTTTCTGGGTCCCAGCTTTAGCTTTTGATTCCAAACTCTCTTCTAATCATGATCTTCTCATGACCCAACAAACATCAATAATATCATTTTCAGTAAGATTACTAATTCATCCACAAAGTGTGAAATTAATTCATCTGAACTAGGCATTCAAGCAAAGAAAAAAAAAGACCAAAATCAAAAGCATGTTATAGAATGATTTATTATAAACAACAAGAACAACAACAGAGACATTGAAATTAGTTGTCCTAACACAGAGAAGTTTTTCAAAACTCTGATGCTGTGTTTGAAGCTATTAAGCGATAGTTAGACTCTATTTATAAAAACAGCTTTTGGGGTACTTTGACCCACTAAGCAAGACTCTTGCACAGCAGGTGTTTAAGGAAGAGTAGAGCTAATCATTATTATTTTGACTGTTTGAGAAGCAATTTCAGAAAATGACTCCTTAACTTGTAAGATTCCAACAGTAGTAAAACTTGGATAGCTAAGGGCTTTGTTCCATTAAGGTTTTTTCTTTTTTAAAAAAAGAAAAATTCTTTTTGAAGTTCCTTGCTTCTTTGGTAGTGAATGATTCTTGCAAAAGCGGAGTATCTGTTTTCACTGATTAATTTCTCAAGGCAGTACTGATCACCACGCTCCCCCCAGCTTGCTTCAGGAAGCATTTGGTTTGTCCAAGCTTTTTCAGAAAATTTACATTAAACTAAAAAAAGGAACAAAATCTCTGAAAGTGCAGCCAAACTCAGGGTAGATCACACCTAGCATTTCCTACCAGTTTTGTGCCCTGTCAAGCAGATAAACTCCTGTAAATGCTCGCAAATATAAAGCCCAGTAAAGAAGAGACCCAGTAAAGAAGAGACCTCTCCTGGCCCACCACCAGTCTCATCCCTGCTCAAGGACAGAGGTGTCACAAGGGTTTGCATCCCCCGATAAGAGAGCTTATTACATCACCCCCATAATGAACCTCCTCCTTTACCAGACCATGCAGAATAAATTACAATATCATACACGCAGCCTAAATGCTGTGGGATGCCTAGGGTTGGTGTAAGCCCCATTACCTTTATTTATTTATTTGAATAAATAACAGTACAAGTCACCCAATGAATCATTAACCAACAAAAAAACCAGTGGCTAACTTGATGACATACGACTGAGTTCTAGAATTAGCTCTGATACATGGAAATGAGAACTGACTCCTACTAACACTTTATTGGTTCCCTGCTGTGTCATAATAACATCTCATTGGCTCTCAGAACAATCAGTCTTACTGGTCAGTTTTGAGTTAGGAAAATCTACTTTTTGTTACATAAGGCAGTTGTGTTTTTCTTTTCTGGTTATTTCGCTATAACATTTGATAGAATACATATATTTCAACATGGTTCGTGTCATTGCATTTTGCATTAAATTACCCACCAAATAATATATATATAACATGAATATTTTCTTTGAAAATACCAAGATTTTCACCATTTTGGCCAGTAGTGGTGTCACCCTGCTGAGGATGTCACCTGGTGCAGTTCACACACTCCTAGTGAAGCCAAAGTTCAAGGATAAAGTCAATTAGAAAGAGTCAGGGAAATGCAGGGAGCACTGGCTGGTGGTAGGGGAAAATTTTACTATGAGCCTGGTCTTGAATTCAGAGGGGTTTGATCCCGGTTCAGAGTTGGATATGATGAGCTCCCAAGTTCAGATTTGCCCTAAGAGAGAGATGTGGTAGGATTTCATCCACTCTAGATATGAGTCCCTCCCATAATTGTTTTACTCCTTGATCTCATATGTGGTCTGGAGGCAGGCAGGTCAAGTGGTGTAGCTAGAGGGGGTGCAAAGCACTAAGTTTTGCTGGAAGCCTTACTGCAGCATGCCCTCGACCTCCCCTTCCCCTTTGGAGCCATTCCAGGTGGTGGGAGCAAAATGGAAGCATTCCCCTCTGTTTTGCTCCTGCTGTCTGGAATGGCTCCGAAGGGGATCTGGAGGGGCCGCTTGCACACTGTGGTGAGGCTCTCTGCAAGGTTTAGTTCTTTCCACTCCCTCTAGCTATGCCACTGAGCAGGTCCAAGCTGGCAGGAAGTTTGGAAAGCAAGCAGGCAGCCAGGTCACGCTGCAGGTTAGTACAGACAGGTGCTCTGAGCAACATGGTATGTACCTGTGCAAAGTTGCTCAGACTGTAGAACCAGAACAGAGTCATAATCTTAAATGATCAGGCAGAGGGCACTCTGTTGACTGGCTCTTTCACTTGACCTTGACTGAGCTGGTAATTGTAATACCCTCTGGCCATCCTCAGTGTCGACACTGAAACATAACAGAGAGAAAGTTGGCATTCCCTTCAACATGTTTCAGGGCTCAGAGAATATGGCACATGAGTTATATTGCCAGTATGGGATTGTGCTCTCTGCGCATACTTGGAGGAATGGTCTCCTATTCTCAATGTATATCTCAGGAAGGGGAATTGATCTCCACAGTCAGCCACTGCACCATAGATTCCCAGTTTGCACAGCATGGATCATTATTTTAAATGTAAGCATCTTTTAAAGGTAACCCAAAGAGCCCTGCATATTCTGCCTGCAAAGCAGAGGTGTCTGCCTGAACATATTCTTGTGCCTTCTAGTCCCTCCTAGTGTTTATGCAGATGCAATCTTTATTTTACTGCTCCTGAACACTAGAGAGGGGGATTTAAAGAGTTATCTACCTTTACTTCCTCACCCTGCTGCTGTGTGTTTTGCTGCATATTACTATCATAAAGGATATAGTCCATTTTCAGGTGTTTGTTCCAGCCTCATTACCTTACATATTCCTGATATTGAATTTCATAAAGCATTCACCAGCAGACTCCTAGCTGATCAAATCATGAATTTTATCACCCTCTCCTTTCATAATGATTCAACTTTCCACTCTCATCTTCCCTTAATGAAAAAAAAAATGCTGTCACCAACTGGGTATGCAGTTCTTTTCCCCTCTTTTCTTGCTGCTAATTCAGCCTCTATTTCCATAGCACTGAAGCATTTTAAAACTTTCTTACTTCTGCTTTGGGCAGATATCGCCCCCATTTTACAGATTTGCAGGAAAAGATGACAAACAAAACCCCAGAATTATGTTTGTATTGAAAATATCGTAATAATAATAATAAAAAAAAATTACCTGCCTTGAAATGTTTCAATTAATCTAAAGTAGTTTTATATTTTAAATATTCTTTGGGCACAGTCCTAACCCAGTCTACTCTACTATTGTGTTCAATGGGACTTACTGCCAGGAAAGTGAGGTTAGGATTGCAGCCTTCATTTCTTAATTTATATTGCATCAGAAAAGCAGTCAGGAAGTCTCTCAAACTAGGAAAACAATATCCAGACTAGAGGAATCACTCAGTCCAGTGACTGGGTCCAGGTTTGGAAACAAATGTTGGGAGTTTCCTTTGTTATAACTAATGTGTTTTTGCATAACATCAGACCACGCTTCAACCTGTGGTATACGTATTTCAAACATTCTGCTGTACATCAGCATGGCATAGGGGGTTGCCATGGTAAGTGTAGATTTTTCTATTAACTAGGAAGGTGAGCAGACTTGTAAAATCCATGCAACTATTTAGCAAATAAATTACAAATGAGAAATGTCTTGATTTGACCCTGATAAACCAAAATCTAATACTATAATTTTTTTTAAAATGCTATAAAAGCTTCTCCCGGAATACAGATCAACACTCCTTTTAAAAAACAAAACATGAGCCAGACTATTTAAATATATCAAAATGTGCAATTTCTAGTATTCTAGTATTCTTGTCACAGGTGACAGAATGAGGTAAAGTATCATTGTGCTAAAAATATGGCTACGTGGAGGTGGGAATATAGGAAGTATAATTACATAGGCTAAGCTGCTCAAGTTATAATGTCCTCATTAGATTTAGAACTCTGACACCAGCCAGAATATTGGGGGGGGGGGGGAATTGAATTACTGTATTATGTGGCAGACTTGCGGAGACAGTTTTGTCATATAAGACTGTTGCTCCTACTTTGTAAATGGTGCAAATGGACATCATTCCTTTGGTTCCACTTGACATCTATGTAGGATCCTTATGTGTTACCAAGTGTGCTCTAAGACATGTTTAACACAGACACATGGGGAAATCTTTGGCATGTGCCCAGACCAAATGTAGTAATTCATGGTACAACTCAATGGACTGGTATGAAATGAGGAGGGAGGAGAAGATATGGGTGCAACAGTAGATAGGATTGGGACTATTGCATTCCCTTCACCTGGCCTTTCATAAGAGCCAGGATATGTTCTCCTATATGTGAGTAAATGTGCACATGTGGCTCAGTTTCGCTATCCATTGGGCTCTATACATTTTCCTTGTTAGCTTGGAGGGGGAGATGTCCTTCTCGAGTGTTTTCGGGGTCTGCATTCATAGGATCAGGACCATTCTGGTGGTGTTGCATTCCTTTTGGTCTGCCCTTTGAATTGGACTGAAGCATGGTTGCCTACTCACGAGTAAACACGCATGTGTGACTCAGTTTCACTTTACATAGGGTTCAATACATTCTCCTTATCATAAGAATATAAGAACCCCGCTGGATCAGGCCATAGGCCCATCTAGTCCAGCTTCCTGTATCTCACAGTGGCCCACCAAATGCCCCAGGGAGCACATCAGATAACAAGAGACTTGCATCCTGGTGCCCTCCCTTGCATTTGACATAGCCCATTTCTAAAATCAGGAGGTTGCACATACACATCATGGCTTGTAACCCATAATGGATTTTTCCTCCAGAAACTTGTCCAATCCCCTTTTAAAGCCGTCCAGGCCAGACGGCATCACCACATCCTGTGGCAAGGAGTTCCACAGACCAACCACACACTGAGTAAAGAATTATTCAGATAAGGATAAGAAATCCTTATCAGCTATCAGCTTGTCAGTTTCACGACCCACCAAACATTGGGTTGTAACCCACAGGTGGGTTGCAACCCACAGTTTGGGAACTGATGGGCTATGAGGACCAATAGCTGAACTCAGCAAGAGGAGCTCCATGAAACACAGACCAACTTTCTGTCCTTTTAAATCTCTTCAAATGCTTCCCCTTTTATATGTAATTAATGCACATGGCACTAAACACAGTCAAACATGCACAAGGGTCCGGGGCTTCTCTGTGCTAGCCCCCTGGGTATAGAACTCCTCAACTCAGGGTGTTTATTTTGCCTCCTCTCTTCCTACAGTTGAGACACACTTATTTCCCCAGGCCTTTGTGGGGAAGGTGGCTGGACACTGGTTTGTGTTTGCTACCAACCAACAAAGTTGGCTTTGTTGTCTGGGTTGTTTTCTTAATTTGTGTTTGTTTCTATATTTTTATATTTTACTGTTAGCCATCTTGGAATTTTTAGTGAAAGGCAATATAAAAATGGAAAAACAAAGGTTTTCCCCCAAAAGGAAAACAGGTTCTTGCCCAATCAGATCGTCAAAATACTTATTGCTGCAATTTTGCTGCACATGAAAGGTACATCTTATGTCTATCCTGAATTCATTCCCGTTACCTCCATTTTGGTAGATCTGGAGATAATTGTACACTGAATTAATAAACCTTGCTTTGAATTGATACCTCCACTCCAGTTTCCCCAGTAGGCTATCATTTTAATGGGTGTTTCTCTCTTCAGGGTGAAATAGTAATCTTATAAATGAAGGTTACTTGGCAAATTGGTTACAACAGGTGCTGGAAATCTCCATCTTTCCATCTTAATCATTTAGCCATCTTCTATGCTGTAGACAGTTGCTTTGGGGAAATTAACAATATTGTTTCCTACAAGCCCAGGCATATTCCTCTGTCATTCATTCACTTATTTCTGGGTTAGCACAAAATTAAAAGTGTATTTTACAGGGAAAACTCAATTACCAAGGCCCCTGTAGGAACAAGTAGTAGTAAATATGAGTGTACAGTGTACAGTAATGCTGTTTAAAAAAAACAAATGCCAAACAAATATACAGTGATTTTTAATCCTTGCACTTTTGAAAGAAAGCTAGCTTCACACACACACACACACACACACACACACACACAGAGAGAGAGAGAGAGAGAGAGAGAGAGAGAGAGAGAGAGAGAGAGAGAGAGTTCTATATTGCATTGAACCCAATTGTGGCTTAAAGGATGTAATGAGTTTTGAGCACCGTCTGATGCATGTCTACTCAGAAGTATATCCCATTGTGTTCAGTGGAGCTTTCTCCCAGGAAAGTATGTATAGGATGACACCTTCAATGTATGAGGCCACAATCCTATCCACACTTACCTGGGACTAATCCCCAATGGGACTTACTTCTGAGTAGACATGCATAGGATTGGGCTCTGAGTTTATTTTGCAACCCAATGTGATTCACAATTGAGGGACAACAAAATAATACAAACACAATGAAACAACCATACTGTCATAAAAGGCAGTATTCATTATATAAATATATGCTAAACTTATACTTAGTGGGGAGGGAGAAGTGCAACTGTCCCTCTTCACCTTAACATGGAATCTTTTCCAGTGGCAATTGTGATGATCGGAGCCTTCAGGGAGATGCATGTAGGTGAACACAGCCCAAGTCATCTTGTAAACTGTAGTATCTCATGCTTGATGGAAAGAGTGAGCTAATAATAAGCATTTTTATCCTCAGTGACTGGATGTCTCTTCTTGCTCACTTAGAAAAACTTGTATTTTCAAACAGTTATGTTCAGGAACCAGTCTGTAAGTCAACTTGCCTGGTCAAGAATACCTCTGCATTTGCCACAAAACCTCAAAGGGTTGCAGAAGATATGGGAAAATACAATGGACGCTTGGTGTCTGTGGAGAATCTGTTCCAGGACACACACACACACCCCCACATATTCAGAGATCTGCAGATAATTAAATCTGTGGGGGCTCAGAGCACTGTCACAATAACTTACCTGGGGGCCACACCTGGCCCTCTGGAGGTCACACACGGCCTCCTCAGAGAGCCTCTCAGATGCGACCAGAAACTACTTCTGGTCATGTCCGAGAGGTTCTCTGAGGCCTTCCAGCCATGGGCTTGGCATCTGTTAGAAGCCCAACAACATGATCTGGTTCCAGAATGCCACCCGTAGAGAATGGGAATCAAATGTTCATGAAGCAGATAGTTCTAGATCAGGGGTCTCCAAACTTTTTGGCTAGAGGGCCGCATCAAATATCTGGCATGGTGCGGAGGGCCAGAAAAAAAATTTAAATATAAAATTTGAATAAATTAGAGATGGAACTTAGATGAGTGAATAAATGAATGAATGGGCTCATTCATTCAACCTCTCTGGCCCTCAGGACACCTTCCAGACATAATCAGAGCACAGTTCTGGTCATGTTCAGTTGAGTGGGCCAGAGGCTTTCAGGGGACAAGAGGTTTGCCGCGGGCCAGAAAGAGGCTGACTGCGGGCCACATCTGGCCGCCAGGCCAGGGTTTGGAGACCCCTGATCTAGTTGATCTGTAGAATGCTGAGATGATCTGGCAATACATGCACTGGCTCCCAAACACGCTCTCCTACTTTGTAGAGCAGATATGGCTCCTTGGTTGTCTTTGCTCACTGAAGTGTAGTGGGCATGAAGTGAAGTGTACTATGAGCAAGGCTTTTTCAGTAGTCACACCAACTTTGTGGAATGTATTCCCCTTTAAAAACACTAGCTACCTTTCTTATCTTAACAGTGACAGTCCAATCCTCTGACTTGCAGTGAAATGTGCATTCTGCTACTGGTAGTTGCTAAAAAAAAGTCCCAGAAAGCATTTTCTGGCAGCATGCTCCATAGTGTGCTTCCGGGATGCCAGCAGGAAGGCCAGAGCCTTCCTGTCTGCTATACTGGAGCTCCAACCACCCACAGCAGCAGCTAAGCCACCACAGTAGGTGGGAGGGGCCATGGGAGGATCAGAATGGTTTGGGGAGGCTGTGGGAAGGGCTAGATCCAGGGAAGGGCTGTGGGAAGGGCCGGGGTTTGGAGACCCCTGTTCTAGATCATTGTTTATCAACCTGTAAGTCAGGACCCACTAGGTGGGTCACAAGCAATTTCAGGTGGGTCATGTAGCACCTAGCTCAGCTGTCATTAAAAATACAGAGGTGAAAATACAGGGTACAGAGCTGCTGGACAGGGTGGGCTCCCAGTGGGAGAGAAGATGGTGCTTTGCTCTTAACAGGTGGGAAGATGGAGCATTGAAAAGGGGGGAGGGCTGTTTGGTTGGAGAAGGATCCAAACCTGCATTCTGCTTTGACTTCCAAGCTGGAGAGTTTGGATTCTGAGCTATGCACAATAACAGCACAAGCATGCTGTGTAATGGGACCATTGGCTGATTGTGGCTTAGGTTTAAAGCCTAAATTAATGATGTCACTTCTGGCTATGACATCACTTCCAGGTTAATCACTTCCAGGGTCCCTTTTAGGGAGAAGGGCGGGATATAAATAAAGTTTATTTATTTATTTATTTATTTATTTATTTATTTATTTATTTATTTATTATTATTATTAATAATAATAATAATAATAATAATAATAATAATAATAATAATAATAATTACCACTTCCGGTGGATCCTGACAGATTGTCATTCTAAAAAGTTGGTCCCAATGCCTAAAGGTTTGAGAATCACTGTTCTAGATCAGGGGTCTCTAAACTTTTTGGTCAAAGGGCTGCATCAAATATCTGGCACAGTGTCAAGGGCCGGGTAAAAAAATTAAATATAAAATTTAAATAAATACGTTCAAGATGGGACTTTGATGAATGAATAAATGAATGGGCTCAAATGTCCAGGACTTCTCCAAGAATGAACACAGCCCAAGAAATAAAGCATACACTTAAATGAACCCCCAGTCTCTCACCCCACAACTCTGGTTGTGTTTGGTCAACTGGACCAGAGGTGCTCAGGGGATCAGAGGCTGGCCCTGGGCCGAAAAGAGGCTCGCCGCGGGCCGCATCTGGCTCGCAGGCCAGGGTTTGGAGACCCCTGTTCTAGATGATAAAAGTATTAAGGCAAGTCACATATCACAAGCTGTTGAACATATACAATGAATATAAATGCAATATCTTGTATTTATTTCATTTAGTGGACATTGGTGCCATTTTATAGCAGAGGAACTGGCAATACATGAACTTGGTCAAGACTGATCTGTCTATTTTGACTAGGGTTATCCCAAATCTGATGTTAATTCCCCTTTTTTTTCTAAGAGGAGACTCCACAAATATGGCTTGTCTCACTAATTTCCCTCTCCCACTTCTGTGCAGCAAGCCTATGCAGAATTAAAAAAAAAAAAAAGTGAAGAAGGAGGCCAACCAAAGGCTGAGGGCAAAAATATGTGGGAGTTTAGAGGTACTGAATCACTATCCTATTTAAAACCTTGCAGTCCTGCCCCTAAACATCTGTGCCTGCCAGTGGTGTAGCTAAGTCAACTGCCTCCTCTACAGTGGAGTAGCAATTTACCGCCATCTCCACTGGGGGAGAGGGTGACAGTGCCTACCTGCATCATGCTGCAAAATTGCCCCCACTGCCTGCCCTGGCTCCAAATGGCTCTGTTTCTGGGGCCAGAACTGTGCATGCATGGAGGGATGACTGCGCAGGTTTATGCGGGGGTGATGCAATGATGTGGGGGATGTCATTGCATCATGGCCCTAGGTGATGATGCAATGTCATTGCACCACTGCCCCCCCAGCTATGCTACTGGCACCTGGAGAAGTGTTCTGTGTAGTTCAAAAGTTTGCTTCCAATGTTTTAAGGACCAGCTCCCCACACTGGTGTGTATACTTGGTGGTGAGTTTACTGTGCAGCCACCATGTAGCAAAAGGGCATCAGTATCAATCACTTATTCCTTTTTCCCCCCAAATAACAGGAGGCTGAAAAATCTTGAGAGCCATCTGTACACAGCAGTAAACACAAATCAATACCGATCTCGGCGAGCTACTTAACTGATTCAAGCACTCCATCCACGCACTGTCTTTCCTGGAACCGTCAATGGAACAGATGGATAAAGCCGGCCCGTCTGCCAGCTTGGAGACCGTCCCATGCAAGAGCAAGGCAGGTAGCACTTTGATTTTCCTTGCAGATAGTGCACTTTAGAAAGGATTTACAAATGTTAAAACAAAGTTTATCTGACTTACCACCTTGAACCTCGATCACGATCACAAGGAAGCCTGCAAGCAGAATTAATACGACGTGCTTTAATGGAAGAATGTTCTCTTTTCTTACTATGCTTGTTATGGATAAACAGATGTCCTTTAAACCTACCACAGCTGGTAGGTTTTACATCTCTGGAGCAACACAGGGGTCCCAAGCATGCTTACTTCCTTTTTTTTTTTTTTTTTTAAGAAACCTCAGCACAGAAATACTGCAGGCTTAGTAATTTCCTCACATAAACTGCCTTTCAGAACTCCTGCAGAGAAACCAGGCTTAATGGCAGGTCACAGGCCTGTTTGGGGAAAAAAAAATAGTGAGAAAAGACTCCAGAATTAAGGAATTAAGGAAAAAGAAAATGTAGAGGTGTGAGATGTGTCCCTAGTTGACTTGTTAAGTGCAACTCAGGCTAAAAATACACATTTGAAAGGTCTGTTTCAAATATGCACTAGAAATGAACTTTCATACCTGCCAATCCTACCTCCATTTCCTTCCCTTTCCTTCGTTGTCCTCCTTCTTTCTTCTTTCTCTGTCATCAATTCTCATTGATGAATTACAGATTGTAAGTAGTGGCATAGCTAAGGGGGGTGGGGGATATTGCCTTGGGTACCATGCCATAAGAACATAAGAAGAGCCCTGCTGGATCAGGCCAAGGGCCCATCTAGTCCAGCTTCCTGTATCTCACAGGTGCCCACCAAATGCCCCAGGGAGCACACAAGACAACAGACACAACCCGCTTCCTGGTGCCCTCCCCTGCATCTGGCAATTGGAGGCAGCTTGCCTCTAAAACCAAGAGCTTACACATACCAACTATGACTTGTAACCCGTAATGGATTTTTCCTCCAGAAATTTGTCCAATCCCCTTTTAAAGGTATCTAGGCCATATGCCATAACTACTTCATGCGGCAAGGAGTTCCACAAACTAATTACACGCTGGGTAAAGAAATATTTTCTTCTGTTTGTCCTAACTCTCCCAACACTCAACTTTTGTGGATGTCCCCTGGTTCTGGTGCTATGTGAGAGGGAAAAGAGTGTCCCTCTATCTACTCTGCCCATCCCCTGCATGATTTTGTATGTCTCAATCATGCCCCCCCTCAGGTGCCTCTTTTCTAGATTAAAGAGGCCCAAATGCTGTAGCCTTTCCTCATACGGAAGGTGCCCCAGCCCAATAATCATTTTGGTTGCTCTCTTTTGCACCTTTTCCATCTCTACTATATCCTTTTTGAGATGCGGCGACCAGAACTGGACACAATACTCCAGGTGTGGCCTTACCATAGATTTGTACAACGGCATTACAATATTAGCTGTTTTACTCTCAATGCCTTTCCTAATGATCCCAAGCATGGAATTAGCCCTCTTCACTGCCGCTGCACATTGGGTCGACACTTTCATCGAGCTGACCACAAGGACCCCAAGATCTCTCTCCTGATTTATCTCAGACAGCTCAGAACCCTTTAGCCTATATGTGAAGTTTTGATTTTTGCCCCAATGTGCATGACTTTACACTTACTTACATTGAAACGCATCTGCCATTTTGCTGCCCAGTCTCCCAGTTTGGAGAGATCCTTCTAGAGCTCTTCACAATCTCTTCTGGTCTTCACCACTTGGAAAAGTTTGGTGTAATCTGCAAACTTGGCCACCTTGCTGCTTCACCCTGCCTCCAGGTCATTTATGAACAGGTTGAAAAGTACTGGTCCCAGGACAGATCCTTGGGGCACTCTGCTTTCCACCTATCTCCACTGTGAAAATTGCCCATTGACACCTACTCTCTGCTTCCTGGAACTCAACCAGTTCCTAATCCATGAGAGGACCTGCCCTCTAATTCCCTGACTGTGGAGGGAATTTCCCTGACTTTCTCAGCAGCCTTAGGTGAGGGACTGTCGAACACCTTCTGAAAGTCCAGATATATAATGTCCACGATTTCTCCCGTATCCACATGCCTGTTGACCTTTTCAAAGAATTCAAAAAGGTTCGTGAGGGAAGACTTACCTTGACAGAAGTCACGCTGGTTCTCCTTCAGCAAGGCCTGTTTGTCTATGTGTTTTGAGATTCTATCTTTGATGAGGCATTCCACCATCTTACCTGGTATAGATGTTAGGCTGACTGGCCTATAGTTTCCTGGGTCCCACCTCCTTCCCTTTTTAAAGATTGGTGTGACATTTGCTATCCTCCAATCCTATGGCACCGTAACCATTTTGAAGGACAAGTTGCATATTTTAGTCAAGAGATCAGCAACTTCATTCTTCAGTTCAAAAATATGCAGCTTGCCCTTCAAAATGGTTACAGTGCCATAGGATTGGAGGAAAGCAAATGTGGATAGCACCCAGTTCCATCCTAGGGTGGATGCCATCAGGGCCCAGTGATTTGTTGATCTTTATCAATTAGGTCTGAAACATCTTCTTTTTTAACCTCTATCCAACTTAATTCCTAGGTCAGGAGGGGCCGTTTGGGCAGCGGTATCTGCCCGAGGTCTTCTGCCATGAAGGCAGATGCAAAGAACTCATTTAATTTCTCTACCATCTCTAAGTATCCTTTTATCTCCCCTTTCCCTCCCTCACCATCCATAGGGCCAACCGCTTCTCTGGTGGGTTTCCTGCTTCTAACATATTTGAAGAAGCTTTTATTATTCCCCTTAATGTTGCTGGTCATGTGTTCCTCAGAGTCTCTCTTGGCCTCCCGTTTCACCTTCTTACATTTCTTTTGCCACAGTTTATGTTCCTTTTTATTCTCATTTTATTCTCCTCATTTGCGGAAGGAAGCTTCCTTGCCCTTTATAGCCTATCTAACCTGGCTCGTTAGCCATGCCTTGAGGAGGTGTCTTATGAAGCCTCCAAAAGACACTTCCAGTTTTTGGTGAAAACCAGAAGTGCCTTTCAGAGACCTCTAAGAGGCCTTCTGAGGCCTTCTCTTGCTGCTGTCTCTACCCCTCTGTCTCTATCCCTCCCCTCACCTGCATTTAGCAGCTGCTCCAGAGTCTCTCCTGGGTATCCAGGCAGCCACATTAGAGGGCACCAAAGTTTAAGTACCTCTCTGTCCTTTCTCTAAGAGACCTTCTTCTCTAAGATGCCTTCTGAGACAGGGAATTGTTAAAAATTTTGGAGGGAGTATTATGGGGGGGTATGGGGAGTGGTAAAAATTTTTGTGCCCCTGGGTGCCAGATGCCTTAGCAATGCCACTGATTGTGTAAGTCCCTTGGGTAGGGATCTGTCCTCTTGTATTTTGTAAAGCATCATGTACATAGATGGTGCTGTATAAATACAAAGTTGCATACATAAAAACATACAGGCCATACTAAAGACTGTGGGAAGGGGAGGGAGTGCCAATGGCCTTGATGGTAGGAGGTGTTTACACCGATGCACTATGAACCGGTCCTTCAGTGTAAGAGCTGAATCAAGGCTATCATGTACCTTGGTCATGTTGTCTCTTTTTTGAGCCACAACAGTTCTGCAAATTGGAATGGTTGTATGTACGTCCTCGTGGAGGGAGTTACCTGTTTGTACGCATGCACGGAATTGCTATATGAGAGTCCCCTGCCTGTGACCTGAAAGCGCTTGTGGTCGCTTGGGTATATGAAGTGTTCCGGGGACAATGAGGATCAAGACAGGTGGGTTTGGAAAAGCTGGAATACTTTGCTTCAAATCCTTGTCCATCCGTGAAGCTCACCAAGTAGACATGGAGAATCAGTTATCTTACAGCATAACATGCCTGACAGCACCACTGCACAGACAAAAGGGAATAAACTTGCCTGCACCACCCCAAACTCCTCTGAGGAACCCATGGGTGAATTAAAATTATGTTAAGTCCATGAGTATCATGTTATGCTGAGTGTGGCAATCATAATTAGATATCTTCAGCCAAAGATTTGACTGGTTACTTCTAATCAATACATGAACTTCATCCTCCCATAGCACAGCAGCTTCTCCTCTCTGCTCATTCCTCCTCCCAGTTCGCCCCCCCCCCAATATTCTCTTTTTGACCTTCTCATCTTCCCTTGTTCCTGTGGAGCTCCCCACTTTTTAATTGTCCTTTCCTAGCTCCCCTCAATCTTAATGTGTTTTTTAAGGCTCTTGGTTAGTCTATCCAATTGTCTAAACTTTTCTGCATGCCCCACAGGATTGGATTAGGATCACAGTACCTCAGCCTTGGGCAGGAAGAGATTTTTAGGATTAAAGCAGCTCCCTCAATGGTAGGCCCTGACTATTAAGAATAAAGCAGCTCAGTCAATGGCAGCTAGAAGCCCTGCTGCTGTCCGACCTCTCTGTGGTATTCAGGCAATGGAACCAATTACTGCCAGAAGCTTCATTGCCATTATAATCAAACCCCTGCTTAAGTACATTACCATGTCACATTTTGGTTTATGTGGTGCAGGTCGTATAGTATAAAATGCAGGTGTATGAAAAACGAAAGCATTTAAGGGTTATATTAACAGATGTGGCCCAAAGGAGTGAATTTTCACCAAAGAATGCTTGATATGCAGAAAGACGTCTCCTTTCAAATCTAAAATGATTCACATTATCAGAAGCATCAGAACTAAAATTAATGTTGACATGTAGGAATTTGTGACTTTTTTGTACAAATGCCCCATGGATAAATAAATGTTTGTAATATGTTTTATATTCCCATGAAGAAAAATTGAGAATCGGTTTTGCCCATTGACATAAGATTCTGACAACTTCTTCTCCAGTTCAATGGGTTTGGGCCAGTGAACATGGTAACCTTTTGTCCTGGAAATACCATGAAAACAGTCCAAATTGCTTAGCAATACTTGTGGTGTTATACTGTTTATTTATTTAAAGTATTTTTATCCCGACAGTTAACAAAAAAAAATATCCGGCAGTTAGCAAAATCGAAACCATCAAATGCAACAGTTAATTAAAGCTAGAGTTAAGTCAAAATTTCTTTTCTTTAAGAGCCCTCTTGAATGAACCAACCCTTCTATCTCTTCTGGATGTAAACCTGCCAAGGACATACACTTTTTACCCCTGCTGAAGGTGCTCCTGAACATTGTTTGCCTTCCCCCCCTCCAATTTTAGCCCAGACCTACTTACAGCAGAAAGTATGTAAACTAGGGCATGTTCATAAAATAAATAGCTTTTCTCAACTTTACAAGGAAACATTTAATTAATGCTGGAGGCAATGGCTTGTGCTAATTGAAAAAGAACTGAGCATAACTTGTGTCTGTTTAAATAATCCTATTTATGAGAAAGAGGAGAGACGCAGAGGTGATGTTGGGCAGTCAATAATATAAATGACAACACTGCAGTGGGCTGGGATTCATCCTGTCACAGGGAAAAATTTGTTCTGCATTAAATATCTCTCTGAAAATTTGGGTATGTTCTATTGTGCTGCCCATGTGTCTTAGTGCTTGAATTCTGAAATATAGCACCATCTCTCTTTCTTTTAAATATGATCTTCCAAGTTCATTACTTATTCTTGTATTAAAGAATGGCATCTTTCTCCCCTCTACAAACCTAATGGAAAAGCTGGGCCAGCATTGTGTTTACTTTTCCCTGCTTCACATGTAATTTTACAAGTGTCTTTTTTCTCTGTTCCCCCTTGTCTACTGCAACGAAATTTATCAGGTTTTCCGTTCCTACCTGGGGTTTAATTTAAAAGATTCTTTCAACACAAGACAAAAGACAATTTTCATTCTTGAATCCATCCAGAAAATTTATTCTGCAAAGATCTAAAATAGCCATATGTTATATGTCCATTTTTCAGTGGGTGTGCTGGGAGGAAAAAATAGAAAGGTTCAAAGACTCTTTGACTAACAATTTTGTATTGAAGAGTCACGAAGAAGGGAGGAGATTGTAGTTGCAGGGAAAGATGAGAGATTGGAGTAGATTTGGGTTTACTGATTCCTGCTCTGATTAAAATGAAGCTTCTCAGACAAGGCAAAGGGAAGATGAAGACAGAGTGACTTTTATAACTCAATTTACATGGGGTCTTAGGGAAATCAATGGGTTCAAGTCATGATTGGAACATCAAACAAGATTGCTTGTGTGGGCTGCTAGTATATCTTTGCAGAATTTGGGGAATTCCAATTATAATTATTCAAACTTTGCAGCTTCCTGATGTTAAATGGTAAAGCCCCAATCCAGGGGCTCAGATGAATATTGAGTGCATAGGTCAGTGGTCTATGTTTATACAGTACCTGACCCATTCCTGTGGTTGTAGTAGCATCTTGTTTGGGGAGGAAGGGGAAAAGAGTTCCTAGCTGCACGTATTGCCAGTGCACACTGTAAAGAAGCAATCCAGGATGATGAAGTGGTTTGGGAGTTAGACCTGGAAGAACCAGGTTCAAAATCTCAGCTCAGCCATGAAGCTTTCTGGGAGACTTTGGGCCAGTCATTCTCTCTCAGCCCCACCTATCTCATAGGGTTGTTGTGAGGACAAAAGGAGGGGAGGAACTGTGTACAGCACCCTGAGTTCCTTGGAGGAAAGGTGATATAAAAGTGTGAAAAATAAATCAATAAATAATACTTATTTTGGAGAAGCTGGTAATGAATCCTGTAGATTTCAAAAGTATGAATCCTGTAGATTTCAAAAGTACGCTACAAGCATGTAGTAGACAGGCATTAAGCGGCAGATGGAACAGAAGAAAAGGGGTGAGGCAGACGGTGGCGTAGCTGGAGGGGGGCAGAGCACTCAGCTGGCAGGGAATTGG
Source organism: Tiliqua scincoides (assembly GCF_035046505.1). Taxonomy (NCBI): domain Eukaryota; kingdom Metazoa; phylum Chordata; class Lepidosauria; order Squamata; family Scincidae; genus Tiliqua; species Tiliqua scincoides. The sequence continues at coordinate 228,892,306 of NC_089823.1, forward strand.
GCGAGCGGCTCCTCACTTCAGAGCCATTCCTGGCGGGGGGGTAGAAATAGAGTCATATGGCTCCGTTTTGCCCCCCCTCGCCGGGAATGGCTCCGAAGGGAGGGGCCACTCACCCACCTCCCTGCAAGGCTGGCTGCTCCGCCCCCCATCCAGCTACATCACTGGAGGCAGATTTATTTGTTGCCTTTATGCCCTGCCTTTGTTCCACCATAAAATGTCAGGTGAAACACAAAGGGCTTTTAGGCCTGTTCAGTTGCGGCAAGATTTTTGGGTCATGTGGCTTCAGACCACAGCACAAGTGCATCTGGGGACTCTGACATTCATATGGTACAGTCAGTTCTCTTTATATGTGAATTCGCTATCTGTGAATTCGCTTATCTGTGAGGGGCAATTGCCACCTACTTCTCATGATCTGCGACTGTTTTTGTCATCCACTAATACTGTGCCAGTGCAGCATCAAATGGGCATTGTTATTGGCCCTTGGAGGATCAGCGTGCACATTTGTGTCAACTTCCAGACTTGTCCCACCATCTTGGGGACTCCAGCACAACCTTCACAACCCTAGCAATGATGATAGACCAATGATGAGAAGTCTCTGGGTGGCTACTTGAGGGCTGCTCTGGGCCTGGGGCATGCCAAGGGAAGAAGCCAAGATACTGGTGGAGGAGAAGAATGGGTGAAGCAACCCCGCTGCTAAACTCGTTTTGAGGTGCTCATTGTTGGGTCGGAAACCTTCAACATGTTGAGGGATAGCCAGCACGGAGAAGGAAGCACCAGATGTTGTTGATGAGCTCTATCACCCAGCCCCATAGACTTCAAGTTCATAAAGTTCATAGAGTATATAGTGAAGAGTGTCCCCTGGAACCTGACCCCATTTTCCCCATAGGCTCTGTGATTCAGTATCCGCTAATTCTGTATCCGCTAGGTTTTCCAGGAACTTAATCCTAGCAAATAATGAGAACTGACTGTATCCGTTGATATTATAATGGGTATCTTTGTATTGGCTAATAACAAACCATCACGAGAGTCCAAAGGTAAACCCAAAACTAGGCTGGTAATGTTAAAATAAACAAAATGTCATTGGATTAGATTGTGACCGATGTAGTGTTCCTGTTTGCCAAACAACCTGTTAAATCTCAGGCACATCCTTTCAGTAGGATGCCCATTACAGACTCAAGTTCTGTTGCCAGGGCTTTGTCCCTTTTGTTCATATTTTCTTCAGCTTCTTTTCTAAAGGACAAAAGGAAATGGCCAGCTTTCCCCCCCCCCCCCACTGTGGATGACAAAAACCTGAGATAGTGAGTGGTCTGTTCAGACAGAGCACAGTTCTTTGCCAGGGTCTGAAATGTCATTGCTGGGCAGCCTGCTGGGCTTTGCTTGGAGTCCTGGTGCCAAGACTGCTAATAAAAAAGAATAAAGGTTAATGAAGGCATTGGGTTATTTATTAGCTGGAATAAAATCGCCTGCTTTTTGTCCAAGGCAGAAGGTCTTGCCTTTGATTTTTAACACTCCTTTATCCTTCTGCAGTATGCAGGCCTCAGTTGCTCAATGAAGAATGTTCTTTCAATACTTTTTTCCCAAGATGCAAAGATCGATTCTGGTAGGTCACCTTGAGAGAAGTATCATTCCCAAACCATCCTGTCTTGAGGTTCTAGCCACCCGGCAACCTGCCAGCTTACTCAGGCAGACAGTCAGACTGACCTCCTCGGGATTGGTTCTCACATTCCAGTCTCCTAAATGAGAGCATACTGACAATGGAGGCACATGAGCCACACTGTGTCACATCTCACCTTGTGAAACGTGCATTTGTGAAATGTACAATTGTCTAACACCCCAATCCTGCACTCCTGGCACCCAGGGCTGCAGCAGTGCAGAAAACGACTGCTGCTGCATCCTGCGTGCTCCATAGGCAGCACTGGTGGCTCTCCGGGAGAAGGGACTTTTGTCCCCTTCCCCTGGGTAAGGTGAGTAGCCCCGCAATGAGCCTACTCAGTTCTATGTCTACCCAAGGGTCGGCATAGAATTTTGAGTGTCCATGTCTGGCTGGAGTCCTGAAACGGAGGCTTGGGATCCAGGTCTTTCCTTCCTCCCGCCCCACTCCCTCCCCCCAGCATGCCTCCTCCCCGCCCTCCGCCCGCCTCCCCCACTCCAGAATGCCTTCCCCCCACGCCCTCACCTACCTCTCAACTGTCTGCACGACCGCTGAGCAGTGGAACTCCGGCGCTGGACTAGCACTGGCACTGGTGCAAAGACCTGCAAATGTGCCTTACAGTACATTTGCAACAGTGACAACAGCAGTGAGCCAGCACGCACTGTATAGGATTGGGCCCTAAGTAGCCATATGCACAGATGGCCTCTTGCTATAGGCCAGCGTTTCTCAAACTGTGGGTCGGAACCCACTAGGTGGATCGCGAGCCAATTTCAGGTGGATCCCCATTCATTTCAATGTGCATTTTATTTTTTAGTATATTAGACTCAATGCTACCAGAGCCAGGATGGTGTAGTGGTTTGGGAGGTGGACTTAGACCTGGAAGATCCAGGTTTGAATCCCCCCGCAGCCACAAAGCTTCCTGGGTGACCTTGGGCCAGTCACTTTCTCTCAGCCTCACCTACCTCACAGGGTTGTTATGAGGACAAAAGGAGCAGCTGTGTACACTGCCCTGAGCTCTTTGGAGGTTCATAAAAGTGATATAAAAATGTGAAAAATAAAATAAATAAATATGCCTTTCACAATGATAGTCAATGCAGCTTACTCTTGGGTATGGGTAGATAGGATTGCAGCCTTTGGGATGTTTGGGGAATTCTTTTTTAAATAGATCAGCAAATGCTTGGGATGGTTAGGAGGAGTCTTTATTTTTATAAACTTTTAAACTTATACTGTAAACTTTTTATTTACTTCTAATTTGATTTGATTTTTGAAACATGAGTAGTGGAAAAAAATAATACATGAGATAAAAATATGAAAAGCAAACTCCATATTTCAGATTGACTTTAAAAGTCTGAAGAAAAAAAATTGAAGGCCACTGATTTAAGTGACATTTTAATAGCTCCTGGCAACAGAAGAGTCTGTGGATTCTGCAACTGTGAATCAGGCATGTAAACACAGAAGATGCTCAAGTTTTCCTACTCACCCTTTTCAAAGTGGGCAAGTAAAGGAATCCCTTGGAGATTTGAAAGCTCCCACCAAACAGGAAATTACAAAATCCCTGCTTGGCTTAGGAAGCCTATGAGGCAGTGCCTAGTAATGAGGTCAGGTAGAGAGGTGTGAATTTAGCCTACCAATCTGTTCTTGCGCAAGGAGTCTGTAGTCATTGGCTATAGAGTCTGGGCACTGAGAATAAAGCCACATGCTTACTTGATCTATCAAAGTGGGGATTTCTAAAGGTTGAACTGGGAACGTGTAAAAGTCTAGATTAACGCCCACTTTCTTTGCATTGACTTTTAATACTAGGAACTGGCTGTGCTCTATTTGCCTCCTAAGAGCATTTTCCATAGCAAAATGCTTGTCAAGGAGAATAGGGGCAATGAAAGATGCGATCTTGCCGCTGATACAAACAGAATATAGTGAATGCAAGATAATTTTGTAGAGACTTAGGGGATGCAGTAAAGGTTTTGAGAGATGAAACGGTAAGATATTTCTGCTAAGACTCAGAAGCGATAGCAGAAATGGAAGGAGATAATCTGATACCGAACTGTAGGAAAGTGAAATAGAAAACGGTATGAGAGGAACTGGATAAGAATGAGGATCAGAGCCAGGACAGAGAACACTTGAGCAAGCCCTCCTACATCATTTGTTTCCCATTAGAATATTCCATCAACCAAAGCAGTATTCATAAGGCAAATACTCCAGATAATGTACTTCTGTACATTTCAGTGCTTTTCAGTTAAATGTGACATGCTTAGAATGAAGCCACTGTGATGCCAGGTGAAGCTGTGTGAGGTGGTGGGAATGGATTTAAAGAGGCCTTTGTAGCCTTCATTGTATAGGCGGAGTGCAATGCTTTGTTTCAGGGCCCAGTACCCTGCCACCAGCACAGGGGACTGCAGTGCAGAAAAGACATGAGAAGATAATGTATACCATTGTTTGCCACCTGATCACTTTGTTGGGCCACAGTGTTGGGTGTAAGCAACAAAGGCACTTGTGGAACTTGAACTTCTTTATTGTAGCATACATTTCAAGATGTCACAGTAGCCTTTCCTGGTTTTGCTGCAGCGGATGGATACCTCTCTGGAATTTGAATGTGGGAATTGCCTCCAGTGGAAAAGATTCTATCCAAGGAAATGTGACACCTCTGTCTGTGGTGTTCCTGAAAGATGGTTCTATCCAGGACCTAGGAGAGGGGGGTAAAGGGGGTAATTTATACCCAGGCCCAGGGTCAAAAAGGGGGCCCAGGAGCCAAAGGAGGGGGCCCAGAAATTTCCTAGCACCTAACATTTTCCTGTCCACTCAGACTTATTGCCCACACAGGATGCTGGTGACACTGCCGTGAGCATGCGGCTGCAGTTATGGCAGGCCATATGTGCTGGGAAGAGGAATGCATACATGACACTCCTTAGCACAGTGTCAGCTCTGGGAGGAAACTGACCTGCTACAGTAGCTCTTTGGCCTGTGGATCTGCTTACCATGATGGAGTATACAGGACTTCAAGGACACAGCTGTGGGGCTACAGGTGCTGCAGAAGTCAGTTTTGATACACACAGGACACTTTCCATTCTAATGTGAGCCTAAATGGGATGATGCTATTTTTCTGCATGATTTTCTATATTTAAAATTTTTTAGAGAGACTTAGGAGTGTGTTTAGTTTTCCATATTACCATATCTAGCTGCTGATGTCCCATGGGTGAGTAGACCAGGGCTCCAAAGACTTTTCCAGCTGTCTCTACCCTCCCCCCACCCTGTTTCGCCCCACCCTGCCCCCATTCTGCTTGCCCGTCTCCCCCCTTGGAAAGGGACCCAAAAGAAACTTTGTACTCCCTGATAAAATTCCTCTCAGAGGCCCTGGTTCTATCCCATATGAAATGTATCACTTGACGTTGTGGTGATCAAGTGGCAAACATGCAGTTGGGAACAGGGCCCAAGGCAGAGGTTCGTAGAGTGGTGCGTCAAGACGCCCCAGCCTGAGGACCTCTGCCTTCACCCCTTAAAGGGGTGAGTAGGGGAGAATGCAGTGGCGTGATCACCAGGTTGGGTGGGTCAGGGGTTATTAGAAGCAGTAGTAGCATCCTGGGAGTGCGGGGAGTCCTGCAGACACCACTTCAGGGTGCTCCAAGCTATGGAGAATAAAACATAATGATCACAACCCACTTCCGGTTTGCAATCACGGAACTAGAACTGGGTTGCGATCATTACTTCTTCATTCTCCGTGCCTTGGGGAGCCCTGCAGAGATATCCTCGGGGCTCCCCACTCCTGCGGGATGCTACTTCTGCTTCTAGTAAGTAAAAGAAAACCCCTGCCCCCTTGAAAGCAGCACAATCTTGAGGATCATGTCGCTGCAAACCCCCCTTTCCCGCAAGGACTTCCCTCAGAATATTACTCCTGAGGTGTTTGAGAACCCCTGGCCTAAGGCTATTCTCCACTTCAAGGAGGGCATGGATCACACCTGATCAAAACTTTAGGTCAAAACTTGAAATCCATGACCACATATCTAATTTGAAATTTGGCAGAGATAGATTTATTTTCCAACAATTCACCATGGATGACCCAAGAACAATTTGTCTATGGCAATGTCAACCCTGTTGTTCTTTCATATCACCATCTGAATGTCCATTATTGTGTATGCTGCTCTTAGTCTATGTACACTGAATCATACACATGTAGGCACCACTAGAACATTATGTTCCTGCATAGACAGCCAGTGGCCTTGAAGTCAAGGCTTACCAGGAAGGTGGGAAGATAAAGTACAGTGTTCCTCTCACTCCTACACAACTATTTGTAGGGAAGGAATCAAAGAAAACATCTGCTCCAGCCTGAAGTGACCCGAACAGCTTGCTCTCCTTCTCACTCACGTCCTTCTTGTTTCCTGTTATATAAAGCTTTCTACAGTCATGCATATGGAGTCAGTACACCAGCACATACAATGTTGCGCCACGCTTTAAAATGACTGATGTTCCTCTTCGTTACAGCAGATAAGTTACTAACTCCAGTGTCATGTTTGCTCAAACATTCATTGATTGCCAAATTGAGATGACAATACAGCACACCAGTGGCAGTGAATGGATTGCACTTTTATTGCCACAGACTCAATAATCATTTCCTGCTTTTACAGGCATGCCAGATAATTATTTGCGCAGGAGTTAGCTGACACTCTGGGTGTTTAAATGGCAGCAGGAATGTTAACCCTTTCCCTCTGTTGCCCAAATGAAGAGTCGCAAAATCTTGAAATCAAAACTTCTGGGATCTGGGGCAGCCCAGGAAAAAGTGGCATAGCTAGAGGGTGTGCAAAGCACAAGTTTTGCAGGAAGCCTCACTGCGGCATGCATGTGACCCCTCTCCTCCCCGCCTTCAGAGCCATTCTGGGCAGAGGGGAGCAAAACAGAGGTGTATGCTCTCACCCACCTGGAATGGCTCTGAAGGGGAGGGAGAGGGGTCACTTGCATGCCGCAGTGAAGCTCCCTGCCTATCTTAGTGCTTTGCAGCCTTCTAGCTATGCCACTTCCAGGAAAGCTCATGGTGGGTCCAGGAGGTGACCAGGGAGCACTGTCCAGAGTTCCAAAACTAGAATCCAAGGTTTGTAGTAGAGGAATGCAAGAAAAAAATTGTTAGCATTCATTTTCATTTTTTAAAATTGTGAGTCATTTTCACGTATATATTTTCTGTTCATTTTTATTTGATTTATTTTCTTTTTACTTCATTCATTTTTTTGGTTTTGTTTTTTGTTTGTTTCACTGGGAGATGTCCTGGTTCTTCTGCAGCCTGTAATGTCATTGTTTTTCATTGAGTGGGATGACATTGGCAGGCATTAAAATGCTCTCTTACAGCATCACTCTTGCCAAATTTCAGAGAGATTGGATAATTGGCCACCATTTTAGAGGCAATTAAGAAGGCACACAATAGGATAAAAATGACATTAATTTCCTTGAGAGGGGCACAACAGCTTTTCTGCTGCTAATACCTTCTGTGCTTTTCATTCTAATCATATGAATTGTGTAGGCATCCTACAACCACTCCAAATGATCAAAACTGTCAGATCGGCAATCAAAAAGGGTGCACAATTAGCACAAGCTTTATGTTGCTTTCAGTGGAAAAGACCCCATTGGAAACGCATAGCATACAGTTGGACCTCGATATCAGTGGGGGATCTGTTTCCAGACCCACCCCTTGGATACAGAAACCCGCAGATAAGCAAATCTGAAGCTCATTCCATGGACGTGACTGGAGATGTTCTCAGGTCATGTTCTGAGGCCCACAGAGGCCGTGCGCAGCCTCTCCCAACCTCAGAAGTGCCTCCAGAAGTGTCGAAAGGCACTTCTTTCCACAAAGAGAGCAAATGGAGCATGCGGGGGGGGGGGGAGAGAATCCACCAGACAGCTCTAGAGAGGTAAGTAAAAATCATTTTACTTACCTCTCCATAGGCTGTTCCTGTTCCTCCTTCAGGTAACTAGGGCAAGTAACCAGGTTCCCCCCCCCCAATGTTTCAAAAACTTTTCATAACCCACCAAATATTGACTCATCACCCACTGGTGAGTCCTGACCCACAGTTTGGAAAACATTGCAGTAGGCTAACATATAACCTTTTGTGGGATGAGATCATTCTGCACCATTCTTTTATTTAAGATAGTTCTTGACTACTTTAGACTAAACTGTCAGATGTTTGCCCTCCCCTGCTGTCCCACAAGCCTGGCTCCGCAGGGGTGAGATTACCTGGCTGGTGTAGTAGGGAAAAGCAGCAAGAATACTGGACTTTAAAGGAACTACTACATATCCTTTCCTGCTTCTTTATCAGCAGCAGCAGATGTCTGTTCACAAACCCCGTCTTATGTAAGCTTAGGATTTGCTGGTAGTAAAATTCAGGCTGCAGAAAGCCCCTCCAACTGCAGTGATTCTGCACTGAATTAATGACCTCTCTCTATTGATCAGTGCTGTCATCAAGCCTGATCAACTAGCCAACATCAATACAGATACACTTGACCAATTGGTTGATAGTGGAAATGAAGACTAATGATACAGTTTGTTGCCAAGTGTGTTCTGGCCTTCTTTGATAAAGTGACTAGGCTGGAAGACTGTGGGAACACCATAGGTATAGTGTACTTAAAGTTCAGGAAAGCATTTGACAAAATTGCCAATGATAATGCAGTAAAGTATGCTCTAGTTTGGTTCTGTGTTCGATGGATTCAAAGCTGGTTGAACAAACTTTCCCGACAAGTGATATTATATGGCTCCATGTCAATTTGGAGGACAGGCTCAAATGGAGTGCCACAGGGTTGAGTCTTAGGCTCTGTGCCGTTCAACATTTTGATAAATGATCTGGATAAAGGGGTAAAAGGCATCCTTATCACATTTGCAGATGACCCAAAGCTGGTGGAGATAGCTAATACCTTGGAAGACCAAATCAGGATTCAAAATGACCTTGACAGTCTCGATCATTGGACCCATATCAATACAGTGAAGTTTAGCAAAAACAAATCTAAAGTCCATAAAAATCAGAGACCCAGGTACAGGATAAGGGAGACCTGTCTTGGCATTAGCACATGTAGAAAAGATTTGGGTGTGGAAAAGATTTTGGGTGTCTAATGGTCCGATCTTATGGGTTATATATGCCCCTGGAACAAGTGTTAGGAACAACGTGTTAGGTCTGCATGACTAGATTCCAATTAAGACCAACTTAGGTCCCAACCAGGACCAGACTGGCATGATTAAGTCCCAACCTATAGTTCTTTCCACTGGTCTCAGTGAGAAATCATGGGGAACAGTGATGCCACTAGATTGCTCGGGACTCTGGGCCAAAGCCCTGCAATGGACTCATGAAGGCATTACCACATTGCCCCAATGACACTTTGGGTACTACCACTGGTACTGAGGGATGACCAGGGCTGTAGCTAGGGGGGGCCAGGGGGGCTTTGCCCCCCCCCAAGCCAGCAGTTTGCCCCCCCTAGCATTTTTTCCAAACCTGTCCTCTATCTAATCTGGCATCAGTTGGGGGTGATTTGAAGCCCTTTTTGCAACATTTTTTGTGCACAGGAAGGAAGAGGGCTTGGTGCTTCTGGCAAGGATTGGGGAGGAGAGAGAGAGAGAGAGAGTGCATGTGTGTAGAGTGAGTAGAACAGGGTCCTGGGGGGGCTCCTTGGAAGTTATGACCTCTGGTCACCCTGCCCCCTTCCAGAGCACATGGAGAACAGGGCTGGTCAAAAGCAGCAACAGGAAGGTTGGGAGAGATTCCTACTTGTACTGGCTGGGGGAAGGGAGGGTGCTTTTTCTTCTACTGTGGAACATGCTAATTACTATAATGGTACTGCTGTGGTGGGGGGGCAGGGAGAAATGTTTCTGTTTGGAGAAATCATGAGGGCAGGTTCTTGCCTTTCAGATATACTTTTAAAATTAATGGCTGCTGCTTGGGGCCTGGGGAGACCCTTTTTCTGGTGGGAGAAAACATGGAAAGCATTTTAGCTAAAGAGAACCAAGAACTTAAGTGTGGAAAAGGTTCTAAGCAGGGGCGGATCCGAGGGAGGCCATGGGTGCATACCCCCCAACTGTCCTGCCAGCAGGGAAGGGCGCCCGCCAGGATGGAGAGCAAAATCAGGTGTCAGGGGAACACCCACTGGATGGGTTTCAAGGAGATTGGCTGGAATGGGAGCCCAGGTCTACCCACCCAGCAAACAGCCACAAAGGTGTTCAGTTCAGTCAGGAGCCCAGGTCTACCCAAACAGGTAGACTTGGGCTCCAAGTCCAGGCAGGAGCCCAGGTCTACCCACCCAGCAAATAGCCACAGAGGCCTGAGGGGGGACATGATCGAGACATAAAAAATTATGCAAGGGATGGCTAGAGAGATGTTCTTTTCCCTCTCACATAATGCCAGAACCAGGGGACATCCACTGAAATTGAGTGTTGGGAAAGTTAGGACAGACAAAAGAAAATATTTCTTTACCCAGCGTGTAATTAGTCGGTGGGACTCCTTGCCACAGGAAGTGGCGATGGCAACTTAGATGCCTTTAAGAGGGGATTGGACAAATTTCTGGAGGAAAGTCCATCACAGGTTACAAGTCATGATAGGTATGTGCAAGCTCCTGGTTTTAGAAGTAGGCTACCTCAATGCCAGATGTAGGAGAGGACACCAGGATGCAGGTTGTGTCTTGCTGTCTTGTGTGCTCCCTGAAGCATTTGGTGAGCCACTGTGAGATACAGGAAGCTGGACTAGATGGGCCTTTGACCTGATTCAGCAGGGCTCTTCTTATGTTCTTATGTAGGCTATAAGCTCAATCAGGAGCCCAGGTCTACCCAAGCAGGTAGACCTGGCCTCAAAATCCAGGTGGGAGTCCAGACCCAGGTCTGCCTGCCCAGCAAATGTCCACAGAAGCGATAAGCTCAAGCAGGAGCCCAGGTCTACACAGCAGATAGACCTGGGCTCCAGGTGGGAGCCCAGACCGAGGTCTGCCTGCCCAGCAAATGTCCACAGAAGGATAAGCCCAGGTTGGTTACCAGCTACCTGCCTGGTTGACCTGGGCTCTGAAGGTAGTGCTCATGGCCCCCTTCCCAATACAGACACTGGATCCACCCCTGGTTCTAAGGAGATTCAACTCAGAAAGTTGGGAGGATTCAGCTCAACCATAGATTCCGTAAATTCAAATCTTCTGTATTTTGCTTTTTAAAAGTAATGTATATTGTAAAAAAAACAAACAAACTAGTGTTCCAACTGCATTACTGTATTTGACTAGCATATCTTTCCTCTTGCTTTGATGTAAATAGATTTTATTTTAATATGCATCAATGCATCAGCAATGTGTCATCGACAAGTGCTAGATAGGCGCTATATAAGCGTTGTATAGGTGATAGATAGGTGCTAGACAGGCGCTATATAGATGTTAAATAGGCGCTATGTAGGTGTAAGACAGACGTTATATAGGCGCTGTATAAGTGTCAAATAGGTGCTAGATAGGCCTAAATAGGTGTTAAATAGGTGCTATATAGGCGTTAAATAGGCTTTATGTAGGTGTTAGATAGGCACTATATAGGTGCTAAATAGCTGCTATATAGGCATTAAATAGGTATTGTAGATGTTAGATAGGCGCTATATAGGTTGTAGATATGCGTTATATAGGTGTTAGATAGGTGCTATATAGGTGTTAGATAGGCGCTATATAGGTGTTAAATAGGCACTTTCAATAAAAGTAAATATTACCTGCATCACAGTGATGTGTTTTACTTTTGCAGGGTTGCAGGCCTGTGTATTGCACTGATCTGTAAATGAAAGGATATGTTGCATGTTATTTCTGTGTAGGCAATACATTTTCCATGGCATGCAGAGATGCATTTATTCTATGCAAATAATTGTTACATTGCTTTATAGCTAATGAATGCATCTTTAAAAGAAAAACCCCACATTATTTTATCTTCATGAAATTTGGGAGAGTTGCAGGTATTTGATGTTTTTCCAGACTTATCCTTTCATTTTTCCCACCAGTATAGATACCTGACATCATTGCCCCCCTTGAAAAAATAGTCACTCCCCACCTCTAGAATCCTGGCTACAGGCCTGGGGATGACCCAGCCTGGTGAGCCCTTTGATGGCTGGGAGCCCTCAGGTGGTGCCTAAGTTTTTCTTGGGAACCAGTGGAAACACCACTCTGCTTGGTGTCCCTCTCTGTGTGTGTGGGCCTGCTTACTTTTTTCACAGCTTCCGAACTACCTCATGGCCAATCCGGAAGCCGCATTCAAATTGGCACCAGCAAGAAACTTGGAGAGAAGAGTGTAGGTTGGCTCCAGGAGGCAGGGCAGGGGTGGAGGGGAGGAGGGTGGTCAAAGTTTTCTTTAACAGAGCCAACCCACCCACCGCTTCTGACTCCTCACTTGTGCGGTCCATTGCCTCCTGCCTTGCAAGCTGAGTCACCTCCTCCTCTCTCCCTGTCTGTCCATCCGGGTGGAATTGGGAGTCATGATGTATACAGGGATTTGTGGCTGTGGATCATCAGGAACCAATTGGATTGGTGCTTTCTCTGCACTGCTACCCTCGCTCAAAGAACAGCAGAGCTTTTGAATACAGATGGGAACAACAGTGGACATCGGGGGAGTATTAAAGGAGAGGTCAGACTCACACACACCTGCCAGCAGCTCCTTTTTTCCCCATGGAACCATACCTGACTTGTTTGCCAAAAAGACTTGAACTCGGGTCAAACTGAGTTCCAAAAACGCTCTGGATGAGTCCCCACAGCTGCCCATTAAGACTGGAGCACGCATTGAGTCAAAGGGGATGGGAATCGGGGCTAGGCTCAACCATGGTGGATTGGCACATCCCTGCTATTCAGTCATGGTAAGCATATTTACTTTGGGATGTGAATTCAGATAGGGCAACTCTCATTTAGGTAATTTAGGTGGGAGTTGATGAAGGTTTTGAAGGCAATCGCCCCCTTTCACCCACTGGCTCTCTTGTTTCTAAATTGCTGAGTTTCCACTGAGCTGCTTTATTGTATGGTTTTCACATTGCCAGTGATTATGTGAAGGTTAAAGTTGTGATCGCTTCAGTTTCCAGCAGAGAAAGGAAGATCAGTCACTATTATACTCAAACGGGGAATTGTACATAATGATAATTATTAGATATACTGTTCTGAACACCGTAACTAAACTCCAGCAAGAGTTCCAATAATAGCTATTAAAAGAACTTTTGCAACTCTTTCATTTTCTTCTTTGATGGGCAAACCTAATATATCTTTGTGCTTGAGTTCCGATAAATGCTCAGAAGAGCTCAGGGCTTCATTTAACCCAGAGTTCACAACAGCTTAACCCCAAGTTTTTTTCCCCAGTGTTAGGATGTCACCTTCAAAAATTTATTTTATTTTATCAAATAAATACAATAAATAAATACAATAAATAAAAATTTATTTTACTTTATCGAATAAATACAATCTCTTTATCAATTTAAATTTAATACAATCTCAAAATCTTAAACCTACAATTGATGAGCAAAGAGATTGAGCAGGTCATGGTATTCTCACTGAGCTCTCCACCATGAACCCAAGATCTCTTTCCTGTTTTGTCACTGACAGCACAGACCCTATCAGCACATATGTGGAGTTGGATTGTTTTGCCCCAATGTACATCACATTGGGAGTGCCTCCGAACCCAGCTTTGACCCTGGACAACCAGGTAGTATCTGTGACATAAGAACAGCCCCACTGGATCAGGCCATAGGCCCATCTAATCCAGCTTCCTGTATCTCACAGCAGCCCACCAAATGCCCCAGGGAGCACACCAGATAACAAGAGACCTGCATCCTGGTGCCCTCCCTTGCATCTGACATAGCCCATTTCTAAAATCAGGAGGTTGCACATACACACCATGGCTTGTAACGCATAATGGATTTTTCCTCCAGAAACTTGTCCAATCCCCTTTTAGAGGCATCCAGGCCAGATGCCGTCACCACATCCTGTGGCAAGGAGTTCCACAGACCAACCACAAGCTGAGTAAAGAAATATTTTCTTTTGTCTGTCCTAACCCTCCCAACACTCAATTTTAGTGGATGTCCCCTGGTTCTGGTGTTATGTGAGAGTGCAAAGAGCATCTCTCTATCCACTCTGTCCACCCCCTGCATAATTTTGTATGTCTCAATCATGTCCCCCCTCAGGCGTCTCTTTTCTAGGCTGAAGAGGCCCAAACACCGTAGCCTTTCCTCATAAGGAAGGTGCCCCAGCCCAGCAATCATCTTAGTCACTCTCTTTTGCACCTTTTCCATTTCCACTATGTCCTTTTTGAGATGCGGCGACCAGAACTGGACACAATACTCCAGGTGTGGCCTTAATAAGTAAGAAGTGCCTGGCTTCAGATGGTGTGCCAGCTAACCCCTTTCCTGAAGAAGGCAAATCTAGCTATAAAACTTAAGAGGCTTTACTTTGCTTCTGGAGAAGTGCAGTTGGTGGGGCAGGAGAGATAATCTAGTTGGATGAACTAGTGGAGCCCCGTCCGTTTGTGGATCTTCTACCCTTAGGGAACTGGTATGCTCATTAAATTTTAAATGTGTGGTGAAGACATACAGTACACTATACCAGCTATCCATGTGTGTAAAATGCTCAAGCAAATACCAATAGCCTAATTCTGAAATAGGTGGCATGCTGGGGTCAGGGCTATACCACTTCAGACTGCATGTTGGGGTCCCACATGACTGAAGTCTCCTCCATACGCAATAATGTACTTCCATTAGCAAACTAGCATGCCAGGGAAAGCCTAAGCTGCAACCCTTCTTCCTGACACGTTCATTTTCTGTATTCAGGGAATTTTCTTGTATGAAGGAGCATTCAGTCCTGTTGGGAGTCGGAAGTGATATAGCCCAACTGCAGGTATTCCACTTCAGTCAGAATCAGGCTAATATCAGTAACCAAAGGGTCTGAAAACCCTCCACACCAATGCCAAGTATCTCCATCAATCAATCCCCCTCCCCAGAGCATAAATCTGTCCTAAGACATGTTTATAAAGTGTCCCCAGAGCTGGTCATTTTCACTGTTTTAGGGCTGAACCTGAAGTGTTGGTGGTTCAAGTAACTTTCCCCGTAATAAACTTTGAATACATCTCTACACATTTTAAAACAAGGTAGTAAAATGACTAAGAGGAAATTTCATCTCCCCCATCCTTTTGTTGAATAAGACACCTTTTATTGGTTCACTAATGTAGACAGCCATTTAAAATGAACGATTTGACTTTTCTCTCAAATGAAGTATAATCTCACTGGAAAAAATTGACAGTGATGGACAGATAGATTGCATCTGAAAAAGTAATAGAAAAGCATACACTTTGATAGACAGCGTGATGGATAAGCCCTTAAAAGCTTATCCAGATTAATTCAAGAATCTTACACTTTTAACTGCTGTACAGTCTCTGGTACTCATGTTGTCCTATACCCAGGTGAACATCTTCTCAGGGCTGTGAACTGGGGCAAAACTTCTTGGCATCATAAGACAAGCTCAGATCTTAGATGGATGAGTCTTGCACAAAAAATAAGTATTTATATAGGGAGACTGGTAGAATTTCTTAGGTCCAACTTCCTTATTCCACACATTCCAATAGTTTTGCCTCACCTACTGGACAGCAATTAATCTCATTTCTAGAGATGGTGGGTGAAGAGTTAACATGAGTCTTCGTATCATGGGATGGATCTGTTATGATGCTGGCCAGTGAAACATTATTCCTCCAGAACGCTGGTTCCCAGTCCATGGTCCGCGAACCAGAGGTGGTTCATGAGACCCTGAAAAGTGGTCCACAAGGTCTCTGAAAAAAAGATCACTTTTGATCACTTTCAGTGTCTCACCGAGCAGGTGTTCTTCTACAGACTACCAGAGAAGGGGGAGAACGAAATGTCTGCAGCCACAGACAACACTTCTAGCATTGAGCTGAGCAGGTGCTCCCCAATATTCCATCAGAGAGGGCAGAGAATGGACCACATGCAGCCTATGTGGTAATAAAAGCAGCAACCCACAAATCTTCTCTATAAATAATAAATCTCTACTAAATCTAATAAATCTTCTCTAATGGTTACAAATTTAAGTTGTATTTTTTGCATGCAGAGGGTGGGAGGTTGCATATGGTCCACGACGATTCCTGTTTTTGCCTCAGTGGGCCATAGGCTCCTAAAGATTGGGAACCACTGCTCCAGAAGAAGCAGTTGTCCTGGTTGGTAACTCCACTCAAAGTGTCATAATAAAGGTTCATCTAGTAGGATATTTTGTTGTATACTGCACCCAGCTAGATGCTTCTGGGAAGCCTGGAAGTGGGGCATGGAGGCAAATATCTCACTGTTGTTTTCCAACTACTGGTAGTCCAAGGTATGCTACATCTGAACCTGGAAGTAGCATATCACCATCAGGAGCGGTAGCCATTGATAAGCTTGTCCTCTAGGAATGTGTCTAATCTTTAAAGCCATGTGGCTAGTTGAATTCCATACCTTCATTATGCACTGTGTGAAAAGGAACTTCATTTGTCTGTCCAAGTGAATCTGCTGCCAGTCACTTTCATTGGATATCCCTGCTGTATGGGAGAAAGCATAAAATGTCTTGCTTTCAATGTTTCCAATGCCTCTCTGTCTCTTTTAACCTAGCCAGCTGTTCCATGCCTCTTCACAAGCCCTCCTGCCCCTTTTCATGTCCTCATCTCAATTTTCTATACATGGTACAATCTCAGCAGATGATTCTACAGTCTCTGCAAAGTCTCATAACGCAGGTAGGGAAAACAGAGCAGGTTACAGCCCCTTTGAAGTAGGCACCCCTGTGGCAAATGTAGTATGTGTTCCAGGCTGATGATGATGTGTTTGGCAAAGATTGCTAAAGGACACAGAGGGGAAGTCCACTACCACATTGTGTTGTGAACACACACACACACACACACACACACACACACACACACACACAGTGGGGTGCAGGATCACACCCCCTCATAGAATAATAGAGTTGAAAGGTATCCACAAGGTCATCTAGTCCAACCCCCTGTGTATAGCAGGAAATCCTCCTACAGCAGCAATTTTCAACCTTTTTCATCTCATGGCACACTGACAAGACACTAAAATTGTCAAGGCACACCATCAGTTTTTTGACAATTGACAAAGCACACCACACTGACAACAGGGGAGTCGCATCCCCCAGTGGCCCTACTAACAGATGACCCTCCCTGAAACTCCTGTGGCACACCTGCAGACCATCCTCAGCACACCTGTGTGCCATGACACAGTGGTTGAAAATGGCTGTTATAGGGTTTTTAACCAGTACAGTTTTTGTGTATGTGTGCATGCATGCACATGTTTTGCTATGTTATCACTTGTTTAAAGTAAACCCATTTTAAGTTCCGCTTTCCTACTGGGAGCGCACAGCTCCAAACTACCTTCCACCAATATTACCCCAACATTTTTAAGTCACTGATGTAGAATGACCTGCCCAATATTTCTTTCTCGTAATTCCATACAATACTGCTGAATTTTCTATTTGAAAAAAGAAAAGAAAAAGAAATTGGCAAACAAACCGATATACAACATATATCAATATAATGGTCACTTATGGTGTTGAATTCCCTGAAATGACTCAGCTTTTTATTGTCCATTTTCCAAGAACAATAGCTGGATGTCAAGAGAGCAGTTGTTTATCTGAATAGAGTCTAAGTGAGTTTTTGATTAATATGATGGGACACTTTTGTAAAGGCTTGTACAGGAGAGGACAACAAATATTTCTTTCAGGGTATAATCTGCCACTGGCATTTTTCAGATGAAAAGAAAAATTGAGATGTAGTCCAGTTATCCATTGTGGGTTTTTCTCCCCCTGCTTTAAACAGGGGTCAGACAGACACAAAATGTAACCATCCCTACAGGATCCCCCCCCCTTTTTCCCTAGAATACTACATGGTCCTACATTTCAGTGATAAATATTTCCTTGAAATAATATTGGGCAATTTATCTGATTTAAAAAAAAAAAATCAGATAACAAAAAATCTAGACCACATTGGAAGGGGGTCAACATTCACAACCCAATTCTAAAGTCATATACTGAGCAATAAATCCCTTGAATGATGTTCTAATATTGTTCTGCAATGCAGTTTTCTCTGCTACTCTAATGCTGACTCTCTCCTTGGGCATGGAAGGTAATGGTGATGCTCTTGTATCTTAAAAGGCAGCAAATAGTGGCAGAACTGGGCATAGCAATGCATCCAAAGTCTTGTTGAGCAAAGAAGAACACCCCTTTTTAAGCATTATAGGGCAATGGTTTCCAAACAGTGGGTCAAGAGCTGATATTTGGTGGGACGCAAAAGAGATCTGCTGTACCTGTGGAGTCTGCTCCTGAATGAGCTCCAGTGGGCTGGATGGCAGGTGCCGCAGTGCAAGGCATTCTGGGGCGCTACCTGGCTGATGTGGCCAGTGCTGAAACCAGCTACACTGAGCAGCTGAGACCCCTGGCATTGGCCTCCACCTAGTCAGCATGGTGCTGGAGCAGCCAGGTGCCCCACAAGCAGCTAGTCTTTTGAGCAACAGGAGAAGGCAGAGCACAAGAGTTGGGAAGTGGTGGGTGGAGGAGAGGGGGCAGACACCTGTTTGAACCAAAAGTGGATTGCACTGGAGACCTTTTTGGACTGGAAGTGTGTTGTGATGCTAACAAGTTTGGAAACCACTGTTATGGGGCTTAAGTTAAAACCAATTGCCACTGAAAGGCACAAAGATGCATTCTTTATAACAGGCTATTCAGAGCCCCCTTGCACAGAGAGTCCTCTTCAGGCAATCAGGGAACCCCCCCCCCCCCCCCAGTTTCCAACAGACTTTCAGTTTTTCATTGGAATTATATCAGGATGATCGGGCCAACCCACCTGTCAGCATCATTGTTCCAATGACAGAGATACTGCATATGAGCTTTGAATATATGAACAGTGGCTGCAAGTGGCAGGAGGTCTGGTCTAGAGGGTTGAGCCTCCATTTGCCTGAAGATAACATCCGAAGGTCGCTAGTTCGAGGCCACCGGCACCGTGCGACCTTGAAGCAGCTGACAAGCTGAGCCGAGCTATTCCATCTGCTCTGAGCGTGGGAGGATGGAGGCCAGAATGTGCGGCCAGATCAAGAAAGAAACATCTGAATGTTGTGGTTCTTGAAAGATAGAAACCTTCTTTCAATTGTAAAAATCCCTACGGGGATTTAATTTGCCTGCCTATGTAAACCGCCTTCAATAAAGTCTAAGGAGAAATCTGAGGACCAAGAAAGGCGGTATAGAAATACCATTATTATTATTATTATTATTATTATTATTATTATTATTATTATTATTATTAAGTTCCAAGCCCCAGATCTCATCCAGCTCTTTCCTGTTGGGACTTGGAACTTTTCAGCCACCCTTTATGCTTAGCTAAGCATTGTTGTTCTACCAAATGAGGTCATTTTTCATTAAAGAACGTGATGCAGCACTTCGGGTATTTTATTTTATTTTATTCTTCACAGGTATATAGCATCTACTTGGTTTCAAAGCCCTCTCTTTGGCCCACAGTTTAAAATCAATGTAAATCTCTTCTCAGTGTACGCAAGAGCCAGCAGTGTAGCTAGAGGGGGTGCAAAGCACTAAGTTTTGCAGGGAGCCTCACTGCAGCGTGCAACAAACCCTTCCCCTTTGGAGTCATTCTGGGTGGGGGGATCAAAATGGAGGTGAACTCTGTTTTACTCTCATGGCCTGGAATGGGGAGGGGAGGGGGGAGGCCATTTATAAAAGGGAGGGGGAGAGGCCACTTACACACTGTGGTGAGGCTCCCTGCAAAACATAGTGCTTTGCACCCCCTCTTGCTATGCCACTAGCAAGAGCCATCCCAGCTCGAGCGTAAAATGCATCATCTGCCTAATCATTTAAAATGGTAGCCCAATAATACAGAGATGGCCTTAGTCAATTCCGAATCTTTTTTCGACAGAAGGGGGTCCAGTAGAGGTTAAGGACAAACATGACTGTTACTCATAAAACAAAACAACAACACCTCAGCATGAAACTGATGCCCTTAAAGCAAGGCGAGTCACACCAGGGGACAGCTAATGATTCCAAAGCCACTTTCAATACAAGTATTACTTATCACACCAACCATCAATTTGCTGTGCTCATGTCCTTATGACTACCACCGACAAAGTGCTAACTTTACCTATAATTTCCCTCTGCTGCTTGGTATATGTTTCCAAAATAACACCTGGGGAGCATTTGTCAATGTCTTTTACCTTAATTGAAAGAAAGGAGCACACACTCTATTTACATAGTACTGCCAGATAACCCATAGGTGGGCATCTACTAAGCGGCTGAATATCCCCCCTGCAATCTCGCTTACTTGCTTTTCTGAACTTTAAATGGCTCCTGTTACAAATTATTCTTTGCAGTGGGATGAATGAAAGGAATATTTTGTAGAGATGGAAAAAGGTCGTGCCTTTGGGTTGAACTACTTTCAAGCTACATATTATGATCACAGGCACTCGATAGAGCTCTGGTCAGCCACGGGGTTTCAACAGGCCCTTCAACTAGGGGTGAAGAGCCAGCAACACTGGTTCTGTCCATTGATTCCCCTTTGAAACTAGATCCAGATGAGGGCTTTTTAAACCCACTCTGTTGTCAAGGGCTACTGAAGGCCTCTTCAGGTTTTGGCAGCCCATGGGCAGCAAACACAAGGGGACAAACAGAAGCAACAAGAGTTCTAAAACATGGGGGGAACACTCCCTACACACAGCACTTGCCCTCTGCAAATAAGCTCGGAACACGCTGATTTGCAGGGGCATGGCCAAAGAGTGGGTCAGTGTGGGGCTGATGACTGTCCACCCCCTCTATGCCTTGATAAGTCACATTTACAGGGTAGTACATGGTCATTCAGCAGTGCTGGCACCAGATTTTTCAAGACTCTGCTGCAAAGCCTTCGCTGATTTGCATGTTGTGGGGCCCAACCTATGAGTTGGGTTGGGATCACCGCTGCCAAAAATTTCCTCCCACCCTCCACACTGGCTAATGGGGCAGTACAGAAGTCCCATGTTTCTCCGCAATAGCTCTTACAGAAATACCAGTAGATAACACTGTTTGCCCTAGTCTTTTGCTGTAGCACTGGTGCTGGGTGTTGCATGAGAGCGTGGGCTAATGTTTGATCCCAGCCTCCGCAGAAAGAGCAGTGTTCTTGCACTACCTGGTAGAGACTACCACATTTATGTGTCATATATGTGATGTAAATATGTTCAAGGGCACAGTAGGTGAAGAACAGATGTTTTTATTCTCTTAAAAAGAAAAGATGGATCGGTCGGTATAATTTTCCTGCTTTTCTTTGGAGATTCAAGGCAGCTCACAACACGATTAAAAATAAACTACAAATACAATAAAAATCACAAGAACAACAGAGCAGGCAGCCCAAAAAAAAGCAGCATCCAAAAAGAAGAGAGAGAAAAGAATACACAGGGATAAAGAAAATAGTCTGGGAAGACCTGCTGAAACAAATGAATCTTCAGCCACTTTCAAAGCATTAAGATGGTGGGAGCACAGCAAGGAATTGTGGGAAGGAATTCCACAGGGGGGGTCACCACCATGAGGGTTCTATGATACACCCACACAAGCAGCACTTCAGATAAGAGAAGGACACGCACGAGTGCCTCCCCAGACGATCTCAGGGTACAGGGGGAAGAGAGCCAGCAAGGCTCTTGCATTCTTGTTTAGCTTATGAACTTCCCTGAAACATCTGGCTGAACAATTGGTGTTAGTTAGACTTTAATACAGATGTACCCCAGTATCCTTGGGGGTTCTGTTCTGGACTGCCCCATGCGGATTCCGGTAATTCATGAAGATCAGTGACACCCCATCCCCCCAACCCCAGCATGCCCATTAGTACGATTTTAAGAATTACCCAGGCGGAGAGTCTTCCTTAAACTTAACCACTTCCTTTTAAGCAACCAGGCTGCTAGGAGGCAGCCTGAAGGTCACTATGAGCTGCTACAGGCAACCCTGTTTAAGGAAGAATCTTTGCCAGGGCAAATCTTAAAACCACGCTAATGGGCATGCAGGGGGCACGGGGGGTGGGTCCTGTATCCACAGATAAGGGAAACCACTGATATGGGAAACTTGCTGTATTATGTTAGGGCCAAGGGGTCATGCGCTTGTCACTGCCCAGCAGTGCACCAGGTGAACCTATTTAGAAGGAGACTTAGGGCGCAATTGTAACTGGGAGTTAGGCCAGCCCAAGTCCTTGGGCCACCCCGGGAGGGTCGCAAATGTGACGTAAGGCACATTTGTGCCTCCTTGGGAGGAAACCAGGCTGGCGCTCCAAGAAGCGCTGGCTTACGGAGGCTGACGGAAGCCTCCGTGCCAACTTCCTCCCAGCACCTTGCGTTGGCTCGGATGAGCTGATGCAAGGATGAAAGGGAGGCAGGGAGGAGGAGGGAGGGAGGCGTTCCTGGGTGGGGGGAGGGTGGGTGGTGGGCAACCCCAGGGGTGGGCAGGCGGGGAGCAAGAGGCGGGTCTGGGATCCCGCAGTTATGCCAGATCCCAACCCCTGTTCCCGGGGAGAATGGAGCAACTTCAAACTGCTCTGCATTCCTTGAACCTGTGCCACCTCCAGAAGTGGTGCAAGTCCGAGGAGATCCATTGAGAAAAGTTTCCCCTTGCCTCTGGCTAAGTCGCTTGTGGCCACAATCCTGCGCTGGATACAGCGCAAGCCTCTTGGCTTGCCTGTACCAGTGCAGGATAGGATTGTGCCAGGTCATACACTGGCTTCTTTAGTCCATGTCCATGGAGGAAAAAGACTGAATGAGTTTCTCATAAGAAAGCAACACACCTAGTCCTGAGCATTTCTCCTAAATAACAAAGAAGTTTCTTTTTTTCTTTTTGAAATATGCCCACTAGGGCAATTATTATGATGGTTTTATTGTTCTTTCCAACAACAACAACAACCCCCCCCCCCCCAAAAAAAAGACACTTCACATTAACCCCATGCTCTTAAAAAAAATCCAGGAAGTGACTGGAATTTAAATGAAATATATATTTATATACATTTTAACTTCTGGGCGGATTTCTCAAACACAGAGAGAAGGTATTTTGTCATTTACGTATGAAAATTAATTCATAAATCTTTTTTAATATTTACAGCAGTCCTGACAGGGCTTATAAAGAAAAAGAAAAAGTCTTGCCTGATGGAACTATCAACAGATTTATAAAAGGGGGTAGGGAGAGAGAGAGAGGAACCTGATCTCATATTCATGACACAGGAGAGACAAATGTAAATGGCAAGGCAACTTCATCTTTTTTAGTGTAAAAGAAATACTGGGGTTTTTTTCCCATAACTTTTCCTTGTAGATTTTGTTTTCTCATTTCATAACTGCTTTAACAAAAGGACCGTGCCATCAATTTTCGCACACTGCATTATTCATGGGTAAGGGTGCCAACAGTATTCAAAGCAAACAGCAAATAGCAGAGAAAGAGAAACACAATCTGGGGCAGTTGGGATGAAAACAAAAAGTCTTGCTGTCCTGTTTGTGCCAGGTAAATGCTAGTTGTTGGCAACCTTCAGTCTCGAAAGACTATGGTATCGCGCTCTGAAAGGTGGGTCAGGTAAATGCATGGCCTGGTAATTTGCCTTAAATTAACAATCCAAAGGTTTAAGCAGCCAAACTACTATCAGAGGGGTTTGGTGTCTAGAAGCAACTGCAGACTTTAATTGCCAGAGATCTGGGTTGATAAACATACAAAGCTATAGTTATAGTTGGCAACCTTCAGTCTCGAAAGACTATGGTATCGCACTCTGAATGGTGGTTCTGGAACAGCGTCTAGTGTGGCTGAAAAGGCCGATTCGGGAGTGACAATCCCTTCCACACTGGGAGCAAGTGCAGTCTGTCCCTGGTCTGTCTCCCTGGCTATGGGCCTTCCTTCTTTGCCTCTTTGCCTCAGTCTGTTGGCCAAGTGTCTTTTCAAACTGGGAGAGGCCATGCTGCACAGCCTGTCTCCAAGTGGGCCACTCAGAGGCCAGGGTTTCCCACCTGTTGAGGTCCACTCCTAAGGCCTTCAGATCCCTCTTGCAGATGTCCTTGTATCGCAGCTGTGGTCTACCTGTAGGGCGCTTTCCCTGCACAAGTTCTCCATAGAGTAAATAGTTTGGGATCCGGCCATCATCCATTCTCACGACACCTAACTCAGTGTTGTATACACCGACTGGCAGCAGTTCTCCAGGATTTCAGACAGGTTTTTCCCAGGTGTACAGGGAGATGATCGGACCCAGACTCTTCTGCAGGCAAAGCAGATGCTCTTCCAGTGCCACTGAGGTGCAGAGAGAGTGTGTGCAGCATAGTAAGTTTATATAGTGAGCTCTGACCAAGGACAGAAGGAGGAACCAAGGCCTGTGTCAGGCCTTGGCATCTCTCAGGCCTTGAATTGTTGTCAGCCAGGATGTGGCAGAGGGGCCTTGGTGTCCAGGCCCGGTGAATGTAAACAAATGAAACTGCAGCACAGATCAGTAATTAAATGCACCTGTGTAAGGTGGGAGCCTTGTGACTCAGGGAGATGTGTGCTGAGGCACGTAGCCCATGGAGGAGTGGTGCAATGCACCACTGGGCAGCCAATCAGAGCAGGTCACAAGACTGTGTCATAGGATGATGAGGTCACCCTGTTCTGATTGGCTGGCTCTGGTATATAAGGAGACTGGTGCAGACACCAAGTGTGGGTTGCTGTGGTGGATGTTCTAGGTGAAGTGCTGCTGGTTTGTTTTCTGACTCTGACTGCACCTTGCTGTATCCCTGACCTTGGGACAGTTTGACTGACTACTCTTCTGCCTGCTCCTTATCCATACATGCTTCTATACTCAACAAGCCTGTGGCTGCATTTGGGAACAGTTGCATCCTGTGCTACCCCACTGCGCTACTGCTCTACTCTGCTGCTGACAAGGAGGCACATTCCATCCTCCTCTGCCAGCCCGACAAAGCTCAAAACTTCAATTTGTTAGGGGAACTCCCAAAAGACACTTTGCCCATCACTACCAGTTACACCTTAAAATGCTCAGCTTTAGGGAGTGTTGAGGTCAACACTCTCATTTCAAGTGGCACAACAGTGAGGCCCAACAGTCTTGGCCATAACCTGATTGAAGTGAGCGTGTGCTCTAAAACATGTTCCAGAGTACTTGAAAGAGCACAGGAATTTGTGGCAGATGTGTTTTGGGTGTGGGGGAATGAGCTGATATACTGGAATTTGATGAGACAAGAACCGTTGCATCCTGGACAACTGTGTTTCGTTCAAATGCATTCTGGCATTGGACATTTGTGCCTCTTCATTTTGGCGTTCCGGACATTTGTGTCCTTTGTTTTTGGCATCCTGGACATTTGTATCCCAATATACATATATTTACAAAAAAAACAACACAGTGGTAGGGTTAGGGTTGGGATAAGTCTTAGGATATATGACATTGGGCTTGTTGCCTGGTTATCGGTGGCTGCAAAAAAAGAAAAACCAGACAGCTTTGGCTGGCACTGCAGTTGCAACCTTTTTTGCAGAAGGAAGTTTTGGCTACAGTCACACATGCCCTCGTCAGGTCCTGAAAGGGTTTCAAAACTTCAGCTGATAGAGCATAGAATACAGTGGCCAGACTGCTTACAGGAGTCTGATATCTGGAGCATTTGACTCTATTGTTCTTCAAAAGTAGTGGTCATAACAGAAATCTCGAAATGTGTTGCGTTCAGGGTAACTGAAGATCTTCTTGCTTCCACATGACCCTGCTGATCATTGTCTATGTTACTTCTCCATCAGAGCTGCAGCTGATGGCTACATGAGTTTAGCCTCCAGAGGCTTGCCTGCCCCCCTTTTTAATCTTCCGCAAATTAGTGACAATTATTTTATTTAGTTAGATTTACATTGATTTGTATTTCGCATCTTAATGATGTGTACCCTCCAATAAGGTTTTTATGTCTCTTGTCATGTTTATTTTATTGTACTGCTTGTTTCTGTGTTGATGACTTATTAGTTAAATGATATTTTTATTATTGCATGTTGTTTTGGTGACTGCGCAAAAAAAATGACCTAGAAATTTACTGCCTCCATTTTGTTTATGAAATTTATTGCCTCCATTTTGCTTCCTCCATCTGGAATGGCTCTGAAGGGGAGGGGGAGGGGTCACTTGCATGCTGCGGGGAGGCTTCCTGCAAAACGTAGTGCTTTGCACCCCTTCTAGCTACGCTACTGAGCGGAAGTCAGTAAGCCAACCTTAAAATTCAAATGCTAGGCTTGCAAATGGGTTTCAAAAAGTCCCATTGAACTAAAGAGAAGCGTACTGAAGTGCTGTCAAGTGTTTGTATTGGTCACTTCAGCCACCAAGCCTGATTAGCTAAGTTGATATTGATGCGGATCCTCCTGATCTACAGGCAGATAGCAGCAGTGAAGACTAATCAAGCAGGCAGTTGCAGGGGGGATCTTCTCCTTTCATGCATTTGGAATCAACTCGAGAACATGAGAGTCAGATAACTGTCATGTGCAAATGGGAAGCGGCCCATCAGCGACGCATGGCAGCCTTTTGCAAATGCTGAAATTCTTACTGCGTTACACGGCTGGTGGGCTCCTTTTTGCTTAGTGCTAATTTGTTTTACTTTATTCCTACCCTGCCTTTCTATCAATAAAGATCCCCAAGGTGACTTATATGTAATAATACCATGCAATATCACTTTACCATACAGTTAAAGTGGGACTGTTGTCACCTCTTCCAACTGATGGTATTCTTCTGGAGTAGCCCTCACTGCCTTCTCAGCAGGTCATTATGATATTCCCAACAGCCATACCTCTGATGATAACAGAACACAGAGCAAAGATTTCTGTTGGTGCTTTCAACTGATGGGCAAATTCAAGTGGAAGGATACACATGTGGTTATTCTCATATGTATGCTGCTTTGGATAAACTCTGGGTGCTTTCCAGCACTGATATAAGGGCAATGCAGCTCTGAGGTAAGGGAACAAATATTCCCTTACTTTGAGGAGGTCTCCGTGAGTGACACCCAACTGCAGGATGCAGCACACGTCCCATTGGCACTTCTACGCCAGTGCTGAAAAGCACTGACATAAGGAGAACATAACATAAGAACAGCCCCACTGGATCAGGCCATAGGCCCATCTAGTCCAGCTTCCTGTATCTCACAGTGGCCCACCAAATGCCCCAGGGAGCACACCAGAGACTTCATCCTGGTGCCCTCCCTTGCATCTGGCCTTCTGACATAGCCCATTTCTAAAATCAGGAGGTTGCGCATACACATCATGGCTCGTACCTCGTAATGGATTTTTCCTCCAGAAACTTGTCCAATCCCTTTTTAAAGGCGTCCAGGCCAGATGTCGTCACCACATCCTGTGGCAAGGAGTTCCACAGACCAACCACATGCTGTGTAAAGAAATATTTTCTCTTGTCTGTTCTAACTCTGCCAACACTCAATTTTAGTGGATGTTCCCTGGTTCTGGTGTTATGTGAGAGTGTAAAGAGCATCTCTCTATCCACTCTGTCCATCCCCTGCATAATTTTGTATGTCTCAATCATGTCCCCCCTCAGGTGTCTCTTTTCTAGGCTGAAGAGGCCCAAATGCCGTAGCCTTTCCTCGTAAGGAAGGTGCCCCATCCCCATAATCGTCTTAGTCGCTCTCTTTTGCACCTTAGGAGTTAGGATTGCGCCTTCAGACTATCAATCATATATCCCAGCATGCTTTACTTTGACTGGCAGCAGTTCCACAAGGATTCAATCACAGGACAGACACAATGCTGAGGCTACTGGCCCTTCCAATCAGGGATTCAGGAGACTGAACAGGGGATCTTTTGCATGCTATGTGTCCAACTTTCTTTTTTTTAAGGCAATGATTTCCAGTGTTTTTCTTTATTGGCATACTGACTTCCATGGTCTTCTCTATGGTCTTTGCCTTTTGGGATGCCACTTCTGGTTTCCAGGAGACTGTTTCAGATTCTACAGCTCTGTTTCTAGGGCAGTGGTTTTCAAACTTTTAGCACCAGGACCCACTTTTTAGAATGAGAATCTGTCAAGTCCCACCAGAAATGACATCATCAAGAAGGAAAATTTTTAACAATCCTAGGTTGCAATCCTATCCACACGTACCCAGGATTCAGTCCAATTTACTATCATTGTTGAAAGTATATACATAGCAGCCTGTTAAAAGTACAGATCTGTAACATTTCCCCAATTACAGTCACCTACCATGGTAGCATCAAGTCTAATATATTAAAAATAAAATACTGAAATGAATGGGGACCCATTTGAAATTGGCTCACAACCCACTGTAATGGAAGATCAGATCAGCAGGTGGATGATGTGGTGTTGACAGCAATTCCATGTTTTGAGAGCTGTTTGACAGCTCTGGGAAGGGCAGGGTTAGTTCCACAGCTGTAACCAATCAATGGAGACTCTGATGGACACCTGAGCTTCATTTGACCTTAATGGGACTTTGAATGGACATGGACTGAAGAGATGGCTCACCTGAGTCTAATTTGGACTTAACAAGGGGCTAACAAGGTAGCTCACAGCTGAGCTGCATTTTGGATTATGGGACATCCAAGGATAAAAGGCAGCTTCAGAAGGAGCCCAGGGCTACCTGACCAACAGTACCCCTGACCCAAGGGAGAAGGGGACTGCCAGGACCCTGCTGAAGGAGACACTCTGCTGGAAAGGATACAGAGGAGGTACTCTGCTGCAGAAGACTAGACTGGGAAGACTGGACTGTGTTTTGGGAGATTGGACTTGGACTGGAGGCTTTGGACCTTTACCCACTAAGTTAAGTGGAGTTCTGGGGGAGGGAAAGCCTCTGGACAAGAGGACTTGCAGGCAATAAGTGTTTGTAGCAATATTGTTGGTTAATTGCTATAGATAAGGAGTTCTGTTTTCATTCCTTTGTACACCACAGCTGTTGTTTCTAAAGAGAGGGGGTGTTAATTAGCCAAAAGGCAGGCATTAGAAGGGAGTTGGAATAACTGGACAGGACACCCACCTACTGGGTCCTGACCTACAGTTTGAGAAACACTGTTCTAGGGCAATTATCTGTAGAAATGGATTGTCTGTCCCTCTTCCTCCACCAGCAGAGGAAGAGGGACAGACAATTCATTACTACAGACAATTACCCTAGAAAACAGAGCCGCAGAAACTGAAAAGAGTTTTCCAGCCATTTTCAACCACTGTGCTCCAAATTGCCAAGGCACACCTGCAGACCTATCATGGCCAGGTGGTTTGCTCTGGCACACTGGTTGAAAATTGCCTCTTTAAGGTGCCACAGAATGGTGTTCATGTGTGGGACATCCTGTGCCCTTTTCCCCCATGCTAAGCAGCTTTGCTTTACCCTTTTCTTCCCCCTTTACATATTATACATGCTTACCACCAATTTCTTTTCTGTTTCAATTGTCAAACTGATTTTCTTTCTGGGCTTGAGATAGGCTTTCAATCCTTGCTTTCAGTTTGTCACTAACCTTCAGGCATGCAAAAAAATGCTCTTTGCTACTTGCTAACTTGTCACATGCGATAAGCCTGCAAACCCATCCAGATGTGCTGATTCCACATCATTATATACACTGAGAATAAAACCAAAAATTAGTGTCAAGCCTCGTTGATCATTGCAGCAACTGTTTGTAGTAGCCCCCTTCAGATGTCGTTTTCCTATTGAGGATCAATGTGTGAAGGGGGTAAACAGGAGCTGTTGCCAGGCTTACTTTGAAGACACGTATACCATGTGCACATGGGGAAAATCTATTGTGCATGCAGGCCAAAGTATGATGTCCAATGATGCAACTCAGTAGAATGGCATAAAAAGGAGGAAGCCAATGTTCAAAGTGCAACAACAGAGGACATTTATTATGAGGATAATACAATAACAAGGATGCAATAATAAAATGCAATGCACTTCATTCAGCAAACATTCACACAACTAAGCCCTAGACCCAACCCATGGTCCTCGGACCACAGGTGGTCCACGGGAGCATGAAGCACCATGCATTCATCGCTTTGCTGGCCTTGTTGGGCCCTCCTGCTCTCCCTTGGCTCCAGTTGGCCCAAAACCCGGAAAAGCCATTGGCAATGGTTCAGTAACCTCATCTGGCCATCACCACATCTTCCTATGGCTGCGCACTTGGTGGTCCACAATGGACCCTAGTGCAGGCTCAGTGTCTGCAGTTGTCTGAAGGTAGGGAACCGTTGCCCTAGACTCATATGACATACCTATAGCACTCACACAAAAGAGGTAGGGATAGAAGCACTACGGATGCAATCCTAACCTACTTTCCAGCACTGACATAAGGGTAATGCAAGATAAGGGATACAAACATTCCCTTACCTTGCGGAGACCTCCATGAGTGCCACCTAACTGCAGGATGCAGCACGTGTCCCAATGGCACCGCTATGCCAGTGCTGGAAAGTTGGTTAGGATTTGGGCCTAAATTTGTCACCAGTTTGACTGCACACAATACACAGAAGATCAAGGGGAGTCAGTAGGCAGACTTGCTAGGTCAAGATTTTCTACCTGTATCTGCTGAGGCAATTTGCAGGGATTGTGGGGCAAGGGTGTCAAGGCACAGCAAGCTCTTGTTGCAAAGGCAGGGAGAAAGCAGAAAAGAGCTTGAAAAGCAACTCCAGGTGGGCTAGGCAAGTAGCCTTAGCCAGTTCCAAGGACTGAGGTGAGGTGAGGGAGCTAAGGCTGCTTTCCAAGCGAAAGACATCCTCTGAGAAGTGGTCCAATGGGTGCTTACAAGAAGGGCAGCTGCTCAGTGGATGCTGAAGCCTCAAATTTTCAGTTGCACTCAGAGGAAAAGGGAAGAAAGGTTGGAAAGGAAGAGAGCGGTTTGATACCTGTCCTGCATGCTGGGTAGCACAGTGGTCCTTGGGTCATGGAGGGGATGGGAGCACTGGCATAGCTAGAGGGGGGTGGCGCACTAAGTTTTGCAGGGAGCCTGCCTGCAGAGTGCAAGGGGCTCCTCCTCACCCCTTTGGAGCCATGTGGGTGGGTGGGGGGATGGAGGTGAATGGTTCCCAAGGGGGGGAGCCCCTTGCATGCTGCAGGGAGGCTCCCTGCAAAACTTAGTGTGCCGTCCCCCTCTAGCTACTGCAGTGGATGGGAGTGCTTGATGCAGCACAGTGCATTGTTGAATGAATGAATGAATGAATGAATGAAGGACCAATGCAAGTAGGTCAAAAAATCAATGGACATTGGGGTCTGTAACCCAATTTCCTAAATTTCCATAGGTAAGCATAGAGGCTATTGTGAAACTCATCAAGGGACTTTCTTTTGTGCCTTGATGGCCCTTGGCTGTTCATCCCTGGCTTGTTGGGATGAGTGTTTCGGTTGTTTTGCACCTTACTGAAGGTGTGGCAACAAACTCTTGACTTGCTCTGGAGAGCAGTGCCTCATTTTACATATAACTCTTCCCTGGGTTCTTCTAGCTGTGAGGACAGCTAGAGTTGGGGACCCTTCTTTTGTGTCACTTTGTTTACTCCAAGTCAAGAAGTTTCCAGACTGTGGTTTTCATTTACAGGTTCATTTGCTAAGCACACAAGGTGCAGCTGGTCATGGGATTTTCCCAAAAGAAAGGTAAGGCTACCTTTAAGCCAGCTAGGCTACAATGTGTATGTGTGTGTGGAGGGGGGGGGTCACTGCTCTGACAGACCAAGATTGTGGCCTTCCTTGAGATCTGTGGAACCTGAAGCCTCTTGCATCAGTACAATTCAAACGTCATGAGAATAATCTGAATCATGCACATCCACATACATGTGCAAAGAAATGAGGCAAGCTTTAAAAAAGTCAGGAAACAGATTATGCCAGCTAGCTGTGCCCTTGCCCCATACCAACTCATTCCTTGACCGTCCAGTCTGAACGTTCTTCTGTTTAGTGCTCGTCTTCAGAGGGCAGGCACTTAAACCAGGGAGATTTCTATCCTTGATTTAGAAAGCTGGCTGGACAGAGTACAAACCACAGTTAATTAACAAACCAGGATGTTGAACTGTGGTTTGCTTGGATGAAAGAGAAACTTGTGGTTTGTTAGGAACTACAAAGGAAAGGTTTGAACTTCTTCCTCTTGTACACTGAGAAGAAGCAAAGGAGAAGAGGAAGCACATAAACCTAGGGCTTGCACCTGCTTGTGTTCATAGTGTGCAAATTACGGTTTGCTGTTACAAGTGAACAGGGCTTTGCTGAATCTCCAGTGGGGTTGATGAGCCACTTCGTAGTGCAGGATTATTCATCGCTCACCAACAGTTAACAGGAAGAATGTGCTGGAATGGTGAAAGCATGGTTGGTTGGTTGGTTGGTTGGTTTTTGCCCCACTTTTTATTACCAAAGGAGCTTTCATGATGGTTTACAAAATAGATAATAACAATAAAATCACTGTTAAATCAGATCGTGTCTGTCTATCCAATAAAGATACTTAACAGCATTCCACTAAGACCTTCCAATGCCTTCTAAAAGAAAAACAAATTATTTTAGCCACCCATCCAAAACTCAGAAGGTTTTCCCAGTAGGGCCTCATAGGCAGTGGTGTTTTTAGGGGGGTGCAGGCCGCACTGAGTGACGGTATTTTTTATTTTTTTAATTTTTTAGTTTTTTTCTTTAAATTTTTAAATCTTCTTTTTAAATAATACTATCATGTTATATATCATTTGATGTGAAATTTCATGCAGAATGCAATGAAATAAACCACACTGAAATATCTCTATTTTATTTATTTATTTATTTATTTATTTATTTATTTATTTATTTATTTATTTATTAGATTTATATTCCACCTTTCTCCCCAATGGGCACCCAAGGTGGCTAACAAGATTAAAATACAAAACAAAGTAAAATACAAATAAACATTAAAATAAAAGAACAATAAAAAGTTAAAACAAGATAAAATACAGTCAGCAGATAAACACATGCAGTAAAAAAGACCTAATTTATAAAAGCAGCCCTTATAGAGCCTCGAAGGCTTTCCTAAATAAAAAAGTCTTGTATCAAAAGTTATAGCCAAAAAACCAGTAAGGGAGGGGCAAAGCTGCATCACCACGCCCACCGCCCCGAGCATTGCCCTGCCCACTGCAAGGGGGGAGGTCCATCATGGAGGTGTCACGCTGGCCTCCCACACCAGGAGACGTAAACTGTAGTGATGCCACTGCTCATAGAAGTGAGGGGTTTTTTTTTAGTGATAATGAAATAAAAACACATAACACCACTTTCTGCACTTTTCACTTTGGTGAGGGGAAAAAAACCCCGAACTCTTCCAAAAAATAAAACCATTCTCTATCACCTCTACATGTTCTCTGACACCTCTACATTTCTCTAACATCTCCACAAGCATGTGGCTGCATCCGATGACACTAGACCAGCTATATCACCTACCTAGTACACTTTTAAAGCAATTATAATGTATAAATTTATAATTTATATAATTTATACATTTATATAATTTTGTATTAATTTATAATATATAATTATAATTTATAAAAATGTGCCCTTGGAACAAAAACACCTGACATTGCTTTCTGCACTTCTAACTTCGGAAAACACCAGAAGCTGTGAAAAAATATAATCGTTTTCACCTATCTCCAGTGATGGCCAAATCCTATCCAGTTTTCCAGGGCTAGTGCAGCTGTGCCAACAGGGCATATGCTGTATCTTGCAGTAAGGGACCAGTCATGAAGTCCCCCTCCAGGTAAGGAGATGCTTGTTCCCTTTCCTTGGGGCTGCACTGCGATTGCACTGGCACTGGAAACTTGGATAGGATTGGGCCCCGAGTCATTAGAATGGAAGCTCTGCAGTGTGAATGCTGCCACGAAAAATGACACCCCTGTCCCCCAAACTATGGTCAGGTAGTTTGAGATTCTGCCTGAAGTGTCTTTAGGAAGGCTTGAGTGTATAAACACAGGAATAAAAATAATTGTCACTAATTCGGCTGTGCTTGACTTTTCATGGAAGAAGAGTTAGGTCAAAGCTGATTGTGTCTGAAAATGCCACACTATGAATGTCAATGCGCATTTTCCATCCCGGTTATGACCGCAGAACTGACATAATGCATTTTGATGACTTCCTCGAAATTTTCCACTCTTCCCCCTGTACTTTGGAATCCCAATATCCATCTTCATCAGGGCTTATTCCTCCCCTTGTTTGTTTTATTCCCATTCTTTATCTTGCAGAAATATGTGTTCTTTCGGCCCATATAATTTATGTACCTCTGCTGGCTGTCTCGTTTGCTATTTATCTTATTTCCATTTCTTATGGCTGTACTTTTCTCCAGGAGAATCGTCCTGGAACTATATTCAGGTTATTTCCTGCTCTTAAAGTCCTTTGTGTTAATCATTTATCAGGCCCTCAGAGAGGCAGGAGAGGGAGAGGCGAAATAGGGCCTGAGTCTCTTGAAAATAAATGGCCACGTGGCTTCGCTCTGAACACGACAGCAAGTTAGGGAAGCATCATTGCACCCATTCACATGACATCCTTTTCTGTTCGTAAACCAGCTCAAAATAGGCCATCCCTCATACAAATTGCTCTAGTGCCGAAGATTTAGTTCTATGAGCAGAATGTGGGTTGTTCTGCAATTCCCATATGCACCAACCTCATCTTTGCAAGGGTCAATGTTCATTTTGGGAGGTAATTTGAAGTTTGTTCTGCTTGGGCTTCCTGCCATCTTTTCAAATGCAGTCAGGGAAGGAAGCCCTCCTGGCAGGATTCACTGCTGTTGAATAGCAGTACCCAGTTGGAGCTCAATCCTGGGCTCAACGTGCCAGCTTACTGTCGGCACACACTGTCACAAATGTGCTGTAAGGCATGTTTGCGAGGCTTACCACTGGGGAAACATGGTTTCCCCCATGGACCATCGAGCCACATAGAAGAAAGTAGGGGGAGGTCGGGAGGATGCATTCTGGGGAGGGGGGAGAGGGGGGGAGGAGGCGTGACGGGAAGGTGGGAGGTGGGGAGAGGGAAGATGGGAGGCATGCCAGGGGAAGGAGCGGGGAGGGAGGGAGGCAGGTCCGGTGCAGCTCCACTCCACCAGATTCAGAGCGTTTGTGTGGGGCTTGGTGCCCTACACGAACACTCTTACTTCACCGCCAACCTTTTGGTTGGCAGTGAATTGAGTAGCCCCCATTGCAGGGCAACTTCCCTTACCCGAGAGAAGGGGATGAAAGCCCCTTCTCCCAAGGTGCCACCCATGGCTGCCATTGGCGTGCAGGATGCAGTGGCAGCCATTTTCAGTGCCATCGAAGCTGCGTGCCACGGGAGTTCACGATTGGGCCGCTACTCAATAGTTTAGCCCAGATTCTGCTTCTGTGATTCAATGCCTTGTGCTGCACCTTGTAGGGTCTGACCAATGTAGATGTTTTGATACACATGGAACTCACCTGCTTGCATGAGCTTCCTCATTCTTTTCAATATGCAGGAAGCATGTCAACCAGGAGGCTAGACCACGTTGGACTCGAAGGGCTGAGACCTATGTTCAAATAATCTCTCAGTCATGACGTTCATTGGGTGATGCTAGAATAGTCACACTCTTAAGCCATTTCTGCCCAACAGTATGTAGACACAACAGGGACCAAATGTGTACAACTGTGGTCCAGGCGAAAATGGGCTAACCTAGCCTACCTCTCAGGGACGTTGTAAATATAAAACAAAGGGCCATTAAGCCACCCTGAGCTGCTTCAAATAAAGTCAGGAGAAATTGAAATAAGGAATCTTTAGCAGTGGCATAGCTAATGGTCGTGTAGCCCGGTGCCAAATTCAAAATGTTGCCCCGGAAGTGATGTCACAACAGGAAGTGACATCATGCCTGGGCTTTTAAAAAAGTGAAAATTGGATGGAACTCGCCTCCTCCCCCAGCAGCTTGGTACCCACATGCTCTGCTGCCTTCCCTCAGTCAGTGGCATAGCGAAGTCATCTATCTGCTACCTGGGGTCAGAGAAGATTTGTAGCCCCCCCCATAAGAACAGCCCCACTGGATCAGGCCATAGGCCCATCTAGTCCAGCTTCCTGTATCTCACAGCGGCCCACCAAATGCCCCGGGGAGCACACCAGATAACAAGAGACCTCATCCTGGTGCCCTCCCTTGCATCTGGCATTCTGACATAACCCATTTCTAAAATCAGGAGGTTGCGCATACACATCATGGCTTGTACCCCATAATGGATTTTTCCTCCAGAAACTTGTCCAATCCCCTTTTAAAGGCGTCTAGGCTAGACGCCAGCACCACATCCTGTGACAAGGAGTTCCACAGACCGACCACACACTGAGTAAAGAAATATTTTCTTTTCTCTGCCTAATCCGCCCAACACTCAATTTTAGTGGATGTCCCCTGGTTCTGGTATTATGTGAGAGTGTAAAGAGCATCTCCCTATCCACTCTGTCCATCCCCTGCATAATTTTGTATGTCTCAATCATGTCACCCCTCAGGCGTCTCTTTTCTAGGCTGAAGAGGCCCAAACGCCGTAGCCTTTCCTCTTAAGGAAGGTGCCCCAGCCCAGTAATCATCTTAGTCGCTCTCTTTTGCACCTTTTCCATTTCCACTATGTCTTTTTTGAGATGCGGCGACCAGAACTGGACACAATACTCCAGGTGTGGCCTTACCATAGATTTGTACAACGGCATTATAATATTAGCCATTTTGTTCTCAATACCTTTCCTAATGATCCCAAGCATAGAATTGGCCTTCTTCACTGCGCCATACATTGGGTCGACACTTTCATCGACCTGTCCACCACCACCCCAAGATCTCTCTCCTGATCTGTCACAGACAGCTCAGAACCCATCAGCCTATATCTAAAGTTTTGATTTTTTGCCCCAATGTGCATGACTTTACACTTACTGACATTGAAGCGCATCTGCCATTTTGCTGCCCATTCTGCCAGTTTGGAGAGATCCTTCTGGAGCTCCTCACAATCACTTCTGGTCTTCACCACTCGGAAAAGTTTGGTGTCGTCTGCAAACTTAGCCACCTCACTGCTCAACCCTGTCTCCAGGTCATTTATGAAGAGGTTGAAAAGCACCAGTCCCAGGACAGATCCTTGGGGCACACTGCTTTTCACCTCTCTCCATTGTGAAAATTGCCCATTGACACCCACTCTCTGCTTCCTGGCCTCCAACCAGTTCTCAATCCACGAGAGGACCTGTCCTCTAATTCCCTGACTGTGGAGTTTTTTCAGTAGCCTTTGGTCAGGGACCGTGTCAAACGCCTTCTGAAAGTCCAGATATATAATGTCCACGGGTTCTCCCGCATCCACATGCCTGTTGACCTTTTCAAAGAATTCTATAAGGTTCATGAGGCAAGACTTACCTTTACAGAAGCCATGCTGATTCTCCCTCAGCAAGGCCTGTTCATCTATGTGTTTTGAGATCCTATCTTTGATTAGGCATTCCACCATCTTACCTGGTATGGATGTTAGGCTGACCGGCCTATAGTTTCCCGGGTCCCCCCTCTTTCCCTTTTTAAAGATAGGCGTGACATTTGCTATCCTCCAATCTTCTGGCACTGTGGCCGTTTTGAGGGACAAGTTGCATATTTTAGTCAAGAGATCTGCAACTTCATTCTTCAATTCCTTAATAACTCTTGGGTGGATGCCATCAGGGCCCGGTGACTTATTGATCTTTAATTTATCAATGAGGTCTGAAACATCTCTTTTAACCTCTATATGACTTAATTCCTCGGTCAGGAGGGGCCGTTTGGGCAGCGGTATCTGCCCGAGGTCTTCTGCCATGAAGGCAGATGCAAAGAACTCATTCAATTTCTCTACCATCTCTAAGTGTCCTTTTATCTCCCCTTTCCCTACCTCACCATCCAGAGGGCCAACCGCTTCTCTGGTGGGTTTCCTGCTTCTAACATATTTGAAGAAGCTTTCATTATTCCCCTTAATGCTGCTGGCCATGAGTTCCTCATAGTCTCTCTTGGCCTCCCGTATCACCTTCTTACATTTCTTTTGCCACAGTTTATGTTCCTTTTTATTCTCCTCATTAGGGAAAGACTTCCATTTATGGAAGGAAGCTTCCTTGCCCTTCACAGCCTCTCTAACTTGGCTGGTTAGCCATGCAGGCACCCTCCTGGATTTAGTGGAACCCTTCTTTCTTTGTGGTATACACTTCTGCTGGGCCTCTATTACCGTTGTTTTAAGCAGCCTCCATGCACTCTGGAGAGATTGGAGTCTTTTTACCTTCCCTTTCAACCTCTTCTAACCAGCCTCCTCATTTGAGGGAAGTCCGCCCGTTTGAAGTCAAGGGTTTTTGTGAAAGATTTGCCTGGTATTCTTCCCCCAACGTGCATGTCAAAACGGATTGCAGCATGATCACTGTTCCCCAATGGCTCAGTAACATTTACATCTCTAACCAGGTCCTGTGTACCGCACAATATTAAATCCAGAGTCACCTGTCCTCTGGTGGGCTCCGTGACTAGCTGATCTAAGCCACAGTCATTTAGCACGTCAAGAAATCCGGTTTCCTTATCGTGACCAGAACACAAATTGACCCAGTCAATATGAGGATAATTGAAGTCCCCCATAATTACAACCCTGTCCCTCCTTGTCACCTCCCTGATCTGTTTCCTCATTTCAAGGTCCCCATCCGATTTCTGGACTGGAGGACGATAGCACACCCCCAGTATTACATCAGGCTGTACTGTACCCCCAGTACAGTATCGGGCTGCACAAGCCTGGTAATTTAACCCACAGAGATTCTACGGTGGAGTCGGACCCACCTTCAATCTCTACTTTGCTGGATTCTATCCCTTCCTTAACATAAATGGCCACCCCACCTCCAACACGCCCCTGCCTGTCCCTCCTGTAGAGTTTATAGCCCGGGATTGCGGTATCCCACTGATTCTCCGCATTCCACCAGGTTTCCGTTATGCCCACTATGTCAATGTTTTCCCTTGTCGCCAGACATTCCAGTTCTCCCATCTTTGCTCGTAGACTTCGAGGAAAGTCTACATTCGCATAGAAGCATTTGTACACGGAATGCCCCAGGATGGGCTGCTTATTCGCTCCTTATTCCCCCCCCCAGACAATCAAATTTCATTAAGTAAATAAATAAAAAGTATGCCCCTTATCAGTCAGAGACACTGTGCAGGGGTGAAGAGGGATT
Source organism: Tiliqua scincoides (assembly GCF_035046505.1). Classification (NCBI taxonomy): domain Eukaryota; kingdom Metazoa; phylum Chordata; class Lepidosauria; order Squamata; family Scincidae; genus Tiliqua; species Tiliqua scincoides. The sequence continues at coordinate 228,930,994 of NC_089823.1, forward strand.
ATTATTCTCTCCTTGCAACATATAAGAGGGCACCACTTGGAAAAGTGCCTTTTTACCCAGTTAGCAGGGATAATTGTATTATGATACATGGAAATGAGAGCTGACTCATATTAACACCTTATTGGTTTCATGCTGTACCATGATAACATGTCATTGCAGCATGTCAATAACATAAAAATATGTAATTGCCTCTCAGAACAATCAGTTTTATAGGTCAGTTTTGAGTTAAGAAAATCCACTTTTTGTTCCATAAGGCAGTTGTGTTTTCATTTTATGGTTAATTGGCCATAACTTTTGATAAAATACAGATATTTCAGTGTGGTTTGTTTCATTGCATTTGGCATAAAATTACCTTTCCAATGATATATAACGTGGTGGTATTATTCATACGTACCAAGATTTTCACAATTTTGGTCACTAGTGTCAAGCTCAGCTTGTTGCCGCCCCCCAAAGCTTGATACCCGGTGCAACTGCTACCCCCTGCACCGCCTTAGCTACGCCACTGATCTTTAGTAATCCGTGGACATGCTCCTTTGTGTATATGATCATAATGAAGACCATAATGAAGGGCAACCAGCAAGATCTCCAGAGAGTCTTAAGTCCTGCTAGAATATGCACAGGAGCTGGGCAACCCCAGAAGCTATACTGGTGGCCCATTGGAGGTGGGACTGGTGGATGCGGTCACCAGCTTCAAAACAAGGGAGATTGTGAGTGAGTGATTACCTCGCAGTAGCTCCAAATTTGAGCTGCAGTGGCATAGCTAGAGGGGGGGCAAAGCACTAAGTTTTGCCAGAAACCTCACTGAGGCATACAAGCAACCCTCCCCCTCCCCTTCAGAGCCATCTCCCATGGTGGGAGCAAAACGGAGGTGAATGAGCCTGAAGGGGAGGGGCTGCTTGCACGCCTTGGTGAGGCTCCCTGCAAAACTTAGTGCTTTGCACTCCCTCCCGCTTCACCACTGCTGCATGGTAAGAGCTAACAAGACAAATGGAACAACGCTGGCCATCTTCTTCCCAATGCAGTCTAATTCTACAGTGACTGCAGTGCTCAAATTAATTAATGCCACATCATTATCGTTAGATGGCAGGCAGATGTTGGGGTTACGGTATTGGTGAACCCTGAACACTTATTCTTTGCAGATCAAGCGCTGTTGCTGCATAATTGCAAAACTGAGGTCTAGGCCTACTGGCAGTGAATTGGTTTTGTAATTATCTTAGTAATAGGCATCAGTTATTATTCAGCAAAGGTCCTCTTTTCTTTGCCGATGGGTCATGGCAACCCCCCTGGAATCCATATATGGTCCAGTCCTAATTTCTTCCCTCTAAATGGCTTGCCATCTGTGAGTTGTTCAAGTTCACCTATTGCCATTCCAGATACACCAATAAATTAATCACAGACCTGCAGGTTCAGCTAAGATCATAAAATTGATTTAGGCTGTGATTTTTGCAAAGATTTTTTTTTTTTTTTGCCCCCATAGATGGATTTGAACTGCTAAAAACAATCATGCATCTTTGGTCATGAAATAGGAACCATTTTGTGTGGGTCTACTGCAGAGACTTGTTCCATTCTGACCAGTTCACCATGGATTCGCCTCACCTTTCCAGATCTGAATGGATCAGTTCTCAGTACTTTCTTTTGCTGAGTATGACATTGGGCTTTGGGTCCATGTATGGCTTGCAGCTTGCAGTTGTGTTTGCCATTTTTGTCAGTGTGCATTTCATTCATCAGTATATTGCCTTTTGGATAATGTGGGATCCTTGTGCCGGGGTTGGAGGAAGGAGTGGAGGAGTGACCCCCAAGGCTTCCGTCTGAATCAGGAAAGGGGTTAGCCCCACAATGGACTTCCTCTGCTCATGTCGGGTTGTTGAGATGAGCAGGTCGGGTTGGCCTCAGAGTACCGGGGGGGAAGGGTTAACTGTACCCTGATTGCCCTCTCTGGCTCGGGGCAGGTTTCCCGGGTCAGGGGTAGGTAAGCTGGAGCTCCAGCCTCCTACCTCACCGCAGTCTGCTCCCTGCAGTCTGCCCTCATCACTGGCCAGCCCAACCTATAAGGAGGCTTCAGGCTCTGCCCAGCTCCAACCCTTCCTGCTTGGGCAGGGTAAAAGGGGCTGGCCTGCAGCCTAGGCCTGCATAGAGAGGGTTTGTGGGGAGAGGCTCCCAGCTTGTCTCCCCCCTGGCTGCACCTTGTTGCATCTCTGGGGCTCCTGGGCTCTGACCTTCTCCCCTGAGGGTATAGGAGCTCTCATTAGCGGGCCAGGCACACGGCAGGTGTCACCCGCCACTGACATCTTTGGGTGGGGACGGCTACGCCATTCCGGAGGTTGGGCAGAGCCCCGCTCGCCAGAGGACAGCGGGACATCTCAGGGGTGGCGAGTTCTCCCGTCCATCAGGTTGGGAGAGTGGGCAGCCGTTCGCTGACCCTGCTGGCCCTGGTGGGTCTCTGCCTCCCTTCTTGTTCCAGCAGCCACCAGGGCCAGGAGGGGCATCTCCTGTCGTCGGCGCAGCAAGGCGAGTGCAAGGAGGGGGCCAATGAGGGCTCTGCCCACTCAGGGGGTTCACTGGGGTCCAGACCTGGGGGTTGTTCCCCTGCAAAGGTAAGTCAGGGGCCCCAGGGAGGATCTAACTGGAGCCCCTGACTAACATAGTCTAGATGCTTTCACTTCTTTTTTGCAGGCACTGTTGGGCTTTGCATTGGAATTTCTTGTACATCTGTATGTTGATTATGGTATGAAATATTGTGGGGAGTTTGCAGATAGCAATAGATATAGAAAGATAATGGCTTCAGGAAGTCCTAAGTATCCTTGCGGTAGACACTGATTGCTCTGGATCTCACTGCAATTGCTGAACTCTTATAACTAGATTTGTGGCCCAATACTATGGGTCTATGGGCAGTGGCAGGCCTCCCCAGTCCTGTGCCCAGGGGCATAGGTCTGAAATGGCATCCCCCATGGGATGTTGCTGCCCCCCTCTGTGCAAATCCACACCCCTCCCCCACTTACCTGGAGCCCACAGAGCCTCTCCAGGACACACTGGGGAAGCCTCTCTGAGGTTCCCCCTTAAACTGTGCTTCTGAAAAACTGGAAGCACAGTTTCCTACCCTGTTGGAAGCCTCAGAGAGGCTTCCAAGGAGTCCTAAAGGCATGCAAGGCTTTGTGCCTGGGGCATTTGCCCCACAGAATGAATGGGAGCTTTGCCACTGTCCATGGGACCCAATACTATGGAATACCCACTGGGATCTCCCGCTGCTATAAATTGGCGGTTGATGACACACTGAGTGTGCTTTCAGCAGGGAGTAGACGGGAGGGGGGCAGGAGCTCTTCTCCACCAGATTCAGAACCCTGCATTGGGTCTCCTGGCCTGCCACGGGGCTTCTAAACTCTGCGCCAGCAAAAGAGCTGGCACATAAGAACATAAGAACATAAGAACAGCCCCACTGGATCAGGCCATAGGCCCATCTAATCCAGCTTCCTGTATCTCACAGCGGCCCACCAAATGCCCCAGGGAGCACACCAGATAACAAGAGACCTCATCCTGGTGCTCTCCCCTACATCTGGCATTCTGACTTAACCCATTTCTAAAATCAGGAGGTTGCGCATACACATCATGGCTTGTACCCCATAATGGATTTTTCCTCCAGAAACTCGTCCAATCCCCTTTTAAAGGCGTCTAGGCTAGACGCCAGCACCACATCCTGCGGCAAGGAGTTCCACAGACCGACCACGCGCTGAGTAAAGAAATATTTTCTTTTGTCTGTCCTAACCCGCCCAACACTCAATTTTAGTGGATGTCCCCTGGTTCTGGTATTATGTGAGAGTGTAAAGAGCATCTCCCTATCCACTCTGTCCATCCCCTGCATAATTTTGTATGTCTCAATCATGTCCCCCCTCAGGCGTCTCTTTTCTAGGCTGAAGAGGCCCAAACGCCGTAGCCTTTCCTCATAAGGAAGGTGCCCCAGCCCCGTAATCATCTTAGTCGCTCTCTTTTGCACCTTTTCCATTTCCACTATGTCTTTTTTGAGATGCGGCGACCAGAACTGGACACAATACTCCAGGTGTGGCCTTACCATCGATTTGTACAACGGCATTATAATACTAACCGTTTTGTTCTCAATACCCTTCCTAATGATCCCAAGCATAGAATTGGCCTTCTTCACTGCTGCCGCACATTGGGTCGACACTTTCATCGACCTGTCCACCACCACCCCAAGATCTCTCTCCTGATCTGTCACAGACAGCTCAGAACCCATCAGCCTATATCTAAAGTTTTGATTTTTTGCCCCAATGTGCATGACTTTACACTTACTGACATTGAAGCGCATCTGCCATTTTGCTGCCCATTCTGCCAGTCTGGAGAGATCCTTCTGGAGCTCCTCACAATCACTTCTGGTCTTTACCACTCGGAAAAGTTTGGTGTCGTCTGCAAACTTAGCCACTTCACTGCTCAACCCTGTCTCCAGGTCATTTATGAAGAGGTTGAAAAGCACCGGTCCCAGGACAGATCCTTGGGGCACACCGCTTTTCACCTCTCTCCATTGTGAAAATTGCCCATTGACACCCACTCTCTGCTTCCTGGCCTCCAACCAGTTCTCAATCCATGAGAGGACCTGTCCTCTAATTCCCTGACTGTGGAGTTTTTTCAGTAGCCTTTGGTGAGGGACCGTGTCAAACGCCTTCTGAAAGTCCAGATATATAATGTCCACGGGTTCTCCCGCATCCACATGCCTGTTGACCTTTTCAAAGAATTCTATAAGGTTCGTGAGGCAAGACTTACCCTTACAGAAGCCATGCTGACAGCCTTGAGTAGCCCCATTGCAGGGCTTGGGCCTTCCCCTGAGGAGCACCGGTAGCTGCCCAGGGTGCATAAGATTCAGCGGCATCCATTTGGGGGCTGGGCAGTTCAGAATTGGGCTGCCCAGCATCTTCTGGGCCACCGTGAACACTAGACTAGATGGGCCTTTGGTCTGATCCAGAAGGGCTCTTCTTATGTTCTAATGGATCTTATCCCCTCTTTCCAAACCCACCCCTTTTCTTTTCTTGGATATACACCACCAAAATGGCTGCTGTATGTCCGAGGAGACCCATAGGCAGCCTCAGGATTTATGCAGAGATAAGTAAACATGTGTTTTACTTACCTAATGTTCGCCTTCAGGTTATACCCTACCATAGCGTGCAACGCATGCCTTCCTGGTGTGGTTGCATCCTACAGTGTGGCAGGATTGGGAATGGGTTCTTGGTGGATTGGGCTCTTGGTGTGAAAGGAAGCCTCCCAGTTTGGTACTAATCACGACACATTTCCCAAAGAACAGATTAATGGATCAGCTTCAGAGCCTCATGCTGAGGGCCTTCTCCTCCAAGATTACTCACTGGACCCAGGAAAAAGTTCAAGGGTTTCAATTTCAGCTCTTATCTTGGCTTTTGCTTCCCTGGGCTCTGAGCTGCTAAACAGCTTCATTGCAAAACCTGGGGGAAATAATCCTTTCAGTTCATATTTGCAACCAGTCATCTTCAACACACTGAGTTTACTATGTCTACATCAGGAAATCAGCAGTTCCTTTCTTTATTCTCATTCCTCTATTATGTTTACTTAGCGGGCTCCACTAATATAGAGTTTAAAGTAACAAAGCCAATGTCATCATTTGCTTTTTCTGTGCTGTAGCCATCTCAGGGTAATTGGTGCAGTTTCAGACAAAATTACCATATAAATTATGCCATTGAATTCTGCAACTGAAATAACAGTACTTTGCCACAAATGGCAAGTCTCGGTTAATTATTAATAGTCTAATAAACAAACCATTCTAATTCATCACATTATTCATTATTAATACATTAATAAGAAGGCTTATTTTGCACTCATTGCAGGGGGATCAGTTATGATTAACATTTAGAAAATAAATGAACACGACGCCAAGAGACTGAGAGTCTTTCTATAGGGTGAAATGTGTGGAATCCATGTGCCATGTAGCACGGTAATGAGGGCTGGACCAAGCTGGAGGCTGTTTGTTTTCACCAAAAATAAAATGTGAGCCTTGATTTGGCTTTTTAAAGCAGTCCCTCTTGGAAATTTTTGTCTGTGTTCGGCTTGCATGTACCCATTGCAAGCAATGCTCATGTCAGTACTCTGAGCTTACCACGTGGGATTGGGTCTTTAAAATTTGTTCCCACCCATTGTGGTAAGAGCATCAAATGACTAGGTGACCCATTGTCCTCTCTTTAGCTGGTATATTTGATGCTGAAGGGGTTTGCTTGGATTTTGTTTTTACTATCATGGTTTGATTGTCCACCCCCCCCCCTCCCCTGGCTTGCCAGAATGTATTTTCAGAGATCAGGTGGGAGCCTAGATGGAAGACTGGTTGCCATTAATACAGCAACAGGTAGTGGGGTAGTATGATGGTTGGTGGAGGCTGAGGGCTCAGTCCTATCCAACTTTCCAGCTCTGGTGTAGCCACAATGTAGCCCCCTAGTGAAGGAACACATGTTCCCACACGTTGAGAAGGCCCCAGTGACTGCCCCTCCACAACAGGATGCAGCACACACCCCACTGGTACAACTGCACCAGCACTGAAAATTGGATAGGATGGGCCCTGAGTTATCACATATGGACCGGTGAGTAGCATAGCCAGAGGGGGGACAACACAGTAAGTACAGCAAGCACTGCAACTCCCCATATAAGAAGCTCCACCCAGTTGCCCTCAGAGCAATTCGAGGCAGCAACCGCAACACTGCCATTTAGCGTAGCTCTAATGTATTTGAGTTAAACACCATCTATTTTGTGACATGATGGGGGAGATTAAAGCATTACTTTACAATTAAACTGGTTCTGGAGTGAGCTGGGATAATTATCTGACAATTTAGTGTCCAGTTAGTATGCTATATTTTCCAAAATGGATGCATGTAGTTGATAATCTACAATTGATAATGAATACAAGTTAATTCAGTCTTGGTCATTTGATAAAGAGAAGGAGACTTTTTCTTTCCCTTTCTAGAGATTTCATTTCAGCAGATTTCAATAAGCCACTGGAGCAGAACTGGGTAAAATGAGCTGTCTCATCAAAATAATTGCCATCAGGGCTGTAGATCAGTGACACTTATTGCCCTGACAAGTTCAAGGAACTGGGTCAGATGCCTGAAATGGCAAGAGATCTTAATCTCACTCAAATGAACGAAAAATCAATGGGCTTTTTAATCAGATGAAATCTAGTTAAGGACACACATTACAGACTGCTTGTGTTGTTGTGAAGTTAAATGTCTGGGGAGGGGGCAACTGTGCTTTAAATATAGTTTGGAACAAATATTATTCCAACAAGGATCTGTCTGGCTTGATATTTCTGGAGTGATGTCTTTCCAACTCCCAATGCACATATACCTGACAGCTCTGAACAGTTGCAAAATCGAAGAAGCTGGCCTTCATCTGAAATTCTGGAGTGAGAACACGTGACAAACCATCACAAAACACCCAGAATTTAAGTACATGTAGCCAAAATACAGGTACATATCAATACAACAAAATGTAACTTATGAAATGTAAAGACAACATTGGACATGAACACTAAAAACAACTGTGTGCAGGGACTTGGTGTCACAGCCAATGGTGCAACTGTGTAATTTGGCAGTGTAAGGAAGGAGATGAAGGTGAAGGTGCGCAAAGTTTACTAAAGTGCTCAAAAACAAAACAAAAAAAAGAGGTTAGCACGCACATGATCCAGACAAAGGGAAGTCTGTAGCTAACAATCACACTCAACACAGCCCTGGGGAAAGCAGTTAGAACAGTGATTTTCAACCTTTTTCTTCTCACTGACCTCTATGGTCTTCTCCATGGTATTCACCTGTTATAATGTCGCTTTCGGCTTCTGGGAGACTCTTCCAAGTTTCTGTGGCTCTCTTTCTAGGGCAACTGTCTGTAGTTACGAATTGTCTATCCCTCTTCAATCATCTTCACCAGCTCTGCCCTAGGAACAGAGCCACAGAACTCAAAAGAGTCTCATCCATTTTAAAACGCTGTGCTCCAAACTCCTGCACGCCTACAGATTTTCATGGTACACTGGTTGAAAACTGCTGGGTTAAAAGGAAGAAACAAGAGAGGGAAGGAAAGAGGAATTCTTTACCTCTGGAAAGTAATAATGAGCAATACAGCTGTAGCCTGCTGTAATGGTATCAATGTATCACTGAGTATCCGCCTCCCACCCCATGTTAGTTCCCACTTTGGGTGCAAAGTTTTTACTAGACTGTGGGTTTGGATTTCTTTCTAATAGACCAGGGGTGTCCAAATTTTTGGCAGGATGGCCACATCATCTCCTTGACACTGTGTCAGGGGCCAGGAAAAAAAGAATTAATTTACATTTCAAATTTGAATAAGTTTGCATAAATTTTACATAAATAAATATATTTCAGATGGAACTTATATCAATGAATGAAGGTCTTGTAATAGCTCAAGGCCTTGCATAAAGCAAGACTGGCCTTTCTTTTGCTGTCGCTGCTGCATTACAGATGTGAAACAGCAAGCCGTGGAGGTAGCCCTCGTCCCACAACTCTTGCGAGAGGTCGAACAGTCGCCCTTATGCTGAGAGCAGTTGTGTTGGGCCAGCATGGGCTTCAGCAAGTCTCTGGAGGTCCAGAGGCCCATTCGAGACTGGGGGCTCTCCTTGGGCCAGATTGGGAGTCCCTGAGGTCCTCAAATGGCCCCCAGGTCAGGGTTCAGGTACCCCGCTGGGCACCAACAGGCTCCCCTATGATTTTTGTGTGACATAGAATGTGTTTGTCATTCTGCATGTGCATGTAGGTGTGTCGGTGGTTTTAAAAATATACACCAAAAACCCCAGCATCTCTTGGATGAAGAAAATGTTCTGTTCACTACCTTTGAAAGAAAGGAAGAAAGAGCACTGCAAATATTTGCATACATTCCAAGTCTGCTGCACACCCACCTGAAATATTAATTGTATTCCTAGTCAGGACCACAAGGGGATGAACAAACTGTAATCTATCATTTCTTGGGACATTTCAAAGTTGTTTTGTTCTTTGCTTTCCCTATTCATGGGGAGAGTCAGAACACTCTTGGGCATTGCCAGTGCAGAAAGGTTTACAGCCCTGGTTTTGTACTGAACACATTGGGGAGCTTTTGTTTTCCCAAAGGCTTATATTTTTCCCCCCCTGATTTTTACTTTATTTTATTGTTACAAGATTAGTCGATTGCAAGACTCCAGAAACCACCAGCACACTCGGGCTGCTGAATCCATAAAATAATAATCATAGGAGAGCAAACACCTTGCAAACACCTAGAGCGATGGAGAACGGCATTTTAACAAACTGGAATATAAATAAATATCAAATAAATAATTCAGGCAGTCATGTAGCTATTTACTTTCGACTCCTAGAAAAGAGCTTTTTATCTCTTGAGTGACAAAACCAGAGAACACCAATGGTTTAAAAAGAAAAACCAAATGTGTAAAACAAAAAAAAGGAAGACGTATTTTTTAGAGGGAAAACCCTCAGATGATATATTAATATGGCTGACAACGCTTTGATGAAAATACTCTTTGAGAACAAGAATACTCACTGAAAAGATCCCCAATGTGTTCCAAGATGCTGAATCTCTGAAGAGGTGATGCCTTGTCTTTCAAAGGCTGAAAAAAGCCAATATATCCTTGGGCCATATTCTTCAACCATAAAATGGCGGTCAGGAGTCCACCCTTCTCAGCCCTGTCCTGTTATGCCTTGGACACAGACTCACCTCAAACCACTTGAGCTTTCCTGGCTCCGCCCTCTCCATCCCTCGAACAGGAAGATGGAAAAGGCTGGTTGCAGGTCAGTTAGCAGCTGCCTGATGGCCACACCAAGTCAGGTGTGCTTTTTGTCATGCTTTCCCCATGTCACTTCTGTCTTCCTCAGTCTCTTTGCTCTTGGCTTATCTTGTGATGTCCCCTGCATTGCAGTGTGCTTCTTACAGTGATACAGCTTAATATCAACTGATTTAGGGCCCAATCCTATTCAGTGCACGCTGGCTCACTGCCGGCGCGCATTGTCACAAACGTGCCATAAGGCACATTTGCAGGCCCTAGTGCCCAGTGCTGGGCTAGCGCTGGTGGAGCACCGGAGCTCCACCGCTCGGCAGTCATGTGGACCGCCAGGCAGCAGAGAGGTAGGTGCGGGGGTGTGGAGGTGGTGGCTGTCCGCCCAACATGGAGGCAATGAATTCTACGCCGACCCTTGGGTTGCCATAGAATTGAGTAGCCCCATTGTAGGGCTACTTGCTTTACCCGGGGGAAGGGGACGAAAGTCCCCTTCTCCTGAGGAGGCGGTGGCAGCTGCCTGGGGCATACTGGGTGCAGCAGCAGACATTTTTGGTGTTATTGCAGTCCCGCTTGCTGGGCAGCTCAGGATTGGGCTGCCCACCTCTGTACCATCCTTAGATTTCCCTTGCCCAACTTACACTACTGAGGCAGTCCCCAGGGTTTCCACTTTTCCCAGTGTTGTGGATCAGGTCTGTAGTGTAAACTCTCTTATTACGCAGGTTCGCAAAACTGAGAGTCAGAAAAGCTTTTTTTTTTTAGATTTGTGTGGTTTCATATGAATTTGAAGGTTTCAAAGAAGGAAGGCCCATAGCCAGGGAGACAGACCAGGGACAGACTGCACTTGCTCCCGGTGTGGAAGGGATTGTCACTCCCGGATTGGCCTTTTCAGCCACACTAGACGCTGTGCCAGAACCACCTTTCAGAGCGCGATACCATAGCCTTTTGAGACTGAAGGTTGCCAATACTATATGAATTTGGGGTGCAGATTCAAAATTGACATCCGTTTTGGAGTATATCTGAAAGTAGACATGAAAGTAGATGTTCTTATGTGACAGGCATCTCTAAACCCAAATCATGTTCGTTTTTCAGAATTCTCTGTTGAGTGCTGCTCACTCCCCAGATGCAAACCGGATTTTTTTTAAAAAAATGCGTCCCTCTCCATTGTATCCAGTCTGATCTCTTATGTGCATGATGACAGCAGAGAGGGATAGGATGCTTCTCCGCTGCACAAACAGGCTTGAGAAGACCAGGTGAGTGTGTGAACTGGCTCTTAGTCACCCACCTGGACATTATTTGGAAGGACATTATAATTGAAATCTTGAAAATAAGTGTATTCCTGCCACATGCACCTTGGATTTGTCTCTTATATTATGCCAAGTTATATTCTCTATTTGTCTACTAGTCTCTCCCCCTTCCCCATCATTGACATAGCTAGGGCATTTAGCACTCAGGGCTCATTACTTTTTAACACCCCCATAGTCTCTAAACCTCCAGCCTCAGAAAGCTTCCCGAAGCCTCCCCAAGTCTCAGAAGGTCTCTGAAAGGCACCTCCTTGACACCCCCTCTAGGTGTGTGTATTGGAATCATGGAAGATCTGGTGAGGAGATAGGATGTGGCATCAGCAGTGGCCCCTTTAAGGGTTAAGGCCTGGGCTTTGAGCAGAGGGTGTGCTGCACAGCTCCAGCTACTAGAGGTAATTAGGGATATAAGGAGCACTTGATGCAGGAAGTGTTTGTGGGTGTAGTGGAAAGAGAGTGGAGGAAAGACCCTTGGGAGGAGGGACCCTGCAGACTTACAGGTAAGCCGCCTACTGGTCTCCTTCCTGCTGGTGCTGGGGCACAAGCAATTCTTGCAGTTTGCTAGATCTAGGCATGGTTAAGTTGGGGGAACTAATTAGCTTAAGGTGGGCATAGGATCTTTAGGCAAAGCTCAGAACAGGGAACTTGGCAGAACAGTGTGGTACCTGATGCGATGGAACCCCCCCCCCGGCCCTCCACACCACTGCTCCCTGCAAATGCCTCTTGCATGAAAACCCAGCCCTGAAAGAGGCAGGAGTCTGGGACCTTTACTGCAAAGAAAGACCAGCAAAACTCCTTGATTTCCCCCTCCCTCTGATGTGCATATGACATTACTAAGAAATATAGATGTTTAATATTTTTGCCCAATTTGAAAATGTTCGCCTATTTATGTCTGCTGTTTTGAAACTATATTTTCAAACACCTTTTCCAACTTCAGTTGGAGGAGGGATTTCCAAAAATGCAAGCGCTCAGCACTGGCCTCGGGTTGCGACGCTAAGCGGTACTGACTTGACTCCATGAAACATTTATTAGAAGTGGAATAGTTAGTGTGCTGAGCAGGTGAATCTGGAACAAAGGACTTGTTTGCTCAACAGCTCAGTCCTGAAGATGCACAAACAAGAGACAAGGGACGTATGCCGCAGCTATACAAACATAAGCTTTAACACTGAAGAAATCCCTTCCGTGTTATTAGTCTGTGAGGACGTGGCCCACATGCCCTTCCTTACATGCCAGGGGACAGGGAAGGTCATTGGAAAGAACGAGCTGCAGTAGCATTGCTGAGAGGAATGGCTTTGACTGTTGAAATGGGACCCACAGGGGCAGTGGTCCAGGGTCCACACCCGTCAAATGGCTCACCTTACTGTTCCTGAGGCCTCAGCACCCAGTGGCAGCAGCAACCACATGGAGAAGGGCATGGCCAGGCCTAACTTGAGGACCCACAGAAATGCGGTCTCAGCAGTGGGGCCAAACTATGCCTCTTAGACCTGCCTCCAGGACTGGATAGGTTGTTCCCCTGCTACTGAACTGAGAATTCACACCTCTTGTTGTGATCGCATAAATGACAGTCTACACATATAGGGATGAGGCCAGGGGCTTCTAAAAGACGGTGTTTTCAGAAAAAGGCAACAGGGAGTTGAGCTTGGTTCTTCTATGGTGAGGGACCAAAGAGGAAATTTGCCATACCTAGGCCTGCAACTGTCTCCCGCAATCTATTTGAGTGGCTTCCGGGCTTGGTTGTGGTTTAGGGATGGTAGGCTACTCAGTAGCTTCCCTTCCCTTGAACCGGACTGAATACCAGTTACATTTGGCACTCTATGTTTATTTCTTTCTCCACCTCTTGGCCCAATCAGAATTTGTGCTGCTACTACTGTTTTCATGGGGGTAGACCGAGATGTGTGCCCCCCATTTCCCACGTCTTGCCCAGATTTGTAGGGCTTAGTGAAGTGTATGCGCTTTCAAAGGTAGACATTAAGTCTCCCAATCATAAAGTCCTGTTTCAAAAGTGCCCCAAATTATCCACTGTTGACACATGTCCTTGGACACAAAGGTGAGGAGGGTTGCAGGGAGAGCAAATCTCCCTTCTTCAGGATCAAATTGGAAAAAAGTTGGGGTGCACTGCACATCTCCTACTATCTCCTCTGATGGCCCTTATACCTGGAACCTCCCTGATGCCACCAATTTTACCGCACATCTCTTCTGCAAACCTCCATTTTCTATAATGTCATTGACACAGCCCTGTAAAACTCATACCTTATTGTAACTAAAGATCAAGGGTTTTTGCTTCCAAAACTAAAGGTTTTTTCCTGGTTTTTATTTATTTATTTATTCTATTCTATTCTATTCTATTCTATTCTATTCTATTTGTATTTTGCCTTTCTCCCCAAAGGGCACACAAGGCCCTTTTTCTTCCTGCAAGAGAGTTTATTCAGGTTTTCTTTCCATAGATAGCATGTATTGGGGAGGGGTGGCAATCCAGATTGGAACCACAATGGGGAGGCAGACAGACTTTAACCCTACCTTCTGTTGTTGTCTAGATCAGGTCATTCACACATATGGTTACAGGAAAAACACACACAGAGTCAGAGAGAGACAGAGAGGAGCCAGTGATGTATTATATTCTTTCCTTGCTCTCCCATCCCTATTTCCTGTCCACCTTTCCTGTTTTGTTTCCCTTGCGTGTGCCTCATTCATAGTTTTTGTAAAATCTCAAGTAGAAGGAAATTGTTGGAATTACGGGGATGGTTATTGAACTCTGAAAAACGCACAGAAAGGTGATGATCAATTCTAGTTATGCCCATCTGTGAAGATCATGGCAATTGTACGAAAGACCAGATATTGCAGTCCCTTCTTACACCAGGTTTGCTTATGCACTGTCATGACACACAAAAATACGCAGTGGATGGATAGAATGGATAGAGAGATGTCCTTTTCCCTCTCACACAACACCAGAACCAGGGGACATACACTAAAATTGAGTGACAGGACTGTTAGAACAGACAAAAGAAAATATTTCTTTACCCAGCATTTAATTATTCTTGGAACTCCTTGCCACAGGGTGTGGTGATGACATATGTCTTAGATGCCTTTAAAAGGGGATCAGACAAATTTCTGGAGGAAAAATCCATCACAGGTTATAAGCCATGATGGGTATGTGCAACCTCCTGGTTTTAGAAGTAGGCCACCTCAGAATTCCAGATGCAAGGGAGGAGACCAGGATGCAGGTCTCTTGTTGTCTTGCGTGCTTCCTGAGGCATCTGGTGGACCAGTGTGAGATACAGGAAGTTGGACTAGATAGGTCTTTTGCTAGATATCCACTGAGGCACATGCATGCGTACATGCACACATGAAAAGTGGGTTCTCTCACATCTGCTTTGGACCTAAAAGTATCAGTGAACCTTTCAAACACACCTTAGGGCACAATCCTAATCAACTTTCCAGCACTGGCATAGCTGTGCCAATGGGGCATATGCTGTATTCTGCAGTTGGGGGGGGCAGTCATGGAGGCCTCCTCAATGTAGGGCAATGTTTGTTCCCTTTCCTTGGAGTTGCATTTTCCTTATGTCAGTGCTGAAAAATTGGTTATGATTGTGGCCATCATTAAAACAATGGGGTCACCCAACCTAGGGAACAGATCTAGTTAGCCATCTTTTCCATATACAGGTGTGCGCTACTTAACAACTGTTTGCTTAATGATGGCCCGCATATATGACAGTGGTCAAAGCACAATAAAGATGCTCTGAATGAAGTAATCACATCTCCCATAGCCTGCAGCAGAGTGTCTGTTTACACAACAGAGAAGCTCTTAATGCAAAGAAGAGGCAATCTATCTCCACTAGCCTATGCAGCCAAGCTAGTGTCTGGCAAGGAGTGTCTGTTTACACAACAAAGGCAATAGATTGGACTGAATGTTCACCTAATTGCATGACAACAGGAATAGGAGAACATGTCCCTGTTGTTAAGTGGCACACACCTGTATAGATAATGACAAAAGAGTTATCAGGAACAACCACCATCTTTTCAAACTCTCAAGGGACCCTCCAGGGTCAAGTGCATGAGCGGGATAAAGCTTATATTAAAGACCCTGTCTCCATAAATGGGTAAATGAACGGTATTCTCACAGGTTCAGTGCAATGAGACAATTATTCTTATGTACACTTAAGCGTCAACATAACTGTTTAAACAGAAGCCCCTGTGAGTCATTTGTGTGTCTAAGCCATCACCTTGACTCTGACATCTGAAAAAAGGTAAACAGTCACTTATGACAATCACGCTGAATAGTTTGGTGCAATACCTTATAACAGGGAATTTGGGGCTTAGAGACTTTGTTAGTGCATCATATCAAGTTGCTCGCTCTCCTTTGGTTCTGTCAAAGTCATCGACTTTATTAGCAAAATGAACTGGTTAATGCAGTCGTCCCATATGCTGCAGTGAAGTTTGGCCTGCTCTGTCGGCAGACAGTTTGGCTTGCCAATAACCACCCTCTTCACTGAACATAAATTCTCATAAATGCCATTACTCCAGCACACTCTCTCCACCTTTCCATGTGTTTGATGTGTGGGTACTGAATACAAATGACCCTGCACCAATCCACAGGCTTTCCCAGTTATCTATAAGAAACCATCCAAGGATATAGGGCCAAACTAGGCATGACTTTAAACATTGTTATTTGGTCCTGCATGTTTATTTATTTGTTCTTAAATAGAAGTCACAGAGGGGGCCAGACTGGCTGAGGATCAAGGCATGGGCCAAAGGGGAACTGATCCCTTTACCCCTTTCTGTAAACATGATCCAAGCTGGGGCTCCTGCATCTGGTGTTTGCCACACAAGAGAAGCTGTCATTGACACCAATGGCAGCTTCCACCCTGGAACAAATAGCAGTCACAGAATAGAATCCAAATTTGAGCCTTGAGCAGAAGGAAAGAGTTCAGATCACTCTGCTGTACTCCGTAGTCCAATCTGGTTTCATCCACACCAGCTGTTGGCAAAAAGAGTGTTTCAAGTCACATCCACTTGGACTCTTAGGGCCCAAACCTAGCCTCCCCCCCCCCACCTACTGGTATAGCCACACCAAAAAGGAGCATCCTGTATTCAGCAGGGGAGGGGGACCAGGAAGCTTTGGAGGGAAAGGTAGATTTACATCCCTTTACCCCACTGTAAGCCTTCCGCTCTGCAATGGGTTTCCTCGGATCTGCACCAGCTCTTTAGCTGGCACGAGGAGAGAAAGGGGGAGGTTGCTGATGGAGGGGATAGGATCTGGTGTGCACCACTGCTGCTGAATCCACCCTCTCTTGCGACCTCCCTGTTCCTCCCCATTCCCATCCAGTTTTACCTTCTTCCTGCCCAGTTTTGCTGCCTTCCCACCCTGCTGCTGCCTCACCTGCCTTGGTGACCATGATGTGGTTCAGTTGTCACCCCTTGTGACAGCATGCCCCAAATGGCCACCACTAGAGCTCTTTGCACCCCACCTCCCATATTATTGGTGTGCATCTATGCACTGATGAAACTGTGCAATAAACCAAACCCAATTTCATCAAGATTTTTCATGTGGTGTTTTTACTGTTGCAGAGATGTGGTACTTCACATTGTCTAAAACACCACACAAAGGACTCTTGATGGAACCGTATGTACCATCACATTGGCAGCTCAATATTATCAAGTGACTCTGCTGTTGGAACAGGCCGCAAAGCGCAATTTACAGCATCACATTACACAAGGTTACTTAATTGCGAACTTCTAGGCCACCACTCCATGTGCAGCAATGAGAGACTCCATCAATGTTGGTAAGTTGGTGGGATGGGCAGAATGAGTGGAGAGTATCCCTGTGGCACCAGCATGCACCAAGATCCTATCCCCTCTTTTCAAACCCACCAGCCTTTTCTTTCCTTTATGCATACTATATAACTGGCATGGGTCCAAGGAGACCCCTAGGCCACCAGGAGGCCTACACAGAGGTAGGTAGAACATATTTTTGCTTACCTCTAGCAGGCCTCTTGATCCCCACTTCCTTCTACCATTGGATGCATAAGAACATAAGAAGAGCCCCGCTGGATCAGGCCAAAGGCCCATCTAGTCCAGCTTCCTGTATCTCACAGTGGCCCACCAAATTCCCCAGGGAGCACACAAGACAACTGGCACAACCTGCGTCCTGGTGTCCTCCCCTGCATCTGGCAATCAGAAGCAGCCTGCCTCTAAAACTTGAACATACCTACTATGACTTGAAACCCGTAATGAACTTCAGAAATTTGTCCAATCCCCTCTTAAAGGCATCCAGGCAAGATGCCATAACTACTTCTTGTGACAAAGAGTTCCACAAACATGCAACATGTCAGAATGGCTGCATTGTGGGTCATAGTGGGGGATAGAATTGGGCTATAATGGGCAACAAGACAATGTGCCTCTAAATAGGCACAATCAATCTACCCATATAGAGTGGAAATGTTTGCTACTTCCAAAATTTATTATGCCTTTTACTTTATTCTGCAACACAAATTTCATGTGAATTATCTGAAGAGCGTCATAATGTATTCCTGAGGGCTACTGTTGTACAACCTGAGCTTCTAATACTTATAGAATTATAGGTATTCTTCGATAGCTGTGGAATAATGAGAACCATGGGCTATACGTATGTGTTGTGGGGAGGGGGAGAAAAGGGTAAAGCTTAATAAATTACACAGTATGGGTTCTCTGGCTACAATATACCCCCCCCCCATGACCTATGGTAATGCAGATCTGCTGAAAGTGGCTTTGGCACATTTCCACTGGTGCTAAAAGGATTAAAGAGGTGATGAATTATCCCATGGGATGTTTTCCTATCTGCACATGTCAGGAATCCTGACAATCCTGGTGCAATATTTGCCGTTTCGGTTCCCCTAGCGACATTGCAATTGCAAGGAGCATCCAATCCACCTTTTTTGATTTATGATGCCCCATTTGCTTGCTTTCAGGACTTGATTGCAATGTCATAAAAAAGAAAATGCTGGCAACAAAAACAGCTGATAATCATATCTAAGAAGCAAAGAAACATTCTGGTGTTTCTGGCATGATTTTGCTTATGAGGCATTTTACAGATACAGCAATGAAACTTCCACATGCAGAAATTAGATGGGTGCTTTGTCATTCCACTGCACTCCTCCTTTGGAGATCTCAAACAGCCTTGGCAGTAGTAAATCGTGCTTACACATAGCTCTGATGCTCTGACCTCCTCCTGTTAATTTCTCCTTAGTCCAACAAGTACAGCAAGGGCTCCACTGGTTGGATTATTCACAACTATCTCCATTGCCAGCTCCAGTGGGAGGCTGGTCAATAGCCCTCTGAAGATGGTTGGAATCCTGAGAACCTAGGCTGGTGGTCTCCAAAGATCTGTAGCATTAACAGACACAACTCTGTATTGGCAGATGTCAAACTGTGAATTTATGATCAGCCATGGGATTATGGACTTTCCCAAAATTGTTGACTTTGGTTTGCAGGATGGTGAATTGTGCCCCCGTCCCTTTCCCCTATTATTTCTGAATGGGGGAGATCTTCAGTTTCTTAGTACCTTAGGGCACAATCCTAACCAGTCTACTCAGAAGAACATCCTATTTTGTTCAATGGAGCTTATTCTCAGGAAAGTGTGGTTAGGATTGCAGCCTTAGATGGGCAAAGTCCACATTTCCAATGATACACAAAAGCATGGAAAAATACTAATCAAACAGAATCCCAGTTTGTCTATCCCTTTATGTTTTACTGAGGTTCTGAGGTCAGATTTTCTAAATGCAGGATTATTGTCATAATATCAAGGTTTACATTTTCATCATTTGTGTTTGTTGCCTAGCCAAAAATCTTCACATTGGAGGGCAGATACATCTATTGCTTAAAAAGTTCCAGACATTCGTACAATTTTTGATCAGCAAAAATTAAAAAGGCCCATCAAATTGAACTTAGTCAACTTCTGAATTTCAGGATTCTGAAACCAAATTGAACACAGTCACCACATTGTTTATTTCTGGACATGATCTAAGATACATGAAATATGTGCACAGTGGAAACTGAAACGCATGTGCTGGGGACTTTTTGCAGCTAGCTTATGCCATATCACAATGACACTTGGTATGTAATAATGAGAAGAGAGGCATAGATAAAGGTGCAATGCAGTAAAATTTACTGTGGGGATAAATATACCACCAAGGGAGGAGAAAGCAAGAAAAAAATGCAATAAAATATCAAGCTAACATACATACTGATACAGCTAGAACCTAGATGATATTAGTTGCTATGGAGAAAGGGTTCAGGGGAAAAAAACCCAAGTTTCTGACAGGGTAAGGGAATGTGCAGGCACAAAACAGAATGGAAGGAGGGTGACACAGGTGAGGGGAAAGCTTGGTTGCCCATGGAGGGATGTTAACTTTTATGGCGGTGGGTTCTGACCCACAGTTTGAGAAACACTGATTTATGGGAATTAGATTACATAAGGGGCAGGAAGGCTGGAAGGGAAAAGAAGGTTTGAGTTGACTCAAGGGGGACCACAGTGGGGGGACCACAGTGGGGGGAGTGGGAGAAGTGAAGACTCAAGAAACCAAGATGAGATGCAGAGATGCTGCACTGGGTTGGCTCTGTCATTCAGAGGCAGGTCTTCAAGAGCCTGGTTTATTCACCGCCAGTTCATCCAAGATGATTGTAATATACCTTATACAGCACCAATCTTTGGAGAAGGGGAATCAAAGGCAGATGTATCCAAAGACAGTGTTAGATCAGTTAAGGAGTTTGTACTAAAGGGAGCCTGGAGGCTCTGGGCTCCAACTCTATACCGTTGAAAAATACATCTAACAAAACAGACACAGAAATAACACAAGGACTCTGGACAGGGAATGGAACGTAAACTTCTTTTAAAAACAGGAGAATAGAATAGCCTAATCCTACCTAACTCCCTGCACAGCGATGCAGGGGCGTCAACATGGAGTCTGCTGCATCCTGCAAGGGAGTTTCGGCCTACATTTGTTCTCTTTGCCCAGGGTAAGCCCTTATGAATCAACTCAAACCTGTTCCAGAGATATTGCGGGTGCAAGTCTGTGTAATTCTGTGAAGGTGGATCAGGCCCGGGAAGTGGGTTAGGATTTGACAGGTGCTACTGCTGTTGAATCTGCCCCCTTCTCAGACCCGATCCACCCTCTTCCCTGCTCCCATCTCCTCCCTGTTCCACCTGCTTTCTGCCCCATTCCACCCCTAGTAAAAGTTAGTACAGGTTGTTACCTGCGAGGGTTCCATTCCTAGAACCCACATGTATGGCAAAAATCGCATTAAAGCAAATCCATTTAAAAAACAATGTCCCTTTGCAAGTGATTTAAAAACAGCCTTGCTGACCTTTGTGATGTAAGTTAGAGTCATTAGGCAGACAATCCATCAATCATTCTCTCTCCAGGCACTTAGAAAGGCTTCACTATGAGCCAGCAACCCCTCCCTTCACCCAGAGCGCAGCACTGGGAAAGAATGCAAAGTGATTATCTTTCTTTCACATGCTCAGGGATGGGAGGGGTTGCTTGCCTTGGAGTGAAGCAGTTCTAAGGGCCTGGAGAGAGAATGATTGATAGATTGTCAGCCTGCTGCCCTCTCTCGCATTAACAAGGCTATTGTCAAACAACTTTTTTCCTTTAATTTAAAGGGCCCTTCTCATCACATTGAGAAAAAACCACAGGTGAAAAATCTGTGGATAATTAGGTTATACCTGTAACAGCTAGCTGTTACTGTTATTGTTATGCATAGACTATTTAAATAACCATCATACCAGCACTGTAATGCCTGATCTTGTCTGATCTCAGAAGCTAAGCAGGGTCAGGCCTGGTTAGTACTTGGATGGGAGACCGCTTGGGAATACCAGGTGCTGTAGGTTTATACCATAGTCTTTTGAGACTGAAGGTTGCCAAACCAACAAGCTATGTCAATATCCCAATATTGCAGTCAGGAAGGTGTCCTGACTCTGAGATATATTAACTTGCCTAAAGTTTACCGTAGTGCCCCACCAGTACCATAAAAAACTCTCTGCCCACAAGAGCTTACAATCAAAGGTTGCAGTCCTATACACGCTTACCTGGGTGTAAGTTCCATTGAATTCAATGGATACGCATCTCTGAGTGTACCCTCTGCATAGAATTTCTCTGTATATTTTGTCAATGAGGGAAATAGCAAGGAGAAGGAAGGGATGATTGTTACCTGGGATGGTGTGCCCAGAATCTGTTCTACTACTTCCGTCTCCCTCTTTGAAAGAATCTGTTAACTGACAAGCTATAAACCATCCAAAGAATACACATTGTCTTTTCAAGAACAAAAAGTTCTTAGAAAAATCCACCAGGTAGAATCTTCAAATGACCTCTAAGGCTGACAAATCATCTGAAAGGAAGAGAAAGGCTATATGAGAGATGCCTGCTGTTTCTCGAGCTGTAAGTCAGAGGAAAATGCCAAGCAGGAGAGACTGAAACTCTCAGAGACTATTTAAAATTCCAGTAGGATAACTCTAACTGAATTCCAATTTCCTCCCCGAAACGGACAAAAAAGCATCTGAATGTCAGAAAATCACCACGTGCAACCTGGCCCTTTGACAAGTGGCAATTTATTTAGACCGCCCTCCAGAAATTGAAAAGCTATTCTTCTTTCCAAATGTTGCTACTGCTCTAATTGAAAGATTACAGAAGGCCCGCAGATCACCTTTCGACTAAATACTTTTGCAAGTGTCTACGAGAAGAGCAAATGCAAAGAACTCATTGGGTCATATTTTGTGTTCTATACACAAGCAGCCCCAAAATATTAGAGAGCTCCCACTCACTGATATAGTCCTGCCTAGAGAATTGTGGGGAATTGTGACATCAATGAACTTCGTATTTCCTGGTTCAGAAATTTGAATGTGGTAGACTTGCAATGTTCCCCATAAGACGTAAATTTCCAAAAGTATAGCCTTTATTTCAGGCTAGGCAAAGTTCTCCCTTCCACTTAGGAAATGATGATAGCTCAGTGGTAGAGCTCCTGCTTTGCACACAGAAAGTCCCAGGTTCAATCCTTGGCATCTCCAGGTAGGGCAGATAATTCCTATCTGAAAGCCCCATTGTGCTACTAGAAATCAGTTTTGACAACACTGAAGCTAAATGTACCAATGTTCTGTCTCCGTATCAGAAAGTTGGCAGCTCTGGGAAAACTGACTTTCCCGGTTCTCCTGGTGTCTAGATTGCAGCAGCAGCAGAGTGCCAAGCTTCAAAAGAGTACAAGAAGAGACTTTCTTATCTTCTGCCATCCCTTCAGGGCAGGTAGGGGTGAGAAAGGGAAAGGAAGGGATCCACTGCCAGTGACATTATAGGGCAAGATGAGTTACTATTTGGACTGGAAGTAAACCAGGCTATTTTCTGAGTTTTAAGGAAAATAGTTCCAAACGCAGTTCTGAACCTGACAGGGGTGGGGTGGGGTGGGGTGGGGAGTTTGCCTTATCTCTGATGGTACTGTTGAGTGATATGCAGTGGCGTCGCAAGGGGGGTGCGGTCCACATTGGGTGACGCGCACTTGGGGGGTGACGCGCACTGGGGGGTGACACACTAAAATCGTGGTGCTTAGGAGTAACTCCATCATATTATATACGAGTACTATTGGATGCAGAATTTCAAACGGAATGCAATGCAATAAACCAGAGTGAAATATCTCCTTTCTGTCAAAAGTTATGGTCAAAAAACTGGTGAACAAAAAAATGCATGGATCCCTATGGAAAGTGAAAGTGAGCCATATCGCGCGTTTACTTGCAGGTAGGAGAATTTGCCTTAGTCCGTCGGAAAAGGGCAGGCTGAGAAGAATCCAACAACACCAGAATGGTCCTGATCAATGAATGCAGCTCCCAAAAACACCTGAGAAGGAAGTCCCTCTATCCAAGCAGATGAATGTATTGAGCCCTATGGAAAGCGAAACTAAGCCTCATGGTTGAATTTACTCACTAGTAAGCAAACGTACCTTGGCTGGTGTGGAAGATCAGGTGAAGGAGAGTGCAAGGCTACCAGAATGGCCCTGATCCTATGCACCTGGAGCTAAACAAGTGCTCCAGAAGGCAGCCTCCCCCCCCCCCACTAAAAAGGATCGAAACAGATTTTTCAGCTGATAAGGTGAACTTTTTTGAGACTTGCAAAGCCAGGTGGATCCTGACAGTGATCTGGTTTAAACAGTAATTCTTAAATTAAACTGGGCACTGGGTAGGGCTGACAACCTTACTGGTTTTGGAGGGGGAGTGTTATTGCAGGCACGCTACAGAGGAAATTCACTTGGTGGAACAGGGCTGGATTCTGCTTATTTAATTATTTGTTTTACTTTAATTATTTATACTTATTTATTTTAATTTGCCTGATGATGTCACTTCCACCATGACATCACTTCTGGTGGGTCTTGGACAGATTGTCATTCTGAAAAGTGGGTCCCAGTGCTAAAAGTTTGAGAGCTGCTGCAATAAGGTATTAGTAAGTTGACGCCCTTGGGGTGTGTGTGACACCACTAGTGACCAAAATCACTAAAATCACAGTTTGGAAGAATGATACCATCATGTTATAGATCAATCAATGTGTAATTTCATGCATAATGTGTTCTATCTTTGTTCTATGAAAAAGTACAGCCCAAAAACCAGTGGGGGTGGAGTGATGGTACATCACCACAGCCACCACCTGGGGTGTTGCCCCGCCCACTGCATGGGGGGGTGACATGCTGGCATCCCGCACCGGGTGACGCGAACCCTAGTGACACCACTGGGGATATGCAAGCACCTTTCAGACTCATCCCTCTCAAGTACATCTTAGCTGAGTTATAAGGCAGAGTACCAGACTATATTTCACTTTTTACAAGGGGCAGGAGCAGCCTAACCACTAGGCCAGGGGATGTGGGTTGCATCAGTGACAGATTGCAGGTGGTGGTGGTGAAGGGACAGTTGATTTTCTGTGCCCTTCTCCCTAAGTCTGCCACCACCATCAACTACCTCCAGCCTGCTGTGAGTGCAACCCACACTGATCTGCTATCTGCCTGGTAAAAGGAATCAGAAAGTGGAGCACCCATCTCCTAACCTTTCTCCAGGTGCAGTTTCTTCAAATGCAAAAATGCAGACTTCCTGTTTGATTTACAGGTATCACACAAACAAAGGAGCACCTTTATTTACATAGTCCCTGAAATCAAATCAGAAGTCTTACACTTCTGCAAATGAAGAAACCACACAAGGAGGGTGTGTAGCTGCTGCTGTTTTGTTTTGTTTTTTTAAGTTATGCAAAGGCAGCATAGGGCAGCATTCTGAATCGTGCCACCTTTCATCCAGGCATTGAGGCTGCTTAGCTTTATCAATATGCAATCCTCATTTGTCCTCTGTTTTGGGGGTCAAATTATAACTATTTACTTAGCTTGATTGTACAAGCATATAATATAGAAGGACCAGCTGCTTTCTATGAATCCGCCTGGACACTACTTGTTAATGGCTTGTCTTCAGGTGCCCCTTCCTTCAAGGGTATGGCAGGTGGTAACCCAGAAATGACTTTTCAGAGGTGGTGCCCCACTTCTGAAGTATCCTTCCCAGAAGGTTCCTTGTCATCCTTTCTTTATTAACACTCTGGTACCATATTAATACTTTTTAAAAATTTTTTTTACCAAGCTTTGTCTGCTGGGAACTTTGTAGAAGCTGTTTTCATCTGGTGCTTTGTTTTTGGCTTGATACTATGTTTATTTCTCTGTTCTTCTGCTATTTGAATTTATTATCTGTTCATTTTCAATGTATTTGTTTTGGTATTACCAATGGGTATTAGACACCACATTAGACATTTGTTAAAAATTGTATTGGCAACCTTCAGTCTCGAAAGACTATGGTATTGCGCTCTGAAAGGTGGTTCTGGCACAGCGTCTAGTGTGGCTGAAAAGGCCAACCCGGGAGTGACAATCCCTTCCACACCGGGAGCAAGTGCAGTCTGTCCCTGGTCTGTCTCCCTGGCTATGGGCCTTCCTTCTTTGCCTCTTAGCCTCAGACTGTTCGCAAAGTGTCTCTTCAAACTGGGAAAGGCCATGCTGCACAGCCTGCCTCCAAGCGGGCCGCTCAGAGGCCAGGGTTTCCCACTTGTTGAGGTCCATCCCTAAGGCCTTCAGATCCCTCTTGCAGATGTCCTTGTATCGCAGCTGTGATCTACCTGTAGGGCGCTTTCCTTGCACGAGTTCTCTATAGAGGATATCCTTTGGGATCCGGCCATCATCCATTCTCACGACATGACCAAGCCAACGCAGGCGTCTCTGTTTCAGCAGTGAATACATGCTAGGGATTCCAGCACGTTCCAGGACTGTGTTGTTTGGAACTTTGTCCTGCCAGGTGATGCCGAGGATGCGTCGGAGGCAGCGCATGTGGAAAGCGCTCAGTTTCCTCTCCTGTTGTGAGCGAAGAGTCCATGACTCGCTGCAGTACAGAAGTGTACTCAGGACGCAAGCTCTGTAGACCTGGATCTTGGTATGTTCCGTCAGCTTCTTGTTGGACCAGACTCTCTTTGTGAGTCTGGAAAACGTGGTAGCTGCTTTACCGATGCGCTTGTTTAGCTCGGTATCGAGAGAAAGAGTGTCGGAGATCGTTGAGCCAAGGTACACAAAGTCATGGACAACCTCCAGTTCATGCTCAGAGATTGTAATGCAGGGAGGTGAGTCCACATCCTGAACCATGACCTGTGTTTTCTTCAGGCTGATTGTCAGTCCAAAATCTTGGCAGGCCTTGCTAAAACGATCCATGAGCTGCTGGAGATCTTTGGCAGAGTGGGTAGTGACAGCTGCATCATCGGCAAAGAGGAAGTCACGCAGACATTTCAGCTGGACTTTGGATTTTGCTCTCAGTCTGGAGAGGTTGAAGAGCTTTCCGTCTGATCTGGTCCGGAGATAGATGCCTTCTGTTGCAGTTCCAAAGGCCTGCTTCAGCAGGACAGCGAAGAAAATCCCAAACAAGGTTGGTGCAAGAACACAGCCCTGCTTCACTCCGGTTTGGATGTCAAAAGGGTCTGATGTGGAGCCATCGAAGACAACAGTGCCCTTCATGTCCTTGTGGAAAGATCTGATGATGCTGAGGAGCCTGGGTGGACATCCAATCTTGGGGAGAATCTTGAAGAGGCCATCTCTGCTGACCAGGTTGAAAACCTTTGTGATATCTATGAAGGCTATAAAGAGTGGCTGTTTTTGTTCCCTGCATTTCTCCTGCAGTTGTCTAAGGGAGAATACCATATCAGTGGTGGACCTGTTGGCTCGGAATCCACACTGCGATTCTGGATAGACGCTCTCTGCAAGTACCTGGAGCCTCTTTAGTACAACTCGGGCAAACAGCTTTCCTACAACGCTAAGGAGAGAGATGCCGCGGTAGTTGTTGCAGTCACCCCTGTCACCTTTGTTCTTGTACAGCGTGATGATGTTTGCATCCCTCATGTCTTGAGGTACTCCACCTTCTCTCCAGCAGAGACAGAGGATTTCATGCAGCTCAGTGACGATGATCTCTTTGCAGCATTTTAGGACTTCAGCAGGGATGCTGTCTTTTCCAGGTGCCTTGCCAAAGGCAAGGGAGTCCAGGGCCACGTGAAGTTCTTCTAGGGTTGGTTCACTGTCAAGCTCTTCCAGCACAGGCAGGCACTCAATGTTGTTCAGTGCTTCTTCGGTGACTACATTTTCTCTGGAATATAGCTCAGAGTAGTGCTGCACCCAGCGTTCCATCTGCTGCGCCCGATCCTGGATGACCTCGCCTGTGGCAGACTTCAGAGGGGCAATTTTCCTCTGTGTTGGACCTAGGGCCTGCTTGATACCATCATACATCCCCTTGATGTTGCCCGTGTCAGCTGCTATCTGTATCTCGGAACAGAGCTGGAGCCAGTAGTCGTTAGCACATCTCCTGGCAGTCTGTTGGACTTTGCTGCGAGCAGTTCGGAGGACCTGCAGGTTGCGCTCACTGGGACAGGCCTTGTATGCTGCTTGAGCTCTCCTCTTTTCCTCAATGACTGGTGTCAACTCCTCAGAGTGGGCTTCAAACCAGTCTGCCGCCTTGTTGGTCTTCTTGCCGAATATGGACAAGGCGGTGTTGTAAACGGTATTCTTGAAATGTTCCCATCTGTTGGATGCGTTTGCGTCGGCCGGGCCTGGAAGAGATTCCTCAAGCGCTTGTGCAAATTCCTCCACTCTTCTCTGATCCCGGGTCTTGCTGGTATCAATGCGAGGTCTTCCTTCCTTTTTCGTGTGATACAGTCGCTTTGTTTGCAGTTTCACTCTGCTGCACACCAGGGAGTGGTCAGTGTCGCAGGCAGCACCATGATAACTGCGTGTGATCTTGATGCTGGGAAGGCTGGAGCGTCTGGTGAGGATCAGGTCGAGCTGGTGCCAGTGCTTTGATCTTGGATGTCTCCAAGAGACTCTATGTTGGGGCTTTGTGTTGAAGAACGTGTTGTTGACACAGAGACCGTGATGACAGCAAAACTCTAGCAGTTTTTGGCTTGATACTATGTTTTTGGCTTGATACTATGTTTATTTCTCTGTTCTTCTGCTATTTGAATTTATTATCTGTTCATTTTCAATGTATTTGTTTTGGTATTACCAATGGGTATTAGACACCACATTAGACATTTGTTAAAAATATAAGAGTGGAAATTGTGTCACAGAGTTCAAACGCAGATGCTGTGTTGAGATGATATGATCAAAAAGGTGCTTTCAGTTCATCTCAGAGTTCATAATGGGACACAGAGCAGGAGTTCTGCCCTTAGTTAGATAGAGCCCACACGGTTTTCATGTTTTAAGAAGCAATCTCATTCTAAAAGGTCACTGCTGAATACCAGAAGTGAAGGGTTGCCAGCATAGCTGATTCTGAAGAAGGTGCAGTACTTGTCAGAGAGCACATAGGTGAGTCATCATGGCTTGACACCTCTCACCCACTAGCAAATCCCTTTCTGTCCATTTCAATGCATTGCAACAGCTGCAAACGGTACTGCTACACTTGATCTGTTAATAATGGCCACTGGTGCAATATCTTGGGCGGACTGCAGTGCTGGCACAATCCCATGGGGTGTAACTTTGCAGGCCTGTCACCGTAATCACACCCCATCCTGCACAGCATTTTTTTTTTCCATAGCATTTCCACTGAGCTTTGAAAGGCACTGATAAAACTGTCTGGAGGTCTCAAGTCTACCCTGCAGTGACACCAAGAGGGTGAAAAAAACATATGCTGGATCATTTCAGTGAATTCATTCTAGGAATACGTGTTTAAAATATCTTAAATATGACTGTAATCTTTAGTTAAGTTAATAAATTAAGAGATCAATCCTATCCTTTCCCCCCCCCATCGATGTAGCTGTACCAAAAAGGTGCACACTGTATCCAGCTGGGGGAGGGGAAGGGAATTATTTCCCCTTACCCCTCCATCAGTCTTCTGTTTGCCAATGGGTTTCCTTGGACTTGTGCCAGTTACAGATTTTCTAGGCAGCCAGGTGAGCCGAGAGACATGGCATGTTCTAAAGTGTAGAGGCAGTTGGAGAGGTCTCCTTAGGGCAGTGGCATACCTAGATGGGGTGCAAAGCACTAAGCTTTGCAAGGAATCTCACCATGGCATGCAAGTGGCTGTCCCCCTCCCCTTATGAACCATTCCAGGCAGAGGGAGCAAAATGGAAGGATTGACCTCTGTTTTGCTCCCACCACCGGGAATGACTCTGAAGGGGAGGGGCCCCTTGCACAGCGCATTCAGGCACCTGCAAAGCTTAGTGCTTTGCAGCCCCTCTAGCTACACCACTATCCTCAGGATAAGTAAATTTTTGCTGGTGTAGGACTGAACTTGTAACAGTGATTGAAAGGGAGGGGGAGGTGTAGGATTCTACTGCATGCTGGTGTTGCTGAATTCGCCTTCTCCCTCTTTCCCTTTGCCTCCCTCTTTCCACCCCCTTCCCTCCAGAAACTCCCTGGTTCCATTCCCTCCCATCCCCATTTCTCCTACCACTCACCCCCACTTCACCTCACATAGTACCAACAGGTAGTGCCACCAGCCCACATGCATGCTGCCAGTGATTGCATTCAGCAGAATCCAGGCACCTATGCCTCAGTCCTGCCAGTTATTCTGGCAGAATGCACATTTTGCCAGCAGACAATTTAGTTTGGGTTGGGATGCCCTTCATCGCTCAACCAGCCCCCCACAATCCATACTTGTTCTCTTGGCCATTAAAACAGAAAAACTTTCAAAAGCTTTATCAGTGTCATGGAAGACAGGCCAGTCAACAACTATGAGACCCATTCAGAGGCAGTGCACTTCCACTTGATTTGTTTATCATTTTTATTTTTATTTTACTTGCAGGATTTTTCTCCCTCCTTTCTCCCACACTGAAGAGGAATCAGGGCAGCTAACAATGCAAAAACATAAAAGCGGTACAATATTAAAAACACATTTTTTATGATTCATGAGGGGCCAGAAAGTTTTTAACCAAGAAAATCATTGATCAATCCTGGTCCCATTTAGCCCTTCCTTTTGCTTAAGAAATTCTCTAGGACGGTGGTTCTCACACATTTAGCACCAGGACCCACTTTTCAGAATGAGAATTTGTCAGGACCCACCGGAAGTGATGTCATAACCGGAAGTGACATCATCCAGCAGGAAAATTTTAAACAATCCTAGGCTGCAATCCTACCCATACTTACCCAGGAGTAAGTCCCACTGACTATCATTGCTAAAAGCATATACAGAGTAGCCTGTTAAAAGTAGAGATCTGTAACATTTCCCCAAATGCAGTCATATGCCATAGTAACATCAAGTCTAATATATTAAAAATAAAATATTGAAATGCATGGGGACCCACTTGAATTTGGCCCATAACCCACCTAGTGGGTCCTGACCCACAGTTTGAGAAACATTGCTCTAGGAGGACTCACTGCCCCTGCCAATACCCCTCCAGGAGTGATGTGCACCCCACAATCCCTCTTCCCATCACTTCTTCATTCGAACCAGGGCAAGGCCCTCTCTTGACTTTTTGCCTTTATCACAGTGGCTTTTATGATTTTGCTCTTTTCCTGTTGTTTTCTTTCTCGATTGTGCACCTTTGTGAGTCCATCGCGTGTCAGCCAATCAATCCCACATTGCCTTTAGCAACAAGGGCAGGAGAAGAAATAGTTTAAAATAAATAATTTAATATTATCTCTGTTACCTTGAAAAGTACCCTATACATCAATAGAAACAAGAAAGAATCCGGAGACAGCAAAAGACAAATGCATGCATTATGGCACAAGCATTCAAGGGCCTGAGAAGTGTATCCTCACTTGTCATCCATACACATCTGGGAACAGAAACTGGCAGAAGGGTGCTGTTCTTCACCAATATTGGCGGAAGGGTGCAGGGCAGGAGGTCTGGTCTAGAGCCTCTGTTAGCCCAAAGATAACATCAGAAGGTCGCCAGTTCGAGGACACTGGCAGCTCCCTGAACAGCTGAGAATGGCGAGATCTTGAAGCAGCTGACAAGCCCAGCTGAGTGATTCTACCTGCCCTTGGTATGAGCAAGAAGCGTCTTGGTTGCCCACCATGTGAGAGATGGAGCTGCTTGTCAGCCTGCGTGGGAGAACTGGAGGCCAGAAGTGAGACCAAACCAGGAAGATCCTTTCTGAAATGTTGTTGGTTCTTGAAAGAGAGAATCTCCATGATTGTAAAAGTCCCCTTGAGGGATTTAGAAACACCTGCCTATGTAAACCACCTTGAATAAAGTCAGAGGAATAATCCGATGACCAGAAAGGCAGTATATAAATACCTAGTTATTATTATTGTTCTTAAGTGAGGAGATAAATGTGTCCCATTTTGCTGAGGCAAACATCAAGAAGATCCCATGAAAAGGATCACATGTGCAGGGTGACCAGATATCATAACCACAAAAGAGGACAAGACACCCCAAAACGTAGGACATCCAAAAAAGTAGGACATGACAAAATAAAAGCTAGAAATACTTGCATATTGATTTAAGTAAGTAATTTAAACACTATATTATTATTAAATTTAAAACTATATTACATATAATTTATTACATATAGTTTATCAATTACAAGAAGGCTATGTGCTGCCTGCCAAGTCCCACTCACAGGAAAAAGGAGGACATTTAAGTTCTTTTCCAGGACATGAGGCTAAAAAAGAGGACATGTTGCTCCTGGAGTCCCAGGTAGCAGCTGTCGTTAGGGGAGCTTAGGGTTAGCTTCAGCGGATTTCCCAGCTGCGACCATACCTGAGTCACTCAGATCTGGCCATGGTGACCCATGCCCTAGTGACTTCCAGATTAGATTACTGTAATGCACTCTACACGGGGCTGCTTCTGAAGATGGTTCGGAAATTGCAACTAGTGCAGAACACGGCTGCCCATGAAGCCACTGCTGACGGTTTATTTCCAGGCTGAATTCAAAGTGCCAGTTTTGACTTTTAAAGTCCTATATGATTCGTGTCCAGGGTATTTGAAGGACTGCCTTCGTCCATATAATCCTACCCGTCCTCTCAGGCCCTGAGAGGGCCCTTCTGACTATGCCACCGCCATTAGAGGTAAAGGGGTGGCAGCCAGAAATAAGGGCTTCTCAGTGGTGGCACCTTGTTTATGGAATTCCCTTCCCCTGGAATTAAGAACAGTTCCCTCTTTGGAGAACTTTGGGCGAGGCCTCAAGACCTACTTATTTATGAAGGCTTTTAACTGCCACGGAGAGCTGATTTTTTTTTAATGAGCTGTATTTTAATTGTGGTGATCCTGGGTGCTTTGATTGTTTTTAATGTTTCAATTGTTTTATTTTATGTTGATATCGTGAGCTGCCTTGAATCCCCTTTGGTGTGAGAGAAAGACAGGATAAAAATCCTATAAATAAATAAATAAATAAATAAATATCCTGGAAAAAGAGGACATCAGGTCACCCTGCACATGTGCTGTCCTCAGATTTTTTTAACCTCACGTGTTTGACTCTGCATAATGATGGGATACACCTTTCTGTAATACTGACAATGCTATGTACCTTGTTACAAAGAAAATACAGCAAATTCTCACTTAAAGTTGCTGATAGGTTCTTGGAAACCGCAACTTTAAGCGAAATGACTTCAATAATAATAATAATAATAATAATAATAATAATAATAATAATAATAATAATGCAGGTATTTCTATACCGCCTTTCTTGGTCCTCAGATTTCTCCTTAGACTTTATTCAAGGCAGTTTACATAGGCAGGCAATTTAAATCCCCGTAGGGATTTTTACAATTTGAAAGAAGGTTTCTATCTTTCAAGAAACCACAACATTCAGATGTTTCTTTCTTGATCTGGTCGCACATTCTGGCCTCCATCCTCCCACGCTCAGAGCAGATGGAATAGCTTGGCTCAGCTTGTCAGCTGCTTCAAGGTCGCACGGTGCCGGTGGCCTCGAACTGGCGACCTTCGGATGTTATCTTCAGGCAAATGGAGGCTCAACCCTCTAGACCAGACCTCCTGCCCTGGTTTCTATCGAGAAACCAATCTTACCATAGGCTGATTGATATATGTAAACAATGGTTACATTCCTACAGCATAATATTTCTGGTCATAAAAACACCATCAAACTTCTAAAAAGACACCCAAAACACTTCTAATATTAAGCATTGAAATAAACGTGAGCTTTCTCGTGTGGTCATTTGGGGGGCTTGGGGGTAAAACCCACACAGATGTGAGGAGAATGTGCAAACTCCGCACAGACAGTGGCCTGGAATTATTTTTTCCTCATCAACTTTATGACAAAGTGACTGTGACAAAATGACTCTAAGCGAGGACTTACTGTACAAAAAGCACTGTTGGAAAACTGCGAGAGATGCATTGGACTGACTAATGATGGAGAGAGAGGTTGCTGGGTTAGATGAACCTTTGCTCTTATTCAACAAGGCAATTCTTGGGTTCCTATGTTCCTACAAGCCTCCATTTTCAGTTGCTTGCTCCCTCTAGTCATCCTACAGATGGCCCCAGTTGTGAAAACATCATAGCCAACACTTAATGCATGACAGAAATTATGTGCAGAGCTCTTAAGAGAAGAAAGTTGTTTTTGTTTCTTTGGGTTGTTGTTTTTTTTTTGTCGAGACACCATCTTTGTCCTGCTTTCTGTTCCCCTGGCTTAGATCTCCAGTCAAACATAAGGAAGCCCTTCAAACCTAAACACCAACTCCGGACACGCAGCAAACTGTTTAGCACGGCCTCTTCCGAAACATGAGCACAGGCCTTGCAAACATCTGAGAGCTGAGCAAAAAACACACCAAAAAAACCCCATCTGTCACTCCAACAGCTATCACCCTGTCAAAATGCCCCAGAGCAGAATTCCTTCCCCTGGTTTGAAAACAGTCACCGTCCTAGCAAGTGCCACCATCGTTAGACAGCAAGTATTTTTGGAAAGATGACAGCTGGCTTGTCAGATGTTAATGCCGAAGCACTCGGCATTTGAATGTTACAACAATAATGTGCTGAGCATTTATTCCTGCATTAGTGTACACGGGGCTGTGAAAACTACTGCCTCAACACTGTAGGGAAAAATGAGGCCAGGCTGTGCCACTTCTATTCATGTTGCCGGGTTCTCACTGAATACAAATTGCCATTGTGCCTAGTTTTGTTCGTATCGGATGAGGTAGTATCATGCAAACATCTGCCACTGAAACAGATATCACCCACTAACATCCCTGGGGCAAAATTACCCCCTGTAAGGAGGAATAAGTGCTGGTTACAGTAAGAGCTCCTGATGAGATGTCACAATGACTGTCTGAAGATTTAATGGCTGAAGTTGCGTGTGCCTCCCCCCACACACAACATGCTGTATATAACTATGAAATTGTATATAACTTCAGCTAGTGAATCTTCTGATTGATTCGCAGCCCAATTCTATCCTTTTTCTGCAATGACAAAACACGTGTTCAGTTGGCGCAAAACCACTGTAAGACATTTTGCGACTAGTTGGTGCTCTGATAGGAAGGCTGGAGCTTTTCCACATGTGCCAGCAGAGGATGCCTGCTGGAGTGGGTATGCCTGGCTTAGGGGCCGGGGAGGCCAGGGAGGGGGTGGAACAGGGCGAGAAAGGGCAGCAACAGGTGTAGATGGGTGGATCGGGCCCGGGAAGGGGCGGGATCGATGGTGCTGGCGTTTGCCGTATCCTATCCACTAACCTGGCCTGATCCACCTGCATGCCTAAACTCGAACCTGCACCAGCAATTGCGCTAGCACAGGTCTAAATTGACCCATAGTGGCTGCTGGAACTTACCCTGGGGCAAGGGGACAAGTGTCCCCTTACCCCGAGGAGATCTCCAGCAGCCAAAATTTCTCTGTGGGATGCAGCATACACACCATCGCTGTTGCATTACAGTGCAGGGGTTTAGTTAGGATTGGGCTGTCAGTTAGATGTCCAGCTGGTCTACCAACGGATTTCAAGTTTTTAGTCATCATGGAGTTCATTACACATCAACATGTCTGCCTTGGAATTTGTGCTTGTCTGCCTTGAAACCCCTATATGTATGGGTACTTGAAAATAGTTTTATTGCTTTGAAAAACTTGTATTAAAATGCAAAATGTTTTCTTTGCTTCATTTCGCAATTTAAATTCATATTCAAAGAATTCTAATGCCCAAAATATGCAAAGATACTACAAAAAAACATGAAAAGTAACCCTTGTTTTTATCATTTATCCAGCAAAGCGAACACCTCTACCTATGTGTTTTGGAGGATTCCAGGCACTGAGAAAGGATCTAGGGTCCACACTCAGGCTCAGTCAATACACGCACAGTGCTTAATATGAGTCAGGTGGTAGAGGTGGTAGAAGGGATTGTACCACTTCATATTGGAAGTGGGAAGAATCACCTATTTGAATACTCTGTGACGGTGGTGCCACTAGGGTTTGTGTCATCCAGTGTGGGAGGCCAGCATGTCACCCCCATGATGGACCACCTCCCATGCAGTGGGTGGACCAATGCCCTGGGCAGTGGGCATGGTGATGCACCAATGCTCTGCCACCACTGGTTTTTTGGCTATAACTTTTGATAGAGATATTTTGACAAGGTTTGTTTCATTGCATTTTGCATGAAATTACACATTGAGTGATTTATAACATGATGGTATTACTCGAAAATACCAATATCTAAAAACTTTGGCCAGTACTGGTGACACCCCCCCGTTAGAATCACCCGGTGCAGCCCACACTCTCCACACACCCCTAGTAACGCCACTGCTCTGTGAAAAATGGCCAATGCCTCGTGCTCCATATGCAGGTTAGGATACAGCCTATTGTCAAAGAAATTATTCAAAGCATGGTTACCCATGTCACGGGCCCAAACAGCCAGCCCTCTTGAAGGTCTGGACTTTCCCATCATTACCAGAAGTAGCTACATCTGCCTGAAAGTTCAGAGCAACGTCAAAAATCAAATTGAAAACCTTTCAGTGTTGTTTGACTAGCACAAACGACCCTGTCATCTTGTCACATTGATCTTAATGTCTAATGACTCCTGGGATGACAAAGAGCTAAATATTGAATACCCCTTCCAGTGCTTTGACTTCAGATTTCTCAGCTTCTCCAAGAAAAATGAAGCACTTAATTATTTGAATAATCAGGCTGGTGAATATTTGATTGCCTGAATCAAGGATGCTTTTTCATTCTCGCTCCTGAAATAGATTGTCCATTATTTACAATCCTATAGAAAAGATACCTGTTTCCACTCTAGATATCTGAGTGATCGAAGGTAGCCGCTGTAATGTTGATAATGTCCACATAAATATACAGGTGGGCTCCCCTATACACCGGGGGGGGGCAGAATGGAACCCCCGTGGATATGGAAATCACGTATACAAGGGGTGCCTGTATACAGTAAACAGAAGGCCCCTGCCCCCAGCGTCTGTTACACTACCTTTGTGTTTTATCTATAGCAATGGCAGCATGGGTGTTTTTACTTAAACTGAAGAACTTGCTTGATTAAACTGAAGAATGTGACTACAGGTAAGGAAGAGGGAGACTAATGAATGTTAACAGGAAAGAGCATCTGCGGATATCTGCGGGCAGGAGGTCTAGTCTAGAGGGTAGAGCCTCCATTTGCCTGAAGATAACATCCGAAGGTCGCCAGTTCAAGGCCACCGGCACTGTGCGACCTTGAAGCAGCTGACAAGCTGAGCCGAGTTATTCCATCTGCTCTGAGCGGAGGCCAGGATGGAGGCCAGATCAGAACAAAACATCTGAATTATTGTAGCTCTTGAAAGATAGAGCCTTCTTTCAATTGTAAAAATCCCTACGGGGATTTAAATTAGCCTGCTTATGTAAACCGCCTTGAATAAAGTCTGAGGAGAAATCTGAGGACCTAGAAAGGCGGTATATAAATACCTGTACTACTACTACTACTACTACTACTACTACTACTACTACTACTACTACTACTACTATTATTATTATTATTATTATTATTATTATTATTATTATTATTATTATTATTATTATTATTATTATTATTATTATTAACTGAAACCGCAGATACCTGATCCGTGGATACAGGGGCCTGTCTGTATAACTTTTTATTATGGATAGACATATTATCTTATGGGGAAAGAACATCAACCCAACTCTGCCCAGCCCACAGGTGTACACATTTGATCCCTATTGCATATATGCAACATTGGGCAGAAATGGCTTTAAAAAATAACTTTGCAAGAATCGAAAGAGATAAAGATGTTTCCCCTGTCTTAACGTTTGGCCCAATTCTGAGGACTTCCACAATTTGCTGTGGAAGGTGCTCTGAGAGCTAAAGTATGGCAGAATTTCAAACATGTTTTCCCAGATAATAATGGAACTGCCATTTATGAATCACAAGTCTAGAGCCCTTTATGGTGGACAGAGTAAGAATTGTAGGAATTGTGTCTCAGTTTAAAGAAGAGGGAAGTCACATGTGACTGTTTACAGCTCACTGTCTAACTCCTGAGCTTAAAATCACGCTTCTTCACTTTTGTATTTGTTTTGAATATGTTTTGTTAACAGATTTGGGGCCTGATCCTATCTGGGCCTTGCACTGCCAGAACTCATGTTAGGCAGCACAAAAGCCCTTTATGGTGGTGCAAAAACTGGGCTGCTGTTGCATGCTTCTGAGCCATGGCCACAAATGGCGAGAGGTGCAGCCTGCACGGCAGCGGCTCCCAGAGACGCCACTATTTATGGTAAGTCGGTGACTGAGTCGTGTCATAGGAGGAGGGAGAAGGGCAACAGGAGTTTGGGATCAGGGTTGGGGAGGGAGGGGATGGGTCTTAGAGGCAACAGCATCCTATCCACTCTTTTTGAACATGCCCCGCCCCCTTTTTTTCCTTGGACTTAAACCAGCTATATGGCTGGCATAGATCCGAGAAGACCTATAGGTCACCAGGAGGCTCACAGAGTGGTAAGGGAAAAATATTTTCTTTACCTTTCCCAGGCCTTCTGATCAGACCCCTGACCTGCCCCACCACTGTCTGCAGAGAGCATCCCGCTGGCATCATTGCCAGTAGTGGGAGGGATTAGAGACTTTAATCACAAGGCAGGTTATAAATATATCTATACGTATATATTTATTTATATATTTATTATTTTTATTTATATATATTATAATATATATTTATTATTATATATAAATGAAGGAAGGAAGGAAGGAATGAATAACCACAGAGGTAAATTGGCATGCAGGAATAGAAACAACTTCCCATTGTAGAGTGCACTGGAGCCCTTTCATCTGGACTCCTGGGATATGTAGACCCAGGAATAGCTGAACAATGCTCATATTTAGATTCCTCATTACCTGGAATAAATTCAAGCTTTTGGAATAATGAGTTCAACTGCAGATCTTGAAATGCATTATAATATAATAAATTCCAAGCTGGTGTCTGATGTAGTGAAGATGGGAGAAGGGAATTGTTACCATCAAAATTCCTGTCCTAGCAGTTTAATCACAATCAGAAACCTAGGGTTTTTTCCTTTCTTTTTACAATGCGAAGAGCCCAATCCTATCCTTCCCCCTGCTGATGAAACTATGCTCAAAAAAAAGCACACCATATCCAGTTGTGGGGGGCAGACTGGGAGGCTTTGGAGAGGAAAGGGGAATTATTTCCCCTTACCCCTCCATAAGCTCCTGCTTCACAGTAGGTCTCCTCGGACCTGCGCCAACTCTAGCTGCTGTAGGTCAAAGAAAGGGGTGGGGAGGCTTCGAAAAGAGGGGATGGGATCCGATGCACACCATTTCCGCTGGATCCATTCTGTCCCGCAGTCTTCCTACCGACATTCATCTCCCTGCCCCACCCATCCCTCACCCCATTGCTGCTTCACTTGTTCTGGTGGGGGTGGCGAGAATGGTGATGGACGCGGAGCACTGCTGACTCTTGAAGCAGTGTTTTTGAAATGGCCACTGACAGAATGCTACACGCTTGCAGCCCAATCCTATGCATGTCTACTCAGAATTAAGTACCATTTGAGTCAATGGTACTTACTCCCAGGAAAGTGTGGAGAGGATTGGGCTGTTGGTCAGCAGCCATTTTGTGACAGCGGAAGCATCTTCCACTATCCTAAATCCCTCCCCTCCAACAGTCAAATCCTGCATAGGATTGGGGTGTAAATAAAGTATCAACTCCCCACATCCTGCCTTCATGTTGCATTAAAAGTATGGATTATTCCAAAGGAAAAGTAAAATTATTCCATAATTGTTTGGAATAACGCTGGATCCAAACCATAATTATTTGGAATAACGCTGGATCCAAACCATAATTATTTGGAATAACGCTGGATCCAAGCCATATTTGTTTGGAATAACGCTGGATCCATTTGGTCCTCCATATTGCTTCACACTTGAGTAAACCAGATATGTTTGGGTAGCCCACAAGCAGACAGCAGCATTTCTTCAAGATCTCCTCTGGGTCAGACCAAATGTTATGCTTACTGCCTGGTTTGACTAGGCGGTTTTCCTGTTGTTGTTGTAATTAACATGCACAAGGATACGCAAACCAGATCAGAACCATGGCCAGAAGGGGAGAAGAGTTTTAAGGCTTTACCCTTACTGTGGATCTGATCCAGATCATGCACCCTTCACATACCATTTACATTAGACTTCCACTCACAGATTGGCAAAGGGAGAGGAATCAATGCAGCCAAGGGCTTACCCAGTTTGATGGTATGTGATAGTGGATGCTTCCAACATGCTTCCAAGTAGTGGATGCTTCCAACATGGCCACTTAATTCTGCCAGGCACATTTCAGGCCCTCTAATGGAACACTGCTGTGCCTTGGACAACACTGTAGTCAGAGAATCTATACAAGCAAGTCACAGAATGCAAACTACCACTGTGGATTATAGGTGGGGGCAGTGGTGTAGCTAGAGGGGGGGTGCAAAGCACTAGGTTTTGCAGGCGCTTGAATGCAGTGCAAGTAGCCCCTCCCCCTTCCCTTTGGAGCCATTTTGGGGCATTACACCTCCATTTTCCTCCCACTGCCCAGAATGGGTTCAAAGGGGAGGGGGAGGGGCCACTTGCACAGAGCGTTTGCAAAACTTAGTGCTCTGCACCCCGTCCAGCTATGCCACTGGGTGGGAGATATAATTTGGGGATCCTTCCCACATAAAAGAACTTATGAGAAGAAAACGACCATGTCGAAGAAAAGGGTCTTTTCCCAGTTCTTCTAGTTCTCTGCATGGGGGTAGTTCATAGAGGATCATTCAAAAATATGGTACCTCACCTGCAATCAGAAGTGGCACGTTTCATTTTCCAGTTCAGGATTCTTCCCTCATCTGGCTGCATCCAGCCAGAATGCAGAAAGAATGCAGACTGCATGTAAGCAGGAAGGTACGTGTGCAGTGCGTCAATATTCCAGCCTTGTCTTTTCAGGATTGTTTTTTTCTTCTTCTTTTAATACGTCTATCTGAAATGAAAAGATTTCCCAGATACAAAGAAATCAAAGAGAAATGGGACGATTGGGAGGCCTTAAAGCAAGCCATCCCCCCTTTTGTTTCTACCACACACACACACACACACACACACACACACACACACACACACACTGCTGTATATAGATATATGGCAACCCTTCAGAAGAAGCAAAAGACATGACCTCACTGTTCATTTCCTTAGACAATGATTTTCCTTTCAGATGGCGAGAATCTAGTATTTCTATTAAGCCTAAACAAAGCGCTAATATAATTCTTCAAGCAGTATATAAAAAATTCATTATCCCTTTGAAGGCCAAACAAGTTGGAGCACTCGCCGAATAATGCACTGGATCTTACGAACGATCAGCATCTCTCTTGAATTTGTGTGCTTCGCGCACAGATGGTATTTATTGACAACAACGCTGAAGAAAATGCTTGGCTGGTATTCAGTGTTTATTAAAGTGGACCCCGGGGGCACTGAAGCCGAGATCACGTCCTTTATATGAGCAAAATGCCTTATTGCATACATTCCATAACATTAATTTGGTAAATCTGTTCCTTCAGACACCAGGTCCCAGGTGGATTAAGATATGTACTTCTGCAAAACTGGCAATGCCACGTCAGGTTTCATTGTAATGCGATGGAGCTCCTGCTGTGTATGAAATGAAGGATCTCAGCATCTATAGATGTTTTCAGCTGTTATACTCCAATGCCAGACTGAAATTGTAAAAGGGGGGGGCAGCATA
The DNA here is from genome assembly GCF_035046505.1 of Tiliqua scincoides. Lineage (NCBI taxonomy): Eukaryota > Metazoa > Chordata > Lepidosauria > Squamata > Scincidae > Tiliqua > Tiliqua scincoides. The sequence goes on from NC_089823.1 coordinate 228,971,692, forward strand.
TACCAGCTTCTCATCTGTGGAAAGCTATAGATGGTCCCAAATCTAGATGTGTGGCACACTTGTACTTGCTACCTTCAGGCAGATCTGAGTGTGCATTTTTTCAGTGTCTAGCCTTCATGGTTATGGAGATACACAGTGAGGACAAAGTAGACAAGGTGTATGCGTTGGAGAGTTGCTAAACTATCAGAAACAAAGGCCAGAAGTCGATGTTTGTGGCAAACAGAAGATTCCCAGTCTTGTCTTTGCTGCCCACATGCAGAAGGATGCAGAGATGTCACGTAAAGGAGGAGGTGGTGGGTGGGATTCTCCTTTCTCTACTCACTGCTTCTTGTCTACAACACCTGCTGGTGTCCCAGCGCTGGGAGCAGTGAAGTCACAATGTCCCATGATGTTAAAATGTCACTTCCGGGTTCTCCCCAGAGGAGGGGGCACTGGTGGCTTTGTGCGCCCCTCTCCTGCTCAACCTTCAGAGAAGGAATGGGGTGTGCGAAGACTGCAGGGCAAGGCAGTCACTTCTGGGTTCTCCCTGAATGAGGGGGTGCTCAAGAAGGAATGGGACATAAAGCCACCAGTGCCTCCAACAGACAGGCCGGGAGCTGCCCGGAGCACTGCAGATGTGGGCGATGCTGCTACCACTTGCTGCCTGGAAAGTCTGTGCCTGGTGCCCATCCCCCCATGGCACCCAGGCTCCTACCCTGTTATCACCACACCCAAGATACACCTCTGGCAACACCTCCCCTAAGCTGCTTTTCACCAACTAGTGTTTCAAGAGTTGCCAGTCAAGTGCCAAAAAACAGACTGACAGAGGGGATGTAGAAGAAAATCTATGAGAAGGGGAAAGATTATCCCCTTTCCCTGCCCACTGATTCTGAACTGCAGGTGTCCCTCTATATTGCCATCTCTACCCCAAATGGCTCCTTTGGCGATTGGGAGGGGCTGGTTGCATGGCATGCCGCAACGCCTGCAGTACTTATCTTGCCCCCCTTAGCTACGCTACTGCATGGGAGAAGTGGACTGAAGGCAGTTGTGCAGGTCTTCTTAGACCCTCAGAACAGATATTAAAAAGAATAGAGCTGGTTTGGTTCTGCTTACTGGATAAGAGACACTTTTTCAAGTGGGTGCTCCTTTTTTTAGCAGGGGGAGAGTAACTGGCCCGCCTCACCCCAGCAGTGTCTTCTAGTGGCTGTCTGCTGGTGTTCTTTTGCATCTTTTAGAATGCGAGCCCTTTTGGGACAGGGAGCCATTTAGTTATTTGATTTTTCTCTGTAAACCGCTTTGTGAACTTCTGTTGAAAAGCAGTATATAAATACTGTCAATAATCAATATTCTCCTTCCCTCTTGGAAATAGAAGAGATCGCTAAATAGAATACTGAGCAGAAAATGCACAACATCTTTTTTGCGTTATTTCATTTAGCAAGTGCATGTTTAAAAAGCTAACCGCATAGATCTAGAAGAGGAGTTGACCTAGAGAAACCGATGAGCATTGCTTTTTATATTGTTGTATTAGTGCAATTTACTTACTGTGAAATGCCCACCTTATTGAATCTTATTTTTTTCCAAGCCATTTTGACAATAAAATGCAAGGCATCCAACTTAAATAAATAACTGAATGCTATTGTCTCTGAAAGACAGACTGTACTATTTAGGGAAGATGTAAATATGAATGCAAGAGTCATTTCATGCATAGATGGGATTTATGGATTCATATAATGGGCAAGTGACTCATACAAGAACCTATTCTTCTGTTCTCATATGCCTTCAATTTAGCAGCATTGTTACTGTGTGGAAAGACAGAATCTTTTTTTTGGTCGACTCAAACATAGTATAAAAATTTCATGGCCAAGATGCTGCTACTTTCACAGTTATTTGTTAGTTTCAGCTGGTGATTGGAGAGCCTGGATGTGTTGTTGTTCAGTTGTTAAGTTGCATCCAACTCTTTGTGACCCCATGGATTACAGCAAGCCAGACCCTCTGTCTACCACTAGCTTCCAGAGTTTGTCCAAATTCATGTTCTTTGCCTCCATGATGCTATCTGACCATCTCATCCTCTGCCATCCCCTTCTCCTTTGGCCTTCAGTTTTTCCCAGCATCAGGGTCTTTTCTAAAGAGTCCTCCCTTCTCATGAGATGACCCAAGTATTTCAGCTTCAGCATCTGTCCTTCCAATGAACAGTCAGGGTTGATTTCCTGTAGGATTGACTGATTTGATCTCCTTGTGGTCCAGGGGACTCTCAAAAGTCTTCTCCAACACCATAATTCAAAAGTGTCTATTCTTCGGTGCTCAGCCCTCCTTATGATCCATCTCTCACAGCCATACATTACAACTGGGAAAACCATAGCTTTGACTAGCCTAGACGCCTTTAAAAGGGGATTGGACAAGTTTCTGGAGGAAAAATCCATTACGGGGTACAAGCCATGATGTGTATGCGCAACCTCCTGATTTTAGAAATGGGTTATGTCAGAATGCCAGATGCAAGGGAGGGCACCAGGATGAGGTCTCTTGTTATCTGGTGTGCTCCCTGGGGCATTTGGTGGGCCGCTGTGAGATACAGGAAGCTGGACTAGATGGGCCTATGGCCTGATCCAGTGGGGCTGTTCTTATGTTCCTATGTTCTTACTATATGGCCCTTTGTTGACACGGTGATGCCTCAGCTTTTCATTAAGTTGTCTAGGTTTATCAAAGCATGGATGTGTTACTTCTACCTATTCATTTTTATTTCACACTACTGGTGTAGTTCGTGCCGATTTCTACATTGGGTGAGTTTCATATGTTCTTCCAAGAATATCAGATTACCTGCAGTGGAATCTTCACATTGCAAAGGACACTGGGGCATGTTCTAGGGCACTCGGTCTCGCTTTGTTCCAGGAGGGGACTGGGCAGGCCCCTGTTGCAGTGTAAGATCAAGAGAGTCCCCCAGAATATATCCAGTGCTCCCCTACATTAAGGGATGAGTGAGTCCCAACAATCTCGAGGGGTTAATTAGCTGACCTCAAAACAACCTGAACTCAAATTGACTTGATGGGCATAGATTTAAGTTTAGCCTCATTCCAAACCCTCAAGTTTGGGAGTATTGTAGGCTAAAGACTTCTCAACATAACCCCTCTCCGAAGCTTTCCCTTTCCATAAGAACATAGGAAAAGCCTGCTGGAATAGATCAAAGGGCCAGCTCATCAGGGGTCCTGTTCCGCACAGTGGCCCACCAGCTGCTTCTGCAAAGCCCACAAGCAGAAAGGATAGGCGAACTTCTCTCCCCCCGTTGCTCTCCTGGAATGGATATTCCGAGGCATAAGTTTTCACAGGATGTATCTGGTGGTGACAGCTAGAGTTGCCAGCCAAAAAATTATCCTGTTTGTATTTCACAACACTCGGCACTAGCAGCGTTGACACACCGGTAGAAGTTATCAACAGCTACCCAAAGCTGCGCATTCTCTTCTTCCTCAATATAAGAATTTCCTCAATGGCAGCGGAATTTAATCTCCTCAAATCCGTGTCACCGGCTACAGGCTTATAACAACTCCACGGTCTCCGCTGCCAATAAAATGAAAAGGAAAAGTGATAAGACTTTCTGGTAATCACAAGGAGAATTTTAAAAAGCAAATGGCTTCTTTTACCTTTCAGAGTTCTTCTGTTTCATTTTTGTTTGGTTGCCTGGTTTGTTTTTATTTTATCCTCCTGACACTTTGCATAGCAAGCATCAGAGACTGAGATCCTACAGCAGCTACCGTGGGTCCTGGCCTCTCAGTAGGCCTGGCCTGCCTATATCTATAATTTCCAAGGTGACAAACAAGCTTTCATGACTGCCATTATATCTTCTCCCATCCTATTGACAAACAGGAGTTCTCCTCCAGAAGCCTTTGTGTCACCTCACAGTCCTGTGGGGGAATGCACCCATTTGTGGGTTGTGGAGCACTGAGATGAACCAGTGAAAGACCCAGTGGCATAGCTATAGGGGGCAGCATGGTAAGTACAGCAGACACCAAAATGTGCCATGTAAGTAGCCCCACCCACTTGCCATCGGAGCCACTCTGGGCAGCACCATCGCTACCCAGAATGGCTCCAATGGTGAGTGGGAGGGGCAGTTTAAATGGCACATTGTGGTACACGCAGTACTTACCGCACCACCCTGCTGTAGCTATGCCACTGGACAGATCTCATTTGTTGCCTCCTCAAAACCATCTAACCTCCTGAAAACAGCAAGACAAGTGGTGCCTTGGATTGTCACCCAGATAGGAGGGGTTCCACAGGGGGTAGTTAGCCATGGGTCCCTCTATAGAGTTGGCCTGGGTGCCCTGGGTATACGTTATCCATCCGTTTCCACCACTCAGTGCAGCCTTCTGCAATTCAAAATGTAGCATTTGCAATCAAAACAGACTCCAGTCCTGTTCCCACCAGTACAATCAGAGGCGTACCTGCCGCATGGAGTAGGCTGGCCATCTTCAAGAGGGTTTTGCCAGTTAGTTTAGATTTATGAGTTGACACCAGTCTTTATGAATTGAAGTATGCAGCTAGCTCCTGACTGTTGACAGAAAGAAACCCAAGCAAACAGACTCAGGTTAAAACTCAGCTGAAAAGGATCGTTGGACCAGCTTCAATCCCTAGACAGGGATGCTCTGCCTTCCAGAATCCATAACAAATGGGATCAGCACATTTGTCACCTCTATTTCTGCCTTCATATGCAGCTCACAGACCTAAAATCCTTATATTTATACTATGTTTGTGGTTAGAATGCTTGTACTTGTGTATATTCAGTTACAGCCTTGATAGTACATTTCTTTGCACAATTATTTTCACGTATGTTATGGTGATCCAAAGGGTGAGCTGGAAAGGAACCAGGCTGGGAAGGAATGTGGTCCTTCTCGGCACAGTTGAGTCACATTTAAATCACACAACAAGCAGGAGCATGAAGTTGGGACCGTGCCTTTCTCCTATCCTGGGATCTGCCCATTAGCGAGCAACCTTGCACTTTGGGTTACCTGTGAGAGACAGAAAAACAGAAGAGAAACATCTGAGACTGATGTTCCCTTTCTAGCTCCTTTCTCTTTTTATCTCTGTTGCTGTCTCTGTCACACAGCCGCACACACTCACTCTGGGTAGCTCTGACTGGAGAAGTCATTAGGAGATGGGAAGCATTTGGTCTCTCTGCGTTAAAGAATTAGGCAGGTTGCTTATTCAAAACGGGGAAAAGGTTTCTTGAACAAAAAGGGGAAATGCAAGACAGAAGATAAACAGCCTCATTCTTTGCAGGAGACCAGAGACAAAACTCACAAGAAAAATCTAAACCATCTCACCAATGCAACCACTAGAGCACATGCTGCAACTTGCAGGGAGGCAGTCTCAAGAGGTCTCCTCCGGATCAAGGAACATTTGTTGGCCAAGGATAAGCCTATGTTACCTGAATGGATCTACTTGAACTTGCAGTGATTTTGTTGGTGCAAGTCTGAGTGGACCCGGGAAGGTGGATCAAGGCCAGGAAGGGAGCTGGCTATCGATATTGCCCCCTTCCCAGCCTCAACACACACCCCTTCCTGGGCAGGTCTCAGCCCCGTTCTTCCCCCTCCTTGCCCTGCTTCACACACCTCACTGCCTACCCTCACATTAACTTTCAGGCACCAGGGCTTTTCCTGGTGCCAGGAGGCAGCAGCCTTGGAAGTGAGGCAAGAGAGCCATGGATGCTTTCCCAGGATGGGCAAAGAGGATTTTGAAGGCCTCTTTCAAAATCAGACAGGCTCTGGGTCAAGGCCTGTCCAGGTCTGAGTAGGAAGACAAAAAGAAGAGGTGCAGACAGGGTAAAGATGCTGGATACCTGTCTTGGTGCTTAAGTTGCCAGCTTGATACTTGCTTGATACCTGATACTCAGGCACATAATGCTCTTAGGCACATCATGCTAGGGAGAAGGAGAGCAGTTGTTGAGGTCTATAGCCATTCCACTGGATTGTTTCAACCCTAAGCTAACATAAGCTAACATAAGGAGTTCTCCATTTGTTTTCAGATGGTTCTTGATGGGTTTCTATTGCCCATCCCAAGCCAAGAGGCCATTTCCCAATGTGCCACACCTTGGGAAGGGTGCATTTTGATTCCTCACAGGATCTGTGCCTCAATTAACAGAAGGCTCTGATTGAATTGTCATCCACATTGGCGAAGGGAGACCAAAGTGCTACAGCCACTTCTTTGGTGATCACAAAGGTCCTGCTTATCTTAAAGCCAGGAAGTTCCCAGTACAGCGAGATTATTTAGAAGCCTGAATAGGGTGGCAGGATGAGGTGTGGCTACTTGTGGACTTTTCCAGGAGGCTTCTCCAAGTCAGAGAGGGGAAGGGGTTTGTTTGCTCCAACCATCCTTTTACTGAAGGCTTGTGGGCCTGATGCTCTGTTCTAGATCCTGGGCCATTCTCTCTGTGTGCCTGTTGAGCAACAAAGCAGTGGAGTAAAACAACTCTAGAGTTAACCCTTTACATGCTGGACAACACTGGTCTTTTCCCCAACCCAAGGGTTCTCAAACTCTCCAGGAGTTTGAGCCCCGCGGTAAGTTATTGTGGAGAAGGGGGGAATGGAGCAACACAATCACCTGGATTATGCCGCTTTTGAGGGGCACAGGGGCTTTCCTGCACTCACCAGAGGCTGCAGCAGGTTCCTGGGGGTGCAAGAAGCCCCACATGAGCCTCCACAGGGCTCCCCGAAGTGTGCAAACTATCAAAATAATGATTGTGACCCACTTACGGTTTTGCCACTGAAAATTGGAGGTGGGTCATGATCATTATTTTGAGTGTCTGCACACTTCAGGAGGCTCAGATGGGGCTGCCCCTACCCCCAGGAGCCTACTGCAGCCCCTGGTGCATGCAGGAAAGCCCCTGCGCCCCTCAAAAGCTGTGTGATCCAGGCTCATAGAGGAGGCTGCCCATACTTTCCACATGCTTGCATATTAATACTATCAGTGGGAGAAAGTGAGCTGCTATGTGCATACTACTGTTCTGGTTTTATTTCTGCATCTGGCCAAGAGGTGCTCATGTTGTCCTGCTTTCTGCACTTCTCGTTTGACTTCCAGTTGCTGAACTGAGAATGCAGGAATGTGCTCCATGGAATCAGAAAGAGATGGAGTCCCTAATGAATTCATCTTGCTTATCCCCACGATCGTGCAGCGAGATGAGCTACTGAATGAAATTGTTTGTTATAGCACTTTGTCCAATCTACCGCAGTTCTAAATGTCTCCGGTGATAGAGAAAAACAGTTTCTTGCTACTTACTAGGAAGCGAGAATGTGTCAGCTAATAAATGCCTGGGTTCGGGCTGTGACATTTACAAGTCGCCAACTCCTCTGTGCAGAGCACTCAAGCTGACGGCATACATTCGGAAACTGGTGTCTTAATTGTCATGCCGTTTTCCCAGCAGACTTGTCAGAAAGCTTTCCGGTGAGATCCCAGGCAGACGTACATGACCACCAAAGTCGAAGAGCAGAGCAGAGATTTTGACACAAAGGGTTTTGTGGAGGGTGCAATACCTAGAGGCTGTGTGCATCAGTGGTGACTCAGCACCCAGGTTTCAGAATATAACGTCATTTCAAAAAATCTGATGCCTGTTTCCGTAAGGGAAGATTGAGTTTCTTATCACATATTCCTGGCAAAAGAAAACAACAATGGAAAATCTTCCACTTAATGGATTTGTGCATCAAACCAGGCATTTCCAGACAGAGGACATGAAGTCATTTTTTTTTTAAAGGCAGAGAGATGTGTGTAAGTATAACATACTTGTGAAGTGGAAAAGCCATTGACAGGTAAGTAAGATCAGTTTCTTAAGAACATAAGAAGAGCCCCGCTGGATCAGGCCAAGGGCCCATCTAGTCCAGCTTCCTGTATCTCACAGCAGCCCACCAGATGCCTCTGGGAGCACACACAAGACCACAAGATACTTGTATCTCACTGCCACCCACCTGCATCTGGCATTTTATCTACCCACGCACTCCCCCCCCCCAACAAAGACATCAGACTGCACTTGGGTTTAACTTGGGCCACTTTATTAAACACATGTCCATGAAACCTACTGAACACACTTCCCCTCCCTTACCAGTCTGGGGAAGCAGTACTTGGCAGGTACCAGATTTTTACCTATAACAATCTGCCCTATCATGAAACTGAGTGAGAATTTGAGTGATTTTAGCCTTACCAGGCTTGTGTTGGTTGTTTTCCAACACAGGGTTCCTTGCACATGTTACTCTGGAGTCCTGAGTAGTTTACTAAGCTGCTTCTAGCCTGTGAGCATGAGGTACAGTAAGTTCTTGTTATACACTAGAGTTAGGTTCCTAGAAAACCTAGTGTATACCAAGTTAGCAGATACTGAGTCTGGTTAGGTTCCAAGGGACCCTTTTCACCATACACTCATACAGATTTATGAACCTGAATCTTAACTTGAAGTCTTTAGGGCTAGGTGATAGTGAGGGCTTATCAACATCTCCATCATCTGATGCTTCCTCCTCTGTGCTGGCTATCCCTCAACTTGTTGAAAGTTGCTGGTTCAACAACAAGGCCTCAGAGTTCAGCGGTGGGGAGGGGGTAACTTCCACCTATCCTTTTTTCACCTGCAACTTGGGGCAGGTAACTGTCTTTTGATATAGGTATTCCCTGATATCTATGGGAGATAGGTTCCTACTGCTTCAGTGGATAGGAGAGAACCCTACTCAGATTCCTTCATCACGTAGATGACTAATCTCTCTTCATTTGCAAAATGCAACTGCTTTGCACTACAGGAAGCGGCGGAAAGAACTCTGTGGACAGCAGAGGAAGCAGACAAAGAATACTAGACTTTACTTCCTGTTAGTTCCTTCTGCCGCTTCCTGTAGCATTAATATAGTAGCTCTAAGTCTAGCGTTCTCAGAGCCTCTTCAGCCTAGAAAAGGGACACGATTGAGACATGCAAAATTATGCAGGGGCTGGATAGAGCAGATAGAGAAGACACTCTTTTCCCTCTCAGTTAACACCAGAACCAGGGGACATCCACTAAAGTTCAATGTTGGGAAAGTTGGGACAGACAAAAGAAAATATTTCTTTACCCAGTGTGTTATTAGTCTGTGGAACTCCTTGCCACAGGAAGTAGTGATGGCATCTTGCCTAGAAGCCTTTAAGAGGGGATTGGACAAATTTCTGGAGGAAAAGTTCATCACGGGTTACAAGTCATGGCAGGTATGTGCAAGGTAGAGGTAGACTGCCTATGATTGCCAGATGCAGGGGAGGGCACCAGGACGCAGGTTGTGTCTGTTGTCTAGTGTGTTCCCTGAAGCATTTGGTGGACCACTGTGAGATACAGGAAACAGGACTAGATGGACCTTTGACCTGATCCAGCGGGGCTCTTCTTATGTTGCTTTCGTTTTCACAGTGGTCTGTAAGCAAAGAAAAAAAGCTGCATTTTGCAAAGCTTTGGCAAACAAAGAGGGGTGAATCATGGGCGCCACGGGGGGGGGGATTTGTGAACCACAGAGAATTGAAGTTGTGCATACAGATTCCATGGATATGGGGGGGGGCATCTGAACACTGTAAAGTGTTTGCACAAACTGCAAACTGGGCCATAACCATTCATTGTGCTTTGTGAATAGCAGCTTAATAATGATAAGATTAAACAACCAATGTTGTGGCACTTTAAAGACTAACATATTTGTAGTAGCATAAGCTGTCAAGGACTACAGCTCTCTTCACCAAATACGGAAAGTGTGAGCCTGTACAAACACACTGGGGTACAAGAGGAAAAAAATTGCAAGCAATCGGCCAAAAGGATATGAAATGTGCAAGCACTGACCACTGCTGTGTAAAGCTTATATGTAAGAGATTACAGTGAGGATTCACAACAGCAGTACTTTGTGATAACACAACCTTCCTATGCAAGGATAAGGAACTGTATAGTAACACTGGTTGGCATCCTTCAGTCTCGGAAGACTATGGTATCACGCTCTGAATGGTGGTTCTGGAACAGAGTGTCCTCTCCAGTGCGCAAAGCCTGAGTAAAGTAGGTATGGAGGCTAGACTGTTACCCATGCAGCAAATCCCCCCTCTCCACTTTGCTGAAATGGTCCAATGGAAAGACAGAAGCCAATACGGTTGGTTCCAGCGGCGTCGCAGGAGTTGCCAGAACGTGACTGTGTTCAGTCATGAACTGCTCCAGGGACTCTGGCTCCGGATTTTGCCTCGAGGTTGACTCCTGAAACCTTTTCCATAACTGGATGTAGCCACAAGGCAGTGGAGGTTTGGGATCAGAGTTTTCCTTCTCTCAGTTGAGCTGCCTTCCCAGGCTGACAAGTCCCATCTACCCGGTGGCTGTTAGTCGCCTCTAGAAAACTATTGTCCTTATTTAAGCCTAACAGATGGATTCAAGCCTCTGAACAGTGAGACCAATTGGCCAGTGAGTGCAAGCAGTGCACCTGTAATTATTTTTATGTAAAGCTTAAATGAATGCAAAAAGCCCAGTGATAATTTACAACTGGATTAATCATATAGACGTCCTGATTAAATAAAAAGGCAAATAAAAATATTATGTTCACCTTTTCTAGTATACAATAAAAGGCTTCTAATTCTTTCCGAAAGTTGTGATTCCTCCCAAATTCATCTGCAATGTGTCACTTTAACGACAACTGAATATTCAGATAATTTATTCTCCCATTCATTAATGGCTGGACTATTAACGAGCTCCCAATGTTTAGTGAATAATATTCCAGCAGCGTCCATTATACAGGAGATTATTTCTCTGTAGAACATTGGTAAATTGGGGGCATAAATCAAGAATAAAAAAATATATAGTAGGTTCCAAATCTGTTAAATAATATGTTTTGTACCTTACCAATCCAATTACATGCTAGCCTCTGTGATGGTAAGCAGGTTCACCATGCATGATATAATAGTCTCTCTCTCTCTCTCTCTCTCTCTCTCTCTCTCTGATTTGATTTGAATTGAATTTTCAACAAGATGAATTATAAATACTGGTTATTTCAGCAAGTCTGTGAGATTATTTTGGCATAACTACCCCTGATTTTATCACAAAATTTTCTCAAGTTGTGCAAAGTGTAAAGTTTCTTTAAACTTCCATCTGTGTTCCCTTTAGGAGTGCACAAATACCCCTCCAGCTCAAGCACTGTGTATGTTTCAAGTGAAATATGCATAAATCCTCAAGGGTTTGCAGCTGATCTATGTATTCATTCACAGATGACTCACAAGATAAGGTGGGAGTTACCTGGTACCCTTCCCTGGAACTCAAGCCTGCTGTAAGCTTGAAGGATGGGGAAGGTGGTGGCAGAGATGACTGCAATTGCTCCAGGTGCCTCCACCACAAACTCCTCTTTTTCTATCCCAAGGTAACCTCTTAGGGCAGACAAAGGGAAAGCAGCATCAGTGGTTAATCATATGCCCTTTCCACCTATTCAAAGCAGGCTACAATCAGAAGTAACATTAAACCTCACCCCCCCCCCCCCATTTTTTGCAAGCATTCAAGCAGAGTTGTTCACTGTTTTGAGCTTACCAACTCAGAGCCCAGTCCTATCCAATTTTCCAGTACTGGTGTAGTTGTGCCAGTGGGGTGTGGGCTGCATCCTGCAGTGGAGGGGCAGTCACTTGGGCCTCCTCAAGGTATGGGAACATGTGTTCCCTTACCGCAGGTCTGCACTGTATCTACACCAGAGCTGGCAAGTTGGATAGGATTGGGCTCTCAAATGCTCACAACACCCCTAATTCCCAAACCTTTATGTATGTTTATGTATTGTTCAATAGCTTGGGCCCACTGAATCATACATTTTTTTAAAAACTGGTTCCATTTATTCCCTTGGAATTCTATAATGTCTTCAGAAGGGGGAAAAAGTTGCAGTTAGTCAATCTGAATCAAAGCTCACCTTAGAGTTGTCTTTTTGTTTCTTTATTTTCTCCTTCCTCTTTCAATCCAATTTACAGATCTTTATCTTCAAAACACTGAAGGGAGGGGAACCAGCATCACTCAGTCAGAATAAGTGAAATGTTTGTCATTATTAGCAACATCAATCTAATTCATCTTTGTATAATTTATTTAAAAGACAGTGAGGATGCAGGGTTTGTTGAGGGCACAGTGGAAGCATTTCCATTTTATTTAATCTCTAAACAGCTGCAGAAAACAATCTGACTTGATTATTTCTGTTTATATTTATGAACCAACATCAGGTATCTTAAAACGCAAGGCTTTTGTTCCAGAGAAGTTTTTTATTTACTTACAGCGCAATCCTGACTGGTCCTTGGGCCGGCGCAAGTCCCTTGCGCTGGCCCAGGAGGATCGCAAACATGCTGCAAGGCACATTTGTGCCTCCTCGTGAGTTGTCTAGGCCAGTGCACAGAAGTGTGCCAGCCTGTGGAGACCGACTTAAGCCTTCACACTGACAGAGGCACTGAGCCTTGTGTCAGCTGTGCTGGGCTGATGCAAGGCTCTGGGGTGGGCAGGGAGGAGGCGGGAGGGAGGCGTTCCGGGGTGGGCGGCCCCAGGGGCGGGTGGGCAGGGAACAGGAAGTGGGGCTGGCACCAGGCAGTTATGCCAGATCCCAACCCCCTTTCAGGAAGAGTGCAGAGCGGCTTCAAACCTCTCTGCTCTCTTCATACTTGTGCCACCTCAGGAGGTGGCGCAAGTCAGAGGAAACCCATTGGGGCCAGGGTGGCTTACCTGGAGGTAAGGGGAAAGTTTCCCCTTACCTCTGACTGAGCCACTTTGGGCACCTGTCCTACACTGGATACAACACAATCCTCTTGGTTCCAGCACAAGTTAGGACTGCGCCCATAGTTAATAGAAGTGTGTGCATGTGTGTTTCTGCGTGTGTAAACTCTTTACAAAGAGACTCTGCAGCTCTGCAACTAAAAGCCATTATGCAAACAAAGTAAATTCACATGTAGAGATGGATCTATATAGGCGCCTGGCCTAGATGTCTTTAAAAGGGGATTGGAAAGATTGATGGCAGAAAATTCCACCACAGGTTACAAGCCATGATGAATAAATGCAACCTCTGGGTTTTAGAGGTAGCCTATCTCTGAACGCCAGATACACGGGAGTGGCAACAGGATTCAGGCATCTTGTTGACTTGAGTGATCCCAGAAGCATCTGTTGGGCCACTGTGAGATACAGGAAGCTGGACTTGATGGTCCCTTGGCCTGATCCAGCAGGGCAATGTTTATGTTCTTAAGAGGTTGCTTTAGTTGAACAATATGCTTGTGGCAGGCGACATCTTGGTGTCCAAGGTAAAAATTCAGATGGTGCTCCCCTCCCCACCACAGCAGTAAAAACATCACAGAAGGAATGGCAAGTTGCTGCCCATTCTTGAGACCCCCAAATCTACCCAAGGGCAGGGAGATTATTTTTTTCTAATAAATTATTTTCGCTCGCCATCCAGCTTGTAGACTGAGGATGTTTGAGTAATGTAGCTTGCCTCCACCCTGACAGCCCAATCTTCACCTCACTGCTGATCGTAAAAGGTGCTCTGACAGTGTGCAAGTCAGTACACTGTTGGGAGCGCTGACAGGAAAGCATGTGCCATCCCACCCTCCACCCCCTATCAGCAAGGGAATCCGGCTGATGGGAAAGCCCCAGGCCCTGCTATTTTGCTGGCACAGATTTAGGAGCCTCTATGTCAGGCTTTGCAGCCCGACGTGGAGGACAGGATACAGCAGAGCAGAGCTCCACCAGTTCCATCCCTTCCTAGACCTCCTTGGAGACTTTCTGGCAAGACCTGAAGACTTTTCTTTTCAGACAAGCTCTTTGAATCTCACTCTTTTTAACATCTGGCGTTTACAGGTTTGGGGTTTTTATAAGATGGCTGCTGCCACTCTCATGCTTTATTGTATTAATGTTTTATTTTGCCGTTTTAAGATATTTTTAATTGTTACAGGTTTTATTGCCACTCCAATGGGGCTACCCAGATCTGCACCAATGATTTAGCTGGCACAGATCCGAGCAGCCCAGTGTAACACCTGGAGGGGGGTTAGGATATGGCCTAGATTACCCAGGCTGGTCCCACCCACCACCCACTGGTCCACTCTCCCCCCATCCTGAAATGCCCCTGTTCTGCCCTATCACCACTCTCTCCAACCCCCCATGCTGGCCTCCCTAGGCTAGCACAAACTCATCCTTTGCTGGCTGGGATCCGGCATGAGGAGGTTGGCACGCGTCTTCACACCAGCCTCTTGCGCTTACACAAAGAGGCACAAATGTGTCTTACAGCAAGGAACTTACCCCAGCTGAGCACACCATTTGGATTGCACTCGTAATCTATCATTTGTGTTTTAGGTGTGATTTTATGCTGTTTGTATTATTTGTAAGTGTTTTTTGTAAGCCACCTCCAGGGAGAAAGGCAGGGTAGAAATAAGCACGTAGGTAAGTTTTGCTCCCACTGCCCGGAATGGCTCCAAAAGGAAGGGGCTGTTGCATACTACGATGAGGCTCCCTACAAAACTTAGTGCATTGCACCCCCTCTAGCTACACCACAGATAATATAGTTCTACAGTTGCCCTTTTGAAATATGCCTACCATTTTAATGCTTTGGAATAGGCTATAGTTCTCTCTGAAGCAAAGCCATCATCATTTATATCTTGCCTAAATTAAGGGTGATCCATTGGCTATTTATGCTGTCCACCCTGGAAGTTTATGTTCTGTGTACTGCACCTTAAAATCTTGGGCCCCTGCCAGAGGGGAGGAAGCTTAAAGCTTTAGTGTGAATCTGTGTTGTGTTCTGTAGATATTGAGGGACACCAACCAAACTGGAAAGGAACTCTCCTCTATGACCTTGTTCATAATAAATACAGACATCCATTCAACCAAATTAGCCAAATTTAGGACAGATTAACATTATCGCTTTAAATGAGGCAGAAAGCCTGCCTTTGCAAATTTTGCTTAGTTACAGTTGTCACTCCAATTGCTCACTTCAATTAAAGGTTCAGGATAACTTTAAATATGCATCTTAGCTCATGGTTGTAAGGCATTTTTGCACTTTCTTGTGAAAAAAAAAGAAGGATTGAAAACAAAATGACCAATATTATAATGGAAAAGGTGCAGAAGAGCGTGACCAAAATGATTACTGGCCTGGGGCACCTCCCTTTCCTCATAAGGGAGGTGCCCCAGCCCAGTAATCATTTTGGTCACTCTCTTCTGTAACTTTTCCATTTCCACTATATCCTTTTTGAGATGTGATTACCAGAACTGGATGCAGTACTCCAGGTGCAGCCTTACCATTGATTTGTACAACAGCATTATAATATTGGCCATTTTATGCTCAATTCTTTTTTTAATGACCCCAAGCATGGAATTAGCCTTCTCCACTGTTGCCACACATTGGGTTGGCACTTTCATCAAGCCGTCCATCAGCACCCCAAACTTGGGCCAGCATCTCAGTTGCCCTCCTATGAATCCTCTTCAGCTTGTCAATTACCTTCCTAAAATGTGGTGTCCAAAACTGGATGTGATGTTCCAAGTGAAGTCTGACTAGTGCAGAATGGCTTCAGAGCCTGGCTTGGAAGAGCTTCACTAGCCTACCAAGTAAGCCCCCTGCCTGCCTCCCACAGTCCCCTCCCAACAGATAAGGCCATGCCTTAAAAGGATTAAAAAAAAAGAAGTTCACAAATACTGCATAACACCTTTTTAAATGAGTATCACACTTAATTTAGCACCTTGGCCCTAAGATGAAAAACTACTAATTAAAATGCTTAGCATCTTCAACAAGGCTTATACTCTTATTGATCTTTCATATTCATTGCTACCTCCTTGCTTACATGCTAGGATTGAAATATCAATACACCCTCCCTTTTTGAGGTGGTAATAAATTCACTCGCTAAGTAATGCGTTCAAATTAATACAAAATAAATCAACTCCCTCTCTATAAAAACAACTTTCTAGCAGTTGCAAGCTCAAGAAACGGGACTAGAGAAGATGCAGTATATTTGATGTGGCTTTATTAGTGTGGTTATTCATTTCTATAGCACTGTTCTGTGCACAAAGGAACTTTTACACGTCTGTTCATTTACTTTACAATAACATCGCGGGGTGAGCTGAGATAAGAGACAGTGAGCTACAGGCTAAGCAGGTGATCTCCATAGCTGACAGTTGTCTTGCAACAATTCATCTCAGGCTGGAGCCCAGACATAGTTTCAAATGAACCTTTGTTATAAAACACTTATTGGAAGGAGTTCATAAGAGCGACAGATCTGGACTGTTTCTTTGATCCAGGTTCTTGAGATGCGTAGGTGGAAGCTGTCATAAAACAGGTATCACCTCGTCAGAGAAGGGGGCTTAGATTTTATTTCTGTTCCTGGCCAAACACTGACCGAGTGGGGGCCATCGTGATATTGTTGGAGCAATACACGATGGAGTTGTGTTTGCTGCCTGATTCTGCTGCCCTCTAAGACTGTTCTTCATAGTTTGCCATTTTTCTCCTATTCATTTTGAAATTCTAAAAGCACGTGAAAGGAGCCGACATTAAGCCCCTTCCTACACTAATTGAAGATGTGTGAGATGTCATCTGATGTGACCTGGAGCTTGATGGAACCAAGTGCAGTGGAATACATGAACCAGTGCAGTGACTTAGCTAGTCACTATGGAGTCCAGGGCAAAGTTAAAAATGATGCCCCCACCACATCACACCCAGAAGTGATGTCACTTCCAGGTGTGACATCACACCTGTGATTTTTTTTTTAAATTGAACAATTAAAAAATCCACCACCTTCCACCACCCCCAGCGCTTCTCCTGCTCATTCCCCAAAAGGCATGAACAGCAATTAGAATCTCTGGTCACTCACTCCCCTTGCTCCGCCACTTCCCCCCACCCCAGCCCTCTCCTGCTTGCCCCCCAAGCCCCCTGGTCGTCCTCACCCAAGCACCCAGAGCAAAGGGAGCAAGCAGCTAGAAACTGCAATCCCTGCTGCCCCTCTTGAAATGAGTGGCATTTTTGCTGGCACTATTTGCAAGAGGCATGAGCAGCAATTGTGTGTGTGTGTGGGGGGGGGGAGGCAATTGTGCAGGCAGGCAGCCAGACTGTTGCCCCCAGGCAACCTGCAGCCTGGTCAATTGCTACCCGGCACCTCCTCTAGCTACACCACTGAACCAGTGGCTCCTGCATCATTCAGGGAACCGAGAAGGACCCAATGGAGGAGCATTGTAACACTTATCTCACTACCCACCAAAGACTGTAGAACCGCAGCTCTACACTAGGGTCACTCCTACCATTAATTCTACATGTGTTCCTTGAGTTATCCATACATGCATGTACATAAGAACATAAGAACAGCCCCAGTGGATCAGGCCACAGGCCCATCTGGTCCAGCTTCCTGTATCTCACAGCGGCCCACCAAATGCCCCAGGGAGCACACCATAACTTACCGGACCCAGGGCCACAGCTCAGGGGTTGCATTTGATGAAAAAGGTCCCAGGTTTGAACTGCTGTCTGGGGAAAGGGAAAGATCCTGCCTAAAACCCCGGGGGACTGCTGCCAGTCAGTCAACACTAAATTAGATGAACCAATGGTCTGGGTCAGTAGGAGGCAGCTTTATGTGATCGAAATTGGAATTTTTCTTGTCAACATTGATTAGTCTTTCACTCTAACAGGGATATGTTGTGAGCAATTGATTGGGTGAGCTCAAAATACTGACCCCTAATCAATTTCGTGTGAGTCCTGATCACTTGCACAAGCAATCAGGGCTTAGTTTGCCCTGATCTTGTAAACTATGTCCACCTGGTCAGGAAAGGTGTGCAGAGCATTCCAACGCAGCCTTAGCAGGGAAAAGTTGTTCTACTATGGCTTAGAGTAGCCTACTTTGCCTCCTCTGCTGTGGTAGCTGACCAGCTCCCAGGAAAGCATTTCAGGGTACCTTGAGGCTGAAGGAAGAGAAGGTGGAAGAGGCAGCTTTGAGCATCCAAGCCTCACAGTCTCCAGTGGTGCCTCTCCCCTCCCACCCCGAAGCAAACTTCTGAGAGCCTAGGAAGGGGGCAAGGGGAGGTAGCAGTGGAGGCAGCGAGGCTCAGGGATGTTGGAGCGCTTTGTGATCACTGGATCCAGTTGCTTCCATGGATTTGCACACATCCACTTGAAACATGCACACAAACCCATTCAGGTTGTGCCAGGAATGTTCATGCATACTCTAGCCCTGTTTACATAATGTATCCAAAGGGAGTACACATACATAGAGGGGAGAGCAGACTCTTGGAAACAGGCCATGCTCTCAGTCGAGCACATGTGGCATGCCTGGATGGCCTGCACATGTGCACAATTGTAAATGTGTGGTGCTCTTTCCACATGACATGTTCCACCTGGAACAGCAGGGACCCGAAAGGGAGAGAGCCCTACATGCATTCGCTTGTATACACCAAGTACACATCAAGCACATGCAGGCATTCAGCCCTAACACACCAAGGTCATCCCTCCAAGCATGTTCACTCACTCTCTTGGGTGAATGGTGCAAGAATTCATAGCACTACCACATGGGGGAGTTTATAAGTGGCTGCTTTGAGGAGTTATTTGAAAGCAAGCCCTCCAAGTCAACCGAGCAGAAGCTGAAAGCTGCCCTTCAGAAGAATCCTTCATTGTACAGTATCCCGATTACCTCATGGAAATCTGAACTGAAACTGCCAAGGCCTTTGCCTGGGGAGGAGGGGGGGAGTCTCAGCTACAAACAGAAAGTGAGATGCTTATTAAGAAATCAACTCAATTTATTTGCCTTTTATAACAAGCACAACAGCCTTCCAGCTTCGGAGATTACTCTTTGAAATACGCTTTGAGCGCGTGAAGGGTATATATTTGCAAATAACCTCATATAAGTCCATAGACTCCGAGCTTATTCAGAATAATTTAATCTTTTTACCAAAACAACCAAATAAATATTTTAAGAAAGGAACAGGCGGCTATTAAAGACCAAGTCGATACTAACCTAATTCTCCAAAACTCATTTTGAGAAGCCTTTTCCAGGAACCTTACTGGTTGCTCCCGCACTCAGCAAACTGCGCTATAAATGCAATTTTCTTTATTTAAAGGCTGTAATTGAGGTTTTTCTTATGGTCCGGGTTCTTCATTCTCATTTGAGCGAGGGAAAAATATTGTGGTACTAGGAGATGCTTTGTTCTTTTTTTAGGCTACATGTTCCCCTTTTTAAAATGTGGGTTGATATATTTTGCAAAGTTGCTAGCCACCTTGTAATAACCAGAGATATAAACAAGACTCACCACTTTTGTTACAAGGAGGAAAATAAGCACATAACATAAATCTAATCTGATTGCCTGCCTAGCAGATGGAGGAGCTAGCCCGGCCGGCTTCCTGAGAAAGCAACTGTTTAATCACATCAGCTCATACTTGGCCTACATTTATAGTTGAATACTCTTTCTTTTTAATTATCTGAAATGCTTAAAAAGCATTATTTTGTAGTCTTGGAAGGGAAGCAATTAAAAGTGGAGTATTTCAAATACCTGAACCCGGTGGCCCATTGCACTTGCGAGAAGGACCTATGATCACACTTCAGGTCTGACTGAGCCCAAAGGGGAATTTATGGGAAGATTTTCATCACCATTGAAGAACACCCTCCTGAGGATTTTTAGGGTGCCACTGAAAAGGGACATGAACATAATTGCCTGTTTCAGGAGCTGATCACTCACTCTGAAGAAGTTTTCTTTGCCCCCCCCTCCCCAGTGATGTCATCACATGCACTATGTGAGCATTTCTCAAACTGTGGGTTGGAATTCACAAAGTGGGTCCATTTTTCAGGTGGGTTGCATAGCACCTAGCTCAGCCAGCATTGAAAATACAGGATACAGAGCTTCTGGGCACCCTCTCTCCCAATGGGAGAGAGACATGGTGCTTTGCCTTGGATAAGTGGGGACACAGGAAAAGGGAGAGGGCAGTGTGGTTGGAGAAGGAGCCAAGCCTGCTTTGACTTCCCAGCTGGAATGTTTGAATTCTGAGCTATGCAAATAACCGTACAAGCATGCTGTGTAATACCTTTGGCTGATTGCACCCTTTGGTCCACCTGTCTTGCCAAATTCCTGTTCTAAACTTGGCCTAGAGAACTTATGCCCACTTTAAAGCTAATCAGTTCCTCAAGCTTAACCACAAGTAGCTCTAGTAGTATGCAAAAAACTACCACTGTACCCCAGCACCAGTAAAAAAAAAAAACACAAAACTACCACTTGCCTGTGGGGCTGCAGGGTCTCTCTTCCCAGTTCCTAAGGCTGCAGCAGTACCCTCTCCGTTCTCCACCACCTGGCAGCCTCTGTTTAGCTAGCTTGCCAGGCAGTCACTGCCCCCCCCCAGGTGCTCCATTTATCAATGTAATGACCCGACTGCCTCTAGTGGCTGCAGTTGTGCAGCACACCCATTGCTGAAAGCCCAGGCTTTAACCCCATGTTTTCCAGATTCACTGGAGCAAAGGGCCACTGCAGCTACCACATCCTATCTCCTTGATTCCAATGCACCACCAAACCCTCTTACCTTCAGTTCCAGTGCCCCCTTCTTCTCCTGTGTGGTCCTACTTGAAATAAACAGAATGAGCAGAACAGACAGGTGGGTTGTATTTTTCCCTCTGGAGAGTTGGGAGGATGAGGTGGAAGGCCGCTACCCCGTCTACCTTATTCTCTGCAACCAGGAAGAGGGTTGCAAGAGGAGCCAACTGAAACAGTTCAGTGGGCAGTGGGCTGGAGGGGGCAGTGGACAGGTGTGGGGTGAAGGACACCCCTTAATTTCCTACCCATGAGATGCCACTCAAAGCAACTGCTTCAGTCAACTTCATTGCTTGGGCCAGTCCTACTTCCGGGAGATTATTCCCGGTTAGCACCGTCCTCGTTCTTTGCCCTGCCTGCACCAATGTGGCTAATGCCAAGTAGTGTAAGGGGAAGCTGAGTTCCAGTCAACAGAACTATGTAAGACAGAATAACTGGATTTCAGTGGTGCTGAGCTGTGGATTGCACAGTTACGTTCTTTCATTGCCACTGTGAAAGAAGTGCGTGCCAAGGCATCCTTAAGGCAGCTTATGATGGGAGCTAGTCAATTGTATCATGCAAACTGCTGGCTCTAATAGCAGTCCCAGTATTTCTGGTTATTAGAAGATACGCCAAAACCAGTAGCCCAAATCCTCTCTCCCAGCATTCCATCGCATGCAGCCATGCCATCAGAGTGCAGGCAACATGCTATGGGGAGGCAATCAAATGGCCAACCATAGGCAAATAAAAAACTTTTTTGTGTATCTCTTTATAGGCCTTCTAATTGCCTATGGGTCTCCTTGGACCTCTGGCGACTATTTTGTTGCCGTGTGTCCCAGGAGAGGACGGGCAGGTTGAAAAAGCAGGGCCAGAATCCAGCCTGTGCATTTGCTGCCCAGATCCACCCCCTTCAGCCTGCTCTGCTCCTTGCCCAAACATGTCCCTACCCACTCACAAGACCATCCCCTCCGCCACCTTACCTGTTCCAGTGTAGCCTGGGTGGGGCAGACCCCCCCCCAGCAGCTTCCTCCATGTTGGCACCGCCACACAGCAGAATACGAGTTCCACTGACATGACCTCATGATCGGATTGGGCCATAAGACACTCAGGGCCCAATCCTAGCCAACTTTCCAATGCCAGTGCAGCTGCAAGGCAGCCCTGAGGCAAGAGAACAAATGTTCCCTTCCCTTGTGGAGACCTCTGTAACTATACTCCCACCACAGGTTATAGTGCACACCCCACTGGCACTGCTACACCAGGGCTGGAATGTTGGATAGGATTTGGCCCTCCAGAAGCATATTTTTTCTGAGTGGGCCACAATGCAAGGATCCTGGAAGCCAAAAAGAAACCAGTTACTTGAGTCAATATCCCTGAAAGGCTCTAGTGAGCTATATACAGATATAACAATGGATATCAACTCAATATTTGGAGTCCAGGTCTGTTTTCTTCACTGGAAAGAGCCCCCTTTTCTTGTGCTGTAGGTAAGCAGAGAGGCCCTTGCTATATGTTATGGTTCGTCCTGTGAAATAACTACAGTAGTTTGGGAAAGGCTAATGAACTTGTTAGCTAGAGTGCTTTCCTAATGGCCTTGACTGGTCTATAGTTATCATTAGTGCTGAGCTTTCCATGGTGGGAATGCTCCACAAACCTGAACTGCTTAATTAATCCTTGCAATAACATTTGATTCCCTCCCCCCTTACTGGAGAGTGTGTGTGTGTGTGTGTGTGTGTGTGTGTGTGTGTGTGTGTGTTTACCAAGTGCACTCAAAAAGAACACAGTGCGCCAATGTTGACAGCAGGCTTGAAAGATTGATCTGCAGCCACATGCTGGACTCAGCGGCTAATTTGTTTCACTAAACAAAACAAACACCTCCTGTAGGGTCTACTGTTCGGGTGGCAACAGCGGCAGCCTCTAAAGCAGGCAAGTGTGGCAGCAAACATACGTATTATCCTCCTAGCGAAAGCAAGGCAATGTTCAAGCGGGAGCCACAGATTCCAAGGGAGTGTTATTCAAACAGCCATCCTAAACCAAGGGGTGTCAAATCCGTTTCATACGGCGGGCTGAATAGCATTCAAGGGAGGGCACCAGGATGACAAGGGAGGGCACCAGGATGAGGTCTCTTGTTATCTGGTGTGCTCCCTGGGGCATTTGGTGGGCCGCTGTGAGATACAGGAAGCTGGACTAGATGGGCCTATGGCCTGATCCAGTGGGGCTGTTCTTATGTTCTTAAACTACAATTCCCAGGAGGCCTTGCAGGTCTCTTGTTATCTGGTGTGCTCCCTGGGGCATTTGGTGGGCCGCTGTGAAATACAGGAAGCTGGACTAGATGGGCCTATGGCCTGATCCAGTGGGGCTGTTCTTATGTTCTTATGATGCCTGCTGAAGACCAGAAGTGATGTCATTGAGCAGGAAGTGATGTCATTAAGTCATGACTGGAAATAAATTTTTTCTTAGTTGTAAATGACAGAAGAGAAAAATATGCAAATCTTAGTCGTATTTTCGAGATATGGGAGCACCCAACGTGGGCTGCTCTTTTAGCCTCAGCAAAACTCAGTAGCTGATAATGGTGATGGGAGAGCCTGAGGGCTGGATAAAGAGTGTCCGCAGTCCACATCCAGCCCACGGGCCTTATGTTTGACATCCCTGTCCTAAACTGTTTCTGTCATTCTGAACCTGTCCGCATAGTGTAAGAGTGTTTCTATCTAAGGCTGCAATCCTAACCACACTTTCTTGAGAGTAAGCCCCATTGAACAAAATAGGACTTACTTCTGAGCAGACCTGGTTAGGATTGTTTTTGTCAGAAGCCTATGTCAATCTATGTGATGGTATCCCAGAATGCCCTGGCTTGGAAAGGACGCCCTAGGTTGAGACAGGTCACTAAGGACAAAAGCAATTCCGTCCTCATTGTAATGGATGTTGATCAGAGACTGCAAACATTTGATCGGGGTGCAAGGAAAAGGCGATCACCTGTGTTCAAGTGCTTACAGTGTGTGCCTCTCACACCTTGAATTAAAGAACATACAGAGATAAAATATTAACCAAGTAACAAGACCTTTTCAGCTTCAGTCCAGTTGCTGCAGTGGTGCCCCTTCAAGACCACATTTAGGGACGTCAAAGGTTTATTATCAGAAAAATAAAAGAGTTAAATGTACAACTAGGCCAAGGTATTTTTTTTTTTTTAAAAAGAAGCCGCAGAAGGGCTTTACTTATCGCAGCTGCCAAAAATATAGACATGCAGGTCCTCCGGTGACAAGGGAGTTATGCTGCTTTCTGGTGATCTGTTTTCATAGACCTTTTCCCAGAGGTGAAAAGGCTTCCAACTTGGGGAGAAAAAGTCTGAGCTGTAATTGGTCCCTTTTTTGATAGCCTCTAGTATCTAAGCAAAACCTTGAAAGGATGTGTCTCTCAATAGCATGGATGAGAGCAGCTGTGATTCACGGAATACGACAAAAGACTCAGGAGGTAAGAAAAGCCACATTATTTTCCTTTCTCTGCAAGCTGGGGCGCTGGATTCACTTTTTCCTACCCGTAGAAATCAAGAGCAGCTTTACTGAGGTGAAACAGACTTTAAAACATTCCATTGCAAAGACACAAATTTATTTATTTTTCACATTTTTATACCGCCCTTCCTCCAAAGAGCTCAGGGCTGTGAACACAGTTCCTCCCTTCCTTTTGTTGTCACAACAACCCTGGGAGGTAGGTGAGGCTGAGAGAAAGTGACTGGCCCAAGGTCACCCAGGAAGCTTTATGGCTGAGGGGGGATTCGAACCTGGATCTTCCACCTCCCAAATTGGCTCTCTTCAACTGGAATCATGACTTCTGATTCCCAGTAAATCTGCATAATTTACTACCACAGACAAGTGTACTGAGCAGACAAGGGGTTTCAGATTATTATCATTAAGTCCCTGGGAAAGAAGTAGTGACTGAATGTAATGTATGAGAAGTAACTACTCATGGGCAATTAAACCAATTGCATACGGAATCCACAATTAAGCTAACTGCACACATGACTAAATAATGTTCCGTTAAGCTAACTGCAACAATGATTCAGGTCTGTATTATACTGTTACGAGAGGTTTCCGTGCCCCTGACTTAGTGCTTGATTAAGCTGTTATTGTGATTAAGAGTATGTATATACAGTATTTGAAACAAAAGACGGCCACAAAAAGGCTTATATCACAAAAGGAATGAGAAGATGGTTCCCTCTGCTTACAGTTGAAAAAGAAACACAAGGCAGGTACCAGGAAAGAAGCCACAGGAATGGACACTACGCTGGGTACAGATGCTGTACAGGGACAATTGCTCTCTCCCAGCAAAATATGAGAGAGTCATTTCTTTAAAAGGCGTTTCTTTGTCCAGTATGTCGGGGTTATTATTGTAGAGAACAATGTACATGCTAAATCAAAAAAATTGCCTTATAAAAACAAAAACCAGCAACATATCTGCTATTGTGGATATGTCCCAAACATATAATGCTAGAGTGTAGCAAGACAGGATATATCTGCATAATAAAAGGTCAGGTTTCATATATTCCTTGGTAGTTTAGGGTCCAATCCTATCCAACATTCCAGTGCCGATGCAGCTCCAGTGCAGCCTCAAGGAAGCCTCCATGACTGCCCCCCCACGCTGGGGGGGGTGCAGTGTGCACCCCATTGCTATGGCTGCATCAGTGCTAGAAAGTTGGATAGGATTGGTGCTCTTAAGGTGCAATACAGAGGGGAGGGCGCAATCCAAAAGGGAGTGCTGTAGAGCCACCAGCATAGGAGGGAGGCCGACACATGGACGTGCACCAGCAACCAGAGGCCAACACAAGCCCCGCTCCGCCGGCCTGTAAGGTAAGCCCGTGCCAGTCGAAATAGACCAGTGTCAGGGTCGGGGTGTGTGTGTGGGAAGGACAGGAGGGAGGCATTTCAGAGTGATGGGTGGGAGTGCCCATGGGCAGACGGCAGGTAAGTGGGGGCGGGACCAGGATTGGGCACTCATGCCAGATCTTATCCCTGTTCCCAGGTAGCCTGGGGCAGCTCTGGACTGCTTGGATCTGCACCACCTCTTTAGGTGGCGCAGATTCGAGTAGCCTCATTAGGGTTGCTGCGGTGTTACCCAGGGTAAGGGGAAGCGAATTCCTGGGCTGAGCGGCAACTGGACCCAACCCTGCCTGCCTACTCCGGGGCAGGTTAGGATTGGGCTGTCAGTTGCACAATCCAGCAGAACAAAGTCAATGTATATTTAAGTGCTACTTTGGTTTGACAGTACACTCCCCACAGAAAGAGGCAATATTCTTCCACACCGGTGCCCCATCTGTAATATAGAGATAACAGTATTAAGTGGTGGCTGATGTGATGAGCTGGTTTGATCCCCTCTTCCCAAGGGAGCACTGACTTCATTATACTTGCTTGCCTGTCTTTCAGGGTGGGGCTTGGGGAATTCACATTTGAATCACTTTTGCAATCAAAGCACAAAAGGCTCCATCTCATCAGACTCTGAATATTTTAGAAGTTTTGTACAGATACTTTCAGCAGACAACAACAACAACAACACAAAAAAGCTCTCTTCCTGAGCTGGAATTATCAGCCATCTCCATCTATATTTGGTAGAAAGGAATATGCCAAGCAATAACAAATGCTTCTGTCGCCTTGTCTGCTGTGAGCAGCTTAAGACTTCCTCTGAGATAATGGAACATTATGTGATAATACACATAAAAAGGTTTTTGACACTTCATTCACTGCAGCTCGGCACAGCCTTCCTGCAAAGAAGGAACAACACAATGCCTCTGTGTTTAAAGAACAAGGAGCATCTTTTGCCGCGCAGAGATAACATTAACTAAGCCTGCCGTCCTGCGCACAGCTAACGCTGCTTAAATCCCATTCCGATGAATGGGATTTGTAGCAGCCTAACTGTGTGCAGGAGTACTGAGACCCTGTGCAGACCTGACATGCGCTATATAAATGAGAGTTAAACAGTCTTAGGTGGAGCATCATTCTGCCTTTGGGCACATTCTCAGAAGGAAAGATGGAATTTCAGCCCCCAGGTATCTCCATTGACCCCTATAATTAAGAAGACAATAATACATAAACCAAGGGGGTAGGGGTGCTGAAGGAGGCCTCTGCCCAATCCAATTCCCCATCCCCATCCTGAAAGCCCTACAGGTCTATTCGGATCTGCAGCAGCAATTGAGCTGATTCAGATCCAAGTAGACCCATAGCAGCTGCTGGGGCTCGACAGGATGTTCCCATACCTCAGAGAAACCCCCGGCTGCCTCTCTGGCCCCACGGGATATAGCGGCGTCCGTACCATGGCTTGGATAGGATTGGGCTGCCTATTTATTTAACATCCTTGAGGTGAATTATGTCTACGCAATCAGATTTGAATTCCCATATACAGCCACTCCACACTTTTTGATGTTCCATGTTTCAACAATCAGTTCTTTTGACCCTTTTCAGTTATAACCAGAACCCATACGTTTGACACATGGTGCGCTCTTGCAACTTATTTCATCAGATTTGCACAACCTTCCATTCGCTTCTGCAACCACGCACTGCTTTTTCGCTCAGTCCACCCAGCACCATCTTTCCATTTGTTCCTGTTTTTGTATGGTGTGTTATTTAACTTTCACGAGTGATATATAGTGCATTACGTTTTTCGGTTACCAAAATGCAATTTGCATGCTAAAAAAAAAGACCAAGTTCTGCATTTTGATAATTTCCTGTGTTCGACAGTGCTCTAGTCCCTAGATTGTTGAATAAGTAGGGGACGCCCCATTATAAAAGAATATGAGCAAGGTGACTGATACTTACAAAACTTTCTTTTGATGCAAGCCCCAAGGTGGTGTTTGAGTAACGTCCAACTTAATATATGATTTTTGTTCAGATGTGACCGCCGTTTTTTGATGTTTGTTTTACCTGTATTTGTCTCACTTTGGAAAAATACACTTTGTGTTGGGCAGATTTTACAGATCCTGTCATAGAACACTCTGGAACATCTAAAGGCCATCTACACATCTATGGAAAAGAGTATGCATTAATATGGGGGAAACTTCCTAAAGAAAATGGTAGCGGAACTAGTACACAGTATTTTTTTTATTTTTACTTTTCATATTTTTATGCCGCCCTTTCCCCAAGGAGCTCAGGATGTACTTACAGGAAAGCCTCTGTATCCGCGAATCACGTACCTGTGGTTTCACCTAGTCGCGGATCAGGGTTTCGCGGCCCCTTGTGACCCCTCTGGACGGTCTTCTGAGCCAGATCTTCTGTGAAGGTCTGGAGGGTCTTCTGAGCTAGGCAGAGTTCTCGTGCATCCGTGCGCGGCCTCTGCCAGGTTAAGAATGACTGTATGAACTGAAAGTCACTTCCGTTTTTTTTCGGCAAAACAAGAAGTTATGTTTTTATGCCTTTAAAAGTTTATGCCTTTTTGCTGAAAAAAAACTGGAAATGACTGTTTTTCATTTCTTACAGTTATTCTGAGCCCAGCAGAGGTCACGGGAGGATGCGCATGTCTCAACTTCCAGAGAGTGGGGGGAAGCATCCCCCATATCCACGGACTCTGGAACTGAACCCCTGTGGATATGGGAGCATGTCTGTAGTTCTATCCCTCCTTTTGTCTTCACAACAACCCTGTGGGGTAGGTGAGGCTGAGATATAGTGACTAGCCCAAGGTCATTCAGGAAATCTCATGGCTGAATGTAGATTTGAACATTCCAGGCAGAAGTCCAACTTCAGAACCACTACACTAACCTGGCATATTTGCCCATGTTTACTTGACTCATAATAACACTATATTCTTTTATTAATTTTTATTAATCTTTCACAAGAAGGGGATGAGATTAGTTGTCACCCACTATATTTTGTCTGATGTATTCAGAAGTAGTTTGGCTTGTTGTGAGGACTCCTTCACTCATTACTTTTTTGCCTTTCAAACAGAACCCAACATTTGTTTATTTCATTTGAGGCCCTCTGATCTCAAGTTATTACAGGTACAATCCAGCCCCTGGGCAAGTCCTTTGCACTGGCCCAGGAGCGTTGCAAACATGCCGTAAGGAGGCCTTCCTCAGGAGGAAGCTGGGCCAGTGCTCAGAGGAGCACCGGCCTGCGGAGGCTTCAGCTTTCTCCAGCTTCCTCCATGAGGCTTGAATCGTCCCGGCTGGGCTGATGCGAGCCTCTGAGGTAGGTGGGGTGGTGGGGAGGAGGCGGGAGGGAGGCATTCCTGGGAGGGGTGAGGGCGGGCTGTGGGCCGCCCTGGGGCAGGCGGGGAGCGGGAGGCAGGGCTGGAATCTGGCAGTTATGCCGGATTCCAACCCCTATTCCCAGGGAGAATGGAGCAGTTCCAAGCCGCTCTGCTCTCCTCGGACTTGTGCCACAACAGAGCCAAGAGCTGGCGCAAGTTCGTGGAGACTCATTGGGCCAGTGGTCCTTACCCGGAGGTAAGGGAAAGTACCTCTGACTGAGCTGCTTATGGCCCCTATCCCGTGCTGGATACAGCACAAGCCTCTTGGCTTGCCTGTTCCAGTGCAAGATAGGATTGCGCCCTTAAGCCTACAACAACAAGATCCCAGAACTGGGGTTCTGAAGTGAGCCCCGAAACAGATCAGGTAGTTGTTGTGAGATTCAAGGCATATGTTCCGTACCAACAACTGTCTTGTCTTCATAATCATCCATCAAACGCTGGTGTGCCCTGGTTTGTTTTTCTAATACATTTCAATGCAACCATGGTCTTCTTCAGCCAAGCAATTCATGTTTCCATTACTTTCATTTGAAGAAGCCACCGCAGGAACTAAGTAATAATTAGCACTTGGACACATTGATATTCATTGAAGCAGAGCGCGGAACAGCGTCAAAACAGGAAGCATGCCTTCTCTTGCATCTCGCAACCAGCAGGTTTGATGCCTTTTGGGTCCCAGCTGGTTGAAGCTGATTGGTGCCGCATCCCAGCAGGCTTCGACTTTGTAACATGTGTTCTCCCTAGACCAAATTCTAGTGTGTTTAACTTCTATGAATATTTCTGAACATAAAGAACCATGAAATAGAGTAGCTACTTGATACTTTGAAGTGATCTGTGCAGTCTTTCATGTTAAGCTGACAGAGGATCAGAGGATTTAGCACTTGTTATGTTTTAGCTATTTTAATTGGATATTTTCTATTCTTAATTTGTTCCCCACCCTGGGTTTTCAGGATGGCAGAGATAAATGGGTGTTAAGCACTGCCATGACAGTTGAAAGGCTAATTATGGCTGCCCAGATGGAATAATTTAAAGCCTCTCACCATAGATGTCTGGCTAATGCAACAGGTTTGACATAGTGTATAAAGAAAAGTTGTGTGTGTGTGTGTTTGTATGTGTGTGTGTTTAGCACAAAGGAGGACATCATGGTCTGAGAGTTCCCACATGTCTTTGGTGACTTGTCTCTGTAGTGAAATGCAGTGGCTGGGTGATTAAAGACACTGGACTGTCAGTTGGAAGGTCAGCAGCCCAGGAGTTCGAGACCCCAGTGCTGCAGAACAGGGTGAGCTCCTATTACTTGCCTCAGCTCCTACCAACCTAGCAGTTCGCAAGCATGTAAATGCAAGTAGATAGATACAAGGACATCTGCAAGAGGGATCTGAAGGCCTTAGGAGTGGACCTCAACAGGTGGGAAACCCTGGCCTCTCAGCGGCCCGCTTGGAGGCAGGCAGTGCAGCATGGCCTTTCCCAGTTTGAAGAGACACTTGGCCAACAGACTGAGGCCAAGAGGCAAAGAAGGAAGGCCCGTAGCCAGGGAGACAGACCAGGGACAGACTGCACTTGCTCCCAGTATGGAAGGGATTGTCACTCCCGAATCGGCCTTTTCAGCCACACTAGACGCTGTTCCAGAACCACCATTCAGAGCGTGATACCAGAGTCTTTCGAGACTGAAGGTTGCCAATATATAGTACTTGCATTTAGTAGAAGTACCACTTCGGTGGGAAGGTAACAGCGTTCCGTGCGCTTTGGTGTTTAGTCATTCTGATCACATGACCATGGAAGATGTCTTTGGACAACGCTGACTCCCTCTGCTTGGAGACGGAGATGAGCACCACCCCCTAGAGTTGGATATGACTATGACTGTGCAGGGGAAACCTTTACCTTATCTTTTGGGTACCTACCCCATGTGGTATTAAAAACAGCCACAGTCAGAAGTAGAACCTTTACAACAGGTGCTTCAAGCTGGTGGAATGACCTTCCCACTCACCTGAGATGTATCTGTTTTTGCAAATTTGGGTGCCACTTTTACACCTTGCAGTCCCAAAGCAGGTAACGACATAATTCTAGCAAAACAAGCAGCAAATTTAAAAAGCAGGTGATCCCAAGAGCAACAGATAGCAAGGCCCACAAACTTTGCAGCCCCAACTGACTACAGGCAGATGTGCAAGAGACAAGCAACCATATAGGTCATATGATATGGCTCTAGACTCTACCACATTTCTGCTTGGGTGAAAGCAGGATGCTTGTAAATTTCAAAGGATTTGTGCAATTATTGGGCAGTGAACACATGACTGAGTTAGACCCTCTAGCAGTGGCATTACTAGGAGGTGCAAGGGGTTCGGATATGCACCAGGTAATGCATACGGTAGGAGTGACTCCACTACTGGCCAAAATTTTTTAAATATTGGTATTTTTGAATAATACCATAATGTTATATATCATTTGATGTTTAACTTCATGCAGAATGCAATGAAACAAACCACACTCAAATATCTCTATTTTGTCAAAAGTTATAGCCAAAAAACCAGCAGGGCGGGGCAATGGTGCATCACCACACCCACCATCCGGGACATTGCCCTGCCCACTGCATAGCATAAGGTCCATCATGGGGATGATATACTGGCCTCCCGCACCGTGTGGTGCAAACCCTAGTGACTCCACTGCCCACAACCGACTGGCAACACCTCTGTTGGGTTTCAGACAGAAGTCTTAGAGACATAGTTGGAGTCAGTTGGAGACAGAAGGGACTGAGCCTTTTGCACACAGGGCATGCATTGTACCACTGAGCTTCATCCCCTCTTAACACATTGGCATGCTCCACCACTGTCGCTGACATTATCACACTGCAGCACCATTTCTGTGGACCACAAATGCAAAAAGAGAACACATGGAAAGCACACCATGCCCAATAGCCACAAGATATAGGATGCTGAGTACCATGAACTGTAACCCTCTGCATAGTGGGGTAAAGAAATCAACCATAGTTAAAATGAAAAAAAAGTGCTTCTCTTTGTACCAAAAAATTGTTGCTATGTACATGGCAGCTACATAAAATTAATAGTATAGAATGCATAAAATAGAAGATAGTAAACATGTTCAAATGGCAACTAGTAGCATCTTTCAAAAGATATACAATGGTAGGACATAGACTCTTCAGTAGCTCAAGGGACTTACAGTCAATAAATTTAATAGGCTGCAACCAAAAAGTCAACACTAAAGTAGTCTATGTAAATGGAAGCTCAGAGAGCACTCGTCTTCCCAACCTTAGGACAGAGTTAATAGATGGGAAATGACACAATACATAAAAAGGAATATATAGAATTTGACAGTGTGTGTTTTTTTCTTTTAACTTAGAGGCAAACTACCAGTCTATTTTGGCTTAGGGAGATAAATCAAATGAAGAACTTTTATCAGTTTGTATAAAATCTTATTTCCAATGTGGAGAAGAATAAACAGTGGAGCCTTATATTGTCTACACTCACACTTGGGTGGGATAGGGTCGCAGAGCGCTTTAAGTAATGACTCTGTCAAAGTGAGATTAACTTCAGTGAGCATCTGGTAAAACCTTTTGTCCTCCTGGTTTAAAATATTCATCACATGCTTCCACGGCTGGGAAAGTTTGTCTACCTTCGTGTCGCAGTTTCGCCAGCCTTTTGCTGCAGTTCACATGCAAAAAGATTACTAGAGATGATGGCCTGGATGTTTGCACTAGGAGACAGACCGCAGGGGATGGAGGAAAGGAGTTTGATGGGTGCGCAGGTCGTCAGAAGTGCAGGTACTTGTTAAAATGATTCACTTGAACTGCTTGTGTTCGAGCTTAATATTCTGTGAGATGGGCAGCCCAATTCTAACCTGCGCTGGCACCGCCAGGCCACATGGCCTGTGTTGTATCCAGCGCAGATTAGGAGGAGGCTGTAGATCAGGGCAAGGGGATATTTTTCCCCAAGTAAATCCCAAGCCATATGGGGCTCCTTGGATCTGTGCCAGCTACTTAGCTGGCACAAATCCAGGAGGCCTGGTGTAATGCCAGCTGGCCCAGGAAGGGGTTTAGGATACTGTAGAGGCCTTTTTCACCTATTCCACCTCACCTGTCCCACTCCCCACTCTGCCCTCCACTACCAAAAGCACCCCCCTGCTTCCAGAATGCCCTCCCACCACCCTCTCCTGACATGTGCCACTCAGAGTTATACTTACCTTTGCCAGTGGCCAGGGCTGTGGATACAGTGCCAGCAGGCACTGCTTACTCTCTGGGTGTTACAGTGTGCCTTAAGGCATGTTTGTGACACCCTCTGCCAGCACAGGGACTGCTGTACTGATGGATCTTCCATTTAGGATTGGGCTGTCAGATGTTTGAAAAATCTGATTTGGGAAGATGGCCTCCCTACCTCTCACAACCTGGAAAATCATTGTGTAACAGTTCTTTGCAGTTACATTGTGTTTACTCATTTCAGTGTGCCAAAGTTATATCATCTTGCAATCCATACAACAACTCTGTGATATAGGTCAGCATTATGATCCCGGTAATACACATGGGAACTGAAGTTGAGATAGCATGACTTGTTGTCTCATGAATCCATAAAAGAGGTCAAACTCAAAGAAGGGGCTTCCCTGAAACTATGTTACAGCAGCTCTCGGTTTTCCTGGTCTCTGATCTGCAGTAAAATGGGGTTCAAGCCCTGAAAGGCCTCAAAACATTATCAATAGGAAGCAAGGAACACCTGCTGATCATATTCTGACCATCTTGTTGTGACAAGATATCCCCCTATTGAATATTACTTACTGGAAAGGGAGAAAACAATCAAGGGTTCTGGGATTTTCAGCTTAGAGGCCTGTTGGCAACCTTCCGTCTCGGAAGACTATGGTATCGCACTCTGAAAAGTTGTTCTGGAACAGCGTCTAGTGTGGCTAAAAAGGCCGATTCGGGAGTGACAATCCCTTCCACACTGGGGGCAAGTGCAGTCTGTCCCTGGTCTGTCTCCCTGGCTATGGGCCTTCCTTCTTTGCCTCTTTGCCTCAGTCTGTTGGCCAAGTGTCTCTTCAAACTGGGAAAGGCCATGCTGCACAGCCTGCCTCCAAGCGAGATGCTCAGAAGCCTAGGTTTCCCATCTGTTGAGGTCCAATTCTAAGGCTTTCAGATCCCTCTTGCAGATGTCCTTGTATCGCAGCTGTGGTCTACCTGTAGGGCGCTTTCCCTGTACAAGTTCTCCATAGAGGAGATCCTTTGAGATCCGGCCATCATCCATTCTCACGACATGATCGAGCCAACGCAGACGTCTCTGTTTCAGCAGTGCATACATGCTAGGGATTCCAGCTCGTTCCAGGCCTCTGTTGTTTGGAACTTTGTCCTGCCGGGTGATACCGAATTTGCATCGGAGGCAGCACATGTGGAAAGCGTTCAGTTTCCTCTCCTGTTGTGAGCGAAGAGTCCATGACTCGCTGCAGTACAGAAGTGTACTCAAGACATAAGCTCTGCAGACCTGGATCATGGTATGTTCCGTCAGCTTCTTGTTGGACCAGACTCTCTTTGTGAGTCTGGAAAACGTAGTAGCTGCTTTGGTGATGCATTTGTTTAGCTCGGTATCAAGAGAAAGAGTGTTGGAAATCGTTGAGCCAAGGTACACAAAGTCATGGACAACCTCCAGTTCATGCGCAGAGATTGTAATGCAGGGAGGTGAGTCCACATCCTGAACCATGACCTGTGTTTTCTTCAGGCTGATTGTCAGTCCAAAGTCTTGGCAGGCCTTGCTAAAACAATTCATGAGCTGCTGGAGATCTTTGACGGAGTGGGCAGTGACAGCTGCATTGTAAGCATCCATGTAAATCCATGTAAATAAGAGAGAGAGAGAGAGAGAGAGAGAGAGAGAGAGAGAGAGAGAGAGAGAGAGAGAGAGAGAGAGAGATGGACATTCACATTTTCATCGGAGTTGCTTCCCTAGACCAAGGGAAGTCCTTCCCTAGTCCTTCCCTAATCCAAGGGTCACCTTCCATATAATTTGAGAATTGATGTATTCATCAACTTTTCTTATAAAAACAAGAAAATCCCTCTCTAAACAGAGACCATTCAAGGAGCTCTCCATATTAGCAAAGACAAGAATTATTTGGCCAGTCACTCAAAGATCAAGCCATGATGTGCATCAAATGATATCAGGAGCAGAAACCAATTGCGAAGGACTCCAGCATATTCTGGGGGCCCTGTAGGATACTTTGTGTTCCACAATTGTCACTTTCACTATCTATATATTGTGCTGCCAAAGGAACCTTCACAAAGCTAATTGTGCATAAAGCAAGCAAGGAAGCCAAACTATGTTTTATAGGTTACAGCAAAATCTAGCCAGGGCCTCTAGATAATTTGGCCTGTGGGGAAGACCTTCTCCAACCATTGAATGATTTTAGCAGACGATCATAAACGAAGAACAAAGAACCAGTCACGCATTTGATCATTCCCAGCCATGGATGATTTCATTTAAAATCAAACTGTGCCAAATCTATGGATTCTCCAGCCAGCTTCTGACATATGAAAAGCTTTATCTGCTCAATAAGCAAGGTGAAATTGTTAATTCAAGTGGAAGTAGCAGTGGCCAATTCTTCCAGAAAGGCCAGGATGGGGAAGCAAAGTTGACTTCGAAAAGATGACACCAATGCCAGTAGAAACCTTGCCAAGATGGACAGATGGACCCAATAATTGGTTAAAAGAAGAAATAATAGAGTTGGCAAAATGTCTGTGCTCATAATTCTCTTTAGTTCACCGCAGGATGAATTTTCTACAAGTGTAGTCCTTTCAGCTATCATTTTAACTCATTTTGAACTATCAAGAATGAGTAAAAGCAAGAGGTGAAAATTAGGAAAGAATTTTAGAGGAAAATAAATGTTAATTCTATTACATACCTTTTGGAAAACATGGCTCTCCAACACAGACTCCTGAGTTATAGGCCTAAGATGACAATTTTATCTATTTGCAAATTTTAATGTTTGTTTTTTTTTTTTTTCAAATTTATGAAATACTAAAAGACAGTGTGAAAAAATTACCAAAATCTTAAATCAAGTTAAAGCACTTCAGCAAAAGGCACTGCAATGTAGAGTAAGGCTGTAAACCTATACACACTTACCTGGGCATTCAGTACGTTCAATTCAACCCAGAGGGGTTTCGTTCTAAGTACATATCCATGGGCTTGCAGTGTAAATTGGGTCTCCAATTGTTTGACAGCCAAACAAGTGTACAGCTGAGAAAATGATATATGGGCATCATTTGCAACTGAGGAGATGCCCTGTGAGGTCCCTCCTGGTCCTTGTTCTCTACTGCTGTCTATTTGATCCCCGTTCCCCAAGCTTATTGCTTGGAGGCAACACTACAGGTGTGATCTGACCACCTTTGGAGGCAACGTTACAGGTGTGATCTGACCACCTTTTCAAGTCAGGCCCAGAGTGAAGGGGCTGGTCTCCACTCAAAATGGGGTTAATCCAGTGGTTCCCAAATTTACCTGGGTCACAGTGTCCCTACAACCTCTTCTTCCTGGTCCAGCCTGGCTCAGCCAGGTGAAATATCAAGATGGTAGCACCCAAATCTTGCAGGATTTTATGAAATTCAAGATGGCAGCTCTGGTTCAGATGTCAGCATTGTCAGACAGCTACGGAGGGCCCGGAATCCTTGAAAGAATCCTGGAGACCATCTCTTTTCCCAGTCTTTGCTGGAGTAACTCTCAGTTGAGAGAGCTGAACTGTCATTGCCTCCTCATACCCTTCCCATCTCCCAAGGTGAGGTCTGGCAAGAAGGAGCCTATGGAGAGCAATTTGCTAAGGGCCTCTGGAAACCGAGATCGGCTCTGAAGCCCAGTCTGCAGCAGGGTTTCCTTTGGTCAGACCCGGAGTGGGAGTCAAGAGGACCCCACTCCATTTGACATCATACAGTGCACAGGTGACACCCTACAGTTAATTTTCTGTTCTTGTATCTAGCAAAACTGTGATACAGCCCAACAGGGCCTCTGAGAGGAATTTTATTAGGGGGTACAAAGTTTCTTTTGGGCCCCTTCCCGAAGAGGGAGGGGTGAAACAGAGTGGGGGGTGACAATGGGGATGGACAGAACGGGGACAAAACAGGCAGGGGAAAAGTGGCAACAACTGGAGCCCAGGTCTACCAGTTTTCACAATGTAACGCTCAGGTCTACCCTGGCATTGGCAGCTAGATATGGAAAACCAAACACACTCCTAAGTCTCTCTAAAATCTTTCAAAAATAGAAAATCATTGCAGGAAATTAGTATTATTCTTTTTGGGTTCACACTAGAATGGAAAGTGTCTTCTGGGAACCAAAATGTACTTTTGCAGCAGTTGCAGTCCCTGAGCTCCTCTACACTCTTTCACGGTTAGCGGATTCACAAGACAAACCTGTGGCAGGTCAGTTTCCTCCCAGATGTGACACTGTTAAAGAATGTGTGCATTCCTGGGCCTGATGTGTATGGCTTGTGGCTGTAGTCACCACTATGTGCCCACGGTAATGCCCCCAGCACCCTGCATGGGCAGTGAGTCTGGATGATATTGGAAAATGTAAGAATCCAGGAAATTTCTGGGCATCTGGGCCCCCTTTCCGACCCTGGACCCGGGTACAAATTACCCGCTTTACCCCCCCTCTCCTAGGCCCTGCAACCCAAACTTATACATTTATCCCTGTAGGGTGAGTAAAAAAAAAAAATGAAAAGCTGTTGGTTGTTTTCATGTGCAGCAAGTTAGCATAATAAGAAAATATAATTATACATCTTATCCTATCATCCGAAATATATATTTAGCTAGGTTGCAGTACAGGCAGCTAGGAATCTGCTGATTTCATAATTGCTGGGAGAACTGTAAAAGAAACGAATGTTTGGGGACTGAGAAATTTCACATGGTTATAATCAAAACCATTGTTTGCAGGGGCTGATCTTTCTGCAGAGGGTTAGCTTTCTCCTTTTCTTCCCTTTCTTGGAGAATTTTTGCATTACCATTGCAAGCGGTTTGCATAGACAGAGCCTCTTTTAAGTCAGGGGAGGAAAGAACTAATGAATTTTTCAGACTTGTAGCTGCTTTTTATTATGCTCCTATACAAATTTTATGATACTTCTATAAAATTCTTTATTTTATTTTTATTTTTTATTTTTTACTGTTCTATCAGAGTGTGGGCCAGGGACGCCTTTTGTTTCCTTTGACTCTTCTTCTTTTTAACAGCTCCATAATTCAGTGATTTAAACTTCGTTGCTGTCCGGGAGGAATTGTCCGTAAGCCACAAACAGCAACACCTCGGTTGAACTTAGATTTCTGCCATTCTTGCCAGATCAAAGCAGAGCTTCTCACCGCAGCCCCTAGTTGCTAGATATGGAATTAGGCTGCAATCCTAACCACCCTTTCCTGAGAGTAAGCCCCATTGAATAAAATAGGACTTACTTCTGAGTAGACCTGGTTAGGATGGTGTCCTTAGTATCTCAAAAACCAGACAGAAAACACTTATAGGGAAGAGAGGGATGCGGGCTCTGTATATGAATGATGTCGTCTAATAGATAGATAGATACTATAGAACCAATTGTATCTATAAAGCAGTCATTTTCAATCACTGTGCCATGGCACACTGGTGTGTTGCAAATGGTCTGCAGGTGTGCCACAGAAGTTTTGGGGAGGGTCATTGATTAGTAGGGCCATTTGGAGAATGTGAACCCCCCCCCACCTTGATCATTTTAGGACCTTGTCAGTGTGCCATGAGACCACAAAGGTTGAAAATCACTGCATAGAGCCTCTGTGAGTTTATCACACTGTGGTGTGACCAAGAAATAGAATCCAAGGTGAGGCTATGCAGGGAAAGAGGCTGGATTCAAAGGGAGAAGAGGGTTAATCAGGATTTACTGGCAGGTTTTTGGGTGATTTGTTGTAGATCGACAAGAGTTTCTGACTGTCCACGTTGAACAATACAGTTGCCTCTTGTCTTAGATGCAGTTGACTTACGTGAATTTGACTACATGCACTTGACAAACAAAACAGAAAAAAACAGCTTGAATAGTGCAGACAATTCACCTGTCATTCTGTTTACTAATACATGCCTGAGAGTGAGCCTAAGATCAGAGAATGAAGCTGCAGTTCCCTCTGTTTGTCTCAGTTCCCACTTGCCTCTCGTAATATCTAAAGAGCCAGTAAGTATTTTTCCAATGCAAGGGATAGTCAAAATAATTTTGAGAGCAGGTGTCCCCATATCCTTGGATCCCACAACCATGGTTTCACTTATCCATGGTTCTCAAATTCATGCTCGTGTCTCACCTCTCTTTGTCTGCAAACACTTTGCAAAAGGAAGATTTTGCTTTGGACCTGGAAAAAGACAGCTCCTTGACTCATAGCTGCTAGAGAAATGCTACAGGAGGCAATAGTGAGAATGCTAACAGGAAGTCCTCTGCTGCCTACTTACTATTAGTGTTCTCACTGCTGCCTCCTGTGGCGTTGCTCTAGGTCTCGGTGTTTGCTCCCTGTTCCAAAGTGAAAGGAGGAAAAATCTTCCTTTTGCAAAGCAAACAAAGGGAGGTGAGACATGAGCATGACAGGGAGGGGGAATCTGAGCAGGGCTCGCTGTTATCCACAGTGTAAGGTATCTGAGGAAGCAGCAGGAACCTATCCCCGTGGATCTTGGGGATGCCCGTATATGCGATTTAGCTTTAGGTGCTGACTCTGGAACGTAACCATCACATAAGATGAAGGGCAGCTGTATTGTTCTTTAATGCTGCTTTTCAACAACAACACAAAGTTCCTAGTTTACACAGCAAATAAATGATTCCAGGAGCATAGCTTGGAGAGGGGGCAAAACAGTAAGTACTGCAGGTGCTACTGTGCACCATATAAGCGACCCCTCCCACTCATCATCGGGGCCATTCTGACAACAGGAACGCCAAGTGCTCACCGAACCAAATGATGTACTCTGTGCATTGCCATCGTTGCCCAGAATGGCTCCAAAGGTGAGTGGGAGAGGCTGCTTACTTGGCACACTGCAGCTCTTGCAGTATTCACCTTCCCCCCTCTAGCTACACTACTGAATGATTCCCTGTCCTAAAGAGCTTACAATCTAAAAAACAAACAGGCACTGGAAAAGACTGGGGCAGCTGCTCTGCAAAATAGAAGATAAGCACTGCTTTCAAGTGTGCTTTTTGCCCAGTTAGCAGGGATAACCAAATTTTTCTCACCACCGACTCCCCTTGTAAAAATATTAGGCTGGTGACATAAAGAAAGCTTGAGGGAAAACCAAAAGTGTGCGGAAGGCCAGTGGAGACCGTTCTGGTACTGAAAACAAATTTATGAGCTAAACGACTGCCTTGAAAGATCCTTTCTCCCCAAATTTTATGCATAAAGATGCTTCCCAGAGGTGCTCATTTGCTTCTGGCACCTTGGTGGGCTTCGTGATTCAAGTAAAATACAAGTAGACCCTACAAGACTAAAGTCTGATCACTCCTGGGCTAGAGGAGGCTCCACCTGTCTGTCCCCCTTTTGCAATGACCAAAATAGGGCCTCCCCCCTGTTTTCTGAAACCACTAAATTTGAGGGTCAGAAGCGTTAGGACAGGCAAAAGAAAGTATTTCTTTACCCAGCATGTTGTTAGTCTGTGGAACTCCTTGCCACAGGACATAGTGATGGTGTCTGGCCTAGAAGCCTTTTAAAAGGGGATTGGACAGATTTCTGGAGGAAAAGTCCATCACAAGTTACAAGCCATGATGGGTACGTGCAGCCTCCTGGTTTTAGAATTAGGCTACCGCAGAATGCCTGGTGCTCTCTTGTGTGCTCCCTGAGTCATCTGGTGGGCCACTGAGATACAGGGAGCTGGACTAGATGGGCCTTTGGCCAGATCTAACAGGGCTCTTCTTATGTTTTTATCTGTCCCTGATCCATTACAGTCCCTCTTTTGCTCCAGTTTTAGCACTGGATCCCTTTAATTTTTTTAATTATTATTATGCAAACACACAGGTGCTAGGAAATAAATAAATGAAATCCCCTGAGCCGCTGCATGATAGCAGCTCCTTTGTGAGCTGTCTGTTGTATGTGGATAGAAAGGCAAGGACCCTCTTTGGGATTCCTTTTTGTTCACCTGCATTTCCGATGTCTGCCCACTTCTGCACTGTCCTTTTAGTCACTGGAAAGCCATTCAAAGGGCGACTGGCTCGTCTGTACTGCTTGGACAAAAGGAGACGGCCGGGGAGGTTAAACAGACCAATGCCTTCTACTGAGAGTGCCATTGCAGTGCAAAGAGCTCCACGCTCCCTTCTGGCCACCAGCTGCACTCATTCAAAAGGTATATATATCAAAGACTTCATTGACAGAGATAACACAACTCTTCTGATGGCTTCTCCGCCAATTTGCTCTGTCCTCTTTGTTAATGACACTCTGGGGCGAACAAATGAAGCCCACTTCTTTCTTTTTAGTTGCTGCTTTGCTAGGATAATTTGATTTTTCATCCCCTTGACACCTGGTATGTTGAATTCAACAGTATCACTTCTCTGTTGTTTTTTTTAAAAAATTTTAAAATAATATCCCTGCTTCTCAAAGACTTGGAGCGGAGCCTGTTTAGACACCTTCCCAAAAGCTGTTGCGACAGTCATTTCAATACAAGCAAAGCAGGAGGCAGTGATTAGCGACAATAACCAAAACAATGGAAAGATAAAGAGCAGGAGAGCAACAGGGAAAGCTGTCTTCACTCACAGAGGCCTCTGCTTGCCTGCGGAAGACTTGCATGGGTGCTCTGCAGCTGGATTAAATCACAGATCACTATTGCCATCTCCTGGTACAGAGTCCCCTTCCTTCATGCCATTCCTGCCGCTCCTCTTCTTTCGAACAGCCATCAGCGACGCTGCAACTACAGAGAACAGATTACATCATAAAGAAGTCATTAAGTAGGTGAGCGGTTGAAATTAATATATTTTTTTCCTCTTTGTGCCTTCTGGGAAATTGCATTGATTATATACAATGAGAACATGTGAATAAATAATCCTCCGTGCGGCTCCAAAAATGTTGCTGCTTATAATTTCTGAAACTCAGTACCTATATTTATTTTTAAAAATTTATTTCTTGCTTTTCCAGTGTTAGAAGCAAGGCAGCTAACCTCATGTCGATAAAATTGTTTAAGAGAAAGCTCCAGAAGCACTTTGGAATTAATAGTGTCTAAAGTAGTGGTTCCCAAAAGGTTTTAGCACGGGACCCACTATTTAAAATGACACACTATTGGGACCAACCTAGTTTTATGAGACTTTAAAAAAGTTTAACCTCACCAGATGCTCAAGCTTCTGTTTTTATCCTTATTACTATGGTGGCCTTTTCAGCCACACTAGACGCTGTTCCAGAACCACCATTCAGAGTGCGATACCATAGTCTTTCGAGACTGAAGGTTGCCAACAACAACTATGGTGGAAGGGGAGGCGGGTGCCTTTTGGAACTGCTGAGCTTCATGTTCATAGGATTGGGACCATTCTGGTGGCCTTGGCCTGGACTTCAATAGGAGCAAGGCACAGTTCCCTACTTACACTGGCGTTTCTGAAGGGGAAGGGCAAAAATGCTAAGTTTTTCAGGTGCCTGAACATTGGTCTAAAGTGGTCTCTCCCCCTTGCCTGCAGAGCCCAGTACAGTGAAAGCAAAGCATAGCTCAGAATTCAAACATTCCAGCTTGGAAGTCAGAACAGAACACGAACTTGGATCCTTCTCCAACCACAGAGCCCTCCCCCCTTTCCAGCCTCCCACCTGTTCAGGGCAAACCACAATGCCTCTTGCCCTTACATTTTCAGTTCTGTGTTTTCAGTGGTGGTTGAACTA
Organism: Tiliqua scincoides; assembly: GCF_035046505.1. Taxonomy (NCBI): domain Eukaryota; kingdom Metazoa; phylum Chordata; class Lepidosauria; order Squamata; family Scincidae; genus Tiliqua; species Tiliqua scincoides. The sequence goes on from NC_089823.1 coordinate 229,014,117, forward strand.
GGTACTATGCAACCCACCTGAATCTGGATCATGGCCCACCTAGTGGGTCCCGACTCAACATTGAGAAATGCTGCATTGTGGCTATAAGAATAAGTTATAAGTAAGAAAAATACATTCCAGTCTGACCAGTGCAGCCCTCACCAAAGATGGGTGGTACAAAACATACCTGCTCATCCAATCGAATGGGACCATCTGTGCTGTGTTGGGGTGCCTGAAATTCAAGGAATTCAACACCCAACAGGGAGAAAAGAATGATGTGCTCATGCTGCTACACCTAGCTGCTGCCTGGTAAACCTCTCCATTGGGCCCCTTGTCTCACCATTCTGTGTCGGCGGTAGCAGACCATCCTCTTCCACCCATCAATTCCATTTTAAAATTTCCAGGTGTCTCACCATCCCCCAAGTCAGCTCTGCAGTGCTGGGAAACCTGGGATTTGTAAAAGAGTGCTGACAAGAGAAAGAGGATTAGTTGTCACCGATCCCCACCATTTCCCGTTAACTCAAAGCCAAGTGGGGGAGCAGTGGCACCCTCAGACACAAGTTCTTGTCTGTGTCATCATAGAGCAGCAACCCTGAAGCACACATGCACACCCTCCTTCTGGTTTCCTTTCTGAATCAAAAAGGCCCACTGACCAGCAGATGGGAAAGCAACACAAACAATGACTTGCATCTGTCTGCAGCCCTGATCCCAGCCACAAGCGGGGGTGACAGTGCACACATCAAGGGGCAGAGGGCGTGGGGCAGTGTGTTACTATCTCCTCCAAAATATTCCACCTGCCTTCCAATGCCCACTTTTTGGCTAATTAACACCTTCCCTTCTCCAGAAGTGGCAGCTGCCGTGTGCAAAGGAACTAGAGAACACTCTTATCCATTTGAGAGCAGTTAACAAAATTTATTTATTTTATTTATTTATTAGATTTGTATTCCGCCTTTCTCCCTGAAGGGCACCCAAAATTTATTGCTATACAAACACTCCCTGGCAAGGCTTTCCCTTCCCCCAAAACTTCACTTAGCTTAGTGCATGTCCACAGCAGCTTCAAAGCACAGTCCAACAGAATCTTCCCAGTCGCAATCTGGCAGTGTCCCCACATCTGTCCTTGGATGGTTCAACACAGATCTGTCAAGCAGAGTCTCGACAATCTCTTCCATTTTGTCCATATTCCTCCAGTAGAGTCCCAGCATTTCCCTCCTCTGGGTTCTGGGTTCCTTCTGAGGTTGCTTTTTATTCTTGCAGGTTCCCTGTTACCCTAATAGGGCGCATGAGCTACCCCTTCAGTTCATGTCCATTAAAGTCTCCATTGGCCTTAATTGATTATAGCTGTGGACTGCAGCCTCTGTAACTCCAGCCACTAGCCCTGCCATGATGTGTATGTGCAACCTCCTGATTTTAAAAATGGGCTATGTATCAGAATGCCAGGCGCAAGGGAGGGCACCAGGATGCAGGTCTCTTGTTGTCTGGTGTGCTCCCTGGGGCATTTGGTGGGCCACTGTGAGATACGGGAAGCTGGACTAGATGGGCCTGTGGCCTGATCCAGTGGGGCTGTTCTTATGTTCTTAAACTACAATTCCCAGGAGGCCTTGCAGGTCTCTTGTTATCTGGTGTGCTCCCTGGGGCATTTGGTGGGCCGCTGTGAGATACAGGAAGCTGGACTAGATGGGCCTATGGCCTATCCAGTGGGGCTGTTCTTATGTTCTTAAACTACAATTCCCAGGAGGCCTTGCAGGTCTCTTGTTATCTGGTGTGCTCCCTGGGGCATTTGGTGGGCCGCTGTGAGATACAGGAAGCTGGACTAGATGGGCCTATGGCCTGATCCAGTGGGGCTGTTCTTATGTTCTTAACTACAATTCCCAGGAAGCCTTGCAGGTTTCTTGTTATCTGGTGTGCTCCCTGGGGCATTTGGTGGGCCACTGTGAGATACGGGAAGCTGGACTAGATGGGCCTATGGCCTGATCCAGTGGGGCTGTTCTTATGTTCTTAAACTACAATTCCCAGGAGGCCTTGCAGGTCTCTTGTTATCTGGTGTGCTCCCTAGGACATTTGGTGGGCCACTGTGAGATACGGGAAGCTGGACTAGATGGGCCTGTGGCCTGATCCAGTGGGGCTGTTCTTATGTTCTTAAACTACAATTCCCAGGAGGCCTTGCAGGTCTTCTTGTTATCTGATGTGCTCCCTGGGGCATTTGGTGGGCCGCAGTGAGATACAGGAAGCTGGACTAGATGGGCCTATGGCCTGATCCAGTGGGGCTGTTCTTATGTCAATCAGCTGTCAAAACATGGGAATCGCTGTCAACACCACATCATCTGCCTGGTGATCTCCTGTTCTTCTATTACAGCTACCCCACACTGGCCAACTCTGGGTCGATTACTGTCTCTTAGCCTAGCCTCCCTTACAGGGTAGTTGCAAGGATAAAAAAAATATACTTTTGCCACCTTGATCTTCTGGAAAGAATGGTTAGAGCAGGAAGTGCAACTATCTTGAAACTGTCATAACTAGGCTACCATCTGACAGTTATTTCCTGATATCTCTCTCCCCCCATCCCCCACTGTGAACTCTTGAAATCTATGGAAACTATGGGAAACCCAATCCTATGTTATGACCCCACCTGCTTGTGCAGCCATACCAATGGGCTATGTGCTGCATCCCACAGGGGAGTTTGGGCTTGTGGTGGCCTCTCTGAGGTAAGAGTTTCCTTGCACCCAGGTAAGGGAATATTTGTTTCCTTCCACCTCTGGGTCCAGTAGGATATGCACCAAATACTTTGCTGGCACAAGTCTGAATGGACCAGGGATGGTGGATCTAGCCTGAGTAGGGGGATAGGCTGTATCATTGGCACTGATACAGCCCACTTCCCAACCTTGATCTTTCCCCCTTCCTGCCAATAATCTCCATTTCATTTCTCCCACTCCCCGCCTGCCACTCACCCTCACCACTAGTTTACCAGCTCCAGCGGGTGCAATGGTGCCCATCAGTGGACCTCTTGCGATGGTGCTCACAAAATGCCTGGTGGTGGTGCACTGCACATGCCATCAGCAGCCATTTTATGACAGTGGAACACTCTTCTGCTGTTGTAAAAACCTCCTTTTACCAGCCCAAAGTTATGTTGGATTGGGCCAAAAGTATGGTAAAATTTAACTTATTGATAGGGATGCTTATAGAATCTGCTTTTACTGGATTACAATCCAGTTTTTGAGGTTCTGGTTTTTTGGCTATAACTTTTGCTAGAATAGAGACATTTCAATAGGGTTTGTTTCATTGCATTTTCCATGAAATTACACATCGATTGATATATAACATGATGGTATTATTCAAAAACGCCAAGATTTAAAAAATTTTGGCGATTAGTGGTGTCACCCCCCCCCTGCACATGTCACCTAGTGCAAACTGCACCCCTTATTGACACTACTGGGAGTAATTTTAGCTCCTATTTCTCTCTTCCATTTCTATCTCGTTTTCAATGATCACTGTGAAATGATAACCTCTGGGCCAGCTCTATTGCTAAGCAGGACAAGAGAGCGGCAAATCTGGTGAACATTAAAAGGGAAGTGCATTCACCCTTGTTTGTCATTTTAATCCTGTTGTGGGAGGGGGCACTATTTAGATTCCTGCCTCAGGCACTGAAACCTGAGCTGCCATCACATCATTTTCGCTTATACAGAAAGAGAGGTGGAGTTGTAGCATTCTTTCACACCAGGAAATGTCCTCCAGATTCGTGGTAATTAGAAAATACACATGGCTCTTTTTTCTTTGGGGGCATTCCTTAAAAATGCACGGGATGCATTTCTGTGGCTTTTCATCTCCATATCTCTCTTTTCCCTGCTGTGCTCCGTATGTGTTTCTCCTCCCATTGCCACCTGCTGTCTGCTATCCCCTGATTAATATTCTTCTCTCTTTGCAAAGGTCAACCTGTTATGACCGTCCTCCATATCTAAGAAGCAAATAGAGCTGTCTTTTCCTAGGTAAGAGAGTGAAGACTTCAGAGCATATGTCCCCCTTTTTCCAAATCCGCCTCCTCCCCACCCTCACTCCAATTTCTTACTCACATGTAAAAAAAAAGGGGGGGGGAAATGAAAGGTGGCTACAATTCATTTTCCCCTTCTGGACGAGGAGTGCAGCATTCAATGTGATGCCAAGCCTTGATAAATCACCCTTTCAATCAAATTGGTATATAGAGAGGAATGCTATCTAACATGCAATAAATCCCATAGATGTTCAGCCAGGAGTGGCAGATTAAACTAATGGACTAAACAGACGGTCCTCCCGCACTCATGCATTATTTTGCAATGCTTCCCCTTTCACCTATGACAAAGCAGTATAACGTTTCGTATAGAATGTGAGGCCAGGGGCTCCATGGATCATCTGTTCTAACCCCCGTTCAGAAAAAAAAAAACAGGGTATTGTCATGATAACTAGCACATGTCACGGTGTTATGATGGGTAGAATGTGTGTGGAACAATGGGTTTTATACTGCCAAGGACCCCGAGGGTGGCATGCGCAGTGTGCAATCTTTCGAAGGTACATTGAACTCCCTGTGGGATCTCTCCCTATGAGCACTGCCAAGCATTTCCCCACAGGAACCGGTAGCAGCACGCATTTAGATAGGACAAAGGCAAGAAGTGAATTCAGGTACCCCATTGTTCAGAGGGCTAGATCTGTTCCTCACCACTGATAGCACCAACCATGGAGAATCATCATAGTCCTATCCTTGCTTCTAACCTAGCACTATCTTCCTTGACTATTAGGAGCTGTTATACCCTGCTGGATCAGGCCAGAGGCCCAGCATCCTGTTTCTCACAGTGTCTAGGTTCACCAGCTGCCTCCGAAAGCTCACAAAGCAGGAGAGAAAGACATACTTCTTCCCCATCATTGCTTTCCTGCAAATGGAATTCAGAGACTACTGAACCCGGAGGTAGCCCATACATAGCCATCAGGACTAATAGCCATTGATAGACTTGTCCTCTATGGATTGTTTTAATTCTCTTTTTTTAGTTGGCAACCTTCAGTCTCAAAAGACTATGGTATCGCGCTCTGATAGGTGTTTCTGGCACAGTGTCTAGTGTGGCTGAAAAGGCCAATCCGGAAGCGACAATCCCTTCCACACCGGGAGCAAGTGCAGTCTGTCCCTGGTCTGTCTCCCTGGCTATGGGCCTTCCTTCTTTGCCTCTTAGCCTCAGTCTGTTGGCCAAGTGTCTCTTCAAACTGGGAAAGGCCATGCTGCACAGCTTGCCTCCAAGCGGGCCACTCAGAGGCCAGGGTTTCCCACTTGTTGAGGTCCACTCCCAAGGCCTTCAGATCCCTCTTGCAGATGTCCTTGTATCGCAGCTGTGGTCTACCTGTAGGGCACTTTCCTTGCACGAGTTCTCCATAGAGGAGATCCTTTCCTCTTTTAATGTCACGTAAATTAGGCCAGTGGTTCTGTGGGCAAACGTATCCATGATTCACATCTGTGAGAGTCAACATAGGTGGGACTTGCAGCCACACATTCAGCCCAGTTTGGAGGTTTCTTTGTGGCCATGTTAGTCCTTCCTCTGGCATTCTTAATCATCCTTCCTGTATCTGCACGTAATCCAGCACCACTTGCCCTCCGAAACAGGAGCTTCCCGCTGAAGGATTGCCCTTCTTAGGGCAGGAAGCTTCCTAGTTCAGGCATATCATGTGACTTGCTGCTTCAGCTTTCACAGGGATTTGGTTCCCGCTTGTTATGTTATGTTACCAACAAGTCAGGGTTCTCAGGTACCAACAAGTCCACGTAGGGAGCGTCCCCCATAAATTGATTGGTAGTGCCTGCCAGTTGATTGCCGTTACCCAGGATGACCTTCCTACCCCAGTTGGAACCAGGAAGGGGAACTAACAGGCAACCCTACAGACAATCGCTGGGCATTGCAGCAAATGCACAATCCATGTTAGCTGAATGGTGGCCCAACAAGAGTGCCCAGATGTTTTTCCCCGTACTTCAATTTCTGGGACTCGCAACAAGACTGAGGCTGTTTTACAATGGGGAACTGGGAATGTGGGCAAAGGGAGGGAAGGCAGAGGATATTGCATGTTCCATATGTCTGAAGTTTTAAAAAATAAGTGCTTTGGAGGAAAATCTATGCGCAAAGATGCTCTAGTTTACATAGGCACATAAATAAAATACCTTAAAATACCTAATGGGACGAATAATTAACACTTGAATATGTTACATTCTCCCCAGTAACCCGTGCGCCTGTGGGTGGAAAATTACTACTGTTGCCCAGCTTGGCAAATCTGTCTAACAACAGGTGGTGTACAGCCACAGTACACAATTGGCCAGGTCCAAATTTAATACGGAAGTTCTTTTCCCCCTTTCTTTCAAAACCCACATGGGTTTTGCAATGAAACATGCAATTATTCCATGGAAAATGTGTTTCTACATGTTTCTGAATGCCTTGTCTGGGTCTTAGCAACCATTACTACATCTTGCGGCAGTTCTCTTAGTAGTAGTAGTAGTAGTAGTAGTAGTAGTAGTAAATTGCAAGACAAAATATTTCCATTTGTCCATCCTAAATGTCCAACCAATCAGTTGGCTGACTTTTAAAAAAAGTGTTCAGGTGTTTTTGAAAGGGGATTGCAGCTGGCTGCCATGGATGCAAACAAATTTATAAAGTAGATAGATCTCAGAGCTTATCGCTATTCAGGAGATAGTGACCATCCAGGAGATAGTGGTAGCTACGCATCCACCGCAGGTAGCCACAATGAATGCATTCACTGGCCATGTTCACCTTGCAAAATGAAATGTTGAACTTTGGAGGTTCTTGGCATGAATTGGAAGCATAGCGGCCCTTTGCAAACAAACATGGAATGTGTCTGGAGAGCATGGAATGTGTCTGGAGCTGTCTGGAGAGCAAAGCTGGCAGATATTCAGTGTGCTGGCTGCCACATTTCTACTTCTCCCTCCATCTGTTCAATGAACATGAGAGACCATGTCTGCAAGGGGCTCTGGACTACATGCTGGGCTGTTCACTTGTGGTGTGCAGCTCAGCTCTGCTGAGATAGGACACTGAAGCTAAATCTTCAGGTGCAGAAGCCTGGAAAGGGCTTGCTTCTCACTGACTTCTAATCACAATCTCACCCTGATTAGAACTACAACTACACATATCCTATATTTCTGGCTAGCAAAGTGCATTAAGACTTATGTGCTGTTTCATCACCATCCTTTAATGGAGAGATGTGCACACACTCCCAGATTTCTCTGATCATCACTGTGCCTGGGGTTATTTATATATCAAATATTCACCTCTCCAGGTTATGCAGTGCTCCCACTGCAATTTGCTTACCTTTGTGAGTCAGCCAAACAACCCTGAGCTTCCTAGCATATCTGAGATTTGTAGTCTGGATTGTTTATTTTTTTCCTTCTTTGTGGAAAACCAGCCACCTGCAAGGCGTGGGAGAAGCGAGAACATGAAACGGATGCTTGATTGCTCCAAAAACACCGAGGTCACAAAACCAGTTAGACAGCACTTTTGAATTCTCCGCATGAACAAAGGCCAAAATTGTCCTGATGCAGCTCTCAGGAAGCACATGGTGACCTTAGCTGAGAGGGATGGTTTGGGAATACTAAAAAAATAAATAAATAAGCACACTCAAATTAGGGGCAATTTTTAGTGCCATCAACATTGGTTTTAAGGCATGATAGAAAAATGTCTACCCATCGCCAATTGTACTCTCTCAAGACGATGTAGCAAGGCTGTCTTCTATGGCTTGCAAGAGTATTGATCTGTGGGTACTTCTCCGTGGCGCTACACTCGCTTTAACATTGATCCTTATTTCATTATACCACTGCATCATGCACCCTCGGTCTCATCTTGATGCCCCCTCAATAAAAACCCCAAGTGCTTTCTGTCGCTGGCCAGATATGCCAACATTTGGGGCATCTTGTAATTCAAAACAAATCAATTCCAAGCATCTTTAGTCACAGCTGTGCATGTAGGTAAAAAAAAAATGATCCCATTCTGAAAATACGTCTTGACAAAGATTTAAATCCAGAAAAAGCAGGGAAGCTTAGAGACTAAAAAGACCTTGACATGTGTTGTTGCTGCCTTTTTTTCCCCAGTTGCTGTTAAAAGTGGGGCATGGGTTTTTTTTTTTGCTTTGTTTTTGTTACACCTCAGTATTGTTTGTGTCACCTTTCAGAGGCTCTTGAAAAGGCCATTTCTTTCTCTAAGGGCTTTGTACGTTTTCTTTCCCCATTTGGAAAACATTGATTTCCCCCACTCCCTCCTCCTTGTGATTCTTATGCAGCAGGAGTAAACAGGGCTCTGTTTAATATACGTCCAGTCTGTGTAATGCCATCAACAAATATATATAACTGCAGCTCTGGGAGAGAAAGCTGGTCCTCTTGGTGGAAGCAAAGGCTGCCTCAGCAAAGCCATAAATGCACCGATTGGAGTTCTCAGAGAGATGGTTTGTTTTCGTCATATTCAGCTTCCTAGATCAGTCCCAACAAATACACTCAAATACACCCAACAGAGATTGTTCTTGCCCTGTATTTAGCAAATTATTCCTGCCTATGCATATAGCTGCAACAGGTTAATGCTGGGGTTTTCAAACTCTCTGGGAGTTTGCGCCCTCCAGTCCCTGCAGCAGCCATCCCTGAGTGCGGGGAGCCCTGCGCGAGCGCCTGCAGGGCGCCCCAGGTCAGGGAAAGGAAGAGCGGGGCGATCGCGCTCCGCTTCCGCTTTTGCAGAGGCAGAGCAGATTGCCCCATTCTCTGACCTGGGGAGCCCTGCCGAAGGTTGCGCAGGGCTCCCTGCACCCCCGGGAGGTTGCAGGAGGTTTGGGCAAGTGCACCCAAGCCCCTGCAGCCCCCCTGAGTGATGCATTCCTGCGGATCGCGCTGCTGCCTTCCCCCTGTCTCCTGGCTGCCCCCACCGCTTAAGGAGGCAGAGGGCAGGACCCACAGGCTGGGGTGTTGCGATGCCCTAGTTTGAATACCACTGAAGAGCCCTGCTGGATCAGGCCAAAAGCCCATCTAGTCCAGCTTCCTGTATCTCACAGTGGCCCATCAGATCCCTCAGGGAGCACATAACACAACACAACAAGAGGCCTGCATCCTGCTGCCACATCTGGCCTTCTGAGGCAACCTACATCTAAAACTAGGAGGCTGCACATACCCATCATGGCTTGTAACCTGTGATGGACCTTTCTTCCAGAAATTTGTCTAACCCCCTTTTAAAGGCTTCTAGGCCAGACGCCATCACTATGTCCTGTGGAAAGGAGTTCCACAAACTATTTAACATGCTGGGTAAAGAAATAGTTTCTTTTCTCTGCTCTAACTCTTCTAACACTCAGTTTTGGTGGAGAGCTTCACACAAGCTTTATGGTGTCGTCGCTTTGTTTCTTTCTCTGTCCTAAGTGTGGACGTGGAGTTGACAGAATGCAGGGCCAATCCAAGCCCTCACCCCTACCACGTGTGCTACAAGATATGCCATCACCGCCCACCCCATCCTTGATTCTGTGCAAGCATGGAAATGCTTCTCACCAACGTCCTGTGCTGCTGCCTCCTTTTCCCCCACAGAATGATTTTTAAAAAAATGGGAGATGAAAAAAGCCACTTCCACACAGTCCTGCTTTCCTCTTCTTGCTTTTTAAAAAAAAAATATCACTCTGCAATGGGAGGAGGAGGAGGCAGGGAGAAGGTTGCAGACATCTTGTGCCCAATGAAAGTGTCAAGTGGGTGATAGGTGTGCGGTGGGCACCTCCTGTACTGTAGCACAGCCCGAGGTGGGCAGCACGGTAAGTACAGCAGACACCGCAATGTGCCCTGTGAGCAGCCCCTCCACTCACCATCGAAGCCATTGGGACGGCGACTGCAACAATGGCCCCGGCTCTCCACACACCTTCCAAAGGGTTCGCTCCACTGAACACAATGTGGCGTACTTCTGGGCAGGCATGCATGGGATTGTACTGTGCGTATTGGCCACACTCAGCTCTCTGCGCACACATGGTTTGATTGCCAGACAATCAAATTGCCAGATTGTACTGTGCGCATGTACAGCTCAATCTCTAGCCATGTGCAGCTCAATTGCTGCACCAATGATGCTTCCCCCCCCCTCCCTGGGGCATTTGGTGGACCGCTAGTCCAGGAAGCTGGACTAGATGGGCCTATAGCCTGATCCAGTGGGGCTGTTCTTATGTTCTTAACGACTCCCGATCCCACCCTCTGAAGGAGCTCTGTGCATGGATGGACCTACAGGGAGGGAGGTGGAAGCATTCCAGCTTGGCAAGGCTGGAGGGGACATTCAGCGCAAGCAAGGGAACAGAAGCAGCGGGCAAGTTTCTGAGTCTCCACTTATTCCTGAGAAAATCTCCTGTGACCCGAGTCACATCCTGTTTCAAAACACGCATGACTCAAGTCTTCAGGAGTCCGGGAAAATGCATGTTTGGCAACTCGGGTCCCATGAGTTGAGTCGCCCGTCCCTGAATATAGATCCGTCCCCTCTGAGTTCTGTACAGTGTCCTCTGGTAGCCAGGTGGACACTGCATATCATCCTCTCCCATGATCTACAGTTAGAAATGTGATCTGGTTGCTAGGAAAGAACAATAACAACAAAAATAGACTGTGGTGCAATGGATAGACAAAATGGATAAAAGCTCGGCTAAAAAACAATTACACTGCTGCCTATCATCGCTGCTACATAAAATATCATGTCAGTGTTTTCACTGTAAACCCATAATTCCAGGGATTTATAACACTTATTTCACTTAAAATGACTATTCCACTGCAGAAACAAATAAAAATGATAATAAGAACAAAAAGTAGTATTTAAACACTGTGCAGAGCAATAACCGTGCATCACCTCTCCAGCACTGAACCACGACAACAACAACACATTGCTTTCTCCTACGGAAGGGGAATTGTAGTGAGTTCAAGGGATTAGGTACAAATCTCGGGCTCTGCAGAATATCATGGTTAAGAAGCATAGTAATGTACAGGTGAGACCAGCTGCGGACCTCTGCAGCCCCGCGCCCGGGACAAAGCTCCGCGATGCCCCCCCCCGCAGGCTATCGCCGCGGCCCCCCACTCACCAGAGGTTCACGGAGCCTCTTGCAACCTCCTCCCACATCAGAGAAACCTCTGTGAGGTTCCCCGGCGCTATAAACTGTGCTTCCTGCAAACCGGAAGTACAGTTTCCGCCCCTGTCGGGAGCCTCGGAGAGGCTTCTGCGGGGTCCTAGTGGCCAGCGTCTGGGGCATTTGCCTCAGGGAAGTCTATGGCAGGCATGCAACTGGGTGAGACTCTCTTCTCTAGTAGGTGAAACAGATAACTCCCATCTAGAATGTGATGATTTCTTGGACTAATGAAGTTGGTTTTGCCTTTCTTGTATCTCTCCAAAATTGCATTGTGTGTTATAAATTTGAATATCTAAGGGCACAATCCTAACCTACTTTCCAGCACTGGCATAGCTGTGTCAGTGGGTGATATGCTGCATCCTGCTGTTGTGGGGCAGTCACGGAGGCCTCCTCAAGGTAAGGCAATGCTTGTTTCCTTACCTTAGAGTTGCCTTGCCCTTACCTTGGTGCTGGAAAGTGGGTTAGGATTGCACCCTAAATTGCATGAGAATCATTTCTTGAGAGGGGCAGAATGACCTGGATGTGCTCCAGAAAGAACTGAGTAGACATGGATTTTTCGTTCCAGAAGTCACCCCCTTTTACTGGAAGCTATCACAGATTGTAGAACCCTGGTTCTGGGGAGGGACCAAGTGGATCTCCGTAGGGGCAAAAAAAGGATGAGTGCTCAAAAGCTGCCAGCATCAGTGTTGCATGTTGACTTCATCATGGCATGCTGGTGCATGAGGCCAAGTGAGGCAGGTGCTTTGAGAAGCATGCAGGTAGAAGCAGAGAAATAGCAGGCATGGCCAACACCCTGAATCCCATACCCCAAACTCGCCTGCTGCCTCCCCAATAGTGCAATCCTATTCAGAAGTAAATTGCACTGAGTTCAGTGGAACTATTGGGCTTTCACACTGGTGGAACGCACATCCTGCTGCCAGCATTAACTGCCTTATGGCAGTCGTGAAAACTCCAATAGGGCATGGAGGTGGTGCTGCCAGAGCACTGGTAGAGAAGTCACACCCACACCATGCATGCCAGCAGCCCAGTCAGGACCCACTGAGGCAGGTACATCAGCAGGGTGGAGAAGATGAGATGGAGCAAGGGAGGGTGGAATGGGAAGGCAACAGGATGGGCGATGGGTGGATTGCCTCCGGAAAAGGGGTGGGTTCTTTGGCAGCCGGATCCTAGTCTACTTCCTGAATCTGATGGATGTACACCAACAGTTTTGTTAGGGCAGGTCCAAGCAGACCCCTCTGCACTGTGGAAGCTTATCCCTGGATAAAGTGTTTCCTTACCCAGAGGAGACATCTGTGACTGCTCCCCCCCCCCACAGGATGCAGTGGTAGCCATTTTTGCATCACTGCATTGGTGGGGGAACCATTGGTTCAACTTGTTCAACGTGCACTAGAGCTGCTTGCCTCAAACTTTCTGAGGAGCAGGCCATAAGTCTGGAATTAACTCAAAGCCTAGTATGGCCTACATTTCGTTGTTTCTTAAAAAGTAGCTTTTTATATGCTCATTTTTTCAAACCCAGCACATCACATTTAAGGGGTTCACTCCCAATTGGGGAAGATAACCTTCCCCATTCTAGGCAATAATTTCAGGTGGGTGGGGTTGATCGTTCTTTTAAAAAGTAACCCTTCTGCCCAGGGATGTGCCAGAGCCACTTCTTCAAGTCTTGAGTCAAGTCTCTTTGAGTCTCTGCCCCCCCTTGACTTGAGTTGCAAACAAGTCATAACAGGGACCATCACAACTCATCCACATACCTTTTTAGAGTCAGTTTGTCCTGAGCCCGAGTCTTTTCGAGAAACAAGTCAAGTCGCAGAAGCAACAAAAAAAGCAGGCAAGAGAGCACTCACACAAAAGTGAGTCTTTACTCAAGTCTATTCAAGTCTTTTCATTTGACCCCGAGTCCTGAGTAAGTGTCCAAGTTTTGACATGCGTGGCTCGAGTCTGTGTGAGTCATGAAAAATGTGTGTTTCTGTGACTTAAGTCCAAGTCATCTGAGCCACGGCCCATCCTTGCTTCTGCCTTGAAGTCGGGGCAGCAATGCTGAAAGTACCACTCATCTCCCCAATACCCAGCAGAAACCAGGTTACCATTTATTTATGCATCTTATTTATCCATGGATTTGTACCCATCCTTTTAGCCTTCCAAGTCAGCTCACGACACACTTTTTTAAAACTAGCATAGCAAATATAAAACTGGCATCATGAAGAACGGCAGACTTACTGTTTAAAAGGAAAATCAGCTACTTACTGCTGCCCTGATAAGCTCAACACCCTGAAAACAGGGTGCTTTTTGTGGGGCTGCCCAGGAAAATGAAAGGGGCCATCCATTTTATCTGTTATTTGCAGGGGGGTGGAAGCCTGGAACACTGGAACACCCCACTCCTAAACTTAAAGACCTGGTCCTTTTCCATCAGAAAATTTGCAAAAGGCAGCATCATTAGGGTTTTGCAATTTTATTTAAAATTCAGTTTATTTAAATTTAATGGAGTAATTAATCAGACAAAAGCCAGATAATTCATCAAGATAATGAATCTGTTGACAATCCTGTCTGAAATAATAGGTCTTATTCTCTCCTTTTTAATGTGCATAAAGACTGCAGCGAGCTATTTACTTCCAGCCTTTGCAAAGTTCATTCCCTCTCTGATGTTAATAATCTCTGAAGGATGGGGAAAGGAAGAAAACACAGTCCAGTATTTTATCTCCCCACCTCATCTCCTCTTGCGCACTGCAGCCGCTTCCTTCGTACTTTCAGAGGAGCCGGCCATGAGGTCGGTATTAATTCAGAACCTGGCATGGCCTTCACTTCCTTGCAGTCATTTAGATTTATGATCAAGATAAAACTAAACTGGGTCAAGTGAGGGCATGAATTTCTTCCTTAGCTTAGGGAAAACTACATGTTACGTGAGGTCTGTCAGTACCGCTTAAATTTCCTTTCATAAAAAGGCAGCTGGATCAGAGGCTCCCATGGATCAGTGCAGAGGTAGTGCATGGATAAGGTGGGATCTTTAACCTCCTGGTACATCCCACTGCTGATCTGGATTAGGCCTCCTCCCCATCAGTGCTGTTTGACCAGGCACAAACATATTTTATGGGTGCTGATTGGAGCAGTGGCATAGCTAAAGCAGCCTGGGAAGCATTTGATAGCAACTGTTACCCTGCACATGTCTGATCTTGAAAGCTAAGCAGGGTCAGGCCTGGTTAGTACTTGGATGGGAGACCACCTGGGAATACCAGGTGCTATAGGCTTATACCATAGTCTGAAGGTTGCCAACCAAACTTTGTACCTGGGGACACAAAATTTTTTAATACCCCTTATACCACACACCCCATAACACTCCCATGTGACATCTTAGAGGCCTCTGCAAGGCACTTCCATTTTTTATCAAAAACTAGTAGTGCCTTTCGGAGGCATCAAAGGGCCCGATGCAGTCGACCCAGCGCCAGCCCTCTGCTGGTGCTGAGTGTGGCATGTGTGCCGTAAGACATACCCATGACACTCACTGTGGGGCTGGCACTGGCTCAGCTCTAGTCTGCCCCGAACCAGCACTGGTAAGAGGCCTGTTGCGTGACACCCAACAGGAGCTACGGACGATCTCCAGGCGCTGGAGTGGTGGGTCAGGGCAGGGGAAAGGCGGGGAGGGAGAGGGACAGGACCAGTGGAGCTGGCGCAGAGTCAAGTTGCCCCCTTGCGGGGTCTGCTCCCTTACCCGAGGGAATGGGACGAATGAGGTTTAAAACCCCCCAACCTATGCCATGACCCTGGTCTGGTTGCTATTTTTAATTAAAAAATTTAAGCACATCAATGCTAATGACGGCCTTAGCGCAATATGTAACTTAGCCCTTGCTTATTATCTTTGAACTCTACCCTTCCTCTGTGGAGTTTAGGGGCAGATAATCAGGATAGGCCCAGGCATTACTTACAGCACAGCGCTATCCACCACCCCACTGCTGAGGCAGGCTCACCACCAGAGCGTGCGCCCAGCGCAGTGGCACCTATGCTGGATTACCACAGCTCATCAAGGTCTTGGTAAGAAGCGTTTCCCATTGGTGTGATGCGTGAGCCAACCTGGATCTTTTTATATGCAACAACTATGCTATGCCTCTGAACCTTGGTCCCTACGTCTCTTCCTTGTGGCTTAACACTCCCGCCTTGCTTCTCCCCTACCTTTCTTTCCCCAAGCATAGAAAACTCACACCTAGGAATTTGGGTTGGGAGAGGGATGTCTGAAAAGGACGGTAAAGATTCATTGAGTGAATAAAGGGTTAATCAGCTTCCGCCCCCCCCCCTCCCCACACACACACATTTCTCCCTTCCAACCCAGTCCTCCACCTCTTACTTTTCAGATGTTTAACATAAAACGCAAGTTCCCAGACTTGGACATCTGCTGAACGGCCTTGATATCATCTTTGCTGTAAGTCATTACAGGTTAAATTAGTTATGGCAGAAATTTGTCTGCAGAGTCATTGTGTTTTCTTCCAAGAAAGCAATTTAATGGCTTATTAATTTTTATTTAGGTCTTTCTTTTTTTTAAAACACAATGGCAGTTTCGCCCGGAGAACAAACGGGCAAAACCTTGCCTTTTGCGTTCATCCTTTTTAATTTTTAAATTCATTTCAGCCTGTAACTGTGACCCACATTAAACACGGCTCACGCACAATGACGGGGGGGGGGAATAATTTTGCATTAAACCGTGGCGTTAAACTTTGCAAAGCCACAACAATTGACGGTTCGAAACGACGCAGCTGTCCTGCGAGTGGCTCGGGTGTTACAGTGCAGTAGCTTAATTAAATGAAGAGAGCCAGGATTCATGCTTTATTTATTAGCTTTTCATGCCACAGTAATGCAAAAAATGAGTTGCAGCATTAATAAAGTGCTCCAAATGTGATATTCTGTTCATATATTATTAATATCTTAGCAGCTCTAATAAACACATACTTGCATTTTCGCTCCACTCTTTATGATGAGTTGTTGCTTGAGTTAAAAAAAAAAAAATCCCATGTGAAGCTGTCAGAACGTGGCATTAAACCATACAGGAGGCCATGGTAAAAATGAAGGAAAGTGGTGGTAAACCGTCATGTGATCTGAGTGGGGCAACCAGGGCATCCGTCCTGCTTCCAACCTGGACAGAGGTGTTTAATAGGCATTAAAGGGCATGCCATAGATTGCTGTGTACTTACGGGTGGTTTTCTTTTCTATATGGACATTAAATGAGGCACATTTTCATGCACTGTTTGTCGTGTCTCACAGACTCAATGTCTTTAGCTTACACAAGAGTCATACCAGCGGTGTATCTGGCACCCGGGGCCATGACTTGCAACGTCACCTCTGGAAGTGTCTCACCTGGAAGTAATTGCGGTGACATGAAGATGTCACTGCCAATTACCTCCGAGTTACGGTGTAGTCTGAGTGGTTGTGATCCGCTCTAAGAAACTGATTGCTTTTTCCATCTTTTGGGGCAGAAGCAGGAAAACTAAGTGGTCAGCCATTAAGAGTGGCTCGCAACTGCTCCAAGTGCCTGGGGGTGGGTGTGTGTGTGAGAGAAAAAGTACTGAGTAGAGAGGAGATCATGTCTGGGGGGTCCGTAAGGCCCTCCCTGCAGATTCCACTATTCACGGATATCAGTATCCACAGGGATAACCAAGGCCAACTGCATTTCTTTGGCAATTGTTGGTGTATTGTTGGTTTGCAAGCCACAGTGTAGCAGGTACTGTCTTGCTGAGATCATAAGATGGAGCTGACCACATTAGCCCAATGATACAGACCAGAAATGTGTTGGTCACTTGCCTGTAGGTGTTCCATGGACTGACTGACAATTCTGCAAGGAAATCTTTTCTATAAACGTCAACTTTTTTATTAATACTGTCAGGTCCTTTCAACAATGCTCAAAGGTTTGGAATATTTGAAATAGTACAGAGAGATGGATTGCCAGGTAGAAGGCAGGAGATGTGATCAAAGGTATGAGATAAATAGAATTTATCACACTGTTCCGTAATTTATAATGTGGATGGCTCCACTGCATGACTGGTACATTGTATATAATACAGATGTTTTAAGAAACATGCCCTCATTGCTCTTCCTTTGCTGACATGGTGGTGGATCTTTGTTGTATTAATTTATAGCTTCTACTGTTACCAACAGTTGTGGGTGTAGTACTGAAC
The DNA here is from genome assembly GCF_035046505.1 of Tiliqua scincoides. Lineage (NCBI taxonomy): Eukaryota > Metazoa > Chordata > Lepidosauria > Squamata > Scincidae > Tiliqua > Tiliqua scincoides. Next base: position 229,031,360 of record NC_089823.1, read on the forward strand.
ATCCAGCGTTGGGATTAAAAAATGAAGGAAACCAACTGAGTTTAAATTTGTCTTCAGATGAAAAGGGCTAGAGATCCCTGCACATTTTAAAACCAGTTTAGAGTCATTTATTTTTTTTTTTTGGCATGACTTCTCAAGTTTGCAAAGTAGCTGCCTTTTGGGGTGCCCTTTGGGGAGACAGGTGAGATAAAAATTGCATAAATAAAGGAGAAAATCCCACTGAGCATGATGGACATATGGAAATGTGTCTCCATACCATATTATTCCACTTAGTGGCAAGTGGACTACATTGGGCTCCTGCTTGAGGTCCTTCAAGGATTGCCAAACTGCCACAGAATTTCTCTCAATTGCATATATCCTTTCAATGTGATCCAGACAAGGGACATGGATAAACTGGAGAGGATCCAAAAGAGGTTGACCACGATGAGGGGGCTGGAGACCACATCCTATAGTGATGAAAAGTTTGTTTAATATGGGGAATGAGACGGTTGAGGGGTGACATGATCATCTATAATACAGATATCTTTAAATATATCAGAGGGGTATGTGGAAAAGGGAGCAGATTTGATCTCTGTTACTCTGTGCAGTAGGAGCAGGACAAATAAAAAAAAAATCACTGCAATTAAAAATGTAAATAAACCCCTTCCAGATATGATGATTAGGTAGCCTGGCATTCCATTCTGTAGGGAGAGTTTGATTCCTAGGAGGAGGTGCTACTGTTTTGAGGCCAGTGGAGTCACTAGGAGGTTGAGGGAGGTGCAGACGGGGAGGGGAGACGGGACACCGCTGCTGATCAAAAATTTTTAAATCTTTGTACTTTCAAATAATACCATCATGTTATATATCATTCGATGTGCCATTTCATGCAGAATGCAATGAAATAAACGGTACTGAAATGCCTTTGTTCTATCAAAAGTTATAGCACCAAAATCAGCAGGGGATGGGCAAGGGTGCATCACCAGGTCTACCACGCAGGACGTTGCCCTGTGTAATGGAAGATCAGAAGATCATCAGGTGGATGATGCGGCGTTGACAGCGATTCCATGTTTTGACAGCTGGTTGACAACTCAGGGAAGGGCAGGGCTGGCTCCACAGCTGTAATCAATCAAGACCAAAGGCTACCCTAACCCAGAGGGAGGCGCTACCTGACAAGAAGGACCCCAGACCAAAGACTACCCTGACCCAGAGGGAGACGCTACCTGACCCAGAGGGAACCTGACCAAACCAAAGGCTACCCTGACACAGAGGGAGACGCTACCTGACCAAGAGCTACCTGACCCAGACCTATAGAAGAGAGGACTGCCAGGACCCTGCTGAAGGAGACACTCTGCTGGAGAGGACACTGCTGGAGAGGAGGGACACTGCTGCAGAAGACTGGATTGGGAAGACTGGACTGTGCTTTGGAGACTGGATTGGACTTGGACTGGAGGATTTGGACCTTTACCCACTGAGTCAAGTGGAGTTTTGGGGAGGGAAAGCCTCTGGACAAGAGGACTTGCAGGGAGTGTCTGTGTTTGTAGCAATAAATTCTTGTTAATTGCTCAACTGATAAGGAATTCTGTTCATTTCTTTGCACACCACAGCTGTTGTTCTTGGAAAAGGAGGGTGTTAATTAGCCAAAAGTGGGCATTAGAAGGTAGTTGGAATATTTGGATGGGACAAATTGGCGTAGTCGGCAGGATAGGGAAAATTGGGATAGGACACCCTGCCAATTGCATAGGAGGAGGTCCATCATGGGGGAGACGCAGTGGCCTCCTGCACCGGGTGACACCACTGTTTGAGGCTGAAGTTTAAAGCATAAGGGACAGAAGAAGCTATAGATGCTTGGACTTTTGCAAATGGGAAAGTCTAGTGGGAGCCTTTGAGTTTGCACCTGGCAATCCTTGTCTCATTAGAAAACCTTTGAAAACACCCATCACTTGCTTAGGCTTACGGCGTCGCAGTTGCTTTCTATACAAATTTCCGTAGTCAGCTGAATCTCCATAAAATGCTAAGCATTGTCCCTTTTTCGCCTGGAAAACAAAATGTTGGCTTCAGAACATTAACCTTTACAATGTTTCTCCCATTAAAAAAAAAAAAAAACGCTGCCTAACACTTGGGTAGCGACTACATGTTAGGAGCGAATGTCCATGCATCATAATCACCACTGTAAAAAAATATGACCCAATTAATTTGGTTCTATTTGCGGGCCCAGCCCCTCGCCATCGCGTGCTCACAATTCACTCAGCCAGGGGTCTGCTGCTGGCATAGAACACTGAGCAGCTGTTGGATGAGGTGCTCACCTGTTGTCAGCCACAGGTAGTATTAATTTGGATGCTAACAGCTTATCCCGCTCTGCTCCCCAAGCGGCCCCAGTGTCAGGGCTGTGTGTGCTCAAAGGCAGATGGATGGCAGAGTGAAACAGGTTGGACTGTCTCACAACAGACCAAGACTCGTTTTTGAGATGCAGGAAATGCCCCTCCCCTGGCAAACGAGAGTCAGAATTTCAACATGAATAATGGTAACCGCGTCAGACAACACAGCACAGAGCATAATTACATGGCAGAGTGTTGCCCAGTCTCCAGGCGCTTCCAGGATCCTATTCATCACAGTGTCTGAACAGAGCTTGGTCAAATTGCATGCATGTAGGATTTGTGCAGAGCTTCAGATGAACAGGTGGAAACCACCAGTGCTACCGTGGCCAGGATCCTGATCCCCAGCCCATGTGTTTGTTCTGCCGATCAAGCAATGTAAGCAGCTGATCGGGGTTCGTTTGTCCGAACCTGGAACACGAGAGTCTCCTCCCCTGTGAGGGGATTGCAGGAGGGCTGGAGCTGGGCGGGCTCAGAGGGCTGTTAGGGCACCGGCACCCAGCCCTCTTCCTCCTTTGCACGTGGGCACAGTACTGACATCAGAATGCCAGATGCAAGGGAGGGCACCAGGATGAGGTCTCTTGTTATCTGGTGTGCTCCCTGGGGCATTTGGTGGGCCGCTGTGAGATACAGGAAGCTGGACTAGATGGGCCTATGGCCTGGTCCAGTGGGGCTGTTCTTATGTTCTTAAACTACAATTCCCAGGAGGCCTTGCAGGTCTCTTGTTATCTGGTGTGCTCCCTGGGGCATTTGGTGGGCCGCTGTGAGATACAGGAAGCTGGACTAGATGGGCCTATGGCCTGATCCAGTGGGGCTGTTCTTATGTTCTTATGACACCCACCCGCCCGCCCGCCCGCAGAGCAGTCTGAGTTCTACTGGTTGCCATTTGGGGCAGGGTAGGAATTTTTTACTGCCTGTAAGGATTGGCAGATGGCGGGTAGCTTTTTCACCTACCCCAGACTGTCAGGGGTTGGCATTTTTTTCCTCTACTGACTAACACCAGTCATTTTATGAGGGCAGGTGGTGCGGGTTAGAAGGCGTGAGATGGACTGTGGCGTGCACCTTCAGGCAGCATAGGCAGGGCAGAACCCACTTGCAGTCCTCAGGGGCCCAGCGGCACGAGGACATAGACAGGGCCCTGGGCCGCGACCGCGGGGTCCACCTCAGAGGCTCGAAGTGGCACGGCCCGCGGTCTGGCTGCCTTCCCCATAAGGGATAGACCTGGATGAGCTGCGCTGCCCAAGAAAGGGCCGTAGCTCGGAGTCAGGTGCATGATCAGCTAGGGGACAGATGTGATTCTGGTGCCTTCCAGTAGTCCAGCCTTCAGGGACTTTGCTGCCACAGCAACTGCAGGTCTCAGCCTCTCCCTTCTGTAATATAACTGCTAATAAAGTGGCCCTTTCTCCCAAGTCTGTTGTCTCGAGTGTTCATTGGGGGGGGGCGCACAAACAATGCACTTTCTACTGTCTGAACATGAGCTTTTGCAAATGTGCCTTGTTGTTGCTTAACATGTACAAGGATATTGTTACGTCTCCAGTTTATTTTCAGCAGATTTTTTCAGTTCAAATTGTCATTCTTGAATATTTCAGCCAGTCAGGAGAAATGGCAACAGCAGACATGATCCACAATATCTTTTTGTGATTCTGTTAGAACGCTGAAAGAAGGGACGTATGCATTACCCCCGCAGTAAAATGTATGAGCTGCACATGTAGCTTGTGCATATCTACATAGGAAAGAGGAAAGTGTGGGCCTTGCCTAAAAAGTAAGGTTGTCCAATGCCCAGAATGGCTGGGAAGGGAATTTGGAGAAATTAGGGCTCAACCCTATCCAACTTTCCAGCACTGATGCAGCCACACCAACAGGGTACATGCTGCATCCTGCGGTGGGAGGGCAGTCACAGAGACCTTCTCAAGGTAAGGGAACATTTGATCCCTTACGTTGCACTGGAAAGTTGGATAAGATTGGTCCGGCAGCCCTATCCTATCCTGCTCTAGAACAGGCAAGCCGGTTGGCCTGCACTGTATCCAGCTTAGGGTTGGGGCTGGCTGCAGCACAACCAGGGCAAGGGGAATCACTTCCCCTTACCCCATGTCGTGCGGCAGAGTTCTGAATGGGGCTACTTGGATCTGCTCCACCTGAAGAAGTGGGGCAGATCCAAGTGGACCGGTGCCAAGTCTGGCCACCCAGGAGGGGGTTAGGATCCTTCCTAAGTGCCAGATCCTGATACCTGCAGCCCCGCCCACTGCTCACCCTCCCCCCACCCTGGAACACCCCCATTCTGCCTTCCCCCCTTCCCCGAACCCCCAAACTGGCCAAGGCAGGCTGGTGCATACTTACCCATCCACCAGCACAGCAGGGCCTGATTTGGCCTCCAGAGGCTGGCACGTGTCCATGTGCAAGCCTACCTCCTCCCGCAGTGGTGCAGAAGTGCTTACAGCAGTTTTGTGACACCCAGAGAAAGGGACTTGTGCCTGCCTAGAGCGCAGTTTGGACTGCACCCTTAGACTTCCAACCTGATTCCCTTGGGGTCCAATCTGGGCTGAATTTCTTGATTTAAAGAAAAGAAAAGCTATCTTTTGGCAGGCTTGCTTTGAATGATGTATTAGCAAACTCCATTGCTGAGAGGCAGCAGCCCAGGAGAAAGCAGTTGGCTGCTGAATAGCTATGTGGTCATGCCAGACAACTATTGGGTGGACCTGGCTCATGGATTCTCACATTCACTTTCCTTCCTCCCTGGATGGCAGTCAAGAGGGCAACCACATGTAGTGTGTAAGTCCCACAGCACTGCAACCAATTAAAGCAGCATCCGATCCTGCCTTTCTCTTTCTTTGATCAGGATTTCTCCTGCCAGTGTATTTGGGGGTCTAATCTCCTGTGTGTGGACACCAAAGAAGGATTGAGGGGGGAAGGTGAGAAAGGGGGGAAGAGTGACATCAAGGTTGTTCTGGATTAACTGGAGGGAGTCAAAAAGCTGAAGTAGCTATTGAAGAGAAGACAACCAGACTGAAAAATCTTCAGTGCCTTCCCACCACCTGATAGGCAGGGCTGAGGGACTTTTCCACCATCTAAACCAGCACTTTTCAACAAGTGTGCCATGGCCACACTGGTGTGCCACAAGTGGTCCACAGGTGTGCTGTGGGAGTTTGGCAAATTTATTTATGTATTAAATAAATATCGTTTATTAATAGGGCCATTGAGGGATGTGACAAACCACCAGCAGCATGGTGTGCCTTGTCAATTGTCAATGGACTAGCAGTGTGCCTTGTCAATTTTAGTGCCTTGCCGGTGTCCTGTGAGATGAAAAAGGTTGAAAAATTGCTGCTCTAAACTATGAGAAATGTGAAGAGTTTTGCAGTGAAAGTGCCCTGCCAAGCTCCTGTTCTGAGCTGTGTCTAAAGAATTTACACCCACTTTAAGTTACTTAGTTCCCCCAGCTTAACCACAGTTAGATCTAGCAGACTGCAAGAACTACCACTGTACCCCAGCACCAGTAGGAAGGAGACTAGTAGTTAGCTGGCTTGCCTGTATGTCTGCAGGGTCCCTCCTTCAAACAGCAGTCCTTTCAGGTACAGCAGCACCACTTCAGCTCTCTACCACTCAGCAGTCTCTGTTGGATTAGTCCATGTGCCTGTTCAGGTTGCCAGTTCATGGTTCATCCTCCAGTCCATCAGTCAGGGTGCCGTCAGTTAGCCAGAGAGTCAGGCTGCAATCATAAGAACTATCCTAACCACACTTTCCCAAAAGTAAGCCCCATTGAACAAAATAGGACTTACTTCTGAGTAGACATGGTTAGGCTTGTTCCCATAGTCTGATAAGTAGAGTCGTGAGTCAACAAGCCAGTAGGTCAGTGTAGCCAAAAAGTCCATTTAGCCAGCAACTCTCCCTTCTCAACTACAACCCACAAACCCTTCCTGCATCAGGTGCTTCTTATATCCCTAGAGCAAGGGTGCCCATACCCCAGCCCGGGGGCCACTTGTGGCCCTCAAGGTCTCTCAATGCAGCCCTCAGGGAGCCCCAAGTCTCCAATGAGCCTCTGGCCCTCCAGAGATTTGTTGGAGGGCACACTGGCCCGACGCAACTGCTGTCAGCGTGAGGGCAATTGTTTGACCTCTCGCGTGAGCTGTGGGATGAGGGCTTCCTCCATTGCTTGCTGTTTCACATTAGTGATGCAGTAGCAGCAGAAAAGGAAAGGCCAGCCTTGCTTTGTGCCAGGCCTTTTATAGGCCTTGAGCTGTTGGAAGACCTTCATTCATTCATATAAGTTCATCTTTAATATATTCATTTATGTAAGCTTATGTAAATTTATTCAAATTTTAAATGTAAATTAATTCTTTTTTTCCCAGGCCCCCCCGACACAGTGTCAGAGAGATGATGTGGCCCTCCTGCCAAAAACTTTGGACACCCCTGCCCTAGAGTCTTCATTGCCTCTAGTGGCTTAGCAGTGTAGCACACCCTCCGCTGAAAGCCCAGTCCTTAACCCTGTATTCCCCAGAGCAAAGGGCCACTGCTGACACCACATCCTATCTCCTCACCATATCTTCTGTGATTCCAATACACAAAGAGGGAGCAAAACTTTTACCTGTGCATTGTGCAGTCTAGGGTGAACCTGAAGGCAAGGGGCAACTTCTCACTTCCTAGGTTTTAGGCCCTGTTTTCTGATTTATGAATGGCAGTTCCTCCCTGACTTTCTTGTAACTTCCTTCCTTTAGTGATTCATCTTGTTTACTAAATGCAAACCAAACACTCCATAGTCTAATCTTCTGTGGAATGTCATTTTCTTCTGGATTTGACTCTGCCCATCAAAGGTCTAAAACACTCTGGTGTGATGGACGAAGGGCCCAGTAAAGGGACAGGATAGGAGTACATCAGCTGCATCTTCTCTTATATTGCTTCAAAAGATGTAAAGCTATAGGCTGGCAATTTTCAACTGATGTGCTGTGAATGGTGCTGCAGGAGTTTGAATCACAATAGTTAAAAATCATTGGAAAGGTCTTCTGGGTTATGTGGCTGTTTCTAGGGCAACTGTCTGTAGTAACAAATTGTTACTGTGTGTTATTGCATACAGCTGTGCATTACTACAAACAGCTGCCCTAAAAACTGTTTAAAGCCACAGGACCTAGAAGAGTCTCCTGGAAGTGACATCACAAGAGGTGAAGACTATAGAGAAGATCACAGAGGTCAGTGTGTCATAAGAAAAATGTTGAAAATGCTGGTGTAGGCATATATGAGAACTTGCCACATCTCCCTAAAGACATACACTAGGCTTGCACAAGGCCTACCAAGGCAAACCATGTGTGGTGACCCATGTGGAATTAAGAACCCAATCCTAAGCAGGTCTGCTCAGAAGTAAGTCCTGTTATAGTCAATGGGGTTTACTCCCATGATGGCCAAAACAGGAGGGCTTGTTAAACACATGGCAGGATAGAATCTGGAGACATAGTTCTAAACATTCCTCAAGAAATCTGGGTTTCCTCAAAGCTAAATAGAACTCCTTGCCACAGGATGTGGTGATGGCATCTGGCCTAGGTGCCTTTAAAAGGTGATTCGACAAATTTCTGGAGGAAAAATCCATTACCGGTTACAAGCCATGAGGTGTATGTGCAGCCTCCTGATTTTAGAAATGGGCTATGTCAGATGCAAGGGAGAGCACCAGGATGCAGGTCTCTTGTTATCTGGTGTGCTCCCTGGGGCATTTGGTGGGCCGCTGTGAGATACTGGAAGCTGAACTTGATGGGCCTATGGCCTGATCCAGCAGGGCTCTTCTTAGGTTCTTAACATCTTCAGATTTCCTATGGTTTGTATGGAGGTTAGGAAAACCTGGGTAGTCATTAGCCTTTTGAATCCCATCCATTATAAACCGTGGCTTCTTGAACCAGGGTGTGTGTGGAGAGGATGTCATTAGCTCCCACTGTAGTCTCCCGCGGTTGGTTTTATTTCAGCTAAATCAATTATTTCAGTGGCGCAGAGCAAATAATGCTTTGTTTTGGGTGATAGTAATTTGAGTCAAATTAAGATAGACCCCTATGGAGTACTTAGATTCATTTTCATGACTTTGCCCTACTATATTCTGCTAAAATGGGGGGGGGGGGAAGCAATTAAAAGTTTCCTACTGATAACAACAAACAGAAATGAGGTTCCTTCCCCTTTTCTTGTAGAGTTTAGTTACAAATGTGATATGCCCAAGTACATGTCTACAAAAAAAAGCCACACAGTAATTTTCCCACACACCAAGATAAACCTAATGAGATAAAATGATCAAGAGAGGCTTTATATCCATAAAAAGGATATACATCCTCAATATATAAAAAGAATATCTATCCTTTTCCAGCCTCTCTCATTTTTTTTATTTTTTTGCTGCAAAGACTGTCAGCAATCTTAGCTATGATCTTGGTCAATGTGTCTCTACGTGGTTGGCAACCTTCGGTATCGAAAGACTATGGTATAACTCTACAGCACCCGGTATTCCCAGGCGGTCTCCCTTCCAAGTACTAACCAGGCCTGACCCTGCTTAGCTTCCGAGATCAGACGAGATCGGGCATGTGCAGGTATGAGCAGTCTTCATTTTGCTTCTTTAGGCTGTGAAAAAACAGTGTGGCTTGAAATTGTTCTATCAGGCACACAGCCTGACATGAAACATGCTCAGTGTGGGTTGGGAACAAAGGACAAACCGAAACAAAAAAGGAGAGTAAGAATCGAAAACAGTTTCTTGAAAACAGTTTGGGAGCATAGAAATTAAGGTGGCCAACCTGCCCCAAACACTGGAGCCTGGCCAGTTTGGTGTGTTGTTCCACCTCACCCCCAGCACAGTTCCCTCCATCAGTTCCCATGTACCTGGTTGGACTCTTTCTAAGGTTTGTGGTGAGGCTCACCTTGTTAGATGGTATGGGGTATAAATAGCAACAGAGCAATTTTCTCAACCAAGCAAAGACAATATTTCTTTACCCAGCGTGTAATTTATCTGTGGAACTCCTTGCCACAGGATGTGATGGCATCTGACCTAGATGCCTTAAAAAAGGGGTTTGGACAGATTACTGGAAGAAAAGTCCATCACAGGTTACAAGCCACAATGGGTAAGTTCAGCCTCCTGGTTTTAGAAGTTGGCTACCTCAGAATGCCAGATGCAAGGGAGGGGCAACAAGATATAGGTATCTTGTTGTCTTCTGTGCTCCCAGAGGCATCTGGGGGATGCAGGAAGCTGGACTAGATGGGCCCTTGGTCTGATGCAGTGGGGATATTCTTATGTAAATCACTCCATGACCATGTTGGCATCCTTCAGTCTCGGAAGACAATGGAGTCACGCTCTGAATGGTGGTTCTGGAACAGAGTGTCCTCTCCAGTGCACGAAGCCTGGGTAAAGTAGGTATGGAGGATAGGCTGTTACCCATGCAGCAAATCCCCCCTCTCCACGTCGCTGAAATGGTCCAATGGAAAGGCAGAGGCCAATACGGTTGGTTCCAGCGGCATCACAGGAGTTGCCAGAACGTGACTGTGTTCAGCCATGAACTGCCTCAGGGACTCCGGCTCCTGATTTTGCCTCGAGGTTGACTCCTGAAGCCTTTTCCCTAACTGGATGTAGCCACAAGGCAGTGGAGGTTTGGGATCAGAGTTTTCCTTCTCTCAGATGAGCTGCCTTCCCAGGCTGACGAGTCCCATCTACCCAGTGGCTGTTTAGTCGCCTCTTACAACAAGTACAGCCAAACTGGGGGCCTATTCTTATCCCCAGCCCCAGGGATATCCCCCCCAGGGTCACTCCATGACCAGTGCAGAAAGAATATGGGCAATGAAGTCATCTTGTAGGATGGACAGTGGACATTTCTGATTGGCAGCTGCTCAACAATGACAACCTTGATGTGAGTCCTGGAAAATGCTAAGGTCATTTCCTTCCCCTCCCAGTTATTGGCTTAGTTGTCAGGGGAAGGCAGGTTTCATTGTCCTAGACACGGGAGGAATGTTTTGGGGCAAGCCAGGCTTGTGGTTGGCAACCTTCAGTCTCGAAAGACTATGATATAAGCCTACAGCACCCATTATTCCCAGGCGGGCTCTCATCCAAGTACTAACCGGGCCTGACCCTGCTTAGCTTCCAAGATCAGATGAGATTGGGCATGTGCAGGGTAACAGTTGCTGCAGGCTTGTACAAAAGGAACAAAGGCTCCACTTGGACTGAAATGGAACCAGACTGCTAAACATCCAAAAGCTTGTAGACCAGCTTTTAAAAGGACCCCTGGGGGGAAAGTTGATAGTGCCAGGCTGCATCCATTTTGGGCCAAATCATCCCTAAGGGATAAGAGTTCTTGATCATCTGGAGAAAGGGGGCAAATTGAAAATGAGTGTATGCTAGGGCAGGACAAGTGGTCAATGAAAAAAAGCCTTGGGGAGGGGGAAGCACATGTGCTGGATATCACGCTGACCATGCAGCATAACTGCAGTTTAAGATTGTGTCAATTGGCTGATTATTTGCAGTTACAGGCATGCCCCGGTATCTGCAGTAGTTCCATTCTGGAACCCTCTGCGGTTAAGTGATACTGTGGATATGGGTGAATGCCTCCCCTCCACACGCCGGAGCCAAGGGGAGTGGCTCCCCTAGCTTCCAGAGGTGAGCCTAGCAGAGGCCATGAATGTCTGTTCGCAGCCTCTGCTGGACTTGGATTGAGCTAAAAAAAGTCACTTTTGGTTTTGCCGTGAAACCAGAAGTCACGGTTTTAATGCCTTATAAGGGCTTCTTAAGGTCTCCCGATGCCTTATAAGGGATTAAGAATGTCACTTTTGGTTTCACAGGGAAACCGGAAGTGACTTTTCTTTAGCTCTAGGGCTCAGACGGACATCCGAGACCTCTGCTGGGCTCAGAGGACCCTCCAGAGTCTGCAGTTTGCGTGGGGGGGGGGGTGGTGGACCTGATGCATGGATAACTGAGTCTACAGATACGGGATCCATGGATATGGGGGCCCTCCTGTTTCTTTCTTTCTTTCTTTCTTTCTTTCTTTCTTTCTTTCTTTCTTTCTTTCTTTCTTTCTTTGTCTTCAAGTTGTGTTCAAGCTTGAACTGGGAGCAGTTCTGTCTTGAGGCCTCTGTTGAAATGTGGGTTAAAGAAAGTGCTGCAAGTTGCTCCGAGTTCATGAGAAGGAGCAGGATAGAAATCAAAGAAAGACATAGACACAAGGTGGGTACACAGACTTTGAACCATGTCTCAGGGATTCCCCCAATGCTTCCACAAAAGCACCAAGGGCTTGCATGAAAGCAATAACATGACTCAAATGTTGACTCTCCATCACTTGGTACTCTGGATGTGGCAGCACTGGTCTCATGTGCTGAGGTCTCATGGAGTTGTGGAGGTCTCATTGAGCTGTCAAGGCTTGTGGGGTTGATAGATTTCTCCTCCTCGAAATTGAAAGCAAGACCCAATACGTGGAACCAGACCACAGCATGCCACACAGATGCTACTGACTTCAGAAAACCAGGAAATACTTTGGCAAGCCATGATTTTGTCTTAAACACAACCACAGCGTAGCAGAGTACAATGCCAGCCTCACGCACATATAATCAGCAAGTACATAGGCAAGTGGATTGCCAAGGCAACAGGCAATGTTTTGATACTCCGTACTTGTGGCTGTTTTTCAGCTTTGCTGTTTTGTCATCTGAGGAATGCTAGGTAGATGGACAAATGAGAATACAAAAATGAAAGGTTTGAACATTGGGAAGAAAGAGAAACTGATTTGGGAAAAAAAAAGGTTTATCCAGCTGAAGGGTGTAATTAAATGCACAGAATCTAATTATACACCAGAAGATGTGCCGATTTGCCTAAGCACTGTCATTTAACTTCCATATAATTGGTTTTTCAAGGGCTTTGTGTTTTGTCTGTGGGCAACTAGTCAATGACGCTTTGGTGCCATTTCAGTTAACTGACGGACAGGAGTTAATTTTGTTTTGTCATTGTAGCTTCAAATCCTCTGCTGGACACAAGACTCAGAAAGGCTGAACAGCTTGAAGGGAAACAAAGGCTTAAGAGAAGGAGATCAACGGTGGAGGACAGAGCAAGGCTAGGGCATTTTTCTATGTGCAGTGAATTTTCACACAGCGGAGGGCGCCCGTATAGTTAACTCCAAAGTATAGCAAGGTTGGGAATTTACTAGGAGGGTGAGATTAGAAAAGTCTTTCCAGTAGCAGTGCTATTCTTTTTAGCACAGAGTATCAGAGGAAGAAATTCAGTTGACTTTCTGGAAGAAAGGAAGAAATTATACGGCCCCTTTCTAAAATAAAATCATGGTGACTAGCAAAAGTGTCACTTCAAAATGGTTATACAGTTGGTGTCCTTATCCATGAGTTTGGGACCCATGGATTTGACCTAACGTGGGCCCCAACCCATGTCAGGAGGGCTGAGCTCCCTTCCCCTCCAGAGGGTCCTCTGAGCCCAGCAGAGGCCGTGGACATCTATCTGTGGCTTCTGCCAGGCTCAGACTGAGCTCAGCCTTCCCCAGGCCTGCTAATGCCTTAGAAGGCATTAAAAATTTCACTTCTGGTTTCTCTGTGAAACTGGAAGTTGCATTTTTTTTAATTGCCGAACTCAGTCTGAGCCTGCAGCCTCTGCTGGGTTCAGTGGGCCCTCCAGAAGAGAGGGGAGAGGAGCTCCGCTCCCCTCGCCTCCAGAGGGTCCTCAAGTGGGGGAACTCATGGACCTGAACTGCAGATATCTGAACCTGAGAATATGGGATCTGCAGATATGGTGTCTCTCCCCCCCCCCCCCGGTGTGTATAACATTGAACTGGCTTTTGCAACAGCTGGCTCCTCTGTTTTGCCCCCTCAGTACAGAGGCAACAAATCCCTTGTCATTAATGGACATCCACCAAGCCTCCAGCATTCAGAGCAGTGCCTCAGAAGTTGACTGAAGTACACCAGGCCTACATAGTACTGTTTTATAACTTGTTTGTGTAAAGATTTCAATTAACAGAATAATTTTTTTTATGTCCTACTAACGCTAGTCAACATTAATTGTAAGAACCATTCTAAGTATTTATGGGAGAAAGAGCATCTGTTCATATACCATCCCTGTTGCAGCAAGTAGGTCTTTAAAAAGAAAAGAAAAGATAAAGTTGTCAAATTTCCATTTTTGCCTTTCACAAGTTGTAATAGAATCCCAATACCCGTTATATGTGTCTCAATATAATGGAGATGCTTTCCGGCCCCAGACGGGTGATGCCCGTTGAGGTGTTAATGAAAGATGGAGCCTGCGGCTGTCATCTGTAATTTTCACATTGGCTCCATGGCTACGGCTACCTAAAGAGAAATAGTTCTCATTTTTGAAAATAAATACTAATATGTCTCATCGGCACTTTCTCTGTAAGGCTTCTTGATGCAAACTTTCCCAGCTTCTTTCATCCTTCTTATGGGTCCTTTGTGTTGTGAACGCAGATGTGAACTCCCAGCTTTGGAAGTTTTCTTTGGCCCAACCAGGTTTCAGCTCCCACATGAAGATGCTCCTTTTTCTGGCCAACTTTTGATTTATTTTCTTTCACTTGCTTTGGTTGCATGGTCTGTTCTAGAGGGTAGAGCCTCCATTTGCCTGAAGATAACATCCACAAGGTCGCCAGTTCAAGGCCTGAAGATAACATCCACAAGGTCGCCAGTTCGAGGCCACCATGCGACCTTGAAGCAGCTGACAAGCTGAAGCCGAGCTGAAGCCGAGCTACTCCATCTGCTCTGAGCGTGGGAGGATGGAGGCCAGAATGTGAAACCAGATCAGATAGAAACACCTGGATGTTGTGGTTCTTGAAAGAAAGAACCTTCTTTCATTTGTAAAAATCCCTACAGGGATTTAAATAAGCCTGCCTATATAAACCGCCTTGAATAAAGTCTTGAATAAAGACCAAGAAAGGCGGTATATAAATACCTGTATTATGATGATGATGATGGTGGTGGTGGTGGTGGTGGTCTTCTTCTTCTTCTTCTTCTTCTTCTTCTTCTGCCTGCAGTACTGTCTGGATCTGTTTGTATCGGGGACATGTAGTCAGGGAGGCAAGGGAGACAGAGCCTCACTCGTTGTACAAGGAAAATACAAGTCCAATTCCCAAACCATCACACCACCCTATCTGTAATTTAATTTGCCTCCTCATCTAGTACTGCTACCACAGATTACGATAGTAGAGCTGAGAAGAAGGTAGGACACATCTGTTCCATCTTGTTCACCTAGAAGCAGAGAAATCAGCAAGAGGGTTATCACTCCCTTGTTTTGTCCACTGCATGGGGCATCTTCAAAACAGAATTGGCAAAGAGAATTCTGGAATTCCAGGAACATCCCTGCTCAGTCAGTTCTGAAAAAATGCTGGTGGTGGAGACACTGGTGTAGTTAGAGGGGGTGCAAAGCACTAAGTTTTGCAGGGAGCCTCGCTGCGGTGTGCATTCTGGTCAGTGGGGGCAAACTGGAGACAAAAGCTTCTGCTTTGCTCCCACCGTCCAGAATGGCTCTGAGGAGGAGGGGCTGCTTGCTTGCAGCCCCTTTGCACCCCCTCTACCTCTACCACTAGATGGAGGAAGTAAAGAAGTGGAGTGGCAAGAGGGGGTAGGATTAGAAGAGTTCCACAGCTGCTGCTTCCATCTCTCTCTCTCTCTCTCTCTCTCTCTCTCTCTCTCTCTCTCTCTCTCTCACTTCCTGACACTTCTTCCAGACAGGTCGGGCACAGAGGATGCTTTTCTGCTCCCAGGATCCTCCCTATATGGCTGGTTTTAAAGATGCACCAGACAGAGGTGATGGTGGGGAGGTGGAGATGGTGTGGCAATGCAGCAAGGCAAGTGATGCGCACCTGTTAAAAAACAAAAAGGTGGTGAAATTTGGGCTCCCTATCAGATAGCTGTCCAACTTCAGTCTTATCTACCTACAATCATAGTGTCTCTTCCACAAGCATAGGGCAGACATCTTACTTGGTGTTTTTAGCAGGAAAGACCTTCAAAGCATACCCAAAATGAAAACACTCAGACCCTAGCTATAATAAAGCATGTCAATGATCCTAACTACCCACCTGCTCCGAATGCATCCTGGGAATAAGACTGTGGTGATGGTTCTAATGAACATTCTTCATTAGAGCTGATCGAGGAAACAGACCTATAATTTTCATTATTGCCTGGAGTGGTTTTAGAGGGGAACATGGGCTCAGTCTCATTGCTTGTTTGTGTTTCTCTTGACAACAACGATGTGGCTTTCTCATGCGGGGAAAGTCCTTAGCATTGTTGGAGAATGCGATCTCCTGCCAACTCACGGATCCAAAGGAAACATGTTGTGTCAACAAGGACCCAGCTAAACCACAGATCAGAGAACACTTTGTTTAGGATCATTCAAATGAGAAAGCATCACTGATGTCAGCCTCTGCTTGGGAATTAAAATAAAGCAGATTTTGATAGCGGGTCTTTTATGATAAACATCCCAAAGTCATAATCTTTGAACAGATTCCAATACTTGCTTTTCCTAAAGCAGCCAAGAACTTATTAGCTGTCAGAGTGTTTAACAGACACACTTACAGCATTTCAGAGACAGCAATTACTGATAAGTGCTCTTGGAATAAAATACTCCCAAAGAACTTATCTGACTCTGAGAATCTGTCATGCATCAAGGCAAGTGGAATATGTATTTTGCTTAAGAAAATCAGATTTCTTATCTGTTTTGGTAGTCTATTTAACAAAAAAAGAAAACCGAAAACTCAACTCCTTCAGTGATTTCTATTTAAAAGCTAATTTACCATTGGTCTGCACCAAAGTATCTGGACCTGAAAACAAGCTTAGTGCCAAATTCGATGGGAAGTTGGAGATCCATGCTTTGGATCCATGGGGTGTTTTTTTTTTTTTTGCTAATTAGCAGTCCCACAGGGTGGTGATCGTTTTATTGTGTCAGTGCTGTGATGTTCCATTCAGAGCACGATACCATAGTCTTTCGAGACTGAAGGTTGCCAACATATGTGATGTTTCATTTTGTATTGAGTTTGTGAGCTGCCTCGGAGTATCCATTTTGGTTGGGGAAAGGGGGAATTTTAAAAAATGAGTAACAAACGCACCGTTCCTTTGTCTTGAGAGTTCCCTCCCAAGTTGAAATTCGTTTAGTAGGTGCAAGACTTTGTTCATTTGCAAATAGCAGCTTGGGATTTAGATTAGAGAAGGGGCACAGGAGGAAACAGATAAATACCTTCTCCTGCAGGTTGACCTCCCCGATCATCAAAGCTATCCTGTAGAACTGCTAATCAGTAAAACAAACTTCACGTGGCTTTGGCCCTCATGTAACTTTGTAAATCCGCTTTGCAAGACCTGACCTTTGCTACAAAATGGCTCATGGCAGCATGATAGACCATGCTGTGCCCAAACGCCAGCATTGTTTATTCTTGCTTACTGCTGATTCATTCAGATTAGCTATTTTTACGATGGTGATGATGGAACAGCCTAAAGCACAGGATTCTTTTAGGGAGTCTGGGCTCTAATTCAGGTGGAAGCAGGAGATGGAAGCACAGTTTCCGACCCTGTCAGGAGCCTCAGAGAGGCTTCCACGGGGTCCTAAAGGCACGCGAGGCTCTGTGCCCGGGACATTTGCCCCATCGACTAAATGGGAGGTCCACCACTGCTGCCTGCTCACTTTTGCAGGGAACCTATCAACCCAGAGATGATGCAGTGCTCAGTTGCAGAACAGAGGACTGGCCTTTTAAGTATCATCACTTAAAGGATGTCTTCCCATGACCAATGAAAATTGCCCCCTCCCCAAGCGCTATTTTCCCTATTAGGAAAAAAAAATGTATTGATAACCACAAGTTTTTCCTAACACGGCTGGAAAGATACAGTCCTCAAAACATTTCCATTTGTCATCAGTCTGGTAGATTGATGCAAGTCTGGTAGATTAGGCTGTTTTCCTAATAAGAACAGAGCAGAACAGCGGCTAAATGTTCTATTGACTAAATGATGACATGCAAATATGTTGTACCAAAGACAGAAAGGCATTCGAGGGAAAAGCTGAACTGATGATGTGGTTGCCTAAGACTCACTCTTTGTCATCCTGGACTAGGACAACAAACACTGGTCCATGTGTGAGTGATGGAGCATGTAGCGCCTTTGGATCACTGACTAGGTAGCATCTGAACCATGATACTGAACATGGTACCAGTGGCATAGCCAGAGGGGGTGCAAAGCACTAAGTTTTGCAGGGAGCCTCAGTGCGGCATGCATGCAGCTTGTCCCTCTCCCCTTCAGAGCCATTTCGGGCAGGGGAGCAAAACGGAGGCTTATGCCGCACTGAGGCTCCCTGAAAAACTTAGTGCTTTGCACCCCCTCTAGCTACGCCACTATAGGGTACCAAGAGAAAGCCGTGCCGTGGACTCTAGTTAGGACTTCAAGTTTTATAAAAAAAAAAAAAAAAAGCAAGAGCAGGAGGTATTGAGACCGTGCTTTTGGCACTGAGACTGTGATGGATTATCCTTGTCTCTCCTGCTGTTCTCCTGATGACTCCCTCCCCCAAGCTGCTATTTGATATGTTAGGAAATATTTCCGAGTACATATATGCATACATACATATATACATAGGTATTTGTATACCATCTTTCTCTGTCTTTACACAGCATTCAAGGCGGTTTACATGGGCAGACTAACCTAAACCCCCATTTCTCAATGGGGTCTTTACCGTATGTTCTGTGGAAAAGGCTCACTAAATGCGCAGGCACCACATGTTGCCTTCACAGAGTGGTTCTCTCTACTAGCTTTGGCACAAGCTTCCACAGGCAACAATAGATCGAGCCCAGCCAGGACCTCAAGGCTGTTCTCCTTCCTTTGAAGGCTGACCTTCTCACACACTACTCCACAGTTTCATTGTGGTGGCCCATCAACTCAGCAGCAACTCTATTCTGCCACAGTGGGTAACAGCAGCTTGTTAGCCTGGCATTCCATCTCCCATCCAGAAGGAGACCATGGCTGGTTCCTCCGTAGCTCTTCAAGCAGTATGGCAGCTCAACCATCAAATCACACCTCCTGTGAGTACACATATGCTTTATTTTGTTGTTGTTGTTTGCTGGTTTGTTTTCCCCTAATGAAGCAAATAGCAGCTGCAAGGGGCAATTTGCTTTGGAAAATTGTGCAGTTGTCGTGTTGCTCCAGGGAGCTGTAATGCCCACTTTGGGAATCTCCGTATTCCCAGTGGTGGTAGTGTCTCCAGCATCCCGTGTGGGCAACAAGTCTGAGTAGATAGGAAATTGTAAGATCTCAGGAAATTTCTGGGCCCCCTCCTTAGGCTCCTGTGTCCCCCTTTTGACCCTGGGCCTGGGTACAAATTTACCCCCCTCTCCTAGGCCCTGGCCATACCTCACCCGCTCCATGCAAGATAATATTACAGCTAGGAGCAGGATACATAATGGACTTGATTAAAGATTCAGTCCTTTTGCAAAGACTCACCACTGAGATAAAATATTCAGTGGCACGATTTCTAGACGATATAATTTCCACAATGCGACTCATGCCTCATCAAGCACAAAAAGTGAAATAATAATCAAAGATCACCTCCACATTTTTGATGGCACCGTGTTCCCGTTTGATGCCTCCGTTGCAGTTTATCTAAAAAGAGTAAATACCTTTCCGAGCAATAATGAAATAGAGGGTTCAGTGTCCTCATTTTGTTGCAAATGGCCAACATTTTTTTAACATTCTGCCCTCAGCCTTGAGGAGAGACTGTGAGAAAGCTCTGAAACTCATTGTTTTGAAGAGGACTACGTATGCAGAATCAGATCAGGAGGGCCATTTAGTCTGTTCTGTCTCCAGCAACCTAATCCACCTGGAGCAAGGTATATATACACCCTAGTTTAGTGGTTCCCAAACACTGGGTCGGGACCCACCAGTGGGCTGCGACTGATTTTTGGTGGAACTGACAAGCTCATAGCTGACAAGGAAAATGTATTAAGCCCAATGAAAAGTAAAACGGAGTAGCACATGCACATTTATTGATGAGTAGGAGTCTGCGCCTCAGGTCACTTCAAAGGCCAGGCAAAGGGGGACACAGTGCTACTGGAGTGGTCCCAATTCGATGAAAGTGGAGCTCAACAAACACTCCAGAAGATGGTGCCCCCACCATGGTAAAAAGGATAGAGCGGGTTGAATGGCAGGTATGGTGAAACATTTTTTTTAGGCTGCAATCCTATACACACTTTCCTGGGAGTAAACCTAATTGTACGAAACAGGACTTACTCCTGAGTAGGCATGCATAGGCTTGCGCTGTTAGACTCATGAAACTAGATGGATTCTGATAGAGCGTCATTTTAAAAAGTGGGTGCTGAAATGTTTGGGAACCACTGTCCTAGTTGCTTGCCTCTAGCATCCAGTATTCATAAATAATGTTCATAAATATTTTTCAGTGCAATCCTATGCATATCTGCTCAGAATTAAGCTCTACGGAGTTCAATAAGACCTAGACCCAGGTAAGGGTGTACAGGATTGTAGCCTTTGTTACTTATATTGTCGCCTTATTAATAAAACAGATATATGGGATCAGGATGTTGGATAATGGTCAAAGATTAAATTGAGAGTGACACTGCCTTTCACAGTTTTCAGTGGCAGAGATTATTTTAGGTCTCCTGTTTAAAGTATATTATATCACTTTGTTCTGAAGTTTTATAGAGCAAAGTGAATAAAAAGCAGCTGAAATACCATGCATGAATTTTAGAATTGATTAGAAACCATTTGTAATTACAGTTTTTTCCCCCCAAAATCCAGATCAGTATCAATACCTAGAATTTATCATGAAACATTTAAACAGTTAAAAACTGTTCTTGATATCATTAATCGGAACCCTGATACATTTGGATTAAATTTGGTTTTCCAATATTGAGCAGGCACAAGCAAAAAAAACCCAGCTTTGAAATAATTTCAGTTTTTATGGGGGGGGGGGGAGCTAAAAGTCAAATAAAAGTATTGTTTACACAAAAAAAATGCATTTCTCAAAGCAGAAGGAACACTCAACATTTCACCCAGAGCCTCCGCCGTTCGACCAGAAGTTACAAAATGATGAGTGTGAAACAGCTTGTTGGGAAGACAAGTGCTTTGTTCTTCTCTATCCAGGTGTGACTATGTGCATCAGAAAGATGAACTGCCGCTCTTCGTGTCTTGCATGTATAGCGGAAGAGTACCGACCAATGGAAAACATAATGGAAGGTTTTGTCGTTCTTACTTTTAAAGTCGTAACGAGTTAACAGCACAAGCCGTGATCTCCCAGCTCCAAGTAAAATGAGCACTGCAGCTAAAATTAGTCATGAGTTTCAAGCATCTTCTTAGCTGGAGGACAAAAGAAAGATGATAAATGGTGACAGCGAGAGGGATCGTCACTCCAGTGTCGAGCTACTAAATAAATAATCTCATTAATCTTCTCTCCGCCACTTGCCTACTTTTTCTGCTACATTGCCATGAGCTTTATGGATTCCTGGGTGATTTTTTCCCCCTTGGCTCCAATGATGGCTTCATTTGCACTGCCAACGCAGTTCACTAACAGCTGGAGCTGAAAGTATTCAACCTTTAGCTGCCAATGAATAAGAGCAGGATTTTCCAAACTGTCGCCAAATTTCGGAAGAAACTTTTCACGGAGTTTCCTTCCCTTATATCTTCCTTGCTTTTGACTTTGGTTTCAACTTGCATTCTCCCCTACCCCCACTGCCTTTTCCTGTTGTAATGACCAGGGTGACCAGATACAATGGAGAACATTTGCCCTTCTGTACCCATGAGTTTGGTACCTGCGGACCTGCAGTTTCTGAACCCGCAGGGTGGGCCACCTGAGGCCCTCTGAACCCGACCAGAGCTGTGCTGCATTTGGGTCTGGAGGCCCTTCTGAGGGCCAGGGAGGCTGCATGCATTTTTTGGTTTACAGCCAAAAATGGAAGTCGTGGTTTTTGGCTTTTGAAGGCCTCCGAGGAGCCTCTGGTCAAGTTCAGAGGGCTTGGGGGCAACACCCCGAAATCTGCAGATTCCTCATCTGCAGATTTTGGTATCTGGGAACAGAACCCCTATGGATAATGAGGACTACCCTATTCCTTTAACCATTATATAGAACAGAGAATTTTGACAGGTGCAGCTCAACATGGAAGGGTTTAGAAAGCTGCACCTGCCAAAATTCCTTCTTCTATACTAGTGGTCTCCAAACTCTGGCTTGTGGTCCACCAGAATATTCATTCCAGGCATGGTGCGGCAGTGGCGAAGTCTTATCATTCATTCACACAGCAACCCATTTTAGCGCCATGTGATCGCAGAGACTCAGGTAGTCAGGTAGCTCAGGAAGTGGCCAGGTAGCCACTTCCACAGCTGATCGCCCCAGACAGTTCTGTGCCCTGATTTCCTGGGGAAACTGTTCTCCAATGCTGACCATGCTGTGGTTGCCATCCCCGCATCATACCCGAAATGAATATTCTGGCAGACAGGATCCGGCCTGGAATTTGGAGCCCCCCGTTCTGTACCATGGTTAAAGGTATAGGCATTCTGTCCTCCATTGTATCTTGTCACCCTGGTGATGACTTCCCATTGTTTTATGTAAGCTATGCTGAAAGTCCGGTCACGTTGAAAGACATGCTGTCAACCAATAAATCAATATAGACAGGCAGTTCAGTGCTAAACAGCGCTGGCGCAGTGGGGCCGCATAGCCCACACTGTAGCCAGCATTGGAATTGGGAAGGCTGGAGGTCTCAGAGTAAGGGAACATTACCCCTTGAAGCGACCCTGCCTGCCCAATGGGACTACTTAGATCTGTGTCAGCAATATGACTGGTGCCCCGTGTAGGGCTTCCAGGCCCAATAAGAGAGTTAAGATATGGCAGGGGCCTCCTCCGCCAAGCCTGTTCTTACACTAAAGTAGTCGCAAACGTGCTTCATGGGACCTTTGCGACAATGCAGCAGCCGCTACACTTCATTAGGACTGCACCATCACTTTGTTTTGTGAACAAGTACTTCAATTTCCCCTTGAGGCTTTGCAGTAAACGTATTATCTGTGCCTATTCGAAGAAGTTGGACTTCCACCATTTTCTACAGCCTTGAAGATGAGCATTGTTGTACAAGTTGCCAGCATCCCAGGTTTGCTGCCCTTTCATCAGTGAAATGGCCTCACCCTCTGTTCCCTGATTTCCAAGAGCTGAACTTTGTCTCCATGCAGTTGAACCTTCTCACCTCCTTGGCTTAATGTTCTGAACTGTTTCCAAGGCACTGAAAGGCTTATTGGGTGCTTGTGGCTTGCTTATGTGAAACAGATAAACAAGCATTAGGCAGCTATGTACAACTTTTACATTGTTTCTTAAGCACCCAGCTGCCTAGGAGATAAGGCTGAACAAAGCCAGTTATTCCCCACACTTTCACCTTTAAAAAAAAGCTGTTTCCTTAGCAACAGAAGCCCCTTGAAATGACGAGAATATTTCTCTTACATTCCCTTCAGTTGAACTGTCTTTGGTACACAAGAATGCATGGAATATAAGACACCCAAGCTCCTTCCATCAAAGCATGAATTTACATATCTGTGAATTTTCTCTCTTTCTCGCTAAGGTGACACATGGACATTATCAGCTTGTGTAATATTCAGCCGGCTGGATCTTAAAACATTTCTATGTTCATTCTAGGTCACCCTTCTTTCCATATCTCTGAAACACATGTATTATTTGAAGGCTTGGTGTTCAAAACCTTGGCCATTTTTGACTGCTTCCAGAGGTGCTGCAATGATTGCAACCCAGTAGCAGACAAAAGGGTGGCTGGGAGGCAGGCCTTAGGTTCCAGGCCATGTGGGGTGTGTGTGTGTGTGTGTGTGTCAGAGTCTGTGGTATGTGGAGCAACTGGGGAGATATGCACCCCCTTCACAATGCTCTGGGTGTTTCCCAGACTCATTGTGGGAGGGGGAGTGTACTAACACTCATCGCTGGAAGTGGCAAGTGCCTTGAATTGGGCTAACCTGATCTCCCTTGGATCCAAACATATCCAGAATGGAGCTGTTCCAGAAGTGGGGGCATGTATGGTGCAGGGCAGAAGTGATGTGATGACATGGGGGTGACGTTTCCACCCAAGAGGCTCCTGTGAGCAGGGCCTTGGAGAGGGGGGTAAAGGGGGTAATATGTACCTGGGCCCAGGGTCAAAAGGAGGGCCCAGGAGCCCAAAGAGGGGGCCCAGAAATTTCCTGGGATCTGACATTTTCCTATCTACTCAGACTTGTTGCCCGTACGGGATGCTGGGGACACTACCATGACTGGGGATGCTGGAGACACTACTGATGCCACATGGGTGGGTAGACCTGGGCTCCAAAGACTTTTCCAGCAGTCTCTACCCTCCCCTCACCCTGCTTCGCCCCTCCCTGCCCCTAGTCTACTCACCCGTCACCACCCTCCCCTGCTCTGTTACACCCCCTCCTTTGCAAAGGGGCCCAAAAGAAACTCTGTACCCCCTAATAAAATTCCTCTCAGAGGCCCTGCCCCTAAGCTGCTATTGC
Organism: Tiliqua scincoides; assembly: GCF_035046505.1. Classification (NCBI taxonomy): domain Eukaryota; kingdom Metazoa; phylum Chordata; class Lepidosauria; order Squamata; family Scincidae; genus Tiliqua; species Tiliqua scincoides. The sequence goes on from NC_089823.1 coordinate 229,055,152, forward strand.
AACTAACCAAGAAAACTGACTTGCAAATGGAGTTGCAGCTCATTGACAGAGCACTAGGTTAGTATGCAAAGAGTCCCAGACTCAATCCCTTGCATCTCTGGGTAGGACTGTCTGAAACCCCAGAGGGCAGTTCCAAGTCCATGAGGACAATACTGAGCTAGATGGATCAATTGCCTGACTCAGTATAAGGCAGATTTGTTTGGCATAATCAGGAGTATGTGTTTCGCCTCTGGGTCAATTCTTGGTGGAAAAGTTGATGGAGAAAAATTGACTTTTTTATTGTGCTGTTTAGTTATTATTTAATTAGTTGTCCTAATCTAAAGCTTTTCTTCCATGTCAAAGAGCTTGTATTCATATGCCCATCTTGAAACCAACTAAGGGCACCATCCTAACCCCTTATGTCAGTGCTTTTCAGCACTGGCATAGCGGTGTCAATGGGACATGTGCTGCCTCCTGCAGTTGGGTGTCACTCACAGAGGCCTCCTCAAAGTAAGGGAATGTTTGTTCCCTTAGCTCAGAACTGCATTGCCCTCATGTCAGTGCTGGAAGGCACTGACATAAGGGGTTAGGATTGCACCCTTAGCCATTCTCTCTGACTGTAAGGGTCATGCAGCCCAGAATAATTGCTGGGTGAACAGGAAAACCTTATCGTAAATTCTCCTTCCTTAAGAATGTAGGTGTATACTAAAGACCTTATCAAAGAGGTCAGGGTGTTACATTTCTCACTTGTTTTAGTTCTTGGAGGACTGCTTTGAAATTATGGAGATGTGACCCTGGATGTTTTCAGAACCGTGCAGAATGCTTATAGTTTTGTGGTGATTGATTGACAAGCTTGCTGTTCTCTGCCTGTTTTTTGACATTTAAGTCAGCATCGTCATTTTCTCTTAATTGCGTGCTAGAACTATGAAACGCTTGCATGTGCACTCAAGAGCCAATTCATTCAGCTCATCACAGTTCTCCATTCTCAAATGCCACGGCATGGAAGACCATAGAGAGCCCAGGTGTATATCCTCATTTCCACTGAGATTGGCAGAGCAGGTAATCTGCATACCAGCGAAATAGAGTCAAATGGCATCAGTGGCATCGCTAAGGGGTACAAGCAGAGTGGGCCATATTGAGTGATCCACGCAAGGGGGCAGTGACACCACTACTGGTACAAATTTTTAAAATTTTTGTAGTTTTGAATAATACCATCACATTATATATCATTTCTTATATGATAAATTATTCATCATATCAATAAATGATATGATAAATCAATATAAATGATAAATCAATAAATCAATCCATCATGGGGGTGATGCACTGGCCTCCTGCACTGGGTGGTGCAAACCCTAGTGATGCCACTGGACGGCGTCACTGCATCGCGAAATCCAGTCAAATCAAAACACAGTAGCATCCTTAGCTCGGGCTGATTTTGCCATACTGCAACTCTAGAGTTCTAAATAAGAATGTGGAGCCTGTTCCAGAAGACAAATGATTGGACCTCCTTCCATGCATAAAGTACACTGCTGAACCAAGCTATTAATCTTAATTTACCGAAGCAGAGGCAAGTGAAATCTTCACAGTTCTTCAAGAATGCTAAAAGATGCTAATGAGACGGCAGAGGACTAGTACTTTCCTCCAACACAAATTTCACCCTGTTAAGTTCTTACAAATGTTTAATTGACTAGTTTGTGCAAGAAAAGAGGTCATTTTCATAGTACAGTAGGTGTCAACCTTGTGACATCAGAAGAACTGCAGCTATAATTTAACGTTGATATGGTATGTATCCGTTGCCCAAACAACACCCCTGCAAATTATTTGCCTAAGGCCAGTTGCATAGCTAGAGGGGGGTGCAGTCGTTTTGGTCCCACTGCCTGGAAGGGGAGAGGGAGGTGCCGCTTCCACACCACATTGACACTTCCTGCAAAACTTAGTGCTTTGCACCCCCTCTAGCTATGCCACTTGCCTTAGGCTACACTTAGCCCTTTTCAGACTTTATTACACCAAGAATGAATGCACTTAAGGGGACAATATAACAGGGTTCCAGACCCTAGGCCTTGATCTGTGAACATGCATCTGAACATCTGAAATAATCTGAAACCAAAATGATTACTGGACTGGGGCACCTTCCTTATGAGGAAAGTATACAGCGTTTGGGCCTCTTCAGTCTAGAAAAGAGGTGCCTGAGGGGGGGACATGATTGAGACATGGAAAATTTTGTATGGGAAGGATAAAGTGGATAGAGAGATGCTCTTTACACTCTCACATAACATCAGAACCAGGGGACATCCACTAAAATTGAGTGTTGGGAAAGTTAGGACAGACAAAAGAAAACATTTCTTTACTCAGCGTGTGGTTGGTCTGTGGAACTCCTTGCCACAAGAAGCAGTTATGACATCTTGCCTGAATGCCTTTAAGAGGGGACTGGACAAATTTCTGGAGGAAAAGTTCATTACGGGTTACAAGTCATAGTAGGTATGTTTAAGCTCTTGGTTTTAGAGGCAAGCTGCCTCTGATTGCCAGATTCAGGGGAGGGCACCAGGATGCAGGTTGTGTCTGTTGTCTTTGTGTGCTCCCTGGGGCATTTAGTGGGCCACTGTGAGATATAGGAAGCTGGACTAGATGGGCCCTTGGCTTGATCCAGCGGGGCTCTTCTTATGTTCATATGTCTCTTCATTCTTCCTTCTTCATTCTTCCCACATGCAGCCTTTTACAAGCATCCAATGTCTGAAAGATTATAAGCCACCGGAGGGAGTTAGATTTGAACCCTGGTCCAGTATCCTTTCCCTCATTAGTGAACCACACAGACCAGTGGACCAGTTCAAATGTTTCATTTTTGATGTGGCTGCATAGTCATGGAGTTGTGGGATTTCTTGAGTGGTCCACCCCCCGTGTGGGTTTCCATATCATAGGACTGCACTGGAAAGACCTTATCTGGAGTCCATTTGTCTAGTTTTGGGGCACAGTATTTTAAGATTGACAAATGGGAACCCATTTTAGGACAAGTCTACTACCAGTTGCATCACCCACTATCCTGGTGCTTCTATATGGTTGGTGACCTTCCACAAGTACAAACTACTTGTGCTAGATAGGAACCCAAGCATTCCATGAGAGCTGATTGTATTATTATTCATATGTTTGATTTATACCCCCCTCCTTGCCATCAGCAGTCTCAATAAGGTTGTGAAAATGATAATTATAATTCAGTACAAAAACATGGCAAATATAAGTATCATCCTCCAGAAAATTATTCTTGACGGAAATTCAGAGAGCTGATTTCTGCCACTCCCTTGGACAATATCAGTTAAATACCTTTCAGTGCTAGAAAAGGGAAGGTGGAGATATTGTCTGTTCATCTGGTGGTGGTCTTCTGTGGGTGGGGAGGGGGGAGATGTGACCACTACTAACCAAAATTGTGAAATCGTGGGTTTTTTTGGAATAATACCATCAGTGTATATATCATTTGATGTGGAGTTTCATGCAGAATGCAATGAAACAAACTGCATTTAAATGTCTGTATTTTATCAGAAGTTATGGCCAAATAACCAGGAAAGGAAAACACAACTGCCTTATGTGATAAAAAGTGGATTTTTTAAACGCAAAAGTGACCAGTAAGATGGATTGTTCCGAGAGCCAATGAGGTGTTATTATGACATAGCAGGAAACCAGTGAGGTGTTAATATGAGTCAGCTCTCATTTCCATGCATTGGAGTTAATATTAGAACTCTTATTTAATTGTGTGAGTGTCATCAAGTTGACCACTGGGTTTTATTTTTATTTTTTTGTTACAGATTTCTTGGCTGACCTATACTGTTCTATAATTAATAAATAAACAAGATTAATGGGGGTGAAACGACCCCTAGTGATGCCACTGCATTTAGGTTGTGCATATGATATTGTAATTTATTCTGTATGATCTGGTAAGGGAGGAGGTCCATCATGAGGGTGACGCAATTTGGTCTTGCTCTGGGTGATGCAAACCCTAGTGACACCTCTGCTTCGTAGACTTTCAAGAAAGATGTTCTTTCTTTGGCCACGTCTTTGTTCCAGCCCATGCCTTCCCCAATTGGATTCACTGATATTTGCAGGTCCCTGAAGGGCAGTGTGCTGTCTAGTCACCTGAGACCATTTACCTATCCCTCTCATCTTCTTGCAAAAGATTTTGGTCCTGAACTATGTTTCCTCCCTGCTCACATATCCTCTCTTTTCTCTCCAGAGCCACAGGAGAAGAATGCCCTGCTGGAACTCCTTGCTCGCAGGCCAACCTCACCCCACTTGGACACAAAGGAAACAACTTCCTGTTCCTAAACTGTTAGAGCCTCTGATCCTAATCAGAAGATGTACGTATGCAAAAATGAACTGTGAGTAAAGTATTTCTTTTGAAACCTTAACCAAGCCTCTGCTCCTCTGTGTGTGTTTTAGAAGGAGTGGGAGATATATTTTTACCATAGGAAGCGGGGGCTTTCACTGATTCCACTGCAACCCCCTCTCCCTTCCCAACATAAAATGGTTGGCAACCTTCAGTCTCAAAAGACTATGGTATAAGCCTACAGCCCCTGGTATTCCCAGGCAGTCTCCCATCCAAGTATTAACCAGGCCTGAGTCTGCTTAGCTTCCAAGATCAGACAAGATCAGGCATCTGCACCGTAACAGTTGCTACTGTTGGGTTCCCAACATACCCACTCCACCATCTGCTGAACTTACTGCTTTTCAACCAACTGCTCAGTCTGCCCTCTTTGTTTCAGCCTCCCCATTCCCCTGTACAGCCCTCTTGGCACCCATGTCTTCTTCGACCAGAAACAGCGCACAATGTTTCCTGATCTTAAGTATTTGAAGTCATCCTGTTCTATTAGTGCCTTATGGTCTCACTTTCTATCCTTCATTCAAGCACTGTCCTTCGATGACCCTTCCCTCCAATTCCTGTTTCTTAATCCTTTGCCTGCTTCTTCAAGGAAGAATTTTCTCTTGATGTCCCTTTCTATTTTTCGGTTCCCCAAGAAGCACCAGTGTGAAGTTTTAATCCCAGTCTAATGGAAAAATTTCCCCTCCTCTCATGTAAACGGCAAACATTCCAGCAGGTTTCTTCCCCAAGAAGTTGGAATATTCCAAGTTGTAAACAGCGTGTGCCTTCGCATCAGCTCAGCCAATTAGTTTCACTGCTATAAAGGCAAAGGCATCTTTGACCACTTGCTTCCAGAATGCCCATCTTGGATGGCTACAATCTCAAAAAGTTCTCTTTTCCCCAAGATCTTAAGAGCAAACGTCTTTAAAAGAGGGGGGGGAAAGCAATTCTGAGCTTTTCTGTATTTTGTGCACATCACAGCCCATCTTTGATGTGCTCTGTGAAAAGAATCCTGCTGGCCACTCAAAACTGTTTTGCTAATGCCCATGCTTTTTATTAACATACAAAACTAAAGGCAGTGTTGCCAGGAAGCAGAGTTTTCATTTATTAAAAGGCTAAAACAGGAGCAACTATGAAACTCAAGATTCTAGAACCTGCCCACAGGGCTGAAACTGTCAAAGTGTCTCCTACAATCTGGTTTTGGGGAGGACGAAGATTGCTTTTCAGCATATTCCATGTACTCTTCCTTTCAGAAGTTATCCTTTTCAAAAAGCCGAAAGATGGATACTTAGGCACATATATCAATAAGCGACCTCACTCCTGCCTTGCTGTCAGTATCGTGCTTCTTTCCCAGAGGTTTGAAAAAGAAAGCATAATACCAGCTTTGAAAATTCATGTATAATATTGATGTTCCCATCCTTGAATTCATTAGACTATCATTATTCGGCATTAGCATCTCGTGCTGTTGACAGACATCACAATTTGCATAGAGAATGAAGCTGCTGTTCTCTCTGCACCGAGGAGCTTACAGTAGACATGTCTATACCCATTCCATCAATAATAATGATATTCTCAGTGATAATAATCATCACTGATAATACAGTACACTGATGATATAGGACTCTTTCATGCTTATGATAATCTTGTTCTCCCATTATATTGAGATCAGGTAGGGCAGTTCCCAAATTTTTTCGACTGGTGGCTCCCTTGACCTACTGGGGCATTGGCTGGGGCTCCCCATTAAGACTACAATCCTAGATGTTGTATAGGACAGTGAGTTTTTCATAAGGATTCTGTGCCTCCCCTGGCTGGTTTCCTCGGCTCCCCGGAGAGCCTTGGTTTACAGTTTGGGAACAGCTGAGCTAGGGTTTTGCTATACTTAAGCTACAAGGATATTAGAGTTGGTAAAGATGCCAAACCATTAGGAATTTGCCCTATCCATTGGCCTGTCTTTGAAATATGTGTGCAGTTTTATGTTCGTTTATGGCCATTGCTTGCTTAAGTGCTGATTACTGTCTTTGGTTGTAGTTCTGCAACGCGTGTCATAAGCCTGCACCAATAATTTCAGGCTTACTTCTATGATGTATTACATTATAGCCATGGCCATAAACAGACTTTATGAAGAGGGGACAAAGCTTATTCCAGAGCACATGTTTTGCTTACAGAAGGTCCCAGGCATCTCTAGATAAGTCTGGGAAAGACCCTTGTTTGAAACCTTGGAGAGCTGTTGACCATCAGTGTAGACAACACTGAATTAGGTGGACCAATGGTTTGATCAGTAGAGGCCAATGTCATGTTGGGCAGGAGGTGTGATCCAAAGATTGGGCTTCTTGAAGCCTGGAAGGGAGATGACCAGAAGTCGCTGATAAGCTGACATGATCCTCAGTAAGACAGAGGAGTTGCCAGCATGCTGCGGGGAGAGGGTGGAATGGAAGTCTGAAAATGTCAGTTGGCAAGAGTGATAACAACTTGGGGTCCTGCCTGGCACTGCAGAAGATCGAAGGCATGTGCTGTGCAGGCAGAGAGATGACCACACTGTGGAAGGGAAACATCTGGAGACTGAAAGGCTATATATATGCGCATAGAACAATATTGTAAAGACCCTTATCTAACCTAGCATAAGGATAGCCTGCCTAGGTAAACCACTTTGAGTTATATCTGATGAGAAATCTGATGTGTATATAAATACAGAAATAATTACGTTCAATTCCCCACAGACCCACCTTACCCCTCTATCACAGCTGCAGCATTTCAAGCAGTGATGGTCAATTTCTTCAGCCAGGTGACGATATACTCTCCAGCCAAGTTGCTCAAGGGACTAGAGCCCCAGTGATGACATCATTACCCAGCCACAGCAACTTGGCTGGAAAAAGTCCAGAGTCCTGTGACAATAAGGACCTTGAAGACCACTTACCTCCTAACAGCAGATGCCCCATCCTTCCAGAAATCAAAGGATGCTGCTGTAGTAGAGAAGGGCTCGAGGAAGCTGGAAGCCTCTGCAATGATGCTGGGACCTCTGAGGTGGTTTATGAGAAGAGCATTTACCCACCATGGGTGAAATGGACTGTGGGTTTTCTGCTTCCTTTGGATGAACCAGTTACACTTCCTGAGTGGAATTGGGGGGATGGCATTAGTCAAGTGGCAAAACAATGCACAAATTGCCATTTCTGTCTTGGCAGGTTTCACAAGCAGGAAATGAGAGGTTGCCTTTTATTTCTTGCTTAGAGAGATGCATGCCAGGTAAGAAGTGGTATCTGGCATGGGAAAAGGACTTGGAGAACCAGTGAAAAAAAATGAGGATAAGAGTAGTGGTGTTGCCAGTTTGCTATTTCTGATTTAGCCCATTTTTGCCCAGCCTACAGGTGTACACATTTCAGCCCTGTTGCTTATATGCAATCCTGGGCAGAAATGACTTCAGACAGGGAGTTGGCTCACTTACAGCAATGAATTTTCTTAAAGAGAACCCCTTTCAGTGACTCAGCATATAGCAATATTCCATATATCAGCATATCAGTATATGCTGATATACTCAGCATATATCAATACTCAGTTATCAAAAAGTAGGCTTTTTATACTACTTCCATCCATTTAAAATTATTCTTCTTTGCTTCATTTACAGCATTGTAATACTCCATTTTTCCAGCCCCAAAGGATCCCAGAGGCATCTCCCAAATGAATTTGCAACATAAAAATAAGTGTCATGAATTGTTAAAATATAACAAAGTAAATGCATTAAAAAGGGAAAAGAAAAAAAGTCACAAAAAATTAGTAACAAAATAATATCAATTTGCCCCCAAAGACCTTCACTCCTGTTAAGGGAGCTGTTTACTCTTATCTGTGATGGGTTAGAGGGCTTTGTCTGAGTGTTTGCACAATGACAGAAAGAAAAACAAGTTTAAGGGATCCACCTGGAAAAAAAAAAAAAGTACAGCTACCTTATGTATGGATTGGGACCTGCAGCTTAAATCTTTGAGCAAGCTCTGGCCTCTGCAGAGGATACTGCATGCTCCTCTTGTTGCCAAATGTAAGAGACAGGTTTGCGGGAACCAGATGCTGTGGCCGCAGAATTTAACAGCGGCCATCTGGGCATATGCAGAGCACAGCCTCATCTCAACCCCTCCAACTGCCATCTTCACCATCACCACCAAATGGTCCCTTTTACAAAGGGACCATTGGACAAAAACAGTTGCACACAGAGAAGTGTAGCCTGCAACAGTTCACAGATGAAACCGTGCCAACCGGGCCATGCTCCGTGCCAAGCAGAACTGCGCAAGCTGCTCTCTGCATCAGTGCTCTATTCCACCAGCTGTATCCGTTTACCCCTCAGCAGCTTGCCCTCCACTGATTAAAAAAGTCATCAGGATAGCCATCCTTTTTGTTAAAGACAGAAAGCGAGAAAACAGCACCAGCCTCCAATATGTTATCAACTGTTCAAAACGAACCTCCCCAGCGCCACTGTATGTAGTGGTGGACTGTGTAGTGTGTGAACCCACAATATTCATGTACTTGCACTTGCATGCATGCGCATAGAGACAGATGTATCTGCCTCTCACACTGCTAGAGATTCTGAAATTTCAAGAATGACACATCCGGCAACTCATCAACATTTTCATAAAATACCCTCCACATGGGAAAAAGGGACATATGCCTCTGTTTTGCTCCCCACGCCTGGAATGGCTCCGAAGGAGAGAGGGAAGGGCCCCTTGCATGCTGCAATGAGGCTTCCTGCAAAACTTAGTGCTTTGCACCCCCCTCTAGCTATGCCACTGCTCCCTGGTACATAGATATTATCAGAACAAATGCAAAGGACTTGGGACTGCATCAGTAGCCATAAGCAATTTGGGACCAAGATACTTACAGGAATGCCTTTTGCAACATAAGCTTGCCAGCCTGACAGGTCAGTTTGGCTGGGATGTGGCATAAGCCTTCTCAGTTTTGGCACCCAGGCTGTGAACTCCCTTCCCTTTGCAATTTTAACAAAGGAGTCCCCGTGGGGCTGATTTGTGGGATGCATTTTAGATAAGAAGATATCATCAACTGCCCAAGCTGCATAGCACCTACAAAAGTTTATGGTGACAATGCCTTTTGTAGCATGAATGATACTAACCTTCTGCTGTGTACCAGCTCCTTGATATTAGAATACACTGGGACCAATGCAACCCCTATGGGATTCCAAGTGACAGAGAGAGAGAGAGAGAGAGAGAGAGAGAGAGAGAGAGAGAGAGAGAGAGATCTTCCTAGCATACTTGGGATTGGACTGCCAGTGGATTCGATGCCCACTTTTTGTGAGGAAGGATGCACAAAGACTAAACATAAACACACACAGTGAGAAAACTAATTTATATCACGCTCACAGGAGCCAGAAAGCTTGTTAGCAAGAAGTGATTAATCTTCCACTTCCTACGTTTGAGCAAAGAAGAATGTAGAAAACCTGAAATCCAGAATACTTTTTCCATCCATAATTCAATGAGGCTCCATCATTATTTTCTGTGGTGTATCTAAGCAAGTCAATGGTGCTCATTTTTCTTCCAGGGGTCCAGAGCTTTTGTGCAGCTGGTGGAGATGCAAAAAGTCACAAAAAGAGTCTTTGCATTAGGTAGAGCACAAAAAGGTCTTTGCAACCTGAAACCTCCCAATAATTACTGAGAAATTTACAGAGTAAGAGGGAAATCCCTAAATAAGATCTTAGGGAAAGATCTTCTCAGTAGGTAACCCTACTTTTCACTGTGTTACCAGAGTGCTAATTGTTCCTGCTTTAATGCATTCCTGTGTGTGCATGCACACCAGTGGCCTCACTAGGGTTAGTGTCACATGATATAGGAGGCCAGCGCATAACCCCCACAATGGACCTCCTCCCATGCAGTGGAGCTGGGGAACGTCCCAGGCAGTGGGCATGATGATGCACCATTGCCCTACCCCTGTTGGTTTTGGGGCTATAGAATAGAGATATTTCAGTGCTGTTTGTTTCATTGCATGCTATATGAAAATACGCATCAAATGATATGTAACATGATGGTATTATTCAAAAATACAAAGATTTTAAAAATTTTGGCCAGTAGTGGTGTCACCCTCCTGTGTGTGTCCTTTTAGGCCATATGGACATAGGGACAGGCGGGCAGGATAACACAGTGCTCCGTTCACTGTACCTCAGCATGGGCAATTAAAAGTCAACAGAGTAGAAGAGGATCATCTTCCTCGAGTCATTGTAGCCCACCACTTTCTTCTCTCCTCACCCCACTGCTCCATCCTCTTTCTCAAATACAGTGTGGTGCTCTTCTTGTGTTGCCACCAAGCCACGTGGCAAAGACAGAGGAGGAAGGTGGCAGAAGCAAGGGAGGAGGAGGAGGAAGCGGGAGTAAGGACATCATTTGGTGCCCTGCCTCAGGTGCCCAAAGGTTTGCCCTCTGGCAATTTACAGCATCTTTTCTCCTTTCCAAATAGCAACTGCAAAGGGAGTCCCTTTTCAATCAAGGTCATGGTATGGGGGTGGCGGACCCCAGCTCCTAATGCCAGTTCCCTGACTTAAATCATACCTACCAAATTGCTATTCAACATACAGAGAAAAACTTATGGGCAAAACTTTTGCTGACAAGTTTTTCTTCTGCAGCTAACGGTTACTGGGGTGATTTGAATTAAGTTTGGAATGTTGGGGAATGGGTTAAGATACCCCTGTCCCCTGCACCATGACCCCGATCAAAGTTGCCCCTATAGCAGCTTTTTGAACAACAGCAACAAAAAATACATCAGGGGTTGAAACATAGAACTGCATTGTCACATTGAGTTTGTCTTATGTGAGAGAGGTATGAGTGTAGCCCTACACAGCGGTTCCCAAATTTTTTAGACTGGCAGCTCTCTTGACCTACTGGGCCATTAGCCTTGACTTCCCATTAAGGCTACAATCCTGGTCATCATATAGGGTGGCAGATTTTTCATGAGAATTCCACAGCTTCCTGGGGAGCCAGGGCTCACAGTTTGGGAACCGCTAAACTATCTCAGGAGCGATCAAAGTCTCATTGTACATCTCTCGTCCCAGGGTCTTGTGAGAAATCAAATGCACAAAGCAGCATACAATCATTGACTGGAACTGTGACACTCACATAACATGAGAATTAGTGCACATCGACATTAGTGACTTGAGAACCGAAGTCTAATTAGAACTGCTCCATGTCAAGTATCAGCAAGTTAATCAGTCTCAGGTCTTGGAAATGGCACTGTCTAGACGTACTTAGCAAAAATTAAATCATTGCAAGCAGATCATTTAAAATACAATGTATTCAGCTGTTTAAAATGCTCCCACAGAAATGAGCCAATCCCAGTAGCGCTTAGGGTCAAACTACACATGACATGAAATGCATTCTTGCCTTACTCTTGTGTTTTTTTCTTCTTCTCTACATGGCAACCAGGAAAGCAGCTTCCCTTCTAAAGCAAACAGTACCTTGGGAAAGGGGCAATTTTCATTGGGATTTCACATGCTGAAGTACACTGAGCCTCATTCCAACTCTTCCCAGTGGCGTAGCTAGAGGGGTGCAAAGCACTAAGTTTTGCAGGGAGACTCACCGCAGCGTGCAAGCAGCCCCTCTCCTTCAGAGTGAGGCCTATACCTTCATGTTGCACCCCCTGCTTGGAATGCAATTGAGCATGCACCAGCATTAAGGCAGCATGTACTAAAGAACCTTGTATCATCACGGTCAGCATCTGTTGAGATTCATTTGGAATTGAAGGGATCTCTCTCTCTCTCTCTCTCTCTCTCTCTCTCTCTCTCTCTCTCTCTGTGAGACAGAAAGAGAGAGGGAACTGAAGAAATGGATAGGGCAGGCAGACCCGTCAGAACTGTGTCATGGCAGTGGTGGCCCTAAACTTGCTCTTTGGTGTGACAATAGGATGCTTCAAGCACACTTGTGAAAAGTTGTAGGGTATGGCCTCATGCTAATTTTCCTTAAAGTTATTGACATAGTGGGCCAGGGCACTTCCCTTAAGAGGAAAGGTTACAGATTTGGGCTTCTTCCATCTATAGCAGGGGTCTCCAAACCCTGGTCCGGGGGCCAGACACGGCCCGCAGCGAGCCTCTATCTGGCCCGCTGCCAGCCTCTTGTCCCCTGAAAGCCTCTGGCCTACTCGACTGAACATGTCCAGAGCTGTGCTCTGATTGCAACTGGAGTGTTGCATCTGATTGCATCTGCATCTCTGAGGGCCAGAGAGGCTGAGTGAATGAGCCCACTCATTCATTTATTCATTCATCTAAGTTCCATCTCTAATTTATTTATTTAAATTTTATATTTAAATTTTTTTCTGGCCCTCAGCACTGCGTCAGATATTTCATATGGCCCTCTGGCCAAGAAGTTTGGAGATCTAGAGCAGGGGTGTCCAAAGTTTTTGACAGGAGGGCCACATCATCTCTCTGACACTGTTTAGAGGGCCGGGGGGGAAAAGAATTAATTTACATTCTACATGTAAAATTTGAATAAATTTACATAAGTTTACATAAATGAATATATTAAAGGTGAACTTATATGAATGAATGAAGGACTTGCAATAGCTCATGGCCTATAAAAGGCCTTGCACAAAGCAAGGCTGGCCTTTCCTTTGCTGCCACTACTGCATCACAGACATGAAACAGCGAGCAGTGGAGGAAGCCCTCATCCCACAGCTTACACAAGAGGTCAGACAGTCACCCTCACACTGAGAGCAGTTGCGTCGGGCCAGTGTGGGTTCCAGCAAGTGTCCAGAGGGCCAGAGGCTCATTGGAAACTGGGGGCTCCCTGAGGGCCACATTGAGAGGCCTTGAGGGCCGCATGTGGCGCCAGGGTTAGGGCACCCCTGCTCTAGAGAACAGGTTCCTGAGGGGGGACATGATTGAGACATACAAAATTAGGTAGGGGGTGGGTGGAGTGGATAGAGAGATGTTCTTTCCCCTCTCACACAACACCAGAATCAGAGGACATCCACTAAAATTGAGTGTTGGGAGAGTTAGGACAGTCAAAAGAAAACATTCCTTTACCCAGCCTGTAATTAGTGTGTGGAACTCCTTGCCACAGGAAGTGGTGATGGCATCTGACCTAGATGCCTTTAAAAGGGGAGTGGACAAATTTCTAGAGGAAATGTCCATCACAGATTACAAGCCATGATGGGTAAGTGCAGCCTCTGGTTTTAGAAGTAAGCTATCTCTGAATGCCAGATGCAAGGGAGAGAACCAGGATGCAGGTCTCTTGTTGTTTTGTGTGCTCCCTGAGGTATCTGGTGGGCCACTGTGAGATATAGGAAGCTGGACTAGATGGGTCTTTGGCATGATCCAGCAGGGCTCTTCTTCTGTTCTTATGACATACACATATGACAGCCATTTTCAACCACTGTGCCATGGCACATTGGTGTGCCTTGAGCATTCCACAGGTGTGCCACAGGAATTTGGGGGAAGGTCATTTATTAGTAGGGCCAATGGGGAATGTGAACTGGCAGCATGGTGTGCCTTGTCAATTGTCAAAAACCTGATGGTGTGCCTTGACAATTTTAATGCCTTGTCAGTGTGCTGTGAGATGAAAAAGGTTGAAAATCACTGCATTATGGAATGGTGGTAATATAGTTCCATATGCTACAGCTGGGGCAAGAATAATTCAACAGAAGGAGTGCATGGTGACTGAGATGTGTGCTCCTGCCACTAGTCTGAGGGTTGGAATTTGAAATGTAGGAAAATCAAATTTGGAGTTGAGGTAGCTTCTGGAAAAGAAGCTCAATAAACCAAGTTGGGTACCATGCTTGGCTTCGTTCCAATTAGGACACATGATTTTTCTACAGATCGGAAAGTGTGCAATGGACAAAGCTAATAATCAGAAGTGCCGAGCAACTGCACAGAGTTGGCAGTTTTGTCCAGACTTGCCTGCTAAACGTAACAGCCAAAGCTGTAGAAAAAGAAAGTCATTACCGGAACTCCAGGAGCCAGGAGAGCTATGCAGGGTGTTAATTAATTTCACATTTGTAACATTCAGGAATAATTTGCTTTGGGGCTGGACACAGAGATACCCTCAAAGACTATTAAAAATATATCTCCAAGCGAGCATTTCCTTAATGCGCAAATGTTATGGTAGAAGTATTTGTAATTTATGTTTTTTCCCCTATCAACATCCCTATATTTTTGGGATGCGTGTGAGAGAGGGGGGGAAGGAGAGAGAATATTTTTAACAGAGAGGCCTGTTCAAAATTTTTAAAGCAGCCGATCAAGTGTGTGTGTGTGTGTGTGTGTGTGTGTGTGTGTGTGTGTGTGTGTGTTATTACTTAGGGAACCAAACACATTACAATTCCAAGCAGGAAAATGGGGAAGCTACCAGTGGGGAAAAAATAAGAAAAGCTATGGGAGCAAGAAGGTAGGTGAGGGAGGAAGAGTGGTCCATTGTGTTCGAGGGACAGAGGAGTTGCAAGAGTTGCTTTAATTAAATAAAAAACTGCCAGGAATTAGGCTTTCTTCAGAAATAACCTTAGAAAGGCAAAAACACAATAACAGTCCAATTCAGTAGCATAGCCGGGGGGGGGTGATGGTGCGGTAAGTATAGCAGATACCACAATGTATTGTGTAAGCAGCTCTTCCCACTAACCTTTGGAGCCATTTGGGGCAGCAGTGGCAAAACTCAGGTGCTTGCCAGGTGAATAAAAAATGTGGTCTTCTTGGCCTGTGAATCTCAGACACCATTAAATAGTTCAGTGTTTCTCAAACTGTGGGTCAGGACGCACTAAGTGGGTCGTGAGCCAATTTCAGGTGGGTTCCCATTCAATTCAATATTTTATTTTTAATATACTAGACTTGATGCTACCATGGAATGTGACTGCATTTGGGGAAACCTTACAGACCTGTAGTTTTAACAAGCTACTATGTATGTTCTTTTAACAATGACAGTAAATAGGACCTACTCCTGGGTAAGTGTGGGTAGAACTGCAGCCTAGGATAGTGAAAAATGTTCCTGCTGAAGATGTCACTTCTGGTCATGACATCACTTCTGGTGGGTCCTGACAGATTCTCATTCTAAAAAGTGGGTCCCAGTGCTAAATGAGTGAAAACCACTGCTCGACTATTTAGGGCGCAATCCTAACCGGCAGTTATGCCAGTATAGGAGCCCCTAGAGGGTCACAAACGTGCCGTAAAACATGTTTGCGCCTCTGTGGGAGGAAGCTGCGTCTGCGCATCCAGATGCACCGACGCGCGGAGGCTGGCGGAGGCCTCCACGGCAGCTTCCTCCCTGCCGCTTGTGCCAGCGCACCTGCGCCGACACAAGTGGTGAAGGTAGGTGTAGGGGGAGGGGGGAGGCGGGAGGGGCCATTTCTGGGCGGGGCGGGCACGCAGGGAGCCGGGGGCGGGGCTGGGACCCAGCGGTTATGCCAGATCCCAACCCCGTCCCCGGGGAGAACGGAGCGGCTTAGAGCAGCTCTGCTCTCCTCAGACTTGCACCACCTCCAGAAGTGGTGCAGGTTCGAGAAGACCCATTGAGGCGCGCTGCCCTTACTCTGGAGTAAGGGGAAGAGCTTCCCCTTGCCCGTGGCTGAGCCTGCTCTAGCACAGGTTAGGATTGCGCCCCTAGTCAAATTACCGGCATACATGGCCCATCTCCTCTGGGAAGTAGCACACGTGTATACATATGTGTTCCATGCACAACTTTTAATGATAAGAAATAAAAGGTTGACCAGGTAACATAACCTATCATGGTATCATCTTGCCTTGGCCATGGGTGGAGGACATATCAGGAAGGAATGATTGGAAGGGAGCAACACAGACTTCAAAACTGCAGAACAAATTGTTAAGGCTCAGTGCATTTCAAGTCACAGGGCTCCTAAAAGATCATCTATCCTGTCTTCCTTCAAGGAGGTCTTCCCCATCCACCCACCCGCATTTTATTCTCACAACAACCCTGTGAGGTAGGTTAGGCTGAGAAGAGACAGGTCTGAGGCTCGCCAATAAGCTTAATGGCTGAGAGCCCAATCCTATCCAACTTTCCAGCACTGAAGCAACTGCAATGCAACCTCAAGGTAAGGGAACAAATGTCCCTTACCTTGAAGAGGCCTCAGTGATGGCCTCCCCACTGCAGAATGCAGTGCACACCCCATTGGCGTGGCTGCATCAGTGCTGAAAGTTGGATAGGCATGGACCCCGAGTCAAGATTCTACAGGGGCAAGTGAATCAATCCCTTCAAAGGGAGGCAAATAATTTTCACATTAGTGAAAACATCTAAAACCACCTCATACAGTCCAGTGGGCTATCTCGCCCAGTAAGCTACTCTAACTGGAAACAACATTTCATGCTCTTAAGCAAAGGCCTTTCCCATCATCTGCTATCTGATCTTTGAACTAGAGATGCCTAAAATTAAAGTCAGGACATTGTGCATACAAAGTATGTGCTCTACCACAGCTATGACCCTTCACTGCTGAAGTGGTTACTCTGTCCAAGAGCACAGATGAGGGTTTGGGCTGACCTGACATGAGACTGATTCAGCAGCCCTTGAAGGGGAGTCCAGCACCTTGGGGGAAAATGTTTATAAACTGCTTCTACTGCAGTTTTTGGTCTCTTTCCTTCATTTCTGCAGGGAGAAGTTACCTGATCCAGGAGCCAAAGAGACAGAAGAGTCACCCAAGACCCAGTATTGACATCTTTCTTACATCAGTGCTTCTTTACCTTTACCAGCTGTGTAACAAGCAACAAAGCAAGACATGTGGCTTTCTGCAGCATGGAGACGTGACCCATGGAGAAACCTCCACCAGCTACATTTCAGTTTATCAGGATGCAATCCTAACTGGTAGTTAGGCCAGCCTAAGTCTCTTGGGCTAGCCTCTGGAGGAAACCAGGCTGGCACTCCAAGAAGCGCCAGCCTGCGGAGGCTGACAGAAGCCTCCACGCCGGCTTCCTTCCAACACCTTGAATCCGCTCAGATGAGCCGATGCAAGGACAAAAGGTAGGCGGGGGGAGGTGGGGAGGAGGAGGGAAGGAGGCGTTCCTGGGCAGGGGAGGGAGAGTGAGTGGTGGGTGGTCCCAGATGGGCAGGCGGGCAGAGAGTGGGAGGCGATACTGGGATCCAGCAGTTATGCCAGATCCCAACCCCCATTCCCGGGGAGAACAGAGCGGCTTCAAGCCGTTCCACTCTCCTCGGACTATTGCCACCTCCAGAGGTGGCACAAGTTTGAGGAGACCCATCGGGACCAGCAGCCCCTACCCAGGGTAAGGGGAAACGTTTCCCCTTGCCTCTGGTTAAGCTGCTTATGGCCACAATCCTGCTCTGGATACAGCACAAGCCTCTTGTGGATAGGATAGGATTGTGCCCTTAGGCACCCAAGTGCCTGCGTCAGGCGGCAACTCACTATACAGGAACAGCTTCACAAAGATAATGTAAAGATTGTGCCACTTCAGGAGAAAAAAGAAGACATGGCTTGCTTGGTGCCGCAGATGAGCCCCCTCTCCAGAGGTGCGGATCTGATCGCTCTGTCGCTTTCAAGGCTCTTAAAGGGCATTGGGAATGTCAAACCGAGAGGAGCGACTCACTTTGTCTGCAGCTGTAATAATTGCCTATGCCTCTGAGTTGCTCACCGCAAGTGCATTCAGATTACACAGGGAGAAACCACAGGCGCAGGCCGGTAAAGCAGCAATTGGTGCTGAAGCCTATTTATAGATGTTCTTCCAAAGAAAATGAATTAAATATATTTGTTTTCTGACAGCTATTTGGCCTGAGCAGCAGGCAGTGCCTAGAATTTAAAGGGAAAAACATCACCTTGAGAATCATTTCTCTTCCTGGACATTTTGTAGCTATACCTAACATAAATATACCATTTTTAAAAATGTTTACGTGTATTTTTCCTTCTCTCTTTCCCCCCCTTTTAATCCTCTGTAGGAATTCAAGGAGCTGGCTTTAACTTTAGAGCTTCAGGGTCCAATCTTAATGGGCCCACACTGACCCAGTGCCAGTGCTCAGTGTTGCAAATGTGCCACAAGGCACACCTGTGACATTTACTGCTGGGCCAGTGCCACTTCAGCACAAGCCCGCACTGAACCAGTGCCCGGTGGAAGCCAGTCGAACACCACCTGGAGTTCCGGGCAAGCGCTGGATGGCGGAACAGTGAGTTGGGGGCAGAGAGGAAGCGTTCCGAGGTGGGGGAGTGTGAGGGAAGGCAGAGTAGGGGTGGGAGTGGGGTAGATGTGGTGGCAGGCTCTGCCACTATATCCTGACCCACCTGCCAGACCAGGAAACCTGACAGGGCTCTCCTTGATTATGCGCCCACTCAATAGCAGGCACAGATCCAAGGAGACCCATTGGGACTGCCCGGGTCTTACACAGGGCAAGGAGGCATAAGCTCCCTTACCCCAAGGAGACTTGGTGCTGCTTCCCAGCCCCGCTGGATGCAGTGGCACCATTTTGGCACCATTGCAGCCCTGGGCACTGGGAATCATTGATTGGACTGCCCAATAGCCCAGGACTAGAATATCTCAGTCATCACTTCCTTCCAGACAACCCTAAGCCAGAAAAATTTAGGTTAAAATCAGCTCACCCATTGTTATCCTCAATTACCTAATCAACCACATGTTTCATCTAACTGCTGACCGGTTCCATATTTCTTAAAGGCACCTGTTGTTCCTCCCTGCTCTCCATTAAATCTTAGAATCCATGTAACAATCAGTGAAATGATTAACTAGAACTTTCTGGGTTAGAAAGTCTCTGGGGGAGTGGCCTTTGGTAGAAAACAGATTTTAATCTAAATTTCTCAGGCTTAGGGTCTTAGTAACTTTTGGCTGGGCTAATTTATTTTTGTCGTCACTGTATTTTAGAGGAGCTTTCAACGCCTTTCTTTCTAGTGTTTTCATTATTTCAGGTGTCATCTCAGGCCTTTGATAATACCCTTCTAAAGTCAAGGGCAAAATGTTAGGGAGAGCTGAACTAGTTGAATGTGGTTGTGAGGCCTCCCTGTGGGGGAGGGGAGGGCCCGCCCGGCCTTTCCGAGGGGGACCCCTTGTGGAGGCCTCAGACTCGTTCCCCACAAGAAGGGGGGGTTGCGTCACCCGGTTCCCCTTCTTTGGGTTGGCAGCATTCATTAGTCAGGAGCAGGGGCTGCTAGCAGCAGATCCTCCTGCCTGCTCTTCCAACTCCCTACTACCTGGTCATCCCTGGCCTCCAGGTTTAAGTAAGGCAGACCCCTCCCCTTTGGCCCCTCCCCTTCCCTCACAGGGATGGTACAAAAAGGGCCTGTCTCTGAGCCTGCCCTTCCCTGGGCTTACCCCAACTCCTCCCCTTCCGTTCTCTGTTTCCCTCCCACCTCCTCTCACCTGGGGTTGCCAGGGTTGTTCCCAAGAGGGCTGGGAAGGCAGCTGCCTCTGCTCTGGTCCAGAAGCCTCCTCCCTGGGTAAGCTGGGGACTCGGGGGAGGAGGGGAACCCCGACAGTGGTCTTAAAGCCTGTGGAAAGATTTTTTACTCCATGACTACTCTGACCACAGAAACCTCAATGCCTTTGTTTCTGACGATTCAGTTTTATTTTAATGCGCTGATCTACATCTTCTTAAACTAAGCTTTTAAGCCTAGTTTCATGTACTTTGGGCACAGTGTAAAGTAGACAGGAAGTGTTTGAATGGCCCAGTTGTATCCTTTTACCCACCATAGCGTACAGCTGTAGCAAAACAGGCTGCACTGCATTTTTTTTTTTGTTAGTGGGGCCAGTAGGGAGGCTTGGGAGAGACAAGGAAAAATTCCCTTCCCCTTCTGCAAGCCCTTCAAATGCCAATGGGTCTCTTTGGACCTGCGCCACTTCTACAGCTGGCACGAGTCTGAGACAAAGGGGGGCATGTCATAGGCTCCAGAGTGGATAGCATCCAGGCTGTACTTGAGCTGAAGTCTATAGAATAGAATGCTCAAAAGTGCTATATAAATGTGAACTATTATTGATAGTATCGATAGTATTATTATTGTCAGCAGTAGTGATGATGATGATGATGATGATCAGCAGCAGCAGGCAGAAGCATTTTCTGGCTCAAGCCTCAAATATTTACTGTGAATGATAGTTGTAAGTATTCACAACTGTTTGATTATTCCCTTTAGACCTTTAATGGAAACAAAAAAAAGCTCATCAAGAGCAGTTATAGGTTTGGAGAAAATTACTTCTGTATACAATAATTTGGAAAACAATCTTCTGTTTAAGTTTGCATTAACCAATGCAATTCTCAAGCAACCAAGGAGGCACAGAGTTAAGGAAGAAAGAGAGTAGGTGTGAGCCTTTGCAATGCAAAGGAAAGCTTTTAATCATCATCGCAGGCTGTGAGGTCCTTGAGAAATGAGAAGTTCAGATTGAACGGACTCTCTTCCGCCTGGTATGATTTGCAAGGACATCCCCTGCTTACATATATAATGAAGGCTTGATTGTGTTTTTCCTGCTTCAGTGCCAAGCCAAAAGCTCTGCAAATCATAGACAGCAAAGGAGAAAGTGAAATATGAAACATAAAATATGAAAAGGATTATATTTTTTCCCCAGGAGATGCAAGCCACAGAACTTTGGCCTAGTTCATACAATTCTTGAACATCCTAGCGCATGTGATCCATGTGCCCAAGATGATACATAACCAGCAGGAATTCCATGGGATCAAAGCAGAACATTTTCCAGCAACCACAATCAATTGGTGCCAGCCAGATCCATGATCACTTATTCCATGTTGCATTTAAGAAGAGCCCTGCTGGATCAGACTCAGGGCTCTATCTAGTCCAACATGGTTTTTCACAGTACCAGCCAGTGGAAAGCTCAGAAGTTTAGCCTAATGGCAATCACCACCTCTGTCCCTCCCAACAACAACCGTGATTTCACGATCAGAGTAATGGATTTTGGTTTGTGGGATCATGGGAATGCATGCACAGGAATTATCAGTGTATACCCATGTGTATAGAAATCATCTTGTGTGACCATGGTCTTCTGAACATCATGATTAAGACATTAACTTATAGAATTTGAAAGTCAGTGAACAGGTATATGTTTATCCAAGTTATATTTGTTAACAGATGAAAGTAAATCTATGGGGCTCTTAGTGATGATGGTATTTTAAAGATATTTCCTGAAAATAATTTCTCTTAACGAAGCATCACCAGGGAAATGGTAGCTGGGGATATCTGATGCTACATATTGAGATGGAGGAACAAGGTTAAAAATCTAGAGTTGCATTTTGGTTCCAGATTTTCAAAAGTCTACCTGCAACTCAACATCACTCTAGGTTTTCAAAACAAGACTTCCGGTGCTGTCAACTATCCACACAGCACCTGCCTCTGAGTTGGTCTGGCAGGCTATTGGTCCTGGGGATTTTCCTCCTCCATTCCCTCTGCAGAGGCTAACCAGCTGCTCTCAAGCAATGGGGCAGCCATCATTTGGGAGTGACCCAATTCATCTCTGGTGGGCACTTCCTCTCCTCCCAAACAGCAATGCAGCTGGCAGCCATCAAGTCTCAGCAAGAAGAGTGAGTTGGAGAGGAACAGCTCTCACCTGAGCCAAGCCACCAAGCTCTGGGCAGAAAAGGCAAGATTGGGAGAATGGCTGACCAGTGCAAATTTCTGACAAGGTTGGCTAGAAAGATAGGGGGCTGTGGCATGGAACGAGCAACACCATGCAGTGTGGGGGCGGCTTTTTCAGAACACAGTGATCCAGGAGCAGGAGGTCTGGTCTAGAGGGTAGAGCCTCCGTCTGCCTGAAGATAACATCCACAAGGTCGCCAGTTCGAGGCCACCGGCACTGTGCGACCATGAAGCAGCTGACAAGCTGAAGCCGAGCGATTCCATCTGCTCTGAGCGTGGGAGGATGGAGGCCAGAATGTGAAGCCAGATCGGAACGAAACACCTTGAATGTAGTGGTTCTTGAAAGAAAGAACCTTCTTTCAAAATTGTAAAAATCCCTATTTAATAAGGGGTTTAAATAAAAGCCTGCCTATGTAAACCACCTTGAATAAAGTCTTGAATAAAGACCAAGAAAGGCGGTATATAAATACCTGTTGTTGTTGTTTTTGTATCCACAGTTTGGAAACTGCTATTCTAGAATATAACACTTCCTGAATATGAGGAATGCAGAAACACATATATATTCAACGGCAAGAACATCTGAAGCCAACTGGCTTTTTTCCAATCTCTTGGACATTCTGCTTTCTTTTTTCCCCCCATCTCGTTCTTTCTCGCCTATCCTTTCTCTTTAATGAATGCAGCCTCTTCCAGCACTATAATTTAAATTTCAACCACCTGCTAGCTTAGATGAATACATTGACCGTATTTCGTCATATCTCCTCAGTGGTTGCTGAAGAATAAAAACACTTATTTACCAGAGAGGTGGATGAGGGTGGGATGTGACTTAGCGCTTCTGATCTGGTGGTAAATGTATAACAATATTAAGAACAGTTATTTCCCCCATTGGCCTCCACTGTTTTCTCTTTCTGCTCCACTCCCACAAGTTTCTGGAGGAAAAATCCATTACAGGTTACAAGCCATGATGTGTATGTGCAACCTCCTGATATTAGAAATGGGCTATGTCAGAATGCCAGATACAAGAGAGGGCACCAGGATGCAGGTCTCTTGTTATCTGGTGTGCTCCCTGGGGCATTTGGTGGGCCGTTGTGAGATACAGGAAGCTGGACTAGATGGGCCTATGGCCTGATCCAGTGGGGCTGTTCTTATGTTCTTAAGTTCAGGCTCTCGTACTGGGTTTATGCCTTGATAGAGTTGTCATTAAATCCTGCACAACAGGGAAGCCAAACTTCCATTTGGCACAAAGTGGTTAAATAAAAACACAAAGGCTAGAATCATCCATGAAAAGCTACAATAAAACAGCAGAGACACAGCCAAGGGAATGTAAAAGACAGATCAAACCATCGGCCAAAACTTTTTTTAAAAAGACGGCAGAAAGCTTGGCAACCAAAAAGAAAAAGAAACTGTGTTGAAAGGATGACAGATTCAGAACCGGGTGAGCTTCCCTCGGCAGAGCACTTTGAAGACAGGATTCTAAATATTTCTTGGGCAGAAATTCTCAGGATACTTCCTGGAAACAAGGTTCTTGCAAGATCTAGAGCAGGGGTGTCAAACCCATTCCATATCGTGGGCTGAACAGCATTCATGGCACCTCCTGAGGGCCGGAAGTGACATTATTAGGCAGGAAGTTATGTCATAAGAACGTAAGAACAGCCCCGCTGGATCAGGCCATAAGCCCCATCTAGTCCAGCTTCCTGTATCTCACAGTGGCCCACCAAATGCCCCAGGGAGCACACAAGACAGTAAGAGACCTGCATCCTGGTGCCTTCCCTTGCATCTGGCATTCTGACATAATTCATTGACCAGATGATTGCCAGAAACAGGCACTTTTTTCTCACATAGAAACCCACTAGCTGCAAATGACAAAAGAGAAAATGTGCAAATTTTGAGCATACTTTCAAGATATAGGAGAGCCCAATTATCATGCAGGTTGCACTTTCAGCAGTGCTGCTTCTGCCACAGCGTCGCTTCGCAAACTCGGCAACTGAGAGGTAGTCTGCGAAGTTATGCCTTAACAGAAGTGGCGCTGCTAAAAGGGCAGAACTGGGAGAGCCCAACTAAGAGGGTTGGATAAAGAGCTTCTTGGGCCGCATCCAGCCCACAGGGCTTAAGTTTGACACCTCTCATCTAATGGCTATGTTCAGCCATCCAAAATCCTGAAGAGGCTGTCACATGTGTTTGACATCCTCAGTAGATGCTGGCAAATGTTGGACACCAATCAAACTGAGGTCCGTGTAGTAAGGGTGTGCACATTTAGAAAAACACACGATTGCTTTGAAGTCCCTTCATGCTGAGGACTTCCTTTTATCTTTGATTTCAGGACCCAACCACATCTGGGTTTTTGTTGGTGGATCTGGGGGTTCTGTTAAAAAATAAAACCTTGATCCTGCAAGTCTGAAAATCAACCGCTACTGCCTTACAACCCAGTTAGAAAAACCACACTACTAGATTTTTTACTCAGCGTGTGGTTGGTCTGTGAAACTCATTGCCACAATATGTGGTGATGGCATCTGGCCTAGATGCCTTTAAAAGGGGATTGGACAAATTTCTGGAGGAAAAATCCATTACAGGTTGCAAGCCATGATGTGTATGTGCAACCTCCTGATTTTAGAAATGGGCTATGTCAGATGCAAGGGAGGGCACCAGGATTCAGTTCTCTTGCTATCTGGTGTGCTCCCTGGGGCATTTGGTGGGCCGTTGTGAGATACAGGAAGCTGGACTAGATGGGCCTATGGCCTGATCCAGTGGGGCTGTTCTTATGTTATTACTGGGGGGGGGGGGTCCACGTTCAAAAGCCGTTCTCCAAGGGCTTGAGCAAGCTGAACAAACACGACATTGACTGCATGGCTTATGTGCTGAGAACGATTCTATGGCACCATACATTTAATTTTCATGTTATTCATATGATTTGTAAAAGGAAACCTGGGACAAGTAAGACTGCTTTGTTGTATTGTGCCCATCATAGATCTTCAGCCCTGTCTGGAGCTGGAAATGAATATGACTTACGTGGCTTACATCACTTGGTAGAGCTGTTGCTAACAGCCATTATTGCTCATACACATTATTTTCCCGAGTATGCAAATAATAATAAAAATATTCGGGCTTGAAAGAAATACTATGTAATTGTTTGGATGTGGTTTGTGTTGAACTGCAGTTTACCATGCAGAGTGAAACAAGATTTGTTTGTCTGTAGCACTCAATCAGTATTTGCTCGGTGAATATTTTCCAACCCGTCATAAATATCGCTCCTGACGGCTGACGCTCCCTTGTCAAGGCAAATGAAAATGGAAAATAATAAAAATCGTTTGGGTTCCATGTGGCCAAGCCTACCATGGGAATATCTCAACACAAACATGCAACACGCCCATCAGTGTTCCATCAACTCTCTTCGCTGTTTGTCTCTCCAAGAATGATATGAACTTAGGCCCAATAGGGTGGTTTTATTTATTTATTTTTTTAAATCCCCTTTTCACATCAGAATTATTCTAATTTTAACTTGACTCTATTTAGCATGATTGAAAAGGAGGCTGCTCCTGCAGGGAGCTTCCTGCCTTTGAAAGGAAAATGGTAATTCAAGGAGATCAGAGCTGATTAGATAACACAATAGGAGACTGAAGGATTTTTGTCTGCTCTTCCACCCGATCCCCCCCATCTCCATTATACATGTAATGTGCTTGAAAAGAAACTGTCCTGTACTTACAGATTTAACGAGGCTGTCTTCCACAATGGAAGCGTCTTTAAATCTAAGTAGAACTCTGTAGCTTGAAGAAAGGGATTTCTTGACTTTTGTCTCTCTGCTCTCAAAAGAACCCAACAGGAGTGTAATTAAGTTTGATACACTCAACTCTTTGGGTTCCTCCAAGATAAACCTTAGGTCCATTCAGTCATCCTATGTGTGTGGTTGGCAACCTTCAGTCTCAAAAGACTATGGTATAAGCCTACAGCACCTGGTATTCCCAGGCGGTCTCCCATCCAAGTACTAACCAGGCCTGACCCTGCTTAGCTTCCAAGATCAGATGAGATTGGGCATGTGCAGGGTAACAGTTGCTGTCAACAGTTGTGGTACCCCCTGGGGGCTGGGGAAAAGAATAGGCCCTCAGTTTGGCTGTACTTGTCGTAAGAGGCGACTAAACAGCCACCGGGTAGATGGGACTCGTTAGCCTGGGAAAGCAGCTCATCTGAGAGAAGGAAAACTCTGATCCCAAACCTCCACTGCCTTGTGGCTACATCCAGTTATGGAAAAGGCTTCAGGAGTCAACCTCGAGGCAAAATCCGGAGCCAAAGTCCCCGAGGCAGTTCATGGCTGAACACAGTCACGTTCTGGCAACTCCTGCGACGCCACTGGAACCAACCGTATTGGCCTCTGCCTTTCCATTGGACCATTTCAGTGATGTGGAGAGGGGGGATTTGCTGCATGGGTAACAGCCTATCCTCCATACCTACTTCACCCAGGCTTCGTGCACTGGAGAGGACACTCTGTTCCAGAACCACCATTCAGAGCATGATACCATAGTCTTCCAAGACTGAAGGATGCCAACAACAACCATGTGTGTGGTTCCTTGGTCTTGTCCTGGCCCTGTCTTGCCCTCTGCTTTTCAGTGGGTGAGTAGGAGCCTTTCTTTTCTAAATACCATCCATACAAATGGTTGCAAACTTAAACATCCTTGCAAATCAGCAGGATTCTTATCACATTATTATATTGGCTTAATTACATTCCAATCAGAGACGGTGCGAGGCTCTGCGGGAGAGAAGCTTGAAATGGGAACTCTTCCTCCCACCCCGTGCTTAAAGAGTCTGACCCCCCAAATGGCTTTGGACCCTGTCTTCACCACTCGACAGCCCTCCCTGCAAGTGCCCTGCACCAAAGTAAGAAAGCTTTCATTTCGGGAAGAGGAAAAGTGGAGGCAGGGAGGGCTCAACGTCACACAGGATAGGCCCCATAGGTTCTTGCAATAGCTGCAAAGGAAACATGGAGTATAATTTACAGCTAAGGAGAGGCTTTGTGTGGGGTAATGAATCTACCCCATTGCCTGTTACTCCTACCCCACTCCTACCCATTGCCATTACTCCTTCCCCCATTGGCTTTTCCTATGGGGTAGTGAATCTTCCCTATTGCCTGTTACTCCTTCCCCATTCTATATATTCGGAGGGCCCATGGTATCCACAAGGGATGCATTCCCGGACCCCTCCCCTGCAGATACAGAAATCCGTGGATAATTAACTTCGGGGGGGGGGGCACAGTGCCACAATAAGTTACCTGGGGACTGCACATGCCTCCTGGTCTCAGAAGCCTCCAGGACACAGATGGAAAAAACTTCTGGTTTGCACTGGTAACTTCTGGTGACATCCTTGAGGTGTTCTGAGATGTGGGGAGATCCACTGTAAAGCCTTTTATTACTTGGAATAAGTGGGGGGAGGACTGGCTATAATGGGGAGAAGTGAAGCTGTGCTTCACCCATTTGGGCTTTTGAGCCACCCCAGCGGGAGAGACTATCTCTCAGTGGCAGAGCACCTGGTGTGCATGCAGAAGGCCCCAGTTTCATTCTCCAGGTCGGACTACAAGAGACTCATTTCTTCCCCCCCCCCCATGTGTGCATGTTACACATGTTTTAAAATGCACTGCCAGGAACACGTAGCAGAAGTGTGTTGGGACTGATTTGGCTCTGCCCACTGCTCCCGCACAACCAGACTCAAATGAAATTACTCTGTGCAGCATAAGAGAAAATTAAATATCAGTGCTGCTCCCAGCCAATAAATCTTGCAAGAGCCTAATTTTTTCTCAAAGAATTACGCCTTAGGTGATGGAGAAAGAGCTGTGTTACTCAGATAGAAAGTTTCCTGCCTAATTTCCTTGAGTTCCCATTACTCCCTAAATTGATACCTCTCCTGAAAAGCCAATGAATTTTCCTGGTAAAGTTCCAGGAAGCCTCGGTGCTTGTCCCTTATTTGCTCCTGTCTTGCTGAGAGTCAGCTTGACACCCCCTTGGGCTTGGAATGGGTTTTGCACTCAGTATACAAGCTACTGCAGTCCTACCAACCACCCCGTCTCTTGGCTTGACTGGAGCTGAGACATCCCCAGTGCTCAATGCCAGATTTGACTGCTGTTTCTTCCCCACCACCCGCACTTCTTCTAAACTGGCAAGGGAGGGAAGATGCTGGGAGTGAAGTGATTCTGAAGATCCTTCACACCTGGTCAATTTTAAAGAGGCAGCAATTAGGAAGATGAGAAAGTGGTGGCGGCAATGCATGAAGGTCATGTATGGCGGCACAGAAGAGGAAGGATGGGTGGAAAATTTTGGCCCTCATTTGGGCACCATTTTGACCTGGATTAGGCTTGTAGTCATGTGATTCAATAATCAAACGGTTAGGCTAGACCAGGGGTCTCTAAACTTTTCGGCCGAAAAGTTTCAAGGGCTGGAAAAAAAAATTTAAATATAAAATTTAAATAAATACATTCAAGATGGAACTTAGATGAGTTGAATAAATGAATGGGCTCCAGGACTTCTTCAAGCACGAACACAGTCCAATATATAAAGCACACACTTAAATGAACCCCCATTCCCCCACCCCACAAGCACAACTCTGGTTGTGTTTGGTCAACTGGGCCAGAGGCTCTCAGGGGATCATAGGCTGGCCGCGGGCAGGACAGAGGCTCGCCGCGGGCTGCATTTGGCCCCCAGGCCAGGGTTTGGAGACTCCTGGACTAGATAATACACCTATTTCCATGCTTTGGACCAACCTGTGTGCTTGATTATCCTAAACTAAATAACATACATGGGGGAGGCTCAATTCAGATTGAAACTGCACTGGGACAGTTTAAATCTTTGCCTCCACCACAAGTCCAAGCCCAATCAGCTCCTACCCCACATCCACAATTTGCCCTAGGACAAATGGTCTAACAGGCGAAAATCGGAGATTTTCTCTTTGGGCAAATAGCAGCCACTGGTTTGGGGGGACAGACAGGAAGCAAACAGTTTGAGAGTGCAGTGGGAGCAAGGGTTTAAGCCTCTCCCCTATAGCCTTAGGGCTCAATCTACATCAGCCCCCCATGCATGAGATTTCATGTTTGAAAACCCAAGCATACACACTTAACCACACAACAGACATTGTTTCCCTTTTCTCTGTGTCCATTTTTACCCATGATGGACAGCAGAATGGGAGTTCTGGTGCAACAGAAGAGGGGAAAGCCCCATCGCCTATCTTCTCCAGCAAGGAGGGAGGCACAAGAGAAGAGCTGAACTGATCATATGCTAGTTGAATTCTAAACTTTCAGCATCTATTGCTCAAAATTTTAATTCACACCCTTTTTTATGCAGCGTTAAACCAATACTGCATTACCTGCATAGATGGTAGACTCTGGGAATGTAGTGATTTCAGACATGGGGAATCACAGAAATTCATACTTAGAAACTAGCAGGAGGTCATCACCATACTCACCCTTCCAATGTCTTTGCCCTTCTCATTTCGAGAGATAAAAAACCCAATATGTTGTCACTGCAGTCACATAAGTTAGTCACTGGTTGCAGTACAGGTCCAGCCTTGTTAAACACAGATTTTTTATACACGGATTCAACTCATCACGAATGGCCCCTGCAAATGAAAAGGAATGTGCTGATCCCTGGAGAAGAGGAAAAATGCACCCCTTTAAAATCACAGTTTTAAAAACTGCTTTTTACTGTTGCAGAGAGACAGTCATGCAAGTGATTACAGGTATAACCTAATTATCCACAGATTTTTCTATCCTCAATATGATGAGAAGTACCCTTTAAATTAAAGGAAAACAGTTGTTTAATAATGCCAGAGAGGGCAGCCGGCTGACAATCTATCAATCATTCTCTACAGGCTTCATTCCTCCCTTCCCCCTGAGCACATGAAAGAAGGCTACATGGCAGTGATTATCACCTTCTCCATTCTTTCCCCCTTGCTGGGGCTCCTGGTGAAGGGAGGGATTACTGCCTCCTAGTGAAACCTAAGCGCTTGGAGAGAGACTGATGGCCTCTGTGTGCATTACAAAGGTCATCAAGGCAGTTTTTAAATCACCAGAGCAAAGAGACTTTGTTTTTTAAAACTGAGCTGCTATAGTGCGTTTTCTGCCATCCATGTGAACGTCCCACATTATTTGTGTGGGAACGGAACTCACACGAATAATGAAACTCAACCTGTAGTGTACTAGTGCTGACCCAGGCTGCTAAGCTGATTCAGTGTCCTGTATAGCAGGGGTGTCCAAACCTCAGCCCGGGGGCCACTTGCGGCCCTCGGGGCCTCCCAATCCAGCCCATGGGGAGCCTCCAGTCTCCAATGAGCCTCTGGCCCTCCAGAGACTTTCTGGAGCCCATGCTGGCCCGAGGCAACTGCTCTCAGTGTCGGGCAACTGGTTAAGCTCCACTGCTTGCTGTTTCACGTCTGTGATGCAGCACTGGCAGTGATGGAAAGGCCAGACTTGCTTTGTGCAAGACCTTTTATAGGCCTTGAACTATTGCAAGCCCTTCATTCATTCATATAAGTTCCATTTCTAATATATTTATTTATGTAAATTTATGTAAATTTATTCAAATTTGAAATGTGAATTAATTCTTTTTTCCCCCCCAGTCCCTGACACAGTGTCAGAGAGTGATGTGGCACTCCCGCTGAAAAGTTTGGACACCCCTGCTGTATAGGATTGTAATGCTTGAGGGTCACTGTGTCTGCGTTATTGTGATAATTTTAATTCACTGTCTTGCTTTAATATGACTGCTTGTATGCCAATAAAGGTTTATTTCTATCTATCTGTCTATCTATCCTGGCAAAAACTATGTACAGTACAGTCCTTCTAACCAATGGATTGTGTTCTCAGTGTCTCACATTGGATTTCTGAAGGTGACTAAAGGAGGGGATTAACGCCTGCTTTTTGTCTGTGTACCCAACTCCTATCTGGATGAAGGCATATCTTTTTATCGTTTGGGATTTTCAGGACAAGGCAGGGAAGCTTTACATCGCCTGTTTTGAATGAGATCAAACATGAACCTTATACCAAAACTAGTAAACCCCTGTCTCTGTACTATGGCATCGACTCTCCGATTTCCTGCATGCAGTATTCAACAGTCTCTCCCCAGTTCTGCAGAGGCTCACAGATAAGGTTATCCTGCTTTTATAATCTGCATCAGCCGCTATAAATATCCCTGTGTACTTCTTGGCTGTGAAAATGTTTCTGAGCACAGTTATTCTGATAATTAGAATCCAATAGACTGTCTCTGCATAGTTATTTCCCTCCTTAATGCTGGGTTGAAAATGCTGCTAGGAGACTGTAGCCCAAGAACCCTCTTTATTATATACTTATCCACAATACTTAACATCCCGGACTTCTGGTCCTGAAAGGGACTGCCAAGGTGGTTTGCGCAAAGAAATACTGAAAGCAAGAACAGACGATAGTACAAATCACATAAAAGCATTACACTCCAGCAGCAGTCCAGCAAAAATAAATACATTTTTTTAAAGAATATACCCTATTTCGTGGCATAGCTGGAGGGGGCGGAGCCGCCATCCTGGTGGGGAGCCTCAGCGCGGCGGGCAAGCAGCCCCTCCCTTCGGAGCCATTCCTGGCGGGGGTGGGAAACGGAGCCGTACGGGGCTGGAATACAGCAGTTATGCCAGATCCCAACCCCCGTTCCTGGGGAGATCGGAGTGGCTTCGTGCCATTCCACTCTCCTTGGACTCCTCGGACTCCTCGCCCGAGCAGACCCATGGGGCCAGCAGCCCTTACCCAGGGGTAAGGGGAAAACTTTCCCCTTACCTCTGGCTAAGCCACTTCTGGCCACAGTCCTGCACTGGATACAGCGCAAGCCTCCTGGCTTGCCTGTTCCAGCGCAGGATAGGATTGCGCTGTAAGTGTTTCACTTATGCATTTATTAGCAACTGTTACCCTGCACATGCCTGATCTTGTCTGATCTTGGAAGCTAAGCAGGGTCAGGCCTGGTTAGTACTTGGATGGGAGACCTCCTGGGAATATCAGATGCTGTAGGCTTATACCATAGTCTTTCGAGACTGAAGGTTGCCAGCCATATATGCATTTATGTAAATAGCTGTTGCTGGAGAGGAACCCAGTCATCACATAATTCCAGACTGTTTTGGAAACTGTTTACAGCCACTGTTACTTGACTTATTATCAAAGCACTACCATATTCCTGACTTCCTTGTCTCTTATTTCTGAACTTATTCATGCCTATGGCATTCATTCCAAGTAACAAATGAAATTAAAGGCCCCATTTGCTTCTGTTTCAATATTCCACACACAAACTTTTCAGATCCCAATCGTGTGAGTGGTCACTCTAAAATCATTAGAGTCATTAAAAAAATAGAAGTTTGGCATACAGATTGCCCCTGTCGCACAACCAGATTCAGTACACATCGAAACTAGAAAACAAACTGAAACACTCATCTTAAATAAATGCCCAATCCTATCGATTTTTCTAGTGCCAGTGCAGCTGTGCCAATGGGGCATGCACTACATCTTGTGGTGGGGCAGCAGTCACAGAGGCCCCCTTAAGGTATGGGAACATTTGTTCCCTTACCTTGGGGCTGCATTGCGACTGCACCGGTGCTGGAAAATTGGATAGGATTGGGCCCTTAGTTGGCCAAACCTCATCCTATCTCTTCCTAAGCTCATTTCTTCAACAGAGACTTGCTTTCCATTCTCTGTTTGAAGCAGTGACTGGATCATTTGCCATTATGACTAACTTAAAACATATTTGCCATAAATGAAATTATTCTTTGGTTCACCAAACGGTCCTGGGATAACTCCTGATAAATTGTAGTCATTCATTATTCAAAAATCAATCAACTGATTATTTATGTAAATCTATCACAGTCAAATGATTGCAGATTCTTTTTTTTTCCCCAGTGTAGTTATTTTTATCCATGGCTGTTTCCAGCTCAGTGGCAAGATTTGTCTGGAGTTTGCAAAGGGTCTGATACAGAGTCAGAAAATATTTGGAAGACATGTGAAACCTCCCTCCTGCTGAAGTATCAAGTGTGTGTCTGAATGAGTCATTTACAGGAAATCCTTTTGGGCTCTTACAGTTTCGGGTCTGTCACTGTAAGTCCAAGTGCCATGCACTTTGGAGATGTTGGTGCAAGTGGCCAGGAGCTTCATGCGAGAGCCAGTGGCTCCTGGACGCCCTGCTAGAGCAGGTATGGTGGCAGGGAAAAGGTTCAGGGTAGGATCCAACTGGGAAGCTGAGCAAACCAGGGGTGGGAGGGGGGTGATCTCAGCAGTAGCAGCAGCACGCATCAAGGTCCTATCACTTCTTCTACACCCAAGCCTGTTCCCAAGAGACTCCTCAGACATACAGCAGCAAAAGAGCTTGGTAGTTCTGAGGAAACCCATTTGAGGCCTCCTCTGGTGGTCCTCAGTTGCAGTAATCTGAGTCCTCCTCCTCCTTGAGAGCAAAGAGAAGGACCCCCTCCTTGCTTTCAGACTTTTAGAGTCTGGATGTTTCTGAAATGTCTACCAGCAGGTTTAGTAAGAGCTCTGCCCCCTCCTACTTCTTGCAAGGCTTCCGGAGTCTTCCATGAAAGGGAGACATCCTTGCAGTGGCACAGCTAGAGGGGGTGCAAAGCACTAAGTTTTGCAGGGAACCTCACTGCGGTGTGCAAACGGCCCCTCCCCTTTGGAGCCATTCCAGGCAATGGGAACCAAACGGAGGTGTATGCCTCCATTTTGCTCCCACTGTTCTGGTGTGCTCCCTGGGGCATTTGGTGGGCCGCTGTGAGATACAGGAAGCTGGACTAGATGGGCCTGTGGCCTGATCCAGTGGGGTTCTTATGCTCTTAAGTACAATTCCCAGGAAGCCTTGCAGGTCTTCTTGTTATCTGGTGTGCTCCCTGGGGCATTTGGTGGGCCGCTGTGAGATACAGGAAGCTGGACTAGATGGGCCTATGGCCTGATCCAGTGGGGCTGTTCTTATGTTCTTAAAGAGTAGGGGCCCCTTGCATGCTCCGGTGAGGCTCCCTGCAAAACTTAGTGCTTTGCACCCCTCTAGCTACACCACTGCATCCCTGACAGCAGAGCAATGACCCTGCTTCCCTTCTCTGCCTGCCTTCCCATCAGCTAACATTACTGGGGCAATGGCAACCTGCCCTACCGGCTTGGTCAGGCAGCAGCACAAGCCCAGGGTGTCTGCAATGAAGGTCATGGTGCATCCTGGACAGGCCTTCTCTGCTGCATGGTGCTTTTGTGGCCATGGACATCATCCAGTCTTTGCTGTTCGCAGCAGACGAATTTTCTCGCTCTCCCTCAGATCTGCTCTCCAAAGCAAAAGCCCGAGCTGCAGCAGAAGAAAAATAGTAGAACTTTTTCCTAAGTACGCCTCTCTAATCGTACACACCGGGTGAGTCAGGCTTGAGATATGAATGCTCAGTTTGCTAATATTTACTTGCCTGTTGTGTTTTTTTCTTTTCTTTTCCTTTTCTTTTCAGAAGCCGCACCTTGAAAGGCATTAATGGCTCCCTCCATTAGACAGCACGGGATGAAGTTATTGTGATGTGCGGATTCAGGCCCAGTTCCGTCACTGGTCGAACAGCGCCATCTACAGGATGCTAATCCTCAATGTTTCTTCGTGCAAAGCCCCAAATTTGCAATCAAGAACTAGAAACCACTGAAGTTGAAAATGTAAGTGTCAAAAATTAGCCCTGGTCGATCAGTCTGACAAACTGTGCTATTTTACAAATTGTCCAATATCATGGCTCACCAACAAAAATATCATATTAAACCAGCTGCTAGTGGTGATTAGGGTTGGCTCATCTCTCATTTCAGGGAGTTACAAAGCACACAGGGTTCCTCTTTGTTGCAATGCAATTATGATTGCTTGTATTTTGGTCACACTGCAGGTCAGACTGTGTGATGAATTGCATGAGCAGTCTGTGCGCTGCCCATGGATGTGTGCAATAAGGTCCCTTGACAGAGGATTTACAGACAGAGTTCAATTTGAGCCAGAAGTCCTGTTCTCACAACAGAGGACTGTAGAATAAATGCATGCAGCGGGATGAAGCCCACTGGCCCTGTCTCCTGACCTCCATGTCTTCACCTGGTGTTCTGAACAAAGCCTATAGGTCAGTGATTTTCAACCAGTGTTCCATGGCACACTGGTGTGCCATGGAAGGTCCGCAGGTGTGCCACAGGAGCTTGGAGCAAAGTGGTTGAAAAATCACTGAAAATCCCTTCCAGGTTCTGTGGCGCAGTTTTTAGGGCAACTGTCTGTAGTAATGAATTGTCTGTGCCTCTCCAGCAGAGTTGCAGGCAATTTGTTACAACAGACAGTTGCCCTAAAAACAGAGCCACAGAACCCAGAAGAGTCTTCAGGAAGCAGGAAGTGACACCACAAGAGGCAAAGAACATAGAGAAGACCACAGAGGTCAGTATGCCATGAGAAGACAAACACTGAAAATCACTGGTATAAGCACACATATTGCTCTTACCACATGATCGAGGATCCTGCAGAGGCCATATTACCCAGTCACATGTACACACATAAAGACAGTCCCTGCTCAGAGATTCCTGGATGCAAGGGAGGGCACTAGGATGCAGGTCCCTTGCTGTCTTGTGTGATCCCTGGGGCATTTGGTGGGCCACTGTGAGATACAGGAAGCTGGACTAGATGGGCCTATGGCCTGATCCAGCGGAGCTGTTCTTATGGATGAATGCAACGGGTGGCAGGAGGCAAGTATGCAGGCACCATCCAACTTCCTCCTCCACACCACTGCTGTTTTAACAAGACTCTTAGACTGAACCTTGAAGGTTGTGGAATGTAATGTGTGCAGCTCATCCTAGAAAGTTATCTTTTGTTGAATCAGAACATTGGGCCATCTAGTTCAATACCACCAGCACAGAATGGTAGCAGCTCTCCAGGATTTCAGAAAGGAATTTTCCTCTGACCTAACTGGAGATGCCAGGGATTGAAACTGTGACCTTTGGAATGCAAAGGAGATACTCTTACCACTAAGCCTGAGCCCTTCCTTCACCTTCTCCTCCTACCCCTTGCATTTGCCTATGTAACTTTTGGAGAACCAAAATACCCCCCCCCCCCCCGTAAATTCTAAAATTCATAATCCTGACTACATTATATTGTGTTGCCTTTGACTTCAATCTATCAAGTCCTACCCACTAATTGTTCTCCTGCTCCTAACCAGGGGTCCCCACAGCTCCTATTTTAAGAAGCAGAAGGTGAAACTATTTGTCTAACATAGCATGCAGTTTGATCCTAAAAGAGAATTAAACAAATGCCCCGAACATGTAAGAACATAAGAATAGCCCTGCTGGATCAGGCCATAGGCCCATCTAGTCCAGTTTCCTATGTCTCACAGTGGCCCAACAAATGCCCCAGGGAGCACAGAACACAGCAAGAGACCTGCATCCTCGTGCCCTCCCTTGCATATGACATTCTGACGTAACCCATTTCTAAAATCAGGAGGTTGCACATACACATCATGGCTTGTATCCCGTAGTGGAATTTTCCTCCAGAAATTTGTCCAATCCCCTTTGAAAGCTGTTTAGGCCCGATGCCATCACCACATCCTGTGGCAAGGAGTTCCACAGATCAACTACACACTGAGTAAAGAAAATGGTCTTTATTCCCTCTCTGAATATTCCTCAAGTAACTGGTAACTGGAAGTTCTGGATATGTAATGTAATGTTCTTCCAATGTACAGAAGAGATAACTGGAAGTTCTGTATATGAATAGGCCTGATGCCATCACCACATCCTGTGGCAATGAGTTCCACAGACCAACTACACGCTGATTTCAACTACATATGATCTAAGGCTCCAGATTACTGGGAACAATGGCCACGGCCACAATGTTTTGAAGACTGCATGTGCCACCGTGAACTCCTTGCATAAAGGACAAAATCCAAACGTAATAAATAAAATGAATACATTGGAACTGTAGAGCATGATGTGAAATGTACAATAGAGGGGAGGTGATTGACTGACGATTGAGAGGGAACCAGGCCAATTTATTCAGCTATCTTGACATTCTGGAGTTAACCGTGAAATGGATTTCATAGCAGTTAGCATTCCAATATGCAAACAGACATTAATGTAGTTGGGGGGGGAGAGAGGGACGTTTGCAGAGTTCAAATGCAATGTCAAGTGAGTTAAAAGCTTCAGAGAAATTATTCTGTGTTCTATCTGCAGTAAAAAAAAATATCAATATGCATCAGCGGTTGCGGAAGAAGGGACAGCAGGAAAGTGAAGTTTTTGACTTTGACGAAGAGGCAGAACAAGAGAAATTAAGGAGTGATCAAGGAAGCGTTTGTGGAGAGAGGGAGAGAGGAAGGGAGATGTCAGCGGGTGAAGTAATCAGATTGAAAATGTGACCTTTGCTTCTTCATGAGGTAATGTGCTGAGCTTAATTCAAGGAAGAGAATAAAACATTCTTTGGATTAATTGTCACTCCGAATCTGGCTAGAAGGATGTTTTGGCGGAATGGGGAGCACCAGCAGCATGTAAAGAAAAGAGAAACCTGAAATTTATTTTAAAATAATAATAATAATCCTTCCCGTCCCGGTTGTGTATTGAGGACAGTGCACTCTGCATAGGCTCAGAGACACCGACCTCTACTTCTTTGTAAGTACAATGAAACACAATTGCTAGGTGTGCTAAAATTTCTAATGCATGGCTATGTCTGAAATTCGGATTTATTAATCCATTTTAAGAATCTTGACACCTTGTTCTTCTTCAAAAAGAAACCAGGATGATAATCTGGATCACCCCAGGCCCATGGTGTGATCTAGCTCAAGATGTGAGAAATCGTCCTCAGGGAGTCTCAAGCCAGATTTCATGTTGGTTTTTTCAGCCAGAGGCTCAAGTCTTTAGTGGAATGAGCTCATAGCAAACCATTCTTTTGTGCCAAGATAGTTCTTTATGGGGTTCTATCACTTATTCCTGGTTTCTAGACACTGGGTTGGGTAATTTCATGGGTTGGATGGGAAAAGTCAATAGCTGGAGGAGACTGGAAACCCTGGGATGTTTCCTCTTGTGCCCTGCTATACAAGAGAGTCTGGACATCAGATTAACAAGTGGACAGTCTTTATATGTGAATGGGAAAGGATCTGACTGGCGTCAGGAGCCTGAATGGCTGGTTTTTCCTTGAGGTCATGGAACTCTGCTTGATCCCAGTGGTCTCTATGGAGATGGCATGGTTTGGGTTTAAATTAGGTTTGGGTTTAAATCATAGTTTCAATCAGGTGTCTAATCTGAGAGCCTGAAACTTTAATCAAGAGAACCTGAGTCTGGCCTGAGTGTCATTCATTCATTCATTCATTCACTTAGGGCGCAATCCTAACCCCTTATGTCAGTGCTTTCCAGTACTGGCATAGCGGTGCCAATGGAGCATGTGCTGCATCCTGCAGTTGTGTGTCACTCAGGGAGGCCTCCTCAAAGTAAGGGAATGTTTGTTCCCTTACCTCACAGCTGCATTGCCCTTATGTCAGTGCTGGAGAGCACTGATATAAGGAGTTAGGATTGCGCCCTTCCTTCCTTACTTTCTTACTTCCTTACAGTATTTATATACTGCCTTTCTCAAAGACTCATAGACTTGAGTCACATAGAATCAAGGTGGTGTACATCGACAGGCTGACCATAAACCCCTTTTTTTCAAATGGGGTTTTTAATAATAATAACAACAACAACTTGGTATTTATATACCGCCTTTCTGGTCATCGGATTACTCCTCTGACTTTATTCAAGGCGGTTTACATAGGCAGGCGTTTCGAAATCCCTCAAGGGGATTTTTACAGTCATAGAGGTTCTCTCTTTCAAGAACCAACAACATTTCCGAATGGATCTTCCTGGTCTGGTCTCACTTCTGTCCTCCAGTTCTCCCACGCAGGCTGACAAGCAGCTCCATCTCTCACATGGAGGGCAGGCAAGATGCTTCTTGCTCACACCAAGAGCAGGTGGAATCACTCAGCTCGGCTTGTCAGCTGCTTCAAGTTCTCGCCATTCTCAGCCATTCAGGGAGCTGCCGGTGTCCTCGAACTGGCGACCTTCTGATGTTATCTTTGGGCTAACGGAGGCTCTACCCTCTAGACCAGAGCTCCTGCCCATGAGTTTTTACAAGCTCATTCTATGAATAAACTCATAGAAGCCTCCGTTTCTCTGGATGTTTCTATTCATGGTGCAATCAGCTCCTGGCTGCACAGCTCTTGCACTTTCCAAGCTTCCACAGGCAGCTGCAAAACACCCCTAAGGCTAGTTCTCAGGATGTTATCCATTTCTTGCTAGTCCACATTCCTTTATCTCTAGTCAGAAGCTTCCAGGCTCCCCTCTAAGGCGAAAGCCTGAGCTGATCCTGCTTAGCTTTTTCAGGCAAGGCGATGGCTCAATCTCCAGACCACACTTCATGCCATCCTGGCACTTGCCCTGGTTCCAAGACACATGTCATGGTGCCCCAAAATAATGGACTGAATTCCTAACAAATCTCTAAACGTGGCTGGCCTCCAGGGCATGACTGAAGCACTGTTCCCCCCCTCCCCCCACATCCACTTGCCCAACTACCTACCATCAATTCACGGACAGGGATCAAAACTACCCCCTCTGCTGGAGATGGATGGTACCAACAAGCTATTTTTCAAGCAGGTGTAAATGTGGCTGCTCTCTAAAATCTTGGTTTTCCTAGCTCTGCAATATCCTCTTCTATGAAGATATCCCAAGGACAGCAAGTTGACAAATGCAATGGCTGCTCAGCTTGGCTTTATCTGAATTTGCAAGCAGCTCTAGCAGCCGACCCCCCTGGTTCTGCAGGACAGTGAAGCAAATGGATCTTCTTGCTTCTGTTGTATGGGGAATTTTGACAGGCATTTGTTTGGAGAGTGCCCTTCGAGACAAACCCCGGGAGCTCCACCAGAGGCAGTGTGCATCACTGTAACATCTGTGGTCACAACACTGACAGAAGTGGCATTAATGACACATTGGAAAGTAGACAGTCAGGTGCTGGGTTGAGCAAAATGGACGCACACCAGGGTTTTAAGAATGCCGGCTGACAGCAGTTCAACGGCACATTTATCAAAGTCAAGCAGAGATTTGCAAACAGTATGTTATTTGACAGCCTTTCCAAGACTGGTTCGCATATACATGGATGCCTCATCCCTCTTGGCTACTTGACACACAAGAAGGGCAGACATATGACATTGGTGTTCTGAAAATGCATATAGTGTGGGTTCACAGAGACTGAACTTGCCCTCTCCCCCCCAAGCACATTTAGCCTGAGTGTTTAAAAATATATGTTTGATTTGTCAATCAAGTACAAATCCTGTACTTGGTAGGTTCCCAATCAGGCACAGTCTACATGCTCTTTTCACAAGTAAAGACAGGGAGAAGCCAGTGGGCATGATCGCTGCTCTCCTATATATGTTCGCTGTATACATTTATGACAGCCTTTTGATGACTTGCTGATTAATCAACTTAAATGTTTGTTCACTGATCTTAGTTAACCCATAGGGCACAATCCTAACTGCACCTTGAGCCGGCGCAAGTCCCTTGCACAGGCCAGGAGGGTCGCAAATGTGCTGTAAAGCATGTTTGCACCTCCTCAGGAGTCAGCTGGGCCGCCACAGGGATGGACAGCAGCCCGCGGATGTGGCATCCAGCCTTTACGCCATCTTAGGGAGGGAGGGTTGCATCAGCCAAGCTCGGCCAATGCAGGGGTCTGGGGTGGGCAGGGAGGAAGCAGGACGGAGGCGTTCTGGGGTGGGGGGAGGGTGGGCAGAGGGCGGTCCCAGGGGTGGATGGAGAGCAGGAGGTGGGGCTGGGACCCGGCTGTTATGCCGGAGCCCAACCCCATTCCCTGAGCAGCGTGGAGCAGCTTCAAGCCACTTCGCTCTCCCTGGACTTATGCCATATCCTAAGGTGGCGCAAGTCTGAGGACACCCATTGGGGCTGTGGTGGCTTACCTGGGGGTAAGGGGAAGAGTTTCCCCTTGCCTCCAGTTGAGCCACTTTGGGCCCCAATCTTGCACTGGATACAGCACAGGCCTCCTGGCCTGCCTGTTCCAGTGCAAGACAGGATTGAACTGTAAAGCTTGTGGGTCGTCAAGAAAGATTATTGAAAGCCATTATTCTATCCTAGACATTGGCTAGTGGAATGAATGAAGAGATGGATGAATGGGCTGCATCTCTTCATCAGAGGATGAGGCCCCAATCCTAAGGGGCCTCATCCTTGCGTTCCAGCAGTACCGCATGGTTTACAGTAGTTGCAAAAGGCGGACAAGGGAGAAAGGCAAGGCCCCTGTTGGCCCCCCAACCTGAAGAACCTGTGGACGCCAGACATCCACCTGAGCCAAGCCCTGCCCCTCAACTAGAGTGACGTAACCACTGGGTGAATCCAGACCTGAACAGAACATGAAGCATCCTTATTTATGTTGACCCTTCTTTTCTTCCACATTTTGTTATGATTAAACACCAGCGCATGGCACCAGCACATAGCAGCCTGACTGTTATTTACCCTATTTTCTCCCACTGATCTCTTATCTGGCAGCAATAGATGTACAGCTTCCCTTATGGGACAACATCAAGGAGAGCCTGGCATCCCAACACCAGAAAAGGGAGTGAGCCTCTGTCAAAATAGATGTAAAACTATGGTATGGGTGAAAAGCTGACTGTAGGTATTCAAAGTTCCATTTAAAAAATCCACTTCTGACTTTAGAAATGCGTTTACAGGTTAACTGTAGGCTAAGATTTGTCAACTAAATTATGCAATGTGAGGTCCTTTTTCTGAGTCAGCATTTACAAGGCTGCAACCTCAACTTGTTCTGTCAGTGGCAAGTCCTTTTTTGTCTAGCTTGACTCACCTCAAAACCCAGCATGACCTCCCAGACTGTCAACGCATGCACAGAGCTGTCAGCTTGAAACCTGTTCATTCTCTGGGTAGCTTTAAGAGCTCCAGACAGCAAGGCAATAGCACTGCCGGCACCTTCTACCCCATCCCCATTCCTGTAGCACTCCATCCAATCACCTTCCATGGCTGAAAGGCACAACTGAAGGACCACTTGTTAGAGCCACTTCAAGCACATGCTGCCTGCTTTTTGGCTTGGTTAATGAGCGTGGCAGGAGGTGATCTGGATTGGGACCACAGTGAAGGTGAGGCTGAACCCTTTGCCCCACCCCACCATAGGGCCTCCCTTCTTATAGCTGCTGCTTGAAAAGGGAGAACAGTTCCCCTTGACACCGATAGAAGCTTTCCTTCTGGAGCAGATAGCTATGGTAGGGGCCTTGGTCCAGGCTTGGACAATGGCAGAGGAAAAGGGTTTTAGGCCTCCATCCCCAACAGAGCCTTGCCCTGGATCAGACCCAGCTGTATGGTTACGTCTGTTGTTTTTTTTTACAAATGGATAACCAGCTGAACAGCACATACTTAAAGCCTGGTGTGCCCTAACTCCCCAGACTAATAATTTTCAGAGCTGTACTGGAGCATGCTGACCAGAAACCCTGCAGAACTGCTGCCAATCAGTAGGACTGGGCTAGCCACAAGGCAAGAAGTGGACCAGCATTTTGACTCAGGATAAGGCAGCTTCCTATGTTATCCTCTGCAAGAGTCACTGATCTGGTTTTGCCTGCATCAAAAGAAGAGGCAGACTTAGGTGAGTGACTGCGCAGTCCTATCCTCCCTTCCCTGGTTGATGCAGTCACACCAAAAATGGGTGTATGATATCCAATGGGGGGCAGATCAGGAGGCTTTGGAGAGGAAAGGGGATTTAAATCCCTTTACCCCTATATAAGCCTCCCACTCCACAGTGGGTCTCCCTCAGACCTCCACTAGTGATTTTGCTAGCACAAGTCTAAGGAGAAAAGAGGGCAGGGAGACCGCTGCTAAAGGGAAATAGGATCCGATGTGTTTTATCGCCACCAGATCCACCCCCTCCTGCAGCCTCATTGCCCCCATTCCTCCCCCTCCCTGCCCGGTTTCACTCCTCCTCACCCACAGCAACATGCGTGGGAAAGCTCCAGCCTTCCCTCCATCAACCCAGCAGCACTCTATTCAGTATTCTTTTCTGCTGTATTCTTTACAGCAGCAGCCACCAGTGCAATTGGTGACCAGAGTCTATAGGATTGGGCTATTGACTCGTATAGAATGGGCTCCCCCGAGGCAGGGTTATTCTTAGACTTCCATTTAGCAGCAGTCTTCTATATAATTGCAGGCTTCCATTTAGTCTTAAGTTTCCATTTAGCAGCAGACTAAATAGAAACCTTTTCATCAAGCCTTTCCATACAATAGATTCTGCTACCATAATTATCATCTCCTCTGGATGGCCTCTTCCAACACAGCTCCATGGAAGACTGTGATCACTTACTTACTTACTTAGGGCCATATCTTATCCAAATTTCCAGCACTGATGCAGCTGTGCCAATGGGATGGGTGCTACATTCTGCTTTGGGGGGACAGTCATAGAGACCTCTGCAAGGTGCAGAGATGTTTGTTCACTTACCTCGGGGCTGCATTGAGGCTGCATCGGCACTGGAATGTTGGATAGGATTGGGCCCTTACTTACTTACTGCATTTATATCCTGCCTTCCTCCCTGACAGGACCCAAGGTGGCTTCATGGCACTGAAGGGGCATCCTGTTATTTTCTAGCATAGAAACAATCACCCTGACATTTGACCACTCTAAGCTAAAATTGCAGTAGTCAGTCATGGCTAACTAGGTGATGCATAATTTTGCATTGCGCTTGTGGCATTTTATGCTGGATCTGGATGAATTACTTTGAAGGGTTGACATTTAGCAAAATGGACGCTGGCGACTCTAGAGATAAATTGGTCATCATTAAAGAAGTAAAGGTCTTAAAAGTGCAGCTGAGCAACCATCAGATCTAATGGCTCTTTGTTCAAAAAAAAAAAAAACAGAGACAGTTCTCAAAAGATGCAGAAATGTGTGGAAGTTGAGAAGAAGAAAAGAGCAAGCTCATTTGGATTCACCTTATGTTTCAAAGCCCAAGAACTAGCGGTTTAAGACTGTCATTTCAAAACATATAGTTTTTGCATATAGAATCATGTAAGTGCAATTTTAGAAATTACTAGTGACGTTGCCCAAACCCATGTTTACCCAAGTTTGGAAATAATAATTTTGAATATGAAGTGAGCATTGCAACCTGAACAGTTCTTTTCTGGCTCAAATTTTATTCTAAGCTGGAGAAAAAAAATTAAGCCTTCCCACCATTTATCTTCTGTAATGTAATGTTCTCATATTGGTAGCAGGATGGAGGAAGGTCTTTCTCCCCATATGCACCTTTGGCACTGGGCCTGGAGGTACAGTTGGGAAGTTCACTAGGTGATTGGGGA
Organism: Tiliqua scincoides; assembly: GCF_035046505.1. Classification (NCBI taxonomy): domain Eukaryota; kingdom Metazoa; phylum Chordata; class Lepidosauria; order Squamata; family Scincidae; genus Tiliqua; species Tiliqua scincoides. Next base: position 229,099,287 of record NC_089823.1, read on the forward strand.
AGAAATACTCTCAATAACTCCACTGGGGTACATGTTCCATGTTTTGTGGGGAAAAGACTGGTTTTACAAGCCAGATTTTCAGTTTCACTGAAACCTGGACATGTCACTAGAGAACATAAGAACAGCCCTGCTGGACCAGGCCATAGGCCCATCTAGTCCAGCTTCCTGTATCTCACAGCAGCCCACCAAATGCCCCAGGGAGCACACAAGACAACAAGAGACCTGCATCCTGGTGCCCTCCCCTGCATCTGCCATTCTGACATAGCCCATTTCTAAAATCAGGAGGTTGCACATACACATCATGGCTTGTAACCCATGATGGATTTTTCCTCCAGAAACTTGTCCAATCCTCTTTTAAAAGCATCTAGGCCAGATGCCATCACCACAACCTGTGGCAAGGAGTTTTCACAGACCAACTACACTCTGAGTAAAGAAAATGGTCTTTATTCCCTCTCTGAATATTCCTCAAGTAACTGGTAACTGGAAGTTCTGGATATGTAATGTAATGTTCTTCCAATGTACAGAAGAGGTAACTGGAAGTTCTGGATATGAATAACTTAATGGTGAGACTCTTTGTTGACATTAATTATATTTTTATAAAATTATATAGAAATAATAAATGACTAAAAGAAAAACAATCCATGATCACTCAACTTTCATGACAGATGGACACCTTTTATTTATTCTTTGAATTTGGACAGTTTAATGTCCTCATGATTTGTTAGTTCAGATAACTTGAGGAATATTCAGAGAGCGAATAAAGATCATGTCTTTCTAAATATTTGTCCCCAACTAAGAAGACTGGAGACTTTAACAAAGAAAACAGATATTCTCACAATCTCAGATCTCATGAGAGTTCACAGGTTCTGTTTAAAATGGTTGATACCAACACCATCATCAGTGCAACTGACATACATGCAACTCCTATTCATTTCAAGGGAGCCTTACAAAGGATAGCTTCTACCTCACAAAATTGGAAGTCAACTCCAATCTCTCCTAAACAATCTTCCTTCAAGTTTCGCAGTCCTTTCCAAGCCTTCTGAGCCGAGTTTGAAATCCATGATTTCATACTTCAGCAACAACTTCATACCTAGCTGGTATCTTGATATACATTACCTTGTCCATATGACCAATTTTAATCTGAGGAACCGGTGATGTTTTGTGAACGAGAAAGGCCAAAGAAGTCCTTTGGGCTTCGTTGATCCCTGTTCTAATTCCCTCACTTCAGATTACTCTAGAGAGTGACTCTGACCCTGGATAACGTATCTATCACTCGACTCACTACCAAGAGAGTATCTTGTTCGGCAGACAAATTGCGCTGTAGTGTGAAAAGCACTCAATCCCTCCCTCACGCTCCTGCCTCAATAGAGTCGCGGTGTCAAGGGCTAAATCTCCAATATACCAGAGTTCTTAGCTGGCCTGCTGTATGATATAATATGCATGAAGGTCAAGGGAAAAAGCTGTCACCTCAGATGTGTGTTTTTCGCACAGTTATCTTTCCGGTTGAGAGGAAATTTCACCGATGTCAACCTTACTGAACAGAGGAAAAACAGCATGAGAAAATGGGACTAAGCCACACAAAAATTAGACAATGGCTATCCGTGCGTACTGCGTACCAATCTCTGTGCCGCAACACCATTTCGGATTTTCAACTAGTCTCATTTGAGATGCATTTTCCTCTTTAAACAGCATTAAGAAGTGGAAATTAGCTTTATAAATATAAATCAGTTAAGTGCAATGCAATATTTATACCCAAGAATCTGATGCTTTTAGTTCCTCTTGGGAGCTCATTTAAAAGGGAAATGAGAAAGTTGTTTCTTAACGACTTTGGAAAACAAATGGGAGGCGCTTTCCCACAGATTGATTAAGTCCTTCTGTTATCTGATGTTGTTGGGTAAAGGAAAACCAGGAGCGCCCCCATCTCAAAACTGTGCAGGGACACCCCTTGTAAAGCTGGCACAATCATACTGAAACAAGGGCACAATTGCACAACAAAGGATGCACTTGAGGTCTGATTTTCTGGCTGAAAATGATACATTCAGTAGACAGAATAATGTCTTGAAAAACACTTTGTGACATTAGGCACTTAAAAAAAATCCTGTTCAGTTCCATTGTGTTCCTAGGTTGTTATGGCTCGAAGGCCATTTCTCCCCCTTTGACTGCTGCTTCTTTCCTAGATCAGGAACATGAATGATGCCAACCTGAAAATGGGGATGACCTAATGATACTATGTAGCCAATCAGATCTGGCTACATGATGCCATCACTGATGTATGTTGGTGTGTGGGCCTGGTGAGAGCCAACAAGCTGAAGTGAAACCTACGCAAGATGGAGGTTGTCCTGGTTAGGAACGGTGATGGTGAATTGTTCTGTTCTTGATGGGGGTTGCGCTCCTCTTAAAGGTTCATGTTAACAGCTTGGGCACATTGCTGGACCCAGCATTGGCCCTGGACATTCGGGTGACTGCTGCGTTTTTGCCCAACTTTGGATTCATGTCAACAGCTCACCTTCTGCTTCATGGTTTGGAAAAAGAAGACGGTGGTGGAAAGGAAACCTAAGTACGGAGAGAAGTAGAGGCTACAGTGTTTACCCCCACTTATTCTCCTTCTCGCTTCCTCTTCCTCACTATTCTCCTTTCTTTTTTCCAATCCAGGAAGTATGAGGGGAAGATGCTGACACATCACCAGGAATGGAGGGCTGGCATTTGGCATGCTGCCTCAGGCACCAGGAAGTCTCACGCTGGCCCTGCCATGGTTCAGCCCTCTCCCCAGTCCTCCAAAATCCATGAACTGAAGCAAAATTCATTTCACCAAAATATTTGGCCCAGTACTAATTTCAAACGGCAAGTTCTCATCCTCCGTGTGAGGGAGCAGGTCCTCCTCCCTTGTGCGATCACCTCTGGGATTGTGCAAAGCTGCCTGTGCCCTGCCAGAAAAAAAAGACTACAACGATCATTCAAGGCTATGCCTGCTTCTTTTCTGTTCCTTTAGTGAAAGTATTTAGTACTCTTTCCAGTAATGAATGATTCATTGGGATCTTTTGCATTAATAACACTCACCTGTCATATTGATTAGTGCAACTCCGATTCATGGCTGAAATATGAATCCCTTGCAGTTTTCAATTCTTTCGGGCTGCACTACTCACTGGGAACCTTTCAAGAGTCACTACAATAATTGGCGGAACTCCACTGATGATCCAACCTTCTGCCAGTAGCCCTCCAATAGTACCAGCCCTAAATCAATAACTTTCAAAGGCAAGCAAAGCTGTCCAGATCCGGACTCACCCCTTATGGATCCTCAGGAGAGCATGTGCAGGGGGTGCAGCCTGGTGTCTGCATTGTTGGAGCCTTGGGAGCCCGCAGAGCTGATGGGAAAGGAGCTCCTGGGTTGCCCCACAGGAAAGAGGGTATACCCTGCCCTTCCAAAGGCAGAAAAGGAGCCACACTCCAGTGGGAGGACCTGGCCAGGCAGTGGAGAACATCCCAGAGGTGGTGGTGCAGAAGGAGGGGGACACAACCCCCTTGCAGTTCAGAAAGACTTCTGAAGCCAGAGATGTGAGAAGGGTGGAGACCACGTCCTTTGAGAAAAGGGTGAAGGAGATTGGCATTTCATTTGGAGGCCCTCCATATCTGCAAATTCAGAACTTGAAGATTTCACCATCCACAAGTTCTGAACTTGTGGCTGGACCCCACTGAAGAACACAACCAGACACAACCAGAACCTTGTTCCAGATGTGTCTGGAAGGCTTTTAAAGTGAACTTCTGGTTTTCTGCAAAAACCAGCAAGTTCACTTTAAAAGCCTCTGGTGGGATTCTGAGGCCCTCAGAGGCCACTGTGGGCCTCAGAAGGGCTCAGGACATGACCAGAACCTTGTTCCAGTCACATTCAGAGGGTCTAGTTTGCCCAAATCTGCAGATTCAAACATCCACAGATTTTGGTATCAGCAGGGGTTCTAGGAATGGAACCCCCGCGGATAACAAGGGCTGCCCTGTACAGTTAAGAAGTGACATGATAACTATCTACAGATCTCAGAGGAGCTGTCCTACAGAAGATGGAGCAGATTTGTTCTTGATTGTTCTGGAGGAAGGACAAGGATAAACACGTTTAAATTGCAAGGGAGACTTCAATTAAACCTTAGGAAGAACTTTCTGATGGTAGAAACTATTCAGCAGCGGAACAGTTGGCCTCCAAGGTAGTAGACTCTCCATTGCTAGAGGTCTTTAAGGAGAGACTGGAGAGCCATCTATCAGGGACATCATAGTTGTGGACTGCCTGCATTGGCAGTAGGTTGAGCGGACTGGTAAGATGCATTGGAACAGCCTGTGCTGGTTAACAGACTCACTAAATTATTTTGAACCAAATTAATTTTCTGAGAGGAATTGTAGGGCAGCGTATGGGTATCACCAGTGGTACTTGGGGGTGGTGTCTGGTGGTACTTGCCGAGCCCCTGGTCATCTGCTGCCTGGCAGTGACACCAGGAACATGACACAACAAACAGAGGTAGGAGACTCAGCTCAGTGAGCAGAGCTCCAAAGTATGCTCTTCCATGCTCAAAATAGCCCTCCCATCCACCCGGAGTTTAAACATCCACTGGTGTTTATCATTTCGCATCTGGCCTCCCAACCCAGAAGTAATGGGCAATGATGTCATCACCAGTTACTTACGGTGGGGCTTTGAATAGGTGGACCATGTGCCAAGATACAGTGGAGGCCAAACGTTGAGAAACACAGTTCTAGGGTACGTTCATGTTGAGAGGGTTGCGGTGATCAGGCCTGGAAGTCAGTGGTGCTGAAACAGTTACACCTGCAGAATTATTTCTTATTTGTGTATGAGCAAACTTTTCTGTTAAATGTTGCCATATCGCTAATGAATTGCCATAATAATGAGCGAGACTGATGGAAATCTGTGATCTTTTTCAGTTTCTCACCTCCTTAGCGGCTGATTCTGTATTTCGCAGATGTAAATGTATTCTGATCCTGTGACATTTATTGTACCAAATTCACACACACACATGCAAAAGGTGCAAATATCTTTGCCTGTATCAGGCAGCTTTCTTCAGGCCTCATAAATTCTTATGAGCTTACCCTTCTTTTAATAGGCTTTGCAAGAGCTATTAGGCTATTTGGGCCGCTGGGGCATTTGGTGGACCGCTGTGAGATACAGAAAGCTGGACTAGATGGGCCTATGGCCTGATCCAGTGGGGCTGTTCTTATGTTCTTATGTTCTTAAGGGCTAATTTCTGGGAAAACATGGAGGAGACAAAGTCACATATTATGGAATTCATAGAATCATAGCGTTGGAAGAGTCTTACAAGGTCATTTAGTCCAACCCCCTGCCTGTACCAGTAAATCCTCCTAGAGCAGTGGTTCTCACACATTTAGCACTGGGATCCACTTTTTGGAATGAGAATTTGTCAGGACCCACCAGAAGTGATGTCATGACAGGAAGTGACATCATCAAGCAGGAAAATTTTTAACAATCCTAGGCTGCAATCCTACCCACACTTACCCAGGAGTAAGTTCCATTGACTATATAGGCCTACAAAATTGGGGGTCAGAAAAGTTTTCCCCGAACTTTATGGTGCTTTGATATGAATTTGGGGTGCTGATTCCAAAAATGGCATCCGTTTTGCCCTATCACGTCTAGTTTTGGAGATCCAGTATAGCCTCATTAGTGAATGGTTCAAGCAACTTCCTCATGAGGAAGCCAAGGTGTAGGCTTCCTCATGAGGAAGCTGCTTGAACCATTCACTAAAGAGGCTATGCCGTGTCTCCAAAACTAGACATGATAGGGCAAAATGGATGCCATTTTTGGAATCAGCACCCTAAATATACTCAGGAATTGGTGTAACATATAAGGAAGCAAAATGTGTGTTGGCCTGTGCCATCATTGTTAAAAAATAGTAGCTTGTTAAAAGTACAGGTCTGTAACATTTCCCCAAATGCAGTCACATACCAGGGTAGCATCAAGTCTAATATATTAAAAATAAAACATTGAAATGAATGGGGACCCACCTGAAATTGGCTCGCGACCCACCTAGTGGGTCCCGACCCACAATTTGAGAAATACTGTCCTAGAACAGGGATCTCCAAACTTTTTGGCCAGAGGACTGCATCAAATATCTGGCATGGCGTGGAGGGCCGGAAAAAAAAATTTAAATATAAAATTTAAATAAATAAATTAGAGATGGAACTTAGATGAGTGAACAAATGAATGAATGGGCTCATTCATTCAACCTCTCTGGCCCTCAGAACACCCTCCGGACACAATCAGAGCACAGTTCTGGTCATGTTCAGTTGAGTGGGCCAGAGGCTTTCAAGGGACAAGAGGTTGGGCACGGGCCGGAAAGAGGCTTGCTGCGGGCCACATCTGGCCCCTGGGCTGGGGTTTGGAGACCCCTGTCCTAGAGGATCAAAAAAAGAATGTATTCAGGAAAGGGAGGAAGGAAAGGGTTATGGGTTAAGACCACACCCCCAACAAGGACCACAAGGAGAACAGGTCAAGGTTCTCAGGTGACCGGCTAGCATGTTGCCCTCCATGGCTCTTCAGGCAATGTTGTACCAACCTCCAACAAAAAGAGATACATCTCAACCATTTGTGGAGTCTAGCAGCATGTCCCTGGGCAAATGCCTTCCCAAGAGAAGGGGAAGAATCCCAGTTTGGTAGCAAAAGGCAGTTGTTCTCAAGGACTACTGCTCTTTTTTAAGATGACCTCTGAAGGAAATGCCACCTTTCCCTCCCTGAAATGGGAGCCTTCCTTCACCATTAGGTAAGGAATTCAGACCAAAAGAACATTTTTTTTCTAAGCACTTCAGCAACAACAAAAACACTCAGCCTAACAATGCAACCCTAGGCATATCTATTCAAAAGCAAGTCCCACTGTGCTCAGTGGGGCTTACTCTCAGAATTGCTTCCTAAGTCCACCATATATTTGGGTAATTAACAGATCCTTCATGTCGGTCATATTTGTTCCCGCATCAGGCGTTTCAATATTTCTTTACTCAGCGTGTAGTTAGTCTGTGGAACCTCTTGCCGCAGGATGTGGTGATGGCATCTGGGCTAGATGCCTTTAAAAGGGCACATGTCAGTAGTCCTGATTTTTTGGGAGGAAAATTCCATCACGGGTTACAAGCCATGATGTGTATGTACAACCTCCTGATTTTAGAAGTGGGTTACCTAAAAATGCCAGATGCAAGGGAGGGCACCAGGATGCAGGTCTCTTGTCTTGTGTGCTCCCTGGGTCATTTGGTGGGCCGCTGTGAGATACAGGAAGCTGGACTAGATGGGCCTATGGCAACCATTTTCAACCACTGTGCCATGGCACACTGGTGTGCCATGAATGGTCCCCAGGTGTGCCATAGGAATTTGGCAGAGTGTCATTTATTAGTAGGGCCATTGGGGGATGTGAGCCCCCATTGGCAGCAAGGTGTGTCTTGTCAATTGTCAAAAACCTGATGGTGTGACTTGACAATTTTAGTGTCTTGCCAGTGTGCCGTGGGATGGAAAAGGTTGACAATCACTGGCCTATGGCCTGATTCAGTGGGGCTCTTCTTAGGTTCTTATAACACAATGAATAGGCATCTTTGAATTCTTTAGATATCACACTAGATTAACTCTGAGTTACTACAGACTTAAAAAAAAAAAAAAAAACAGTCCAGGCAATTTCTTTTATTCCCAAATGCAGATCAGAAGCAGAAGTGAGTGTGCTATTAATCTGGACTGACAGCAGGATAACGGAAGCTCTAATGCCTTGCAGCATTTAAACACCTCTGCTTTATTCATCTCCCGGGATGGCGGCACTTTGTATCTCTGTACTTTCCTGTAGAATCAATATCTTCTGCTTCTCAACAGCCATTGTCTTATAAGCTGAGACAGGATGTACGAATGCTTATATCCCAAATTTCATGCTACATGTTAGCAAACGACTCACCTGCTGGCATCACCCAGTAATGTAATGTTCCCTTTCAGAACCTGATGCATCAATAAGCTGTTCCTTGGTTGCTCTTCGGTCGAAAGATATCAGGATCTCTTCCATGGTCATAGGCAGGAAAGTGGGCTTCATTCTGCCACTGCCTATGCACAGACCTACACAGCATACAATACAGATCACAGCCTCCTGGGTGCTTGATGAGCCCCTTATAGGTATGCATGAACGCCCCCATCCAGCGCAATCCCCAGGCAGCGGCGCAATCCCCAGGATTGCTCAGGGGGCTGCAAGTGCCCCCCGAAAGTTTTTGCTTTTGTTTTTGCAGAAGTGGAGTGTGATCGCTTTACTTTCACTTGTGAAGCTGCGCGGAGCTCTGCAGAAGGTCAATCAGGGCTCCCCGCACCCCCGGGAGGCTGCAGGAGGCTCAGGTAAGTGCACCTAAGCCCCTACAGCCCCCTGAGCAGCTTGATTTTGGGGATTGTGCTGCTGCCTCCTCCCTGCCCTCTTTTCCTCAAGGAGAAAGAGGCCAGGGCCCACAGGCTGGGGCGTCACAACACCCCAGTCTGAAAAGCCCTGGATTAGGCTGAGCACCTGACTGGTGGCTGAGCAAGACAAGGCTGAACCGGTGATGTGCAGCTTGCATTTGGTCTCTGTCTTGTCATTTCGAGGTGGGACAAACCAGGCAGGCCTGATTTTGATTGCCAGATGCAGGGGAGAGCACCAGGATGCAGGTTGTGTCTGTTGTCTAGTTCCCTGAAGTATTTGGTGGTCCACTGTGAGATACAGGGAGCTGGACTAGATGAGTCTTTGGCCTGATCCAGCGGGGCTCTTCTTATGTTCTTATGGGAGGAGCTGGAAGAGTTTGTGGCCCAGCCCACCCACTTGTCATGATAGACTGGGATTAGCTGGTCACCAGTAGGGTAGCAAATTTTTTTTTTTTTGCTTTACCCCTGATTGTCTTTAAGGCATGGTGTTTAGCCAGAGTGGCCACAACTGTGTTGCCAACACAGCTCCTTCACATACACAAGCACGTGTTCACATGTTCCTACACATGTCATGCCCGATGAAATTCAGGAAACCTATGCTGCATACCCAAAGAGAAGCTCCAAAATCCCAGAAATGCTTTTATAGCGCAATCCTGTGCATGTTTACTCAGAAGTAAGTCTCATGATGTTCTATAGGGCTCACTCCCAGGAAACTGTACATAAGATTGCAACCTTTGTTTCCCTTTGTGCAAAGTCAAGGAAGCTGAATTGTTCTGCCTATCCCAAGACAAACAACCTTTGAGATAGACATCACAATTCAAAGGGAGAAGGAGGAAGGGGAGAACTTGGACAAATTCTGATGACAACACACAGCTCCCATGAGGCAATAGGGTGATCAGGAGATCGTGTGATACTGGGCTGTAAGGGGAAAGGAAGAAGGGATACGGCTTGGTAATTTTCAAATCATGGGGGGAGAAATTGGAAATAAATAAGGGGGACGGATAAGAGGAGAAGTAATTCTACCTAGTATTAGGATGTAAGGGGGGGGGGAGTATTTTTTTGTGATTCTTCTGGTTCTCACCCCTGCCAACAAATGATCAACAAACAAGCCTTTTATCAAGGTCGCCTTAGGAAATCTCTTGGGCTTTAGTGCTCAATTATAGGGACACATTAATCTTCAGTACCCGATATTCAGGGTGTACATTCAGATGGCCAACTATTGGTGACACCAAACTTTTTGAAGGATGCCATTGCTCAGCCTGTCTTCCAGAAAATATAAATTAACAACATGCATTATTTTTTTTTTTTTAAGAAATGTTCTATCAGGATGACTTATCTTCATAGACATGCTTGGAGAAAGAACACTAAACTATCAAACACTGGAAGATCAATACCATTGCACACTTCCTTTTAATGAACAACAGAATGCTATGTCCTCTTTTCTGAACACATCTAAATTTCAATTTTTTTCATACTGTTAGCCCAGCATTCTAAAATAGTACCTGCACCAATCCAGAAGCTTTTCACCCAACATGCCTACAGTCCAGGTGTCTGGCTGACCTATCTAGTCATCTGGCTCCAAGAACTATCAACCTCCTTGAAGTTTGCCAATTCTTTTGATCCAGATTGCTATTTCAATCTTGGCTGCTGTAATTCTGTAGCCCGTAACACACGTAATACAAGGCCTTCTTTGTCCTCTAAACCACTTTTAGCAACCTCTTCAAATCCATTATTTGCTCAGCTATTCTTAACACAGCAAAGGCAATTCTTCAGAAAACAAGAGAATGGACTACATTAAGCAAAACACATGCTGAAGAGTTGATAACACACTGACCTGTTCTGATATAAAGACATGCCATCATGTAATCCATTTACTGCATCCAAAAGTAAACTGAAAGCATTGCCTCAATTAGTCATGAGTAACTTCTGCACTAATTTCAGTGAGTAAGTGAACATTCAAAGAGCAGAGAGTCAGGGGGATAAAATCTAGTATTCCTATTCAAATGAACGCATGTCCCAGCTGTCAGGCATTTTGGTGCAGCCCTTTGATCTGCAGATCAAGTAGAAAAAAATTAATAGAGAAATGTTAAAACCATTAAAGAAACTTCTCACTGCAAATAAAGGACAAAAAACACATCCCAGATCAGATATAAGAAGGTTTCATCGCTCCTTCCCCACCCACACTTCCATGCATCTACAGAAACCTTTCCCACCTATCCTTCTGACATCTTCTTTTCAAGCAAAAGCTTCCCATCACTTCCCCCTCCTGTCACAAATACATTCCACTTTAAAATGTCATCACAGGATTTGTACACCTTGAAAGCCCTCATCGGCTGCAAAATGTCTATTTCTGCAACAAAAAAAATCCAGCCTTTAGTGCAACCAAATGCTAGTGGTGGTGAGGGAGTAAAATATCACCGAAACCCCATTTGGACCTGATCCTCCCTTGATTTACAATAGTGTTCTTGAAAGATAGAGTATGAGTCTAGTAAGTATTGCTTCCACTTTTAATTAATTAATTGATTAGATTAACTCAGTGGTTCCCAAACTTTTTCAACTGGCGGCTCCCTTGATCTACTGGGCCACAGGCCGAGGCTCTCCATTAGGGCTACAATCCTATACATTGTATAGGGTGGTGGTTTTTTGGTGAGGGTTCCTTGGCTCCCCTGGCTGGTTTCTGCAGCTCCCAGCAGAGCCACGGCTCACATTTTGGGAACCACTGGATTAACCTACTAAAAATATTTAAAATCAACTTTAAAACTACCCCCAATTAACCATGCAACATATCAAAACAAGAAAATGAAAACCAGAGTTTGGCATGCACCAAGCACTGGTTGAAGTCAGGATGCTAATGCCCGAAGAAGAAGTGAACAATTGCATCTGTCTCCTTCAGGGTAGGTGCCTGCACTAAAGGGGGAGGAGGTTGGTAGACGGGATCCACTGCAAGACTGAAGCTTCTGGAATCGTGGAGTGAATAAAACAGCCCTGCTTCATATCAAATATTACCTTCTTCCATGTGATTTGTGGGGTGTGCCTGGGCACAGAGCATGGCAAAGTATCTCTAATTGGCAAAATATCTTATTTGGTGGGCCACTGTGAGGCACAGGAAGGTGCACTAGATGGGCCTATTGCCTGATCCAGCAGGGATGTTTTTATGTTCTTTTTGTAATCTACAATGAATGGGCATGGAAGAGGGGGGAAGACCCACATCCCCACATCCACTTCCATGTTCATTCAACATAACTTGTGAAATGCCTTGTGAAAGAGTCCATGCATGTAGACTCAGTTTATATACAACTGGAAGCTCTATCTTTTTCAAGGTTCCCAATTGTGAAAACACAGCCTAGGCACAGAGAAGGGTTGCTGTACATCCTTCCTTCAAAAGTGATGCAGGGAGTGGGTTGGGTTTCAGAACCGAGAACAGTACGTTACCATCTCTCTCCACCCCTCTAGATGTATTAATCATAATGTGAAGATAGCTAAAGATGACATAAGAAACTGATGATTATGTATAGGGAGATTGGCTGCCATTCTGCCCGGGAGATGTCGGGGTCTTGCGACAACGCTGTCTTTGTTCTAACACCTGGCCTGCGCAATTCCGTTCAAGCTGCCCCCTCCTTGCGGATGCTTGGAAAGTTGTTAAAACGTTTCTGCTTTGCCAAGGCTTCAGTTGATTTAACTTGTTTCCTGCTCTGTGCATGTTTGAGTTGGCTCTTGATTATTATATTGGCTGTTCTGTGATGCTCTCTCTGTTCATTTGGATTGCTACAGTCAGTTGGATTCTTGGCAGTTCTACTGTTTTTGATTTGATGATGTTTTGTTGGATTTGTCTGGAGTTATTGTTCTATTGTAAACCGCCTAGAGCTTTTCCCTTTTAAGGTCAGGAAAGGCGAAATACTTTTTAAAGAATCAATACAATCCATAACAACCACATGGACTGTGCATTATGCAAATTATTAAGATAAACAGAGTTATTTTATTCCATTTGAAACTGTTCTCAGCATCAGACGTAAATGAACAAAACTCCCAAAAGTTGAAGACGGATCAATGATGATGAATCTCTCTCCTGTCCTCGATAACTTTGCTAAAGTTGCTATAATGGTCTTGGCTCAATAAGGACAGCTCTTTGGTGTGCTTGTTAGCCTGACGTATTTCAGCTATAAAGTTATCAAAGGACTTGAGGACAGGGCTACGATTACACTTCTTATCTTGCCAATAGTACAACCACTGTTTTTACAGTGAAAAATGACAACACTTTCTCATTGTATCCACCCTACAGAAATTGCCCAGTTTGGCAGAAAAATTTCATTACCGCTGCAGAAGCTTCACCGGCCGTCAGTACCACTCTCGGTCTGCCAAAACTCAGAAGTGAGAATAAATGGATAATGATTTGTCTTCCCCCCTTTTTTTCCCCTGCAAAACTACAAAAACTTCAAGTTTGCGTTCAGTGAATTGATTTTGCAAAAGCATGTGATTAAAGCCTGGATTTAATCCAGAAAGAGGAAAGAGGGTAGCAGCAACACTTTTACAAATACTAATGAAATCTAAGCCTTTGAAATGCTTCCAAAATGTTGGCTGGTGAGGTCTGGCAAACTTGTATTGAGCACTTTCCATAACCCAGGTCCATAAGATAATAGTAATTATGCTATACATAGCATTTATATAGCGCACCACCTAACTGTATAAGAGTACTATAAGGTAGCTCAGTATGACTCCACCCAGATAGGAGAAGTTGGGCATGACAGTCCAGACAGTCCAATCCTAACTCGCGTTGGAAAAGGCAGGCCGCCTGGCCTGCCCCATATCTAGCGCAAGGTTGGGGCTGCCTGCAGCTCAGCCTGGGCCAAGGGGAACATATTCCCCTTACCCCGGGTAACGCGGCAGCCTTGTGATGTTGCAGAGATGGAAAGATTGAGATACCTGCTGATCCTACATCATTGCACAACTCCCTCAGTGTCCAAGGATCTTATAGTATAATCCTATACTATACATGTTTACTCCAGACGTCCATATAATATAGCAGTCCCCCACTCCCTCATCACTGTGGTGGCTCATCAACTCGGCAGCGACTCCGTCCTGCAACTTATCAGCCTGGCATCTGTCTCCCATCCAGAAACAAGACCACAGTTGTTGTTCCTTAGCTCTTTAGGCAGTACAGCAGCTCAACCAGCAGACCACACCTCCGTACATGGTCATCTGCATTGGGCTTGGCGGGTAATAAGTTTCGACAGGTCTGCTCCATGGAGATCATTCTAAGAGGAAGGCAACTCTGCATCCAATTCAGACATCTATATAATACAGTTTGTGCTCTCCTGGTAGAGATAAACCAGGGAGTTTTTTCCATGGGCCAAATAATATGCATAAGACACAAACCCTAGAATGGATCAATTGTCTACCTCATGGCAAGCAAGAAGAAGTGAAGCAAGGACAACTTAAATCTTTGCGCATACAGCTTGGCTGTGCTGTGACAGTTTGAAATTAAACATGCAAGGTCCTTTTATTGGACTTCCCGGCCTGAGTTTGTATTCCATCAAAGCAGCCCAATTTTAGCATGCAGCTCTTCAACACCGCTGCAAAATAGAAAGATAAGTGTTAAATCAGAGATGGTCGAAGTGAAGTCACTGTCAGGAATTAGATGGCAGTTCTGAATCTAGGGCAGTAATTGAAACGAAAGGAGGGTGGGCTGCGAGGGGGGGAAAAAACCCTCTAAAACATTCCAATCTTTAGATGACTGTTGGAATCATCACATTCCCTAAAACAGCAATGAAATCATGTGAATTATTTGTGCAAAAGTCACTAGCAGATGATATGTGTATGTATGTGTGCAAGAACATTCATGTCACATTACACTGAGACATCAACTGGGTCACGCAGACTGAACAATTATTTACAACATTATGACCTTGAACATCAGCACATTAATGCGGCAGAGCAGAGAGAGATTCCATCATGAGGCTAACTGGGCGAACATCTTTGATACATCACGGAGCAGCGCAGAACTTAAAGTGAACAATTTTAAAGAGCAAAACTCCCCATATCAAAATGGGGAGGCATCAAATAAGGAAGAGTCTGTAGGTTTCGTGGTGTTGATCAAGCCCTGTAAACGCTTTGGAATGGGACGTGAGTCACCCCATGCTTCCATTCTGCATCCTGTAGTAGCACCAGAAAACAAATGGGGAGGACACAGGAAGGGCAAAGTGCTCACATTTTGTCCTATGTGTGAGATACTTGAAAGGAAAAAGGGTATATTACCTATCCAACCCTAAATACAAATAGAAGTGAGCCCATGGGAAATAGCTCTTTATAGCAACTATTCTATAAGAGAATTAAAAACATCTTGACTGGAGGACCTTGTGGGTCCCTTTTAAATCATATTCTGTGGAAAAAATGCCACATACCCCAGGAATGGGCGAACAGCCAGGGGCTTAGCTTCTTGTCTGGGAGCCACTGGCCACCTTTCCCCCCTCAAGTGTTGGCACTGAGAGAGACTGAGAGTAAGGGAGGAGAGTGAGTGTGCACTCATGTGGCTGTGCCTCCCCAGGCCTGGAACTCGGCACACATCACTGGTCTGCAGCACATCAAAAGCTGCTGCAAAATTCCTTTTCCTCACTTTTCCCTCACATCGTCTCATTATAACAAACTGGAGCACCCAAAAATGGGTCCCCTGCAAAGCATATCTTATTAAGAGTGCCACAAAAAGAAAATTGTCTTAGTGATCGAACGGCAGAGCTGAGCGTTCATTCCAAAGAAACCACTTGGAAATGCTCAAATAGTTCCTTAACAGTGTGCGATCAGTGGTATATAGCTTGATTATTTCCCATCCGGAAGCTTTCTTCTCTTCCCCCTAAACTTGCATTTATTCTGACATCTGCAAACAATAATGGCATTCTCTCCGAGATGGGGATCATTAAGCTGAAGTACTCAAGCACAATGGGCAATGAGAGATGGAATTTGTTCATACTCATAACAGTTGACAGAGACACTAATATGCATGAGATCTTCAATGGGTTTTATACCACACATTTCAGCATCTGGAAAGTTTTCCCAAGAATCAGATTCTGTCAGTATAAAACTTTAAGTATATGCTTCAGGGCACATATACTTTTAAATACATATTTAGAGTGTGATGAGCTCTAGCAGGAAGAGCTCAAAACGTGTGGTTTATTAATGAGACATCTGAACGTACAGAATGTTTTGTACACAAAGGGAAAACCAGTCAGCTGGAACAGGACCAGGGTTTGGGGGGAGGGTGTCAATCAATTAATGTGTCTCTCCTGTTCCAAGGTGTGTCAAACCATAGCAAGAATCTAGGTAAGGAATGGTAGGAATGAGTGGAAACCCCTAAGAAGTGTCACGTCGTCTGGAAGCTTAGAGCTTTCCTTGGAAGAAACCCTGAAATGTGCTTTGAATGTCATTCTTTTGAAATTCTGCTGCCAAACCCTTATCAGCAGGTGCTCAGGACCACTGTAGGGTGGATGCAAAATAAAACCGGATGCAAGGCCAACTGACAAACAGGGATGTTGGAATATTGCTCCAACACTAGCATGGAGTCAACTGAGAGCTCATGTACTCCTTCAGCACTGTAGGCATCTGAAGCACCACTGCCTCAGAAGAAACCAGCACAAAATTCAGAGGGCCACACTCCATGCGAGAAGTGTGCACTCTGCCAAGGCTGGGAAGCCTTTTCTGTGAGAGTGGAGAGGTGGTTTCCTGGGCTGCATGGTTCAAGGAAAGAGTTGTCCAGGACGATGGGGGGGGGGGGAGGAGGAATGTTCACATGAGAAGGGCTACCTTGTCAGTTACAGAGCCGTAGGGCAGTGGTTCTCACATATTTAACACCGGGATCCACTTTTTAGAATGAAAATATGTGAGGACCCACTGGAAGTGATGTCATGACCGAAAGTGACATCATCAAGCAGGAACATTTTTTACAATCCTAGGCTGCAATCCTTCCCATACTTGACCAGAAGTAAGTCCCATTGTTGAAAGAATATACATTCATGTTGGCAACCTTCAGGCTCGAAAGACTATGGTATCGCGCTCTGAATGGTAGTTCTGGAACAGCGTCTAGTGTGGCTGAAAAGGCCAATTCGGGAGTGACAATCCCTTCCACACCGGGAGCAAGTGCAGTCTGTCCCTGGTCTGTCTCCCTGGCTATGGGCCTTCCTTCTTTGCATCCTTGCCTCAGACTGTTGGCCAAGTGTCTCTTCAAACTGGGAAAGGCCATGCTGCACAGCCTGCCTCCAAGCGGGACGCTCAGAGGCCAGGGTTTCCCACTTGTTGAGGTCCACTCCTAAGGCCTTCAGATCCCTCTTGCAGATGTCCTTGTATTGCAGCTGTGGTCTACCTGTAGGGCGCTTTCCTTGCACGAGTTCTCCATAGAGGAGATCCTTTGGGATCCGGCCATCATCCATTCTCACAACATGACCGAGCCAACGCACGCATCTCTGTTTCAGCAGTGCATACATGCTAGGGATTCCAGCACGTTCCAGGATATACATATCAGCTGGTTAAAAGTACAGGCCTGTAACATTTCCCCAAATGCAATCACATGCCATAGTAGCATCAAGTCTAATATATTAAAAATAAAATATTGAAATACATGGGGACCCACCTGAAATTTGCTCATGACCCACCTAGTGGGTCCCGACCCACAGTTTGAGAAACACTGGCTTAGGGCATCACTGGAGATCCCTAGCAGGATAATTTCTTTGGAGGCTGCCTCCTGAGGTGATTCCTGAGCACAGTCCCCCCTCTAAAGAATCATAGGTGGTGGAAGGTACCCTCAAGGTAATCTAGTCCAAACCCCTGCCTTTAGCAGGATATCCTTCTAGCCTAGAGCATCTCCAGCAGGTGCCTGTGAAGCTGCGCTGGCCTAGATTGCACCAGGTCAAGACTGCACTCTGTCAGTCAGTGCTGACTTTAATCCAAGCTGCCCCAGGCTTGAACTCTACCCAGGCAGGCCTACCCCTTCCATTCAAATGAATGGGGAGACTTGCACACTCATGAGATGCTTACAGTATACAAAGGGCTCCAGACTGGGATGCGTGAACACACATTCTAGATTAGCCACCAACTTTTCATCTAAAGCAGTGGTTCCTAAATTGTGGATCAGAACCCACTGGTGGGTTGCAACCTGATTTTTGGTGGGTCGCCAGATGGAAAGATCAGATAACTAATTGCCTCAAGCCCTGAGGCAATTAAAAAATCAGATAATGTAGCTGCTAGTTACCCTGCAAAGAGCTCAGCTCCTGCAGTTTGCAAGATAGCTGCTAACTACCCTGCAGGGAGCTGAGCTCCTGCAGTTTGCAAGCTTGTGTAAATATAGAGAGATAAATTTTGAGGGCCTTTTTGGGTTATTATTACTTATAAATAAAAAAAAATATTATTTCTTTCTTGTTCTCCTTTTTATAAAAAAAAAAAAAAAAAAAAAAGTCCGGTAAAAGAACCTAGATGGGTCCCAATAGTGTTGTTTTAAAAAATGGGTACAGGTGCTAATAAAGTTTGGGAAAGTGAAAAGTGAAAATTCCAACCAAATCAGGGAGGGGGAGGCTCAAATTCTATCCACAGAGACGCTTAAACAAATGAAAATTGATAAGATTGGCGACATTTCTTTCTTGCTTTCTTTCTTTTGTTTTCTAGAAGAGTTTATGAGAATGCAGAAGCATGGAAAGAAAAGTGCAAATATATACACAGAGATACAGCATAGAAGTCAAAGGAAAATTGAAAGATTAATAATATACATATCAGAGTACAAACAGATCAGAGAGCAGAGACCCATAATCATCCACTTACAAAGACCCCTTCGCCTCCAGAGGGAAAAATTATCGCTCAGAGAAATTTACATCACTATAATACTGCCAAAATCTCCGGAGGCGTCCTTTTGTTGGCACGGCACCATTCAAACTGATGCCTTGTGCCTTCCCTAAACTCTCTGCATCCTGATCTTACCCTCCCACAACTTCTTAGAACAAGCAACTGGAGACATTTCTTAGGCGACGTTTTGTACAATTCCCAATAAAATCCAAGAAACAAGACCGCATTTAATTTTCCAGGTTTTTTTTTTTTAAAAAAGGCCCTTACCCATGACAGTTTATTGTTAATCTTATTGCTTAAATATCTTGAACCTCCTGGGGTATTTAATCCACTTTCAAAAGCACCAATTTTGAGCCTCCTGGTTGTTATCCACTTTGCAGACCATGAATTCTGAACTTGTGCAGTAATTTTCTGCGGCGAGCCAGTTATCATCATTCCTTTTGTTTTCAGCCCCATTTCTTTTGAGCGAGAGATAATACCATTGGAATTCAAGCACAGTGCTGAGAAGTAAAGCAGGACTTATTGCCAATCACAGGAGATTCCCACGAGCAAAGCAGCCTCAAAAGCAATCCGTTTCATAATGTGCATTCGTAGGCCAGAACGATGCATTCTGATTATGACTCCGACCCAGGTCTGGGGACCTGGGTCTCCAACAGACTGGTTCAAAGCAGCAGAGGGAGGAGATGATTTGTAAGGGAGAAGCAACCAGTAGGAGACAGTGCTTAAAACAGCAATTTTCAACCAGTGTGCCGCAGCGCATCGGTGTGCCATGAGAGGTCTGCAGCAGGAATGTGTGGTGGTTGGGGAGGCAGGAGAGGCAGAGCCTCCCACCAGAGTCCTTTGAAAAACACTGCTGCTAAGTGAGGCGCGCAAGCGCTCATAACCCATGTGCTTTTGCACATGGGTTGTGGGTGTTTGCACACCTCACACAGTGGCAGCACTTTTTGAAGTACTCCAGTGAGGAGGCTCTACCTCCCCTGCATCCCCACCCACCATTCGTCCCTGGTCTGTGGGTGCGCTGCAGAACTTTTGGGGAGGGTCATATATTAGTAGGGCCTTTGGGGGAGGAGACCCTGGCAGGCAGGGTGGTGTGCCTTGTCAATTGTCAAAAACGGATGGGGTGCCTTGACAATTTTAGTGTGCCATGAGATGAAAAAGAATGGAAATCTCTGGCTTCAACCACCTCCTGCTCAATGCTTTGTCCTGCACCTCCAGCCCCCAGCTGATGATTCCAGAAACATATTTTCTATATTGCGGGGAAAGCAGATGCAGGGTAGGGGTTGAGAAAAGCTCAACCTGCTCAAAAATCCAGTGGCTTGTTGTTGGGGAGTTTTTACTACCACAACAGGATTTTCCCATAGAAATTGGGGTAGATTTTTATTCCCTAAACCAGCGTTTCTCAACCAGTGGTATTTGTACCATAGGCAGTACTTGAGGTGGTGTCTGGTGGCATGTGCAGGACCCCCAAACCTCTGCTGCCTGACAGCAAGACCGGCAATGCAATGCAACAAGCAGTGGTAGGAGTGGTTGGGTCAGCAGGCAGAACTCCAGCGTTCACTTTTGAGCATTCTAAAAAGCCCTCCTGTCCACCCTGAGCCTCTTACCAGTGTTTACTGCGTTGCGTCTGGCCTTCCAATCCAGACATAACTGGAAATGACATCATTGCCAGTTACTTCAGGTGGTATGTTCAATAGATGCACCATGAAAAGTGCTACTGCTGGGGACAAACATTGAGAAATGCTGCCCTAAACCCAAATTGCTTGGTCAGTTACATTCATGAAAAGACCTCCGCATGGAAAATAAGTTTCAAATAAAATGTTACTTGTTTCTAGCACAAATTAGGCTCTCACCCACGCTTACACCCACACATGAGATCACTTCACACCTTTTTTTAATGCTACCAATAGTGCTGTCCTCTGCATATCTACACAGCAGTAAGTTCCATGACATTCAGAGGGGCTTGCTCCTGGGAAAGTGTGTATAGGATTGTAGCCTATAGGGAGTTTACGCACTCAGTAAAGAAGTCTGCTTAAGTTGGATGCAGAAATAGTTGATTAAGTGGGAACCAGTGGTGTAGCTAATGATCGCGTAGCCCGGTGCCAAGCTCAAAATGTTGCCCCAGAAGTGATGTCACAACCGGAAGTGACGTCACATCTGGGCTTTTTAAAAAGTGAAAACTGGGAGGAACCCACCTCCTCCCCCCCAGCAGCTCACCACCCACTTGCTCTGCTGCCTCCGTGGTATAGCTAAGGCATCCATCTGCTATCTGGGGTCATCGAAGATTTGTAGCCTCTCCCAGTCAAAATCAGATTTATTTAAGTAAATAAATGAAAATTGTGTCCCTGATTGGTTCAACACACTGTGCTGGGGTGAAGAAGGATGATTATTCTCCCCCTGCTAAATATAAGAGAGGCACCACTTTTAAAAAAGTGCCTTTTTACCTAGTTAGCAGGGGTAACTGTATTATGATACATGGAAATGAGAGCTGACATGTTAACATCTTATTGGTTTCATACTTTATCATGATAGTAGTAGGCAACCTTCAGTCTCGAAAGACTATGGTATCGCGCTCTGAATGGTGGTTCTGGAACAGCGTCTAGTGTGGCTGAAAAGGCCAATTCGGGAGTGACAATCCCTTCCACACTGGGAGCAAGTGCAGTCTGTCCCTGGTCTGTCTCCCTGGCTATGGGCCTTCCTTCTTTGTCTCAGAACTGTTGGCCAAGTGTCTCTTCAAACTGGGAAAGGCCATGTGTCAATAACATAACATGTTATTGGCTCTCAGAACAATCAGTCTCATAGGTAAGTTTTGAGTTTTAAAAAATCCACTTTTTGTTCCATAAGGCAGTTGTGTTTTCATTTTCTGGTTATTTGACTATAACTTTTGATAGAGTACAGATACTCCAATGCAATTTGTTTCATTGCATTCTGCATTAAATTACCTTTCCAGTGATATATAACATGATGGTATTATTCATACATACCAAGAGTTTCACAATTTTGGTCACCAGTGTCAAGCTCAGCTTGTTGCCCCCCCCCCCCTAAAGCTTGATGCCCGGTGCAACCGCTACCCCCTGCACCCTCTTAGCTATGCCACGGGTGGGAACAAAGACCAAATTACTTCCATTTTGCATAGTTTTCTAGCAAAAACCTTCCTGTGAAACTGATCAGACTTATGATAGGGCCTCTCTCTCTCTCTCTGCTGAGATACTCTGCCTTATTTAAAGTACGGATGTTTCCTTATAGCAAGTCTGGTTGCTGACTTGCTGACCTTTTGAAAAGCAGAATCTGATTGTAAAAATACTGATGAGGTGTCTGCAAAACTACTGTATTGAGTTCCTGAGGCGGTGAAATGCATATTACAGGGTTAGAAAAGCAGATTAACTGTCTCTTCTTGTCAAATCATTAGCTGTCAGGACAATTAACACCTCTCAGAGTCACTTTGCTGAGTTGAAAGCATAGTTAGGGTAGTTTATTTATTTTTATTAATGCAGTGGAAAATTGACATTTCTGCTGGGGTAAATTCTAACCCAGATATATTTTTATTCACACAAAAATTAATGAATACATGTTTTTTTATTAATTTATGCGATATGTTATGGACTGAGGTATGGACGACAATTTTCTAAAAGCACAAGGCTCTTTATAGCTGCTTAGCAGAAACTTGACTTTCCCAAAGTCATGACTGCCACTGAATGTCTAGTGCAGGCCACAGGGCAGGGAAACTTTAAAGTCATGTTCTTATGATAAACACTGGGTGCATGGAGGTAAGGACACAGTAAACAGTGTCAGTCCCTCTCCCCTAACTTCTGAAGGGGAAAAACAAGGGAAGCCACTGCCTAAGGGCACCCTTACCCTCAATGGACACATTCAGAGCTAGACTCAGCTAGCTAGAACTAATTTGGACTGCTTCTTCAGAGGCAGTTTCTCTCCACTGACAAATTATGGAGATGTTGATGTTGACTGTGTTGATTGGGTCATTAAGTTATGCGTGAATGTGACTGGGTAAGTTTACAATTCCTAGTTGTACTCTTATCAAAACTTGACTGTTATGTGGCTAGTGGTCAGATGCTGGTAGCTGCCATGTGTGTCTCACCTGATTCAACAAAATAAACCTCTTTTCTAACTATTGTTTTAGAGACTCAAAGAGTTGGAAGGGACCTGAAAGGTCATCTAGTTCAATCCTCTGCCTGTAGCAGGAAATCCACCTAGAGAACATCTCCAGCAGGTGCTTAAAGGTTTCCAGTGAAGGAGGACTCATCATCTCCCTTGGCAATCTGTTCCACTGCTGAAGCACCCTTGCCATCAGGAATTTTTTCCTGATATCCAGTCAGAATCTCTTCTCCTGTAGTGTGTACCCATTTGATCTAGTTCTCGTTTGTACCTCTACTGATTGAAGCCGAGCAAGGGGTAAAAATTCCCCTACATTTCTTTACAAGGTCTGCATGCTCATAACTTGTACCTTCGGGTCTGATTCAGACAGTACTTCGACTATCCAACTCACGTTATTATTTTGCCTTAAGTTATGGGCATGTTCATAGCAAACACATCATGGCTTCAGTTTAACACAGGGGTGTCCAAACTTTTTGGCAGTAGGGCCACATCATCTCTCTGACACTGTGTCAGGGGCTAGGAAAAAAAGAGAGTTAATTTACATTTCCAATTTGAATACATTTACATAAATGAATACATTAGAGATGGAACTTATATGAACGAATGAAGGTCTTGCAATAGCACATGGCCTATACAAGGCCTTGCACAAAGCAGGGCCGGCCTTTCCTTTGCTGCCACTGCTGCATCACAGACATGAAACAGCCAGCAATGGAAGGAGCCCTCACCCCACTGCTCACACGAGAGGTCAAACAGTTGGCTGTTACGCTGAGAGCAGTTGCGTCGGGCCAGTATGGGCTCCAGCAAGTCTCCAGAGGGCCAGAGGCTTACTGGAGACTGGGGGCTCCCTGAGGATTGGAAGTCCTCGAGGGCTGC
This sequence comes from Tiliqua scincoides, assembly GCF_035046505.1. Lineage (NCBI taxonomy): Eukaryota > Metazoa > Chordata > Lepidosauria > Squamata > Scincidae > Tiliqua > Tiliqua scincoides. The sequence continues at coordinate 229,122,496 of NC_089823.1, forward strand.
AAGTGGCCCCAGGGCCAGGGTTTGGGCACCCCTGGTTTAACACATGGAGCTTAGGGGCACAGCCTTTTGCCACAAATGGTGCCTCTCCCCTTTCCACATGTTCTGAGACCTTTTTTTTCTTTTATTTATTTATTGCCTTACAGGGCTTAAGTTTCTTTTAATCTCTGTTGAGTTTTGCTATACTTTTTTTCCAGTCTGTCTTTCAAGCTCAGTTGCTTATTCCTTTTCCCAGCCTAACAAATGTCATGCTAGATTATACAGCTCGGCTACATCTGTTCTCCCTCTTGTTTTCTAGATATTGCATACATTGTACTTCACAGCATGAGTTCCCCAATCAAAATCCTGGCTATTGCTTCAGGACAAAATGTCACAGATGAAGAAATGGTCCCAGGCCAATATCATTATCACATCTCCTTGAACAAGCACCCTTAGTGCTCTTTGTGTCACTTCAACAAAGCCACAGCAAATGAGATACCAAATTTCTAGAACTTTCTGGCTATGTTTATACAAATAATTTTGAAAATAGCTTTATTGGTTTATTTTTCTAACAAATCTCAGGGAGAAGAGAAGATAATTAAGTGTTTTATTTCAAAAACCTGAAACTTTCCTTATACACAAAAGATGGAAAGTGTAACATATGATTACTGTAGCTTATTAGTTGAATTATACATTTATTTAGATTTATTCAAACTTCCCAAAAGACTCTGCATAATTAAAACATTTGGACTGAAATAGTCAATGGGATAAAATACTGTTTCTAGCAAATTTTGCATCAGGCCTTACAGATATGATTAAACTTTACTTGCTTACAGCCTAATCCTGAGCTGCCCAGTGTGCGGGACTGACCCGGCGCCAAAAACAGCTGCTGCGGTATCCTGTGTGCCCCGGGCAGCTGCTGCTGTCCCCTCAGGAGAAGGGGACTTTCATCCTCTTTCCCTGAGTAAGGGAAGCAGCCCCGTAATAGGGCTGCTACAGGGTTTTTCAAACTGGGGCGTCGCAACGCCCCAGCCTGTGGGCTCTGGCCTCTGCCCCCTTAAGAGGCGGGGGCAGCCTGGAGGCAGGGAGGAGGAATCGGCGTGATCCCCAGGATCGTGCCACTTGGGGGGGGCTGCAGGTACTTGGGTGCACTTACCCAAGCCTCCTGTAGCCTCCCTGGAGTGCGGAGAGCCCTGCGCGACCTTCTGCAGGGCTCCCTGCAGCAGTGAAAGAAAAAGCAGAGGGATCGCGCCCCGAGTCTGCTAAAGCAGTAGTGGAGTGCAACTGCTCCACTTTCGCTTCCACAGCTGCGGGGAGCCCTGCAGAAGGTCGCGCAGGGCTGCCTGCACCCTCGAGAGGCTGCAGGAGGCTTGGGTAAGTGCACCCAAGCCCCTGCAGCCCCCCTGAGCAATGCGATCCTGGGGATCATGCCGCTGCCTTCCCCCGCCTCTGCTGCCTCCCCCCCACTCCTGCAAGCACTTAGTGGCCCCCAGAGTTTGAGAACCACTGGCTACTTGATTCTACGGCAGCTCTTGAACTGGCACAGAATCAAAGAGTCCTGTCTTGGGCAGCACGACCCAACATGGGGTTCAGGATCCAGTGGAGCTGACTTCTGCCTGTCCCACCTCCCTCCTGCCCCACTCCCTCCTCCTGCCATGCCTCCTCCCTGCCCTCCGCCTGCCCTCTCCCCACCTTCCCCCACCCCAGAACGCCTACCCCATGCCCCCACTCACCTCTCTGCCACCCAGTGGTCTGGGTGACCACCGGGTGGCGGAATGTAGGCCCAGTGTCAGAGCTGGACCAGCACGGTCTAGTTCCAGCACTGGGCCAGCGGTAAGGGCTTGCAAATGTGCCTTACAACACATTTGCAACAGTGCATGCCAGGGGTAAACTGGTACGCAGGGCTCAGGACCAGGCCCTTACTTACTTACTTACTTACTTGATTTTATATCCGTCTTTCTCCCTGAAGGGCACCCAAGTCAGCTCACAATTGGAAATTAGGTCTGGGCTTACCTCCAGCAAGTCATAGTGGATTGTCAGGTGTGTTCTAGAAGCCACTCTCATTTATCATGATATTCCTGTGAGAAGCCAAATCCTCATATGACTTAAAATGTACAACTTAAAATGTAAGAATAGTGCTTTTCAAACTATCTGATGCGGTGGACCAGCGGTTTTTTTCCCCACAATGAACCAGGACCATCAAAAATGCAAGTGAGAAAGAGAGAGATTTTGAGATAGATTTGATTCTAGAATAGGGGAAGGCTACAAGTAAGAACAATGACAGCATGTATGGAACTATCTATGGATATGGAGAAAGTAATTTTAAAATTAAACTATTGTTTCTTTTCTGGAAATTTGCCATGGAACAGCAGCTGATAAGTAGCAGACAACAAATTTCAGTAGCACTGGCCTAGAATATCCCTCAGAATGATCTGCAATGAGCTTGGGTTCTAGCAGGAGTCCCTAGGCAAATGAATTGATGGGGAAGGATGCCTTGAAAACAGGAAGTCTGAAAAGCACTAGCCTGTGAGGTCTATATTTTTAACATCAGACGCTCACTGATACCTTTTCAGATGTTTTCTCAACTGAAGGTAGATACTTTCTCAATTGAAGTTAGATGTCAGAAGGACTCTTCATGCTGCTCAGAAATTCAAACTTGAAACGATTTCAAGATTTGGTTTATTTATTTTTTTAATAAAAAGTGTTTTGTTCACGGTCATTTAATTTCATTACATCCCCAGGGTGCCTATCTGATATTCAAGACAGTTTACCCCTGAAGGCTTAATATGACTTAAGTCAAGTCTTAAATGTTTAGGTACAATTGCTAGGAAACACTCTCACATGATATGCAGCCCTGAAACAAATAATCTCAGTTGCTATGTCAGTAGATTTTGGTTTTTTAAAGATATGGGTGGCTGCTGGTATCCTTTTCATTTCACTTGTTGTATGAAAAATATGAGAACTGGTAATATGACATGCCTTGGAGCCAAAGTACAGGGTTTAACTTGAGCGTAGATGTCACTATTGATAACAAAGCTGTATATACTGTATGTGTGTATATCTATATACACATATATTCCACAGTGACTAGCTAGCTTCTTCCATCTTTTCATAGTACCCTGCAGTTGTAATACTGGAGTTAAATTCTTATAGCAGACCTCACTTCCTGACCTCTCCACTTCTTGATCTACTCAGAAAATCATCCATATTTATGAAAGGAATAGAGAATCCAAGGGCTGGAGACTTTGAAAAGACTTGCATTCAAGGGAGAATTTAGTTTTCTAGCTAAACTTTTAAAAAATCAAGAATATAGTGGTTTTTGTCATTTTCAAGAACTGATTTTAACATTCTAGGGCCATTCCAATATCCCAAATTTTTGACAGTTCTGTTCCCATGCCATAAGAACATAGGAACAGCCCCACTGGATCATGCAACAGGCCCATCTAGTCCAGCTTCCTGTATCTCACAATGACCCACCAAATACCCCAGGAAACACAGACAACAAGAGATCTGCATTCTGGTGCCCTCCCCTGCATCTGGCATTCTGACATAACCCATTTCTAAAATCAGGAAGTTGCACATACACATGACCTGTAACCCATGATGGATTTTTCCTCCAGAAATTGTCCAATCCCCTTTTAAAGGCATCTAGTCCAGATGCTATCACCACATCCTGTGACACCAGGATGTCATCACCACACCCTGTGGCAAAGAGTTCCACAGACCAACCACACGCTGAGTAAAGAAATATTTTCTTTTGTCTGTCCTAACTCTCCCAAAACTCAAATTTAGTGAATGCCACTGTCTGCATCCTTGTGATATTTTAATCTAAATTAAATGTTAATTTAAATTTTATTTAATCTTTGCACCTCCAAATGTGTATGTATCAAAATAACTATGGTTGTAGCCTAGAAACTACAAAATCTATGATGCAGTGGGAACTGTGAGCTGCCTAACAAGGCAGTTTTACAAGGAAGGAGTGGCAGGTAAGGGAGGCAAACCTTCTCCTTCAATCCATGACATTAAATTGGATGGGGTGTCCCGTGTTCAAATCCCTGCTCTGCCATGATACGTATTCGATGCCAGGATCAAGGAAAGAGTGAAACAGCCAAACATGAAGAAGGTTGCTAGCACCTCCCCTCCCCTCCCTTATTGCTCCCCTCCGGCTACCCCAGATGCTCTTAATGCAGGGGTGGGCAGACTTTCAACTTCAGGAATCCTGGACCTTTAACAATTGTATAGAAGAGGAAATTTCTGCAGGTGCAGCTTGTTACCTCACAGATGACAAGCTGCACCTGCTGAAATTCTCTCTCCTACATTCTTGTTAAAGGTTCAGGATCCCTAAAGTTGAAAGCTTGCCCACCCCTGCTTAGAGAATTAATTAAAGAGTACAGGGTAAGTTTCAGAAGGTTTGGGGTGGTTAAGCTCTCTCCATCTTTTACCTTACCTGCAGAAGCGTCCACTGAAACAGTTTGATTGCTGGCACAAGTCTGCATTGACCCTGGAAGGTGCACCAGGCCTGGGAAGGGGGTCAGGATTTGGCGTGTGACCCCTCCCAGGCCTGATCCACTGTCTTCCATGCCCCCCCGCCACTGCCCTGTTCTTTCCACCCCTCCCCAATTCACCCACATCCCCCACCCTAGTCAACCCCCTCCTCCTCTCCCTCCACTCCCCTACATGGACTTACTTGCTTTGGCAGGTCTCCATGGATTCATTGGCATGTGGTAGGCTGTTCCAGCCTTCCCACCGGCATGCCTAGAATGCACATTGGCAGAGGGAGCTTTGCAATCTCCACTGACACAACACTAGTTGCACCAGCAGGGGACGGGGATAAGGTTAGGCTGTGTGTTTCATTATTTCAACAACATTTAGTATCAACTATCTTGAGCTTAATTGCGATGACTATTTTCTCTGAATCACTCTGTCCTGCACACACCCAATCCGCTTCAGGGCAGGCCAAAACTCCTGGCATGGCAAAGGGGGGGGGGAGAGAATCTTGAGGACACCTAATCTTGAGGACTTCTAAAAGGAACCTGCTGCTCAACTTCTAGGACTTTACTCATACAGCATAATGTGCTAGGATCATTAGATTATTTTTATGAGGCTTCGGGTCCCATTCCTTTCCGTATAGTAGGCTATTCTCCATCTAGCAATTAACAATATATCTTCTCTTGGGCGTCTGTAAAGAATTGCCTGCTCTTATTTAGGGCCCTGTAAAATCTCTAAAACTGATGGATGGTTTCAGCTTCATATAGTCTTCTCTTCCATACGCGCTCCCAAACATTCGTTTGCACCTTGAAAAGTCTTCCCCTCCTGCCCCGTTGTCCCTTTGTCACGTCCGCGTCATGATGTAATTGCCTATTTCTTGTGCCGCAATTGATTGCACCTAGTTCTTCAGGAAGTCCTTCAGGAAAAGCCATGAAATGAAGTGCCAGGAAGAGGAAAGCCGTCCACCAGCAGTTAAATCTTTGCTCTCATTTTTCCCATGAAAGACAGATGCAAAACAAGGGCAGCCACAGAAAAAAGTGCATCTTGCAAATGAAACCAGTCATCTAATTAGACAAATCTATTAAAAGTTTCTCCTTTTGGACAAGGAAGAATCTGTTGTTCTCTGTGGTACTTTGAGAATTAAGTTGCTGTCTTTCATTATCCCAAAGATTATTACTAGTCGGGTTCGTGCAAGTGCACTGAGCTAGAAAAGCAGAGATAATAGGTTATTATGGAAAAATTTGGCTTTGACATTTATATGATAAATTGGGAGTCAATTAGATGAAAAATACTCCATTAGATAAAGTGAGTGTACCAATTACTGCAGTAAAGAGCCACTGCTAATATAATTGAAATTTATAGAGTGTTGGACATAGCCCTCCAGGAGTAGATTGTATAAGTGATGAAGAGAGGCGTGTAAACATTTGAGTCCTTTGCCATTTTCAGACTGGTTGTGTTCCGTCCATATTGAGAGCCTGTGTTCCCAGATATGTTAAAAACTCAAGCTATAATTAGCTGTGAAAAAGCCTGGCAATTCTCTTTTTCTTTTTATAGTTTCTGCTTCAATTAGGTTGCATACACCACAACGAAATAGATCACACAAAGTACTACAAACAAGATCACAATGGGGCAAAACAGAAATATTACAATGACCGCAATGAACTCGCGTTCTTCTCATTTAACCTAAGAGAAAGCATATCACTAAGGCATGCCATCCATAGATATATTTTGATTACGGCTGTCGTTTGATTCAAGAAAACTGAGCTGGTTAGTAGTCAGAGTTTTAGTTGATTCAGGCTGCAACCCTAACCTCACTTTCCTGGGAGTAAGTCCCATTGAACACAATAGGACTTACTTCTGAGTAGCCCTGGTTAGGATTGTGCCCTAATTGATTCAATTCCCAGAAATTGTATAGGGGTAAAAACAAGAGTTCTGAAACAAGAAGTATGTTCTCTTTTTCAATGATGCATGTATAATCATTTCCACTTGGATGCAAATCTGTCGTGACTTCTATAAATTTGACCAAAAAAACTCCACACCCTATTTCAAGTTTACCTTCAAGAAGAGTTCGGCAATTCTCCGTACGCCTAAGATCACAATCCTAACCAGTAGCCAGGAGTGTCATGAAAGTGCCATTAAAACACTTTTGCACCACCAGGAAAGGTGAGCTTGCGTTGGCCTAGATCGACCAACGCAGGGGTCTGGGGAGGGCGTGGAGGAGGTGGGGAGGAGGCAGGAGGGAGGCTTTCTAGGGTAGGCGGAGGGTGGGCGGGGGGCATTCCCAGGGGTGGGCAGGCGGGGAGTAGGAGGCGGGGCCAGGATCTGACGGTTATGCTGGATTCTAACCCCGTTCCTGGGCAGCCTGGGCCAACCCAGGGCTGCTTGGATTTGTGCCACCTCCAGAGCCCAATTGTGGCTGCAATGGCTCTCCAAGGTAAGGGGGAACCTCTTGCCCCAGGCTTAGCCACTAAGCACCGGAAGCTGGCCTGCTGGTTCCAGCACAAGTTAGGATTGTACTGTAAATCCAGCAAGCGGATAAAGCAGCGATTTTCAGAGCTTTTTCCTCTCATGGCACACTGACCTCTTTAGTCTCCCTGATCTTCACCTCTTGAGATGTCACTTCTGGATTCCATGAAACTCTTCTGGGTTCTGGGGAAGTATTCCACACACACCCTAAATGGAAAGGCCAAAAATATTTTCCTGAAAAGTAAACAAAATTATACATAGCAATAATCGCAGTATGTTGTGGAATCCATGACTTAGCTAGAAATATAGATGTTCTGAACCCAGCAGCAGTGAGTGAGTGTTGGCCCCCATCCTCACTATGTGGCATTTTTATTTACTGTAAACCTTGTTAACTCTATTGATGTACTCAGTATGCATAACAAAATATACCCTTCAGAAAAGTCTAAACAACACCATGCTTTCTCAGCAAAGTGTTCATAAGAACATAAGAAGAGCCCTACTGGATCAGGCCAAAGGCCCATCTAGTCCAGCTTCCTGTATCTCACAGTGGCCCACCATCTTGCAATCCTGCTGACTACGCCAATTTGTCCCGCCCGAACACTTTTCCATCTCCCAATGCCCACTTTTGGCTAATTAACACCCTCTCTTATCTCTAGAAAGAACAGCTGTGGTGTGCAAAGAAATGAACACAACTCCTTATCGGTTGAGCAATTAACAAGAATTTATTGCTACAAACACAGACACTCCCTGCAAGTCCTCTTGTCCAGAGGCTTTCCCTCCCCAAAACTCCACTTAACTCAGTGGGTAAAGGTCTGAAGCCTCCAGTCCAAGTCCACGGTCTAATCTCCAAAGCACAGTCCAGTCTTCTGCAGCAAAGTCCCTCCTCTCCAGCAGTGTCTCCTCCAGCAGGGTCCTGGCAGTCCTCTCTTCTGTGTCCTCCAGCAGAGTCCTGGCAGTCCCCTTCTCCTGTAGGTCTGGGTCAGAAAGCCTCTTGGTTAGGTAGCCCTCTTGGTCTGGGCTCTGCTCCTTCTGAAGCTGCCTTTTATCCTTGGATGTCCCATTATCCAAAACGCAACTCAGCTGTGAGCTACCTTGTTAGCCCCTTGTTAAGTCCAAATTAGGCTCAGGTGAGCCATCCCTTCAGTCCATGTCCATTCAAAGTCCTATCAAGGTCAAATGAAGCTCAGGTGTCCCTCAGAGTCTCCATTGGTCTTGACTGATTACAGCTGTGGAGCCAGCCCTGCCCTTCCCAGAGCTGTCAAACAGCTGTCAAAACATGGAATCGCTGTCAACACCACATCATCCACTGATGATCTTCTGATCTTCCATTACACCCACCAAATGCCCCAGGGAGCATACAAGACACAACCTGCATCCCGGTGCCTTCCCCTGTTCCCTCAAGGCAGGAAAACCAAAAACATAAAAGCAAGATTTCATTTCATACCGTGGGCCTCATAGCATTCATGGCACCAGGTGAGGGCTGGAAGTGATGTCACTGACGTCACTGAGTAGGTGATGATCAGAAATAAGCACTTTGTTCTCACGTAGGAACTCATGAACCACAAATGACAGAAGGAAAATATGCAAATCTTGTTAAAATCTTCAAGATATAGGATTGCCCACATCTCATGCAGGCCACTCTTTTGGCAGTGCCACTTCTGCCAAGGCATCATCTTGCAGCTCAGCAGTTGAGAGGTGCTCTGTGAAATGACACCTCAGCAGGGGCAGCACTGCTGAAAGGGTAGCACACATGATACTGGGGCACACCCAGTGCCTTGGCAGCATCTCCCTTCTCTCTCTTTCTCATCCCTCTTGGTCTGCCTCTTCCCCCATACCATTCCACACTTTCTGAGGCCTCCTTCTCTCTCTCTCTCTCTCCCAGCACTTTGGCAGAAGCAGCACTGCTGAAAGGGTGTTGCTAGGAGATTCCAATTATCACACAGGCCACCCTTTCAGCAGCGCCACTTCTGCTGAGGCATCACTTTGCAGCTCAGCAGCTGAGAGAGCCCAATTATCACGTGGACCAGATAAAGAGCTTTCAGGGGCCATTTGCAGCCTGTTTTGACACCTCTGGTATAGGCATTACTCATCATTGCGGGAATATCCAAGGAAGTCTCAAATGCTGTCAAGGTAGATGCTAGAAGGTTACATCCCTAGAACTGGTGTTCCACATTTCAAGCCAAAGACAATTTTAACCATGCCTTTTGGTTGCTATTTGCCAACACCCAGCATTCAGTGACCTTAATTACTACCAGTTGTTCATCATGGAGAATATACGAATACCAGGTCAGAAATACTTCTGCCAACCAAGTTAATGTTGCTTAAAAGGATCTATAATTTTTTATATTGTTGTCACAGCATCAGAGTGACTGGAGAATTTGAGAAATATGACTTGGGGGTCCCAAAAGGTATTAGGGCTGCAGGTTAGGAAGAAATTAAATTCCATTTTCTCTTGTGCTATATTAAGAAAGAAGGAAAAGCTGCATGTTATTCACTTAGGGCTGGATTTATAGCCCAGCGCCAAATATAAAGAAGAAATAATGCAAAGGCACAAGAATCTCATTGGTCTTTAAGAGTCCGTTTGTTGAATTTGTCCTCTGGATGGACGGATGAACACACACACCACACACACACTCCAGTAACTAGAAATGGGGTTTATTGCATGATGGTTGTCTTTTGAGATAAGAGCTTAAAAGCCAAGGACTTGCTTCCAGTCTGTTGACATTAAATCCCATGATGCTTTTCCTAACGGCGGCATTAATGGCTAACATTTTCCCTTCCCTCACACTGTTGTGCACCCATCTGGCCCATCTGATTTAATATTTTATAGCTTGAAAAGTCACATTGGGATCGCTGCAGAGGAAAAAGGCTGCCTGATGTGTACAAAATGAAGAAACTCAGTCCTAACTATTTCCAGTGACCAACTAAGGCCTGGAGTCTCAGGGTGAGTGGAGTATACCAAACCCCTTGATTTTTGATCAACAGTTGCCCTTTTGGACAGGCAGAGCATATCAAAAGTAGGCAATGACCTCAGACACTGATTTTTCAAGGGGAGCAGCTTCCGAACATTGAAACCATGAACTCCATGACAAGCCTAAAAAAAAAAAAATCCCCAGAGCAGCTCCTGAGGTTTAGTGATCAAAGTGGAACCCTAACAAAGCACACTGGAAGAACCCATTCAGAGGCTGTGCTAGATAGGTAGCCTGGAAGAACTTGGCTCAGAGAAATTCCCTAGTCCGGGTAGCCCTAAATAATTATTCATTGGAGGAAGTGGACTCTCAACCATGTGAAAGCTTCTGCCAAAATAAGTTGGTTAATCTTTCAGGTGCCGCGCCCCCTGCACCTCTCTAGCAATGCCACTGCACCCACCTGCGTCCCATGTAACTAGCATAAGGTCTCCACCGGCTCCATCCCCAGCCACAAGACGACTCTCCAAAAGGACTGTCACCTATTTAAAGAAATCTTGGTTGATCCAATAATTGTATGAGTTCTAGTTGATTGATTGAACCATCAGTTACATCTGCATGACTTTGCAGTGGTCTGAATTTAAAAAACACACATTTTTTGTTTTTTAGATGATATAGTCATGGATCATAGCAGGCAGGGTCTCCAAAGAAGCAATCCTTCCCCTTGTCTCACACACAGGAGGGAATGTCGCTTTTAAGATGGCCCTTGTCATGAGCAGTTTTAACCAAAATTTATATTAAAATTAATTCAGCTAAAATCTGCATTCTGATTAATTGGGGGCACTTTTTTAAACCACTCAAGATGTCTTAATTGATTTCTCTCAGTGATTCATGGCCAAATGCTACAGCTTTGCCTTTTAGCTAAAGGTTATAGATAGTGTCATGTTATTCAAACTACTCCAGGATTTTCACTCAACCAGTGACAGCAGAGCATCCCAAAGGGTTACTATGTGTTGATTTAAAACAAAGTTGGAGCCTGAGCAGGGCCACAGGGTGGTAGCCAGGGCAGAAGTTTTTTTTTTTTAAAAACGAGTCTATTAATGTGTTTTAAAAGAGTCCATAAATGTATAAAAATACAATAAAAGCAGCAATAGCGGGATGTGAAAAAGTCCTCAACCAGTGATTCCATAACTTATCTTGGTCATGACACCCACACAGACTCTTCTCTCCGGCTGAGCCAAGAGCTGCCATCTTGGATCTCACAAAATCTCATGAGATGCAAGATGGCAGTACCCAAATCTTGTGAGATTTGGTAAGATCCAAGACGGTGATGCCCAAGTCTTGTAAGATTTGGTGAGATCCAAGATGGAGATGCCCACATCTTGTGAGATTTGGTGAGATCCAAGGTGGCGGGCAGTGGCGCAGCTAAGGGGGTGCAGGGGGTAGCAGTTGCACCGGGCATCAAGCTTTAGGGGGGGCAACAAGCTGAACTTGACACTAGTGACCAAAATTGTGAAAATCTTGGTATGTATGAACAATACCACCATGTTATACATCATTGGAAAGGTAATTTAATGCTGAATACAATGAAGCAAACTGCTGCATTGGAATATCTGTATTCTATCAAACGTTATGGTCAATTAACCAGAAAATAAAAAGCCTTATGGAACAAAAAGTGGATTTTCTTAACTCAAAACTGACCTATGAGACTGATTGTTCTGAGAGCCAATACGTGTTATCATGATAAAGCATGAAACCAATAAGGTGATAATATGAGTCAGCTCACATTTCCATGTATCATAATATAGTTACTCCTGCTAACGGGGTAAAAAGGCACTTTTTCAAGTGGTGTCCATCTTATATTTAGTAGGGGGAGAATAACCATCTCTCTTCACTCCAGCACAGTGTCTCGAACCAATCAGGGGCACATGTTTTATTTATTTACTTAATTAAATTTGATTTGGTCTGGCGGGGGGGGTGGGTGTTACAAATCTTCTTTGACCCCAGGTAGCAGATAGATGCCTTAGTTATGCCACTGACTGTGGGGAGGCATCAGAGCAAGTGGGTGGCAAGCTGCTGGGGGGAGGAGGCAGGTTTCCCCCCAATTTTCACTTTTTAAAAAGCTCAGGCATGACATCACTTCTGGTTGTGACATCACTTCTGGGGCAACATTTTAAGCTTGGCACCGGGCTACATGATCATTAGCTACACCACTGGTGGTGGTGCCCAAGTCTTGTGGGATTTGGACACTGCCATCTTGGATCTCACCAAATCTCACATGATCCAATGGCAGTACTGGGGGGACAGCTAGGAAGGGCAAGCAGGAACATCCTGCTGTCCCCCTGTGAGAGGCCTGTGAGAGGCCATGATGCCTAAGGCAGTGGTTCTCGAACTTTTCCAGCTCGCGCCTCCCCTGATCCTTGTACCCATTGGCCACGGCTTCCCATTACAACACCTCACCTCAGTTACCCCCAAAATGGGGGTGAAGGTGTTATAATTATACACTAGAAACAAGGCTGCCAGCACTCTGAGGCTGCAATCCTAACCGCATTTACCTGAGAGTAAGCTCCATTGAACAAAATAGGACTTACTTCTGAGTAGACCTGGTTAGGATTGTGCCCTGAGTTTGTTAGCAGCACACCTGGAGGGTTTTGGAAAGGTGGGGAAGTGTTGAATCTGCTGGGGGAGGGGAAGACTTTGTTATGTGTGTATCTGCTAATTGCAAACTGATGCAAACTGAGACCCAGAGACTGTTGGGCTGGAATCCTAACCCCACTTTCCTGAGAGTAAGTCCCATTGAACACAATAGAACTTACTTCTGAGTAGACCTAGCTAGGATTGTGCCTTTTGTCTTACAATAGCAGACAATAGAGGACTCCCCCCCCCCCTTAAAAGGAGGCAGGAAGAAAAAGGGGAATGGCTAAAAAGGAATGGGGATTTTTATTTTTAATCAATTTTTTGGAGACAAAGCCATCAAGAGTGGCTTTTTTTTCTTTTTTGAAGGGGGGAAGAGAAAGGTGAAGATCCTGGGTAAAGCTGACACAGACCCCAAGCCTATGTAGGTCTACTCAGAAGTAAGCCCCATTTGAGTCAATGGGGCTTACTCCCAGGAAAGTGTGGAAAAGATTGCAGCCACATACAGCAAGATTACAACTCACCCCAAAGTAGACGGGGGCTGCTCACACACATACACCCAGCATGCAAATGCCCCAGGCAAGATGGAGGGATGCAGGCTGGGGCATTTGGACACCCCCCCACTAGGAGCAGAGGAAAGTGCTGCACTGCCTGTACTTACTCTTCCTTCCCAGTTTGAAGCCTGCCAGGAGCGCCCCTGTGCTGATGAGATGCAGCACCTCCACACTCTTCTCTCCTCCAGACTTGACCAATCCCAGGATGCCCAGGGCGAGGGCCCACTGGGAAATGTAGTCCTTGGGGCAAGGGTGCACATGGAGAGAGCTCCATGATGAGATGCGGCACCTCTGCCTGCCCAGCCAACCTTCTCTTCCACCTCCCCCCACCATATTTCACACTGCCCCACCCACCTCACCTCACGCTGCCCCACCCACCTCAGCCTCGGAAAAGCAGCAAGTCAGGAGGCAGCCAGTGCAGCTGAACAGAGCTCAGCAGCAGAGCACAGATTGAATACCTCAGCCCTAATGCTTTGCAGCTCACACTTTATGTACCCCTGTCCTAGACTGTCCTCTATTGAAACTACATTGTATAAGGAATGTCCGACCTGGATTGCACCCAAAGGGGTGCTCACATACTTGCCTCAGTGCACAAAATCTGCTTCCCAGCAAAACCTCTTAGAAATTTGTGATACAAAAACTCTCACTTAGAAGTGTACTTTTCCAGCTCATTCATTTAAGTGTAGAAGCAGAACTTCTACACTTAAATATTTCACTTTTTTATAACTTCTATACTTCTGTCTTTCACTTCTGTGTTTCACTGTACTTCCCTATTTACCATATCAATCTTCAGTATTATCTACCAGCTGATTCTCCCCCTGAACTACCCGCTCCCTTCAGATAAAGCCACACAGTATAGCATCGGCTAGTCTGTGTAACAGACCTCTCCAGTTTGCTTGACGTTCCTATGCAATTTAAGCCATGAAAATCTATTAGCAGTTCCCTTCCAGATCATAAAGCCTGCCCAATAGGATACCTATTTCACAAGGTCAAAATGGCAGCATCTCAAGGCGATAATTTCAGCTACATCACAGAGACAGGGCTTGCACAGAATTTCCTGCCTAGCAAGTCGTACGATGTATGAATTATGTTACTTGGGGCTACGTGTTTCTACGTTCTGGAGCCACTACTGCAAGCACATTATAAGAGCCCCACATGGCGCTATCGTTTTAAATCCCACATTGTCAGACAATAGTGTGTCTTCCTCCACCTCCACAGGTCACGGGCCTGAATCTCTCTTCCAGCATTTTAATTGAGTATATCAAGAACGTATACTCATTTTAACAGAGGATATCACAGCTACAATTAAATGACAGAGGCTTTTCTCAGTGCCAGCAGAGCAGGTTGACGTCAACAGAGGCAATGCGACTCTAATGTGTTTCACTAGGTGAAATAGCACTAGTGTAGTCTTGCCTCTAACCTTCTTCTCAAAGTTGTTAATTGAGAATGGAAGGGGCAGGCATACTTTGACTTCCATCATTTTGCTCTTCCAATTGCTTTCAATTATAACTACATTTCAGATTTGGTCCACTTGCTTTCCTCTTTTGTCCAATTCCATCCAACCATCCACAATGTTCATCAATGTTCTTATGTTTGTTTTTTATTTTATTTCAGTTTATTTAGGTTTTTCATGCATTTGCATACATTAAATAGTCAGTTACAGGTTGTTGGCAACCTTCAGTCTCGAAAGACTATGGTATCACGCTCTGAAAGGTGGTTCTGGAACAGCATCTAGTGTGGCTGAAAAGGCCAATTCGGGAGTGACAATCCCTTCCACACCGGGAGCAAGTGCAGTCTGTCCTTGGTCTGTCTCCCTGGCTATGGGCCTTCCTTCTTTGCCTCAGACTGTTGGCCAAATGTCTCTTCAAACTGGGAAAGGCCATGCTGCACAGCCTGCCTCCAAGCGGGTCGCTCAGAGGCCAGGGTTTCCCACTTGTTGAGGTCCACTCCTAAGGCCTTCAGATCCCTCTTGCAGATGTCCTTGTATTGCAGCTGTGGTCTACCTGTAGGGCGCTTTCCTTGCACGGGTTCTCCATAGAGGAGAAGTCTTAGTATTCACAGGGTGTTTATTCCCAGACCCACCCACTCCCCGCAAATAATGAAATCTCATTCCAGTCATGTTCAGAGCCTTTCTGAGGCCAGAAGAGGCCTCATGTGACCTCTACAGGCGTCAGAAAGGCTCCTGGATACCACCAGAGAGCATCTCTAGTGGCGTCTGAGAGCTCAGGTCTGGCTTCCACCATGGGTTTGGAACCCGCGGTTACTTAAAACTGCAGGTTCCAAAACAATGATTAGGGAGTCCAGACCTTTATTTATGTTTTTCACTGGCCAAAATAAATAGACTTGTTCTTGAGGAAACCATGCTGGCTCTTAGCAAACACTGTCCTCCTTTCTAAAAGCTCACAGAGACCACTTAATGGTTTGCTCCAGTACATTCTTGAGGTTTCAACTCAAGCTGACCAGTCAATAGTTGCCTGGGTTGTCTTTTTTCCCCCTTTCTTGAAGACAGGGCCCACATCCACTGGCCTCCAGTCTCCTGGCTCTTCCCCAATTCTCCGAGAGTTCTCACAGGTTATAGACAGAGGCTCTAAGATAACACTTGCCAGATCTTTGAGCACCCTTAGATGACACTCATCCTGCTGTGAAGAGTTCATTCATTTAGAGCAACTAACTGATCCAGAGCCACTTCCTTATCTATCTTATCCATAGCTTCCTCTGTTGCTTTCTCACTAGGTCAAACAGAATCTCCTAGGAGAAGGCAGAGGCAGCGGAGGAGTTGAGCAGTTCTGCCTTCTCTCCATTGCCCACCCTCATTCTGCCATCCTCCTCACTCAGCAGACCTGCTGCTTCCTCATTTTTCATCCTGTGCCAATCACATCCTGTGCCATAACACCTCCCTCACTTACCTAAGCTCATCCTGAGCTTTAGCCTGCCTGACTCTCAACTTACACTTAAACTAAGTATGTAGTGCAGCATTGGGTTTTACAACCAAGTACAGTCAGCGGCGTAGCTAGAGGGGGTGCAAAGCACTAAGTTTTGCAAGAAGCTACACCACTGAGTACAGTCACAAGTGTGAAGCAAAGCCACTAATGCAACACTTGGAATGTCATGCATAGGAATGTTGGCATTATTCTTCTGGTCTCTGTTTTCTTTCCACCCCCCTGGAGAAATGCAGAGAGTGAACCAATCAGGCATACTGGGAATACATTCCAATGCACCTTGCCTGGGTCTTCCACTACTTCCTACATACAGTAGTGAATGAAACCATTTGCTAGGGCCATCCCATCCACATGGAGGTTATCATCAGCAAGCATCAATCTCTGAACCAGCCCAAATAGATCAATTTGATGTCAGCATGTGTAGATGTATTTTTGAGGTATGCTCTTGATAATGTAGTATCTGAACTCAATTTGTATACATCTCTGCAAGGAAGCAAGGGAAATCTAAACTAATTGGGAAAATCATCCAACTAACAAATCAACCAAAAGAGTATAGTAAAGAGATGTTTGCTGGAGGGGAAAAATCAACCAACCGTATTAAAATGATTAAGTTGGTACTTAGCAGCTGTTCAGAGAGCCGCACGCAAGCTAGATGCATCCGCGGTGGTAGTGAAAGCAAAACTGCAGATAAGAAATGCTGTGTGGAAATAAACACCTGGGTACAGTTTCTAGTGAGATGATACACAGTGTGGCCTGTGTATCAACTCAATTCTGTACCAACAGCTATTGGGAGAGGGGAGAGAAGACAGAATCAAATGTGACATCTCCTTAAGTACTGATGAGCCCAATCAGAAGAAAAATTAATACTGATTTCATAAGGCATTGCAGATTTGAATGTCTTCAGCCAGGCTGAGAACATCTAAAAGCAGCCGTGAGGAGCAAAGAGGTTGGTAGAAGTGTATTTGAATGGTGGGTAATAGTTACCACCAAAGTCTACATGTGGACAAGAACATTCAAGCCATGTTATGACTACAAAACCCATGGTGCAGCGCAGCAGTGGGTGAAAACACAAATGTATCCAGACAAGTGAGCCCTTTATCGGCAGCGAACAACTCATGAAGAAATGTACTTGTAAATAAAGCCAGTCAAATGTCAAAGATGTAGACAAACTTTTTAGAGAACACTTACTGCTGCAGGGGGGATAAAAATTAAGCTTGAAACTCCTTGAAATTCCAATGCTGCCTGTAAAGTGTGGTTGGAAGCATGTATGTGTAGGTTGCATACATAGATTTTACAGGCATGTGCAAACATTTCTTTAAAATTCGTACATCCTACCTTCCAATAAAACAATTTCAAGGTGCTCTATAATACATGATTAATATAAAACATACTACCAGCAGCATATCTAGAGGGGAAGAAAGCACTAAGTCATGAAAGGAGCCTCCCCTCAGTGTGCAAGTCTGCGTTTTGCTCCCACTGCCTGGAATGGCTCCAAAGAGGAGGGAGAGGGGCCACTTGCATACTGCAGGAAAGCTCCCTGCAAGACTTAGTGCTTTGCACCCCCTCTAGCTAAACTACTGATAACTACTAACAATTAAACTAAAATTCCTCAGCAACAACCACTTCAAGGAGGATCAGAAAGTCAATCTGTAAACCACTAAAAGCCTGAGAAAAAAGAATATTCACCTAAGATATTGTAACTGTGTTGCAGTCATGAATGCTGTCATTCTTACAGTGCAAACCTACTCAAAAATAAGTCCCATTGTGTCAATAGAGTTTACTCCCAGGAAAGTATATATAGGATTGCAAGCCCAAATAAGATTCTGATAGTCCTGAATAGGAGCCTCTATTGGGCTCATCAGGAGCCTGCACACATTTGAGAGGAGGGGTGATGGTGTAGATCAGCGATTTTCAACATCTTTCTTCTCACGGTGTACTGACCTTTGTGTTCGTCTCGTAGTACACTGATCTCTATGGTCTTCACATGGTCCATAAAAGGTCTTCGCCTTTTCTGATGTCACTTCTAACTTCCAGGAGATTCTTCTGGTTCCACAGCTCTGTTTGTAGGGCAACTGTCAGTAGTAACAAGTAGTTCCATCCGTCAAAAAACATATTCAAAACTTCACACTCCAGAAATGACAGCAGTAAAATGATGGCATCAAACAGCCAGCTGAGGAACGACAACTGCCAGTACCAAAAGCCAATCGCTCTTGGTGGTGTGATGATAAGGACTCTGCCCAGTATGGATACAGAAGAGGAGTATCAGGGGTCTACCAAAGTCACATTGGTGAGGACCCCCCAGAATCTGATGGCAATTGCTAGTTTTGGAAGATTCCCGGCCCAGCCAAAAGTTTCCGATGGAGACATATCCCACATAACTGCTCGGTAGGGGAAAAACACAGGAGAGAAATGTAATAGGAAGACTATGGTGCTCTATGGTGCTGCCTGAGAGCCATTTTTCTCCTCAACCATGGCTGTCTACAAAATTTTTTGGAACAGATGTTAAGGAGCAGCAATTCTCTCTGTTTCCACCAAGACCACCATATGTTCAAGGGCTTGGAGCATGTCAGAGCTGAAACATAAAAACAATTCTTAGACATTGTTACCCAGCGCAGTTAGATAATACCTTTAGGCCTATAACATGCAAGCAATAAGATACCTTAACCCCCAACATCAGTGAAAAATTCCAATCCATTAATGTATATTATTATTATTATTATTATTATTATTATTATTATTATTATTATTATTATTATTATTATTATTGGCTCAGCAGGAAGATCATTTTATACAACTTTATTGGAAAACAGTTGAAAAATTACAGGTAAATATATCTCTTCCTTGAGCTGGCAGGATGTGTCTCTTGCTTTAAAATATAGTGTTCCCAGTTTACTTATTACCTTGTGCTGGGATGTGCCTGTTAAGGAGAAATATTGCTAGGGAATCCACTTCTCATTTAAACAAATGCTATTAAACTTGAGTGAGAAGATACTAAGGAGGCTTCCAAAAGACTTCCATGACCGCACTAAATCAAAGCTAATGGCTTGAGATAAAGAAACTGTGGAGCTGGTCTTCTGTACTTTGTCAGTATTAATATTTTAAGTAACAAGCCTTCTCTCTCTCTCTCTCTCTCACCATCAGAGCCATTTGGGGCAGCGACAGCAATCCTTGTGTGTTGCCCTTGCTGCGCCGAATGGCTCCAACAGCGGGTAGTAGGCTTACTCAGCTTGTTGCGTGCCTGCCACACTACCACTCCCCCCCTCCAGCTCCTTCCTGTCACCATAACACTCTCCCTGCCAAGCCCCCCCCCCCACAGCTCCAAAATACACTCTCCCCCAGACCTGCCCTTTCGATACTGGTCTAGTGACAGGAGGAGAAGCAGCAGTAGCAGAAGAACAAAAGAAAACCCCTGCTGGATCAGGTCAATCTACTCCAGCATCCTGTTTTACATTGTGGCCCACCAGCTGCTTTTCACAAGCTGGAAAGAAGGTATACTATTCTCCCATTGCTCCCTTGCAACTGCTGCTCAGGGGCATATTGTCCCTGCATCTGGGAGTAGCACACAGTGGTCATGAGTAATACCCTGTCCTCTATGAATTTGTCGAATCCCCTTTGAAAGCCATCCAAGCAATTGGCCATCACCATATCCTGTGGCAATGAATTCCACAGACTAATGACATGGTGTGTGTGTGTGTGTGAACCACCTCTTGTTGTCCATCTTAAACCTCCCGCCAATTTGTTTCAATAAATAATCACTGGTTCTAGCATGATGAGAGAAGGAGGAATAACTTCTGTCTATCTACCTGATGCTGTGATCAGGGTTCCCACTAAGCTGCGTAGCCCAAAGCAAGGAACCACCCAGCACAGAGCTCAGCAGCCTGGAATCCAAACTGGGGGGAAAATTTGGAAGCATGTCTATTGTAACCCCCCCTATATGCAAGGGACTTGCAGCGGCCCAAGTACGGATCTGAATCGTGACCACAGAAAATTATCAATATGTTAATAATGCTATCCTATCCCTGGTTGCCATAAGAAAGTTTGAATAAAAAATATCTTGCTTCTGGAGGATATAGGGGCTCAGGCTAGGAAAATCTCTAGACAAACAAAATTCCAGGATTGATGGAGCCTCTCTGCATATTCTTACAGACCTGGTTTGACACATAGCTGGCATACTCGAAAGCCTCTCTTGAACCACATTTAGTACTCCAGAAAAAAAAAGATCTGGTCTGCCTCCAGCCTAGTATGGGTCCACCTTCATCAGCAGCAGGTTTGCAACCTGCAGATTTGACTCACCGCAGATCACAGGCTTACAATGGAGTGTCTCAAAACATCTCCAGACACAACTGGAAGGCACGTCCAGTCACATCTAGTTGTCCTCTATTGACCCCAACAAGTCCTACAAAATTGAGGGTCAGAAAAGTTTTTCCCAAACTTTATGGTGGTTTGATATGAATTTGGGGTGCCGATTCCAAAAATGGCATCCGTTTTGCCCTATCACGTCTAGTTTTGGAGATATAGTATAGCCTCATTAGTGAATGGTTCAAGCAGCTTCCTCATGAGGAAGCCATGGTGTAGGCTTCCTCATGAGGAAGCTGCTTGAACCATTCACTAAAGAGGCTATGCCATGTCTCCAAAAGGAGACGTGATAGGGCAAAACGGATGCCATTTTTGGAATCGGCACCCCAAATATACCCAGGAATTGGTGTAGCGTTTGAGCAAAATGTGTGTTGGCCTGTGGTATCTGCAGGTTTAGATATTCGTGGGCGTCCAAGAATGGTTCTCCCCCATGGATACTTCCCCAACCTTTATACAGCTTTGTCCTTTTACCTTCCTTAACATAGGGTGCAATCCTAACCCACTTTCCAGCACTGACATAAGGGCAGTGCAGCTCCTAGGTAAGGAAACAAACATTCCCTTACTTTGAGGAGGCCTCTGTGAGTGCCCCCCAACTGCAGGATTCAGCACATGTCCCATTGGCACAGCTATGCCAGAGCTGGAAAGTGGGTTAGGATTTGGGCCGAAATGCCTCCATTTCCCGGTATTTAGCAAGTTTGGAATACGGCTGTCCTCCATTTCTCATCTGAATGCCACTGTGTCTCCAAGCATGCGATGCGCTAATGGCACAGGCAGTTTACTCTATGTGGCCTGTAAACTAATTAAAGCAACATGAAGTGCTAATGCTTTACAGAACACAAAGTAATAATGTCAGGGATGAAGTGTCCTCGGGAGACATTTCACGTAGAACGGAAAATGAAGGCCCTAATGAAACAAAATGAAATGAGTCTCCTTCAAATTCTCAGATCTCAGGTTGAAGTATTTACTTCCCTTTGATGAATATTTGAATTCAGCTTTTGTGCCATTTGGGAACAGTGAATAATTCACTTCAGCAACTTCCAAGGCATATTTCATTAGCTTTGGACAACTTGTGCTAAAAATGAAGGAGACTCTTGCTTTCCACTTGTTAGCACAGCCTGGAAAGGCCACTGAAGACAAAGTCTCTAGTGTCACAGCACTTGTCAGACCCACTGGCCTTCCTCACCCTACCAGCCAGATATTGGTGAACTCCTTACAAAAGATAAAGGTTACTCTGTGATGGTTAGGAGCTTGCACCATGATTGCTCTGTAAAGGCTATACAGACCAATGACACACTGTGGTGGTGTTGTTTCATGTCCACTGATCTTGGTTGCAGTCAACAGGTAAATCAGGTCAGGGGAGGTTCACTTTCAGACAGGCATGTCCTTTGGAAGATCAGGCATGGATTTCCTGAGAGTGGGTGTGCCTGGTGCTCTCTATTCAGGTCAATTCTTTTCTCCATGATCCCTTCCAGTTTTAACGTGGGTTGAATTGATGCCCTGGTCCTGCCACTCAAAAGGAGCTAATGTCCAACTTGATCAATTCCAGCCATGCTGTGATTTCTATAGGCCAGTGGCACCCAAACTTATGGGTCATGACACCCCTGCAGCTCCTTCTCCCCGACTCAGCTTGACACCACCATCTTGGATCTCATGCGATCCACAATGGTGGCACCTAAAGCTTACAAGATTTGTGAGATCCAACATGGTGGTGTCCAGAGGAACAGGTAGGAGGGGCCACCATTAATGTCACCATTAATGTTTGAAATTATGCAGGGGATGGACAGAGTGGATAGGGAGATGCTCTTTACACTCTCACATAATACCAGAACCAGGGG
This sequence comes from Tiliqua scincoides, assembly GCF_035046505.1. NCBI lineage: Eukaryota > Metazoa > Chordata > Lepidosauria > Squamata > Scincidae > Tiliqua > Tiliqua scincoides. The sequence goes on from NC_089823.1 coordinate 229,144,650, forward strand.
ACATCCACTAAAATTGAGTGTTGGGCGGGTTAGGACAGACAAAAGAAAATATTTCTTTACTCAGCGCGTGGTCAGTCTGTGGAACTCCTTGTCACAGGATGTGGTGCTGGCGTCTAGCCTAGACGCCTTTAAAAGGGGATTGGACGAGTTTCTGGAGGAAAAATCCATTATGGGGTACAAGCCATGATGTGTATGCGCAACCTCCTGATTTTAAGAATGGGTTAAGTCAGAATGCCAGATGTAGGGGAGAGCACCAGGACGAGGTCTCTTGTTATCTGGTGTGCTCCCTGGGGCATTTGGTGGGCCGCTGTGAGATACAGGAAGCTGGACTAGATGGGCCTATGGCCTGATCCAGTGGGGCTGTTCTTATGTTCTTATGTTCTTATGTCCTGTGGCACCCCTGCCGCAACACCCTAAGACGTATGACACACACTTTGGGAATCCCTGTTATAGGTATAACTGATCAAGCCAGAGGTGTTAGCTAGCCCTGAGCAGGGGCATCAAGGTTTTGTCCTCGGCCCTATGCCCTGTTATTGGAATTCCCAGGCTCTCAGCATCAGACAGCTGTATTTTGAAGCACGTTACAACCACACACAGGAATTATAAACTTTCCATAGTCAGCACTGCTATTAAAATGTCATCTGGGGTGGGGAAGGGTAGAGGGGACAGTCTGTTCTCTACCAATGAGACCCCAGCCTGGGGTTTTCTCAGGTCTCTTAGCAACATGGAAAACATACATCCCACACATCAAAGCACAGTCTTGGTCCTAAAGCAGGTTGCAGCTTGAATGACCCTGTCTATCATCTGGGCTTGCCAACTGACTGAAGCTATTCCTGGAGACTTTTTTCCCCTGACATGATATCAAGTTAGACATTCCTGAAGGCCCTGTTAGAATCGCCACAATTGTTTTCAGTAGTCAAAGTAGAATTCTCAGTAGGGTTTGAATTCATTAATTACAAATTGGAGCAGTAATGAATTTTGAAATTGAATTAGGGCTCAAGCCTATCCAACTTTCCAGCCCTGATACAACTGTGCCAACAGGGCATGCACTGCATCTTGGGGGCAACAGGGGACAGTCACAGAGGCCATGGGCATTTCCTTTGGTATGAGAAGGCAGGACGCACATTTTTCATATAAATAAATCTCAGAACTGCATTGAGACTGCATCAGAGCTGGAAAGTTGGATAGGATCAGGCTCTTTGTTGCATAATAGACCCAGTGGATCCTTCCATACCTACACTGAATGAAACAGATTCATTTCTCACTAAGTAGTTTCACCACATCAACAAGCCACAATGAAAAATATACAATATATAAGGTATTATGGAATAAGTCAACAATATCCGGGACCATGGATTGAGACCCATAGCACCTGACAATCACTTTCCCCAGGCCAGTGGATCTAGTTCCATTCCTCCAATTTTGGGGCCTGAACTTTAATTAACTGAGGGCCCAATCCTATCCAGCTTTACAGCACTGATGCAGCCAAGTCAACAGGGTGTGCATGGCATTCTTGGTGGAGGCAGTTACGGAGGCCTCCTCAAGGTAAGGGCATGTTTGTTCCCTTACCTTGGGGGTACAACATGGTGCTAGAAAGTTGGCTAGGATTGGGCCCTGCTATTCTGAAAGGGAACACATTTCATGACAGGTCCTGCACGCTGGGAGTAGATGTGACTTCATTTCCTACAAGCTGACGACTGTTTAAAACACCAGGGGCAGAAAAGGCCTGTTTGAAACAACCAGTGAACTTTTCAGGAACTCTTCAAAATCTGACAACACCATATCACCTGACAATGAGATCGCATGCTATCTGAATAAACACCAGAGTAACTTTGGCAAGCAGCACAAACGGCTCGAGATGTCACCTGTGATGTGAAGATGCGAGAGACAGCATGGTGGGGAGGGGGGGACATATTCGGTTTCAACCACATGTGAAATGAAGCAGTTCCAAATTCTTTTGAATCTCATGTAAATCACTCAAGCATTTACACAATGTACTAATCTTCTTTTGCAATAGGAACATGGACTGACTCTGGAAACAAAACAAAAAAATCCGTCAAGTAGATTTACCGTGGAGATGTCTGCTTACGTACAGTGCAGGCGGGAGATAAGGGGAATGGCGTGGCAGGCGCTATTGTCCTCTGTGCTATGATGGTTTCCAGTCACTTGCCATAGACAAGCTCTCTGATGCAGGTCAGGGAGAAGTATCAGCTCTGCTACTCATCAAAGCTTCTGCCATCCTTCTGCAGGTAGCTATGAACTCCAGACTAGCAGGAGTGCCGTCAATCAAAGAACTGGGGAGGAGGGTTGTAGGGGGTTGTAACAGAAGGGAGTTAATACAGCATAGAGCATTTGCAGCCCCTACCTTCCCCCTTTTGGCAATCCACACAAACATATAAGACTTTAGAAATGCTGTCTCAAGTCCAAAAAGCATCGCGTAGGACTTCCAGGCCTGGGAAGGGTGGTCTCCTCCACTGACCTCACCACTCTCAGGCTTAATCTACCCCCACTGTGCCCCATTAAACCCTCTCCACACCTCTGGCCCTGTGCTGCTTGGCACAGTATTTGCAGTAGTTACTGAGCTGGCACTTAGCCCCTAATAGAGTTGTGCCATGAGACAGAGTCCCTCAGTTCAGCTCCAGAAAGCACTGATTCGGATTAGATGTCCATCCAATCACAAGAGAAAGAACACATACATACATATCCCCCAGACACACTTAGCACACAGTTTCCACCCTGCATGCTCATATGTGGGAGCAGAATGCTTAAACCGCTCTTACAGCACAATCCAAACGCTCCCCTGAGCCAGCACATGGGACTTGCACTAGCTCCTGAGTGTCACAAACATGCTGTAAAGCATGCTTGGGGGTACTCAGGAGGAAGCCAGGCCAGTATGAGGACATGCACTGGCCTAGTAGTGCCAGGCCTACACCTGGACAGGGTTTGTTGGGCCAGCCTGGAGAGGCCAGTGCAGGGAGCGGCAGAGGGTGGCGGGAGGGTGTAAATGAGGCGGGGGGCATTTTTGGTGGGGGGAAGGTGGCCTGGGAGGCAGACCAGGTCCAGGAGGGGGTTGGACCAGCTGCAGCAGCGTAGGCTGGATGCTAATCCCTCGCCCGACCAGTATTGCACAGCCTCCTCAGCAGATCTGAATTGCCCAACAGGGCTGGCTGTCTCATGACACAGGGTAAGGGGAATAAAATCCCCTTACTCTGAATTGTGCCCCAACCCACATCTACCTTGCACTGGATTCAACTTGGCCTGCTTGCTCCAGCACAAGCTAGAACTGCACCCTTAATCACGTAGTTGAAACATAATATTTGCCCCACACTGTTCTCATACATATGCACACGTGTTTACCACTGCACATGTGAGTGAACGCACAGACTGGGATTGCCCAACTCAGAATTAAACTAGTTTGGGAGAATTTATAACTCAAGAGGAAAAAATGTAGTATATGACTATCTTCGACTGTTGACTGGATAGCAGAATGAGCAACCTCAAACGGCCTCCAATTAGGCTAGAAAGAATTTTCCAGAAGAATAATTAATATATAAACAAAGCAAATATCCAAGACCCCTCTTTAATTTTACCCTGCATCTCCTTCTTCCTTCTTTTCTCTGTCCCCCATTCTTCTTCCCCTTTCTCTCTCTTTAAATGACATAAACAGATGGTAGAGGAACCAGTAGTTAGATCTGCTATGTCATGACCACTGGTAGACAAAGAATGGATCACATAATCAGTCTCCATACATTACCTTTTCAAAGAAATCCAGGCCATACAAAAGGAATGGTGACTGCTGCCTGCCTTGCCATTGGTTTACTAATGCTGATCACCATAAATTCACTGTGTAAGGAAAAGAATGTAGTTGATCATGAACCAAGGGCTGGAATAGGAATCTGAAAGTAAACATAAAGGATGATTTTCTAGTCTGGTGCCACTGGCACAGAGGAAAAGAGGCAATCACTCTTCATTGTGAGAACATAAGTGCTGTGTGACCAAATTGGGTCAGATGAACAGGCCATCTAGCACAGAATCCAACCAGGCGGGCAAAAACAAAATTGGGAACATGTCCTTGAATTTGAGTAGGAGGAAGGGAAGACGAATGTTGGCTCTGATCTGGAGAAAAGCATGCCATGTAAGGTGTTCCATGTACCCAGTGCCACAAAACTTAGGCACACATTCATGCCCACACTGCAAGTGTGAAAGCCACATCCCCACCTGAGCTGTTACATAAGTAGAGGTTATAGCAGGTGGTTCATCATATCTGGGTGTACCCATGCACCCATGTGTGCATTTTCTAGTCACGCAAACGAGTCAAGCAAAGATGCAGAAATCTCTTCCTTATACAATCAAGTTGGTTTGGCATGATGGACAATGTGCCGGACAGCTGGAAATCTCACTAGTATGTAGGCTACTTCTTGTTCTCCACAGCTGAACAGGAGCACGTCATAGTGAAAATAGGCTTGTTGGTGATGTACAGCTCTAAGCAGACTGGGCTACCAGCATCTCTTAGAGATGACTTCCTTTCCACTTGCATATTTTGATAATGCCTTAGATCAGTGGTTCTCACATGTTTTAGGCCGGGACCCACTTCTGAGAATGACAATCTGGCCGGGACCCACCGGAAGCGATGTAATCGACCTGGAAGCGATGTCACGACCAGAAGTGACATCATCAAAGAGGAAGTGCCATCGTTGTTATGCCAGCACCTGAGGTGATGTCATCAAGCAGGAAGTGACATCACTATTCTCACATAGGAACTCAAATGGCAAATGATAAAATAAAATACTGCAGCTCAGAAGCTTTGTCCAATTCTCCTCCCCCCCCCCCATGGCTCCTCAGAGCACAGGAAGCCACAAATTGAAAGTCAGGCTCAGAAAACTGTACAACTAGAAAGGCCAAAACAGGTTGCAAAGAGAGCCCAAGGAAGGATTGTTGGCTGCCTTGCATTTCAGAGACCATCCTTTGCAACAGATGCATCTTTCCACATACATCTCTAAACAATGACATCAGCCAGTCTCTTGTATTGCATGCTATGCACACGTTGTATTAACAGGACAATCCTATGCATGTCTACTCAAAAGTAAGCCCCCTTGTGTTAAGTTGGGCTTACTCTTTACTCCCTGGAAAGTGTGCATAGTATTGCAGTCTAAGGGTACGGGGACAGAGGGATGAGAAGGGCTGGAGGGCAGGGTTCAGTCATTGCAGAGGTGGGGGGGGGGGTTTGAAAGAACCAGAGACATGGGAGCAGGCAGAGACATTGAGGAGGCAAAGGGGTGGGCAGATAAAGGAGGTAGTGTCACAACATGGACCACTCAGCATCACAATGCAACTCCAACTTGAGTGAGTGCATATTCCCTCCCATCAATTTGCTTAAGAAAAAGAAAAAAGGATCAACCTGCAGTCTGACTGCCCCATTTGAAGTGAGTCAGTCTATTGCTCCTATTCCAGAAGCCAAACTGAAAAGCAGCCAAGCAATATTTGAATCCACAGTAGGCTATTTACACTTCCCCTAAGTGGAGGAAAGATGAGGTCAAATTATATTAAACAAATAGTTGTATATTGTATCTGTGTGATCCACCTGTGTGACCCACCCTACCTGGGAGTAAGTCCCACTGAACAGAGTAGGGCTTGCTTCTGAGTAGACTTCCAAGTAGATCTGCATAGGATTTCTAGTGGCTCAGTTGGAAGTTAATCAGGAAGCTCTTTGTGGCTGGAGGGGGGTGGCAGAGGCCTCCCTTTATTATTGCAAGGAGCAGAGAAATGGTTCTGGTCACCAAAGAGACCCCCCCCCCAATGACCAAGGAGAACACTGGGAGGTACATGTCCCATTGCTGCAAGTCATAACTAAGGCAGGCAGGGTGACTCCCTGCCGCCTCAAAGTGGGATTCAGCTGATTTTCTGCACTGCCTGGGAAGGTGAAAGGAGGGGGGGCAGGTCCCTCAGACTTCTTGAATAATTAAGGGAGGGAGATTAGCCATTCAAAAAAAGAGAAGGGCTCTGCCACCCCCTCCCAAGGATTGCTGCAAGTAATGAAAGAAGCCTTGGAAGGGAAGGAGGTCCGGAAGAACACAGAGCACCTGCCTTTCCAGGCACAAACAAAAGCAAAGCACGAAGCCCACCTCTACCAGAGACGCACAGGGGATTGGACATGTTTCTGGAGGAAAAATCCATTATGGGGTAGAAGCCATGATGTGTATGCGCAACCTCCTGATTTTAGAAATGGGTTATGTCAGAATGCCAGATGCAAGGGAGGGCACCAGGATGAGGTCTCTTGTTATCTGGTGTGCTCCCTGGGGCATTTGGTGGGCCGCTGTGAGATACAGGAAGCTGGACTAGATGGGCCTATGGCCTGCTCCAGTGGGGCTGTTCTTATGTTCACATGCTCTCCTCCATCGGATGCAATACTGGAGGCTGCAGCAGCCCGCTCACAGAGACTAGGCAGGTGCAGCCTCGCTCCCATGCCTGCAGCTCTTTTGCTCCTGGGTGGAGCTTACTGCTGTTCCCGCCACAGAAAGGCTGTAACAGCTTCAAAGGTGGAGCCAACAGTCTATTTTGCCAGTTTCCAAGATGGCGGCGCCCACTTCAATTGCCAGGTTCCAAGATGGCGGCTTGGACCTTCTTGGGACCCACCTGACATCAGCTGTGGTGGGTCGCAACCCACAGTTTGAGAAACCCTGCCTTAGATCCAATAAAGGCAGTGGATCCATGCTAAATGTTCTTACTTAAGAATGGAGGAGTTGAGGTTCTATATTTTAGTAGAGTTTGGTATCAAATAAGCATCCATAGACATTTAGGGTAACTAAGAGCCAAATGTGTGCAGAAAGAGGCATCCTTCCAGCAGAAGTGTCACTTTTCTTTCCAAAACCAGCTGTGCAGGAGGGAGGGGCAATAAAAACCAAGACACAGAGGGGAGAAATGCTCCCTTTTTTTCTCCACACAGTGGCGTACCTAGAGGGGGTGCAAAGCACTAAGTTTTTCAGGGAGGCTTACCACAGTGTGCATGTGGCCCCTCCCCTTCATAGCCATTCTGGGCAGTGGGAGCAAAATAGAGGCAAATGCCTGGAATGGTTCTGCTTGCATGCTTCGGTGAGGCTCCCTGCAAAACTTAGTGCTTTGCATCCCTTCTAGCTATGGAGTCAGCTTGTCTCCAAACCCTTGGAAATTACAAGACTATGCCTTAGACCCACCCACTCTCTCCTCTTTCACACCCCTCCCTCCAACCTCACACCACCCACTTCATTAGTGACTTCCTGTTTAGTTGGAAGCCAGAGCTACACTCGTAAATGATGGTTGGCGCTTACTCTGAAAACCAGGATTGGAAATCAGAATCCAACCCTAACTCACAATCTTGGTTGAGAGGGACACAGAAGCCATAGTGTACTGATTTAGATATAAGAGACAATTCATGTTTTTCACAAGCTAGGAAGTATCTAGCTATGTGGAACAAGCAAAGGGAGAAGAGAGGGGAGCATGCAATCTCGCAGCTCAGTCATATTGTGCCAAAGCATGGTTGATGTTACATTATATTCCGGACATCTGTGGATCTGGCATCTGCAGATTTGACTTGCCAAGGATACTATGAATACTGGTGGAAACCACTTCCATTGGTCTTCTGAGGCCTCTGGCAGGCCTTCTCAGAGCTGCAGGGGACTCCATGAGCCTCTGTGGGCCTCAGAAGGCATGCCAGAGGCCTCAGAAAGCCACTTCTGGTTTGCTCATGAAACCAGAAGTTGTGTGAATTCAAGTAACCAGTGGGGGTCCAGGAATGGCTCCCCTGTGGGTAACCAGGTCAAACCTGTATATGTGAACCCACCCACAGTGTGCCAAGTAATCTTTTAAAGTAGAAACTTAGAATACCTTCCTTTGCAGAAAACTTTGTCCATACCAAAATTAAAGTCACCATGATGCAGAAACAATATACAAGCTGACAAGATTCAGGCAACCCCCGCCACATTTTCGGGTGTGAAGGAGTTGGGATGCGGCTTTTACTAAGATGCCAAAAGCCCGTACAAAACTGGAGAATGTATGCTAGACATATGCTAGGGAGGGTGGAAGCTTTTTTCGGCATGATGTCCTTTGCCATCCCAATGGCAAGAAGCGCCTCTCTTTGTACTTGGAGTCTGGGTACAGAGAACGTGAGCAGATGGTGTTTTCTCTCGCTGAAAAATATTGAACATGTGCTGCGTAGGTTCAAAATACCATCCCTGATCTCAGAATTGGCACGCAAAACACAGGAGAAAATAAACATGCATGTCACATGGTGGTGCATAAAGGACGAGAGGGAGGGAAAGAGACAAACAAGGCTGGTAAAACAAACGTTGTTGTTATGCTCTTCATGGAGAAGGTGCAGAAGAGGGTGACCAAAATGATGACTAGGCTGGGGCACCTCCCTTATTTAAGAAAAGCTACAGTGTTTCAGGCTCTTCGGTCCAGAAAAAAGGCGCCTGAGGAGGGACATGACTGAGACATATAAAATTATTCAAGGGATGGATAGAGTGGATACAGGAATGTTTCTTTCCCTCTCACGCAACAACAGAACCAGGGGACATCCACTAAAATTGAGTGTTGGGAGAGTCAGGAAAGACCAAAGAAAATATTTATTTATCCAGCATGTCATTAGTCTGTGGAACTCCTTACCACAGGATGTGGTGGTGGCATCTGACCTAGGTGCCTTTAAAAGGGAATTGGACAGTTTTCTAGGAAAAAAAGTCCATCACAGGTAACAAGCCATGATGGGTACATACAATCTCCTAGTTTTAGAAAAAGTCTTCCTCCTAACGCCAGATCCAATGGAGTGACACCAGGATGCAGGTCTCTTGTTGCCTTGTGTGCTCCCTGAGGAACCTGGCGGGCCATTGTGAGATACAGGAACCTGGACTAGGGCTTTTGGCCTGATCCAGCTGGGCTCTTGTGTTCATATGCTTATGTGTCATTACAACAATGGCCACGCTTAACTTCAAGGGCCAATTTTCACTTGCTCGTACTGCATATGGGCCAATTTTCATCTGCTTGTACTGCATATACATCACCTGACTCGGTGCCGACTTGTAGCTGGACCTGACTGCACAGAAAAACAATGGGCTGTTTTTCATGATACATCCAAGCTGGCCTCTTCATCAAGCCTGTAATCTGTGGCATGCTTTAAGGGGCAGTTATACTGACTACTTATCAAGGAAGTCCAGTAGGGGTTTGTAAATGTGTTGGAAGAAGATGCATTGTCCAACTTATGTCCACATAACACATTCCTTCTGAATCCTTGATACCCCTTATATTTCCAACTGGTTTGCAATCTTTTCTTGGTTGCTACAGGCACTAAAGAAACTAGAAAATGTGGCGTCCTCCCCAGCAGGGACAGTTATATTTGAAGGAATCTGTCTTTATATTAACTTCTACTCTCAGAAATAAAACAAAATATTTCCAAACAGGGGACAACAAAACAATACATTTTCTATTTCTTCCTAAATTTAAAGTATGTCAGTATATTCCTTTTGGAAACATAAAACACAGTGCACTTAATATTGATTTTTCACCCAGGAGAGCCCCAAATGGCAAAGTTTCCATGAGACAAAGATAGAAAATGAAATATCAAAATGTTGCCGTTATGTGACAAATATTTCTTTGCACAGTTTTTTTTTTTTTCCCAGAGAGGGATTGAATAATGGTTTCTGTTGAGAACTGTGGGCCCTTAGCACACATATGCTGGTTTAACCCATTTCTGTCCAGCCCACAGGTGTATACATTTTATCCCTGTTGCGTTTATGCAACCTTGGGCAGAAATGGCTTAAGGTAGAGACACCCAAGAGTAGTTTCACTCAGGCACGGACAGCCCAATCCTACCTAAATTTCCCCACTCCTATACAGCAGTGCCAGATGGGCTACATGCATCCCGCAGGAGAGTTTAGCAGGTGGAAAGTCTCCTCGGGGTAAGGATACATTTGCCCCATGCCCCAGAGTAAATCCCAGCCTATGGAATGATCAACACAGACCTATGCCAGCTAGATAGCTGGTGCAAGTTTGCATTGATTCGTGTTGGTGGATCAGGCCATGGAAGGGGATATGGCAGTTATGGAGCTGCTGCCACCACCAATCCCATCACCTCCTGGGTCCCATCTGCCCACCTGCCTGGTCACTGCGCTCCCCTATTCCATTCATCCCCCACCCTACCCTCCCTCCACCCACCCCCCATCCCTGAATTGCACAGCACAGACCTGCTCCTGTAGGGTGTCCTCTGCTGTGCTGGCATGCACAGGAAAGCTCTGGCCTTTCCTGCAGCACACTTTACTGTAGCTGTTGGCAACCTTCAGTCTCGAAAGACTATGGTATCGCACTCTGAATGGTGGTTCTGGAACAGCGTCTAGTGTGGCTGAAAAGGCCAATTTGGGAGTGACAATCCCTTCCACACTGGGAGCAAGTGCAGTCTGTCCCTGGTCTGTCTCCCTGGCTATGGGCCTTCCTTCTTTGCCTCTTTGCCTCAGACTGTCCTCAAGCCAGAGGTCCGAAGCTCCATACTGCTATTCCAAGCCTCCTGCTGGACTTCAACAAGAGCCCTGAACATAAGGAAGGAATGAAACACCCCAGCATATAGCAAACCTCTGCTGGCTACATCTCTTCCTAAAGGCAAAGCTAAATAATGCATGCCAGTAGTTATGACAATTCATTTCACAGCATGAAAAAGGCAGAACCACCGAGGAATTAATGAAGTGCTACTTTCTCACTCTTAAGGCAGGAGCAAGAGGATGTGGCTCTTCACAGCCACTTGTGACAGCAATGTAGAGAGATAGATGGGGGACAGATCATTTGTATCCCACCTTCCTATCCTCAAAGGAAACGGGAAACAAGTTCAACAGCAGCATCGTTAACCAACGGAGGCAAATACAGCCCAGAATTCTCAATTACTCTTCAGGTTAGATGTGCCTCTCAACTATAAAGGCTCATAGGTTCATAGAAGCTGATATGGACATGCCCAATGGCCCCCTTTGCAGTACATGGGAGAACAGCACATGGGTGTGCACCTCTGTCTACCCTGCCACAATCCAGCACTCCATGCGCCTATTGCATTATTATTTACATGGCATTACCTGCCCCTCGGCATGCCAATTAAATGTTACTTTAAAGTAATGTGCAGGGGCACACTGAACGGGGAGGAAAGATGTGCGCCCCCTTTTGTTCCCCATGTGATGCAGAGGAGCTGTGGGCATATTGCACATAGCATAATTCTGAGCTCTCCCAACCAGCAGGGATGTGTGGTCAGGGGAGGCAGAGCCTCATCTGTCATACAAGGAGAATAGCCTCAGGCTCCCCTGTGATTGTGATTGCTCCACCCACATTCTGAGTGGTTACATGACCACAGGGGAGGCTGAGCTCTCATGTGCCACAGCTCTGGCCTCTCCCTGCATAGAGACAAGAGCTGCAGCTGCGAAAGCTCCACCTCTGCTGCAATTGCACACGCACTGTGTAAAAATAACGCGGAAGCTCCATGACCCAGAAGTTTGACGGTGACATGATGATTTCATCACATCACCAGTATAAATCCAGGTCACAGAGCTCTGCACACAGTGCCTCCCCAGCCTTGGACCTCGCTGCATATCACTGCCAACCGTACGCTGACTAATCCCAGCCTACTTAGCTTCAGCATGGTGGCTGAATCATACAAGTTCAAGACTCACTGCCATGGGACCCATGTTGAACCTCATTGAACTAGCGCAGTAGTTCTAAACCTTTTAGTGCCAGGACCCACTTTTTTTGAATGACAATCTGACAGGACCCACCTGAAATGATGTCATTAACCTTGGTGTGATGTCATGGCCAGGAGTGACATCATCCATTTAGACTGCAAAACTAAGCTACCATCAGCCAAAGGTCTCATGATGCAGCATGCTCGTGCTATTATTTTACATAGCTTGGAAATTCAAATATTCCAGTTTGGAAATCAAAGCAGAATGCAGACTTGGATCCTTCTCCAACTACCCAGTCCTCCCCCCCTTTTCAGCATCCCATCTTCCCACCTATTCAGGGCAAAGCACCAGGCCTCTCTCCCACCAGGAGCCCAGCTCTGTATCTTCAATGGTGGCTGAACCAGGTGCTACATGTGACCCACCTAAAATGGTCTCACAATCCTCCTAAGTGGGTCCCAACCCACAATTTGAGAAATGCTGAACTTACCTATGATTTGAACCAACCAGCCAATCCATCAGCTGAAGGTTTCTCAGTGTTTTCACTGTTGGCAAGTTCAGGCTTAGGACTGATGGGTGTTTTTCTGAGGGTGGGGTGCACAGGCAGAGCAAAGCAAAGCAAAGCCATCTCTCGCTTTCTGCAGGCTCCTCCAAGGTGCCAATTACAATGAAATGTCACCGCAGAGCTGGCTTTTAGTGAGGATTCACTTTATACTTTCCTCCTTCGATCCATAAATATCTTCACTTCAAAGTCTGTTTCATGTGGGTGCAGACCAAAAAAAGGAAGGACAGAAGGAAAGAGGAAAGGGGCCTTTTGTGACACTTTCCCCTCTTAGTCAGAGCTGCCATTAGCTAGTCAAGTGTTAGTGTCGGCACCCTGGTGACAACATGGCTTCTATGAAAGCAACTCCACGTTGCTGAAACGTGAAACGGACAGGGTAAACCCCCTCCCCCCACCCAGAAAGCATAGGGATTTTCTTTAATTTCATGACTTTAAATCAAATAAACTGGCGATCAAGCCAAGAGGAGGAGTACATACACGAACAGCAGCAGAAAAGCAAACGGGAATAATTCAGCAATGGACAGTGACATTTCCTCAGTGCAGCATTTCTCAAACTGTGGGTTGGAACCCACTAGGTGGGTCATGTAGCACTTAGCTCAGCCACCTTTAAAAAAATAGAGTTGAAAATACAGGGTACAGAGCTGTTGCGCAGCATGAGATCCCAGTAGGAGAGAGGCCTGGTGCTTTGTTCTGAACAGGTGGGAAGATGGGATGCTGGGAAGGGATGTGTGGTTGGAGAAGGATCCAAGTCAGCTTTGACTTCTGAGCTGGAATATTTGCATTTTGAGCTATGCAAAATGACAGCAGGAGTGTGTTAGCTCTCTGTTCTTGCAAAGCCAGAGACAAAGCTAACAAGTTTGGCTCATGGAAAGTTGCTGGCAGCTGAGTCACTCTGAGTCAGCTGTTTTCTCACTGCATCTCACACCCTAAGTAACTGAGCAGACTCTGATTGGGTGCTTGGAGTACTTAGCGCTCAGTCTTCAGCTCCACCAGTGCAGTAGGTGAAAACTGTGATACTGCTGCCGGAGACTTTGGAGATTGGATATCTGTGTATGTATATGTTGTTACTGACCTTGGACTGACTGACTGTGTTTTGTGAAAACTGATTTGGATAAGTTATTGCTGGACTGCTTTACTCAACGTGTATGACCTGGCCTGTTTGGACTATTCTGCCTGTGAAACTCCTTGCTTTAATATACTGCAGCTAAAGCTAAAGACTCTGCTGTGTTTGCCTTTTTGTGCACCCTGCTCTACACTGGGACACACTCAAGGTCCCTCTCTCCATTCCTTAACAGAGTGTGTTGTGTAATGGGACCTTTGGCTGATCGCGGTTTATGTCTGAAGCCTAAATTGATGATGTCACTTCTGGCCATGGCATCACCTCCAAGTTAATAGCATCAATTCAGGTGGGTCTCAATAGATTGTCATTCTGCAAAGTGGGCCCTAGTGCTAAAAAGTTTGAGAACCAGTGCCTCAGTGGCTTCTTCCAAGGTTTCATGTTGCGTCAGTTCAGACAATAGTATTAGCCCCAAATGGACCGCATGCAGTGAACAACGCATTTGTGACATGATGCACACATTTCCTAGCCCATCACCTCAATGCCTTGCGAATCACCATTGTGAATCAATGCCTTTAATTTTGTCAAGTCAAAATTGTCCAGACTGCCACATGTGGTTAAAGGAATTAACCAGGAAGTGAGGGGTGAGGACTTGAGCATGCTCGGAGCGCACACATCCTGTACCACATAGGGCTTGAGTAGGCTGAGAAAAGAAATGGAGAACTCAGCAAAGAGGGTGAAACAACTGAGAAGGCCAGCTGAAAGGCAAGACAATAGCTGGGACCAGTAGTGTTGCTAGCGGGCTGTGGGCCGCGCTGGGTGAAGCCACTACTTGCCAAAATTTTTAAAATCTTGATATTTTAGAATAATACCATTATGTTATATATCAATCAATGTATAATTTCATGCAGAATGCAATGAAACAAACTGCATTGAAATGTCTCTATTCTATGAAAAAGTTACAACCAAAAAACCAGCGGGGTTTGGGTGATGGTAGATCACCACACCCACTGCCGGGGGCATAGCTCTGCCCACTGCATGGGAAGAGGTCCATCATTGGGTGATCCACTGGTCTCCCATACCGGATGATGAAAACCTTAGTGATGCTTCTGACTGGGGCCAAAATTCAGTGTAACCTTGTGAAGGCAAGGCCATTTTTCTCTACCCTGCAGCACCTCCACTGACTTGTTCTATCCCCAAAAAGGGGACAATTGAAAAGACACCAGCAACAGCCAATGGAAAAGAAGTCATGCTGGGCAGAAGAGGGACAGTTGCTCTCCTCCTGCTAAATATAAGAGGACACCACTGTGAAAGTGGCCTCTTTGCCTACTTTAACAAGGGTATTTGAAATCTCTACCTAAAGATAGCAAAGACTTAGCTAATAAACTTGTAAAAGTCCATCTGCTCTGCACTTCTGAATGATAAGCCGTGTCCAGTTTATTCTTTGCTTCACCTTCTGCTTAGCTCTGTTAACTGCTGTACGCTGTCAAGAGCCTGTGTCGTGTAGTGCAGTGTTTCTCAAACTGTGGGTTAGGACCCACTAAGTGCTCCAGGTCAAACCTGGAGTATTGTATTCAGTTCTGGTCACCACATCTCAAAAAGGATATAGTGGAAATGGAAAAGGTGTAAAAGAGAGCAACTAAGATGATTACGGGGCTGGGGCACCTTCCTTATGAGGAAAGGCTACGGCGTTTGGGCCTCTTCAGCCTAGAAAAGAGACACCTGAAGGGGGACATGATTGAGACATACAAAATTATGCAGGGGATGGACAGAGTGGATAGAGAGCTGCTCTTTTCCCCTCTTATAGAACACAAGAACCAAGGGACATCCACTAAAATTGAGTGTTGGGGGAGTTAGGACAGGCAAAAGAAAATATTTCTTTACTCAGCGTGTAGTTAATCTGCGAAACTCTTTGCCACAGTATGTGGTGATGGCATCGGGCCTAGATGCATTTAAAAGGGGATTGGACTAATTTCTGGAGGAAAAATCCATTACGGGTTACAAGCCATGATGTGTATGTGCAACCTCCTGATTTTAGAAATGGGCTATGTCAGATGCAAGGGAGGGCACCAGGATGCAGGTCTCTTGTGGTCTTGTGTGCTCCCTGAGGCATTTGGTGGGCCACTGTGAGATACAGCAAGCTGGAGTAGATGGGCCTATGGCCTGATCCAGCAGGGCTGTTGTTAAGTGGGTTGTGAGCCAATTTTAGGTGGGTCCCCATTCATTTCAATATTATATTTTATTTTTAATATATTAGACTTGATGCTACCGTGGTATATGACTGCATTTGGGGAAATGTTACAGATCTGTTCTTTTAACAGGCTGCTGTGTATATGACAGCAAATGGGACTTACGCCTGGATAAGTGTGGGTAGGATTGTTAAAAATCACTTCCGGTGGGTCATGACCGATTTTCATTCTAAAAAGTGAGTCCCAGTGTGAGCGAAAAGTGTGAGAACCACTGGCATTGTGGCTAGGATATCCTACCTCACAGGGTTGTTGTTGCCAAGGATAAAACAGGAGAAGGTTGAGGACCATGTGTGCTTTCTTCAGCTCCTTGGAGGATGAGCAGAACCAAAGAGTTCTCCATTTTAACATGTGTCAAGGTCTAATTTCAAAATTCGCAGCCATTCTGTGTCCATTGATGGGATGTCTTCTCTGAGATGCTCTTACGTCCATGTCTGTGCACCCAAATCTTTTTGCTTACCTGTAGTTTCAGCCTGGGCAAAATGAACCTGCAGTATTAAAATGTAATTTGCTCAGATCTTTGCCTTTGGGGCGAATGCTAAGATGCTGCCATCAGCCAGAAAATTTGTGATCTAATTTAGAGGCAGTGAGGCATGCTGCCTATTCTCAGTGGCTTCGGAAAACAGAGCCAGGTTCCTCCTTTTTTTATATGATCTTGTAAAAGATTTCTCTTTGATGCAATAAACAGTGTCCTTCTTTGCATTGCAAGATGTGTCTGGCAAACATATGAATAGAGGCAAACTCAGGCCTTGGAGAACTGAAAGTCTTTTAAATATGATGGAGTTCAGAATATAAGAATGACCTGTTTGGGATTGGACCAAAGATCCATCTATGACCAGGGGCGTCAAACCCATTTCATTCAGCGGGCCAAAGAGCATTCATGATGCCTGCTGAGAGCCGGAGGTGATATCAAAGAGCAGGTCATGAAAATAAGCACTTTTTTCTCACTAAGGGACCCGTTACTTGCAAATGATAGTAGATTATATAAATCTTGATCATATTTTCAAGATATGGGAGAGCCTAATTATGATTTGGACTGCCCTTTCAACAGTGATATCTCAGCAGAGCAACTGATGCTGGGAGAGCCCCAGGGCCATATAAAGAGCTTCTGAGGGTCACATCTGGCCCCTGGGCCTTATGTTTGACATCCCTGATCTAGAACAGCAATTTTTAACATTTTTCTACTAATAGCACAGTGAACTCTGTGGCCCTTCACTATGGCCTTCCAGCTTCCAGGAGACTATTTCAGGTTGTATGCGTCTAGTTCTAGGGCAACTGTCTGTAGTAACAAATTGTCTGTCCTTCAGAGGAAGAGGGCCAGACAATTTGTTACTATAGACCAGGGGTGTCCAAACTTTTTGGCAGGAGGGCCACATCATCTCTCTGACACTGTGTCAGGGGCCGGGGGGAAAAAAGAATTAATTTACATTTCAAATTTACATAAATGAATATATTAGAGATGAACTTATATGAATGAATGAAGGTCTTGCAATAGTTCAAGTCCTATAAAAGTCCTTACACAAAGCAAGGCCAGCCTTTCCTTCGCTGCCCCTACTGCATCACAGATGTGAAACAGCAAGCAGTGGATGGAGCCCTCGTCTTACAGCTCACATAAGAGGTTGAACAATTGCCCTCACACTGAGAAAAATTGCGTTGGGCCAGTGTGAACTCCAGCTAGTCTACGGTGGGCCAGAGGCTCATTGGAGACTGGGGGCTCCCTAAGGGCTGGATTGGGAATCCCTGAGGGCCACAAGTGGCCCCCGGGACGGGGTTTGGGTGTCCCTGCTATAGACAGTTGCCCTAGAAACAGAGATGCAGAACCCAGAAGAATTTTTAAGCAATTTTCAATTCTGGCTCTCTGAAAGCCTTTTAACTTGGCCTTAAAACATCACTTATGGTCCCGCCGTCCCGCCCCCCCAAAAATGGAACAAAAATGTTCAAAGAAGGCCCTCAGAACAACCTCCAGAGGTGACAAGAGCACAGGTTTGGTCATCACAGGGGGGTCCATGCATGTCCAACCCACAGATAATGAAATCTGTCCAAATCTGTGGATGCAGTGGGCCCCCTGTAAACCTTTAGATAAGTTTGATTTATCAGCTAAACCTTTAGTTGATTAACCAGTGGAGGCAAACTGTAAGCAGCAAGTACAATTTGTAGCTGATGGGTCTGCAGTTCAGGGTATTATGGTCCAGGAGCATAATACTAAGAAGTTACCCCGTGAAAGCACTAAAGAACAAAAAAGAATGATTAAAGTGACATTTCTATCTAACTGTAAGGCTGTAATCCTATACACACTTTCCCTGTACTAAACCTCATTGAATACAAGGGGGCTTATTTCTGAGTAAACCTGCCTAGGACTGTGCTGCTAGAGTTTTAAGTTTTTTAAAACTTATACTGATATCTCAAAATGGCACTTTTATTGATGTTTTAGTGATATGTAAATTTATTTCAACTAACAATTCATTAATAGCCAGCCCAGTTTTCCCCTCCCCAATGCAACCTACTTTCTGAAAACCCACTTGTCTCCACGCTCGCTATAATTAGTCAATCATACTGAAATCAATGGGGCAGGTTAGTTGGGATTATCTTAAACTTCAATGATTGTAATGGGTCGAGCACAGTTAGTTGGACCAAGGCCCATCATTTTCAAGGTCACGTTCTCATGGAATCAATAGATACAAAAAGAAATCTTTCTTTTTTTTCAAATGCTAATATCCAATCAGCTTCATGGATGCCAACAGCACCAGGGTCATAGCAGCAGTCCTTTGGTCCCCAGCAAAGTAAATCTTATCCAAGAGCTTCTTAAGTCTCAGATAAAAAGTGGATATATTAAGAGCTTCCAGATAAATTCCACTCCGCCACTCTGACAGCAATACTGGCAGGGACACAAATATAATTCCAAAGCCACCGTTATTTGGGCAGTATATTAACAAGTGAGAAATAAGTGTTATTTTTGCAAGGCAGATAACAGCCGCACTTTCAGACAACCTTAGCATTGTCAACAGGAATCTATCAGGGAACAGGCTTTAAAATTCCATCCGCCTCGCAGCTCAGGGTCTTGTCTAACTTACAGCTCCGCTCCCCCGCCCTCCCACCATCCCACCCTAAAAAGCAATTTAGTTTGAAATGACACGAAATTGGTTTCCTCTGGTAAATATTTACGTGTCTGATTTCACCTTTCCAAGATGCTCACTCCCAGAAGAGGCGGTTTTGAGAACCAAGGTAAAGCAACGCAGGGCAAGGTGAGCGAGCCGCCTGGAGCATTTCTGTGGAGGGGCTGCAATGGGGCTTGCAGGTGAAATGTGCTTTATGGCAGTGATTGCATAACCAAAATATACGAGAGGCCAGGCTTCAGCCCATACAGAAACACCCTCTTTATAAGGCTGCTACTCCTTCAGAACACAATTGGAAACTCACCACACCACCCCATCATCAGAACATTTCTAGAACCTCAGCGTCATGGGACTGCCAGTGGTAATGAAAAACTCCTATCTTTTGCCACACTATGCATAATTCTAGAACATCGTCCCACCCCATCATCTTTTTTTTTCTATATTAAGGAACCTCAGGTGCTTTAGCCATTCCTTGTAGGAAGGGCCAACCAGCCAACCATGAAGCTGTCTGAGGCACTCATCTCAAGCAACAGGTTGGTGGAGACACCCAGCTCTGTCCATCCACTCCCCTCTGCTGCTTCTTTTTCCACTCACTGGGCTGGAAAAAGAGGAAGATGGAGTGGAAGTGTGTGGGGCAGGGGTGCTCACACTTTTTTGGCTTGAGAGCTACTTTGAAACCCAGCAAGGCCCGGAGATCTACCAGGGGGGAAGGAAGCATCTGACAGACAGCCCCTTTAATGTATGGAGCCCCTGCTGGAGTCTAGTCAGTTTCGTCAGTTTTGTTGCTGCATGCCTGAAGAGCAGCTAAAGTGTCCCTTTCAGTGTCAGTTTAGTGTCAGCTAAATATGTCAGTTTCGTCTAGTCACTAGACGAAACTGACATATTAACAGTTTGGAGAGACAGGGCTCCGCGATCTACTCATTTTGCCTCGCGATCTACCGGTAGATCACGATCCACCTATTGAGCACCCCTGGTGTGGGGAGTCCACACTTCCTCTTCCACTCTATCTCACCCCCACTTCCTTTTAAATCCAGGGAGTTGGGAGGCTGGCATAACACTCAGTAAGGGGCAGCAGCATTTTGCATGCCACCTCTGACACCAGGTTGTCTTAGCCCAGATCTTCCCAGCCCCTGACCACAGAGTTGCTCTTTTCTTGGCAAAGCTGTGCCTCATCTAAGGATGTACAGAACTCCCCTCCCCCTTTGAGAATTTTTACTTGTCTTATAGAAACTCATCTGGCTTCCCTTGAGAATTCTCAGACATTTCTTCTTCGGTGGAAATTTGCTTTGATGTCACTTTCTTAAAACCCCAGCCTGGTATGTTTTCACAAGTAGCACAGAGAAACCCCTGATCATCATTCATGTAACTGCAGCTCTCGCATTTGTTTCCATAGCTGTGTGGCAAAAGAGCCCCTGATCAATTTCAGTGAAATGCCCTACTGATTCAGTTCTTCCAATGCACGTTCCCGGTCTCTGTAGGCTTGAACAGAGCAGGGGGACCCTCTGGATTGTGTGGCTTGTTTCAACTGAAAGGGTATGAAGGAGAATAAGAAAACCCTTTCATAGGACTATTCAGATCTACACACACACACACACACACACACACACACACACACAATCAAAGGCAAATTTCTGCATTATTGTACACGTTCATCTCACCCTCCTTCCCAGGAGCTCAGAACAAGGTGTGTGGTGCATGTCTTGATCTTAGAACAATCCTGTCTGTCAACAGTCCTAATTAAACAACAAGTCATGCTGGTGAGGATCAGAGCAAGGTCACCCAGTGAGATTTATTTGAAGCAGAATCGTCATAATTGTAGTTCAACCCTCTATTTCAGTGATACTCAAAATTTTTAGCACTGGGATCCACTTTTTGGAATGACAATCTGTCAGGGCCCACCAGTAGTGATGTCATGGCTGGAAGTGACATCATCCATTTGGACTGCAAACCTAAGCCGCCATCAGCCAAAGGTCCCATCGCATAGCACACTCGAGCTGTTATTTTGCATGGCTTAGAATACAAACATTCCAGCCCTGAAAGCAAAGCAGAAGGCAAACCTGGATCCTTCTCCATCCACACAGCCCTCCCCACTTTCCAGCCCTTTCCATTTTCCAGGTGGTCTTATCTTCCCACCTATTCAGAGCAAAGCACCATGCCTCTCTCCCACCGGGAGCCCACCCTGCCTGGCAGATCTGTACCCTGTATTTTCAGCGATAGCTGAGCTATGTGAGATGTGACCCATCTGAAATTGGCTCACGACCCACCTTGTGGGCCCCGACCTACAGTCTGAGAAATGCTGCTCTAGCTACACATCAGACATGAAGATACTTTTATTCTCATGAGCACATAAAACGGCCTAATGGCAATTCAGATCAATAGTTCAGCTAGCCCAGGAGAATTTCTTCCAACCAGCAGTAGTTCTTCAAGGTCTCAGGCAGAGGAAGGTCTTTCCCAGTCCTTCTGCCTGATAAAGACTTGTGATTGAACCTGAGAGCTTTCGCTGTCTACCACTGAGCTACGAGCCCTCCTTCTCCAACTCAGCTGTTTCCCCACCTTGAGCTAAGATCTCTACATCCACTTCAAGTCCTGTTCACTGCTCGCTCGAAAATGGAGCAAACCACTTCAACCCACTTTGCCACTTTCCTTCCACTCCCTATCAAAAAATAAACAGAAAAAAAATGTGCACTCAGTGGCTGCATTCTCAGGGTGCATAATTTAGTGGCACACACTGTACTTCCATAAAGCCATTTTATGCAGTTGCTGGTTGTTTATCACATATATAAACACAGGCTATAGCCCTCTTCTCAAAATAGAACACTTAAAGTCATGCGCTAAAATAAGATGGCGCACCAACTGTGGCTGCAAAATTATAGAGCCATATTATACCTTTCTTTCAAATTGTACTGATTAAGTCTTTCAGAGACCCTGCCCATCTAGCAGAGATAATTAGGTCTATGATTTAAAAAACAACAACCCTGATATTATAAAATAAATACAATATTTAAAAATAGAATTAAGTAGCACTCAGCAGTGTTCCCCAAGCTATATAATTTTGCAAAGGTTTGTAGAGCAGGAGTGCCACCTTGTGACCGAAAGGAAAAAGTGCAGCATTGCAGCAAGTAAAGAACTATCACAACATAAGATAGTTAGTACTTCCAACCTACAAACTGAGAAAACACATATAGCATAGCAAAGCCTTACAGTTCAGACACAAATCTCATGCTTGCATACTTTACTCCCCACATGTAGAAGTCTTTTTAGAATCCTTATTTCTTAACTACTTAGTTTTCCACAGGCATGGTGCTTTGTCTGGTATAAAGCACTGAATAATGCAGTTTCCCCAGCAATAGTTGGTCCAGTCCTGGGAAGACTCAACCAGTAGTATAGGTGTAGGGGGTGCAAAGTACTAAGTTTTGCAGGCACCTGAATGCGCTGTGCAAGGGCTCCCTCCCCTTTGGAGCGGGAATGGCTCCAAAGAGGAGGGGAAGGGGCCACTTGCATGGCACGTTCAGGCACCTGCAAAACTTAGTGCATTGCACCCCCTCTAGCTATGCTACTGGACTCTACCATGTGCTTGATCTGAATGTCTACACTGGCTTCTGAAGGCCTTGCTGCATTGACCCATCCAAGCAGGACACACAAAGTAGGAAATGGGGAGGGAGGTGGGGTCACAAATGAAAGGAGGTTTGATGGTCCCCAGAACAAGCACAAGAGCTCCTATGCCAAAGGTGACTAAAGGTGTTTTCAGAATCTGTTCTGGCATATTGCCTCTCTTTCAGGCTTCCATCTTTAAAAAAATAACAAAATTTTAAAAAAATTCCTACCTTTCTTCCATAGTGAAATAGTACATGTGGGGCACCACACTTTCAGGTACTGACTAGACCAGCCATTTTCAATCACTGTGCCGTGGCACACTGGTGTGCCGCGAATGGTCCCCAGATGTGCCGCAGGGAATTTCAGAGAGGGTCATTTATCAATAGGACCACTGTGGGATGTGAGCCCCCTTTGGCAGCACAGTGTGCCTTGTCAATTATCAAAAAACCGATGGTGTGCCTTGACCATTTTAGTGCCTTGCCAGTGTGCCATGAGATGAAAAAGAATGAAAATCATTGGACTAGGCAGAGCAGTTCCATGCATATCTACTCAGAGCAAGTTCCATTGAGTTCAAGCAGGTGCACAAAGGATTGCAGCCTTAGCGCAGAATGACTTTCAGCTATAGCAAGAACTAGCATTGGGCCATAGACACAGAGACATAATGCACTGCCCCAGCACCTGGGACAGTGATGTCACAGCGTCACATGAAATCATGTCACATGACATCACTTCCTTGAAGGGAAGCTTCCACAGCAGTGGGATAGCTAAGGGGGTGCAGGGGGTAGCAGTTGCATAGGGCATCAAACTTTAGAGGGGCAGCAAGCTGAGCTTGACACTAGTAACCAAAATTGTGAAAATCTTGATTTGTATGAATAATATCATCATATATCATTGGAAAGGTAATGTAATGCAGAATGCAGTAAAAAAAAACTGCATTGGAATATGACCAATTAACCAGAAAATGAAAACACAACTGCCTTATGGAACAAAAAGTGGATTTTCTTAACTCAAAACTGACTTTCTGAGAGCCAATGACATGATATTATGTTATTGACATGTTGCAATGACATGTTATCATGATACAGCATGAAACCAGTAAGGTGTTAATATGAGTCCGCTCTCATTTCCATGTATCATAATACAAGTACCCCGCTAACTGGGTAAAGAAGCACTTTTTTCAAGTGGTGCTCCTCTTATATTTAGCAGGGGGAGAATAACTGTCCCTCTTCGCCCCAGCACAGTATCTCAAACCAATCAGGGGCATACTTTTTATTTATTTACTTAATTAAATTTGATTTTGTCTTGGGGGGGGCTACAAATCTTCTTTGATGCCAGATAGCAGATAGATGCCTTAGATATGCCACTGGCTTTGGGGGGGGGGGGAGGTGGCAGAGCAAGTGGGTGGTGAGTGCTGGGGGAAGAAGGCAGGTCCCCCCCCCCCAATTTCCACTTTTTAGGAGCCTGGGCCTGATGTCGCTTCCAGTTGTGCCATCACTTCTGGGGCATCATTCTGAACTTGGCACCAGGCTATATGATCATTAACTAATGCACTGCTCCACAGGAAAAGGAACGGGGAGTGTGAAGCCACCAGCATCTTGTCCATAACTAGGGCACTGCCCAAGGGGCAGTCATTTGCCCCCTCTTGGCATTGAGCCCAGAGCATTTACCCCTCAGGTTCCGCCCTAGTTATGCAACTGTGTATTGATTCGCACATGAAGCAAATGAACCAGTGAAGACCCATCATGTAGCACTGTTTGCTACATCTCCATCCTATCTTTCATCTAAGGAGCTCACAGTGGCCCAGATAGTTTTCCTACCCATTGTAAAGTAGGTTCAGTGAAGAGAGAGCAAGACGCTTAGGGTCACCCAGGAAGTTTCATGACTAAATGGGTGAATCTGAATCCAGGTCCCGTTGGCCTGTCTCCAATATTCTATCCATGGCACCAACCCAACTTTTGTCATGACAAGGTTAAAGGCCAGCGCCCACCAACATGGAAACTTCCACTTTGCCATCAGCTCGAAGCTGCCATCAAGGGTTATCTTGCCCTTGTGTGGCAGCTGCAAAATCAGCAGGATGAAGGATCGATGACAACCAGTCATTGGGATAATAATGTGGTATAACATTTCTTTCCGTAAGAGCTATCGCAGAAGGGGAACTGTTCACCCACAGTCGCTAATGGCCCCCACGCACTCCTCATTGCTCCTTGATTTATAAGGTACTTTCTGTGTAACAAGCCGGCTCCTCTTAATTACCCATCCGCACTGACAGGAAAGGGGGGGGAAGGGTTCTTAATTCGGTAAAAGCCAGGAGAGAACAGGCGGACCTGACCAGATATTCACAATTGTTCTCTGTGCTTTGAAGCTTTAATAAGGATATAATTGTATCTAAGCCCATAAAATAGCCAATTTCCTTCTGACTTGTTACTAAGGGCTGGGAGGGGGGCATTCTTTGTCATTAGCTCTGGCTTAACCTTGAAATGCTCCAGGTCGGGGTTTTTCTTTTTCCTGGTGGAAACTGTTCTGACCAGTTTCCCAGGCCTACTAAGGGCTCTCTCTCTCTCTCTCCCCCCCCCCCCGGAAGTTAGATCAAAAACAAAAACAATTGGAAAATCTTGAAGACTAAGGGTGCAATCCAAACTCCCGGGGTTAATTGCACCAACCTGTGGGTCAATTGCGCCAACCTGCAGGTGCCATAAGGCACGTTTGCGCCGACTCAGGTGTCGGGGAGACCAGCAGAAGGAGTTGCGCTGGCCTCCCCGCACTTGATCCAGGCCTGGCGAAGTAAGTTTGCATTGGCCGAGCTCGAGCAACACAGGGGTCGGGGGGGTGAGGAGGGTAGGAAGGAGGCAGGGAGGAGGTGTTTCAGGGTGGTGGGCGGGGAGAGGGAGGCGGGGCCAGGATCCAGCGATTATGTCGGATCCTGACCCCGTTCCTGGGCAGTGTGGAGCGGCCCCTGGCGTCTCAGTTCTGCTTTGATCTTTGCCACCTCATCAGGGGGCGCAGATCTGAGTAGACCCATTGGCACCAGTGCAGTGCAACATGGGGTAAGGGGAAAATTTTCTGGCTCCAGTGTAAATTAGAATTGTACTGTAAGAAATATATTGTGGCTTATGTTTTGGGTGATCCAGAATGCACTTTGGCAGATATATTGCTTGTTTTCGCTCTCTCTCTCTCTCTCTCTGTGTGTGTGTGTGTGTGTGTACATACCCTATTCACAAAGAGAGTGGAAGAGTATTATTATTATTTATTATTATAGCATCACCCACGGACAATGCAAACCAGAACATTTCTAAGGCTATCTCAGCTCTGCTGTCTCTGCTCTACCCCCTCCCCCACCCAAAACCCCAAACCCCAAAACCCTTATTGTGCTCCTCCCATATTAATGACTAACCTGTTAATGCGGGACTTCAGTTTCATTGACAAGAGACAGGCCTGTCTCTGCCCTGTAAATGCAACGAAAGTCCTGCACTTCTCCTTTTGACAAAAGTAAAAGAGGGAATGCTTAACTTCTCACCTGAAGGCGGAGGAAGCATTTTGGCTTGCACTGGTGGCAGGTTAGAGGGAGGTGGCAGCAGCAGACTCAGTGTGAAAGGCACCGCCTTAGACCCCTCACACGTTGCCATCTGCATCGGGGGGCCTCATGGACGGGCCGGCAGCGGATAGCATTTCACAACGAATGACAGAACAGGTCCTTGCCCCAAAAGAATCACAATGGAGGCAGGATCAATAGAGGGAAAGATGCAATTATTTCAGTGAGATGTATCTTGGCTTGGTTGTAGCAGGGTATGGAGACTGCAGATCGGAGGGGGGAGGCTTATGAGTAAAGGGGGTTGGCAGGAGAGATTTAAAGGAAATGAGGTGGCATCATCATTATCAGGTCTGATCCATGTGTCACTGTACTGCTGCCCACGGATGGGGGTGGGGGCTCATGGATTGGTCAGGTGGACTAATCTAGAATCTCCTATTGGGATGAAAAGAAGCTTCTGCAAAATCGTTTTTCTCTTGGGCCTCTCCAGAATTGGAAGTCTCCAGAACAGTCCTGGGTCTCTCCAGAATAATTGAAAATCTAATTATTTGTTTTCAGAAAGGAGGAAGACAGCAATGAAATCAGTGAAAGCCAGTTTAGCAGTGTTCATGTATTGGAATAGTAGGGGCAGGAAGCTCTGAGTTCAAAACCCCCCCCCCCCTTTGCCATGAAGCTCACAAGGTCATCTTGGGCCAGTTACTTTTCCCTCAGTCTAACCTCTCATAGTACTGTGCGGAGGTTAAAATGGAGACAAGACGGTTTGGAGGGGAAGATAGTGTAGGAAGGGCTTTGCAGCCAAATACATCTCACCGATGTCTCCTATGCTGGCTTCTATGGAACATGGAGGAAGGTAGGAATGGTGGGGCTCAATATCTGAGATTCTGCAAGGTCCTGGGGGCGACCAGGTGAATAGGCTCAAGTGGGGAGAAGGAAAGGAATGGGAAGCAAAACAAGAGGGCTGAGGTTCTTCCCAGTGGGGAAGGCAAGAAGGGCTTCGTGGTGCTGCTCAGTGAAGGAAAGAAGGAAAAGAGGGAAAGAAGGAAAAGAAAACAATGGGAAAAGAAACAGAGACGCCTGCGTTGGCTCGGTCATGTCGTGAGACTGGATGATGGCCGGATCCCAAAGGATCTCCTCTATGGAGAACTCGTGCAAGGAAAGCGCCCTACAGGTAGACCACAGCTATGATATAAGGACATCTGCAAGAGGAATCTGAAGGCCTTAGGAGTGGACCTCAACAAGTGGGAAACCCTGGCCTCTGAGCATCCCGCTTGGAGGCAGGCTGTGCAGCATGGCCTTTCCCAGTTTGAAGAGACACTTGGCCAACAGTCTGAGGCAAAGAAGGAAGGTCCATAGCCAGGGAGACAGACCAAGGACAAACTGCACTTGCTCCCAGTGTGGAAGGGATTGTCACTCCCGATTCGGCCTTTTCAGCCACACTAGACACTGTGCCAGAACCACCATTCAGAGCGTGATACCATAGTCTTCCGAGACTGAAGGTTGCCAACAAAGATACCTGCCTTGGTGTTGGGATTGGCATGGAGATTTTTAGGCTGTTGATGAGATGAGAGTGCATGAGGAGTCCCTATGGGTCAGTTCTCAGATATGTGAAAGGTAGATTGAAAGAGAACATCCACATTAGGGGTCTGTTGGCATAACACAGCAACTTTGGTGAGACAAACTCAACCTGGACCATCCCCTTATACAGAGGTGGTCTTTGATGGGATTTTATCACCTGTTCTGGGTGGAGGTGGCTGTTTCTTCTTGTTCCAAACCTTGAGCAAGGTAGGATCAGATACTTCTTGGTTACCAGTGGGACTTGTACCTCAGGTAGGATAGGACAGTGCAGTGGCATAGCTATAGGGGGGAGGGTGACTCAGTAAGTACTGCAGGTGCAGCAGCACGCAGTGTAAGTGGTCCCTCCCACTCACCATAAGAGCCATTTCATGCTGTCCCCCTATTTAAATCATGCATACCCCACAAGCTGTCATTAGTGTTTGGCCTTACCTTCCATTTAGCAGCAAAGAGATTTCTCGGTGACTTTTTCAATTAGTGACCCACCCATCCACCCACCCCCAAAATACTGCATTACCACCAGAGAGTATAATCCCAGGAATTTGAGGTTCATGAGCTAACACCAGGGACAGCTTGCTTTTGCGAGAAATCTCAGTTATAGCTTTCATTTGGTGAGCAGGGCATTAAAGCACAATGAAAATCAATTTATCTTTACCTGGCTTTTGGGGGGGGGATAGCGGTATCCTATTTAACACTAATCGCATGTGCAATATTTATGTCTGCATAAATAATTCAGTGGCTAATTAATCCAATTCTTTTATAATTACCTCCTAGAACAGCACAGAGCCTAAATCCCAGCATCTTAATTGCTACTTAATGGAGATATTTATGACTTAGATTCTTGCATACGATATAGGAGCTCTCACTTAATTTACACCAGAGCCTAAACAGCAAAAAATTCCTGATCTGGGTGTTGAATGCCTGAACATTTTCTGGTTGGGAGGAGGGAAGCAGGGGAATAGGCAAGAGGAAGGAGGCTTGTGAGCCCAGAGTACCCATTCAAAGAAGAGTCTGTTCGCAGGGTCTCTGGCTTGCCTCTGCAATCAATCTCTTCTGAGAGCAGGTAATACTACCTGTATACCTGTACAGATATACTGTAGCCTCATTAGTGAATGGTTCAAGCAGCTTCCTCATGAGGAAACCATGATGTAGGAAATGGAAGTGGAAAAGGTGCAAAAGAGAGTGACTAAGATGATTACGGGGCTGGGGCACCTTCCTTACGAGGAAAGGCTACAGCTTTTGGGCCTCTTCAGCCTAGAAAAGAGACGCCTGAGGGGGGACATGATTGAGACATACAAAATTATGCAGGGGATGGACAGAGTGGATAGGGAGATGCTCTTTACACTCTCACATAACACCAGAACCAGGGGACATCCACTAAAATTGAGTGTTGGGAGAGTTAGAACAGACAAAAGAAAATATTTCTTTACTCAGCGTGTGTTGGTCTGTGGAACTCCTTGCTGCAGGATGTGGTGATGGCATCTAGCCTGGACGCCTTTAAAAGGGGATTGGACAAGTTTCTGGAGGAAAAACGTTTTGCGTCTTTTTAGATTGTGAGCCCTTTTGGGATAGGGAGCCATTTAGTTATTTGATTTTTCTCTGTAAACCGCTTTGTGAACTTTTAGTTGAAAAGCGGTATATAAATACTGTTAATAATAATAATAATAATAAAATCCATTAAGGGGTACAAGCCGTGATGTGTACGCACAACCTCCTGATTTTAGAAATGGGCTATGTCAGAATGCCAGATGCAAGGGAGGGCACCAGGATGAGGTCTCTTGTTATCTGGTGTGCTCCCTGAGGCATTTGGTGGGCCGCTGTGAGATACAGGAAGCTGGACTAGATGGGCCTGTGACCTGATCCAGTGGGGCTGTTCTTATGTTCTTATAACCATTCACTATTGAGGCTATGCCGTGTCTCCAAGACTACACGTGATAGGGCAAAACAGATGCCATTTTTGGAATCAGCACCCCAAATATACCCAGGAATTGGTGTAACATTTAAGGAAGCAAAATGTGTGTTGGCCTGTGTAATTTTAGTCGCTCTCTTCTGCATCTTTTCCATTTCCACTATATCCTTTGTGAGATGTGGTGACCAGAACTGGACGCAATACTCCAGGTGTGTGTCTTGCAGCCTGTCACCTCCATGGCATCCAGACTGGCTCATTCTCACCTTGTGCTGTAGAGTAGGGAGAGCTGAGCTCTGCCCTTGAAGTGTCCAGCTGCCACTTCCTCCTCCTGCCACTTCCTCTTCTAATGGCCAGTCTCTCTATGGCCACTACAGGAAGCTGTGGCAGCAGAACTGGATACATTCTGAAAAGAAGTAAGTTCTCCCCATCCACCTGTTGTCACCCAGCACCACCATCACCACCTCCTCTAATGGTCGGGTGGGGAATGTTAGGAGCCCAGCATTTCTGCAGTGGCCCTTAGAAGCACTGGTGGCACTGTACACTGAGGGAGAGAAGTAACTGGAGCACTTACTTCTAAGCTAACATTGGTGGCGTATCTCTCACCCTCACCATCCAGCACTGCCATCACCATTGCTAGTGGCATAGCTAGAGGGGGTGCAAAGCACTAAGTTTTGCAGGTGGCTGATGGCTGAACATGCTGTGCAAGTGGCCCCTCCCTCTCCCTCTAGAGCCATTCTGGGCATTGGGTGCAAAATGGAGGTGCACACCTCCGTTTTGCTCCCATCACCCTGAATAGCTCCAAAGGGGAGCAGTCACTTGCACAGCATGTTCAGCCATCTGTAAATCTTAGTGCTTTGCACCCACTCTAGTTACACACTGAGCACTACTTCCTCTGATGGCCACAGAGGGAATGCTGGGAGCCCACCTTCCATCCACTAGTCACTGAAGGAGGAGGAAGAGGAGATGGAGCAGTGCTAGATGCCAAGAGAAGGTTTTACCTCTTTCCTCAGCGTCCAACACTGCTGCCACCACCTCCACTTCCTCTCTGGTTGACCAGTGGAAGCAGGACTTTGGCCCAGACCTGATCCTGCAGGTTTCTTTACCTTTTCTCACCCTACCCTCCAGCACTAGCCATAGTGCTGGGCCTGGGCCATAGCAAGAGAGTTCTCACTGGAGGTGCCACACATGCCCTGAAGATCCTTGCAATAGATATGCCCTCCCTCAATACATCCCACCTTGCATCACCATGGGCCTCTTTCTAGTCTTTTAAAACAGAGAGGAGCCAGAGACTCTGGCTGAAGTTATTTGTGGAGAACTTTTCTTCCAGCATGATGCAGTGTCATGCAGCCAAAGGGACAATCATAGTGAAATCTCTAGGATTGTATCAGGAATCTTCTGGAGACTGATGCTGATTCCTGGGGGGGGGGGGGGGCTCCTTGCTTCCTACACCATGGCTTCTTCATGAGGAAGCAGCTTGAACCATTCACTAATGTGTTGGCAACCTTCAGTCTCATACGACTATGGTATCGCGCTCTGGATGGTGGTTTTGGCACAGCGTCTAGTGTGGCTGAAAAGGCCAATTTGGGAGTGACAATCCCTTCCACACCGGGAGCAAGTGCAGTCTGTCCCTGGTCTGTCTCCCTGGCTATGGGCCTTCCTTCTTTGCCTCTTAGCCTCAGACTGTTGGCCAAGTGTCTCTTCAAACTGGGAAAGGCCATGCTGCACAGCCTGCCTCCAAGCGGGCCACTCAGAGGCCAGGGTTTCCCACTTGTTGAGGTCCACTCCTAAGGCCTTCAGATCCCTCTTGCAGATGTCCTTGTATCGCAGCTGTGGTCTACCTGTAGGGCACTTTCCTTGCACGAGTTCTCCATAGAGGAGATCCTTTGGGATCCGGCCATCATCCATTCTCACGACATGACCGAGCCAACGCAGGCGTCTCTGTTTCAGCAGTGCATACATGCTAGGGATTCCAGCACATTCCAGGACTGTGTTGTTTGGAACTTTGTCCTGCCAGGTGATGCTGAGAATGCGTTGGAGGCAGCGCATGTGGAAAGCATTCAGTTTCCTCTCCTGTTTTGAGCAAAGAGTCACTAATGAGGCTATACTTCACTAATGAGGCTATACTTTATCTCGAAAACTAGACGTGATAGGGCAAAACGGATGCCATTTTTGGAGTCGGCACCCCATATTCATATCAAACCATCATAAAGTTTGGGAAAAACATTTCTGACCCTCAATTTTGTAGGCCTGTGTTATTAAAATCAAAAACCTATACCCTACCTTTCTTCCCAAAGGGCATGAAAGATGACTCAGTGCCCTTAAAAGACATATTCATATGTTCCAGCTGTACCTATTAATTAGTGGTAATCTATATTCTTTGGTACCTGTCCCTGATAAAACTCTATTCCCTGTTGTGTCCTGGTTTTACTTTGAGGATAGATTTTTGAGAATGCATTAAAAAAAATATTTGCTCACTTCTATACTAGAGTTGACCCTCTTCAAGCTTCCTCCTCTTTCTATGGCTGTACAGAAAATCAAACACCTGCGTGAACACTATGCAATTACAACCTTCCATGAAATGTGCTCATTGTATATTCTTGCGTTTTGAAAGCTGTTGACTGTGGCTGAGACAGCCATTCTCCCACCATCACTTCCATCTTGCTTTGATTCATTGTCTCAACACTCTTAACCAGTCTAGGTTGGCTACTGGACACCCATTAAGAGATAGAAGCACAAATCCTATTGCTGAATATGAAAGAATGGTAAAGCGAGATGTCATCAGCTTATGCTCTACCCATGTGCGGACAATTTTGTGGGGCAGATCCACGCAAGTTTCATCCCACTGTGTATTTTTGGATACTATCTTATGTGACACCCTAGGTTTGATACTGTTGTTCTACTCTTAGTTTTTGATTAAGATTTTCGGTTCATTCGTATATTAATATTCACGCTGGACTAGGGGCATAGCTAGAGAGGGTGCAAAGCACTAGGTTTTGCAGGGAGCTTCACTGCGGCATGCAAGCGGCCCCTCTCTCTCCCCTCTGGAGCCATTCCAGGTGGTGAGAGCAAACCCAGGCATTCACCTCCCTCCATTTTGCTCCCATCACCCAGAATAGCTCCAGAGGGGAGCGAGAGGGGCTGCTTGCATGCCGCAGTGAGGCTCCCTGCAAAACCTAGTGCTTTGCACCCCCTCTAGCTACGCTACTGTGATGGACTCATAGTTTTCATTGTACTTTTGTATGTTGGCAACCTTCAGTCTCGAAAGACTATGGTATCGCGCTCTGAAAGGTGGTTCTGGAACAGCGTATAGTGTGGCTGAAAAGGCTGAAATTAGTGTGGCTGAAATTATACTATTATTATAATTTTATATTATATTATATTATACATTATTATCATGTGCATTTGATTCCACATTCCACCTCTTGTGGATACCACTTTCATTCAAAAAAATCTCCACCGGGTAGATGGGTAGGTAGATCTCCATCGGGTAGATGAGCCTCGTCAGCCTGGAAAGGCAGCTCATCTGAGAGAAGGAAAACTCTGATCCCAAACCTCCACTGCCTTGTGGCTACATCCAGTTATGGAAAAGTCTTCAGGAGTCAACCTCGAGGCAAAATCTGGAGCCGGAGTCCCTGAGACAGTTCGTGGCTGTACACAGTCATGCTCTGGCAACTCCTGCGACGCCGCTGGAACCAACCGTATTGGCTTCTGCCTTTCCATTGGACCATTCCAGCGACGTGGAGAGGGGGGATTTGCTGCATGGGTAACAGCCTATCCTCCATACCTTCTTGTACTTTTAATGGATTGTTATTATTCTGTCTTGAATATTGATGACCAAAAAGTGAGGTGGAGATATTGGTAGTAAACAAAGTCAGTTTTATTGTATGTACATGTCTCTACATAGCCATATATGGCCCTGTGTTCCAATGAAGCGGCTCTTCCATTCATAATGGCTGTTAAAAATGTGACCTCTGTATTCAACAATTAAAATTCCATGCTAATTTCACACGCGACAATGCCTGATGTTGAGGATTTCATTATTAAATCTTATTGAATATGATTAAATATGGCCCATGCTTTCCAAAATGGGTTGCATGATAGATTTAAATGAACTCATTAGCGGTTAATGCAGCAAAGCTCTTTCTAAATGCTAATGTTTGGCTGCCGTTGGCTTGTTAATTAATTTGAAGATTGTGTAATTATCAGAGCTGTCGATTAGCATATGTCTAGCCCTTTTTATTACGAGATGATATTGGTTGGCATGTAAGCATCGGAAATGAAATTATATTTGTAGTGGAAATTGTGCATCCACTGACCTCAGTAGTCCCAAAGTTTGGAGATTTCAATGCTCCTGCCCAGTTTACAGTCATTTTTGTTGGCCATAAATAATCTGCCAACCTGATCATGAACACTCTTCTTCAGCCACCTTGGACTTTGGAGTGCAAGAAGCCATTCCAGCTTCCTTGACTTCAGGTTTTTAGCAGCCCCTATGAAAGAGAGTCCATAGCTCAGTTCTACAATACATTCTTTACGTATAGAGGGTCCCAGTTTCGTTCCCTAGAATCTCTTGTTTAAAACCTGCATAGTTGCTGCCAATCCACCTAGACCAGTGATTCTCAGACGCCTTACCTCTGCAACCCACTCTTCATCCGCAGTGGGTCCCAGGTCTTCCATGACCATGAAGGCAGCCCCCCCTTACCATAGCAAGAAGGATAAAAACAGAGGCTTAAGTGGAAAGTGAAACTTCTTTTTAGTCTCGTAAAGCTAGGTGGGTCCTGAGAGAGTGTTATTTTTAAAAGTGGGTCCCGGTGCTAAAAAGTTTAGAAACCAAACAACATAGTCCTGGAACGTGCTGGAATCCCTAGCTTGTATGCACTGCTGAAACAGAGATGCCTGCGTAGGCTCGGTCATGTCGTGAGAATGGATCCCAAAGGATCTCCTTTATGGAGAACTTGTGCAAGGAAAGTGCCCTACAGGTAGACCACAGCTGCGATACAAGGACATCTGCAAGAGGGATCTGAAGGCCTTAGGAATGGACCTCAACAGGTGGGAAACCCTGGCCTCTGAGCCTGGAGGCAGGCAGTGCAGCATGGCCTCTCCCAGTTTGAAGAGGCACTTGCCCAACAGTCTGAGGCAAAGAGGCAAAGAAGGAAGGCCCATAGCCAGGGAGATAGACCAGGAACAGACTGCACTTCCTCCCAGTGTGGAAGGGATTATCACTCCCGAATTGGCCTTTTCAGCCACACTAGACGCTGTTCCAGAACCAACTTTCAGAGCGCGATACCATAGTCTTTCGAGACTGAAGGTTGCCAACAGGTCAGGATTATTATCACCACTATCAGATGTGCTCACAGATCTGATACTCTCTCAGGACCTAGGCAAATGTGAGAGCAGCTGATCTGAGAGTCATTTACATATAACTTGGGATGGGGGCACTTAAAGAGCAAATGGTAACTTCTGTGAGTAAGCCCCATTGAACGAAATAGGACTTACTTCTGAGTAGACCTGCTTAGGATTGTGCCCTAAATCACACTGACACTCTTCTTCACTGGAGCAGAGCGGTATTAAAAGACAGTGCAATCCTATGCATGCCTACTCAGAAGTAAGTCATTGAGTGCAATGGAATTTACTCCCAAGTAAGCATGTATAGGACTGCAGCCTAAGTCCATCACCATCATCTATCATTTGGCCCTCATTACACCCAGCTTAGGCTTTCTAGTAGCTTTAAGAGAGAAAATAATTGCAGAGATTTGCAAAGTAATGAAGCACAAGCAATTATTATATGTCTAATGAGTTTCAAAAGGCACCTATGCCAAGATACTAACGGTGATCATTAAAAAAAAAGATGAGATGGAAAAACATTTCTGGGGAGAAAAAGATGACATCATCTGCTGCTTCTGAGAGTGAAAAAAGGTCTGCTAATAATCTCATGAAGTTCCCTCCCTCCCAAATTGAAATTAATTACGGCAAGATGAAGATTTAAGCACATTTCAAAAGATGTCCCACAGTGTACGCAACTTTATGAATAAGATGGAAGTCAAAAGTGCAAAAGATGTTGATGGCCACAGCCCAGGGAGGCAGGGGGCAGTTGGATCTTTAAAGTTTTTGACTAGCACTTAGCAAAAAGAACACAGAGCTTCAGATACTTTCATGACAGTAATAAATTGACTCCAATTAGCTGCTCCTGTGCCCAAATTCAATGCTTATCAGAAATGATTGCTGCCCATCTGAACACCTCTCTCACATGCATCGTTATCACAGATCAGAAAAGCACATCACATGTGACAGAGGGTGCATCCGGACAGACATAATTTTAGCAGCTGGCTC
Organism: Tiliqua scincoides; assembly: GCF_035046505.1. Lineage (NCBI taxonomy): Eukaryota > Metazoa > Chordata > Lepidosauria > Squamata > Scincidae > Tiliqua > Tiliqua scincoides. The sequence continues at coordinate 229,180,231 of NC_089823.1, forward strand.
ACTGTGGAAATGCACTCACTGTGCTTTGCTCAGATGTACAGCAAGATGTTCCCACCCCCCCCAGATTGAGCTCTGTAGAAACTCAGTCTTCCTGTTTGCTGCAAAAATTGCCTGTACACAGAGCTGAACTGGTGACATTGTTTGGCTATTTCCCCTTTTAATTTTTCAATATTCAAAGAGTTGAGTTTGCCCTTTAAAAGGGAATAAAAGAGGAGGGGACAAATGAATAGGCCAGTGGTTCCCAAACTGCGAGTGGGGAACTCCAGTGGATCACGATCTGATTTGGGGTGGGCTGTGAAACTGACAAGCTCATAGCTGACAAGGAAAACATATTGAGCCCTGTGAAAACCAAAACAACCTTTAAACTAGTCGATGTGCAAAACAGGGTGGTAGGCTTATGGACCCACTATGCTTTACAGGGGTTGTCATGGTAGAGTGATGGCCTACTTGTGACATCAAACTTCTTGTGACATCATCTCAGTCCCTTGGTCCAACTGTCAGTTGGTCAGAACATTGCTCTCACCAGACCAGAAAGACTAGACGAGACCAAACCAGTAAGTCCTCCTTGGTTTACCCACATTTCGCAGTTTTCATTTTTACTATTATAAAGAGATTGAGGGGGAGAGGGAGAGATGAAGAGAATATTAGAAATCTCATTGGTTATTGTAGCGTAGTAGTAATGATGGTCCTAATGATCAGAAGGGCATTTTGGCAGGTTCTCATTGTTTTCCTTCTATCTATACTGATTGAAATATAATAACATTCAGTGCCAAAGATAGCCAGAGATCGGAGGTGAATTGATGGTAGGAAATTAAGACCTCAATCATATGAAGAATGGGCTGCTACTCCTTTGCTTAATGTCTGCTGAAATGCACCCTGCTGGCTGCTATGGGGCTGCAAGGCTGTGGCAGAAATATTTCAACTAAACACATAAGGAAGAAATAAAGGGAGGAGGATGGTACGAAATTGAAACAGGACTGCTACAGAGGCAATCTGTGGCCAATTTGAACCAGAACATGTGAGAAAGAATAAAAGTGTGGTATGAATGAGCCTGAGCCTGATAATGTAGGGCAAAAAGCTGGAAGAGCTCATTGATGGGAAGAAAAAAATGGAATAAGATATGGGTAGGTAGTGGTGAATTTTGGCCTGGTAATGTAAGAATGAAAGGAAGGAATAAAAGAGAGCTTAATATGCTTGAAGCAAACCTGATAATGCAGAAATGAAACAAGTTCCAGGCAGATCAAGGGTTCAAATGTAACCAGTTGTAGTACAACATTAAATAAGAGTAGAAAACAACAAAAAAAACCAAGGCAGCTAGATAAAAATGTGCAGAAGGACCTCTGGCTACTATTCTGCTTGCCTTATTTAGGAAAATTTTGTAAACCAGTGGAAAAACAGAACTGAAATGAATCAGAACCTGACAGATCTCTGCTACGCTGCTAGTCCCTGTCCTAATTACCTGGAAGATGGAACTTCCAGGCCACTTTCTCTTGCTGCCTGTGAGTGGGTACTTCTCTCCGAGACCCACAGTTTGGGTTCTCAAGAAACTGGCATGAAGACCACTCAGTTCCTGGTGGGCTTGCAAGCTTTAAGATTTGGCTATGATGATGTCACTGGTTTACCTGATTAGTGGAAAGATACCTGTCTATTCCCCTTTAGAGTTGGACAAATTGAAATGTGAGCCAATTAGCAGGTATATCCCGGTCCCTGGCAGGTTCTCTGGTTCAAACGGAAGAGAAAGAGCTTATAAAATGGCGCATATAAAAGAAAGGGCCAAAAGCTACCTGTAATGCTCCCAGCTGCTGAATGCGCTGGAGCTGCTGGTGGGTCCAATTTGCCCACAATATGACAAAACAGACCCAAAGGCACAGAAAAGATGTGGGGATCCCTGTAAAAACACCTGGATTCAGCACACATGCTATGGAGAAAGTGGCTGGAGTTTTCCTCCATCTCCCATAATTCCAGGTGACACAATGTAGTTGATACAGTAGAGAGGAGTTAATCACACAACATATAATGTCTTTTTGGCACCAGCAAAGATTTCATTATGCTCCCAGACATCTTGTTGGAATAAGAATTTAATGTTTAGTATCTTGATTCTTTAGTGTGTTGCCTACAATCCTTATAACAAATAAGACAAAGACAAGGAATAAAATTAACTTCTGGAATTTGCTGCTACAAAAAGTGGCAATGGCTACCAGTCTGATGTCTTTAAAACTAAAGGAGACAATTTCATGGAGAGGTGGCCTAATCAAGACTCCCAAGTGGAACCTCTCAGTTCAGAGGCCCTGAATGCCGCTTGCTGTTCCTTTGACACCTTGCTTCTGGGCTCCACAGAAGCCTTTAAACTAGTCGTTGTGCAAAACAGGGTGGTAGGCTTTTGGACCCACTATGCTGGGATTTTACAGGGGTTGTCATGGTAGTGTGATGGCCTACTTGTGACATCAAACTTCTTGTGACATCATCCCAGTCCCTTGGTCCAACTGTCAGTTGGTCAGAACATTGCTCTCACCAGACCAGAAAGACTAGACGAGACCAAACCAGTAAGTCCTCCTTGGTTTACCCTCATTTCGCAGTTTTCATTTTTACTATTATAAAGAGATTGAGGGGGGAGAGGGAGAGATGAAGAGAACATTAGGCAATCTTATTGGTTATTGTAGCATAGTAGTAATGATGATGGGCCTAATGATCAGAAGGGCATTTTGACAGGGATCGCATTGTTTTTGTACTGATTGAAATATGATAACATTCAGGGCCAAAGGAAAGGAAGCCAGAGATTGGAGGGGAATTGATAGTAGGAAATTAAGGCCTTGATCATATGAAGAATGGGCTGCCGCTCCTTTGCTTAATATCTGCTGAGAGGCACCCTGCTGGCCCCTATGGGGCTGCAAGGCTATGGTAGAAATATTTCAGCCAAGTAAACACATAAGAAGAAAAAATAAATGGAGATGATTGGTTGGAAATTAAAACAGGATTGCTCCATCTCCCATAATTCCAGGTGACACAATGATTTTGATGGACATTGATTCTGAAGAGAGGAATTAATCACAGAACATATAATTTTTTTTGTAACGAGCCGAAGATTTCATTATGTTCCCAGACATCTTGTTGGGATAAGAATTTAATGTACAGTATCTTGTTATTAGTGTGTTGCCAACTGTCTTTATGAATAAACCAAATGAAACAAATGCTGGTATTTTACAGGGGTCGTCATGGTAGCGTGATGGCCTACTTGTGACATCAAACTTCTTGTGACATCATCCCAGTCCCTTGGTCCAACTGTCAGCTGGTCAGAACATTGCTCTCACCAGACCAGAAAGACTAGACGAGACCAAACCAGTAAGTCCTCCTTGGTTTACCCACATTTCGCAGTTTTCATTTTTACTATTATAAAGAGATTGAGGGAGGAGAGGGAGAGATGAAGAGAATATTAGAGATCTTATTGGTTATTGTAGAATAGTAGTAATGATGATGGGCCTAATGATCAGAAGGGCATTTTGACAGGGATCGCAATGTTTTTGTACTGATTGAAATATGATAACATTCAGGGCCAAAGGAAAGGAAGCCAGAGATTGGAGGGGAATTGATAGTAGGAAATTAAGGCCTTGATCATATGAAGAATGGGCTGCCGCTCCTTTGCTTAATATCTGCCGAGCGGCACCCTGCTGGCCCCTATGGGGCTGCAAGGCTATGGTAGAAATATTCCAGCTAAGTAAACTCATAAGAAGAAAAAATAAATGGAGATGATTGGTTGGAATTTGAAACAGGATTGCTCCATCTCCCATAATTCCAGGTGACACAATGATTTTGATGGACATTGATTCTGAAGAGAGGAATTAATCACACAACGTATAATTTTTTTTGGAACGAGCCAAAGATTTCATTATGTTCCCAGACATCTTGTTGGGATAAGAATTTAATGTTCAGTATCTTGTTTCTTTACTGTGTTGCCTACTGTCTTTATAATAAATAAGACAAAGACAAGGAACAAAATTAACTTCTGGAATTTGCTGCTACAAAAAGTGGCAATGGCTACCAGTTTGATGTCTTTAAAAGGAGAGGAGACAATTTCATGGAGAGGTGGCCTAATCAAGACTCCCAAGTGGAACCTCTCAGTTCAGAGGCCCTGAATGCCGCTTGCTGTTCCTTTGACACCTTGCTTCTGGGCTCCACAGAAGCCTTTAAACTAGTCGTTGTGCAAAACAGGGTGGTAGGCTTTTGGACCCACTATGCTGGGATTTTACAGGGGTTGTCATGATAGTGTGATGGCCTACTTGTGACATCATCCCAGTCCCTTGGTCCAACTTTCAGCTGGTCAGAACATTGCTCTCACCAGACCAGAAAGACTAGACGAGACCAAACCAGTAAGTCCTCCTTGGTTTACCCGCATTTCACAGTTTTCATTTTTACTATTATAAAGAGATTGAGGGGGGAGAGGGAGAGATGAAGAGAACATTAGACAATCTTATTGGTTATTGTAGCATAGTAGTAATGATGATGGGCCTAATGATCAGAAGGGCATTTTGACAGGGATCGCATTGTTTTTGTACTGATTGAAATATGATAACATTCAGGGCCAAAGGAAAGGAAGCCAGAGATTGGAGGGGAATTGATAGTAGGAAATTAAGGCCTTGATCATATGAAGAATGGGCTGCTGCTCCTTTGCTTAATATCTGCGAGAGGCACCCTGCTGGCCCCTATGGGGCTGCAAGGCTATGGTAGGAATATTTCAGCCAAGTAAACACATAAGAAGTAAAAATAAATGGAGATGATTGGTTGGAAATTGAAACAGGATTGCTCCATCTCCCATAATTCCAGGTGACCCAATGAAGTTGATTCAGAAGAGAGGAGTTAATCACACAACATATAATGTCTTTTTGGCACCAGCAAAGATTTCATTATGCCCCCAGACATCTTGTTGGGATAAGAATTTAATGTACAGTATCTTGTTATTAGTGTGTTGCCAACTGTCTTTATGAATAAAACAAATGAAACAAATGCTGGTATTTTACAGGGGTCGTCATGGTAGCGTGATGGCCTACTTGTGACATCAAACTTCTTGTGACATCATCCCAGTCCCTTGGTCCAACTGTCAGCTGGTCAGAACATTGCTCTCACCAGACCAGAAAGACTAGACGAGACCAAACCAGTAAGTCCTCCTTGGTTTACCCACATTTCGCAGTTTTCATTTTTACTATTATAGAGAGATTGAGGGGGGAGAGGAAGAGAATATTAGAGATCTTATTGGTTATTGTAGCATAGTAGTAATGATGATGGGCCTAATGATCAGAAGGGCATTTTGACAGGGATCGCATTGTTTTTGTACTGATTGAAATATGATAACATTCAGGGCCAAAGGAAAGGAAGCCAGAGATCGGAGAGGAATTGATAGTAGGAAATTAAGGCCTTGATCATATGAAGAATGGGCTGCTGCTCCTTTGCTTAATATCTGCTGAGAGGCACCCTGCTGGCCCCTATGGGGCTGCAAGGCTATGGTAGGAATATTTCAGCTAAGTAAACACATAAGAAGAAAAAATAAATGGAGATGATTGGTTGGAAATTGAAACAGGATTGCTCCATCTCCCATAATTCCAGGTGACACAATGATTTTGATGGACATTGATTCTGAAGAGAGGAATTAATCACACAACATATAATGTCTTTTTGGCACCAGCAAATATTTCATTATGCTCCCAGACATCTTGTTGGGATAAGAATTTAATGTTCAGTATCTTGTTTCTTTACTGTGGTGCCTACTGTCTTTATAACAAATAAGACAAAGACAAGGAACAAAATTAACTTCTGGAATTTGCTGCTACAAAAAGTGGCAATGGCTACCAGTTTGATGTCTTTAAAAGGAGAGGAGACAATTTCATGGAGAGGTGGCCTAATCAAGACTCCCAAGTGGAACCTCTCAGTTCAGAGGCCCTGAATGCCGCTTGCTGTTCCTTTGACACCTTGCTTCTGGGCTCCACAGAAGCCTTTAAACTAGTCGTTGTGCAAAACAGGGTGGTAGGCTTTTGGACCCACTATGCTGGGATTTTACAGGGGTTGTCATGGTAGTGTGATGGCCTACTTGTGACATCAAACTTCTTGTGACATCATCCCAGTCCCTTGGTCCAACTTTCAGTTGGTCAGAACATTGCTCTCACCAGACCAGAAAGACTAGACGAGACCAAACCAGTAAGTCCTCCTTGGTTTACCCTCATTTCGCAGTTTTCATTTTTACTATTATAAAGAGATTGAGGAGGGAGAGGGAGAGATGAAGAGAACATTAGACAATCTTATTGGTTATTGTAGCATAGTAGTAATGATGATGGTTCTAATAATCAGAAGGGCATTTTGACAGGGATCGCATTGTTTTTGTACTGATTGAAATATGATAACATTCAGGGCCAAAGGAAAGGAAGCCAGAGATTGGAGGGGAATTGATAGTAGGAAATTAAGGCCTTGATCATATGAAGAATGGGCTGCCGCTCCTTTGCTTAATATCTGCTGAGAGGCACCCTGCTGGCCCCTATGGGGCTGCAAGGCTATGGTAGGAATATTTCAGCTAAGTAAACACATAAGAAGAAAAAATAAATGGAGATGATTGGTTGGAAATTGAAACAGGATTGCTCCATCTCCCGTAATTCCAGGTGACACAATGATTTTGATGGACATTGATTCTGAAGAGAGGAATTAATCACACAACGTATAATTTTTTTTGGAACGAGCCAAAGATTTCATTATGCTCCCAGACTTCTTGTTGGGATAAGAATTTAATGTACAGTATCTTGTTATTAGTGTGTTGCCAACTGTCCTTATGAATAAAACAAATGAAACAAATACAAAGACAAGGTACAAAATTAACTTCTGGAATTTGCTGCTACAAAAAGTGGAGATGGCTACCAGTTTGATGGCTTTAGAAGGAGAGCAGACAATTTCATGGAGATGTGGCCTATCAATGGCTATTAATCAAGACTGCCAGGTGGAACCTCTTGGTTCAGAGGCCCCTGAATAGCACTTGCTCTGTTGCCTTGATATCTTCTGGGTTCCAGAGAAGCCTTTGACTAGTCATTGTGCAAAATAGGGCGCTAGTCTAATGGACCCACTATGTTGGGATTTTGCAGGTGTTGTCCTAGTAGTATGATGGCTTAGACCAGCCATTATCAACCACTGTGCCATGGCACATTGGTGTGCTGTGAATGGTCCCCAGGTGTGCCACAGGAGTTTGGGAGAGGGTCATTTATTAGTAGGGCCATTGAGGATGTGAGCCCCCCCCCCTTGGCAGCACAGTGTGTTTTGTCAATTGCCAAAAAACCGATGGTGTGCCTTGACCATTTTAGTCCCTTGCCAGTGTGCCATGAGATGACAAACGTTGAAAATCACTGGCTTAGACTGGCCTGGACCCACTGTGATGGAATTTAGCAGTGGTTGTCATGGTAGTGTGTTGGTCTTCTTGTGACATCACACTCTGACATCATAGTCCCTTGGTTGTCAGTTGGTTGACTGACAGTTGACCCTTGTCAGTTGGTCAGAACATTGCTCTCACCAGACCAGAAAGATTAAACCAGACAAAACCAGTAAGTCTTTCTTGGTTTACCTTTATTTCACACTTTTCATTTTCACTATTATAAAGTGATTGAGAGAGGAAGAGGGAGGGATGAACACAGTGTTAGAGATCTTATTGGTTATTGTAGCGTATTAGTAAGAATGATAGTTCTAATGGTCAGGAGTGCATTTTGGCTAGGATCTCATTCTTTTCTTCCTGTCTATACTAACTGAAAGATGATAACATACAGAAACTTTTGATTTCTTAATGTCTTCTGTGTCACTGTTTCCTTTGGAGGAGAGAGCACAGGAGGTGTTGTGGCATTTCAGTTTTATTTGCTTTATCCACAAATCCTGTTATATACCTGAAAGCGAGAAATAAACTATTTTTTTTTCCAATAGTTTACCATCAAAATGGGTGGGGGTCTGTCTCAAATTTGCAAGTGCTACCTAAGAGGCCACTGAATGCCGCTTGCTGTTGCCTTAACACCTTGTTTCGGGGCTCCACAGAAGCCTTTGACTAGTCACTGTGCAAAACAGCATGGTAGACTAATGAACCCACTCTGTTGGGATGACTTTAAAAGGAGAGGGGACAATTTCAAGAGGAGGCCTATCAATGGCTATTAATCAAATCTCCCAAGTGGAACCTCTCGGTTCAGAGGCCATTGAATAACACTTGCAGTTGCCTTGATACCTTGTTTCTGGGCTCTCCAGAAGCCTTTGACTAATCACTGTGCAAAACAGCATGCTAGACTAATGGACCCACTATGGGCCCAATCCTATCCAATTTTCCAGCACTGATGCAGCTGCAATGCAACCCTGAGGTAAGGGAACAAATGTTCCCATACCTTGAGGAGACCTCTTTGACTGCCTTTTCAGGGGTTGTCTTGGCAGCATGATGGCCTTCTTGTGACATCACACTCTGACGGCCTTCTTGTGACATCACACTCTGTCATCATAGTCCCTTGGTTCAACTGTCAGCAGGTCAGAATATTGCTCTCACCAGACCAGAAAGACTAGACCAGATCAAACCAGCAATTCTTTCTTGGTTAACCTTCATTTTGCATTTTTCATTTTCAGTATTATAAAAGAAATTTAGAGAGGAAGAGGAAGGGATGAAGAGAGCATTAGAGATCTTATTGGTTATTGTAGCATAGAAGTAATAACGATGGTTCCAATGATCAGGAGTACATTTTGGCAGGGATTTCATTCTTTTCCTCCTGTCTATGCTGATTGAAAGATAACATACAGAAACATGTAAGAATGATTTCTTAATAGCTTCTGTGTTCTGAATCTCTCTGATATTTCAGGCAATCTCAGGAAGTCGTCTCCTGGCAGCCAGGGGAGAGTTATCTGAAAAGTGATGCTCAAGACCAGATTAAACGCTTCAAGGCAGTCAAACTTCTCCTTTGTGGGCATCTTCCAAATCCCATCAGGTGAGGCAAGGAGGTGGTGAAAGAGGCACTGTGACAGGCTCCCCACTTTCTTGAGCAGCAAGAAAATTTGATGGCAAACTTACTCTTGCTCAGTGTCCTTTGGAGGAGATAGCACAGGAGATGTTGTGGCATCTCAGATGCATTCGCTTTATCCACAAATCCTTTTAAGTATCTGAAAGGGAGATGTGGATTTTTTTCCCCCCAATAGTTTACCATCAAAATGGGGGGGGGGGCTGTCTCAAATTTGCAAGTGCTACCTTCTGGTATCACAACTCAAGACTTCATTGCTGTTGCCTAAAATTCACTTGTGTTCTACAGCTTTGCATGGGTGTTGGGACATGTTTGGCCTCCTCATTCCCCATGTTCCCCAGACAGTGTATCACTCTGAGGTGTTATCAGACATACTGTTGAAGTGTGATGTGTCTCTCAGCCCTATGCAATGGAGATGCTTCTGTGAGCAATCTCTTCTGAAGAGCGCTTCTCATCTGATTTTTGTCTCAGGACTTTAACACAAGCTCTGGATGGCCAGCAAGCCCAACGAAAGAAGAAGTTGCCAGTTCCATTGTTGACCTTCTCCCCATTGCTCTGTTCTAGGTGTGAGCCATCTTGAATCCTGCCTCTGTCAAAGGAATTCAAGGATTGTCTTTGTAGTGTCAGAGAGTACCAGTTTGAAGAAGGATAAAGCCCTTGGAGAGAAGGTGGAGTACCTCAAGACATGAGGGATGCAAACATCATCACTCTGTACAACAACTAAGGTGACAGAGCTGACTGCAACAACTACCGCAACATCTCTCTCCTTAGCATTGTAGGAAAGTTGTTTGCCCGAGTTGCACTAAAGAGGCTCCAGGTACTTGCAAAGAGCATTTATCCAGAATCACAGTGCGGATTCCGAGCCAACAGGTCCACCACTGATATGGTATTCTCCCTTAGACAACTGCAGGAGAAATGCAGGGAACAACGACAGCCACTCATATAGCCTTCATAGATCTCATGAAGGCTTTCGACCTGGTCAGCAGGGACAGCCTCTTCTCCCCAAGATCGGATGTCCACCCAGGCTCCTCAGCATCATCAGCTCTTTCTCACAAGGACATGAAGGGCACTGTAGTCTTCGATGGCTCCACATCAGACCCCTTTGACATCCGAAGCGGGTGAAGCAGGGCTGTGTTCTTGCACCAACCTTGTTTGGGATTTTCTTCGCTGTCCTTCTGAAGAATGCCTTTGGAACTGCAACAGAAGACATCTATCTCCGGACCAGATCAGACAGAAAGCTCTTCAACCTCTCCAGACTGAGAGCAAAGTCCAAAGTCCAGCTGAAATGTCTGCGTGACTTCCTCTTTGTCGACAATGCAGCTGTCGCTACCTACTCTGCCAAAGATCTCTAGCAGCTCATGATTCATTTTACCAAGGCCTGCCAAGACTTTGGACTGACGATCAGCCTGAAGAAAACACAGGTCATGGTTCAGGATGTGGGCTCACCTCCCTGCATTGCAATCTCTGAGCATGAACTGGAGGTTGTCCATGACTTTGTGTACCTTGGCTCAACGATCTCCAACACTCTTTCTCTCGATACCAAGCTAAACAAACGCATCGGTAAAGCAGCTACCACGTTTTCCAGGTTCACAAAGAGAGTCTGGTCCAACAAGAAGCTGACGGAACATACCAAGATCCAGGTCTACAGAGCTTGCGTCCTGAGTACACTTCGGTACTGCAGCGAGTCATGGACTCTTCACTCACAACAGGAGAGGAAACTGAATGCTTTCCACATGCGCTGCCTCCGACGCATCCTCGGCATCACCTGGCAGGACAAAGTTCCAAACAACACAGTCCTGGAACGTGCTGGAATCCCTAGCATGTATTCACTGCTGAAACAGACGCCTGCGTTGGCTCGGTCATGTCGTGAGAATGGATGATGGCCGGATCCCAAAGGATCTCCTCTATGGTGAACTCGTGCAAGGAAAGCGCCCTACAGGTAGACCACAGCTGCAATACAAGGACATCTGCAAGAGGGATCTGAAGGCCTTATGAGTGGATCTCAACAGGTGGGAAACCCTGGCCTCTGAGCAGCCCGCTTGGAGGCAGGTTGTGCAGCATGGCCTTTCCCAGTTTGAAGAGACACTTGGCCAACGGACTGAGGCAAAGAGGCAAAGAAGGAAGGCCCATAGCCAGGGAGACAGACCAGGGACAGACCGCAGTTGCTCCCAGCGTGGAAGGGATTGTCACTCCCGAATCAGCCTTTTCAGCCACTCTAGACGCTGTTCCAGAACCACCATTCAGAGCACGATACCAGAGTCTTTCGAGACTGAAGGTTGCCAACTAAAGCCCTTGTAGAACCAACACAAGATGAGAAAAGGTTCAGATGAGAAAAGACAGTCCAAAGAAGAGGATCTTTTACAAGGTGATGGTTGAAACTATCTGTACAATGAAATGCTGAAACCCATTGGCTCTGGAGCCACTTTTAGAGGTGGGTTGGAGTCTCCCATCAGGTACAGGTGGTTGTGGAAGAAGAGAAGGAGAAATTTTGCTTCTTTTAGCACTGGGACCCACTTTTTAGAAAGAGAATCTGTTGGGACCTACCAGAAGTGATGTCGTGACTGGAAGTGACATCATCAAGCAGGAAAATTTTTAGCCATCTTAGGGCCAGGTCCTATCCAATTTTCCAGTGCCAGTGTAGCCATGCCAACGGGGTGTGCATTGCATCCTGTGGTGGGAAGGCAGTCACAGAGGCCTCCTCAAGGTATGGGAACATTTGTTCCCATACCTTGGGGCTGCATAGCAGCTACACTGGTGCTGGAAAGTTGGATAGGATTGGGCCCTTAGGCTGCAATCCTACCTACACTTACCCAGGAGTATGTCCCATTGACTAACATTGTTAAAAACATATACAGAGTAACTTGTTAAAAATACAAGTCTGTAATGTTTCCCCAAATGTAGTTACATACCATGGTAGCATCAAGTCTAATATGTTAAAAATAAAATGTTGAAATGAATGGGGACCCAGCTGCAATTGGCTCATGACCCACCTAGTGGGTCCTGACCCACAGTTTGAGAAACACTAAACTAGCACCAGGATCACTGTTCCTCCTCACGCAATGTCCTCTTTTCCCTTCTTTCCAGCCTTCCCTCGAATGGAAACAGAGCTTGCACTCCTCTGATTGATTCTAAGGATGCTCCTTCCCATCCTCTCAAGACCTGATGGTGACTTTAACCAGGACATCTCTCAGCACTGCAAAAAACACTCTGGCTGGCCAGGGGGCATTGTGTGCTCCAGACAGAGAAGGAAGAGACTAAGAAAAGTGGCAGGACGATAGCTTCCTTTTTGGGACATTCAGCATTCTATAGGACCCAATGACAGAACACCTTGTGGGAAATGACAAGGTAAGCGCACAGAGGAGAAGGCATAGCAAATGTGCCTTCCATTTCAAGCAGGAATGGAGAAAGCCTTCCCAGGGACTGTTCCCCTTCAGCTGCATGTGGAAATGGAAATCTATGGACCTGGGTTATTAAGATATTCAAAGAGAAGGGTTCAACCTCACCTTCTGGTCCTTCTGATCTTGTGTGGGACTGTGGAGAGGGCTGGTCACTTTTTAGCCTTTACTTAACTACTGTTATCTGTATAGAAACTGGGGGCTCTATGCATGCTGTTTACCCATTGAATTCAATAGAAGCTTTTTTTTTTTCTAGGACAAGGAACATGCACAGGGAGGCCCTGATAGAAACTGCAACAGAAGTTAGGCTTAAAACCTCCCTTGCCTTTCACTGCATTGTCTGGATTGTCTTCTCGGGCCACATGGTATTTATCCATGTGGATACCAATATGTAGGGGCCAATAAAATGATCAAAGTCATGCCTGTTTGGGTCCAGGTAGCAATGTCCTGTCTCCCAAAATCCCAACTGTGCCATAGAACAAATATGGCCCATTCTGGGAAGAATTCTCAGCCAGAAGGCAAGTACAGAAGGAGACATTATCATTTGTTCTGGGAACCCCAGCACACAACCCTGACCCATCAAACTCAGCCTCCTCCACTTCTCTGGTGACACCCCCCAGCTCCTTTTCTAAATTAAAATTTAGAAAAGCATAAGTAATTATTCTCTTCAATTTCTCTTCTCCCCAGATGACATTACATAAAAAGACATTGATGAAAAAGAAGAAGGAGATATGAGCCAACATCCAGAAGCTGACTGCCATGCCTCAGATCTTCCAGCTGCAGTAATATGAAGACTTTAAGTCTACCATCTAGCAAGTAGGCCATGAGGGTTTCCTTAAATCAGGGAAAAATTGGGAGTTCCCACAGCCTAGAGGTGGCAAGCTCAGACTCTGTTCTTCCTCTGTCCAAGAAACCAATTCTCCCCATAAGGAAAAAACTAAAAAGAACATTGAATGAACTGTAGGACAACTGAAAAAATAGGGAGAAATTCAGAAAGAGGTAGAAAAAGTAAAACAGAATACAGTGACAGAGAGAAAAGGGCAAATGGGGAGAAAAACACACAGGGTTTTGGAAATAAAAACGGAAGAAAGAGAGAAAGAAAGAGGCCATGTCAAAACTTGCAAGAGAGAAAGGAAGAAAACATTAATTCAAGTGAGTTAGAAGGTGGGAAATTAAGGCAGGATGAAAGAAAGAAGGGAAGACAAAATAGAACAGAAGAGGGGCAAGTGCTGGGAAATGGAAGCTATGCAAAGGAAAGGAAGCCAGAGAAAGGAGGTGAATAGATGGTAGGAAATTAAGGCCTTGATCATATGAAAAATGGGTAAAAATGCTGCTCTTTTGCTTAATGCCTGATGAAAGGCACCCTGCTGGCCCCTATGGGGCTGCAAGGCTGTGGTAGAAAGATTTCAATTAAATTAGTGAAATAGTTCACTAAATAAACACATAATAAGGAGGAATAAAGGGAGGCAGATTGTAGAGAATTGGATCAGGGTTGATACAGTGGCAATCTGTGGCCAACTTGAACTTGAACATGTTAGAAAGAGGGGGAGGTGGTGGAAAGTTGAAACAGGACTGAAGAAGGAAAGGGGGGAAAGAGCTAAGCAGTGGGGAGCAGAAGCAAAATTGAAGAAGGAAAGGGACAAAAGGAGAAATGAGAAAGAAAGTAAGCAGTAGCCAAATGGAGCCTGGTAATGTAAAAAAGAAAGGACAAGACAAAGGGGAGCTAACAGGTGGGAAAGGAAAAAAGAATAAGATCCAGGTGAGCAGTGGCCAAGTAGATCCTAATAAAGTAAGAAAGAAAAGAAGAAATAAAAGAGAGCTAAGCATGGAGGTATGATGCATATAATGCAAGAAGGAATAAAGTACAGCTCAGTGTAGCTAACAGATCCTGAAAACATAGGGTGAAAGGGAGGAGAGCTCAGTGGTAAGGACAAAAGAGTAACATAGATATAGTCATAGCTGTATGACTGTCAGAGCCTGATAATGCAAGAAAGACAAAAAAAAAATAGATACTAAGCAAGGCCACATTGAATGAGCCTGCTCATGTAGAAAGAAAAGGTGAAATAAGGAAGAAGTCAATGGGAAGGGGGGGGAGAAGAATAATTCACAGGTCAGGAATGGCCAAACAGAGCTTCATAATTGAAAAAAGAAATGAGGGAACAAAAGAGACCTCGTTGTGTCCACACTGAGCTTGATAATGTAGGGCAAAAAGGCAGAAGAACTCAATGATGGAAAAGAAAAATGGAATAAGATCTGGGTAAGTGGTAGTCAATTTTGTCCTGGTAATGTCAGAATGAAAGGAAGAAATAAAAGAGAGCTTAGTGTGCCCAAACTGAGCCTATAGGAAAGAAGCAAGGAACGAGGAAGAACTCAGTGGGAAAGGAATAAGAAGTGGCCAAAATGAGACAGATAATGCAAGATAGAAAAGAAAGAAAAAGAGAGAACCAGGAGTGGTCTTAACAGAGCTTAATGATGTAAAAAAGTGATAAATAGACCCAATTAGCCTAATATAAGAAACAATAAAGGAATAGAAGGGAGCTCACCGCTCCCTCAGTCCTTAGCCCCACAAAAGACATGGGTCAGGAGAACTAAAGTGTTGGAAGGCTCTCCTGTTCCTTGCGGAGGCAGTAACCTATCCATTTGACTGCCTGACCCTTTCTGAGGCTATCAACAAGCTACCAAAACCCAGCTACCCGTTTTGCATCTTTCCCACTTCTATGTATGCCCCAGGAAACCATTGGCAGAATAAATCATGTGCTACATGAAGGCGAAATAATAATATATCAATCATGAGAAATGATTTCTCTTGTTCCCGATATTGACAGCACCCCCTCCTGGGGAAAAACTGAATGAATTGGGGTCCGGGTCCCACTCCCTTGGAGCAAACACTCGGCTCTGGCCTTTAGTGCAAACCCACTTCTTAATTTGGGTTTGGCCATTATACTCCCCCTGGACTGGGACTTTTCACCCCCCATATGCTGTCCTGTTTGCCATGCTTGCTCCAGGCCAGTTCTGGAGCTCATTCCTCAATCCTGCTTGCAAACCAGCCTCCTAGCCCTTTTTCAGAGTTGGTGCCAGATGGCAAATCCACATCGTTCCTGACTCCTCCCCCAGCCCCACAAAAGACACGGGTCGGGAGAACTAATGTGCTGGAAAGCTCTCCTGCTCCTCGCAGTGACTGGAACCCCTCAAGGAAAGGACCTGGTCGTCTTGGGGGCGGGGCTGCTGACCCAGGGACCTGGCATGGCCTCTGGGCTCTGGCGCAGCCCCCTCTCCTGCTGTGCGCCGGGATTCCTTCCTTCCCCTTGGCCAGGACAGATGGCTTAACCTTCCTGAGCCCTGGTCACTGAACCTGTTCTTGGACAGTCCTGGAGCTCTATAAACGGTGCCACCTCTCCGTTTGACCGCCTGACCCTTTCTGAGGCTATCAACAAGCTACCAAAATCCATCTACCCGTTTCGCATGTTTCTCACTTCTATGTATGCTCCAGGAAACCAATGGCAGAATAAATCATGTGTTATATTATGGTGAAATATTCATATCATGTGAAATGATTTCTCTTGTTCCCGATACTGGCAGCTTCTCCTCCTGTGGAATAACCTGATTGCATCGGGTCCGGTTCCCACTCCCTGGAGCAAACACTTGGCTCCGGCCTTTAATAAAACTCCACTTCTTAATTTGGGCTTGGCCATTATACCCCCCCTTGAACTGGGACTGTTCACTCCCCATAAGCTGAGCATAAGAGAAATCACTTCACATGATTACTGCATTATTATTTCACCATATTGTAACACATGATTTATCCTGCCATTGGTTTCCTGGGGCTTACATAAAAGTGAGCAGGATGCAAAACAGGCAGGTGGGTTTTGGTAGGTTGTTGATTGCATCAGAAAGGGTCAGGAGGTCAAATGGAGAGGACGAACCTGTTCTAGAGCTCCAGGACTGTCAAGAGCAGGTTCAGTGACCAGGGCCCAGGAAGGTTAAGCCATCCGTCCTGGCCAAGGGTAAGGAACGAATCCCGGCGCACAGCAGGAGAGGGGGCCGCGCCAGAGCCCAGACGCAAGTCCAGCTCCCTCGGACAGCAGCCCCGACCCCAACACGACCAGCTCCTTCCCTTGACGACTTCCTGCCACTGCGAGGAACACGATACCTTTCCAACACATTACTTCTCCCTGCCCTTAGGCTTAGCCATCTGGCGCCAACACAGAAAAAGGGCTAGGAGGCTGATTTGCAAGGAAGATTGAGCTCCAGAACTGACCAAGCACAGCGAACAGATGTGCAGTTCCATGTACAACGTTCAATGTGCATGGAAAAACTACATAATTTCTGACCGCTCCCTCAGTCCTTAGCTCCACAAAAGACATGGGTCGGGAGAACTAAAGTGTTGGAAGGCTCTCCTGTTCCTCGCGGAGGCAGTAACCTATCCATTTGACCGCCTGACCCATTCAACAAACTATCAACAAGCTTGAGGACTCTTAAAGACCCTATCAACAAGCTACCAAGACCCACTTACCCGTTTCGCATCTATCTCACTTCTTTGTGTGCCCCAGGAAACCATTAGCAGAATAAATCATGTGCTACATGAAGGTGAAATAATAATATATCAATCATGAGAAATGATTTCTCTTGTTCCTGATACTGACAGTGCCCCCTCCTGGGGAAAAACTGATTGAATTGGGGTCCGGGTCCCACTCCCTTGGAGCAAACACTCGGCTCTGGCCTTTAGTGCAAACCCACTTCCTAATTTGGGTTTGGCCATTATACTCCCCCTGGACTGGGACTTTTCACCCCCCATATGCTGTCCTGTTTGCCATGCTTGCTCCAGGCCAGTTCTGGAGCTCATTCCTCAATCCTGCTTGCAAACCAGCCTCCTAGCCCTTTTTCAGAGTTGGTGCCAGATGGCAAATCCACATCGTTCCTGACTCCTCCCCCAGCCCCACAAAAGACACGGGTCGGGAGAACTAATGTGCTGGAAAGCTCTCCTGCTCCTCGCAGTGACTGGAACCCCTCAAGGAAAGGACCTGGTCGTCTTGGGGGCGGGGCTGCTGACCCAGGGACCTGGCATGGCCTCTGGGCTCTGGCGCAGCCCCCTCTCCTGCTGTGCGCCGGGATTCCTTCCTTCCCCTTGGCCAGGACAGATGGCTTAACCTTCCTGAGCCCTGGTCACTGAACCTGTTCTTGGACAGTCCTGGAGCTCTATAACCGGTGCCTCCTCTCCGTTTGACCGCCTGACCCTTTCTGAGGCTATCAACAAGCTACCAAAATCCATCTACCCGTTTCGCATGTTTCTCACTTCTATGTATGCTCCAGGAAACCAATGGCAGAATAAATCATGTGTTATATTATGGTGAAATATTCATATCATGTGAAATGATTTCTCTTGTTCCCGATACTGGCAGCTTCTCCTCCTGTGGAATAACCTGATTGCATCGGGTTCGGTTCCCACTCCCTGGAGCAAACACTTGGCTCCGGCCTTTAATAAAACTCCACTTCTTAATTTGGACTTGGCCATTATACCCCCCTTGGACTGGGACTGTTCACTCCCCATAAGCTGAGCATAAGAGAAATCACTTCACATGATTACTACATTATTATTTCACCATGTTGTAACACATGATTTATCCTGCCATTGGTTTCCTGGGGCTTACATAAAAGTGAGCAGGATGCAAAACAGGCAGGTGGGTTTTGGTAGGTTGTTGATTGCATCAGAAAGGGTCAGGAGGTCAAATGGAGAGGACGAACCTGTTCTAGAGCTCTAGGACTGTCCAAGAGCAGGTTCAGTGACCAGGGCCCAGGAAGGTTAAGCCATCCGTCCTGGCCAAGGGTAAGGAACGAATCCCGGCGCACAGCAGGAGAGGGGGCTGCGCCAGAGCTCAGACGCAAGTCCAGCTCCCTCGGACAGCAGCCTCGACCCCAACACGACCAGCTCCTTCCCTTGACGACTTCCTGCCACTGCGAGGAACACGATACCTTTCCAACACATTACTTCTCCCTGCCCTTAGGCTTAGCCATCTGGCGCCAACACAGAAAAAGGGCTAGGAGGCTGATTTGCAAGGAAGATTGAGCTCCAGAACTGACCAAGCACAGCGAACAGATGTGCAGTTCCATGTACAACGTTCAATGTGCATGGAAAAACTACATAATTTCTGACCGCTCCCTCAGTCCTTAGCTCCACAAAAGACATGGGTCGGGAGAACTAAAGTGTTGGAAGGCTCTCCTGTTCCTCGCGGAGGCAGTAACCTATCCATTTGACCACCTGACCCATTCAACAAACTATCAACAAGCTTGAGGACTCTTAAAGACCCTATCAACAAGCTACCAAGACCCACTTACCCGTTTCGCATCTATCTCACTTCTTTGTGTGCCCCAGGAAACCATTAGCAGAATAAATCATGTGCTACATGAAGGTGAAATAATAATATATCAATCATGAGAAATGATTTCTCTTGTTCCTGATACTGACAGTGCCCCCTCCTGGGGAAAAACTGATTGAATTGGGGTCCGGGTCCCACTCCCTTGGAGCAAACACTCGGCTCTGGCCTTTAGTGCAAACCCACTTCCTAATTTGGGTTTGGCCATTATACTCCCCCTGGACTGGGACTTTTCACCCCCCATATGCTGTCCTGTTTGCCATGCTTGCTCCAGGCCAGTTCTGGAGCTCATTCCTCAATCCTGCTTGCAAACCAGCCTCCTAGCCCTTTTTCAGAGTTGGTGCCAGATGGCAAATCCACATCGTTCCTGACTCCTCCCCCAGCCCCACAAAAGACACGGGTCGGGAGAACTAATGTGCTGGAAAGCTCTCCTGCTCCTCGCAGTGACTGGAACCCCTCAAGGAAAGGACCTGGTCGTCTTGGGGGCGGGGCTGCTGACCCAGGGACCTGGCATGGCCTCTGGGCTCTGGCGCAGCCCCCTCTCCTGCTGTGCGCCGGGATTCCTTCCTTCCCCTTGGCCAGGACAGATGGCTTAACCTTCCTGAGCCCTGGTCACTGAACCTGTTCTTGGACAGTCCTGGAGCTCTATAAACGGTGCCACCTCTCCGTTTGACCGCCTGACCCTTTCTGAGGCTATCAACAAGCTACCAAAATCCATCTACCCGTTTCGCATGTTTCTCACTTCTATGTATGCTCCAGGAAACCAATGGCAGAATAAATCATGTGTTATATTATGGTGAAATATTCATATCATGTGAAATGATTTCTCTTGTTCCCGATACTGGCAGCTTCTCCTCCTGTGGAATAACCTGATTGCATCGGGTTCGGTTCCCACTCCCTGGAGCAAACACTTGGCTCCGGCCTTTAATAAAACTCCACTTCTTAATTTGGACTTGGCCATTATACCCCCCTTGGACTGGGACTGTTCACTCCCCATAAGCTGAGCATAAGAGAAATCACTTCACATGATTACTGCATTATTATTTCACCATATTGTAACACATGATTTATCCTGCCATTGGTTTCCTGGGGCTTACATAAAAGTGAGCAGGATGCAAAACAGGCAGGTGGGTTTTGGTAGGTTGTTGATTGCATCAGAAAGGGTCAGGAGGTCAAATGGAGAGGACGAACCTGTTCTAGAGCTCTAGGACTGTCCAAGAGCAGGTTCAGTGACCAGGGCCCAGGAAGGTTAAGCCATCCGTCCTGGCCAAGGGTAAGGAACGAATCCCGGCGCACAGCAGGAGAGGGGGCTGCGCCAGAGCCCAGACGCAAGTCCAGCTCCCTCGGACAGCAGCCCCGACCCCAACACGACCAGCTCCTTCCCTTGACGACTTCCTGCCACTGCGAGGAACACGATACCTTTCCAACACATTACTTCTCCCTGCCCTTGGGCTTAGCCATCTAGCGCCAACACAGAAAAAGGGCTAGGAGGCTGATTTGCAAGGAAGATTGAGCTCCAGAACTGACCAAGCACAGCGAACAGATGTGCAGTTCCATGTACAACGTTCAATGTGCATGGAAAAACTACATAATTTCTGACCGCTCCCTCAGTCCTTAGCCCCACAAAAGACATGGGTCGGGAGAACTAAAGTGTTGGAAGGCTCTCCTGTTCCTCGCGGAGGCAGTAACCTATCCCTTTGACCGCCTGACCCATTCAACAAGCTATCAACAAGCTTGAGGACTCTTAAAGACCCTATCAACAAGCTACCAAGACCCACTTACCCGTTTCGCATCTATCTCACTTCTTTGTATGCCCCAGGAAACCATTAGCAGAATAAATCATGTGCTACATGAAGGTGAAATAATAATATATCAATCATGAGAAATGATTTCTCTTGTTCCTGATACTGACAGCGCCCCCTCCTGGGGAAAAACTGATTGAATTGGGGTCCGGGTCCCACTCCCTTGGAGCAAACACTCGGCTCTGGCCTTTAGTGCAAACCCACTTCCTAATTTGGGTTTGGCCATTATACTCCCCCTGGACTGGGACTTTTCACCCCCCATATGCTGTCCTGTTTGCCATGCTTGCTCCAGGCCAGTTCTGGAGCTCATTCCTCAATCCTGCTTGCAAACCAGCCTCCTAGCCCTTTTTCAGAGTTGGCGCCAGATGGCAAATCCACATCGTTCCTGACCCCTCCCCCAGCCCCACAAAAGACACGGGTCGGGAGAACTAATGTGCTGGAAAGCTCTCCTGCTCCTCGCAGTGACTGGAACCCCTCAAGGAAAGGACCTGGTCGTCTTGGGGGCGGGGCTGCTGACCCAGGGACCTGGCATGGCCTCTGGGCTCTGGTGCAGCCCCCTCTCCTGCTGTGCGCCGGGATTCCTTCCTTCCCCTTGGCCAGGACAGATGGCTTAACCTTCCTGAGCCCTGGTCACTGAACCTGTTCTTGGACAGTCCTGGAGCTCTATAACCGGTGCCTCCTCTCCGTTTGACCGCCTGACCCTTTCTGAGGCTATCAACAAGCTACCAAAATCCATCTACCCGTTTCGCATGTTTCTCACTTCTATGTATGCTCCAGGAAACCAATGCAGAATAAATCATGTGTTATATTATGGTGAAATATTCATATCATGTGAAATGATTTCTCTTGTTCCCGATACTGGCAGCTTCTCCTCCTGTGGAATAACCTGATTGCATCGGGTCCGGTTCCCACTCCCTGGAGCAAACACTTGGCTCCGGCCTTTAATAAAACTCCACTTCTTAATTTGGGCTTGGCCATTATACCCCCCTTGGACTGGGACTGTTCACTCCCCATAAGCTGAGCATAAGAGAAATCACTTCACATGATTACTGCATTATTATTTCACCATATTGTAACACATGATTTATCCTGCCATTGGTTTCCTGGGGCTTACATAAAAGTGAGCAGGATGCAAAACAGGCAGGTGGGTTTTGGTAGGTTGTTGATTGCATCAGAAAGGGTCAGGAGGTCAAATGGAGAGGACGAACCTGTTCTAGAGCTCCAGGACTGTCAAGAGCAGGTTCAGTGACCAGGGCCCAGGAAGGTTAAGCCATCCGTCCTGGCCAAGGGTAAGGAACGAATCCCGGTGCACAGCAGGAGAGGGGGCCGCGCCAGAGCCCAGACGCAAGTCCAGCTCCCTCGGACAGCAGCCCCGACCCCAACACGACCAGCTCCTTCCCTTGACGACTTCCTGCCACTGCGAGGAACACGAGACCTTTCCAACACATTACTTCTCCCTGCCCTTGGGCTTAGCCATCTGGCGCCAACACAGAAAAAGGGCTAGGAGGCTGATTTGCAAGGAAGATTGAGCTCCAGAACTGACCAAGCACAGCGAACAGATGTGCAGTTCCATGTACAACGTTCAATGTGCATGGAAAAACTACATAATTTCTGACCGCTCCCTCAGTCCTTAGCTCCACAAAAGACATGGGTCGGGAGAACTAAAGTGTTGGAAGGCTCTCCTGTTCCTCACGGAGGCAGTAACCTATCCATTTGACCGCCTGACCCATTCAACAAGCTATCAACAAGCTTGAGGACTCTTAAAGACCCTATCAACAAGCTACCAAGACCCACTTACCCGTTTCGCATCTAACTCACTTCTTTGTATGCCCCAGGAAACCATTAGCAGAATAAATCATGTGCTACATGAAGGTGAAATAATAATATATCAATCATGAGAAATGATTTCTCTTGTTCCTGATACTGACAGTGCCCCCTCCTGGGGAAAAACTGATTGAATTGGGGTCCGGGTCCCACTCCCTTGGAGCAAACACTCGGCTCTGGCCTTTAGTGCAAACCCACTTCCTAATTTGGGTTTGGCCATTATACTCCCCCTGGACTGGGACTTTTCACCCCCCATATGCTGTCCTGTTTGCCATGCTTGCTCCAGGCCAGTTCTGGAGCTCGTTCCTCAATCCTGCTTGCAAACCAGCCTCCTAGCCCTTTTTCAGAGTTGGTGCCAGATGGCAAATCCACATCGTTCCTGACTCCTCCCCCAGCCCCACAAAAGACACGGGTCGGGAGAACTAATGTGCTGGAAAGCTCTCCTGCTCCTCGCAGTGACTGGAACCCCTCAAGGAAAGGACCTGGTCGTCTTGGGGGCGGGGCTGCTGACCCAGGGACCTGGCATGGCCTCTGGGCTCTGGCGCAGCCCCCTCTCCTGCTGTGCGCCGGGATTCCTTCCTTCCCCTTGGCCAGGACAGATGGCTTAACCTTCCTGAGCCCTGGTCACTGAACCTGTTCTTGGACAGTCCTGGAGCTCTATAACCGGTGCCTCCTCTCCGTTTGACCGCCTGACCCTTTCTGAGGCTATCAACAAGCTACCAAAATCCATCTACCCGTTTCGCATGTTTCTCACTTCTATGTATGCTCCAGGAAACCAATGGCAGAATAAATCATGTGTTATATTATGGTGAAATATTCATATCATGTGAAATGATTTCTCTTGTTCCCGATACTGGCAGCTTCTCCTCCTGTGGAATAACCTGATTGCATTGGGGTCCGGGTCCCACTCCCTGGAGCAAACACTTGGCTCCGGCCTTTAATAAAACTCCACTTCTTAATTTGGGCTTGGCCATTATACCCCCCTTGGACTGGAACTGTTCACTCCCCATATGCTGAGAATAAGAGAAATCACTTCACATGATTACTGCATTATTATTTCACCATATTGTAACACATGATTTATCCTGCCATTGGTTTCCTGGGGCTTACATAAAAGTGAGCAGGATGCAAAACAGGCAGGTGGGTTTTGGTAGGTTGTTGATTGCATCAGAAAGGGTCAGGAGGTCAAATGGAGAGGACGAACCTGTTCTAGAGCTCCAGGACTGTCAAGAGCAGGTTCAGTGACCAGGGCCCAGGAAGGTTACGCCATCCGTCCTGGCCAAGGGTAAGGAACGAATCCCGGCGCACAGCAGGAGAGGGGGCTGCGCCAGAGCCCAGACGCAAGTCCAGCTCCCTCGGACAGCAGCCCCGACCCCAACACGACCAGCTCCTTCCCTTGACGACTTCCTGCCACTGCGAGGAACACGAGACCTTTCCAACACATTACTTCTCCCTGCCCATGGGCTTAGCCATCTGGCGCCAACACAGAAAAAGGGCTAGGAGGCTGATTTGCAAGGAAGATTGAGCTCCAGAACTGACCAAGCACAGCGAATAGATGTGCAGTTCCATGTACAACATTCAGGTAAAGTAAGAAAAAAGAGAAGGAGAACAGTATCTCTCAGTGGGAAAGAAGAAAGGGGAGAGTTAAGTGGTGACCAAATAGAGCCTCATAGTGCAAGGAGATGGAATAAAAGAGACGTAAGTGTGGAGAAATGGAAACTCATAAAACATGGAATGAGGGAGAGCTCAGTAGGAAAAAAAATAAATAAGACCCAGGTAAGTGTTGGCCTAATTATTGAGCCTGATAAGGTAAGAAAGAAAAGGAGGAATAAAAGAGAGCTAAGTGTGGCAAATTTGAGCCTGATAACATGGGGAGGGAAGTTGGAATAAGGAAAGCTCAGTGGAAAGGGGATTGAGACACAGGTAAGTAGTGGCCCAATCAAACCTGGCAATGAAAGATTGAAGACAAGGAATAAATAAACTGGTGGGAAAGGGGAAAAAAGGGAATAAAGGAGAGATAATTAGTGTCCAAATAGAGACTGATAATATAAAGAGAAGGAAGAAAAAAGAGCTCAGTGTGGCCACTTTGACCCTTTTCTCACCTCATGAGGAAGCTGCTTGAACCATTCACTAATGAGGCTATACTGTATCTCCAAAACTGGAGGTGATAGGGCAAAACAGATGCCATTTTTGGAATTGGTACCCCAAGTTCATATCAAACCACCATACATTTTGGGAAAAACTTTTCTGGACCTCAATTTTGTAGGCCTGTATAATGAGAGACAGAAAAGAAGAAAGAAAATAGAGCCAAGATGTACTAGATTGAGCCTGATGCTTTAAGAAAGAAAATGCTGAAAGAAGATAGCTCAGTGTGGCCAAGTTAAGCTCATCTCAATGTGAAGAGAGGAGGAGGAATAAAAGAGAATGACAGGAATTTAGGGAGGAGGTGAATTTAGGGAGGAGGTTGGAGAGAGTGGAGAAAGGGAATTAAAAAGCCAAGCAGTAGAAAAGTGTGATCATGAAAGCGAGAATGAATAAGAGAGAAATGGAAAGGAAAGGAAAAAAAAAACTGAGGGGGGATGGTCAGAAACTGTGTATGGGAGGATGAGAGCCAAATTGGAAGGAAGGAAAGAAAGGGTATTGGGGAAACTGAGGCAGAAGTCAGAAGAAAGACTAAAAAATTCATATCTGAGATTACAGAGGCAGTGATAGGAGAGTGAAATGGGGAGGAAAAGAAAAGGAGAACACCTTTATGTGCAGAGAAACTTTTAACACAACTTCAAGATTTTCAGTTCTTTCCAAACAAAAAAGTAAGGTGGAAAAGAGAATAAGCAGTGCAAAAATTAGAGCATTGTGAAAACTACTATCATGTCCCATTTCCATTCTTCCTCTATCTTCCTATAGTAATATTGTGGCAACAGGTACACTCCTGTTTTCATGGAGTCCTTGCCTTCCCAATTGTGGGAAGGAGTTTGTGTTTATTTAGACATTGGTACTTTTCTTGGACAGAGGCAAACACAGCCAGGCCTGCAAGCCCCACTGATTGGGCCTTTCGTGCCCAACTTCCCCTCGCCTGCAATACAATATTCTTATAGGGTGACTACCATTGCTCCAGCTGGAAGACATCAAGGATGGCAGTCTGAGCAATCTCTGGCTGCTTCCATCCTAACTTCTTTCTTGCAAAGCTTTGTCCATGCACAGCAGATGAGAGAGGAAAAATTTACAGCAGGTCTATGTGACCAGCATCCATATAGTTTCATTGACTCCTCTGATTCGATTGAAGAAAAGCATGGAGGGATTATAGAAAGCCAGTCATTCCCATTTGATCAGGAATTGGTTCAACGCATATTTGAACAGACACTTTCAACAGTGTATACCTCCAGAGACTTTATTCCTGCAAGGACAACAGTTGTCACAACACACAATCTCAAGTTGGCCTTCTATCAAAGTTAGCAACAGCGCTGTTGGACAAACGTACTCTGGTTTAAAATGGAAACTCCTGTATTAAATCTTAATAAAAAGTGATTATTTTTTACATTGCTTGTTGTCTTATTAGATTGTTCCTACCTTTCCATCACAGAACACTAACTTCTCCAGTACAATGGATCACTCAAAAGAGAAAAGATGGTCTCATCTGGCATGTTCTGTTCCATTCAACATCTCTGCCCAGGCACAAAAGCAGTTGTCATAAGAACTAACTTACCACTGATGCAGAGAGGAAAGCAAGCAGGAGAGGACTTGCTTTACTTGGAAGATGTGATTGACTCTTCCTGTCTTTGCCCATGGGGCTATTAATCCCACAAAGTTCTGGGAATAGAGGTAAATGGAGTTAAGATCCACAGCAAACTATAGTCAAGTCTGCTTTCTGCCTGAAAGATGAATATTGAAAGAAAGGATTTGTGAAGCCTGGGGTACACATTTCCATGAGGAGTTTTATCAGGGTGTACAAAGTTTCTTTTGGGTCCCTTCCCAAAGGGGAAGCAGGTGAAACAGAACCGGGGGGGAAGGGACAGGTGGCAACAGCTAGAATAGTCTTTGGAGTCCAGGTCTACCTGCTCCCACAGCATGTCTAGCTATGCCCTATATATGCTCAGGAACAGTTCTGAGCATCAACCCAATGCTCTGCATATTTGAGCTGCAATCCTTCTCTTCCAGATGCTATCTCAGAGGTATATACTGTATGCCTCTGACTGCCCCTTGTAGTATTTCTCTTTCATGGCACCCACAACCTGTCTTGCTGAGAGAAAGCACTTGATAGTTTTCATTCCCAGAATTAATCAGCTTATTAAAGAGAAAATTCTCCATGAAAAAGTCATTGTTATGTAGTTCAAAGCTATAAAAATGCCAATGGCAGTTAAAACAGCAAAAATAATGTGCCCGGTTTGCATGTTCCATTGGTTCTCTCACAGGCAGCATCCACTTCAGGGCTGATACGGACATGCATAAAAGTGGGGAACGACAGCAGAACCAGTGACTCTTGCATACAATTCCCTGCAGTGTCCAAAGTTCAATTCATGAGCCTTGACTGTGGCGGGATCTGTAAGTTCCTGATTCATAAATAAAACTCCCAGGTGTTGATGACTCCATAAAAGCAGCTGATTTTGCCCTGGGTTATCCAATTTCATGAATTGGGTGCTTTTCCCCCTATCAAGTACGGCAACACCTCTCCTGATGCAGAGAATCCATTCCAGAGAGCTAAGCACTGTACAAGACAGTGCTATAGA
This sequence comes from Tiliqua scincoides, assembly GCF_035046505.1. Classification (NCBI taxonomy): domain Eukaryota; kingdom Metazoa; phylum Chordata; class Lepidosauria; order Squamata; family Scincidae; genus Tiliqua; species Tiliqua scincoides. The sequence goes on from NC_089823.1 coordinate 229,207,346, forward strand.
ACGCATTGTTAATTTGTGAGGCAGGAAACAAGAGCTGACTAGCCCAGCATGCACTTCTCCCATTGGCTGGAATAGCAGTCAATCATTCTAGGACAGTGGCTCCCAAATTGTTTAGCACTTTTTTAAACGGCACTCTATCAGGACCCACCTAGGTTTACCAGACCTTTTAAAAAGGAGATCTAAAAAGAAATGCTGTAATATTTTATTTATTTAGAAATAAGAATAACCAGAATAAAAGAACCTGAAACATTTAACTCCCTCTATTTACACAGGTTTGCAAACTGCAGGAGCTGAGCTCTTTGTTGGGGTAATTAGCAGCTACAGTATCTGGTTTTTGAATAGCTTCAGGACTGGAGGCAATTAGTTATCTGATCTTTCCATCACCCTTTGGCAACCCACCACAAATCAGGTCACAACCCACCTGTGGGTTCTAGAACTGTTCTAGAACCCACTGTGCTAGTACGAAGAGAGCTGTAATGAATCAGCATTAAGGTAACACTGTACATTGCTAAACACTAGGTAGGGGAAAAGTGCTGGGGTGGGGAAGAAAGTAGTAGGTAAGTGGAAGGTTTACTCCTTTCTCTCTCCCTATGTGTGTGTGTGTGTGTGTGTGTGTGTGTGCGCGCGTGTGCGTGAGAGAGAGAATCATCAGTCTCTCAAATGACCGAATATTTCATTTTGTCCAAAATGCATGTGAGTGTGAGGAAAATAAATGTCCAACACCCCACTTCTCATTCTCTTGTTCATGAGTTCCAGCAATGTGTGAAGGGGAGCAGATTTGTACTGGCCAGTCCCCACTGCCCATCAGCATGTGATTACTACTTCCACATTCTATTCTCATACATTGGGTCCAATCCTATTCAGCCTTCCAGCACTTATGCAGCTGCAGTGCTCTCCCAAGGTAATGGAACAAACTTAAAAAATTTTTTTTATCTTGAAGAGACCTTGTCGACTCTCTCACACACACATACCCCACAGGATGCAGTGCATGCCCTGTTGGCATGGCTGCATTGGCACTAGAAAGTTGGGTAGGATTGAGCTCACTGAGTGGAAGCTAGGAATGAACCCTACCCATGTACTGCCAGTCTGCAGGTTAGGAAACCCATGTGTGTGAAGATACACACATAGTATCCATGCTTATATTCCACCCACTGTATGGAGGCAGAGCTGGGGTCCAGAGGCCACACACACATCAGGAATGGAACAAACCAGCGCAATCCCGACTGATCACAGAGGTGAGTAAGACAAAAGAGCAAGGTGACCAGATCCAACAGAGGTCACAGTGTCTATACCTTTAACCATTGCATATGTTATGCAGGATCAAAAGAGACCACTGACACCAAACTTAAGTTTAAGGCTTTTATTAGGAGGAATGGAACCTGAACCAAACCAAACAAAATGATCTTGTTCCAAATTCCCCCAATTGTGAAGCTGGCAGGCAGGAGGCAGCAGGACTTGAGGCAGGCCAAGGGCTGGAAGCTTAATGGAAGTTCCTCTCTGGTTCTCAGCTCCGGCAAGGGGCACTCTCTCCCAGGGCTCCTTCCAGCAGCTCTCTCAGCTCTCCTGCAGAGCTCAGGGTTCAGCTCCTCTCTGCAGCTCTGTCCCTGGTGCTCACTCCAGAGCCCGCCTAGCTCCTTCTCTGCAGAGCTTCCCTGGTGGTCCTGAGCTCTTGCTGGTGCAGCCCCTTTTATAGCCTCAGTTCCTCTGCACACAGCAGCCTCTACCTTCCCTCCACTGGTACTGCAGCCTTCTCTCCTGCAGCAGTTTTCCCTTTGGTCCTCCCCAGACAAACTCAGACTGACTGTCTATTGGCTCATGAAAGGCACAGGCTACGATCCCCTCAGGCCAATTTACAGCAGTCAACTGAGCCCAAGTTCTGCACATATCACACAGAAGAGGGAATTTTGGCAGGTGCTGCTTTTTAAACCCTTCCATGTTAGCTACACCTGCCAAAATTCTCTTTTCTATGCAATAGTTAAAGGCATAGGCACTGTGTCCTCCATTGGATCTGGTCACCCTGGATAAGAGTGAAAGTGATTTCTACAGACCATAACTGATAACAGATGTAACTGTATGTCACTGTTAAATAGGTTTTCTTCCAAATGGAATGACAGAAAGTGAAGGGCTTTTTTTTTTTTTTTTTAAAGGCAGCAGCAAAAGGGTGTGAAAATACTTCACTGTCATGTTGATCTCTTCCAACACTAAGTATACAATCCACTTTCATGGAACAAAGTCCCATTGGGTTGAATAGGACTTACTTCCAAATAGACATGCATAGACTTGTTCTGTAACTTAATTTTGATCTATTAAAAAAAGGGAAGAATGTGACAGCCCAAAGACAACTTTTAAGCCCAAAGATAACTCCAAAGATAACATTTACCATTTAAGTAAAACAAAGAACATGCATAATGGTTTGACATTTGATTGGCATATGAGCAAAACAATGGATCCGCACATCAACATGGGTTTAAGTAGCATGGCATTTGAAAAATGGACTTTGTGGAGGAAACTGCCTGGAGGAAACAGTCTGATTTGGTTTCCTTTAAAACAGATTCTCAAAGTAATTTTCACAAACGTCAAGGGCTCGAAACTTTATAAACATGAAATATGAAATATAGGTGGGAACTTGGTATCCACTGATTTGGTATCCACTGATTTGACTGACCACTGATACCGAGGTCCACCTTTAAATGCCTTGTAACAAGGGGAAAAAACACCAAAATTCAATTTCCCAACTTTGGGCTGTTAATGATGTCAATGGATTCCATTATTCACCTCCATCTAGTGGCTGAATGAGGTATAGTGTCTATACCAGTGATGGCGAACCTTTTATAGACCAAATGCCCAAACTACAATCCAAAATCCATTTATTTATCGCAAAGTGCCAACAAGGCAATTTCACCTGAATACTGAGGTTTTAGTTTAGAAAAAACAACTCACAGCCCAATCCTATCCACACTTTCCTGGGAGTAAGCCCCATTGACTCTAATGAGACTTACTTCTGAGTAGACATGCATAGGATTGGGTTGTCATACATTAACATCTTTTACCTACTATTACTTGTAACCTGTAATGAACTTTTCCTCTAGAACTTTGTCCAGTCCCTTCTTAAAGGCATCTAGGCAAGTTGTCATCACTGCTTCCTGTGGCAAAGAGTTCCACAGACTACAGGTGCAGCCTATTTATCCACAGATTTTTTATCTGCAGATTTGTCTCAATGAGAATGGGGTGGGGGAACCGAAAGTCACACACACCTTTGCCCTGCAAAAGGTGTGTGTTTTGGGCTGCTCCATTTCCAGGCAGCATAAAACACTGCAAAAAGGCTCTGTCTCGCCCAGGCAGGGAAATAGCCCTGGAAGAGGTTCCCCTTGCGAAGGAACAGTAACACTCCTGGAGCCCCTGAGCCAGCAAAGGGGCTGAAGAGGGTAAGGGGGGCCAAAAATCTCTGTAGCCAGAACATGTGCAGTAAGGTGGAGCACACACGCACATGCTCTCGCTCTCATTCACTCACTCACACAGGGGCAGGTGTGGTAGCAACAGAGGGGATTGCTTTAACAAACCAAGGGAGTGTTTGCCAAATCCCCCCCCCCACTGAGATGGTGCAGGCAATCACTGACACAAGCAACCCCCGCCATGGTGCAGGCTACTATGGACACAAGCAAGCATTCCCACCAAGCAAAGCATGAGATATAGCCTACAATCCTCTCCACACTTTCCTGCGAGTAAGCCCTATTGACTACAATGGGGCTTACTTCTGAGTAGAAATGCATAGTGCTGGACTCTTAAAAGATCAGCATCCCAACTGTGAAAGAAACCGGGCAGCTGGCAATGGGGAAGGCTGAGTACGGAGGGGAGGGGATTGATAACAGCTGCCTTAGTTTCCTTCCATCTGGAAGTGTCAGGCTGCAGTATATTTGTGTAACGCTATGAAATTTAGCACAATGTGGTTTTTGTTTTGCGCCAAGTCACAGGACAGAACTAACACAGATAAATAGGCTCCACCCGTAATTACATGTTGGGTAAAGAAATATTGGCAGGGAGGGGGTGGCTGCAAGACCTTGCCACTGCTCATTTTCTCAAACAAGAAAATTTTGTTTTTGAAAAAGCCCCACCCACAGAAGTGGGCTCTAAGGCTGCAATCCCAGCCACTCTTTCCTAGGAGTAAGCCTCATCAATGCTAATGGGGCTTACTTCTGAGTAGACATGCACAGGAGCAGGCTCCAAGGCTGCAAAGCCAGCCACACTGTCTTGGGAGTAAACTTCATCCACTGTAATGGGGCTTACTTCTGAGTAGGCATGCACACTGTAATGGAGCTTACTACTGAGTAGACATGTACAGGAGCAGGCTCCAAGGCTGTCATCCTAGCCACATTTTCCTGGGAGCAAGCCCCATTGACTATAATGGGACTTACTCCTGAGTAGACATGCATAGGATTGGGCTCTCAGGCTGCCATCCTAGCCACGCTTTCCTGGGAGCAAGCCCCACTGACTATAATGGGACTTACTCCTGAGTAGACATGCATAGGATTGCATTCTCAGGCTGCCATCCTAGCCACGCTTTCCTGGGAGCAAGCCCCAATGACTTTAATGAGACTTACTTTTTAGTAAGTAAGGACCAGCACCAGGTGCAGGGCTGGCGCCCCAAAGCCCACAGCAGCAGCTTCACTGTGCCCACCCGCATGCCGCATGTGAGCCGCCCGCCTTACCCCAGACAGGGGAGGGAGGAAACGCTCCTATTGGGCTGCTGGGCAGAGGGGCGGGTGATGTGAGAATTGTCCCCTCGCAGGGCCTCTCAGCCTTCCTCCTCCCCGGGGGGGCCTGGCTAGATGGGGCACGTTGGGAGCACGCCTGGGTCTTTGGGGTCAGCCCCCCATCTCCCTCTTCCCCCTGCTGTCCATTCCTTTCCCCCCTTGGGAGCAGGCGGAGGCCGGCTTTGTGGCTGTGTGGGCTGCTCAGGCAGATACCCGAGCCTAGAGGCTCACACCTGGCAGCTGGGGCGACGGCCCGCATGCCCACAGAGAGCGTTCTGTGTGTCCTCTCTGGCAAGCCTGCCATAGGTTGGCCACCACTGGTCTATACCAATGCATTCTGGGGAGACAATAGAGGAGCAAGAAACCTGGAAGTGGGTCTTTAAAGCTATTTTTCCACTGATTCGAGTATCCACTGATTTTTTTTTATCCACTGGAGGTTTCGGAACCCCTGTGGATAACGAGGCACAAACTGTACTGAAGAATTTAACAAAACCTAGAAGGCAACATGCTCTGGAGAAACAGAGAGGTATAAGATCCACAAGTCATGGGAAACTCCTAGGGCACAATCCTAATCAGGTCTACTCAGAAGTAAGTCGTGTTCAGTGGGACTTACTCCCAGGAAAGTGAGGTTAGGATTGCAGCCCTAGTTTGTGTCTCTTATTCTTCTCTGTTCCTCCACAGTTCCAACTTCCATGTTCCAACTGGATTGTTGATTCCACTTATTCTCTTTATTTTCTTCATGTGAAGACCAGCCCCTTTTCCAAAGTATTCATGTCAATTTTAAAGGGGTTGCTCTGCCACAGCTAAATTCTGGAATGTAGCCATTGTTCTCAATCTGGGTAGAAACAGTCCAATAAATCTCTGTATATGTTATGCAGCATAACCCTCTTGAAAATTCCTTGAATCCTTGCCAGAGCTTGACTGTTCATAATTGTTAGTTGCCATCCATCACCCAAGAAATTTAAATCATAAGAACATAAGAACAGCCCCGCTGGATCAGGCCATAGGCCCATCTAGTCCAGCTTCCTGTAACTCACAGCGGCCCACCAAATGCCCCAGGGAGCACACCAGATAACAAGAGACCTCATCCTGGTGCCCTCCCCTGCATCTGGCCTTCTGACAGCCCATTTCTAAAATCAGGAGGTTGCACATACGCATCATGGCTTGTAACCAATAATGGATTTTTCCTCCAGAAACTTGTTCAATCCCCTTTTAAAGGCATCCAGGCCAGATGCTGTCACCACATTCTGCGGCAAGGAGTTCCACAGACTGACCACATGCTGAGTAAAGAAATATTTTGTCTGTCCTAACCCTCCCAACACTCAATTTTAGTGGATGTCCCCTGGTTCTGGTGTTATGTGAGAGTGTAAAGAGCATTTCCCTATCCACTTCGAAATAGATATGTTTTCATGTGCCTAAACAACTAAGGCACGCTTCGGTGCCAGGAAGACGGTACGAAGAGCTGAGAGCTTGAACGGGGGTCCTTAGAAACAGGCAATTTCAAGGATTTCTCTCTGTTTTGCTCTGTGCTGAAGCATATCTATCCCGGGTGACATCTTTGAGAAGCTCGGAGAGCTGAAAACCCGTCCTCCCACGGCCTAGATACAACAACATCGCAGCGAAAAAAGCTATTAAGAGTGAGTGAACTTGGCTCGTTAAAAAGTTTTACTGAGAACTGGAAGTAAGAAGTCTGGAGGAGGAGGAGATAATTCAAGATTATTCACGCTGGCCGTTAGCCACCCAGGGGGGGAATAGGTGAATTGGTATTTCCCCTGCTGGAGTAAGTACAAGATTATATATTTTTTAATGGTATGTACCGAAGAGAAATAAATAAGTAATCTTAAACGAAGGAAATAAAGTCTACCTTCATTTTCCCAGCAAAAAGCCTTTATTTAAGCCTGGACACTGCTGGTTTCGGTTTCGGTTTCTCAGCAAGAGGCTTGAATTTTTTTTTCCTTTCTTTTGGTCATTTAAAGGCATACTAACCTAATTTGACTGTGGATTTGATTGATTTTTTTTGGATATAAAAATTTTGAAAGTAGCCCTGGATACAAAATTAGAAAGTAGCCCTGCAGGAAGTGGCTCGAGTTGGTGTTGATAAAAATGGCTTTTGAAAATCTAAAAGATGATCATGAAAGCCAGGCCTTGTTGGTGGACTTTCTGATGGATTTTAGAAGAGAAATGGAGCAACAAGTCAGAGAACTCTCTGAACAAATTGGGCAAATAAGCTCCTCCCTTGTAAACTCGCGGGAACAGATTATAAACAATAGAGAAGAAAAAAGAATGGATCAGATGTCAGGTGAAGTTAAAGAAGTGGAGTATTTTGAAATGGGACACGAGATGGAAGAAGCAATTGTTATAATAACTGGGAATCTTAAGGAAGAAAAAAGACGAAATGTTCAGAGAGCAAGCTGTCTCAAGAAGAGGAAGAATTTATGGATTGAATTCAAGAATAACAGAATGAAAAAGAAGAAAGAAAAACAGAGGGGGGGGGGACTTAAGAAGAAAAAGAAGAAAAAGAAGAAGTGGAAGAACCAGTAGGAGGACTAAGAGGGAACACCAATAAGATAGAGTACAAAGTAAACAATAAGAAGAAGGGCGAAATGGTTGAATAATAAATAGAATTTTTTTTTAAACATATTAAATTAAAATAGATGTAAATGAAAATTTGAAATATAAATATTGTGGAAATTAAGTGGTATTAAGATAAATATTTTATTAATTAGATTAAACTAAAGTGGATGAAAAGGGAATTTGGAATATAAGTACTGTGAAAATTAAAGTGGTAAATATATGAAATAAATTAGATGGAACTGTAATTTTGGAATATAAGTATTGTGTAAAATACAGTGGTATTAAGACAAATAAAATAAATTATAGATGTCAATTTATTTTGGAGAAAATATTAAACCTGTATTTTGGGTTAATAAATATGTGGTGGACAAGCGAAGTATAATATTATTGTAATTGGAGATATTTGTTTTTAGATGTGATATTCGAAATTAAGAATCAGATAAGAGATTGTATTTTAGAGGTTAGTTTAGTGGTAAGAAGAGTCTATAAGTAAAAATTTGAAGCCTTTTTTGATTGGATAGTTATGGAAAATGATGTATAACATGTTATAAGAGATATTGAAGGAGGTAATACCATGGTAATCGGAGACTTTTTTTTTAGATGTCATATTAGAAGTTAAGAATCAGATAAGAAAGATTTTATTTTAGAGACTAGTTTAGTGGTAAGAAGAGTGTATAAGTAAAAGTTTGAAGTGGTTTTTTTATGATGGGATAGATAAGGTTAGAGGAAAAATATGGAATGTTAAAGTATTAACCAGTTGGGTTAAAGAATATGATAATTTTTGTATTGATTATTAATTTCGTTTGGATTAATGTTTGTTGTAATCGATGGCCACCACCCTCATGTGTAACCTATGTAGTCCTAGCCCTAAGTCTGTCCAATTTTCCTTACCTGTATCTGTAATAAATAAATAAAGCGTTATTAAAAAAAAAAAAAAAGGAAGGTGCCCCAGCCCAGCAATCATCTTAGTCGCTCTCTTTTGCACCTTTTCCATTTCCACTATGCCCTTTTTGAGATGTGGCGACCAGAACTGGACACAATACTCCAGATGTGGCCTTACCATTGATTTGTACAACCGCATTATAATATTAGCTGTTTTGTTCTCAATACCTTTTCTAATTATCCCAAGCATAGAATTGGCCTTCTTTACTGCTGCTGCACATTGGGTCGACACTTTCATCGAGCTGTCCACCACCACCCCAAGCTCTCTCTCCTGATCTGTCACAGGCAGTTCAGAACCCATTAGCCTATATGTGAGGTTTTGATTTTTTGTCCCAATGTGCATGACTTTACACTTACTTACACTGAAACGCATCTGCCATTTTGCTGCCCATTCTGCCAGTTTAGAGATCCTTCTGGAGCTCCTCACAATCACTTCTGGTCTTTACCACTCGGAAAAGTTTGGTGTTGTCTGCAAACTTAGCCACCTCACTGCTCACACTGGTCTCCAGGTCATTTATGAAGAGGTTGAAGAGCACCGGTCCCAGGACAGATCCTTGGGACACACTGCAGTCTTCATAAATGTATAAGTTTTTTTCCTTGAAGATGGGTGAGAATGGGTTGGAAGAATTTTGAAGATTTCTTTTTTGGAGAGAATGCATATGATCCAGGTGAATCAAATTATTTTTGTTTTGATGTATACCAAAGAGAATAGCAAACCATATTGTTGAAGTTTAGTTGTAGAAATAAAGTAAAAGACTGAAATAAGAAGTGGTCTAGATGGGCAAAGTACACCAATTCAGCCATGCCATGGAGTGGAGCTCCGCCATTTGCCCGGTTACCCTTCACCTCCTATTGGGGAAGGGCAACAGGGCAAACAGCAGAGAGCAGTTGTGCAGACCGCCAAGCAGTGAAGAGGTAGGTGGAGGCATGGGGGAGGCAGGGAGGAGGTATTCCGGGGAGGGGGGAGGCAAAGGGAGGGCGGGGAGAGGGCAGGGAGAGGGTGGGGAAGAGGCGTTCTGGAGGTAGGGAACAGGGCAGGAGGAGGCAGGACCGGTGGAGCTTTGCTCCACTGGATCGAAAGCCTCTATGTTGGGCTCACCGCCCAACATGGAGACTCTTGATTCTACACTGACCTTTGGGTCGTCGTAGATTTGACTAGCCCTATTGCAGGGCTACTTGCTTTACCCGGGGGAAGGGGACAAAAGTGCCCTTCTCCCAAGGAGCTGCTGGTGGCTTCCTAGAATGCGCAGTATGTGGGTGGCAGCCATTTTTTGCGCCACTGCAGCCCCGCGTGCTGGGCAGGTCAGGATTGGGCTGCCTGGCACCAAGTCTCTCTGGTTTGCCTCTTGCAGGGATAGGGCAGAGCGAAGGATGCCCTTGCCTCTATGCATTCAGTAAAGGCCAGGATTCTCTTTATTTGCCATAGTTCTTTATAAAAGGTTAGTATTTTTACTTTACCTCTGACTGGCAACTGGGTGAACAAATAGGCAGCACAGTGAGTTGCTTTAGGAACTTTCTTGGACATTTTCTGTTCTGTACATTTAAGAAACAATAGAAGTGGCGGCAGCAACCATGATAATAAATCACTAAATTCCCTCTGAATGTCCAGAACACTACCAAATGGCACACTAGGCTTGTCTTGCAGTAAAAAGAATGGGAGAAGGGGGTCCATTATGATTGAACTCCTCTCTGTCAAACAGTCTTAAACGATGTTAAAACAATATAAATTGTACTGGCTATTCAAAAACCTCAAAAAAATAATCCAGTAGTAACCATGTGTCTATAGTTGACATTTAGCAGATGGAAGGAAGGCTGTAAATCATCCAGAACTTATTACATCCTTCAGTTACACACACACACAAACACAAGCACACACACAGTTATGGTCTTGCTTTGGTTCCATCAACCAATGAGAAAAATCACATTTAAAAGCAGGGACTTCATCATAGTTCCCCAAAGCTGTGGAGTAACCTCTTGTCTACTCAGCTTCACTTCTCCATCAGTGTTCTAGAAAAATATGCAAACATTCCTCTACGCCCCCCTTTTTCTTGGGGGGGGGTGTATGGTTGGCTAGTTCTTCCTTAGCTTAAGCACCACGTCTATTTTTTCCTGTTTTTAAATTGGTTTGCATTTATGTAAGCCACCTTGAACTTTAAAAAAAACAGCTAACAATTTTTGGGGGGCGGGGGCTGTCTAAATAACTAGTTATTATAAATAACTAATATTTTTGCAAAAGCTATTCACTGCTGAAATTATAAAGTCACAAAATGGAATAGCAGTTCTCATTGTTAACCCTCAAACCCTGGAAGGCCGATGTGCCTTGAAATAAATGGAACGTCACCCAACTTCCTTATATCAATAGGACTTTCTTCCATCAGAATTTCATCAAATGTTTCCTAAGTGGATATTTTGAGGGGCATTTTCCTACTGAGCAAACCATCTGACAATTTTCAAGAGAATTGAAGTGTGTCAAGAATAATGAAAAGTCTCACCTCTCTAACTTGTCCCCAAATTTTACCCAAAGAAATGATGTGAAATGCATTGGGAGGCTCCTGATTGGGGCAGGGGGAGAGCCCTGAGAAATAGGTATTCGAGGGATGCAATGTTTCTCAAGGGGCTGTTCATGCCTTTATGTCTAGGTGAGCAAAGGACCATTTTGGATAACACTTTCCAAATGAGCGCTTCTTTTCATGATAAGAACAGCCCCACTGGATCAGGACATGGCCCATCTAGTCCAACTTCCTGTATCTCACAACGGCCCACCAAATGCCCCAGGGAGCAGAGACCTCATTCTGGAGCCCTTCCTTGCATCTGGCATTCTGACATAGCCCATTTCTAAAATCAGGAGGTTGTACATACGAATCATGGCTTGTAACCCGTAATGGATTTTTCCTCCAGAAACTTGTCCAATCCCCTTTTAAAGGTGTCCAGGCCAGATCAGCCACACGCTGAGTAAAGAAATATTTTCTATTGTGTGTCCTAACACCCCCAAAACTCAATTTTAGTGGATGTCCCCTGGTTCTGGTGTTATGTGAGAGTGTAAAGAGCATCTCTCTATCCACTCTGCCCATCCCCTGCATAATTTTGTATGTCTGGATTGCGCCCACAATGTATTTCTGGACTAACATATTGGAAAAAAATGCATCTATAACACCTTTTATAGGAATCCCGTTGCAAACATAAAATGAACTTCAAAGACCATACAGCCAGCATCGTATCAAAATATATTTTATTCTGGACCTCTTTCAGATCTGATTCAAATTACACTTGTCAGAGCAATACAATGCAAAGGGAAAACTGCAACAGAAAGTGTGCCTAGAAAGGGATTAAGAACAGGCTTTGGGGGTAGGACAAAATCATTGTGATGTGGAACCAAAGTACATCATAAAAGGTGTAATTAACATGGGTCCAGGACAGTATAGAACACCTATATCAGTCTTCTTCAGACAGTAAATCATGAAAACCGAACAATAAAAAGTATTTTGAACAAGTCAAAAAAGAAAACAAAACTTGCATGGGCTGGTTTTACACTTTTACAACATTTGAAAATTTAACTGGATAGATCAACTGAAGAAATGATGGAGACATTTTAATCCAGTGCTATAGGTAGGCTCACAGAAGTAGACCCAAAACGATATGCAGTTCCAAATCTGAACCTTTTTTATACAATTACAATGTCAAAGTCAGGAGAGAGAAAGAAAAAGAGAGAGAGAGAGAGAGAGAGATTACTTTTGTATTATAGGTGAATGACTTGCTCACTGTGACCTGTTGAGAAGCGACAACAAAGCAGACAAATTTCCTGAAATCTTATCAATGCACAAAACAAACAAAAAATGAAGTAAAAAGAAGCATTAAAATTCTTAAAATGTTTTTTTTAATAAAAAAAAATGCATGCTTTTGTTTCTTGTCCTCAACACTGGGAACTTAAAGGACTGAAGAATTCAAGCCTTGTAAAAAGTTGGCTGTTGTTGAAACCTGCCCTTGTCAAGAACCTATGCAATTTCTTAGCTCAACACTTAAAGCAAAACCAGTTCATATAAGACAGAATGGAACAAGCAATAGAAATTAGATGACTTCTTTACTACCAGTAGGGTCAAGGCTCTTGATGTTAACCCTTTGCTGCTGTCCGCTAAAATTAGGGGCCAGTCTTTAGGCTGTAGATCTTTTTTTTTTTTAATTCCACTCATGCATATGAATCCTGAAGTGTAGGAAAACAATGAAGCAGGCACCTTTGACACAGGGTACATTTTTGCAGGATTATAGTGCAGCTTCTGCCGCAGACATGGGATTGCACATAGAATTATTGTCACCTGCAGTGTAGCCTGGGGGAATGAGTCAGCATTGAATGAAGGCAAGAAATCATGGAGGGGGTGGGGGCAACTCCAATACACTACCTGCACATCCACCCCCTTTTAAACATGTTATGGATACATCCTACATCTCAGTGTTCAAATGCCACAGCACTGCCCTCTTCTGGAAAAATGAAAAAAGCCACTTCCTATCAATTCCAGACGTAATTTCTAACCCTAGCTAATAGGTTCGAACAAGGCAACAGTCTCTAGGCCTCCTTCCTCAGCCAGTGTAATTTTTATTCACCACAATCAGCGAGAGCTATGCTTGTGATGAAGGTCAAGTTTAATGGAATTTAGAATACAGATATTTTTCTTAGCTGTAGTTTAGGGGCCCCATCAGTCGCAATGTTTGCTTCTCTTTGAAATGAATTAAATATCAGCAGCATTTTTGATAACTGAAAGACTGTGCTTCAAGATTCTCTATCCTTTCCTTTTAGAAAAAAATTTAAAGTATTTTTTTCCAATGCTGTATAAATTTCACATATTTAGCCCTCTGAAAATGTTGAAATGAGCTAGGGTGCCAATTGTAAAAGCCACCACACAAAAAAGCATAAAACTATCTTACCTTGACATATTATTGCAACATCAAACTTAAAGGGAATTTTAAATTAGTGATGTCTTCTCAAATACCCTACCAGCATTACAGATAAGGAATAAAGAAGGAAAATTTAAATCTTTGGTCTTTCTCCTGTTGCGTCTAGATTATAAAAATCAACAAGGAGGTTTTAATTTATATTACTTGGATGTGAAACATCTTTCCTTTTTAAATTGAAAACTGGTCAATGACAATGGCCTGGAAGTACGCATAATGAAAGTATACTGAGCTAATGTCAAAAGGACAGAAGTTTAGGATTGCAGGCCCTATGTGAAAAATGTCAATATTCAATCATCAGATACATTGTCATGGCCCCGTTCGGCTAGCTTGGATCATATTTTTATCGCCCAACAAGACCCATGAGATGAAGGATATGTGCTTTCATGCCATACGCATAACCTGACCCCTTCACTTTTGGGAACGTTTGGGGCACTTTCTTTAATCACATGGGGGGCAGTTTGTCTAACAGCCCATGCAATTATGGGAAAGTGGTCTAAACTCTTCCAGAAGGTGGGAGGGATTGGGACATATTCATGACATGAAAGCATACCCCCTTTATTATGTGGGACTGGTTAGGTAATGAAAGTATCATCCAAACCACCCCCTTGACAACAACACTTTTACTTCTATGTCCTAACCATAGGCAAAGGTTCTCTGCAAGCAAGGTGACTGCTGCATATCTACATCACAGCATCAAGACTTAGTGACTGAGGTCACAGAATACATAACTCTGCCTTGTTTTTACAAGTCCCACCCTCACCATCTTACGGCATCATTGTTTTCATTTGACAGACCTTCTCAACTTTTCCTGCCTTCCTTTCTCCACCTAGCCCATATCAAATGCCTTGGTATTTGGAAATTGTAAGAGTTATCTTAATATTAAGAGTAGTCATTAAATAGTCTCTTCCAACCTGCTCAACCATTTAACAAACAAACTTAACATTTTACATACCAGGGAATCCCAACAGATGAGTGAAAATCATTAGGTGGAAAAACACTTCCGAGCTAAGAAAATGACAACTCTCAGCTATAGTAATATGTAGCAGAAAATGCCTTAAAGTTGTTATTGAAATGCATCTAACAAATGGGGATTCCATGACATGCAAACCATTTATGGTTACAATGCCCTTCTTAGCTTACTGCTCTATGGGCTTTCCTCCAAGGATGCTGTGGATACCACTATTTCAGGGTGAAACCAAGTGCTTTCATGGCAAATTTGTGTTCTTAAGTCTGTGCTGATGCTGAGATCTTGCATTTGCACTATCTCTGGGAAGGATGAAGTAGCAGTAGGGATGCTGACCTGCTGATTCTCAGTGCAAGTTGTTTTTGCCCAGCCAGGTTCACCTCTGCTTCCAGATTCTGGCTAGGAATTAAATGGTTAAAAAGTGGTGTGGGAATTTGCAGAGAGGATAAGCTGGACAGGTGAAACACCTCTCATCCCTGCAAATGCTCTTCAGGTCTGCATTAGCATTAAGTGGAAAACACTGAGCTGGGAACCTCAGATTTATGACCTCAGAGGACCCAGTGGCTGTAACAGCAGAACAGATTTTCCACCCCAGCTCTCCTGTATACGACAACTTGGCACTTGAGACTTTTTCCAGACATGCTAGCCCAACCATTTAAATGCCATCTTCTGCATACTTGTCTCATTCTGAAGCCAACAGGAAGGTAGTTCAGAACTAGAGCAGCACTGTGGCACACTGACAAAGGACAGCAGCAAAAGGGTGTCGGGGCTGCAGCTCTAACAGCTCAGCCCGGTAAATGCAGAAAACTGCCATAGGACAAAGGGATGTTCTCTGTATCAGAAAAGATGGACCCTTTTCAGAGGCTGCTTGCATCATGGAATGGGGAAGTTGCTGCACAGAGAAAGAAAAATGAAGCCCCACCATACAACTGACTCTGATCAACACAATTCTCTGGAGAACACCCCATTGCACACTCACAAACAGCAACAACCTCATGTGGGAATAATAACAAAGAACAGATCTGCTATTCAGATGTTTGGTTCATGGAAAAAATGAAGCTCCTCTCGTTTTGCGTGGGGGTTTACCGTTCTGAATCTGACCCACGCATATCCAAAAAGAGGAAACTGGTTGAGCATCTGGCCCACAAAAATGATCTTGAATCACATCAAAAGCAAAAGCGAGGAGTAGGGAGCGACGGGGGCAGGGGATTGAGGGAGGGAAATTAGACAAGAACTTGGTGATAATGAAACCTTAATCTCCTCTATACGCTATATCATACTCAAATGGCCTAGAATCAAATCACAAACAAAAACATCTAAAAAGGTTGCAAAATCAGAAGTGTGAACGTTGCTGTGGGATTTTGCAGCTGTGTCAAAAGGAGTTCAACACCTTTTTTTTTTACACTTTTTAAAAGTCCGCTGAAACATCCGTTCAATAGCTTGTATGAAAAATGAACAGACTAGTCCATATCAAAATACAAAAGTACTATCAAGAATCACCTCTGACTTTTTAAGTTCAGTGCAATTGACATTTGCGTTGCTAAAGGAAAGAAAATGCTGTTTAAATATACTCAAATAAACCCCAAAAAAACACATTTGTGTCTATTCCTGGGAGCACAGTTTAAAATTATTGCACAGATTTTTATTTTTTACATTTTTTATAACTTTTTAAAAATTTTTAATAATGACAGAGGTCAGCCACAGTTGGACCTCCAGCAATAAAACACAAGATTTTCAAGTGCCAGATACTCAACAGGTTAAATTTCTTACACATTGTAATTCACAGGGAAATTATCCTGAACATCTTCGAGCCTATTCCCAATCCCTATGAATAGCTGTTGCAAAACCATATCGTCTGACTGCTCTTATGGATATGAACTTGCCTCCTACTTGTTCCTTTTCTCACAATGCTGTGTATAAGAGTATATAATAATACCCCATTCATAATAACAGGGGTGCATATTTAAAGTAGTCTAAAAAATGGTTGCTCTGCCTCATGGGCTGAACTTGACTTGCTTCCAAACCTGGTTCCGTGTATGCAGGCGCACACAATGCTGAAAAGACTGTTCTTATTAAAAGGGGGAAAGAGCTGAATTCTGCAGTCCAGCTCAATGTACAGTGAATGATCCAAGGGTGGAGCTACAGGTTACAGAGAACACAGGATGAAAATGATGATCCTGGGCTGAGTCCCCCTCGCAGTAGTATCCCAGAACTTGATTTCATTAGTGCCATGCA
This sequence comes from Tiliqua scincoides, assembly GCF_035046505.1. Lineage (NCBI taxonomy): Eukaryota > Metazoa > Chordata > Lepidosauria > Squamata > Scincidae > Tiliqua > Tiliqua scincoides. The sequence goes on from NC_089823.1 coordinate 229,223,759, forward strand.
GAAGACACCCTCCCCCCCACATGTATTTGGAGGAAGTCACACTCCTGCAAGCCATGCTCCTGATGCTTGTGTGTTCGCTGGAACACATGAAAGGGTCTCCGATGTTCACACTGTGTGCATAAGGACCTATTTCATGTGTTCAACTGAAACATGTAGGCATCAGGGGTATGACACAATAAACATGGCTTGCTTCTCCCTCCATATGGTCACTGGACACATGGAGGGTATTGTCTGAATTTGATTTCTAAGATGCGTGCTTCCTTGCCCTGCCAGCCAATAGAGCAGGAGATGCACACTTCATAATGAGAATGTCTAGCTTGTGCTAGACGTAACAGTGGGGAAGGAGGGGGAATCAACCTGGAACCACCACAGCATGCCGTTCCACCCACAGAAATGTAAAATGCCCTGCTTTGAAGTCTAACGCTAGTAAACCATGTTGGCGCAACTGAAATGACAATATAAAACTTTGCAAAGCCACCGAGTAGCAATCACTGTAAGAAAAATTTAGAGTGAAATGTTTAAGAAGCTGACTGCCTTTCTCTTTCAAAGAAAACCTGGGAGCTGCGTGACCTGTGCTGCAACCAGAGCACTGGCAGAAGTCCACCTTCGTGCTGCGTGTTCACAAAGAGGAGAAGGCCGCTAGCAGTAGTAGTTTTAAGGAGCCACGTGAGCAGACAAGCTGCATCGCTTGTCATGAAGACAGAAAAGCAATACTTGATATCAGAAACCAAAAGACGCGACATAGCAGTGAACATATTCTTCTTTCCTAAAAGCAAATAGCAGCTTGTTTATCCTAAATTTGGGGAGGAAAAAAAAAATGACACAAGCACAGAAAAAAAATTAAGAGGGGGGGAGCAGCAGGGTGAGATTAGTGCAAGACATGGTTCTTCTACAGAAGCTCAATCACTTAAAATATTAAAATAAAGGGACTTGAAGCAAGTCCTTAAGGGTTTTTATTTCTGTTTCCATTTTCCTTTCAAAACTAAGGGGCGGAATTCAGCGGGAACTTTGTCGGCACAAGGTTTGCGGAGCTCTGCTGTCATGCCGCGTCACTCAGGTCCGTTTCAATGCGGTTTGTGCTGACAAAGTTTCCCGTGAGTTGGCCCCTTAAAAGAGTAATTTCTTGCCCCCTTCCAGAAGTATTACCGAAAGCAATTCCAAAACTGTTTTCAAATAAAGTAGATAAAAAAAACCTAAGCAAAATACTTTTAATTTGGAATTTGGTTATGGCGGACGTTGACACTCCACCAAATAAGAATGGGCAAAGCTCTTGTGGAAGTTGCAGCAGGAACACTTGCCCAGAAGAACTGAAATACAAACCAAATAATCCCTGTTTCTCCACGGTTTCATTCCTTTACATAGTAGTGCATAACTGTGGCTATGGTTTCAAAGGCCAGTTCTTCATTATTATGGTCCTATGCTGATATTTGGAACATGCATGCTGTGGGGGACTGGAACTGTGCTGGGCCACTTTCCACAGGAGACCCATCCCTTGTGAAACCCAATGCATGAACATCCCATGAGCCAAATGGCACAGTCTCAAGTCCCCCACTGTGCATATATTGCAAATGTCGTCATAGTCTGTTTTTGCACCTCTAATGTCTTTATTCTGTGGGGCAGAAAAGCCTCAAGAAAAAAAAACTGCTTTTGGGAACCGTCTCTATCAAAAAGGACCCACCCTAACCCTCAGCATGTGAGCCCAAGTGTCATGTATCTTACAGTTGACAGGAACATGACACTTCATCCTCCAAAAGGTTCTGGTTTGTTTCCTCCCTCTCCATTCAAACTGTGAGCGGATACCCACAACATGTTCCAGATGTCTCCGTTTTTAAAACAATGGTTTCAAAGAACTGCTGCGAAAGAACAGGCTCCTTGCTCCAAGTGAAAAGACCACCACCACCACCAAGAAATGGATCTTTGCCCTTGCTTTGAGCATCAATAAAAACTAAACAAGAGACGGGGAAATGGTTTTAAAAACAATGAACAAACTACTGTCTCAGGAGTATGCAAGTCCATTTTCCCTGTACATGAAAACTGCTCATCGCCAACTCAGAAAAGAAGCCAAAAAAAGGGGGGGGGATTCAATTTTTCAAAGCATTAAGAACGCTGAAAGTGGAAGAAAAGGGAGGAGAAAAAAAAATGGCAGCCATTTGTAGCTTTCCCCAATCTGGCAAACTGAATGGTCTGCTCTTGTACAGTTACGTTTCTCTCTCTTGTCTTGGGTTTGTTTTTGTTTTGCTTTCCATTTCCAAAATGCTTACATGTTATTTTTGGGGGGCACAGCAGATTCCAGCACTTGGTGAACAGGCTTCACAAGCTGTGACAAAACTCTGTCATCTTCTCCAGGGTGAAAACTTTTATTTTTGCTTTAATATACAGTATGTGTATATAATTCTTTCAGGTTTGGCTGTAGTGGACTGGCCATGGTTCAATTGGGACTATAGCAGTACGTGGATCAAGGGGACAGTCATTTTGGCTATGTACACATTCATAGTCGGTCCATGGCTTCCAACTAGTAGCGCTATTTCCGTAGGTCTAGTACGCAAACCTGCATGGTGGAGAAGAGAAAGACAAAGATAGCGTATTTAGAAATACAGGCACACTGGCCTGGCCCACCAGTCTAAATGACTTCTTATATCAGTGGTTCCCAACCTTTTTTGCACCAGGACCCCTTTTTAGGTACAACAACATGTCAGGCTCCTCTGAAGACATAGGGCCAGGAGTGATGTCATTAAGCAGGAAACAAGAAGTGACATCATTGTGCTAGCAGGGTCAGAAGTGATGGCATTAAACAGGAAGTGAAGTCACTGTTTTTAATAAATTGTAATTTATTTTAATGAATTTTTGAAAGTTGGAAGAACAAATTCTTTGTAAAATGTTCTGAATGCTTTGCCTCTAAGTGATATTTGAGTTCCTCCAAGATGGTGGTGCCCAGCTTTTCAAGATGGAGGTGCCAAGCTCTCCGCGACCCCCTGAAAATTGGCCTGTGATGGCCTTGGGGGTCATGACCCCCAGATTGGGAACCAATGTCATAAGTGAATTATAATGGAAGAACAGCCTATCAGTGGTTTCTGGCTATTTTAGCTAGAAGCACAATGTCCATGTTCAGGCAGAAAAGATACTTCTAGCATACAATGGGGAACTACAACAGGAGACACTGGGCCCAATCCAGAACAGTGCGTGGCGGCTTGCCACCAGCGTAAAACACATTTGTGGGCCCTAGCACTGGGTAAGCGCCAGTGGTAGCCCAGCTGCTGGATCTCCGCTGCTTGGCGGTTGCGGGAATCGCCGAGCAGTGAAGAGGTAAGTGGGGGGTGTATGGTGAGGTGGGGAGGAAGGGTTCTGGGGAGAGGTGGGGGAGGCGGCATTATGGGGAGATGGGAGGCAAGGAGAGGATGGGGAGGAGGGTGCCAGGGGAGTAGGGAGGGAGGGAGGCGGGACTGGTGGAGCAAACCCACCAGATCCAGAACCTCTGTGCTGGGCTTACCACCTGACACAGGATTCACAGCGGACCTTTTGGTTGGTGGTGAATCGAGTAGCCAACTGCGGGGCTGTTCAGTTTACCTGGGGGAAGGGGACGAAATTCCCCTTCTCCCGAGGAGCTGCTGGTGGCTGCCTGGAGCATGCAGGATGCAGAGGCAGCCATTTTCGGTGCCATCACAGCCCCACAGCCCGGGCAGCTAAGGATTGGGCTGACAGCCATCACAGCCTAGCTGTGAATATCTCCTTGACCTGAATACACACATTTTCATCACACAGATAAGAACAAAGAATATAAGTGTCATCTAAAAATAAGGTAGTGATTTCTACCATACTAAGGAAACTCTTGAGATGCACGGAAGTAAATATATTTGCATAAAAATAATCTCTCTCCCTCTCTCTGCCCCCCCCCATCAGTCACTCACTCTTTGAGATTCCAGGACTTGTGTGAGATTTCAGAATCCTTTTCAGTGAAAAATAAAACATATAATCTCTGAGTCAGTCCAGATGAGTAAGGCAATTCTTGTATTTGGTAAGGTACAGGAAGGTCCCCACAAAAAAAACCGCTGGGGTTCCACACATCTGACCAGACTCCCCTGCCTGCATCTGTAATTATTAACTTATTTCACATAAATCTTTTTCTACAATGCTACACTCAAAGCAATATTGTGCGCTCAAAAAGAAGTCGACAGATGGAAAGGCAAGCACTCGTAAAACCTTCCCTGCAATCTACCCATAACTGAAGGAGGCAGAGAAATTCCAATACTTGCAAGGATAAAAATGCTGCTGTTCATGCACTGCTGAAGCCACTGTGCCTCTGGTGTGTACAGCTGAATTGCGTGGTGTTTTTAGAGAAAAACAGCCCTGGATTATCACTCAAAAGTACTGTTCATTTTGTGCAATCGCTTTCAGTTGGGGATCCAAGTCGACAAAAACTGATGACTTTGGTTACCAAGAGAAAAATCAATGGCTCATTTCTTGCTTCAGATTTCTGATCTGTGCTCCCTTACTTTACCTGAAGAGCAGCTATGTCAGCTTCAGGCTATCTAGTTGCATTGGTTCTTCTGGCTTCTATGAACAGTGCCGTGATTCCAAGCATCCCTGAGATTCTCTAGACCGAGACATGAAATATTGCAAAAGGATCAAGCATAAGATGCCGTTCTGGCCTACTTACTGAACCATCTGAAGCACTCGCTCCAACTTTGTCTCCCGCTGCATTCCAGCACACTTCAAAAATGCCTCCTGTTCCCCGGTAACTATGCACTAGAGCACCCGTCTAAAAAGAGGACAACAGGGGGGAAAAAAAGCCATTAAAACATTATCAGTTACTATTTTAAGTAAACATTCACACAGATATAAACAGTGGAGACAATGGTCTCGCCTGTGAGGTCTGGATCTCAAGTAAATTACACAGCATGCAATCTCCTAGACTGCCCTCTCATGTCTGGAAGGGTAGAAGAACAAGTTTCTGCTGAACTCTATTGTAGGAACCCTTGTGCATACAGGCACAGTGTCCTTGTCCGTGCACAATAAACTTACAAGATATTTTAAAAAGAATCACTCTCTAAAACAGAATGCCCATAAAAGGTTTCAATGAGCAGCAATATCACTGAAGTTCAAAAGGTAGTAGGGATGAGAAAAATGTGGCCTTATTATAGAAATTGTCTCTGCTATATGTAGCAAACAGGAACCGTCACAGAGAAGATTTATCTAGTATGTCTCCTTGATGTCACTCTGCTAAACATATAGATATCAAGCACCTTCACTGATCACACAGGATGTGCTTTGTGAGGGACGCAGAGCTCAGGTCACTTAGGTTTTAAATGTAATTCCCCAGCACCTTAAATTGGGTGCAGGAGCAGACTGGAAACTCAGCGACATCCTAAACAAATCAAAAAACCAAGAAAAATCAACACATTATCAATGCAAGCCTATGCATGCCTTCTCAGAAGTGGAGAAGCTCCACTGAGTTTAATGGAACTTACTCCCTGGTAAGTGTATAGCATTGCAGAGTAAGGGCCCAATTATAATCAATTTTCCAGTGCCGGTGCAGCTGTGCCAGTGGGATGCACAGTACATATTGTGGTGGGGAGGCAATCACAGAGGCCTCCTCAAGGTATGGGAACATTTGTTCCCTTACCTCGGGGCTGCATCGCGGTTGCACCAGAGCTGGAAAGTTGGATAGCATTGGGCCCTAAATCAATAGACCTAACAAATAACACAATAAATTCAGTAACTTCAAACCATCACTCAAAATGCAAACTAGGCAGCAATAAATTAATCGAGCAACCAAATTATGATACTTTTCATTATTACTGACATCATCAAAGAAAATAACAGTTTCTTAAATACTGTACACAAGTAATAGATCAAAAGAGCTGAGAAATGGTAAAATTCTTGGAGGTCAACGTGAAGCACCTAGGATGGCATACCTGTGTATTCCAGATGTGTACACATTTGTCAAAAGAGCCACTGGCCAGATACCTGCCATCAGGGCTGAAAGCTACACTGTACACAGGTTCTTGATGTTTCGTCAAAGTGTGGATGCAAATTCCTCGGTCTACGTCCCATAATCGAACCGTAGAATCAAAGGACGCGCTGCCAAGGAGGAGAAAGAGAAAAGCTTAATTTTAAAAATAAAAATAAAAAAATCTGAAATTTTCTTTTAAAAATAATACCATGTGCCTGTTTTATAAACATGTGTACTGAAGAGAAAAATCAAGAGAGGAGAAAGAAAAATAAAAGAATGAGAAAAAAAACAGATCGTTGCCAAAAACTAAATGCGGGGTTGGAGGGTGGGAGATGACACAACACAATCTTATCTGCTAATCACATGGGCAAGCTCATGTGTAGGGTGGCAGTCTCCTGGGTGTGGTGGCAGTGCTTCCACTGCCTCCATGCGCATGAGCTTGCCCTTGCGCTTAGTGGATGAGACTATGGCCGCAATTCTAACCAACTTTCCAGCACTGACATAAGGGCAATGCAACTCCGAGGTAAGGGAACAAACATTGCCTTACCTTGAGGAGGCCTCCATGACTGCCCCCTAATTGCTGGATGCAGCACATGCCCCACTGGCACACCTATGCCAGTGCTGGAAAGTTGGTTAGGATTGCACCCTATGTTGTGTGTGTGGGACAAAGAGACAGGGCTTTTTCAGGAGCAGCATCTAGGCCGTCTCCTAAGGAAAGGCCTTTGCTCGACTCTTTTTGCTGACTTGCTACATTTTCATCTGAATGGGCAGTTATTTGTTTAAAAATATTTAGTCCATTTTTCTCTTTTCCACCAGGAGACGACCAAAGTCGCTAAGGCTGAAATTCTATATAAACTTTCCTTGGAGTAACCCTATTGAATACAATGGCACTTACTCCAGAGTAGACAGGCTCGGGGGCTGCACCACCATAGGAGGCACTTAAAATGTGTTTGTGTGATGGTGAGGGGAAACACTGGCAGACCTGTGTCATTCAAGTGGCAGATTCACTGGGGCTACTACCCTCAGTCACATGCATAGGGTCTCAAGGTTAAGTTCCAGATACCTCCATTTTAAAACAAACAAACAAACAACAAAACCCATTCTGGAGTAGAGAGATTGGGAAAGGCCACATCCTAAAACCTTAAGAGCCACTGCAGATCAGAGCCAACACATACAAGGCAAGGCAGATCAATTATCTGACTCAATATAAGCCTGTTTCTGTGGTCCAACCTGAAATTGGACCAAATTAAACATGTCTGAATATGCTTGCTTATTTGGAATGACTGATCAGCCTTCTGATGAGCTATGCAAAGCACTTCCTCAGAGCACTGAAAAGCACACCCAACAAGACGTCTCTCCACCCCCAACTTGACAGGCACTGCTGCTCTCGGTTTTCAAGCCTACTTGTTGTGGTAAGGGCAAGAAACTTTCTTTTGAAGAAGATAACAGATTCTCAGAATGCTCAGTTTTACACTTTAACTGGAGGGACAAAGAAGATGAAGAGAAAGAACCGCAAAATAGCAGCTACCCATGTGGCTGGGTGCTGAACGGCTCTAGATGAACTACAGTTTCATTAGGACTACAAAGACCACAGTTTCACAATGATTACATTTATATGTATTTCTCTGTATGCGGGGATTTCTTCTCGTTAGATTGCATTTGCGTAGGAAAGAAGCCAAAGCTCAGTGGTAAACCACAGGCTTGCACGCAGAAGGTACGAAGTTCAATCCCTGACATCCCCAGTTGAAAGGAAGGATGATGGGGAAGTCCAGTACCGGAGACCCTGGGGTGATTCCACCAGAGGAAACAAAACTGGGTGTGAGAGAGACAAGTCTTGTGACTCTACATAAGGAAGCTTCATCTGTTCATAGTTTATAGGTAAGGAGTTCTGAGAGAAATTTTATCGGGGGTACTAAGTTTCTTTTGGGCCCCTTCCTTTCTTCACTGGATTATTATTTCATACAATCATTGAATCATTATTTCTATGAATTACAATATACATAAAACTATGTAGGCTTACACGTAATGTGAATGCTAATCTTCATACAATATACACAAACATTTTCTGAGATCCCAGAAAACTTCTGGCTCCCCTTTTGACCCCAGGCCTGGGTACGGTGTACCCCCTGCACCCCATTCTCATAGGCCCTGGAGAGATCAGAAAATGTAAGTCCCTAGAACATTTAGCAACCCCTCCTTTGGCTCCTGGGTACCCTTTTTGACCCTGGGTCCAGGTACAATTTGCCCCCCTCTCTTGGGCCCTGTTGTAGGTACTGCAGCATATGAGAGCATCATAAGTATTCTGGAGAAAGGCAGGAAGATTATATTCCGTGGCAGTCTTTTAAGTAAAGGAAGAGTGGAGAGTGTAATCTACAGTGTTAATTCTCTAAAGAAGAAGCCCAAAGGACAAGCTTGGAGAATGGAAAAACGGCCACAAGAATTAGAGTTCTTTTTTGCATCTCACATGAAACTCTGGCCGCAATTTTACCTTGCTAGCATAAGATTGGCATTTGGGTTGTTTGTTCCTGGCCCTGTAGGACTCCATTTGATAGTATAAATTTCTTTGTTGTGTGCTTGTAGATCGTGAACACAACTATCTTGTTTCATACTCCAGATCTAGGAAATGACAAAAAGAAAAACAAAATAATCCTATTAACTTTCCCGTAGCTCATTCCCACCAATACAGCAATTCTTGCATCTGTCGAGCAAAGGTGGCGATAATATATATATATTTTTAACATAGACACCCATTTCATTTCCTCAATGTGAAATGCCAATACAAAAATGGCAATCACTTTGAACTGATCTTACACTGGCAATGACTTCTTAATCTCAAAAGTTGGTGTAAGGAACAGAAAATATACAGAACATAAAGACATGAGTGGGAAACCCCCATTTTGTCCTCCAGCACACTTGACGATACATTTTTTCTTAATCAAAATTTTAAATTTTATTTGAGTTTTGCACAGAGAAAAAACATGTCAAAAGACAAAAACTGCATATCCTTCTTAAAAATTCACTATATGCAAAGATCTTTGTTGTGCACTTTCTAATATTTTCATAATCAACTTTCAGCTTTCGGCATACAACACTTTTTAATCCAGGAAGAAGTTTATCTTAACAAATAAGACTGGAGGCCACATGAGTATTTGCCATAGACCAGGGGTGCTCAATAGGTGGATCGCGATCTACCGGTAGATTGCGAGGCAAAATGAGTAGATCGCGGAGTGCCAACACCCCCCCCCCTTTCAGGTGCCTCTGGGAGGAAATGCCGGGAGTAAGGCCCATTGTACTCAATGGGGCTTACTCCCAGGTAAGTGTGGCTAGGATTGCAGCCTCACAGCCTAATCCTAGGCATGTCTACTCAGGAGTAAGTCCTGTTATACTCAGTGGGGCTCAAGGTACACCAACATACATTGTACACATAAATGTTATATGTTATGATGGCACGAACATTGTAAAAAAATCTCTGGTAGATCTCCGGGCCTTGCTGGGTTTCAAAGTAGCTCTCGAGCCAAAAAAGCACCCCTGCCATAGACCTTCCCTGATTACACTGGGGTGGTGAAGTGAGTCAATTCAGTTGGATCAATTCAGGTCAGTCAATTCAGTAGCAGGAACAATAGAAGTTTAAAAAATAGGGTTAAAAAAAACTCAATTAAGCAACATGTAATTGAGTCATGGAGTTCATGGCCACAATGTGTAATGGCCACTTCTGAACATGCATGTGGCATCTCACCTCAATCCCTCGTGTCAAATCCCTCTTCAAACCCCATTTTTCCATTTGGCTTTCTGACTTCTCAATTCTACCTGTAACCACATTTTAAATTCATCTACCTGCATTTACCTACTTCGCTTTCTACCCCATTGGTTTCCCAAAGTCTAATTTAAAATGTAAGGATTTGGGGAGCAGCACCCATCAATTCCTAAGTAATGTTTTAAGGCACTACAGTATATATATAAGAAAACCACAGCGGAAATCATGAATGGCCTCTAGTCACAATAGCAAGATATTTTCAATTGTCCAGTGCTGACAACAAGGGCCAGAAAATAGGTGCAACTGGATGGCCCTCGATGGGCCCCTACTGTGATCCACAATGATCTAGCACAGGGATGTCCAAAGTTTTTGGCAGGAGGGCCACATCATCTGTCTGACACCGTGTCGGGGGCCGAATTAATTTACATTTCAAATTTGAATAAATTTACATAAATGAATTTATTAAAGATGAAGTTATATGAATGAATGAAGGTCTTGCAATAGCTCAAGGCCTATAAAAGGCCTTGCACAAAGCAAGGCCGGCCTTTCCTTTGCTGCCGCTACTGCATCACAGACATGAAACAACAAGCAGTGAGGGAGCCCTCATCCCACAGCTCACTCGAGAGGCCAAACAGTTGCCCTCATGCTGAGAGCAGTTGCGTTGGGCCAGTGTGGGCTCCAACAAATCTCCGGAGGGCCAGAGGCTCATTGGAGACTAGGGGCTCCGTGAGGGCCGCATAGAGAGGCCTTGAGGGCCACAAGTGGCCCCAGGGCCGGGGTTTGGGCACCCCTGATCTAGCATAATTAAAATACTTTCGGCAAAGAAAAATAAAATGTCATCATTTTGCATTTTGTACATAAAGCTTGTACTTTAAATATTTAGTCTCTGAAAAATGTCCAGAGACGCTCAAGCCTTCTTGGTAACCAATATCTAATGGTTTATACCACCTTAAGAATGTGGCTGACAAAGCACAGTGTTAAACATTTTATTAAAGTCCCAAACAGCCCAATTACCTTTAAAGTCATGTCGTCAGAACAAGATGCCAGAAGGTTGCCCGTAGGGTCCCATTTGATTGCATTGACTTCATTCTGAAATTGAGAAGTGAAAGTAAAGTTGACCTCTTTGTTGGTTTCATAGCAAAATAAAGACAGAAAGTTGGGTGCTCTCAACTCAACTATGACAAGACAGAAAGTATGACTGAAAGGGGGAGGGGTCATGTAAAAAGATTGACACAGAGTCAGCTTTTAGACAATTGGGGCAATTTCACCCCTGTGCATGGTGGGAGCCCTGCGCTGCCCTTCCGCTCACTGCTTCTTCCATTTAGCCTGAAACTGGGTCACTTTGGAAGCACTTGATTGGCCCCAAATTGGAAGCAGCTCCAGACCACCACTGCTTCCTATTGGCCCTAAATTGGTGCCATGCAGGCGGCCTCATGTGCAGCTTGCTCTTTTCCTGCCCTTGCAGTTCCTAGCACCATCCTCTCTGCCATCTCACTCTGGAGTGGACTGCTGCGGATGGGGTGGCGATGGGCAAGAGTTGGGGAGTGCTACGGGCTGGGTGTGCACTGCAACACTCAAGGTACAGGGGTCCTATCCAACTGCACAGAAGCAACCATTTTTTTCCCCTTGGTCAGGCTCCATTCAAGTTAAGAGCTAAAAAACCAGTAGAGGGGGAAAATTAGAGAGGGACCTGCAAAAGTGTTTCCAATTGGGCCCCACAGCGCCTAAGGCCAGCCCTGGATTGACAGAACATGAAAGTCAGCACCTGGTTAGGATGTAGTCAGAGACAACAGATGTACACAGAAGGTTACAACTGCAAGGGAAAGGCCCACCATCACAAAGAGACTGTTTCCTCTTCCCTGTTACACGGCATTCTCTAGGATTGACTAAGGCCGTTCTTTTAATAATACCATCATCACACACAGCAAGGGTGCGCAGACTATACAATTGCAGGAGTAGTCAATGCCTCAAGCAGATGGCATGCACAGCTTTCGTTTCCCCTAACAACTAGCTAAGTTCATCTCAAGCTCCAGGAATGTGTCAGGTAAGCATTACATCTAATTACAGAAGGACAGGAAAGATATTTCATGAACTCCCCTGAAACATTATGATTGTATGAGAACAGTGGTCTGAGACTATTTCAGTTCTTTGTAGCAGGGTTAATTAAAATAAATGAGGCAGTGAGACTCATGCCTGCCTGGGTGCCATACCCGATGATGTAAAGACCCTCCTCTTCACCCAGCGTGTGTGGCACTGTGCTATGATTACTCACAGGGAAGAAAGCTCTGTGCTCTAGCTTCAAAGGTTAGACTGGGTCTCTTAATTTTCCTCTGCGTGGGCTTCAGGCACTAAGTAAGGAACACAGTACAAGCAACCAAAAAACCAATACTCACTGTGTGGCCTTTGAAGGTTTTGATGGCCTTATCTTGGCCTAACTTACAGACATGAATACACATATCTGTGCTACAGGAGGCAAATGTGTTGTTGCTCTGCCAGTCAACATCTAATGCTGGTGCTATTAACAGAAAGAAAAAGGGAGAGAGAAAAGTAAGGAGTTGTTTCTCACCCTCTTTGAGATCATGAGCACATGTTATCAAGCAATGACTAGTCAACAGATGAAAGAGTGAATGAAATTCAGGGTTAATCGCTCAACACACTCTGGACAAGGGCAGAAACTCTCATTGCAACCAGGCCTCTTCTAATATGTCAAAGGATCAGTGTCATCAGAGCTTCCCGCATTGCACTCGGGGCCTGGGAACATGTGGGATTGGACTACTGCAGCCAAGGGATATTCCCCAGGTAATACTAGCCACTGGTTCGCATGACCAAAGCATCTGGTGTGGTAAGGGGGAAGTGATCACCATCAGTGCAACTACAAGTGGGTGGCACAGTAAGTATTGCAGGTGCTGCAAAGTGCCATGTAAGCGGCCGCTCCCACTCGCCATTAAAACCATTCTGGGCAGCGTGTTGCCATCACTGTCCAGAACACTTCCAATGGTGAGTGGGAGGGGCCACTTACATGGTGTGTTGCGGAGCCTACAATACTTACTCGGCCAGCCCCCCATAGCTACATGACTGGTGACCACAATGACTACTTACCATGTTTGAGACCTCCAGCTATTTCTGAAATTGACCAAAAAACACAAAGGCTTCCACCCCAGCCAGAACCTGGGGTTTCAGCCTAAGTGCCATTTCAGATGGGACGTCGGTCCCCACAGTCTGGACCCAAGAAACCCAGCTTTGAATGTGTAGTTATGAAGCTGGTGGGTAGTCTTAGGAAAGTCACAATTGCCCAACCTAACCTAGGTGCAGACTTATGGATACAACTATGATACAATTTACAAGTTTAAAGGATATTTTAAATGACTCTTAGCTAGTCGTGCACTCTCTCTCTCTCTCTCTCTCTCACACACACACACACACACACACACACACCCCAACCTCTCAGGTGCGGATTCGGTGGTTGTGAATCCTCAAAATAGATGTGGGGGAAGTTTCTTGGGGGAAGGGCAGAATAAAAATGCAACAAAGTGAGAAAGAAAATGAACAGTGATTCTTAACAGAAACTCAGAGCTGAACTCAAGGCTAGATCATGCTGTCTATTACAACAGGTGACAGAAAGGGATGCAAATTAGAGATTTAACCAACTGTGGACAAAGACCATGGTAACCAGCTATTGGAAAGAGAACTGGGTCTAATGATACAGCAATCTGCAACACTAGGATGTGACCCACTTTAATAATATCTTGCAGTATGTGGTTTTTCCAAAGCATGGCAAAACAAACCTTTGGGTACTAAACCAAAGGTACAAAGAAGCATAAGGAGTGTTCAGAGTATACCCAGTCAAGACTTTTAAAGCAACAATGCAAAAAAGCAAGCCTATAAAATTGGGGTTAACCGAGCCCCAAAACTCTTTTCATCCCTTCCCCTTTTGAAGAAGAAGAAAAGAAAAAAAAAAAAGGCTAACTGCTCTTTGAAGAGTAAAACACACCTGAATGGAAAGGAAACTGCTGCTTGGCTTCTCCAGTATGTGCATCCCAAATAATTGTGGTCTGAATTAAAAAAAACAAACACATTTTAAAACAATCGTAAACTTGCTTCATCGTACTTGCCCACTGGTTACACCTGCTGTATTAGCTGGGCCAACATCATTCTGGATTTTATATTTTGTAGGACTAGAATTACCATTAAAAAAAGAAAAGGAGGCCCAAACGAAATTCATCCATCCGAAAAGTACTATTTCCATGTTTCTGTTATCTTGAAGTAATTAGTCGTTTGACTGTCATCCTGATCCACTCATCTTCCTTCAAATACTTGCTAAAGCCTTCTTCGGATAATTTCCTCCACAATTATATGTGAGCAGGGGCTTCCACGCAATCCTGAACAGCACCTGTGATTGTGATGGTGAGGGTTCTGGATCATGTGGAAACACCTACCAACATACAAGCAAAACCATGTGCAGCCCTTTCATATCTTTGGCGGAATATGCAAATGTTGGAGGTATGACCAGAGGGTACGCCAACACTAGGGGACAAAGTCCTGTTCTCTCTGGGTATTCAGCAATTGTGTGGAGGGGATCATTTGAAGAAAACGTATATCTTCCTTCAAATGCATCTGAATCCAAAAGCCAACAGCGATTTACAAGTGCCCCAATGGTTCTCCCCCCCCCCCAGAAAAAGAGCAGATTTAAGTGTTGAGTAGAGCTGAGAAGGCACTTAACATTTTCTCACTTGCCGCTTCTCTAGTGAACATTACACACAAATTCCTTTCCCTCCTCAAGGAGTGTTTTGGTCATTTAAAATATGTGTTCATACAATATTCAGCTCACTTTTCAGAAAGCTGTACAATAACAGCTGCTGCCAACAGACACTTTCTGGTTCATATGAGGACTTTGGGTCTGTTCAGGCAAGGATCACCCCTTATGATCCCAGCCAGGGGAAAATCTGCAAGCCTTGGGCTTACGTGCTCCTTCTCCTGCCTTTTGCTTCCCTCCATGATTGTAGACACGTAATGTAAGAAATGATCCTTTGGAAATTTACTGTGTGTACACAGAGACACGTGTATGTGTTGAATGGTGAATGCTAAGAGGAGACGTAATTGTGTGACATCTTTGCATTAGAAGGCTCTTGCAACAGGCAAACTCTTCCTGTGATTCAATACAACACGCCCCTCCTCCTGTGGGCTACAGAAAAATTCCACAGTTGACCACATCTGGCCTTGCCATCCTATACAAGCTTGCAAGACAAAGGCACAATTGCTGGAAGATCCTGTTCTTGAGACAACAAGACAGAGTACCTTGAGCCTCTGGGTCTTCCTTACCAACCTAATCAGAGCCCAATGTTAACTGAATGTCAGGTTCCAGGTGCAATCAGAAAATGCTCAAAAACATGAAACCATCCCTCCCCTGAGAACGTAGAATGGCTCATCAAGGACCATTTAAGAACAATAGATTTGAACAGGGTGAACATTGGTCTATATGACAAATACGCTGTAAGGAGTGTGGCCACAATTGTTCTCAGTTCTTAACCCACAAGCCTGTGCGTCAGAACCATACATGCTGAGGTGTGTTGCACCCCTGCCTGCCAGATTTATGTCACTGGACAACTAGGATGGGTAACTGGCTTTCTCACCTCTCATTCCTTCTCTTCATCTCTGCCGCCTCTTCCTCTTCATCCCCTCCCCCTAAACCTTGGACAAGTCTCAGCCCAGCACATGCTGGGATCCTCCCTATGTCAATCCCCTTGTTTTTTTGCTTGGGCTTTGCCATAATTGTCCTGTGAGCTTGCTGGGCAAACAAGTTTCACTGTCCACAGCACCAACACCTCAACTACACAACACCTCAGCAGATATGAATCAGGAACTTTGGCCTTTGGCCCCACTTCCCTTTCTCACCTGCAGCCAACTGGTGGTGAGCTCAGTCTCTTTCCATTCTACATTCTGCATATGCACATGAAACTTAAATGAAGCAGGAGCCCAGGGCACCCTTCTCATACAGTTCCTCTTAACCAATACCTAGGATCCTTACAAAAGAGCTGTAGTCTCCATTAAAAATATTTGTACAGTTGGGAGAGACTTGTTCCACTACTGCAAACACATGAAGCCCTTTACTTCATTCAGCAGGCCTGCTGTTTGGGGCTACACCTATTTCAGGCTATACAGGCATATCGCGAAGAATCTCAGTCCACTGCAGGCTTGTAACTCTGCTGGAATTTCTCCCAACTTCCAGCACTCCCCTCTCTCAACTCAGGAACCTACAATGTGCTTTCCAATCCCTTGGTCACTCTGGGTAGACAAACTGTTTTACAAAAACATCAGTCATCTCACCCCTAAATCTTCCTCCCCTTCCTTCCCTTCTTGAAGACACTACTCAACCTCCTCCATAGCACTAGCAACTAGTCTATTTAGCACACTGTTTTAACTCATTGCAAGTTAATTTTTTTTCCTCCTCACTTCTGTTATTGTACATTTATCCCGCTCCGGCAGTAAATATTATTTATGCAATACTGTTAAATATTATGTATGAGTTGATATTGGAATCTCTGATTCTTTGAGATACACCAATGTCCATTGGGTGCACCACTGACTATCGGATGAAAGATCTAAGGCCGCAGGTGAGATAGAGTGCACCTGTGTGATTGTGTGCGCTTGTATTTGAGCATTTGTGATAACTGGAAGCAAAAGGAAATCGAAGGGGACATCATATGTAAACAACGCAAACATTCTACTTTATGATTCTTCTGATATTTGTCTGGTCTAGTCTTAAGCTTCTGCAGCTCTCTGGAGCTCTCACCTGCTGTTACAAGTTCATTATTTGACAGTTTTTTCCTAATACCAGCGTGGATTGCTATTTCCACAGGTATTAAGAGATCACTTCTGTTGTCTGCACTGCATATAAATCACCTCCCATCTTACGGGACTGATCAAGTCGTAGCTAAGATTGTTATTTCTAAACCCACACAGCTTTCTTACATCTTTTAGGTGCTAACATAATTTACAACTGTTTGATACCTCATCATTTAATCTTGCAACAGTGAATTTTAATAAGCCTAATGTCTTCTCACCTTGTCCACGCCTGCACTTAAGATGAAGTTGCCTTTCTTGTTCCACTTCAACGCAAATATGGGACCTTTATGTTGCCCTAACGTGCTGGCAAGATTACCTGCAAAGTTAAAGAGAGCAATTATTACAATTTTAAAATAAACTAATTAAAAAAGCAAGCCTGAACATATTATAGCGTGAATTGCTATGCATGAAAGAAGAACAAAAACGGAAAGCCACACTTTCTACTCACCATCTTTAGTCCATATCCTTGCAAATCCATCATATGACCCCGTTGCTAAAAGCGTTCCTTCACTCTGTGGTGTGAAAGTTAAGACGGTGTCATAATAGTGTAAAACGCACAAATCTTCACTGAAAAGAATCTCTCTAACGTAAATGCAAGCCGAGTCATACCATCAATGTTTATGCCATCTAGTCCACACTTCAGGAAAGATACCCCACGCTGAAGATCCCTTCACTCGGCAAGGAGCTCCTTGACCAAGGCTACTATATCATTTATTAAAAGTGGCATTGCTCTTTCAATGTAGTATAGATTGTGCAGAACTTTCCAGGTTTAAATAAACTTTAATTTCAATTTTTATTTTTTTTTTGCTTTTGAAATTTCTTGGATGTTTCAGTTGAACAGGAAATTTCAAGTTCAATTTGAAAAGTCATTCCTATCAAAATTCGGTGGCAATCCTAGTCCTAATTACAATAAACGCTGCAAACGTATCACATGACAGTGTGGATGATGTGTTGATGCTGAGGCAGACCTTGCTCAGAAACTGTCTTTTGCTGACTGCTATACCTAAAGCATTCCTGAGAAGCTCTGGTTGAGATGAAATGAAAAAGTCTCAATTGAGAAGGGAGGGCAAAGGGAAGAAAAAGGTGGGGTGGGGGGAAACCAAGAATGGAGACCAGGCTTCCTATTGGCTGCTGCCATCAGTTTCACATTGGTGGTGGTCCTCCTGGCATCACCATTTATTCCTCCAGAATGCCCCCTTGGAATAACAGTATATAATGTAGAACTGTTACATTGTTCCCTGTCTCACCCCCCCCCCCCGGTTTGTTACCTGCAAACAGGGTGGAAAAATTGGACGGGGGATTTTCATGCAGCAGTATATCAAGATATGCTTGCTTTGAATACCACTAAGTAGTGGTTCCCAAACTGTGGGCTGGGACCCGGTTTTTGGTGGGTTGCGAAACTAAAAAGCAAAATGCATTGAGCCTTATGGAAAGTGAAACAGTCACACACGATCATTTACTCGCGGGTAGGTGCCTGTGCCTCAGCTCTTACCAAAGGCCACCATAAATGTCCTGATTCAATGAATGTGGGGTTCAACAAGTGCTCCGGAAGGTGGTCTCCCTGCACCATAGTTAAAAGGACAAAGATGGAAGCCTGAGTGGCTGGTAAAAATGAAACTATTTTTGGTCTCATAAAGCTAGGTGGGTCCTGATAGAATGCCATTTTAAAAAGTGGGTCCCAGTGCTAAAAAGTTTGGAAACCATTGCTAAAAGGAAAGCAGAACCTCAAACCTCCCGCAGAAAATAGCGAACTGCTCTTATAGTTCAGAATTTTTTCCAGTGTTTAGGTCTACTTTAAGTTCTTGCAGTAGATCCCATCAATTCACTTTGGGATCAATTCACTATCACTAGGGAGGCCCAAACAATTCCAAACCGTTTTTCCTTTTCAATGTTTCAGATCAACTAACAAATTTTCCAGAGTCCATTCCAGCACTATTCTATGGTGGGTCTTTCATGCACAAGCAGGACAGCTGAGACTCTTAATGAAGTTAGAGAAATAATTTAATCCCACTTAAAACTAACTCACTCAAAACCGTTAACAGGCAGATATGATGTTGTTTCACCTGAACCTTCTTTCAGTTTTCTTGTTTTGCTTACAGCTCTATTTAGGGCTGCTATAAATAAAGTCTGTTTGTAATTACACATGGTCATTTCCACTTGCTATTTCCCAGTCTTCCTGTTTTGGTTCTGTTGCTCAGGACCATCTCCTGGAGAGCTAATTTAGGCAGGCTCTGGGGTTTGCATATGCCTGTTGAGACCGTAGCCTTTTTTTTCTAGGAACAGCAAATACCAAAGATTTACCAAAAACCACTTTTGAGCATTTGCTGAGTTTTGAAAGCCCTGGCCGGGCAAAGTAGAGGGTGGCTGCATTTCTTGAAAAGGTCCAAACCCCACTAGGTTTGCACAGCTAGCAATTCAGTTCCCTGCATATCTTCTGGATATCATCCCAGATACACAACGTTTTGACATTTCAGCAGGCATCTGTTTTTAATCTGATGTAACCATGCGCACTGATGGTGTTGCAGCAGAAATAAAAAAAGCGGCCATAATTCACAACTCAGAGTGAAAGTTCAGAAACACACCCTCTCCCTCGCCCCATGAACGTTCATCAGAACTCCAAGTATTTGAAGCTGCGAGTCTGAATTTTCCCAGGGCATTTTAAGCATTTATAGTTTCTGCTTACATTCCAATCGAGAGACGTCACGTCTTTGTTGCTTGGTACATCTTGGCCCCCTTCCCGTATACAGTGCCGAAGGACCAGCTGTGTTGATCCACTGGTACTGTTTTCACTAAGGTTCCATATTCTTGCTGTTGAATCTCCAGATCTGCAAAATAAACACATACTGGGTTTTTTTTTTTCCATGAAGAATTTAACACTGGAGAGTAAAAGCGAGATCTTCAAGATACTGCTCCTTTTGAAAAGCAATACTAGTGTGAGGGCAAGATTGAGTGTTTACAACTGATCCTAACTTAGGAATGCTTTTACAAAACACTTAAGTCAGTTTGCACATTTCTGTTGTCTTTGCCTTAATGTTACACAGATGTCATTGTACTGGTGGAAATGATTTTTTTTTTAACGTTCTACAAAATAATATTCTTGCTGTTTTTTGGACTACAAAAGCAGGTCAGATCTGCAGAAGTAAAACTAAGAAGCTACATTAATGTCTTAAAAGACAGTGAAAGTGGGCATTTAGAAATCAAACCAAAAAAAGATTATCAATTCACAAAAAATATATCCATTGGATTGTAACAGCCCCATTTCTAGGCACTTGGGAACAGAGCTGTACTGCTACATGCATGTCTACCAGAAGGGAATAGAGAAACTACTTTCAGCAGAGATTAGTTGCTAAATTGGTAGAAAGAACTGGCAAATAGACATGAGTCGGCAATGGAAGTACCAATACGGGAGTAGTGGCATTAGATGGGTGGCCCCTGGATCTTCATGAAATACCCATGTAAAAGTCTGCAATACAAGAACTTCAGAAGAAGGGAAGTTAAGGTTTATTCCTTCCTCCAGCCCCAATGGACAAGAACCCCAACCAAGCCAGGTCCACGTGTATTGGCAGTTAACTTTCCTCTAGATTCAATTTGCTAAGTCAAGGCAGCGCTTGGATGTTGGGCAAGTCTGACTCTTCATATCACTGCTTAACATTTTGCAAGAGACCATAAAGAGAAAAGACAAATTCCTTACCAGGGAAGTCTTGTTCTCTGTGGAGGAAGGGTGCATTCCTTAGTATGGGTTTGCCCTTGTGTTGGTAGGCAGGGTCTAATCAAGTCACATGACCTCCTCCACACAGGGCTCTCATTTCCCAGACGGTATGTTGAGCATAAGAGCCAATTCACAGTAACTCCTGATAGGAAAACAAATCTCCAGGCACAGTCAGAAGTAGAAACTAGGAAGAGCCTTGAGTCAAGTTAAACGGCACATAGAATAAGAGAGGGGAATAGAGGGGAAAGTACCCTACTATCTCCCGTCCAGTTACCAACCAGCAGGAATGAAATTTTAACAACTCACGTGGCAAAGTACCTTTATTGCCTTTATACAAGAATTGACTCAAGAAGTTGAGTCTAATTAATGTATATGGTCATTTTTCTGTTTAACACCCTGGTTTTATTATTTATGCCAATAAAGGTTTTTGACTTTACTTTCTCCTGGCCCCCAAAAATCCCAAGGAGAGAGAACGTCCCCAGTTTTAGCAGGTGGGTGGAATGCACCCTTCCTCCATAGAGAACAAGGCTTCCCAGGTAAGGAATTCGTCTTTTCTCCAGTGGAGGAAGAGTGCATTCCTTAGTATGGGATGTACAAGAGCAGTATCCCCTCTGGGTGGGAGATAGGGACGTTCACTTAGGGATTAAGGACCTTTTTGAGAATCCTTCTCCCAAATGAGGCATCTGAGAAAGCAGCAGTATCAATTTGATAAAAGTTTGGTGACCATGTGGAGAGAAGTCCACGTCGCTGCTTTGCAACACACCTCGCAAAGGTAGCCACGCGTCTGAGAGGTTGCGTTCACCCTCCGTAGGAGAGATCTCTGATGCTCTATAGCACATTATTATGCATTCCACTATCCAGTATGCTAAAATGGAGAAGATTTTCTTTCCTGTGGAACTTCCCTGAAGGCAATGAACGGAGCTTCAGACTTATGAAGCAGATTGGTATGTTAGATATAAAAATGGGAGTGCTCTTCTCACATCTGACCTGTGCCAGATTTTCTCTTGTGGATGAGTTGGTTGTTGCAAAAAAAGGGAAGACTGATTTCCTGCTCTCTATGAGCTACTGTCTGCACATGCCCTATCTCATCTGATCTTGGAAGCTAAGCAGGGTCAGGCCTGGTTAGTACTTAGATGGGAGACCACTTGGGAATACCAGGTGCTGTAGGCTTATACCATAGTCTTTCGAGACTGAGGGTTGCCAACCCATGAGAGAAAGAGTTTACTTTGGGAATAAGTGTGGTCAGTAAGTAGCATTACCTTTTTCTTTATGGAACACACAAAAGTCAAGAAGCACAGATAGGGAAGTCAATTCTGAAACTCTGAGAGCAGAAGTGAATTTGACCAGAAAGGAAACTTCGAAAATGATTTCTCTTATAGGAGTTTTGGCCAGAGGTTTGCAACATGGGGCAGTGAGAGCCTGCAAAAACCCTGTTAAAGTCCCAGTGGGAATTCTCTTGACAGGAGGAGGATTCAGGAGAGTTAGTGCCTCTCAGGAATCTCTTAATGTGTGGTTAACATGTGGGGATTAAATATTTCAGTTCCTAGATCCTAAAAATCAAAACTTTAGATATAGGCTGATGGGTTCTGAGCTGTCTGTGACAGATCAGGAGAGAGATCTTGGGGTGGTGGTGGACAGGTCGAAGAAAGTGTCGACTCAATGTGCGGCGGCAGTGAAGAAGGCCAATTCTATGCTTGGGATCATTAGGAAGGGTATTGAGAACAAAACGGCTAGTATTATAATGCCGTTGTACAAACCTATGGTAAGGCCACACCTGGAGTATTGTGTCCAGTTCTGGTCGCCGCATCTCAAAAAAGACATAGTGGAAATGGAAAAGGTGCAAAAGAGAGCGACTAAGATGATTACGGGGCTGGGGCACCTTCCTTATGAGGAAAGGCTACGGCGTTTGGGCCTCTTCAGCCTAGAAAAGAGACGCCTGAGGGGGGACATGATTGAGACATACAAAATTATGCAGGGGATGGACAGAGTGGATAGGGAGATGCTCTTTACACTCTCACATAATACCAGAACCAGGGGACATCCACTCAAATTGAGTGTTGGGAGAGTCAGAACAGACAAAAGAAAACATTTCTTTACTCAGCGTGTGGTCGGTCTGTGGAACTCCTTGCCACAGGATGTGGTGCTGACGTCTAGCCTAGACACCTTTAAAAGGGGATTGGACAAGTTTCTGGAGGAAAAATCCATTATGGGGTACAAGCCATGATGTGTATGCGCAACCTCCTGATTTTAGAAATGGGCTATGTCAGAATGCCAGATGCAAGGGAGGGCCCCAGGTTGCAGGTCTCTTGTTATCTGGTGTGCTCCCTGGGGCATTTGGTGGGCCGCTGTGAGATACAGGAAGCTGGACTAGATCGGCCTATGGCCTGATCCAGTGGGGCTGTTCTTATGTTCTTAACTACAATTCCCAGGAGGCCTTGCAGGTCTCTTGTTATCTGGTGTGCTCCCTGGGGCATTTGGTGGGCCGCTGTGAGATACAGGAAGCTGGACTAGATGGGCCTGTGGCCTGATCCAGTGGGGCTCTTCTTATGTTCTTATGTTCTTATTCTCTCCCATGGAGCCCTGATAGGCTACTCAATAGAGCCATTCCTAAGTTGCCCTGAAAGGCTGCAGCCTGTCTGTGGTGTTAGTTCGCAGGCCGTTGTCCAAGCCATTTTATAAGAAGTCCATGGGCACACTGGGATTGGATGGTAAAAAAAGCCATGTAGAGGTACCAATGTCTAAATATTTTCCGGATGTTATAACTTTTGTAAGTGGAATGGTGTCTAGATGCCATTAAGGCAGGAATCAAGAGCAGCCAAGATGAGCAAGTCCTACCCTGTCAAACTCCACACAGTCAGGTGGAACTGCATAGGTTGTGGGTAAAAGAGCGGCCCCCTGGGAGAGGAGATCTTGATGGGGAGGAAATTTCCAAGGATCTCTGATGGATAGCTTGAGGAAATCTGGGAACCAGGGTCCCCTCGGCCACCTCTGCGCTACTAGAATGACTTGCGCACGTAGCAGACAGGTGACTTTGAGAACCAGAGGGAGAAGCAGAAAAGGGAGAGGAGAAGGCATACAGAATGGGCCGTTCAGTGTTTAGATAATCCATGCTTCTGCACACTACTGCTGATACCCTGAAAAGGATCACAAAGTTGGGCATTGTCACTTGATGTGAACACAACCAGGACTGGAATGCTCAGGTGAAGAGTCATGTCTTTGAAAGCCTGGGGTTCAAAACCTCCACTCCGCCTCCCTGAGCCTCTGGAGGCTAAGCCAGTGTGTGTCCAGGTACTGAACTCCTGCTAGGTGTTCTGCTTGGCGGGAGAGTAAATTCATCTCGGCCTAGTGAAAAAGGCTTCTAGAGCTAGGCCTCGGGCCTTGGTGCCTCCTTGGTGATTTAAAAGCTTTGGCTGATACACTGTCTGTTCTGCCAAGTTGATGGTGATCTTGTAGGGAGCTGTGGAGGATTCTGAGAGCTAGGTGAATGGCTTTCAATTCTAGGTTTATGCTCTGCAGAGTCTCCTGGGGTGTCCACTTGCCCTGAGTGAAAAGACCTGCAGTGTGTGTACCCCATCCTAAGAAGTTGGCTCTGATGGTTCTGTGTAGAACCTCCACACTCACCCCTTTCATGAGTCGTTCCTTCTGCAACCATCAGTGGAAGCAGGGGAATTCTGATGTGTACGTGAACCTAGCTCTCTATTTGTGGCTGAAAGGGATGGAGGACTTTTTAAAGCCACAATCCTTGTGTGAAACTGAGCCCAAGTTACTAGGTCCTGGAGAGAGACTAGTATTCCTAGCAGCCTGGACAATTGCATCACATCCAAGGAGCTGGATGTGAGAACTAATTTCAAGAGTTCCTTTAGCTTTAGACAACGCTCCTGAAATGGTGCTGCTTGCAAGGATCTTGTATTGATGAGAACCCCAAGGTGTTCCAGGGTCTAGGAAGGAACAAGGGAACTCTTTGTACGGTTGATCACATATCCCAGGAATTCCAGTGATTTAATCGTGGTCAGGACATTGTTCAAGACTAGAACCCTGGAGGGTGCCCCAAGTAGAAAATTGTCCAGGCAGGGGTAGACAAAGATTCCCTATTGGTGCAGATGAGCCACAACTGTCACCAAGATCCTGGTGAAGACCCTGGGGAGTGACGTCAACCTGAGTGTGAGTGCTCTGTATTGATGTCAGTGCATCAAAATCTGAGATAAAGCTTGTGGGTCTTCCTTGTTAAATATGGAGGTAAGCCTCTGAAAGGACTATGGAACAGAGGAAATCTGCCCTCCCCAGGGCCAGAACTGATTTGATATTTTTCCTGTGGAATTTGTGGTAGACTATGAAATAGTTTAACCACTTGAGATTCAGAAAAGCTGTTTTTTAAACAAGGAAGAATACCCAGCAGACTCTGGAATACACACATTGGAGTACACAGTGGGCCACCAGTGTGCAAACTTGAGGAGACTGCCCCCACCAGCACTGGGTCTTGGAGCGGCATGGCATCAGGTAGTTCCGCCCTTGTCCTGTTTAGGGGACTGGCTGAAAGATGGAAAGTTGGAGGACTTTGCTGTGTGGTGATGCAATATAAATTTGCTCAACTGAGCTCTAATTCAGGTTGTCCTTTGAGGCGAAAAGACCATCCTTGGCCTCTAAAGACTGATGCTGAGGTTTAACGTTCTTTTTGCGATTAGTAGGCAATATTTTCCTATTATCCTTGTTTTTGACTGAAACAGGATCAAGAACTTCGCAAAAGAGTTTACTGTTCATAAAGGGCAGGGCTGCAAGCCTGGCTTGGGATGCTGCATTTTCGTCCCAGTGCCTAACTCAGATATTGTGCATGGCAACCAGGGAAGAGGTCACGGAACGTGCACTGACCACACATCAAGGGACGCATCAGCCAAGAATGTGGATAGAGCTCACTTCTTTAAAGTATCCGTCCCAGGCTTGGGGAGAGAAGAGTCAGCACCAGATAGTTTCTCTGCCCAGTAATAAGTAGCCCTGGGTATTAGCAATGGCAGCACTAGCCCTGAGCACAAATGAGGAGTTTTCAAACATCCTTTTAAGTGTCCCTTCAACTCTCTTATTGCACGGGTCTTTCGGACTCTATTCCCCCTCAGAAGGAATAATGGCATGGGATGATAAAGCAGCCACCAGTGCATCTACTTCGGAAATCTGCAGTGTCCAAAGCTTTCTGTGGTAAAGAATGAAGCTTACCAATCAATTTTGGTATGTGCTTCTTTTGCGCAGGCACTGCTCACTCTGTGCGCATGACAGATTTAAATGCATCACAGAAGGGAACCTCTGCTGTCTTGAGAGGGCCCTGAGGAAACAAAAAACTTCACCCCCAGCTCTGTTAGAGTGGCGGAAGAAGAGGTAGTAGGCTCAGTCTCGGGATTAAGGCTAAGAGCTCTGGCTGCCCTGGACACAATCTAAGGAAAGTGTCCACAGGAAGAGCCTAAGTGGTTGCACACACTGGTGTCTCTTCTCCGGAGAGTTTGTCCTTCTCCCTTGAGAAGGAGACCTCTGAGGAGCCTGACTCACCAAGCCGTCCACCCCCAGACCCCTTCAAGCTATGTTCTGTGGGGGAGTCTTACACTGGTGGACCTCATAAATGAGGAAGACTTAGCAGTTGGGGGACGATTCCTCTGCCTCCAAAGAGCAGGAGAGCGAGGAGTCCGAGGAAGGCTCAGGTCGTTTAGCTTTCTTACTCAGGGGCCAAGGCAGTAACCGAGGCTCCTGCACAGGTTCTGCTGCAGGACCTAATTTTTCTGCCACAGCTTTACCTACCAGGTTCTGGGCCCACAACATAGCCTGTGACTGGGCTTCCTGAGAGACGGGGATCCTCCCTAGAGAAATGGGTGCCTCCCCTGCTGAGCCTGAGAAGCCAAATTCTCCCCTCCCTGGGCAATGGAGGCTGAGCCTGCAGAGTCAACCAAGGCCATTATTAGCACTTACCTGAGGTCAAACGGGGGGGTCGTCCTTCGCACCTACTAGTCCAAGACCGAGCGTGCGAAAGGAAAATGGCGCCCGAAAGGTTCGCCTCAGAGGTCAATTACAGAAGCTTGGGAGCGCTGGGCAGGACGGGCGCTCTGTTTATAGAAGGTGCCTGCCTTGCCCCCAACGAGCATAGCTCGAAGCGTGGGCAGAGGAGGCCTCTCAGCTCCTTCGCTTCCGCCACAATAGGTGTGAGGCGCGAAGTTTTGGGACCCGTTCAGTTGCGGCGGCACTTGGGGAACGAGGCAGTGGGCACCGTGAATCCTCTGAACTGTGGCTGCCTTCACCACTTGACAGACTCGGGGGGGAAATAATGCGGGGGAGACGAGAAGCTCCCGGCACAAAAGTGCGTCATGAAAACATTAAAGCTCCCACCGCCGAGGCGGACCCCTGAGGGAGCTTCACCGCATTTTCCCTCCAGTGCCTTAAAGGACTGGCCCCCTCAAGGGGGAAGGAGGAGGAAAGCAGAAAAACAGTTTACTTCAGTGAAAAAAGCAGAGTGAAAAAGTCCCTCAAAATGAGGGAGCAAAGTGACTTGCCAGCGAGGCAAGGCCGAACTGGGAAATGAGAGCCCTTTGTGTGGAGGAGGTTGTGTGACTTGATTAGACCCTGCCTAGGAACACAAGGGCAAACCCATACTAAGGAATGCACCTTTCTTCCACTGGAGAATACATGGTCTCCTTGCTGCAATGCCATTTACAAGATGCATGGCTGCCAAAAAGTGTTCAGGGGCTGTTATTCAGATTAACAGTTCAAACCCATGCAAGTTTACACAGTAGTAAATCCCACTGAGCTGCAATCCCATGCATGTCTACTCAGAAGTAAGCCCCACTGTAGTCAATGGTAAGTTGGGTAGGACTGCAGCCTCACTCTTTAAGTTAGCATGGCTAGGAATAAACTGTGACTACTGCTCTCTGTAGTCACACTGCACTAACAGGTTCAGAAGCAAAGCGCCAATCTGTAGCATTTTTTTGTGTGGAAGCCCACAGAACTGGTGTAAAAAAATGGCTGTTTTGGATTTCTTTAGGGGAAACATACCCCGAGGCCAGAAGGTCGCTAACAGGGTTCCAGGCGCAGATGAATACTTCGGATTCATGGCCGCGCAGCACCACGGCTTTGTTCGGGGGGATTTCAACATCACCGTCCACTTCCATCATATCCGTGTGATTATCTGCATCATAGGGAACAGTAAAAGAAAGCAGATGGTTTACTATTGACCCATTTGATTACTCGCCTATCCATTCCCCATGTCTACCCTTCAGCTGAACAGACATCCAGAGACACTACAGCTTTGTTTCTTAATCTGTCTTGGCCCCTTTTTCATACAGGATGCCAAAAGTTGCATGGAGCGGCTGGTACCATTTTTGCTAAGGTTCCATATTCTTCCTATGGAGTCTGGCTCCTGTCCTTTTTTTCAGAGATGTTCCTTGCCTTGGCCTCTCCCTTCTTCAGATGCATCCTACTACGTATATCTGAATAGCAAAAAAAGTGTGGAACTGGGCAAATTCCACTTTAGAACACCATATGCTGGTGAAGCACAATTTGGTTTCAAACCAAACAACAGGGTCCTGGAACTTGAGAGTCAGCATGGTATAGTGAACAGAATGTTGAACTTACATCAGCTCAACGTAGCTTCAAATCCCCACCTGGCCATGATGCTCACTGAGCCAATTATTATCTGTCCACTCAATCTACTTCACAAGGTTGTTGTGAGGACCCAAGGAGAAGAGACCATATACGCCACCCTGAGGTTTTTGGAGGAAGGGTGAGATAAAAATGCTTGTGGCAGATTGATAACAGGTCTCGCATACATATGCACAATACATTTCTGCCTTATTAAATTTTTGAACACTTATATAATCACAAGTAGATGGTTTCCCCAAGGAGGTTGAGATACTGATAGCATCTGTCACTTTGGGGCAGGAGGACCGGACAATGGCATCTCGGTCTTTTCCAAAACTGCAGTCTAGAAAAGGGTTTTTCTAAAAAAACAACTATCCACCACCACCACCACCCCAGATTGTGGGAATTGTTACCATGTTGTAACATTGTTGTATCATTGCAACAAATGTTGCAATTAAATGACCAATCAGTGGCAAATTGTGACAGTGCATAGCAGCGGTTTTGGTTTGGGTCATATCAAAGCAGAGGGTTGGACTAGATGACCGACTAGATCCCTTTCCAACTCTATGATTCTATGAAATCCATATTTGCCTGCACGGAAGGGGCATTTATCAAGTAAAACTCACCATCTTAGTGTGAGCTAAAAGATTTTCCTGCTATTTTTTTTTTAAAGGACGCAATGCCCAAACATTATCTTTAATCCAAGAGGAGAGGGAGAGAAGTGCTATTACTATTTGCATGTCTTACGTTTAACGGAGACTCATCTTAAGAATAACTTTTTGCACACTAGGATGACAATTACTTCCAGTGGGACCCTCCTGCAACCCTGGCACTGAACACAGTAGCGATGTAAATACTCTGAGAAGACTGATAGAAAGCCAGTCTTCATTTGCCTTTCCAGCCAGCAGGGGTGGCTGGCACATCACATTTCCACTACATCAATAGCTTGGATCTCCAGCTTGAGCCACAACTCACAGTTAACAGGCTAAATCCAAACATGGAAAGGAATGAAGACTTTGGTTTTATAAAGAATGTGCCTTTCCACAGGTTCTGTACACAAAATAAAGTGTGAGTTTTGAAAAAAAAAAAAAAAAAAAAAACCCACACAAATAACGGCTGTGTGCGCTGGGGGCCTGACATCTCATGTTAGCCAATGTCCTTTTAAAAACTAGCATAGGCTGGGTTTTTTTCGGTTGTTTTTTTTTTTTAAATGCCAAGACAAAATTGCTCCCCTTCCTACATTTGCTGGCCCATTCACAAATTGTACAGCTGGGGGGAATCACTGAGAACGTCCAGGGGTGGGATGCCAAAACTAGTGAGATGGATAGGGAGTGATGGTGCTTCTCCCAGCAACTCATCGGTCTTCTCACTTGGTGATGCAGTGTCAGGGTGAAGTGACTTTTTCGGGGCAGGGGGTGAATGGTAACTACTAGCAGCCATGAGGAAAGTGACACTGTGAAACAAGTGGCAGTGACAAAGAGGTGGGGTACAATTCTGTGTACCTTTCACCTGTGTACCTTATACTCAGTAGTATAACCAAAGGGGGGGGGCTGAGCGGTATTACAGACGTCCCAATGCGCCGTATGAGCGACCCCTCCCGCTCGCCATCAGAACCATTCGGGTGGCAGGTGCTCGCGTATGGTGAATGCAGAAAGACGTTATAGTCACTTTTGCACAAGAAATTTAACAATTTCTGGTTTATAAGTCTTTTAATACCAAGCGCCTCAATGTCAAAAAAAATTCTATGAGAAATAGCAGCAAAACCAATTTTCAAATGCTATGGGGTAACACCTTTAAGCCAACAGTTTGTGTTTATTGCCGTAAGTGGACCACACGCAATCTGACTGGCTCCATGACTGTGTGATATCATTGCTTCACTATGGCATCGCTGACTGGCCAGGATCACTTGAGAAAACAGGACGTCTCCCCCCAACAACACATTAAAACAAACGGTGCTGAAGCAGCAGTACTAAGGGGGAACAACAGCTGCACGCAGTTCCACAAATTACACAGGCCTACAAAACTGAGGGTCAGAAAAGTTTTTCCCAAACTTTATGGTGGTTTGATATGAATTTGGGGTGCCGATTCCAAAAACGGCATCCGTTTTGCCCTATCGCATCTAGTTCTGGAGATTTAGTACAGCTTCATGAGTGAATGGTTCAAGCAGCTTCCTCATGAGGAAGCCATGGTGTAGGCTTCCTCATGAGGAAGCTGCTTGAACCATTCACTAACGAGGCTATGCCTTGTCTCCAAAACTAGACGTGATAGGGCAGAACGGATGCCGTTTTTTGGAATCGGCACCTCAAATACACCCAGGAATTGGTGTAAAGTTTAAGGAAGCAAAATGTGTGTTGGCCTGTGCTGTAAGGTAAAAAAAAAAAAAAAGGTTTGGGGCATTTCCAGCCCTTGAAAGCCTCTCCGCATCTTAAACATGTCTGCAGTCCTGTTTCAGATACCAAATCAGGACATTACTTGAAAAAGGGGTGGTTGCCTCCTCAGGCACTGTATGGTGACTGTTTCCCATTAAACCTGCAACCTACTGACCAAGCCACAACCATGCAGGCCCTCTTACAGGTCAGCTTACTTGCTATAGGGTGGCCTCCATTTTCTTCTCCATTTGCAGTATTTTCACCATTTTTCGCAGACCCCTGTTGGTTTGTCGAAGCCGCCGCCGCCGCTGCGGCTGCCGCTTGTTGCTGCGCAAGCTTGTCTCTATAGGCCTGCTGTCTTGTCTGCACCACGTCTGGCATGACGGCGTCTATCAGCGAAAGGGACTCTATCGGCCTACCATCGAACAAGGTACCATCCTAATTTGGAGACGGGCAAGAGAGAAAGGAAGGAAATGTTGGACTGTCTGTCGCTAAACAAGTACATCTAGATGAGATGGCAAAATGCTTGTTTATTATTATTCGTAATTTCTATAGAGCCTTGACTCCGGTTCAGAGCGCTTTGCTGTCTTTATCTTGCTCACTGTGGTACCAACAACCTTGCACAGTAGGCCACCTTTACTGCCATTCTGAGAAGAAATGGGTGGGGCAAATTTATGAGTCATGATCAAGAGTCCTCAGTTCTGCAGGCAGAGGAAGAGGGACTGACAATTCATTACTACAGATAGTTGCCCTAAAAACAGCTGCAGAACCCGGAAGACTCTTTCAGCAATTTTCAACCGCTGTGCTCCAAACTTCTGCAGCACACCTGTAGACCTTTAGAGGCACATCAACGTGACGGACCATACCAGCGGATAATCACCAGTATATAGTCTTGCAACGGCTTGGATACAAGCTGTGCCAGAATTCTGTTGCCTGCTAACTGGAGGGGGTCACTGAGGGGATGCCCCCTCCGCTTGGTATTGCTCTTGCTAAGGTACCCTGATTGTAAACCAAGAAGAGACACTTCCCAGCAGCAAAAACTGTTCCATCCTGAAACCCCTGGAAAAAAATCAACCACACCAAAACTGGTAAGCGTATTATTGTGAAAGCTGACCATGTATCACATCTGTTTTCAGAAGTTTAGCAAACTCCTTGTGACTGGCAGTCTCCTTCATTTATTCGCCGTTACTTGCTCCAGCTTTATGTCCCTTCCAAAGAAAATGTATTTCTTTTCACGGAAAGCTGGGTCTGCTCTCCAGTCCAACTCAGGGAGAAAGTGGAGCAATGGAAACATCTGCTTGGCCACTGGAGCTTAACTGAAGCATCAGAAAGGCTCCCAAAGTGAG
Organism: Tiliqua scincoides; assembly: GCF_035046505.1. Taxonomy (NCBI): domain Eukaryota; kingdom Metazoa; phylum Chordata; class Lepidosauria; order Squamata; family Scincidae; genus Tiliqua; species Tiliqua scincoides. The sequence goes on from NC_089823.1 coordinate 229,255,338, forward strand.
GCAGAGAAACCTGGGCCACTTGCAGACTTTAAAAGGCTTCCCCTCTTGTTGAGAAGTTGTTTGGTTCACAATGGTTGAAGCCACTGGCATCACTAGGGGGTGCGGGCCGCACCAGGTGATGCGCCAGGGGGGTGATGTGCCCGGGGGGAGGACGCGCTAACTTCACGGCTTTCGGAGCTACCCTGTTGTGCCATACACCGTTGGATGTGGAATGTCCAGCAGAGTGCAATGCAAAAAACAGGACTGAAATAATGCCTTTCGTTCAAAAGTTATGGCAAAAAAACCAGAAAGAAAAATGCATGGAGCCCTATGGAAAGTGAAAGTGAGCCATATCGCACATTTACTCGTGAGCAGGCTTAATTGCCATAGTCCATCGGAAAGAGCAGGCTGAGAGGAATCCAACGACACCAGAATGATCCCGATCCAATGAACGCAGCTCCCAAAAACACGAGAAAGAGGTCCCTTTCTCCCTCCCAGCTGCGTCTATTGAGCCCAAACGAAGCCACATGGCTGCGTTTACTCATGAGTAGGCGAACCTGCCTTAGTCCAGGCAAGGACTGAGAAGACTCAAGGCAGACTGAGAGGACTCCGAGGATGTCAGAATGGTCCTGATCCAATGAATGCAGCCCCCAAAAACACAAAAGAGAGAAGGAGGTCCCTCCCTCCCTTCGCTCCCTATGGAAAGCGAAGCAGCCTCACGGTCGCGTTTACTCGCGAGTAGGCTGAAGAGCCTTGGCTGGTGGTCAGGCCAGGCAAAGGAGAGTGTGAGGACACCAGAATGGTCCGGATCTGATGGAACTGAAGCTCAATGTATGTTCCAGAAGGCAGCCCTTCCCCCCCCCCCCCCACTAAAACAGACAAAAAAAGAGGCTTGAACTGGTAAGGGGAATGTTTTCTCTTTTGCACTTGCAAAGCCAGTTGGGTCTTTGTATTGATATGCGTGAAATAGAAGAACTTTAAACTGGGCACTGGGGAGGGCTGGAAATCTCACTGATTCTTTTTGGGGGGGTTGTTATTGCAGGCAGACTACGGAGTAAGCTCCATTGACCACTATGGGACTTATTTCTGAGTAGACATGCATAGGCTTGGGCTCACAGGCTGCAATCCTATCCACACTTTCCTGAGAGTAAGCCCCACTGACCACAATAGGACTTAATTCAGAGTAGATTCACTTCGTGGAACAGGACTGGCTCCCCCATATTTAATTATTTCTTTTCTTTTAATTTAATTATTTATAATTATTTTAATTTGCTTGATGATGTCACTTATGGTCATGACATCACTTCCAATGGGTCCTGGACAGATTGTCATTCTAAAAAGTGGGTCCCAGTGCTAAAAGTTTGAGAACTGCTGCAATAAGGTGTTAGTAAGTTGACATTGTGTGTGTGTGTGTGTGTGTGTGTGTGTGTGTGTGTGTGTGTGTGTGTGTGTGAGTGAGAGAGAGAGAGAGAGAGAGAGAGAGAGAGAGAGAGAGACACTCTACAAGTTTTCAAGGAATAAGTTTGGAGAAATAATCCCATCATGATAAATATCAATCAATGCATGCAGAATGCAATGAAAAACAAACCACATTGAAATACGTGTGTTTTAACAAAAGGTACAGCCAAAAAACCAGTGGGAGCGGGGTGATGGCATGGGTAGACGCGCAGGCCTCCCGCACCGGGTGATGCGAATCCTAGTGATGCCATTGGTTGAAGCTGAGGGCAGAAACTCACACATCTTGGGGTTGGAAATGGGAGGGCTGGTTTGTGTGAAAATCTAAGTGTGGAAGGTATAAGTATAGGTGGCTTAATCTAAAAAGAAGTAGGTTCAGGGAAGTGGCTTTGCTTTGAGTGGTGAAGGCCAAACAAGAGGAAATTTTAAATTACTGCAAGTCAATCTAGTCTATGGAATAAATCAGGACAAGTAGTCAAACAAATACTACTTTGCAAGAGTTCAGGGGAAGAGGCTCAACAAAATGAGAGCAAACCAAGAACAGGAACTGCAGCACCCTCATGTATGACAAGCCATCTCTTTTACCTGATTAGCTCTGTTGCTTCATTATTATTTTTGAATAACTAAAGCTGGTAACGTATAAGACCTCCTAAATGAAGAGACAGTGATACTTTGAACATATCTGCATTTTGGGGGTAGGTTTCAACTACAGGCACCTCTTGTTTTACGTGTGGTTTACGCTCGTGAATTAGTGCGTATTATCAAAAATGTGTAAATCAACATATATTTCCCATAGGAATGTATTTAAATGGTACAGGTTGGGGAAAAGTCATATACCATGTTGATGACTGGTGACTTCTGCTTGCCCAGATGGCATATGGGGGGGGGGGGCTGGAAGTGAGAGGCCACAGATGTCAGTGGCCAAGAAAGCAATAATGAATAATTTCAAAGTTTTGCCCACATAAATTAGGTTCTGGTATTGACTGAACAAGCACATTATTTCAAGAACATGTAAATCAAACCTGTGTAAAAGAGAGACGCCTGTACTGACATTTCATGCTGCTCAACTAGGGTGCCTCTCCTCCTCACTATCTAACTAGGTCTACTCAGTTATAAATCCTATTTTGTTCAATGGGGCTTACTCTCAGGAAAGTGTGGCTAGGATTGCAGCCTAAATTTCTTAGCCTTGTCACAAGAACCTCATCACAAGAAATCCACCCAGATAAATACTAAGCTATAACACTCTAATAGTTGATCTCTGAAGGACCAACAGCGTGATAAATGTTGTCCCTTTAGAGTAGGGAAAATCCCTCCTCTTGTGCCATGTTAACACTGCAAGCTAAGTAACGAATCACTGCCCAGATCAGTACCTCTGTGTAGTTTTATAAGCCCCATCTTGCTCCACAAGGAAAGGCTCAGTGAACACAAACAATAAGGAGTCTAGCATGACAGCAGGACGGTCCAATGCAAGGAAGCACACAGAACAGCAAAGAAAGATTTCCTTACCTCATTAATACTGACTTCCGCCTCTACATACTGCAAACCTTTCTGGATGATGGAAATCAAAGCAGCTGGGGGCACCAGAGCACCATTGATATTAGATTGGCTGATATGGCTCTCAATACCAAAGGTAAATGCTGAATGAGAAAACCCTAGAGACAAGGGGGAGGTTATAAGGATATGTTCATTCACACACACACACAAAATCATTAGTCAGCCATGATCAGCAACTGAGTGCCACACTAAGGGTGCAATCCTAACCCCTTATGTCAGTGCTTTCCAGCACTGGCATAGCAGTGCCAATGGGACATGTGCTGCCTCCTGCAGTTGGGTGTCACTCACAGAGGCCTCCTCAAAGTAAGGGAATGTTTGTTCCCTTACTTAAGAGCTGCACTTGCCCTTATAAAAGTGCTGGAAAGCACTGACATAAGGGGTTAGGATTGCACCCTAAGGGGTTCAGGTCTCCATGCCTTGTCCACCTCTGTACACAGTCTTCGGGTCACGTCAAATATGGCACAAGTTCAGTACCATAAAAGAAACATCTTCTACAAAATTTTGCTTCCCTCTTACAATCACGGTTTCCCATAGTTCTCGCTTTTCAGCCTTGCTCTGTGAAATTATATACCATTTAAAGCAAAAAAACAAAAACAACAAAAACCCCATTCATTCTTTCAGACATCATAAGGAGCATAACACAGCATGCATAAGAGCAGGTACAAACATTCAGCGCAGGTAAACACATTTTTCCTTTGAGACACTTTCTGCATGTGAAACACTAGCACATTTGTTGCACTATCCTATCCCCCAGAATTGGCGTTGATGGAGCTGTACTGAGGAACATGTGCTTCATCCAGTAGTGGGGGTGGGTGGGTGATCAGTCTGACAGCCAGCAGGAAATAAAATATTTTTTACCAGATCCTCCCCTCCCCTCAAGTAGGCATCCGAGGAAGGGATTGGGAAGCCTGGGAAAGAGGGGATATGATCTAGCACAGACTGGTGCTGTCAAGATCCACCTCTTCTTATCCCCAGCCCAGCCCCCTGATCTACCCCCTCTGCTCTCCCCACCACCCCCATGACATGCCTCTGCTGCCAACTTACTGGTGCTGACAGAGGCTTCAGGAACTGCTGATGTGCAGGAAGCATCACTGCCCGTTTGTGGCAGCAGCTTGGCCTGGCTCTTGCGCCACCATCTCTTCTCATATTTAACTCCTGAGTTTTAGGCTACCCCATGACACAATCCTTATTTCTTTTATAAAACTTGGTCCAATCCACCAAGCTGTAAACCAGCCCAGAGGGTCTGCCGAGACACCAGGATTCATGGCTTGTACCTTCTAGTCTCAATTTCTTTTTAAATTGCCTTAAAACAAAGGAGAATATGTCTTCGCAAGGGAGAATTAACTTCATGACGATGCATTTTAATTGTGTGCGCACACTGGCACCAAGTATGCTTTATTTCTGTATACCAGTTCAAGAGCAGCATAATTATTGTTTTGCAAGTAGGAAAATTAGGATTAGTGGATGTTAATGTGTTATTTATTTGCTTGTCTGGAAAAGGTAAATTTATCATGGAGAAGAGATTTCTCTTAAGCCATTATGTCTTCCATTCATAGGTAATTAGAACTTCAGAAATTTCCCCTTTTGGGATATTACAAACAATTACTAATCAGGAGTAGGAACTGAGATATGCACATCTGACTTGGTTTAGACAGATCAAATTTTACAAATGCTGCAGTCACAACAGGAACACAACCAAGTAACAGATTCCACAGTGGGTTTGTGCAGATGGGGGGTGGGGAGGCTGGCTATGAGCACAGGAGCAAGAGGGATTCTCAATGGTGCAGTCTGGCTTGGTGTGTGATCAAGGATGCTTCTTGCTTAAACAATCCTTCTCCCCGAACTGTTTTTCCTGCCAAAAATATCCCATCCTTTCAGTGTGGTTATTTGATGCAAATAGCCACCTTGGAGGAAGAGAGTTGGAAAGGGATTGTTGGTAAAGATGGCCCAAGGGGAAAAATGTGAAACCCCTCACACCAAATGCCAACTTCTCACCATCACTGGAAATAACACAGGCCTGCAAAACTGAGGGTCCGAAAAGTTTTTCCCAAACTTTATGGTGGTTTGATATGAATTTGGGGTGCCGATTCCAAAAATGGCATCTGTTTTGCCCTATCACGTCTAGTTTTGGAGATATAGTATAGCCTCATTAGTGAATGGTTCAAGCAGCTTCCTCATGAGAAAGCCATGGTGTAGGCTTCCTCATGAGGAAGCTGCTTGAACCTTTCACTAGAGGCTATGCCATGTCTCCAAAACTAGACATGATAGGGGATTGGACAGGTTGGACAACTAGGAGATTGGACAAGTTTCTGGAGGAAAAATCCATTATGGGGTACAAGCCATGATGTGTACACGCAACCTCCTGATTTTAGAAATGGGCTATGCCAGATGCAAGGGAGGGCACCAGGATGCAGGTCTCTTGTTATCAGGTGTGCTCCCTGGGGCATTTGGTGGGCCGCTGTGAGATACATAGATGGGCCTATGGCCTGATCTAGTGGGGCTGTTCTTATGTTCTTATGATAGGGCAAAACGGATGCCATTTTTGGAATCGGCACCCCAAATATACCCAGGAATTGACGTAACGTGTAAGGAAGCAAAATGTGTGTTGGCTTGTGTGATGTGTGTATTCAGCTCTTTCCTGGGTGCTGCGCTTGTAACACTAATGAGTCTTGGTTAAGTGCTAGTGCTGAAGATTTATTGCAGACCTACCCAGACCTTCCTATGGCCATAGACCCAGGGTGGTAGCTCCCTGGACACTTGCCGCCCTTTTCAAAATATTCCCCTCAAAGCAATGTTCCCTTGAAGGCGACCCAATCAGACAAGAGCTTGAGAGGCTGCCTCTGGCAGGTTCCCAGCCTTGAACTGATGTGCTGCAGCACAGAATGAATGGATTTTGCCAGCTTTAGCTGAGTCAAGCGGCATGATGGTTTTGGAAACTATTGATAGGAAAAGGAAAACCAAGAAGTGAGAGTTTTCAATACACTGCATCCAACAAGGCAGTCTGCATGAGATCAGACGACACACATTGTCAGGGCAAGGCTGGGATCGTGGGTGGCTATGTCTGAAATTAGACTTGGAATGTGTGTTCTTCAGCTTAAGATCTCTGAAGTCTGTTTCTTCAGCTGGAAAGCTAGAGAAGCTGGAACCAGGCTTACTAAAAATGGAACTACTTCACTGACCGAGGAAAAGCAAAAAGCCAGGCTTCCTAGTATTTATGCACAGGGGCTTAGGCTGTACATTTCTCCTGCACCTGAAGAGATGATGAAGCTAAATCACACACAGTGACTGATAGGGTGCTAAGAGGGGTCTTGGTTTCAGACCCTGAGGTTCCTGGTTCAAGCATTTCTTGTTAATATATGACAATTCCACGTAGGAAGTTGATTCCATTATCCACCTGCACTCTTTGCACAGATGCCCTCGATTCCTTAAAGGAAGCATCAGAAAGTTCTGGCGAACCAACCAACATCTTTGCTTACAGAGCTCAATCGATCAAAAAAAGTCTGCTGCATTGTATTATATTGTGCTACTTATGCTACTCCTAGAATGATGCTTATTAAGAAATATAAAATTTCAGTGCAAAACACTCGTGAGCCATCCAAGATAATAATAATAATAATAATAATAATAATAATAATAATAATAATAATAATAATAAAAAAAAAACTTTATTTTTATCCCGCCCTTCTCCCTAACGGGACCCAAGATATTTTATGTTCTCTCTAATCAGGAAAAGCATGTAATTTATGCATGTAATAAACGTGGGGGGAAAAATGAGGACAGCTTTACAAAACAGTGTTTCACCTATACAGGTGGGCCCTCTGTGAGTTTGGAACCCGAGAATTGATTCAACATGGGTTCCAAAACCGCGCTGGAGGGCCTCATCTGACCTCCCGGATGCAACCGGAGGCCCCTTCCTGATGGGTACAGGAGGCTTTCTGGGCATGCTGCCTCCCAGGGCCTCAGAAGGCCTTCTGGGGACCTTAGAGAGGCACTTCTGATTTTTGAAAAACCAGAATTGCCTTTCTAAGGCCTCTGGAAGGCCTTCTAAGGCTCGGGGAGGCAGTGCACAGCTTCCTCAGACCACCTTCTGGACGCACGAGATGGATCCCACCCAGAGATTCTATTATCTATGGGTTTCAGTATCTGTGGGTGGTCCAAGAACGGACCCCCTGTGGACACCAAGGTCCAACAGCTTGTGTAGTCACTGCAGCAACCATGTAAAATAAATCACTATCAGTATGCCCAAATGACTCATAAATGGTTTGCCTCAAAGTCACCTTGTGAATTCAAGGAGCAGAGACAAGATTCAACCTGGGGGACTTCCTGAGTCATTGTTCTGTCTCTCAGTCACTATGTACAGGTCAAAGTGGTGACTCTGTGGTACAGATGCACATTCAAACATTAATTTGATCCTTAAAAGTTAAGCTCAAAGTGAAATTCATAGAGCTTTAAGAGACACATTAGCCAAATACTCACCAGACTCTTGCAAGTACCTATATACGAGGAAGTTAACCTCATCACTGCTTATACTCATCTTTATGCCCGCTTAAACCATGAGGTCACAACAAAGGACATAACCCTGGGGGGACAAGAGAGCAAAGTAGGTTAGGAACGCGTAGACTAGAGTGATCAGTTCTTCCTCAAAAGGTGACATAAAAATATAAGAGATAGACCTGATGGGGGCAATCCAGAACAGGGTGCTGTTACTGAAGGAGTTGCAGCCACAAGGTGCCCCAATCTGGGCCAAGACCACAGAGTAGAGTACTAAAAGTGGAGTACTTTTACATTTCACATGCATTTGGGGGGGCTACGTAAACCATTTTTTAAAATATTGTTGAAAAGTAGTATGTAAATACAGGGTGGGGCTGTATCTGTGGATCCCATATCCGCGGTTTCAGTTACTCAGATCCACAGGACCCCCCCACCCCCACCCTACGGCTTCCCCAGTCCTCCTAATGCTTTTTAGAGGCATAAAAATGTCACTTTCGGTATTCAACTCAGAAGACCCGCTGGAGGTGAGGGGAGCAGAGCAGAGCTCCCCTCGATTCCAGAGGGGGTGTGGTGTGGGCATTCCCGGGTACCCATGGTTTCAGTTAACTGCAAAGGGTTCTAGAACGGAACCCCCGCAGATACAGAGGGACGCCTGTATCCTTAAGAGCAATACACCATTTTCTCATTGAAAATCAACCCCCCCCCCAATCTCACTAAAGTGGCGATTTAAGCATTGCCATTGTTGCATCACCTTTGGAATTCAACTGCTGCCCTAGGAAAGGGTATGATTTACAGAGAGAAAACCACATAGAAAAAATGAATTGGACACACACACACACACCACCATGCAGTTTGGACTATGCAGAGCCCATATTATATATGGCCAATATTTTATTTCAAGGTGTAAAGGAGATACACATTTACGATACACATGTGTACTTGGCACTGAGCAGTGGTGTAGCTGGGGGGGTGCAGAAAGTATCGCAGGTGCTGCAATGTGCCATGTAAGTGCCCCCTTCCACTCACCATCAGTCACTGGGATAGAGATAGCAACATGCAGGAGTTCGTCCTTCATAATAAATATTATTGTGTTTGAACTTATATCGGACCCTCTTGCCTTTCATAAATGCCAATTCCCTCTGGGGTGTGCCACAAGCCAAAGGTCCAAAGACTGATGGCGCATACATGCATGATTGCACATGTATGAGCCATATATGTTTCCCTGAACATGGGTGGTAACATGTCAAACATTCTTTGGTTACAACTCAATGCTCTCAAAATTCTTTTCGTTTTTCAACAGTCAGCAACCTAGAGGTACAAGTAAATAATACTCAAATGAATTGAAAGCAACATTGCAAAATTGTCATAAAAATGTACCAGCCACAGGCCTTTTGTGCCTCATGACAAGAAAGGAGAGAAATGATTTGACTCATCTGTCAAAAAAATATTATCCACCTGGGCTGAATGAAATTTTGCAAAGTTGGATCAAAATGTTCTCTTCCAAGATGATCAAGGGGACAAGAGAGAAAAAAGGCTTGGCATGTATCCCACTTGACAAGAGGCTTCCTGTTCAGTGGGCAAAAGGTGGCAGTGTAGCACAAACATTTGCAATAGTCAGAGAGAAAGAAAATCAAGAAAATCTGGGAAATAAATGGGCAATTTTCCCCCGTGAGGACATCACTGAGCAACCTGCTTATAATAGCCTAATCTGTGCATACAGATTGAATGTATTACAAAATAAATATGCCTCCCTTCATCCAAGGTGATCTTTTCTTTTCTAAAAAAACCTAACTGCAAAAAACCCATGCCCTTACCACAAAGTTCTCCCTGACCCCCAGGACGCAAGATATCCATTTGGAAGCACCTGATCATGGCCCGTTTTTCTGGTTATGCGCCCCAATACAGTCAACAGTCAACAATCAACAATCAACAGTATTTATATACTGCTTTTCAACTAAAAGTTCACAAAGCGGTTTACAGAAAAAAAATCACATAACTAAATCGCTTCCTGTCCCAAAAGGGCTCACAATCTAAAAAGATGCAAATGAATACCAGCAGACAGCCACTAGAACAGACAGTGCTGGGGTGAGGTGAGCCAGTTACTCTCCCCCTGCTAAAAAGAGGAGCACCCACTTGAAAAAGTGCCTCTTACCCAAGTCAGCATCTTACAGTCAGCATCTTTCCCAGGAGGCCTCCTTGACAGAGACTCCACATCTGAGTTTTTGTTACGGCAAAGATGTGCTCATTTTTATGTAACATTTTCTACAACATCGCAAAGATACTCTGAGAAACATCATTCCCTTTTATAGACGGTCAAATGCTTATCGATTTGGAAGTGAATAGGGCCACTCCAGATAGAGGTTTCTAAATATTTGGGGAATTTCCTAGGTATGCAGAATAATACAGGTTTGTAAAATTTTTAGATCTACATCTTTTTAGATTGTGAGCCAGTTATTCGACTTTGTCTCCAAATAGCTTTGTGAACTTTTTGTGTTGAAAAGTGGAATATAAATACTGTTTGCTGTCAAAATTAAAAGCAACAAAAAATAAAATGGATCTCTGAGGTTGAGGACCTTCTGTGATGCCCAGGACCAAGAGTTAGGTAATTACTAGGTAAGTAATCTCATTGTCTGGAGAGAGAATTTCTTGGTCCCCATTGAATGTCAAAGACAGAAGGTTTTTTGTTTGTTTTGCTGCTACCATTTGTGCGTACATGTTGGGAAAACAGAGTTGAGCCTATGTTAAAACCCTGAATTTCTGTAGGGCTTTCCATGAGCAGCTCTCACTTCTTCTCTCAGTGAGGAAAACAAAAGGGTCTAGGTCTAAAAGTGTCTGGAAGTTGAGCAGATGGCATGTCTTGCAATCAAATGTAGGGCTATGGGCAGTTAGCTATGAAACATGGAGAGTGTCTGTTGAAAGGAAACGTAAGCAAACTGTACTGCTGGAGCCCCTAATCCAGTGGTTCCCAAACTTGCCAGGGCTGTAGCATCCTTAACACTCACGGGGGCACCTCACAGCCTCTTCTTCCTGGCTTGCTGGCAAAAGATCCCACAAAGTTGTGCACTATTCTCGCAAGATCTGGTACTGTTCTTGCGAGATTTCACCCAGCAAGCCAGTAAGAAGAGGCCACATGATGGTCCTGGGGTGCCTCAGTGCCAGCTTTGGGAATGTCTACCCTAACTGGTTATAATATCCTGGAGCTGAGCATGGGGGGTGAGTAGGTAGGTTGAGTACCATGAGGTTAACACACTCTGCTCCCCCAAGTTATGTGACCTCCTCTCCACACTCTCCAAGCTATGTAGATATAAGCTTAAGTTCAAGGCTGGCTGTCAGCTGAATCTTGAGCCTTTTAGTACTGTAGAATGCAAGGCCATAAATTCAGGAGGAAAAAAAGAAAAAAAAATACATCCTTGATGAATCTCAACTAGCACTACCAGGTGCTGACTGAAACTCTTGCTGTTCAGGAACGGGAGTGCATTGCAATGCTTTGTGGAAGCTGTCCGCTTGTTATTTCCTAATCTTCAAGGTGCACTACCAGGCCTAGTCACAAATGAAGTTGACAACGCAACGTTTTTTTGCCACGCTCTGATTAAAACTTGAAAAGTTGGTGTGCGAGACAACATGACTTCAGCAGGAGCTACAGCTCTCTCTTCTGCCACCTTCACTTTCCACCCAAGGGTCAGGCAGTCCAGAGCAGAGATAAGAATTCACTTTGAACTGCCTTTTGGCCACCTCAACCTAAGACGTGCTAAACGTTCAGCGCACTCCTTAATTAGCCCAATCATATCCAGCAGCCAGCATGCAACATTGCCTTCACTGCGTGTTATGGGCGCATGGGAGACCGTGACACAGCAGAAAGGTAAGTAAAATTTTTATTTACACCAGCCCTCTGGCTGGTGTAAGTCTAAGTAGGCCCAAGAGTGTGTGTTGAGGCCAGGCAAGTGGTATAGCCTGGTGGTGTGCATGCAATTGTCACCCATTCACTGGTGGCCCCATTCCATGCGCCAGTGCTGTGGCTGCAGCGTCACCCTCCGGGCCTTCTGTCAATGGAACATGAGTTCAATCGGCAAAATGCCTGGATAGGATTGGGTCATAAGTTTTTTCAGTCAATAAGCCTATGATGACCATGTCAACTCACACACAGCCCCTCCCCCTGGGATCTGTCCAGTCAAAATAGGCCATAACATATAAACAATTTTAGATAAGAAAGTTTTCAGCTTTTATAATTATACTTAAAAATAAGATTGTGGTCTCTCTCTAATCCTTAGAGTTCCCTCTTGCAAATACATCATTGGCCCATGTGAACTGTTGCAATTACCCCATTGAACTGTTGCAATTACTACAACTGCCAGCCCATCAAAACCCAAGCCGATAAAACCCACACCAGCCATTGCCTGCAATGGAAGAAAGTCAAGGTAATGTGATACGATTGTGTTATAATTTCCTCCAAAAGTTGCTTGTCATGGTTTATTTGATGTTGAAATTTCCCAAGAGTTTTTCAGGAGTGCAGAAGCAAACTGAGCTGTGGCTTGGCTGATGAGGAAATAGAAATTGCATGTTTGGGAAATGTGTCCCCAGTGCCTGTATTTATGGACTACAGGGAGAGCGAGAAGCCCCCTTTCTCTTCTTGGGGCAGCGTTGATTTACAGTGTCTAAACAGCTGCTTGCTCTTAGTGCCTGCTGGATTATAAAAGAACCCTGTGTTTATACAACCAGGTCCTAACTTCTCCAAAAACATGCCTGCCGTCCTTCAGGTTCTTGTTGCTATTCTTGTCTGGTTCTGCCGCGGTCAGATCAAATGGTCAAGACACCATGGTCAGAGGTGACGGGAAGACGGGGCATGGATAAATGATACAGAAACTGGCAGAAGCTGTTGGCTGGTTCAAATGTTTACCTGTGTGAAGGTTGCCACACCACATCTCCATGTGGCCGTCTCTATACAGTGAGGCACAAGGCAGGTGCTAGAATTACAAGCACGACAGTCAGCACATGTCACATGGAATTTTGCACCATCAGCCAGAGTCAGTAGTATGGAAAAGGAAACACCACCATTGGTCTCACAATAAGATACACTAGTGCAGATCCTATAGCTGTGACTGTAACCCATGTTGCCTTGCAAAAAAACAAACAAAAAACACACACACAACCCCGAAATCCCACCATTAGCGGTTTTGTGGGGAAGTGGGAGCAGGGAGAATTGAATCCTGTTCCTGCTCCTCCTCCCGAATTGTCAAGCACTGTAGTTAGGATTTCATGTGCACAGCCTTGGATCAAGGAGCAGAAGATAGCACAGAACACTGTGCTATTTATGAGGACAATTCTCCACCCAGCAATACTATGCTTCCATCTGGATTAGCACAATGGTTTTGTCACAATTTAACCTTGACTGGATCAAAGAACAGCCTCTGGGCACTGCTGTGAATCTTGCCCTCCCCCATGCAAACTTCTTCCTCACCCTGCTGGTATCTGGTGCCCCTGAGTTTGCTGCCATCACTTCCAAATCGATGGCAAGTCTGCCTGCCTTGGTAGTCCGGTCTGAGCTACTTAATATAATTACACTGCACAACACCTGCCACAATTCCAGCATTAATAGTCCTAGGAGAAATCCACAGCTAAGGCCAACACTTCTAAAGTAGTGTGAAGGCAATGCATGGGGTCCAAAGTGAAACTAATGCAATCCCATACGTATTTGCTTCCATTTTAAGTAATTTTTTTTAAGCACTGGGTTTCATGCACATAAATATAAGTAACTGCTACTTGCTGGGTTCCCACAGTTTTCGCATGGTCATGCCATTTATATCACAAAGAAACCAATCAATCCTCTTGGACGGGACAGCCTGAAAAGGTTTGAAGGCTACATCTAGCTCTACTCTCAGAGTCAATTTACAGCACACAATCTGCACGATAAACACAATCTAAAGGAAACTATCCAAAGCACTATAACCTTGCATTTTATTTTTACCGAAACTGCTTAACTGGTAATTTTATTGCAGTCTGCTTCACAGTCGTAACATGACCATGTTGCGCTGTGCTTCCTTGGAAGCCATTTCTGCAAAGCACAGAACTGACCCGCCTGTTTTTCACCACTCCATTGCAGCCTCCCTTCTTTAGAAAGCAGCACTTGTGTGCCAGAAGTGTGTTAAACTGCACAGAGAACCACGTTTTACACTTTTGCTGCCAAACACCTTCCTCGGAGGATTCAGTCTTCTCAAGAACTCTTGAGATCTTTGTGGATTTTACATTTGGTTCAAGAACAGATCTCCTTCCATCAAGAATTTCAGCAGCTCTGGGTGAAAAATGCAGGACAGGCAGGCTCAGGCTCAAACTCTGCAACTGCAATTACGTTTAATACGTTCTGTTTGCATTTCAGTTACATTTAAGCTCTTTTTTTCTAATATCAGGTTGAAAAGTGTGTGCGCTACAAAGGTTCCTTAACAATCTAGGGAATGTGCGCTTTGTTAGTATAGGCATGCCCTGATATCCGTAGGGGATGCATTCCTGCTCCCCCCACAAATACAAGGAAACTCACTCCCTATGCCCATTTAACCTGTTTTTAAGGCTTTCTGGGCAAAAATATTCTTCCTTAAACAGAGTGCTATAAACCTAAAAGATTTACAGTGCTTCGCAACCTGCCATCTGGCAGCCAGCACACTTTTAAAAACTGGAAGGAGGTCAACAAGAAGTTCAATTAGCGCTTCAAGAAGCCTGTAGTCTTATAGTGCTCAGTTCAAAGAAGAATACTTTCACCTGGTAAGCCTTTAAAACAGGTAAATCGGCACAGGGGAGCACCCTCTGCATCCACATCTCTGCTCCCATCTGAGACAGCAGATACAGGATCTATGGATACTGCCCCGCCATATGTATCCAACAGCACTTGTGAAAACACTATGCAGCACACATATGAATGGGAAATGAGCAGACACCCATGTGAACCAGACCAAAGAGTGTTCAAGGGAAAAGCAGGTCATCCACAGAGAAAGAATCCACAGAGAAAGAATCCACAGAGAGCTGACTCGCATACTACACTGGGCAAAACCCAGGTTAGCTACCAAGAACCTATTTGACAGGAACTCAATCAATTGTAGTCCCCTAGTGAGTTTATTTATAGGATGATACATGTTTCAAAATACTGTACATATGTGTCACATTTACACTTCATATTTTTTGGCATACATTTAAAAGTCACTGGTATACACCTAAAATATAATTTGGGAAGAGGACCAAAGTCTCAGTAATCAGAAGGCCAAAAATATCTTTTTAAAAAATTCCTTTTCACTTAAGGAATTTACTAATTGTAAAACTTAAATTTCCTACCTGCAGATAAAGTAATTTAAATCTTGGATCTTTCAGAATGCTTTTAGTAGGCAAGCCTGCCACTAGTCAACATGGCTCAGCTGAACCCTCCCAATCAAAGGTTTGCAGGATTGAAAGCCATCTATGGGCAAAAGTACGTCTTCCTTTAAGAACATAAGAACAGCCCCACTGGATCAGGCCACAGGCCCATCTAGCCTCACAGCGGCCCACCAAATGCCCCAGGGAGCACACTAGATAACAAGAGACCTCATCCTGGTACCTTTCCTTGCATCTGGCATTCTGACATAGCCCATTTCTAAAATCAGGAGGTTGTATATGCACATCATGGCTTGTAACCCGTAATGGATTTTTCCTCCAGAAACTTGTACAATTCACTTTTAAAGGCGTCCAGGTCAGACGCCATCACCACATCCTGTGGCAAGGATTTCCACAGACCAACCACACGCTGAATAAAGAAATATTTTCTTTTGTCTGTTCTAACTCTCCCAACAATCATTTTTAGCGGATGTCCCCTGGTTCTGGTGTTATGTGAGAGTGTAAAGAGCATCTCTCTATCCACTCCGCATAATTTTGTATGTCTCAATCATGTCCCCCTCAGGTGCCTCTTTTCTAGGCTGAAGAGGCCCAAACGCTGTAGCCTTTCCTCATAAGGAAGGTGCCCCAGCCCAGCAATCATCTTAGTTGCTGTCTATTGCACCTTTTCCAAGTCCACTATATCCTTTTTGAGATGTGGCAACCAGAACTGGACACAATACTCCAGGTGTGGCCTTACCATCGATTTGTACAACAGCATTATAATATTAGCCGTTTTGTTTTCAATACCTTTTCTAATGATCCCAAGCATAGAATTGGCCTTCTTTACTGCCGCTGCACACTGAGTCGACACTTTCATCGACCTGTCCACCACCACCCCAAGATCTCTCCTTTCCTTTCCTTTCATGAATGATACTACTTTCAATTTCCTGGTAAGTATTAACCACTGTTTCCTATGAGGACCAAACTGGCAAAGTTGTTTGTGCTCTCCCCCCCCCCCTGCCCAGAATTACACACCACCATTTGTAGGAGGGGGTTTCAGTCCTGGTCTGGAGGGCAAACACAAATCAGTTTGCTGATTAGGACATCACAGCAGATGGCAATTACCACTAAACAGGAAACTTGTGAAACCGAGAGGGAGGGAGCCGAAAGCTAATTTCCAATCCTCCAAAACATGGTCTGGAACATTGTCTAAACCAAACCCTTTATCACCTCAATGTGACTATCAGCATTCAGTTGTGTACTGTATATCCAAAAGGTGATGAAACCATTTCACACATTAACACAGCATCATCCATGTTTACTCAGTTTTGGACATTTCTTTTATATATATAAAATACTGTATGTATATGTAACATTTACACTTCATATTTCATATTTTTTTGGCATACATTTAAAAGTCGTGTGTGTGTGTGTGTGTGTGTGTGTGTGTGTGTGTGTGTGTGTGTGTGTATTCTTTCATTCAAGTTCACTTAATTCTAGCTACTTGAAAATTAATATACTACAATCACACAGTCATATCCACAATCAGAATAGTTAAATGGTTCATTAAAGATGTTTAAGATTACAAGTCATGCATTTGTGAAGTAGGCTCCTACCACATCAATCAGCGCAGAATAAAATGGTTTCACCTGGTGTGCATAAACCCTTAGTGAGCAGTCAATCAACATTCACACTGAATCAAGGGAGGGGGAATAACTTTTGAGTCTACTCCCCAAATGCTCCTTTCTTGCTACAATTTTTTTCATTTCAGTGAGGTTTGGGAGCTTGTCCCTCAAATAATAACTACAAAAACCATTTCCCCAAGCTCTTGTTCAGATGAAAACCCACATCTACAGCCACACAGCTCAAAGCAAGACGTGTGTTGTTGTTTTTTGTCATTTTACCTTTGCACAGCAGGGAGGGGGTAGTTTAGGTTAATATAGTGACTGCCCCAGACCACCCAGGGAGTTTGTAGAAGATTCTGACAGGTCTCCCAATCCCAGTCCATCCACATCTACGTCACACTGAATATCAGCAGTGAAGGCTGCAAAAACAGCACTGCTAACTGGACAAGCCAAATCACTCCAGGTAAGCAGTTACTGAAGATTTTTATATTTGGCATCAAGTTTCAATTCTTGGGTAGATTTTAGGGCCAAGCTATAAAGGCAATTGTTATACACAATATGGGACTGGAACGGAAATGCCGACATAACCTGTGACTGCAACTATGAGCTGCACTCAATGTTATGACGCTAACTTCCTTAAGGACATGAAAGTCACAGCTGGAAGGACTTTTACCAGACATCTCAAGAGTTGCATTGTGAAGAATTGAGAGAAGGAGCTGCCAAACCCAACAGGGAATTCCCCTGCTAATTTTACAGCAAATTTCTGGGTCCCCAAAGGAAAATCACCTTCTATCGCCACAGTAAAAACAAAGTATTCTGATGCTTTAACTACAGGTGTCCTGACCACAGTGCGTAGTCTGAAGTACACTGCACATCTCTAAATCGACATCTCGTTTGCAGCAGTTTCAGTGTCTCAGTGCAGGACATCTCAGTGTTTCTCAGCAGAGCTGTAATGGACTGCCCTAGCATCTGGGGGCAGTGATGTCATGATTTCATGCCATGTCATGCCATTATGTCACTTCCAGGTTCTCCCAGAGGAGGAAGCGTTCATTTGGTTGCTTTCCACACTCCGTTCCTCCTCCTTGGAGGATGGGAGCCTCCAGAGAAGAGTGGGGTACGTGAAGCCACAACCACCGGTTGCAGTCCTGGGTATTTTCCTGCTTGGGGCTGCCACTCTGGTTGCTACCCCCCTCGCCCTGAGCCAGAAGTAACTGCAGTGACGTCATCATGTCACTGCAATTAATTCCAGAATCGCACTGGGGGTTCAAGGAGATGAGGGGGGAGCCTAGAGTGGCAGCGCGGTGGGAGATGCAACTCCCACTGAGCGAACTGGGGAGGTGTTCCAGTCCAGCGCTGAATTGTGGCGGGAGAGGCAGCAACTCGCGATTTTTTCCTGAACAAAAAACGCTCTACCTGATGAAGGAGGAGGCATCCCAGAATTGTGGCTGAAAGTTGCTACGTCTCAAGCCACAATTCTGGGCTGCCTCCTCCTTCCGAAAGAAGCCAGTGCAGTTGCCAGTTTCTTTCTCTTTAAACAAAAAAGATACAAAGAAGATGCCTGCTAGTGTGGCATCCAAGGCAATTGCCCCCATTCCCCCTCCCAGAGGAACACCACTGACTAGCACTTCCTCCTTCAAGGAGAATCAGGAAGTGACTGCCTTGCAGCACATTAGCCAGCTGACCCTGGCAGGCAATTGCATTATTTGAATGGTGATAAGATGGCACAACTGGCTGCCTGGAGAACCCACCACCTCTTGCCTGGGAAAGGCCCTGCAGAGAGGCTTTTGACAACAAAAGTGAAAAGCACATTAAAAAGAGGTAGTTTGGGTCATCTCTAGACCGAGAAAAAAAAATGACTTCACTAACTTTAGAAGAAGGAGACAACTAATGGAAAAAAAAAAGTCCCCATCACCCCCAGAAAAGGCTCATCAAGAAGGTCCATAAACAACAAGCAAGGTACAAAGTGAGACAAAAGGGAGTTCACCCACTACAGCAGTGCATCCCCATTTTCAAAGGGAATCAGTGCCTTTTGAATCTCAGATTCAAAACAATCTTTTGTTAGAACAGTGATGTTCAACTGGTGTGCTGCAGCACATTGGTGTGCCACAAAAGGTGTGCAGCACACAGGTGTGTCATGGGAGTTTGGAGCATAGCTGTTGAAAATCACTGAAAATCTATCCCAGGTTCTGCGGCTCTGTTTTTAGGGCAGGCGTAGAAACAAATTGTCTGTTCCTCCTCTGGCTCACTGGTGGAGGAAGAGGGACAGACAATCCATTGCTACTGACAGTTACCCGAGGAAACAGCTACAGAACCAGGAGGAGTCTTCTGAAAGCTGGAAGTGACATCATGGAGAAAGAGACATCATAGACCCTAAAGGTCAGTGTGCTGTGAGAAGGAAAAAGTTGAAAATGATGGTCTAGGGCAGGGGTCTCCAAACACTGGCTCGGGGGCCAAATGTGGCCACAGCGAACCTTATCCGGCCTGCGGCCAGCCTCTGATCCCCTGAGAGCCTCTGGCCCAGTTGGCCAAAAACAACTGCAGTTGTGCTTGTGGGCTGGAAGAATGGGGGTCCATTTAAGTGTGTGCTTTATTTCTTGGGCAATTTTGGTGCTTGGAGAAATCCTGGACATCTGAACCCATTCATTTATCTAAGTTCCATTTCTAATATATTTATTTAAATTTTATATTTAATATTTTTTCTGGCCCTCAACACTGTGCCAGTTATTTGATGTGGCCCTTCTGTTGAAAAGTTTGAATCCCCCTAGACCAGGGGTGCCCAAACGTCGGCGCGGGGGCCCTTTGCGGCCCTCAGGGACTCCCAATCTGGCCCACGGGGAACTCCCTTTCTCCAATGAGCTTCTGGACCTCCAGAGACTTGCTGGAGCCTACACTGGACCAACACAACTGTTCTCAGCATGAGGGTGACTGTTTGACCTCTCGCATGAGCTGTGCAACAAGGGCTGCTTGCTGTTTGACATCTGTGATGCAGCAGTGGAGGCAAAGGAAACACTGGGCTTGCTTCGTGAAAGGCCTTTTATAGGCCTTGAGCTATTGCAAGACCTTCATTCATTCATATAAGTTCCATCTCTAATATATTCATTTATGTAAATTTGGGGGGCCGGAAATATTACTGATGTGAAGTCCTCATCACAGAGATGATGTGGCTCTCCTGCCAAAAAGTTTGGACACCCTTGCCCTAGACTCTAAGGGGGGGACGGACAAAAAACAGGGAAGGCAAGAACTTGGGGAAGCAGGAATGGAGGCAAAGGTCCCAAAGGATGGAGAGAGAGAAGAAGCTGGAGGCAAGGTAGAGGGAACAAAGTCAGTGGGAAGGAAGATTGAGGCTAGCACTCAACCACCCACTTGGCCACAGTCCATTCTTATTGTCCATACATACGCATTCCCACAATTTGGTAGATGTCTTGCTAGTAAATACATAATAAAATTACAAATCTCTGATTTATCGGTGAAATAAATTTAGGAGCTTTATATCCCACCTTTCTCCCTAATACGGGTACCCAAGGAGGCTAACAAAAAGATAATTTATACCAAGGTTTTGGTTGATGCAGAGTGGGTGAATTCCACCGAGCCTCCCCTTAAGTTTCAATAAAATGCCCTGGTGCGACTCAAAGAGAAATGAAGCTGAATGAAAATCATCCATCTAAAAGTCATTAAGAAAGCGAATTTATATAACGAATAGCTGGTTCATACATTTTAAATCCTTAACGTATGCAAAATACATTATGTCCTATATGGGGATGTATTTATTAGGTATCAATTTGAATTAGGGCTGACATTTTCCCCCACTTCCTCTTGAGTTCTTAAATATTGCCTCCTGCTAGATGTTATCGATCCTTCTAGGCTGTCACGTTTTGGCTTACATAGCTTTCATGGGCGTGGAATGAACTAGCTTCACGAGGTGTTTTTCAAAGGCTGTGAGCAGAAAGCTTCTGTTTGAAATTCAAAGAACATTTTTATATCCTCGGTGCTCTGCAATACTTAAACTTTGGGAATGCCTCATGTTAAAAGGTTTCCTCAAACTCCATAGATTAGGAACAGCCTGCAATAAAAAGCTTTTGCTCCACCATGGTTAAGTGTCACCTGCACCATTTCTCTAAGATGCTCCTAAGGAACATCCTCTACTTTGGGAGGACAATAAGGGCACAATCCTATGCATGTCTACTCAGAAGTAAGTCCTACTGTGCTCAGTGGGACTTACTCCCAGGAAACTGTGGATAGGATTGCAGTCTGAGCCTCTTCCTTTTGCAAGTTGCCTCAAAATTTGCATAAGGCAGGGTATACAATTTAAGAAGTAAACTGGAGCTGACAACCCATTAAAGATTTTTTTAATTGACTAATGAATTTGCCTCTGAACCCAATTTAATCAATGATTTAATATATTTACATACTACCAAAACCTCAGTATAGGTCCTTCTGAAATATCAGAGGAAGTATAAGATAAACTAAAATTTAATAAAACAAAAGTCACCATTATACCGAAGGTTCACAAAACTATTTAAATCAAGGATCAGCAACCTTCAGCCCGCCAACCAAGTGATGAACGGCAGTTTCAAGGCCGTTCCCAACCGACAACTGGCATTTTTATTGAGGAAGTGGAAGCAGCAAAGGGACTCTGCAAGGTTGGTCAGGAGCTCTGTAGATGCCCGTACCAGAAGGGGATCCATTCCACACACACTCCATGGATATGGAATCCACAGATACAAGAAACCATATCTCCACAGTCCCCTTCACCCATTAACGTCGTTTATTGGCTTAGAGCAGGGGTGTCCAAACATTTTGGCAGGAGGGCCACATCATCTCTCTGACACTGTGTCATGGGCAGGGGAAAAGAATAAATAATTTACATTTCAAATTTGAATAAATTTACATAAATGAATATATTAGAGATGGAACTTATATGAATGAATGAAGGTCTTGCAATACTCAAGGCCTATAAAAGGCCTTGCACAAAACAAGGCTGACCTTTCCTTCTCTGCCACTGCTGCATCACAGGCGTAAACAGCAAGCAGCGGAGGGAGCCCTCGTCCCACAGCACACACAAGAGATTGAACAGTTGGTCGTCATGCTGAGAGCAGTTGTGTCGGGCCAGTGTAGGCTCCAGCAAGTCTCTGGAGGGCCAGAGGCTCATTGGAAACTGGGGACCCCCTGCAAGCCAGATTGGGAGTCCTTGAGGGCCACAAGTGGCCCCAGGGCCGGGGTTTGGGCACCCCTGGCTTAGAGCTAAGAAAATGTTCCTTCCTTTTACAGGTTGCCATAAGCAAGTAAGCTTATAGTGCAATGTGAAGGCAAGCTGCAGTTAGCCAGGATGTTTGAAAAGACTAGATTGCATGCTAAATTAACCTGCTTCCTGTAAACATTCAATCTATTCTCTTCAAGCACTCAGGCTGCCTACAGCCTGCCTGCATCTTATAGTACAAGATTGCATTATTATAGCAATCTGTAAAAGGACGAATCATTTTCTTAACTGAAAGCAAAAAATGTTAATGGGTGCTTCCCACCCTTGATCCGCAGATAAGTGAAACAGAGGATACTGGATCCATGGATATGGAAAACAGCCTGAAATCTATATCTGTGGGAGAACTGTGTGCATAGCAAGAGTTTAATATGCTGGTTCTAGAATAGCAATCTCCATTGCTACCAGATTTTTTGTGTATTTTTAAAACTGAACTGGGATTTGCATCTTAGGTTTTGGTGTGGCTATGTCTGAACACACATTTGAATTGTGGCCAGTTCTAACTTGGTGCTAGTGCCATATTTCTGGGAGAGCCCTAGGCTACATCCCTGCACTGGGTCTCCCATAGCACTCCCTGATAGTGCGTTGGACACTGCCTTGAGCATTGAGGGGCTCAGGCCTGGTGCATCCACTGGTGGGCTTGGGTCCCCAAATCAGTATCTGACCTGGTCCACCTTTGATATAAGAGATACTTAAAAAAAAAAAAAACAACCTTAGATTTGTGACTGGTGGCTGCTGTTATTTAGACACAAGTCATCAAACATGAATGCAGATTCTAAGGACATCTTTTATAATTGGGCATGATTCACCTTTGTTCTCATTTCAACTGGTATTTTATCTCATTTTACTGGTATTGCATGTAGCAAAATAAAGCATGGGTTGCTTAATTAAAATCATTTTCCCTATGACCTGGGCTTTCAAATTCACAAGGTATAATCTGTAAAACCTATCCTGCGCCCACCATCCATTCCTGTTCCCAAAAGTAATGTGTTTATTACCCAAGACAGCTTCTCAACCAGGAAGCTATCCAGTTCAGACCTGCTTGGCTCCAGTGGTACAGCTAGCATGACTGCCTACTCCTATGCTAAGTTCCATGGAGCATACTCCCACGTAACTGTGTGCAGAACTGCAACCGAAGCCATGTGATTTCAGATCCTATTCTGGGACATAATCACAGAAGCAATTTACCCTGCACATCCCTGATCTTGTCTGATCTTGGAAGCTAAGCAGGGTCAGGCCTGGTTAGTACTTGGATGGGAGACCGCCTGGGAATACCGGGTGCTGTAGGCTTATACCATAGCCTTTCGAGACTGAAGGTTGCCAACCAATCACAGAAGATACATAACATTAATACTAGGAAACTGTGACTGTGCAAAACATGGTGGCAAAACTGTTGTGGGGTAGCCAGAAATGAGTTCAAAGAAATTCAGGCAGTTTCATTTGCTCCATTTGTTTTTGACCTTTAAAACATTAAATGGACTGGAACCAGGGAAACAGATGAACTGCCTTCTCCTGGATGAACCTACTCAGAAACTAGGATCACAGCAGCAAGCACTTTTCTACCTTTGGAGGCAAGCTATGAGAAAGACTTTTCTGTGGTGCCCCCCCCCCCCAAGTTGTGAAAGTCCCTTCAAAGGGACTTGGTGTTTTCATTATCCTTTAAGAGCCTGGCTTGGTCCAAGCTTACACTAACATTTGATCAGAAAAATGATTTCCTCAATTTGCTTGGAGAAGGTTGCATGTGTGTTTGTCTCATGGATTAGATTGTTGGTTGTTAAACTAACTGCTGCTTTTCTTTTGCTGAACATAATGACAGATTCTCTGAGTTTGCCTGCTGTTTTTATGTTTTTAATATACTGGTGTCTTAATGATATTTCGTTGCTGCCTTGAAACTATCCTAAAAGTGGTATCTCATTAAGATTACAAATTAAAAGCTTACCAAAAGGAGAAAAGTATTTTGAAAGGTACCTATACACACAGAGGGCCACCCACTTAAATCACCTAACCAACTCCACACATTTAATGACGTATGAGCTCCCAGTGCACAAACGCCTTGGCCCCTCTCATCTCTTCCTAGAGGCTTTATGAGCGCGTGCAGAAAGGCACGTGGAAAACTTATCTTGGAAAACTAACTTGGACTCAACAAGCAGTGAAGCAAGGGACCAGGATGCATGTGTACCATGATCATGCATGTCATTAAATGGTGTTGGATAGGTGCTTTTGTTACAGTTCAAATGAGCTGAAAGACGTGGGACCCAGATATAGTCATGGACGTAGTCTCAGCATTGCCATTGAAAAGCTTCCTGCCCATCTGATGTCACACAGGGCCTCTGGTGCCAATCTTAAGTGCTGGGGAGATGAGCATTCGCTTCTCCTTTTCCCTACAAATTGGAACTGTTCCCTACTCTTTTATTTTCATAGTCCTTGCCGAAAAAGAACCCAAGTGCTCTGAAAACCTGATCCCCCGAAGCGGAAGAAGTCGAGCGGAGCAAGCAAATGGATGCAGATCTCATTTGTATAATTTATTCAGAACAAATAATTTGGAGCAAGGCTTGTGCCTGCACAGGCCCACGCATACCCAGCCCTCGTTATGCCCTTAAGCTTTAGTATCCTCATTGATGGAAGACGCTTCTGTCTTTCTAGCTCAATCTAGCAGAGAAAGCAAATGATAGGATGACACAGTCCATTGGAAATTTTCTGAAGAGTGATAATGACAAGCTTTATATATTTTAAAAGCTGATGGAGAGTTTAGTGTACGAGAAAACAAATGCTCCAAATTACAACCACATCCTTACTGGCTGCAACACCAGGCATACTGTTCCCCAAAGCAGGTCACTCCGCTCTGACATTGCTAGCGGGACAGGATAAAACAAAGATAAAGTCTACTTCTCAGATACGCCTAGAGAAAAGCATTCTTTTTATTTCCAAGTTAGTATCGCTGTTTTTACAAGAAACTTATAAGCAGGCCATGGACATTTCTCTGCTTTCACGGTCTAGATAGAAAACCGGCTTCCCTTCTAATATGGAAATGAATTTGGGTAATTACTCCTGGCAGCATGCTGGAATTTTGCTACAAAATAAAAGTCAGTGCAAAGGACAAGACACTGGGTTGCCGAAATGCACCACTGCCTTGTCTGTACTGTTAGGCTGTAAGCTCTCTTGAGCTTACATATTGTTGCCACTAAATTTGTCTTCCAAATCTGTATGAAGGAGATGATTAGCTGCTCCCTCTTTGCTTATTCATGCTCCTGGTCATCTTGGACGTACAGGCGTCCCCTAGGATCCACTTAACTGGGGCTCCCCCGCCTCCCACACCCATATTGTTTAACAGTTGTGCAAGATGCCTCTTGCTTTATCCAAACAAGTAGGCAAGCAGCCTCTTGCAATTACCGTATTTTTCGCTCTATAAGACGCACTTTTCTCCCCCCAAAAAAGTGGGGGGGAAGTGTGTGCGTCTTATGGAGCGAATACTGCAAAAAAAAAAAAAAAAAAAAAAACTCTGCCCCTGGCCCCGCCCCCTGCCTGCTCTGCTCGGCTCCACTTTCCAGGAAAGCGTGGGTGTGGTGGCAGTCTTGCTGAGCAAGCCCGCATGTCTACTCAGAAGTAAGTCTCAGAGTCACTGGGGTTCACTCCCAGGAAAGCGGGGGTGGGTCGGTGGGATGGCAGGCTCGCTGCGAAAGCCCAGGTGTCTACTTAGAAGTAAGTCTCAGAGTCACTGGGGCTCACTCCCAGGAAAGGGGGGGGATGGCAGGCTCGCGGAGAAAGCCCACGTGTCTACTCAGAAGTAAGTGTCAGAGTCACTGGGGCTCACTCCCAGGAAAGCGTGGGTGGGGTGGCAGTCTTGCTGAGCAAGCCCCTAGAGCAGGGGTGCTCATTATGTCGATCCTCGAGCTACCAGTCCATCTCCAGGCGAAATGAGTCAATCGCGGGCTTCTCTCCTGTCCACGCATCCCTAGGAGTGAGCCCCTGGCAGGCTTGTGAGCCCAGGGAGCGAGCCTAGGGAGCCCAGGGACTGAGACGGGCTCCTCCCTGGGAGAGGAGGCGCTGGCAGGCTTTTCTCCCATCCACGCATCCCTGGGAGTGAGCCCCATTGGCTCTACTGGGGCTGACTTACCTTTCCCCTGCTTTTGCACTGGTATGTATGGAGATCTGCACCCCCCCCACTTCCATCTGTTGGTTCTGTGTGCAAGGGGTTTTGCAATGGTCTTGCTGTGATGCCTATACAGAGATCTTACCTCCCCCACACTTTTCCCCTGCTTTTGCACTGGTATGTATGGAGATCTGCACCCCCCCCACTTCCATCTGTTGGTTCTGTGTGCAAGGGGTTTTGCAATGGTCTTGCTGTGATGCCTATATAGAGATCTTCCCTCCCCCACACTTTTCCCCTGCTTTTGCACTGGTATGTATGGAGATCTGCACCCCCCCCCCACTTCCATCTGTTGGTTCTGTGTGCAAGGGGTTTTGCACTGGTCTTGCTGTGATGCCTATACAAAGATCTTACCTCCCCCACACCTTTCCCCTGTTTTTGCACTGGTCTGTATAGAGATCTGATTCCCCCCCCCCTTGTATTAGAATCCAGAAAGATCTGGTGAGGAGGTAGATGTGGTGTCAGCAGTGGCCCCTTTAAGGGTAAGGCCTGGGCATCCAGCAGAGTGTGCTGCACAGCTGCAGCCACTGGAAGGCAATAGGGCCCTCAGGGATATAAGGAGTACCTGAGGCAGAAAGGGTTTGTGGGTTTTGAAGGAGTGCAGGTTGGAGGCTGACTGGGTTTATTGAATTTGGAATCTGACTGTGGATTGTGACTGGACTTGGATACCCTGATGGATTTAACTGACCTACCTGGAACCTGACCTTGGACTGTAATTTGGCTTATTGGCTCTGGACTCTGATTTGGTAACTCTGAATGATGGGACTGATTTACTTGGCATCTGTGGACTGGAACTGGACTCATGTTTGCTTGCTGCACTGGTGAGTTGCACAAGGGGGACTGATCAGCCTTAAGCGGGCACGAGGCCCAGTGGATTGGAATTTGGCAGAACATCATTGTAGCAGAAAGATAATGTGATCCCTTATTTGTGTGCACTTGCTTTTGTGAGCTTCATAAATTCTGACTCTAGCGATGATGAGTTCTTGGTGTTTCCAGAAAACTAGAGTGCTCAAACCTTTAAGTCTCTCCATTTGTTAATGACAGTGATAATGGTTCTTAATGCCACTGTTGACTGCTGTTCACTTTACATGGTTCAAATGTTATTCTGTTATAGTTTATTAAATATTTTATTACACTATTTGGTTCAGAATATTTTTTTCCTTGTTTTTCTTCTCTAAAGACTAGGTGCGTCTTATGGTCAGGTGCGTCTTATGGAGCAAAAAATACGGTACTGTATGACTTTCTGTATGTATTTCTGAAGGAAAAATCCATTACGGGTTACTAGCCATAATGGGTATGTGTAATCTCCTGATTTTTAGAAATGGGCTACGTCAGAATGCCAGATGCAAGGGAGGGCACCAGGATGCAGGTCTCTTGTTGTCTTGTGGGCATTTGGTGGGCCGCTGTGAGATACAGGAAGCTGGACTAGATGGGCCTATGGTGTGATCCAGCAGGGCTGTTCTTACGTTCTCATGACTCTTGCTTTAACAGACAAGCAAGCAGTCAGGCTAGAAAGGAAAAGGAACGTCAATGGAAATCAGGAAGTTAACTTTCCCCCTCTCTTCTAGCCTGCCTGCCTGATCCTCCTTATCCACAGTTTTCGATACCCACTATGCCTGCACAGTTGCCTTTACAGTCGAGCAAATTGGCCATGTGATATCCACTCCAGTGCCCTCTAGCTACCATCCTCTCCCAACAGCCAAGACTGGCATCTTACAAAACACACACTTGTAACTTAAAGCTGCCTTGTTGCTGACACACACCTGGTTGAACTAGACCACTTCTTGGCTCTCCACTGGCAGTGGTTCTCCAAGATACAGGATAACAGAGGATACAGGGGATGCAGGGACAGAGGGTCAAACTACACATTGCTCAAAGAATATAATTGGCACATGTATGTGTAAGTAGAAGTTGTAGGGGTTGGGTGGGGAGGGAGAGAGCTGGATTGGGACCATGGCATCTCATGCCCCCTGCATGAGCTCTACTACTGAGAGATGGCTCTCTGCTACCAATCTTGACTCTCTCATTCTCTCCAAAAGAAAGTGGACACCTGGAGTTGTTAGGTGCAGCAAGTGGCAAGTCCGTGTTAAAGTAGCAGCGGTTTATGGAAAAACGTTTTTAAAAATCCTGCCCTCATTAGACAGTTTTGGTTAACGCATCTGAATTTGGGACACAAGACTCCACAGCTGTTGGAATCACTGTCTGCAAAGTCGCATAACATGACATGTTGTGACAGAGAGCTACACAATAACAGCCCCCTGCTACTAAGTACTAATTTGCTGACAGAATCAGAGACAATTGACAGCACAATCTCCTCTCTGCAAGGCTATTTTTGACAACAACCTCATGGTGGAGATCCACATAGAAGACACGCTTAAGAATAGCTTGACCAGATGTTCTACTCCTACATGCCTGGCAAGGCAATAAAACTGAAGTTGCTGGATTTGTGATGGCATGCAAGACACACTCTCACAACATCAGGCTCAATTAGTTGTCTCCTTTACGTACTTGTTCAAGGCCCACTGATTCAGCAAAGCATTTCTATAAAAACAGAAAGGTTCTGGGTCTCTTCAGGGAAAAAGGTAGGATAAAAATACTGTACATACATAAGCTAAAACAAAATATCCTTGTCTCACTCATCCTTTGCCCCTTAGCCTGATGCCGCTCATGTGCCCTTCTCCATGCACACATGCCTTTTTTGGCTAATGCAGAGTCTCCACAAGAATGGTATAAATTCAATGCTCTAAACAGTATTTAACATGATATGGATACTAAACAAATATTAAACGTGTGTGACAGCTCCATCCTATCCAGAATTCGGCTGAACTGGGGGTGTTGTGACAGCAGAGCACTGAACATTCTGCAAATGGCCACTGATGGAATGTTTTGCAGGCTGTTGGGGGCCATCGGGGGTGGAGAGGACAGTATTGGGGTCTGATTCATAGAGGTATTAGCAAGGTTCATTTGGAATGAAAGATCTACACCTTTCAACAACAAAAATCCTGATAATACTTTGCAAAAGACATGCTTACCTAACAAAAGTTGACTGAAATAAGCATACATGAATTCTGAGTATGCCCAATTAGGAAAAAAAATGTGAAGATTTCCAAAATGAAGCAAGAGGCGAACTGCAATGGGAGTCGACAATTAGGAATTTCCATGTTATACTATTAGGGCGCAATCCTAACCCCTTATGTCAGTGCTTTCCAGCACTGACATAAGGGCAATGCAGCTCTGAGGTAAGAGAACTAACATTCCCTTACTTTGAGAAGGCCTCCGTGAGTGATACCCAACTGCAGCATGCAGCACATGTCCCGTTGGCACCGCTATGCCAGTGCTGGAAAGCACTGACATAAGGGGTTAGGATTGCTCCCTTAGTTGTATATTTATTTGGCACTTGATGTCACCTTAGGTGCTAGAATTATAAATATGTTGCTTAATGCTGTCAGTAATTTAAGTGGATTTTAATGTTAGGTAAGTTTCTGGAGGAAATGTTCATCACGGGATACAAGTCATGGTAGGTATGTGCAAGCTCCTGATTTTAGAAGTAGGCTACCTTGGAATGCCAGATGCAGGGGAGGGCACCAGGATGCAGGTTGTGTCTTGTTGTCTTGTGTGCTCCCTGAAGCATTTGGTGGGCCACTGTGAGATACAGAAGGCTGCACTAGATGGGCCTTTGGCAGAACTCTTTTTATGTTTTTAAGTAAGCACACAAATACACGTATCTCACAGCAGGAAAAATATTCCCAGTAAACGCTAGAATTCAATTCTTATGTCAGATCTGAACCAAACTAAGAATCCAGTTTTTAAGTGTCAGTTCCAGATTTCTAGATCCCAGGATGGATTTGGTATTTGTGGGGGGGAAAAATTCTGCCCCTAGTCCTGATTTATATAACATCTCAGCAGTGGTCTGCATAGCAATTTAATTCCATACAGTATATAAAACAGAGCCTTTCCACATTAGAGATTTCATTGTCATTTTTTCCTATGACCTTTAACATAAAGAAAACATAGTAAATACAATTCCCATTCAAGTTTCTTTAATGGCTAAAGGCTGTTGAGCTAAAAATATTCTTTTAATGACTTTATATTAAGGTATTTATTTAAATGGTTTACCTGAGCCAGAGGTTAATAAGATAATGCTCTATATTCAATCAGTGGAGTCCCATAAGACTACACAGTTAACATTAAAAGTTACAAAGAGATGTACTTTACATGTAGCTGTGCTGTTGTGAAATACTTCCCCAGAATATTAAGCACAGTTATTCAGTATAAAATTTCTTGTGAAGGGCTGAACCAAAACTAATCAGTTATTTGCAAACATTTTCGGGATTGTCAAAAAAATAATCCAGTTTCCAATAATTGTCCAGCATTTCTTGTAGAAATATTCATCTAGCCATTTACATTGCATCTCACTTTCAATTTCCTTCACATCCTCTCAGTGATAGTCAATACATCGGCAAATCAGTCTGGCTACATAGCATTACATAAGAACATAAAAACAGCCCCACTGGATCAGGCCATAGGCCCATGTAGTCCAGCTTCTTGTATCTCACAGCGGCCCACCAAATGCCCCAGGGAGCACACTAGATAACAAGAGACCTGCATCCTGGTGCCCTCACTTGCATCTGACATAGCCCATATCTAAAATCAGGATGTTGCACATACACATCATGGCTTGTAACCCGTAATGGATTTTTCCAATCCCCTTTTAAAGGCATCTAGGCCAGATGCTCTCACCACATCCTGTGGCAAGGAGTTCCACAGATTAACTAATTAATTCATTAACATTGTTATGTCAGCCACCCCATTCTCTGTTTGGTCTGTGATTGGCTTGGATTATTTGTGCAAGAAGGGAGTAGCAGCCCTAAATTAATCATTTAAGTCATTGCAATGAGTTATTACAACATTTTAGCATTTTTATATTATTAGATATACAGGTGCAGCCTATTTATCCACGGATTTTTTACCTGGATTTGTCTCAACAAATGGGGTTGGGGAACTGAAAGTCACACACACCTTTGCCTTCTTTGCCCTGCACTGGCATCTCAATCCATTTCCAGGCAGCCCAAAACACTGCAAAAAGGCTCTGCCTCACCCAGGCAGGGAAATAGCCCTGGAGCCCTGGAAGAGGTTCCCCTTGCAAAGGAACAGTAACACTCCTGGAGCCCCTGAGCCAGCAAAGAGGCTGAAGAGGGGAAGGGGGGGCCAAAAATCTCTGTAGCCAGAGCATGTGCAGCAAGGTGGAGCTCTCTCTCTTTCACTCACTCACTCACTCACTCACTCACACAGGGGCAGGTGTGATAGCAACAGAGGGGATTGCTTTAAAAAACCAAGGGAGTGTTTGCCAAATTCCCCCCCCCCCACTGAGATGGTGCAAGTAATCACCGACAGAAGCAAGCCTTCCCACCAAGCAAAGCATGAGATTTAGCCTACAATCCTCTCCACACTTTCCTGAGAGTAAGCCCTATTGACTGGAATGGGGCTTACTTCTGAGTAGAAATTTATAGGGCTGGACTCGTGAAAGAAGCTGGGCAGCTGGCAATGGGGAGGGCTGAGTATGGAGCGGAGGGGATTGATAAGAGCTGCCTTAGTTTCCTTCCATCCATCCAGAAGTGTCAGGCTGCAGCATATTTGCGTAACTCTATGGAATTTAGCACAACGCGTTTTTTGTTAATCGTGCCGAGTCACGGAACGGAACTAACACGGATAAATAGGCGCCACCTGTACTGTGTATTTTTTAGGCATTTAAATTTTTTAGCAGTGTGCCCTCAGTATTTGCAGGGGATTCATTCCACTACCCCTTGGTAGTGGGGGGTAGGGGGGTGGGGTAGGGGGTACGAGGGATACCAGTAATGGATATCAGGTGCCGGGGATACTGACAGTGGATACCGGGAGGTGCCACCCCCCCCCCCACTGCAGATACCGAAATAATAGAAACTGCTGGTATTGGCCCCTCTAATACTCCGGAGGCAACTGAAACTGTGCTCTGGTCGTCTCTGGAGGGTCCAGGTTGGAATGACCGCATGGGTTTGGGACCAACGGACCGTGAAATCCAAGGGTTCCGAATCTGCAGATACAGAGAGCTGACCTGTATTCTGTAAGTTGATTTGAGCTACCCATTAGGGTCAATAAAAGCGAGATATAAACACTTATATAAAATATTATAAGTAATATTTTTAATAAAATATTTTTATAATAAAATATTGCTGAGGAGGAGTGTGGAGGAAAAGAATGGGTCTAAAACAATAGCAGCCATGGGAAACTATGGCAATGGATGAAGTGAAAGAAAGGTGAACTGCAGCACAAGGATTTTGGAGTAGGGTTGGGGAAAAATATCTCTGACACACAGGTATTTTTAACATGAAAATCAAAATGGGTAACTATTCAACATACTCCAAAGTACAGAGTGGCTGCCAATGAGCTTCATTCACTCAGAAGAAATTACGGTACTACTTGTAATTCTTTTCTGATCTTCTCTAATGGAGACCCGTGGCACATCAATACCACTCCAACCGTAGCCCGGATCTGACGGTAAACAGCAACGATGTTTACTAAAACACTTGCAGCTACAATAGACTGAACCTCTGCAGAATCAATCCGGTCGCCTTGACCACTCCATCCATTTCAAGGCAAAAAACTACTGTCTCACTAGTAGCTCAACAAAGACTGCAAATAGCCTACCAGAAGACACTGTTTTGATGGCATAAAGTTACACATGCACACAGGGAAATGAATATGGAAGAATTTCAGAAGCTCTGTGGTATTTTTAATTGAGCTTACTATTAGGGTATGGAAACCCTTGCACCAAAATACCCAGCAATTCAGATTATCCTGTCTTTCACAGATCACAAAACAGGTTTTGGCTGTCCACAGCTCTGTGGAGGCAAACAAGCGTACAGCACACTGCAGCCCTCACTTCACGTTGTATTTCTACAAGCTTCTGAGTGTGAGTGCGATGTACCAAAGTACAGTTGCATCTTGAAAGAAGTGAGGTTTACAAAAGAATAGCCATGACTGTTGTAGCAAAAACAGCCAACAGCCCCGTGACAGCTTCAAGTCTGAGTAACACTAGGCTCTCCAAATAAGTACACAAAAATGACATTCTTACAAGACTGCCTGTCTCTCACACACCTAAAACAACCATCTGTGTGGCACACTGATGGCTTAAAACAAGATCCAAAACAATTATTCTGTTCCAGTTTAGGAACGCCTCCCACTTTGTTGCCTGGAGGAGGTCCAATTAACAGGTGACGGTATGAATGTCTTTGGAACCCTCAATGTGCAAAGCAAGCGTACCTCCAAGTACCAAATACTGGGGACAAGACAGGGGAGACCTGCGATCTCACACACACACACACACACACACACACACACACACACACACACACACACACACACGACCAGAGATCATGGTGGCAGACAACCTATTATACCAAAGCAGTACTGAGAAACTATTTTAATTATCTTAATTTGATTGAAACTGGCAGCTTGATACAGAACCGACTAGTTTATTAATGTCTTATTTGTAAGAAAATCTTTTCAAAAGTTATTCCAATTCACCTTTATGAATTAGCCAGCTTCGACCTCTCTGAAGGGCTCATTTTGATGAGTAATTAATAAGCAACCTATCCCTATAAGTAACAAATCCCATTTATTATACTCAAGATATTTATATTATTAGCTTGACAGTAATGATACAGAAGCTACACTTCGAGAAACTGTTTTTCACCAAAGGGCTTCTTAAACACCCATGTAGTAGATAGAATTTATATGAGGGAGGTAAACGAACAAGCAGCCAGCTGTGCTAAGGAATAATAAGCTGTTTTGTATCCATTGAGTGTAATTCAATAATACTCCCTACATCTAATTTTGTTTTCCAATTATTCTCGTGCCTCTGCGGCAGGGTGGACTGATTTAATTCAAGGAGTTTTATATCACGGCTTAAAACCACCCAGAAAAAGTTGGATTCAAATCAAGCCTCCCATTTTGCAATCTCTCTCTCTCTCTCTCACGCCCCTACAATGAACACACACACACACACACACACACACACACACACCCCTACAATGAACACACACACACACACACACACACACACACACACACACACACACCTACACCTACACCTACAATGAACAAGCAAGTATAGTACAGTAGAGTCCTGACTGTCCAACTTTTGGTTATCCAACATTCTGCTTTATCTGACATAGCCAACCACATGCGCTGATGGCTGGGCAGGCCACAGTAATTTGCTCACTGCTCCCACTGCTGCTTGGTCTGTCAGCGCATCACAGACTGCCACACCAAGAGTAGGATAGGCAGGTGATGATGGCTGGGCAGGCATCTTGCTTGAACGGAAATTGGTTGCTACCCTGCTGTCATGTGTCTAACAGTGCATCATGTGAAAAGCGGCCAGAACAGGCTGGCGTGGTAGTTCGTATACAGGAAGCTGCAATGGAGAGTTAAGGGGACACATGCAAAAGTGCTGAGTAAGGTTTGCACTGAGTAATTTCTCTGCTTAGCAAAGGAGAAGCCTTGATTGCCTTATGTGTTAACATTCCCTGCATCTTTATGCTCTCTTCCTCAGGTTTACCTAACGGCACACCAGGTAAGTCTAATGAGCGAATGAAAAGATCACTGTTGAAAGGGAGACCTTTATGAAGGATAAGGTCAGTGTCCTCTACCAGCCAGTGGGGTTTCCTTGAATTTAGGCTGCAATTTTGCCATTTGTTTTGTCTGTCTCTCCCCTCTTCTCCACCCCATTTCTACATCATCTGACATTTTCGCTAATCCAACCACTTATTGGTTCTGCTTAAGTTGGACGATTGGGACTGCACCGCAATTAGTGGTTATAACCATTTAAATGTACTGGTTTGCAGTTAAAGAGAAGGTTTAAAACAACGTATTGTTTAGTGTCACATGGGATGAAGGAGATGCATTTTTCTGTGGATGCTCGGATGTTAGTTGGGAGATGTCAAGAATATTTTCATGAAGCATACAATCCTTCTGACCTATTATGGATCCCTAGGGGAGATTTTGCCCATGCTGGAGGACATCCCACCCTGCATCTGCCCAGCCACACAGTTACAGAATTGTATGGAGTTGTTCAGCACCTACATAAAGAGCCTGGGGAGGATACAACCCTTGTGAAGAGGTGTTGCTGTTCCACACCAACATAAGTGTCATATCAGAGTAACTTGGTGACACATGAATGGAGGAGGGAGGGCCACAAGCTGGACATATGACTCTACTTGTGCATACAGGTAGGACATCTGCATCCGCAGGGGATGGGTTCCGTTCAAATCCATGGATGCCGAACCTGCGGATACCCATATCCCACCAGTATAATGACTGCCAAACTAAGGTCTGAATCATGGTTTTGTTGGAGTACACCCCCATCAATCCAGAAAACCTGTTTCTTGCTCTAGGCGAGAACTACGTGGATTGATTCACTATTTTTTATTTGCAACCTTTGTGAAAGTGTGTTTAGAGCCAATGGGCTTCATGCAAGCCTCCTGTGTCCATTGCTCCATCCTGGAACCGTGTTTCAAAAGTCATCATAAAACAAGACACGGTTTGTCTGCATTTAAATATAGATACAAACAACACTACAATATAACATAATACCAGGCATAAACAAGGAGGAAAAAAAAAATACGTTCACAGGGCCATCTGGTTGTTTTCATTTTTTAAAAGAAGGAAAGCAACTGAAAAGAGCAACAGGCACTCCCACAACTGGGGATTCTAGGAATCAGAGTGCAACGGCACGAGAGCTTTCTCTGAAGCAATTCACAATGGAAAATGCCAAAATCTGGCAAAAGTGTCCCCATGAAAGAAAATTTACAGCCCTTGCGGCTGCAGAGAAAATGCCATCTTAATAGGATGGGTTTACGCAAACACTTCTGAAGGAAAACGTCACTAGGAGGCAAGAAATCCTCATAACACTTCTGTAGACTTTTTATAAACGCACTAAGCGGAAATGTGCACTCAGGCTGTGGAATACACAAAACAGAGGCCAAAACGCTAAATACAGATTTCTTCCAAAAGCACTACCTTCCGTATGTCAATTGCTCATTTTAAAAAAGTGATTCCACCTACCTAGCAAAAAGGTTTGGCAGGATCCAACCATTTTTACAAGGACTGCTGCAGTATATTGTTGGTGCCGTGGCCTTTTCTCATCCATTCCCCACACCCACCTCACATTCTTTGGAGTTTTACATTTGTTGAAGTCCAACCTGTTTTCGTCCCTTCCCCCCAACACACATACAGTCTCTCTGTCTCTCTGTCTCTCTCTCTCTCTGTGGATACAGAAATCTGGGCAGATATATTTCTAATTGAAATCCCAGCATCCCTTATCCCATAGATCGCTGAACTTTCAGCTGCCAGGGCTGCGCCACTCAGTTTCTCTCTTTATGGTAGACCAAAGCGGTTTAACCAGAGAAAATACATACATACATTTTCAGCCCAATCTTATCTGGGACGTCCAACGGCAGATTTCGCAATTTGCCACTGTAAGGCCCGAACCAACAGTATGAAAGTCGCTCTGCCACTCTGCAGGCCAAGTACACCAGGGCAAATGGCCATAGGCTGCAGACAGGAACCACCAGCCTGCAGAATCCCCACCATCCTCTGCCATCACAGATAAGTTGGTGGCGGAAACAGTTCGGGAGAGGACTGTGGGAATATCCAGCAGGGCCAGGAATGGGAGAAGGGTGATCTCAGTAACACTAGATGGGGGAGAACATCCTGTTTTCCCCATCCCATCCCAGCCCCAAACCTAGGAGTCGCTTTGGACTTATGCAGGCTAAAGACCTGGAGTTGGTTTGAGAAGATCCACTGAGGACCTGGAAGCCTATGGAGAAGTAAGTCAAAAAAGTCTTCAGGGCTGTCTGCCGCCCCCCTCACCCACAGCATGCACTCCACTGGTAGTACTGCACACTATGGGATGAAGGGAAACAGGTTTGAGCTCTTTGTATATAACTTTGAGAATGTTCGTGATAAGAGAAACTTGCAAAATATTTGCTGATGTGGGGCTGCTCACTCTCCCTCTCTCAGATGAGCTTTCAGCAAGAACAACCTAGTCCAACAGTTGCTGTACCTAGCCAGAAGAAGGTGGTGGATAGTGCCAGGATGGTTGGGGGTGGAGGGGAAGGGGGAAATCACAAGTAACTGTAATGCCACCGGGCTCTGTGGGCCAGTCACAAATGTGCTGGTGGGTTGAATGTGGCCCACAGATCATTATATGGGGATCCCTGCCCTATCCCAATATTCCAGGTTAGCCAAAACAGTTGAAAACACACACAAATCAGATATCTTGTTCAAGTCAGCTTAAAAAAAAAACATATGAAATACTGTGGTGTTGACCATAAACAAGCTTCAGTGTGTATACACAGCCACCAAAGAGAAAGACCAGTTTTAGCAATATCTTAATCTCAGACTGGCACTGCCAAACACTGCAGCAACCACCAGGCTAGGCATAACCACCAGGCAAGGATAAATTAACTACTACTCCACCACATCTAAATTACATTACATTTATTTGGATGGAACTTGCTTCCAAGTTGCTATGATTAAAATTGCACCAAATTTGCTCATACCATCTTCATCTGCATTGTTGGGGAATTTTTGGTACCTCATCCCTGGCCTCCCTTAGTGCTGCTGCAATCAAGAGACTTACACCCACCTAAGGCTTTTTTTGCTAGCTGCAGGAAGTCTTTTTGGCATAAAAGGAGTTAGATCACTGGATTATAGTCCCTATTTTACCGTCACATCAAGATTCCCATGAGATTCCAGCCTCAAAAAGATGGAAAGCAAACAGACAACTCTGTAAGGGAGGAAAGAAATTCAGATGGTAACAGGGTATCGCCATTTACAGAGGAGGTGGAACAGAAACTGATCTATTTTAAGGGCAAGCAAAACTGGCATATGCTTCCTTGCTAATAAGCTTGATTTCTCCTTATAAAAGTTATTCTCACAGGGTTTGGGTTTTGGATTTTATGAGCCCAGGCAGTCCCTAGATTGGGAATAAGAAATCATTTTCTCAGAATGTTTTTTTTTTTCACCCAAGCCCATGAACGCTGCCAATTATTTCCCAAGGCAGGTGTTGTTGAATACTCAGAAAGGAGGAAGAGTGAAATAGAAAAGCCCTCTGAGATCTAGCAAGAACAGAGAGGCAGATCCTTTCAGTTACAACTGAGCAGAGTTTTGCACTCAGAAATACATATTTTTAAAGGGGGCAGGGGAAAAGGAATTACAATTACAGATAAAATTACAGTTACATAGACAAACATACTTGCCTGCTGCTTATTTAGTTAGATAAGAACATAAGAACAGCTCCACTGGATCAGGCCATAGGCCCATCTACTCCAGCTTCCCATATCTCACAGCGGCCCACCAAATGCCACAGGGGGCACACAAGACAACAAGAGACCTGCATCCTGGCGCTCTCCCTTGCATCTGACATAGCCCATTTTTAAAATCAGGAGGTTGCAGATACACATCATGGCTTGTAACCCCTAATGAATTTTTCCTCCAGAAACTTGTCCAATTCCCTTTTAAAGGCATCTAGGCCAGATGCCGTCACCACACCCTGTGGCAAGGAGTTCCACAGACCAACCACATGCTGAGTGAAGAAATATTTTCTTTTGTCTGTCTTAACTCTCCCAACACTCAATTTTAGTGGATGTCCCCTGGTTCTGGTGTTGTGTGAGAGTGTAAAGAGCATCTCTCTATCCACTTTATCCTTCCCATGCATAATTTCCCATGCATAAGATAAAATGACACAAACTGTGCAGGTATGAATTACTGTAGTAACTAGGCTAGGGCTGCACAACTCCAAATCACCAACATCCATTTTAACAATTTTATTAACCTCAAAAGGGCCACAGCACTGCACAAATCATAGAAGACCATGTTGGTTACAATTCAGTGCTTATTAACTCAGAGCCCAATCCTATCCAGCTCCAAATGGCTCCTGCTGGATCCTGTGTTAGATCCAAGCAGGCTAGAGGTAAGAATGCTGAGAACACTCCCCTTTACATCTCCCAGGCAGAAAAAAAACAAAAGAGTAGGACTTGCCTGTCCTGTTAATTATACTACATTAGCACAGTGGTGATCCCGGCCCTGGTACCGCCTGGGGCCAAGACTGCAGGTTAGTGTTCCCCCTACCACTGGCAGAGCTGCCATCCCCCTGCCTTCTTTCGGGAGACCCAGGGAGGCAGTGCACACCCTCCCCAACCCTCTGAAGGCCTTCTAAAGGTCTATGCCAGGGGTGCCCAAACTTTTTGGCAGGATGGACACGTCATCTCTGACACTGTGTCCGGGGGGGGGGGCACTGAGGGAAAAAAATTCATTTACATTTCAAATTTGAATAAATTTACATAAATGAATACATTAGAGATGAAACATATGAATGAATGAAGGTCTTGCAATAACTCAAGGCCTATAAAAAGTCTTGCACAAAGCAAGGCCGGCCTTTCCTTCACTGCCACCATTGCATCACAGATGTGAAACAGCAAGCAGTGGAGGGAGTCCTCGACCCACAGCTCATGCAAGAGGATGAACAGTCCTCATGCTTAAAGCAGTTGCATCGTGACAGCATGGGCTGCAGCAAGTCTCCGGAGGGCCAGAGGTTCATGGGAGACCGGGGGCTGCCCGCGGGCTGGATTGGGAGTCCCTGACGGCCCCTGGATTGGGATTTGGGCACCCTTGGTCTCTGCTTATCATAGAAACACCCAGGAATACAAGACGCTGTAATCAGGACAACACACCTGAGGGCTTTCACCATTGAAAGGGATACGGCGAAATGCTGTAAAAGGTTAAGGCGAAATGCTGGTGGGGGGAGAGATAAGTAATCAACACTATGAACCCAGCAATTAAACTGCTTTGTATTTCTATACCAGGGAGAGTGGGTGTACACTTGTGTGCATCGCTCCAACCAATCATCTCCACAAAAATCTTTCTGAATCTATTGCCAGAGATGATACCCTTATGGAAAAATGTGTGAATGGGTCCCAGGCTGGACCTCTTTGTAAAGCCAAGAGCTGAGCCAAGCCCCAATACAAACAGCTCTCTACAATTACCATTACATCGACCTACCAATATGCAGGACTGGCTGCCTGCCACACTAGATTTAGCCTTTGGCTTTCAGCAGCAGAACACACTCGTATGCCTGTCCTCAGTTCCTGTGCCTTTTCCCCTTCCTCTGAGATAACTGTATCTGTGACTGTGGCTGCAGACATTCCTCTGTAAAGCTGATAGCAAAAGTATGACAAAAGGCACCTTCAATCAGCCAGTGGGGAGGATGTTCAAGCCATCCTCTCTTGGTCTCCCGATGCTAACACTCCTAGTGCAGTGTTTCTTAAGGTTTGTGCTCCGCTGTACCACTTCACATGGTCCGCCTATTCAATGACATCATCACCAGTTACTTCTGGGTTGGGAGGCCAGATCTGACAAGACAAACACCAGTAAGAGGCTCAGGGTGGACGGGAGTGGAAAAGCATGCTTTGCA
This sequence comes from Tiliqua scincoides, assembly GCF_035046505.1. Taxonomy (NCBI): domain Eukaryota; kingdom Metazoa; phylum Chordata; class Lepidosauria; order Squamata; family Scincidae; genus Tiliqua; species Tiliqua scincoides. Next base: position 229,295,684 of record NC_089823.1, read on the forward strand.
GCTCTGCCCACTGAGCCAGACTTCCTTCCACTGTTTGTTGCATCATGTTCCTGGTACTGCTGCTGGACGGCAGGCGTTCTGTTAGTACCACTAGATACCACCTTAACTACCACTGGTGGTACCCATACCACTGGTTGAGAAACACTGCTCTAATGCTAAAAGAGCCCTGGCAATGCAGTTTTTTTCCTGTTCCCCTGGCTGCCATTGGCTTACCTGCTCTGACCAATATAGAACTTTTTCTATCTTGACCTGGGCAGCTTCATGGTTAGAGAACCTTTTGGAGGGTCTGTGAGCAAGCTACATGAAATTAAAGCTGTGTCAATACGGCATGGGCTTTCAAATGACACCTTCAGAGTACAGATCATACAGACACGGAAATGAAGAGAAAGGCCTAAGTATGCCATGGAGGTTGCATTAGATGTAATGCAGCTCCTGTAATGCAGCTCCTGCAGCTCAAACAAGCAGTTTTTTGCATGCTAATATTAGCAGCAGAAATAACGTGTCACTTAAGCATTAAGAAAAAGAAAAAAAGAAAGGACAAGAATAGCCCCAATTTTAATGCCGCCTGTATTTGGCGAATGTAGCTGTGATGCGATTAAATCATGTGACCAAAACTGCATATAGTCACTGATCAAAGCTCTACATAAAAATGGGATATATATCAGAAACCCGGAAATAAATGCAGCTTTATCTGTCAGACAAGCTTCCCCCTTGGGCTTTCAGATTATTTAGCTACAGTTAACAGGAACAAAGAATTAAAATTCACAGCTCTAGTGTTGTTAGCTAAAAATGTTTTTTTTAAAAGAGAGAGAGCACTAAAAACATTCAAAGGATTATGCGGAAACTGAGAAGATGTCAGGACTCAGGCCAGACCTACTCACACAGCTAATCCATATCTATATATTCAAATGTTAATAAGCTCATCAGCACAAGGAAGAATGGTAAGATCAGGGGTGCAATCCTATGCACACTTTCTTGGGAGTAAACCTCACTGAACAATAATAAAAAACAAACTAGCATATCCCACTCCCTTCTGCACTCATTTTCTACTTGCAGGGAGATTTTTTTTCCCCCCAAGGTAGCATTTGGAAATGCAGTCTCCCACCTCCCATCTGAAGGGTGAAGACCAGTCTATTCCTCCTCATTATCCTACATGAGTAGACCTGACCTCAGCTCCAACTTAATGATCCTCCCTAGGGAAGTGAAAACATTTGTGGTTATTTTGTTGTCACTTTCATTCACATCAAAGTATTATTTCTGAAGACTGATAAGACTGCAAAAACAAGAAGATCCGTAACAATTATTTGTCTTACATGACTACTTGAACGTAATGAAGCCATCGTTGTTTTCTGAAAAGTCAATTAAAACAGGGCTGAGGTCCCATGGTCCACCATCCCAAACAGAAAATAGGGGGATCCAAGCAGTTTTGGGGGCATGAAATTCAGGGGTGCAGAATTTTCTTATGCTTCTCCTCATGGTCACCAGCTGGTGACTGTCCAACCATAATCACCCCTCTAAGCATCATAGCAAATCACGGGGAGTGAGGGCAGTGACTGGCATCCCCCCTTGGGGGGGCCCTTTTAACTGTGCCGCCACTAAGAGATGTGAGAGGGGCAGCGGCCAGGAAGAGGGCCTTCTCGGTTGTGGCCCCCGAACTGTGGAATACCCTCCCCTTAGAACTGAGAACTGCTCCCTCGTTGCTAATGTTTCGGCGTGAACTGAAGACCTTTTTATTTCAAAAAGCTTTTAATTGTTGACAGGCTGGCTGGCTGGCGTTCTTGCTTTTTATATGAAAACCCATGGGATTTGTTTGTTTTTAGATTTTTTAATTATTGTAAATTGTTTTTAATGATTGTTTTTAATGTTGTATTTTTAAAGTGTTTGTAAGCCGCCTTGTGTGCCCGTTGGGCAAAAAGGCGGGGTATAAATTAATCATCATCATCATCATCATCATCATCGAGGAAGCACAACATTGAGGGAGGGGTGCTCTGGAAGCAGCAATGGCAGAGGCAGGCAGCTTTTCTCACCACCACCACCACCCCCACACTGCTCAAAAGGTTCTCACTGGAAAACTTTCATCCCAGACCTTTAAAAAGAAAAAAGCAGGAAAGCACTTTGGATTGTTGCATAGCTTTTATATGATCATTTTGTTAGTATGGCTGTTTTGATCAGGTGGATATCTGAGCAGAGGAAAGCACAGGCTGACTGAGTTGCTGCTACGTTATATTGCTGGTGTGGTTTTGATGCTGCTAACATTTCGTGGGTTTTATTTGCTTCAAAATGTTTTATGACTTCTTTGCAATGCTTTGAACAGATTTGGAAATTGGCACAACACGTAGTAAACAATAAATAAAAGTAAAACCCTTAAACAGCCACAGTGCCCATTCAACTGGTCATTTTTTTTTACTCCTAATTCTGCCACCTTGGGGACCTGGAACCACACACCTCTTTTTAAAAACTGTCTGGGAGATTATGTACAATGGACAAATAGATGCAACTGCTCCCTGGGTAATTAGCAGGGCCATGAAAAAATGTATAGCAGAAAAATCCCTAGACTGATCCCTGTAGGAAATTATTAACAACATTGTGGGTGAATCAAGAGTAGTTGAGGATTAAAGATCCCATTGCTAGACACTTCCTGATGTCCTACAACAGGGGTGCTCACACTTTTTTGGCTCGAGAGCTACTTTGAAACCCAGCAAGGCCCGGAGATCTACCAGAGTTTTTTTTACAATGTTCGCGCCATCATAACATATAACATTTATGTGTACAATGTATGTTGGTGTACCTTGAGCCCCACTGAGTATAACAGGACTTACTCCTGAGTAGACATGCCTAGGATTAGGCTGTGAGGCTGCAATCCTAGCCACATTGAGTACAATGGGCCTTACTCCCGGCGTTTCCTCCCAGAGGCACCTGAAGGGGGGGGTTGGCACTCCGCGATCTACTCATTTTGCCTCGTGATCTACCGGTAGATCGTGATCCACCTATTGAGCACCCCTGTCCTACAATATATTTAGTGAATGAATGGGTGTAGCAGGCTCATGGCTACTGTCCATGCTCCCCAAGTGGCCGCAGGCAGGGTTACTTTCACACAAAACACTGAACTGAGTGGCCAGCATCAAACAACCCATTCTTGCCTCATGCACTCGTTAAGTGCCTGTACATGGGAATGGGTTTGAACAGCCATAATGTACCAGCTCAAACACTGTGGAATCAACACCTAAGCCAGCGATTTTCAACCTTCTTCATCTCATGGCACACTGAGAAGGTGCTAAAATGGTGAAGGCACACCATCAGTTTTGTGACAATTGACAAGGCACACCATGCTGCTGGTGGTGGTGGGGGGCCCTACATCCCCAATGGCCCTACTAATAAACGACCCATGGCACACCTGCGGACCATTTGTGGCACACCAATGTGCCACGGCACACTGGTTGAAAACTGTTGACCTAAGCGCTACAAACTGGCAAAGAACTCACACAATTCAGCGACAATGAAACCAAAACAAAGTTCCCTCTTTGGAGTCCTTGGCACCTTACTCGACAATTAACCTTGCCGATGACCAGAAGTTCTGCTGAAGACCATCCCTGGCCGTTTATGCCCCAAACCTTTGTGGTTTTTCATGCAACCAAGAGAACCAAGACAGAAGCAGGTCAGATTTGATGCGCAGTCTTTCCATTTTCTAAATGCACCGTATATAGGAGCGGATTTCATTTCTGTGCTCAGTAAAGGAGCAGCAGCAGTAATGGCATCTCGCGAGTACAGGCTAGCAGCGATATAACCAGCTGCGGCGAGGATGTCTCCAGACTGCCCCTCAAATGACCTCAGCTCCAGCTTTTCATGGATGAGGTAATTACCGTAACTCCCTTCTTTAGTTCTGTCTTAAGGCTTCTTCTTATCAAAGGCTGCCAAATGACATGAGACAACTTTGCAAATATAGCTGGCCCCTGCTACAGGGCGAGCGGAGTTTTTAGACATTCAAATCACCCTTTCGGAAATTAGAGATGTACAGCTCTTTTCCTTTGGTGCTCAACATTATGAGCACGCTGCGCTCGTATGGAGAAATGTGTTACCGTGTTAGAACACCAATCTCATAGGCCAGTGGTGCCCAAACAGAGCTGTGGCTTCCTGGGGAGCCGCAGAAACCAGCCAGGGGAGCCATGGAATCCTCACCTTTCACCCTATACAATGTAGAGGATTGTAGCCCTAATGGGGAGCCATGGTCAATGACCCAGTAGATCAAGGGAGCCGCAGGTCAAAAAAGTTTGGGAACCACTGTTATAGGCGATGAAAAACAAATCAGATTTAGAAATTAATAGAACAGATAATAAAACACAGGTGGGGATCCAACCAGATCCATCACCATTCAGAAACAGAAGAAGAGCCTCAGCATAAGGAGCATTTTTTTTTTCTGACACTATCCCAGCTCATGGGATTCTGCACTTGAAGGGGTACAGAAGGCCCTCGGTATCCTCACGAGATCCATTCCAAATATCCCCGTATATACCAAATTCCTCAGATAATTAAATCCATGGGGGGGGAGGGGAGGCACCACCAGCAACTGGAAGTGCATCTCCGAAGCATACAGGAGGCATTCTGAGGTGTGGGGAAGCCGTGCACAACCTCTGTTAATAGAGCGCCCACTGTATTTTCAGTAATGGAGGTCACAGGCAAGCCACAGTCCCATAGAGCAGGGGTCTCTAAAGTTTTCGGCCAAAGGGCCGCAACAAATACCTTGGCACAGTGTCAAAGGCAGGGGGGAAAAATTAAATATGAAAACTAAATAAATACATTAGAGATGGAACTTGAATGAATGAATGAATGAATGAATGAATGGGCTCAGATGTCCAAGATTTCACCAAGTGCCAACACAGCCCAAGAAATAAAGCACACACTTAAATGGACTCCCATTCCCCCACCCCACAAGCACAGCTCTGGTTGTGTTTGGTCAGTTGGGCCAGAGGCTTTCAGGGGATCAGAGGCTGGCTGTGGGCCAGACAGAGGCTCTCCACAGGCCACATCTGGCCCCCAGGCCAGGGCTTGGAGACCCCTGCCATAGAGCATTGATTTTCAATGTGTTTTTCTCATGCTGTACTGACTTCTATGGTCTTCACCTCTTGTGATGTCACTTCTGGCTTCCTGGACACTCTTCCAAGTTCTCCTGCCGTTGAAATTGTTTCTAGGGCAAGTAGTGTCTGTAGTAACAAATTGCCTCACTTCCTCCTCCGGCAAAGTTGGCGGAGGAAGACAGACAATTTGTTACTACAGGAAGTTGCCCTAGAAAGAATTGCAGAACCCAGAAGTGTTTTTCAGCTATTTTAAACTGCTGTGCTCCAAATGCCCATGGGACACCAGCAGATTTTTCATGGCACACCAATGTGCCATGCCACACGGGTTGAAAATCGCTGCCATAGAGCTTATAACCTAGATTTACACCAACAGGGAAGGGGAGGGGAGGTAACAAAGGATGAATGCTACCAAATGCAAACCACATTTTGATCCTGGTTTGTTTTAACAAACTACAGTTTGTTCCGTGTTTGCATGTAATTTGGAGCAGCAGGTGGTTCCAAGGTGAAAACAAAAGCTTTCGCTCTTCTTTTTCTCCTCTCATGAGCAAGGGAAGAAGGGAAGGGAGGTTGTCCCTACAGCTCTCCAAGGCTTGTCAGCAAAACCTTAAACCATGGTTAGCATTGTATCTGAACGAGGCCACTGTCAAAAATTTGTTGTTGTTTTTAATCACACCTTTACTATTAGCAGGTGGTTGGAGGAAGGCAGGGGAAGGATGCAGTCCTTCAAGTCTACCCTGCCTTCACCTCCTTGCTCTGTCCTCACCCTTCTGTCAAACCCAAGCTTAGAAGCTTCTGTAAGCAGGAACCTGGCCTCTTAATGTTGCACAGTAATGGCACTAGATAATAATTATGGAGGAAAAGATGAGAGATTTGGCAATTTGAAACCCCTTGCACCACAGGGAAAGGTAAAGTTCCCTTACAATATTTGGGCACAGAAGAGTGACAGATTCTTTCTCAGTTTATGCAAGGAAATAGCAAGGCCAAATGGATCTGTTCAGTACCTACACAAATTAAGATGGGATCCAGGAACGCGCTGTGGAATCTTCAACAATGCCTGGAGTCCTGTGGTTGATATGCAGGGCTTTCTTAGCAGACTAAATCAATGAGGAAAAGATTCCCGTGGAGTAGGAAGCATGAAAAACCACAAACCTATCAGGTTTTGCCAAGCCATCAAAAGAATAATTTCATGATTTCAATTTCCGGCCATTTTCAATTCTTTACATCAAAAGGGACAGAATAAAAGGGGGGGGGGAAACCCTGGTGAAATATGAACTGGATACCACTGAGAAATGTAATCTTAATCTATAAGGAACTAATTCAACTGCAAGTATACATTTAAAAACCTCTGTCGATGGAAAATACACCACTGCTTATCTCCTGCTGAAAGGATCAGCACACAATTGTGCTTTTACACAAGAAGTGAAGATTGCCGTTGGTTCGCGGTGCTGAATATAATAGGGTCTTTATTTTTAAAATGATGTCACCCTATTCATGTAATAGCTTCTTTCAGGTAGCAGGGAGCTGGCTAAAGATAATAGAAGCATTATAAAGGGGGGGGGGAATACAGTAGGTCATAAGACTCTGGAAGAATCATGGTGGTCCTCCAGTTTCTTCCATGACTTCATGTAACAGATCCTAGGGTTGGAGCTTCCTGGCATGTGTGTGTGGCTGGGGGTGGAACTCTAAAAATGAGTTGACTGCAAGGGTTCATAAGTGCAAGGCAAAATATAGAATTTTAAAACTTCTTCTTCTTCTTCACTACACCATGAGAACATCAGATGTCAGCTGGAGCCAACCAAAGGTCCATGGACCAACCCTCCATTTCCCACAGTGGCCAAGCAGAAGTCCGCAAACAGGGCACGAAGGGAAACTGTCTTTGTCATTGGTTTCTACTCACTTGTATCCTGAGCTACAGTGTGCTTAGGGCTTTGTATAGTTTAGGATTAAAAAAAATATACAAAATAGGAGGTTTATAAAATTATGCATGGTCTGCAGAATTTGCTCATCCTCTGTCCTAACACTAGACCAGGGGTCTCCAAACCTCTGCCTTTTACAGTGGTGGCAACGAACATGTGCTTTGCATGCAGAAAGACCCAGGAATCATTCCAGGAAGTGCTGGGAAAGGCACTTAGAACATAAGAACAGCCCCACTGGATCAGGCCATAGGCCCATCTAGTCCAGCTTCCTGCATCTCACAGCAGCCCACCAAATGCCCCAGGGAGCACACCAGATAACAAGAGACCTCATTCTGGTGCCCTCCCTTGCATCTGGCATTCTGACATATCCCATTTCTAAAATCAGGAGGTTGCACATACACATCATGGCTTGTAACCTGTAATTGATATTTCCTCTAGAAACTTGTCCAATTTCCTTTTAAAGGCATCTAGGCCAGATACCGTCACCACATCCTGTGGCAAAGAGTTCCACAGACCGACAACACGCTGAGTAAAAAAATATTTTATTTTGTCTGTCCTAACCTTGGAGAACAGCTGTCACTTTGGATGAGTAGTACTGACCTAGATGGATCAATGGTCTGGGTCAGTACAAAGGAGCTTCAAATGTGCATCTAACAGAACCCTGGAAGTGCCTATGGTTATTATGGTTTACAGGAAATGATAGACTTTTCCTCTACTAGGAACCTGTCCAGTCACCTTTTAAAGCCATCTAAGACAGGATCCCCCATCTTAAAGCACCTAAATCTATTCTCTTTATTCGTGTAGAAAATAATATAGAATATATTGTTCACAAGCCTTTCTTCATTCTGTATCAGTTTGCATGCTGAGATCCAGGTTGATTACTGCACGCTTGCAAAAAGCCATGTGCTTAGACACGGAAGTGTGAACAAAAATTGCCTTCAGGAAATCAAATAGAGAAGATTCTATAAGAACTAATTGATGTTCCAGCTCAGCAGTGGAGCTAAGGAGGTGCCATCAGGAGGTGTTCAAATCAGGAGCTGAAATTTAATTGTGGTTTACCAACCACAATTATGCCAGCATTTGAAACGGATATTTTACTCCGGTTTCAAATGCCGATTTAATCATGGATTGTGGATTCCGGCAAGCTAAGGAGCTGTGATCTGAAAAAGCTACAATGTTGATAGATGTAAGGTAAGCAGAGGAGAAAAAAAGATATCTGCTCGTGTTGTCTTTACCACTGATTACACGATGGTTTGTCTGCTCATCAGAATCCACCCATATAGAAAGGGATATAGACTTGCATATTAAGCTTCAATTACCACAAGGACGTTTTAAAAAGACAACACCAAAAATTGAAACCTTGATAAGGCAGTGAATACACTCTTGGTGTGTTGTGACATGACACCAATATATCAGCCCTTCTCCATCAAATAATATAAGAATTGTGGGGTGTCCTTACCAGAACTCTCTGAAACCCCACAAAACTGTGATGTGACAGCAGTGTAGCCCTTGGTATTACACCACCTGTAACACAAACCATATGATACTTTTTGTCAATGCTGGTTTTCAAAAGGGTGATGGGGAAAAGACAGCTACTCATTCTACCAATTCTTGCACTGAAACTGCTCAAGTATCACTTATCACTTCCTTTTTATTACCATATGCGTGCCTAGATCTCTCTCACACACTGAGACACCAGGCTCCTTGGAAACTTCAGATAGGGCTGCTAGACTGCTAATTGGAATTGGCTTTACAGAACAACTCTCACAAATTTTAAAATACCTTCACTAGCTGCCAGATCTGGATACAATTAGAAGTGCTGGTGCTTACTGTAAAGCCCTCTCTGACTTCAGGGAACTTGTGCCAACATCTAACTTCAGGTGTTCTATATTAATGAGCATAGGTCTTTCTCTGGATGACCCACACACTCAAGTTAGTCAAGTGGTGACCTATGAAAAGGCCTTTTGGGTTGCAGTATTTGTCCATGGAGCACTCTCTGCAAAGCTACAACTTTTGTAACATTTTGAATGCTTTGGAGGAATCACTTGGAGCACAAGACCAGGAGGCTAGTCGCACAAACTCCTGTATGAGCCTGCAGTTGTCCACAGAAGCCACCTAGGCAGAAGGTTATGTTATCATCACTGGACATCTTGTAGCGCAATCCTATCTTGCGCTGGAATAGGCAGGCCAGGAGGTCTGCGCTGTATTCAGCACAAGATTGGGGCCAGAAGTGGCTCAGTTGGAGGCAAGGGGAAACCCCGGGAAAGCCCACAGCAGCCCCAATGGGTCTCCTCGGACTTGCGCCACCTCAGAAGGTGGCACAGGTTCGAGGAGAATGGAGAGGCTTCAAGACACTCCACGCTGCTTGGGGAATGGGGTTGGGATCCAGCGTAACAGCCAGGTCCCAGCCCCGTCTCCTGCTCCCTGCCCCCAGGATTGCCCTCTGCCCGCCCGCCACCTCAGAACACCTCCCTCCCGTCTCCTCCCCGCCCCCGCCCCCCAGAACCCTGCATCGGCCAAGCTCAGCCGACGCAACCCCTCTCCAAGTCAGTGTGGAGGCTGGATGCAGCATCCCTGCGCCAGCTCAGCCGACTCCCAAGGAGGCACCAACATGCTTTATGACACATTTGCGACCCTCCTGGGCTGGCGCATGGGACTTGCGCCAGCCTAACCCAACATTAGGATTGTGCCCTTAAGCAGCTGCCCAGAGGAAACTTCATTGGAAGAGTGGAATACAAGAGTGTCCTCTTAAGGCTTGTTTCCCTGATGAAGTTCACAAAAAGTCACAGAACAAAACATTGGATTTTTAACAGCATGGAATTAACCCTTTGATATAATTATGGTCTTCTTACGCTAATATGATAAACTGTTGCATTACTGCTGGCCATGAAAACCTATGAACGTACATAGTGGAATACAAATTCATTAAATACAGGGGAACAACCCTCTTGAGACTATACCAGTTCAGAATTCACGTGGAAGACTGAATGTTTCTTCAAACTCCCAAAAAATCCCTGTCCCTGGAATGCTAGCATGTCAGGGTTATAGTTTAGCTTCTTCCTAACTGTCCTAGAGCTCAATTCTATATGGATACTCAGCAGAAGTAAGTTCCAATATACGAGGGACTTACTTCCAGGTAAGTTTGGATAGGACTGCAGCCCTAGTTTTCTACATGCAGGGATGTCCATAGATCTATGAAGGACTATGCAGTTCAACACCAGCATTCTGAAGATGCATAGCACCAGGTGGGCTTTTCCACGTATTTCTTCCTGGATACAGAGAGTGGCTCTAATTGCCAGGCACAGACTCTATGGTGGAAGTGACTGCCAGAAAAACACTTCACACTGATGACTTTTCATAGTAGAGTGCAAAAACCACTGTGCAACGTAACAAGCACGATGATTAGGAATTTATTTTTAAATGTAAACTAGAATCCCCAGGTGTTTAACAAGAGCCAACAGGCCTCTCAAACGTTCCAGTATGTGATGTCCTAATGAAAAACAGCTCTTGCTCTGCAACAGTCCTCACAGCTTTCTTGTTCATCAGAAAAGAGAGGATAAAAAAGTAACAATCCCAAAAGACCCCCAAATAGTGACTTGCCTGCCTACGCTACAAAGCTGTTCTCGTCACTCCATTGCAAACTCCTGTTTACAGCGGTACATTTTCCTCTGAGTGGAGTACTCCTATTCAAGTTTTAATTTAACATTTTAATTGTTGTTTTATGAAGCCCCGTAATTATTTTTAATTAGTGGATGCCATTCCTCGGGAATCTCTATTTTCAAAGTCGCAGATGCCTGGTATAAAACGGTCCTCAAACAGCATCCCATACAACCTGTCCAACATATCTCTATCTATATAAAATTATCCGAGCCAGCACTGAAAGATATTAGCGCTGGTTTGAATAATTTTGCGGAAATCTTTGGGCCCTGTGTGTGAAATCTGTGAAGAGAAGAAAAAAGACAAAGTGCCCAGGTCAGAAGAAGTCTATAACTCCTATGGAGACTAGCACTGACTTCAGAGTTTTGTCATTTTATTATTGTATTGCACGGTAGTTTTTAAAATGTTATAAGTTACCTTGGGGGCATCTTCAGAGCTAGAAAGGTGGGATATAAATACCTGGATATAAAGAGCGGCCCTCGGAATCTGCGGGGGTTCTGTTCCCAAAAACCCCATGGATATTGAAATCAGTGGTTGTTCTAGAACAGGGGTGTCCAAAGTTTTTAGTAGGAGGGCCACATCATCTCTCTGACACTGTGTCGGGGGCCGGGGGGGAGAAGTAATTTACATTTAAAATTTGAATAAATTTACATAAGTTTACATAAATATATTAAAGATGAACTTATATGAATGAATGAAGGTCTTGCAATAGCTCAAGGCTGGCCTTTCCTTTGCTGCCGCTACTGCATCACAGACGTAAAACAGCAAGCAGTGGAGGGAGCCTTCATCCCACAGCTCACATGAGAGGTCAAACAGTTGCCCTCACGCTGAGAGCAATTGCATCGGGCCACTGCAGGCTCCAACAAATCTCTGGAGGGCCAGAGGCTCATTGGATACTGCGGGCTCCCTGAGGGCCGCGCTGAGAGGCCTCGAGGGCCGCAAGTGGCCCCAGGGCCGGGGTTTGGGCACCCCTGTTCTAGAATCATCAGAGGCCAGGCAGGCAGGCAGCTCCTTTTGGCCTCGATTTTTTCTTCTTGAAAAAAACTAAGGGGAAAAATGGCAGCCAGAAGGACCCAGTTGTCAGGAAGTTCTCCAGTAGAGCTCTCAGCACTGTCTCCACAACAATAGCACTGAAGAACAACTTAGAAAGGAACCTGTGCTTTTGCTACCACTCGTACCACATTTTGGGGAAAATGACACCCTCTCCTTCATCTCCCCAAAATGCCTCCACATCTCTTCAGTCCTATCCTGGTCTCCACCCATCCGCCTACTGACACAACGTGACTTTGGTGCCTCTAAGTTCATGCTTTATTTTTAGGAAGGTTCCAGCCACAAAAATCTGATTTGGCACTAAAGCGTCAAATTAAGAGTGGGAGAAGAGTCCACACTTATGTGCCCTTGGCAAAATGTACAATGCTGCAGGTGGCATGCCAGGGAGTGCCATCAAAGCAGTCTAGGTCTCAAGAAAAATGTGCCCTGTATGACCAAAAAAAGCAACAATAACAAAAAAACCACAGCATCTAATTCTGCTGAATCAAACGGATCTGCCAACATATACTCAGCTCAATGCAAACGAGTTCCTTGTCCTCACGTTTGTGCGGACCTGTTTTTTGTAAGACATCAGGTCAGGTCTTTGCCAGGGTTTCCTGAAGTCAGGCTCTAGCACAGTGATTTTCAACCTTTTGCGGCACACTGGCAAGGCACTAAAACGGTCAAGGCACACCATCAGCTTTTTGACAATTGACAAGGCACACTGTGCTGTCAAACGGGGGCTCACATCCCCCAATGGCCCTACTGATAAATGACACTCTCCCAAATTCCCACGGCACACCTGGGGACAATTCGCGGCACACCAGTGTGCCAAGGCACAGTGGTTGAAAATGGCTGCTCTAGCACCTCAGCTCCTGTGCCACCACTATTCCAGCAAATGGAATGCCAAGCCTCAAGGTCACCATGTAGGCTACACTATCTGCCCAGCATGGTCGGCCCAAGAGCCAATCCTGATTCACCAAGCCCTGTGAGAGACTAGCCTCGGGGCTTGCTCCTCAATCTGAGTAACTTTTCTTTGGCATAAGGACTCTTCCCAGCTCCCAACCCCTCTTCCCAACTGCCTGCCTTTGACTTAGGAACCTGCTTATGAACCTCAAGACTGTTCTTTGCCTTTTCTGGAACCAACTCAAACACCTGACCTGATAGCCAGCATCCTTGGAAACAAATAGGTTAGAGCTCTTTTCCCTCTCACATAACACTAGAACCAGGGGACATCCACTAAAGTTGTGTGTTGGGAGAGTTAGGACAGACAAAAGAAAATATTTCTTTACCCAGCGTGTAATTAGTCTGTGGAACTCCTTGCCACAGGAAGTAGTGATAGCATCTTGCCTAGATGCCTTTAAGAGGGAAAATTTCTGGAGGAAAAGTTCATCATGGGTTACAAGTCACAGTAGGTATGTGCAAGGTAGAGGTAGGCTACCTCTGATTGCCAGACGCAGGGGAGGGCACCAAACGCAGGTTGTGTCTGTTGTCTAGTGCATTCCCTGAAACATTTGGTGGGCCGCTGTGAGATATAGAAAGCTGGACTAGATGGGCCTTGGCCTGATCCAGCAGGACTCTTCTTATGTTCTTATGAGCAGGAGTGTCAAACTTGTTTTATATAGTGGACCAAACAGTATACATGATGCCTGCTGGGGCTGAAAGTGATTTCATTAAGCAGGTCATGACCAGAAATAAGCTGGTTTTTTTTTTTCTCATTTAGAAACTCATTAGCTACAAATCACAGAAGAGAAAATATGCAAATCTTGGTCATACTTTCAAGATATGGGATAGCCCAATTATCACAAGGGCCGCCCTTTCAGCAGTGACCCCTCAGCCCACTCGGCAGCTGATGGTATTGCTAGGAGAATTCAAGGGCCAAATAAAGAGCTTCTGTGGGCTACGTCCAGCCCGCGGGCCTTATGTTTGACACCTCTGGGCTAGAGCCTGAACCTGCTGCCAGCTTGAAAGTGTTTGAGCAAGGCTTGCCAAAATCTCACAAGCCACAGAGCTGGGTGAACAGGACTTCTTCAGTGATGGAGGACAGGGTCCTTCTCACGACTTGGAAAACAGGTGTAAGTGATACGAAGTGCTCCGTTTGCACAGCTTCTATAGATCACAGAATCCAGCTTTTCTTAATATGGAATTGGACTGCCTGGAGGACACCACAGGGCGTGCCCAGCCTCATCTCCTTTCCACTGCTTGTGGCCAAAACACATTCCTTCACCTAAACAGAGAATACAAACTAAGGGTGACAGTGATCCCGACAAGTATTTTAGCTCATTGTTTTATTTTTTTCCTTTCTTTTTTTTTATTAACAGCATGTCTTCTTCACATATCCGAGCATGAATCTCGGAGAGATTATTATAAGCAAACTGGGAATGTTGTGTTTTGACTGGTACAAAAGTACGCCCCCTGGCTTCCATTCTTCTTCAACCCCTCTAATAAACCCTTTAAAGGGTCTGAGAATGCTGCTTTGCGGACAGTCTAAATTTAAACACAAGGGCACACATGCACACCAGACAGAGACTTATCTCAGCATGCCAGCATGGTTGCTATCCAATAGACTCAAAGCATGCAAGGCCTTGATTTTCACAAGCTTTCAGCAAAGACCTGAGCAAAATGATGAAAAATTCCACCTATAACATTGTGCGTGAAAGAAAAGCACATCAAACCTAACACCTACACCGGCAATTTTCAACCACTGTGCAGCAGCACATTGGTCTGTCATGCTGTGAATGATCTGCAGGTGTGCCAGAAAGGTCGTTTATTAGAAGGGCCATTGGGGGATGTGAGCCCCTGCTGGTATTGCAGTAAGCCTTGTCAATTATTAAAAAAAAAAAGCAATGGTGCACCTTGACACTTTTAGCGCATTTTCAATGCGCCATGGAATGAAAAGGGTTGAAAATCGTTGCCTTACACTGTTGCATGATCCTCTGTACATGGCCATGGTAACAGAAGCCCTCCTTATATATGCAAACACAATGTATGGAGGGGGAAGTGGGACCATATCCCCTGAGGTGAGTAGAATGTCAGAAAGGACAGCCTGTGTGCACAGCCTCTTGTGAGCCCTCTGGTCACTGTACATGGATGGCAGGGCTAGGAAGCGCACGGATATCAGGATAGGCAACAATCCAAATCTGTGGCTATAAGTGCTGAGTGAAATGTGAGAACAGAACTAGAGTAATTCAGCACATGTAGAAAGATCAACCGATCCTGCATTATTATCCTACAACCAAAACATATAACACAACAGAGAAAGAACAACGTGAGGAAGGGCATGGGAAGATGAGCTACAGCTACTGTCAAGAAAGGAACATCTCAGTGATAGTGATTGGGACTTTAGAAGAGAGGGCAACAGAGAAAGTCCTAAGGGATGGGAAGAAAGGAGAGATGGGGGGGAAGGTGGGCAAAGTTTACTACAAAGGGAAGGTGTGCTAGCACTTGTCCACCCAACTACAGCCCACCCATACGACTCTGTTTCAATGCTCAATCCCACCATTTGATGGGTGTCTCATCAGCGTACAGCAATTTATCTAAAATAATCTCAAATAATTTTACAGGATTAAAGCCAGCGCTCTTGAGAACAAATTCTGTGTGAGAAGATGGTATATTGCACCTCTTTTGGCCTCCCCCCCCCAAAAAAAAAAAAAAAAATTCCCACGAGGAGTTTAAAAAAGGGAAGGCATCAACTCCGCTGCTTTCATGCTTAATCTCCATGCAAGAGTCTTCAAGCCATTTCATTGGCAGTTCTATTTTTAGGAGACTAAATTGGAGAAGCAGCCTTGTTTCAGTGTAGAAAGTGACATATCAGTCAATCTCAAGATGCAACACCCAATGGAAACTGTTAATAGAAAAACACTTGAACCTTTATCTCCTCCCCCCCCCCCCCAAAAAAAGGAGATGGCTTCCTTTGAACGTTCCAAATCACATCTCAAAGCCTCTCCCCTCACTCAATTTCTGGAGAAACAAGAGACTAAAACAATAGTTTTATTAGCCAACGATATATAGAGAATGTACTGTTTTAAAAACAGCAAGATGTGAAATGTATTAAGTGAATTATTGTATTCAGCTGGAGTTCTATGATGAGCAGGAAATGGAAACAATTAACACATCCTCATATCCATTACTTTATTTATTCACCTTTTCAAACCAAACAAGAAAGTGCAAGGTGGCTTGCATCAATAAAATAATCAAACAACAAATAAATTAAAACAGAAAACAAAGCAGCAATTCAACAACTGAGAACCAAACCGAAAGAGCAAAGAATCAATCAAAGGGTCAGCAAACCAAGTCAGCTTCAACTCCCTCTCAAAACACTAACAAAGATGGGGGAAGTCCTGATCTCAATGGGGAATGAATTCGATAAACTCTGCACCACAACAGAGAAGGCCCATCGCAAGTCAGCACCAACTAGGTACCCAATGGCAACAGCACTTGCACCAGAACCCCTCCGTAATGACCTCCTGGGATGGGCACACGCATAGGAGAGACAGTCCCTGGCTCCAATCAACAACTTGGAAGCCATTTTCTTCACCAAGTGTTGTTTCCAAACAGTCTTGATGGACAGCCTCAAGTAGAGTGCATTATAAAAATCCAAATTACGTATCACAAGCGCATGGGTAACCATACACGGTTCTGCCTGACCCAAGAAAGGACACAGTTGGCATTCCAGCCCAGCACAGCATTCCATCAGCTAACACCCTGATGCCTGGATTCAAGTTCTGACCTAAGAGCATCCCCAAGCTGGATCCAAGTGCAACCACATCCAGAATGACAACCTGATTCCTAGGTAACTCTGCAGATTGTGACGATCTCCTTATTGTTTGTAAGGAGATCTCCTTATTTGTAAGGAGACTGTAAGGATCTCCTCCTTACATGCAGATTTAATTGTAGGTTGTTAGCCTTGCCCTGCCAATATGTGACTCCAGACACCTGCTAGTACTAGGTGTCGAGTCTAGGTGACTCCAGACACCTGCTTAGTACTTCTGCAGCCTTCTTGGGTGACAATGGAAATGATAAAAAAAAAAAAAGCTGGGTGCTATATGAATATTGCTGACAGCCACCCCAAAATCCCTGAGTGACCTCCCCCATCATGTGAATGTAAATGCTAGAAAGCATGGAGAAGGGAAGAATGAACCCCCAAGGAACACCCTAGACTGAGCGCCAAGACTCTAAACAGGAGTCCCTAATGCCGCCACTTTGAATGCAGAATCTGGGAAAGACAGTGATGTGCAGCAATCACAGACATGTAATATTTCTTGGTTTGGGATAAAGCACAGTGCCTTCTTTCTCTCTGTACCATTTCCTGCCATCTTTTAATACTTGATATTGAACTAGGTTGGACTCTCACAGGAAAATAAGAAATATGTGCAATGATGGGATGTTGACTGATCGCAGGATCGACCTGCCCAGCCTTGTCCCTAACGAATACCCCTTCTCTCTACCCAGCTTGTACTCTAGCATCCTATACAGGGCATGTCTCTGTTACAGATTTAAAATCAGGTTCTTGCATTTTCAACTGCTTGGGCAAACCCTGAAGTCCTCCAAAACGACACATAACTTCCAATGAAGAAGTCTCAGCATCCTCAACATTACGTAATTCCCAGGGTTCTTCAGAAGATTCCACAGATGATAAAGGAATGAAAAGACATGCTTGAAACAATTCTACTGATTGTGTGTAGCTGTGTGTCCATCCATCCATCCTAGAGACCCTCTAGAAAGCCAGTAGAGCTTGTGTTAGATCTACGTGCCTGCAGTTTCCAGCTCAATTTCTCCCTATGAACCAATTGTTGCTATGAGTGGCCACCGAGATTCCCTTGATGATACAGGAGCTGCTCGGAAACTTCCACTGGGGCAAAATACAGCTGCTAACATTGCCACTGTTGTGGGGTCAGGTGACTCCATTAATTTACCAACTTCACAGGCATAATTCACTGGGCTAGTTATGAACTTTAAAGTGTTTAGCAGTTCAGCATCTTACTTAAGAGTACTGACTCGTCACACAAAACCTACAAATTCACTCAAATCTTCCGAGTCCTTGCTTTGCATCCCACCGTGGCAAGAGACACATCAGTGGAGATGTGGGTAAGAACCTTGGATAATGAATACCCTGCCCTTGCGAGATCCATCTAGCCCTCACCTTAACAAATGTGTACACCTATGAGCCGGGCAAAAATGGGTTAACCCATTTTTGCCCAGCCCATAGGTGTACACATTAGGTCCCTGTTGCATATATGCAACACTGGGCAGAAATTGCTTAATGTCTGGTGTTTGCCTTGATGTTTCAGTACCAAGCAAAGAGCTCTCTATTTCCACAGGAATTTTGCCTGCCTGGTTCTTCCGCCGAGGAGCTCAAGGTAGCACACACATTTCTCCACACAGAAGCATATCCAGTTTTAAACTCACAACAACCATCTGAGGCAGGCTTTGGCTGAGATATAGTTGATATGCTAACTGCCTTGAGCATCCTGCATATAGAAATACGTTAAATTTATAAACAAAACTGGAACAGCCACCCAATGGCCCAATGATGAGTCAACCACTTAAACTATGCGCCTACAGGCCACAAAGATGGCTGGAACCCGCAAGAGTTCTGTTCATCATTTTCAACTCCATACCCATGCTTCATTGCCAAAGCCGCTCCAAAGATCAACCAGTTGCCCCCAAAAGCCAGCTGTAGACTGGATGAAGAAAGATGGGCACAGCCTGGATGAGCCATAATTCAAAAACAGTCAAAGCATCATATAATATCTTGATGAGAGATGCAAAAGGAGGACTTGAACTTTTCTTACACTTCCCCCCATTCCTCTCTGTCTCTCTCTAAACACTACACAATTGTTCTTTTCATAGCCATGATACTCTGTGAGCCAAATTCAAACAAAATGCCTCTGGGATTGGCAATGGGGGAGAGCTACAAAAGGTCAAACTGAAAGGAGCATTGCTAAAGCCAGAAGCACGTGGAAAGCTGAATATTCTGCCCTCGGCCACTTTCACTGAATGCAGAAATGGACCGTTCCAGTATTGACTGTGATGATGGCACGCTGTCAACAAGGATGCTTTAGAAAAACGCAATCGCATAGATAACAGGCGGCGGAAGCACCTACCATCAAGAGACAGGCAGCTTTCAGACAACCGTAAGGCTCTCAAAAACAGAGAGCAGTGGCAGAAACATCACAGTTTGATTGAGACAACTATGGAACAATTTGAATCCAAGGACTGTGCAAAATTCCATCGTGCCCCCAAACACAAATATGTGAGGTCAGCAATTTTACTTGACCTGACACTATGTACCCAAATAGTCTGGAAAGTTATTTCACAGAAAGTGGGTTCTTCCTGACTTTTCTCATAGACAAATTTTTCCAAGTGCAGAGATATAGAACAACACTGCATATACCTTATAAGCAGTGGTGGGTTTTGGGGGGATGATGAAATAAAAAACCCATAACACCACTTTCTGCAGTTCTCACTTTTTTAAAACAAACAAAAAAAACACTGAAACCTTGAGAAAGCTGCCAAAAAATATAATACCATTCCTTAACACCTCTACATGCATATGGTTGCAATGACTGACACTATACCACCTATATCACCTACCTAGTATACTTTTAAAGTGATTATAATTTATAATTAAAATTAATAATAATGCACTCTTGGAATTAAAACACGTAACACCGCTTTCTGCACTTTTAACTTTGGAAAACACTGAAATCCATCAGTGGCGGACTTCCCCAGCCCCGCACGCGGAGTAAAGGTCTGCAATGGCGCCCCCACGAGATGCCACTGCCCCCCCACCCCACTCACCAAAAAGTTGCAGATTCTCAGGTGACTCCTCCTGAGGCTTCCTCTAAGTCCTAAATTGTGCTTCTGGCAAACTGGAAGCACAATTTTTGACTGTGTTGGGAGCCTCAAAGAGGCTTCCGCATGGTCCTAGAGGGGTGCGGGACTCCACTCCTGGGGCATCTGACCCAGTTAGTTAATGGCAGGTCCGCTACCGAAATTGGTAAATAAACCATTTTCACCAACCTCAAAAGCATTTCATGATCTGACAAACATCTTTGCAATCAGTACAGTTATCCTCTCTCTCTCTCTCTCTCTCTCCCCAACACACACCTTCCCCATACTAGATTTCAGAGCCAACTATGCATCATAAGCTGTCACCATCAAAAATGCAAGTCATGATTCATGCTCTAGGAGTCAAATATAATTGAACTTACAATGACAAAAAGTTATTTATTCTACTCTCCCCATTTCCAAAGCCCTAGATAATTTGACTTTTTCACACCATAGATTCTTCTACCCAAGGACCTAGGTGAGTAATGACCCAATCCTATTACACTGCTAACACGTGGGATTTGTCAGTGTAGCTTCTGCTATATCTCATGCACCAGCAGGGAATCAGGCTGGCCTAGAGAAGTAAAGAAACATGTTACTTCTCCCGCTGCTGTCCAGCCCCCTATGGGCCTACTCAGGAAGAGGGAGGATGTCTTGTTAAAAAAAAAAAAAAAAAGGAAAAACAAACCCTCTTCCAGGAGAGCACTGAAACCCCAAGAATTCTTATTAAAATCCAAATTATAGGAGCATCTCCAAAATATCAAACATGACAACCTACTGAATTACTCATGAGCATGGACCAGGCATGGACCAAGTATCAAAATGAAGCTAGTTTTTTTAACATTCCAAAACAATAGGAACTAAGCAAAATGGGATAGAGGAGCACAAGCAGGCTGATGGAAGATGCCTCAACTTGGCTAGATGGGCACAAAGAACAGCTTGACTAAATTAGGTACAGTAACTAGTAACACCTAGTAGATCATTGCTCCCGAAACTCCTATAATGGAATTGGGAGAACTGCACGTGTGGGTGTGGGGGAGAGGCAGCAACATGTTCCCCAGAATCGTGCTGCTGCCAGAGATGGGAAGGGGTTTTCTACTTACTTTAGCTAGCGCAGCAGTCCTGGGGGCCCTTTGGGTTCCCTGTGCCTGCAAAACTGTAAAAAAAGAAAAAAAGGACACTTCTGGTTTTGTTACAAGTGTCTTTTTTTAAAAAACAACAACAACAACAACAACAACAACAACAACAACAGTTTTTGCCAGCATGGGGAGTCCTGAAGAGGGCTTCCCACACCTCCTCCCGAACCTCCCAGGACTGTAGCTCTGGTTCCAAGCAAGTAGAAAATCCACCTCCCAACCCCGGCAGCAGCACAATCCTGGGGATCATGTTGCTGCCTTCTCCCCAGCCCCTTAAAGGGGCATTGGCCAGTGCTTCCTAGGCTGGTGGGACGCAACCCACCAGTTTGGGAACCACTGCAGTACACTGAAAGGAGATGCTACTCAATTCTGAATACTCCTCCCCTCACCAAAAGTGCCAGCTATGTTAGACCACTAAGGTTTGCAGCCTGGCTTGGACAAAAAAGAGCAAACAAAACAAAATTAATTCCCTGAACAAGCCTAGCTGGAAATACAGTCCCATATCACTAGCTACTTACGTTGTTCAAACAATCTCGGATCCCTGAACCTAAAGAGTGCGCTTTTCAATATCCATCTTGCTCACTATTATCTATTGAATGACTAATAGAAGATCTCCTGGATTTCAGGCAGAGTTCATTCCAGCCCTACCCACAGATGCTAGGGATTGAGCTTCTGTGATCCAACAATGGGTTACAACATCTGCACTGGTCCACCAGTCCAATATCTGCAGATGCCGAAGTTCTAAAGGCCGACCCTATGGCATCTCCAGCTAATGGAAGCAAGACTGGACAGAACAAGACGTTTACCAGAGACTGCATTAGAATCCCGTCTGCTAAGTGCATCTACTTAGAATAAAGTTTTGGATTTTACAGAGCACTTGGAATCTAAAGTCTAAAAATCAGCGCACCAGAAGAGTTCTGCACCATTTCAAAATGATCATCTGAAAATAATTTTCCGGAGAATTCTAGTTTGCCCTTGGCATCTCAGCTTTCGTAACAGCAGCAATGTGGTTCTAATACTGAAAGATTACGCGGCACACTTTATTAAGTTTATTTAGGAAAAAATATGTAAACAGGTTCCTTTTGCAAAAACAGAACAACTGTATTAACAACAATACAAGTTTCTTTTACAGGAAGAATAGTTTATTGTGCAGTAAGTTCTTTTGCAAAAACAGAACAGGGGCTGTCAATAAATCAGAGTGTCCTTCAAATGAGTAGGAAAGCCGTGTACCCAACATATGCTTAAATACCAATTTGTTAGCAGTGTATGATCTATGGTTTATTTCCTTTTAGAGTAGCAATTAGCCTCCCACTAGCAAAATGTCAATTGTGGATGAAGGAGGAGAGCAGAAAGCTAGACTGATAATAGAACTAATTCACAATTCCAGCAGATACCTCTACTGTTGCTAAATTAGCCTTGCTGCCTTTATTTTCCAAATTGACATGAAATAAAGGCAGACAAATGAATCTTTAAAAACCACATAAAATATCCCCCACATACCAATGCAATATAACCCAAAATAACTCTCTCTGTAGGAGCCTAAGAGAAATATGCAAGTGAGTCCTTTTAAATTTTAAATTGCCCTTTACATCAGATGAGAAAATAGTTGCACCATTAGCATAAGCTTTCATTTGGGGCATTTAAGAGCTCTGTTGGATCAGGCCTAAGGTCCATTTAGTCCAGTTCCCTGCTTTCCACAGAGATCATCCGAATGGTGGGACTGTCTGTTTTAAAAACATTTCACATCAACAGATGAATCAAGATGAATTGGGGCCAACTTGAAACACGGGGCCTGAAAGTTAAGGGCAAATTAGCTTATTTTTAAAGTAGTTTTTGGCAGATTGTGAAAAAGAGAACAAAGAAAGAGGAAGATGCTTAAAGGTTGCCTCTCTCTGTGATGTAGGGTTTCCAAGCTTATAATGAAACTAACTTCCTTCAATTTCTCAAAGAGGCACCTCTACTAAGAAGCTTGTAAACTGCAAACATATCACAATACGATTAAATTATTGGCTAAAATATAGATTAATATTCAATTAAGCATTTATTTATTTAAACAGATTTATACACTACCTTTCCCTACCTTTCTTGAAGATTCAGATCTTCAAGACAGTTTGCAAGCATTTTTGAATCAAGCTGCTTTTAGTTTCAGCGGTCTTCCATCTTAGTACCTACCAAGAGGCCTCTTCCTTTGATGCTCAATCTAAATCACCACCTTTAACTGCATGGGGGGGGGGGGTCTTTCAGGTGGCTTTCACCTGAACATTCCTCCTTGTGATTATGAGAAGTGGCGCAGTGCGCCAGCCAGGGGAGCACACTTACGTTCTTAATCGCACATAGGTAAGACTGACTTGGGCATATAGACTCAACCAGACCTATACCCTGAACTCATCTTTACCTCTGCGCGCCTGGGATAATGAACATTTTCTTGCTTATGCTTTCACTTATATGCAAACAGGAAGAGACAAAAGTAAATTACTCAAGGAGCATTTTTGTTCAGCCTTGAAAGAATACCTTGACTGTTCGAACAAATAGGAGATTGAGATCAGCAACAACGGGGTGCCTGTCTCAGGATAACTTGCTACTATTGACAGGTACTTTGCCAAATGCAGTTAAGTGCGGCTCGTATTCAATCCTGTAGCTACAGTACTTGTGAAAGCAAGCTAAAGTGAGCAACACAAAACTGAGACACTCAATGAATGAAAGAAGACTGGTAGAAGTGCCTGTTGAGTGTTCTAGAAGAGGAGGAAAGAGCTCCAGAAGATCTTTTACTGGGTCATAAAGATGCAAAAGGAAAGCAGCAGAGGTACAGAATGGCGTACTAGCCTGACAGCTGGCCTCCAATGATTTTCTACACAGGAAATACAGGTGAAGCTTTGGTATCTGTGGGGGATCCATTCTCTGACACACGCCCCCCCCCCCCCCCGTGGATACTGAAAATTGCGGATAAGCAAATCCATTAAGCCCTCTGAAAGGGACTGGGGCCATGCCTTGGGAAACTGGAAGTCGCTTTTTTGGGGCTCTAGGTGCCATTCTGAGGCCCACAGAGGCCAGCTGCACACAGACTCTGAAGGCATTAGAAAGCCCTCCAGAGGGTACCCAGTCCGGGGGACCCATGGTGAACCAGACCCATGTATGTAAAATCCATGGATAAACAGGCTCGACCTGTAGTAGTAAATCTGGAGCAGAGAAGATGTGCCATTCACCAGCTCCACACTCTGACATCTAACAGTTACAGTATACACAGATCACTTCTACAAAGCTGCTATGAGATTTCTGTCTATTTATCTGGTCTAAGTAACAGATTCACATTGTTAATTCTTTGGAAAAAGCAGAAAGCACAATCCACCTGGAAGTTCTCTGGCAAGACCAAAATGCATCGGAGCGACACAAGAGAGCAATATTGGCCATTTACTACTATTTATGCTACATTATAAATATTACTACTACATGTAGTAAATATTATACAATTTATCCAAAACGCACCTCTCACTATTCAAACATCTCTATATTCAATATATGTGCTAGCGGAATAGTCAAATCAGTATGACCACACATTAAGATATCCAGAAAGCAAGATGTAACGGATCAGCTCAGCTCTCCTTTCTGTATTACAATAGCCATCAAGATAATATTTAATAAAATCGATCTAGTTTTACTTCTCCGACACAATTTCCTTACTTGTCTAATACGAGAGGGCCAGCAGAGGCAATTTTTTCTATGTGTTTCAGACACTACAGGATAAGTTTAACTACTAAAATTAATAACAAAGACAAATACTTGAGCCTCTTTAGAAAAACCGAAGACGATGACAAATGGGATAACCACCATTCCATAAAACGTATACATGTTGCGAAACTGCTTGGGCCAAGGATGCCTTTTTTCTTGGAGAAACCTAATACCTGTGTGGTCTGAGGAAATACATATACCTCATACCAGCAGATGCAATAGTCCAGTTCAGATGATCCAACAAACCATGGTATGGCTTGTGTTCTATTCCAACAAGTATCAAACCTATATAATCCCTCCTCACCTTGTGCACCACAAAATCCTGGTTTGTAAAGCCACAGCTCCGTGTGTTGTCAAATCCACAAGATATGGCTTACAAACCAGGATATGAAACCAGGATTTGAACTTGGTTTCATATCCCAGTTTGTAAGCCGCACTTAGACCCGAGTTTAGACCACATGTGGGGCTGTAGTTTAACAAACCAAGGTTCTTGAAACATAGCTCTGCACCAAAGCTAGGAAAGGAAAGAGGACGTGCATGAGCTCAGTGTTAATTTGGCTTGTGCTTTTGTTGGATCATATGGACCAGGTTGATGTTTCCTGCTTTCAACACACAACCCAGGTTACTCTATCACCAAGTTAATGATAAGCCAATACCCCGAAAACCATGCTCTATGATTTTCAGTTACCTCGAGTAACTCTGTTTTTCTCCAGCGGCCAGTCCTTGCTGCTCCCCAACCTCAGCCTCAGTCATTCCTGTCTTCATTCCCAACTGATTGCTCATTAGCAGAAGACCCTCTTAGCTGTGGCTTGCTACCATGGCTATTGGGATCATCTGCATGCAGTCTGAGTCACCAGTTGCAACTAGGGTAGAATCCCAACATTCTCAAAAGCTATTTCTTATGTGAAAGACGACATCCAAGTTCAGTTGATTATTTCTCTGTTTATGCTATCAGTAATCAGGGGGTTTGGCACTGTGCAGTTTTCCAGTTCAGTCGCTTAGCTGAATTACATGAACTTGTGATGAACTGCACCAAAAAAAAAAGAGAGGAAAATTAATGCCTCATTTGATCTTATGACTATCAGGCTTGTGTTTTCATTCCTTTTTAACCTTTTGGCCATCTATTTTCTTCTTTAATTTGTATGTTGTGTACCCGATACTTCTGAATATGTTCTTGTTGTCTACCATGAAAGGCTATTGCATGGACAGTTTGTACCTGCTTCAGCTAGACAATCACTCCCACCTTTAAAAGAAAGTATTGAAAACTATTTTTTTCACAACCAGTAAAACTCAGGGCTTCTTCTCAGAAATAAAACACTGGTTTCTGCGATTCCATGGCTTTTTGTGCCCCAATTACTTCAAGGGGAGACATTTCCACCGGGTTTGCAAAAATTCAGTCTGAGAATCTACTTCCCCCTACAAATATTCTTGAAGATATGCCGATCTTCACACAATGGAAATGCAGGGGACTCATCTCTGATTTTCAGTTCGTTTTTCACAGATCTATTCAGTTACGCAAGTCTATTCTCTACACTTTATGCAAAAAGAATCAAAAGGGAAGAACCAAAGACCATCACTATCAATCAGATTGGACATGACAACATATTTCTCTCACAAGGGAGGAGGGTATCATCAGACGGGCTGTTCCTTCTGCTCACTCTGAAAAGGCAGTTCTCAAATGGTCCCCAACCCAGGGAGCCATGAGAAGAAGCACTCCCAGCTCTGGTCCTGTCTTGTTCTGAGGAACAGGGCTGTAGATGATGCTTCATCACTATTTCATTTGGAAGGGATTTTTTTTAACAGTTTGCTTTCTTATTTTTCCCTTTAGCTTTCCTCCCCTCTGAGGTTTTAGAATAGTCAGGCTCTAGAAGGGAAGCAGAAAAATTATTTTCTGACATGTTCTCAACATGTTTGTTTGCATAAGTCTGTGATGCTGTTCGAGCACATGCAGTACCAGTTAACCTATTTCTGCCCAGTTCACAGGTGTACACATTTGATCCCTGTTGCGCATATGCAACACTGGGCAAAAATGGCTTAAAAGGAACCACATGGTGGAAGAGACAAGCCTCCCCCATCACAAGGAAGCGAAGTGCTTTCATGGCCCACCAAGGGGCTCACGTCTCTTTTGTAGTCTTGGTTAAGGCAACAGAGAACAAAAACTCAAGTCATGCTTGCAACCACTGCTAAAACCTTGTGCTTTCCTGCTACTTTTTCTTTCTCTCCATCTTTCTCCCCACCGTCTCCCCTCCCTCCACTGCAAATTCCCCAGGTTTTCAGCCCCTATTCCCCTGGGGCTCCTCCTCCTTTCCCTTGGTTCTTCTCCCCACCTTCTCACTCATGCCATTATACATCCTGTTCTTTATTTCCTCTTTCTTCTCCCTTCTACCCAGAAGCCACTTACACTGAGGACTTAGGGCCAAATCCTATCCAACTTTTCAGCAACAGTGCAAACGCAATGCAGTCCCGAGATAAGGGAACAAATGTTCAGGTGGCCTGTTACTGTCTCCCCACCACAGGATGCAGTGCACGCCCCACTGGCACTAGAAAATTGGATAGGATTGGGCCCTTAGTTGTGCAAGTGACTGCTGAACACTACATTTTATTTTTGATTGCCCTATAGTGAATCATTACCCTCACAATAAAAGCTATCTATCGCTGCATCTTACCTCCCTCCTGTTTTCACACCATTCTACTGATTTGCACCCCTGGCCGCTACACATAGAGGATTTCTTTTGCATGTGCTGGGACTAAGTACACACAGTTATACGTGTCACCCCTGGAAACAATTGGTTTCTTGAACCAGGGTGGATCTCTAGGAGTCAGATGATCTGTTAGATCTCTCCTCTCTCAGGATATGACCTTACAGGGGGAAGCAGCTGACTTGCTGCAAACCCTCTTTTCCTAGTAGCTGGTTCCATCTCAGATGGCATCTCAGCATCTGAGAGACAATCACGCCAGGGAAAGCATAGATATAGCATAGCCCACACCATTCCTCAACATGAAAGGGCAAAAACTGAAGCAGACGGATGTCCTAATTGAGCCGGCCATAAGAAGCCAAGAGTGGCAACATGCATTTTCAAAAGGTCCTTGAAGCACCCTCTAGTTAAAACTGTGGCACTTTGGAAAGGCACCAGGTTTTGGATATCTCAGTAATTTCCAGTCTTATCCTCCTGGTTCACTGAGCCAGGAAGATCAGAGGACTTTAAAATGCAAACCCTGTGCACTGAGCTATAGTCCCAGTCTCTTTAGGGTACTTCTCATATAATCGTAATTCCACAGCTGGACAATCCATTTCGCACCAACCCAGCCTGAATTCTACAACCTGGATAAATTATTCACAATCCTCCCAGCAACATTCACTATTTTGCATCGTTTCTTATGGTTTTGCTAATTGCGGAGAAGAGGAAAGGAGCTACGTGGGGCATCAAAGCTCTATCCTCAAACACCAGAAATCTGATTTAGCCACTTCTTTCAGCTTTGGAGATTTCAACAGCTGCTCCCTGCATCCTTTTGAACTAAGAAAAAGAAGGGGTTAAAGTGACACCCACAATTGCTTTAAAGTGATTTTCAGACATTGCACTAAAGCTTTTTAATTGCACAATACTGAAGAACCTTACTTGTCATCATTTGGAAAAGACTGTTGGAAAATAATGCACTATTACTTCATTTTCCTCGCTGTGGAGGGAGTAATTCAGGAGCCACAACTAGAAAAGAACCCGTTGGGTGGGGGGTGGCGGCTCTGTGCCTGAAATATATCACCAAATTGCAGGTGCCTGGGGACATACTGACCAGCTTGTGCAAAGTCAGGTGCAACACAATCTAAGATTTTTACACAGCTACCAGGAAAAGAAGCTAAACTTCTCATATGCTTTTTTGAAAGAAATGCAAAGAGGAAGATAATTGTGATAGACCCATTTTGCAAACTGTAGGTGGGGACCCCCTTGGTGGGTCATGACCCGACTTCTGGTGAGTCCCACAAAGCTTCCAATGGAAATATGGGTGAGATCAGACAATTGCCTCAAGCCCTGAGGCACATCAAAAATCAGACAGCTGCTAACTGCCCTGCAAAGAGCAGAGTTCCTGCAGTTTGCAAGTTTGTGTAAATATGAAAAGAGAAGTGTTTAAGCATCTTTTTTCTGCTGTGTTTTTTTCAAGTCCATCAATGACCGGTAGTGAGGACAGGTGAAGGTTGTCACTAACTAAGCCCCTCCAGCCTTGAGGCTATTCATTAGGGCTGCCTCATTACAAGAAATTGATAGAATTCTGGGACACACACACACACACACACACACACAAATATTACTTGTAAATACATAAATAAAAATATTATTTCTTTCTAGATCATCTTTTTAAAAGTCTCATAAAACTAGGCGGTTCCCGATAAGAGTGTCGTTTTAAAAAGTGGGTTCCAGTACTAAAAACTTTGAGAACCACTTCGATGGAATAAAGGAAAATGTTTCCTCAGTTTATCTTCAGATGAAAGATATTATACTCAAAAGACTTTTTTCCTCTTGCGCAATACATTCCTTTATACCTCTTAAATGCATGCTACACATGTCCAATATCAGATACTACTCTGCAACCATCATGAAACTGAAGACTAGATTCATATTAACCTAGGGATCAACAACTGGACTATGTCTACCTCGCCTCAAAGTGGGCAACATAAACCTGAGTTACCACATTAACCCATTTCTGCCCAGCCCACAGGTGTACACATTTGATCCCTGTGTATATATGCAACATTGGGCAGAAATGGTTTAAAAGATAAGGAGCAGAGAGGCCACTCCAGCTGCCCACTTTGAAGAGTAGGTAGCAGAATCCTGGCTTTCTAGTCAGGACTGTCTGATGTTACCAGAAATACACACACACACAACCTGTTGTTCAATATTTTTGACTACTATACCATATTCCTTCCTGCACAGCAAAAATTACATTTCATCCAGACAGTGCTCCAGTATCAGGGTTTGCACACGAGCACTTGGTAAGCCACTTTTCTGTGTCATCCAGCCCAGTGAGAGGGCTCTGGAACTAAAGTGTAGTAAACTGGTCATAAGGCTTCATGCACTACTATGTATCTGCAGTTCCCATAAAACATGCCACCATTCTTCCCTCACCCCTTCCCAAACATTGTGCACCCAGTACATTCACAGGATAACAAACAACAAGCATGAGCGTGCTGGGGATCAGCCAAGATTGAGGGTCTCAAGACTCTGTGGTGCACCAGCAAATAGATGGAAGAAGCCTGCAAAGAAGCCACATGGCTGCTACCAATAAAGAAGGTAGGAGTGCCATCTCTCCAGCAATGGGAACGCCGGCATCTATCCACTAGTTGAGCGGCTTTTTACAGGACAATTTCCTGGGCCAAGAAGCGCTGGTGGTATTTTGCAGGAGCTTTAGGAGCTGGGGTGGATAAGATTGTAACTGCAACTGCACCGCAAATGCAAGGACTGCGCCTTAGTAGTGCAGCCCACACACTGCCTAGTGTCTCCATAGGAAAGCTGGAAGAGATCTTTGCCCAAGGCACAAGAGCTGTTAGCCACCAGAGAAGACAATACTGAACTAGTATTTTCCCATGGCCTGACACAGCTGACTACTTCATACTGCTTGCTCAAAACATGTAAATACAAGTGAAGATTTCATAATACTTTGGTTCATAATAGTTATTTTCCACATTTTCATCTTACTAATGTCCTTTGTGCATGCACATTTTTTAAAAAAATTACCTATTTGCCAATATTTCTTATTATTTACCTCTCTCCTAATAGTGTTTGTTAATGCAAACTTTTGTTGCATACTACTGTAGGAACCACTGTTGTGTTGACAAGCCAGTAACATACCACATCCCGGAACAAAATACTCCGTTAAGCAGATTATAATGAGCTTCCTCCAACAACATTTGTATGATAGGATTCCCTATCCAAAGCTCTGCTTTACTTCGGTTAAATGACATGCTTTATCTTAAAATGCATATATAAGTTGGGACTTTAACGATGGAAATAGGAGACTGTTTCTTTGTTGGTGAACCAGTACCAGTTGCCAGTTAAATGACGTAGCCTGAAACAGAAAGCCTTCTACTGTAGTTGATGTTGGTCAAGGTGTTTCCTGAATTCTTGAAAATTCCAATGATGCTGGAGAGGGAAGTCCAAATGTACAGATCAGTGGTTCTCAAACTGTGAGCCATGGGCTCCCCAGGGAGCCAGGAAACCACCCAAGGGAGCCATGGAACCTTCACAAAAAAACTGCCACCCTATACAATGTATAGGATTGCAGCCCTAATGGGAAGCCACAGCCAGTGGCCAGTCAAAAAGAGTTTGGGAATCACTGGTATAGACTAATATTTCCAAAATTATACTTTGCTTTTGTTGCTCAGTTTTGTTTGTACTTTACAAACTGTGGAAAAACAAGCCTAGCTTTATTTTCCCGGCTATTTCAAAATTACTGAGCAAACACAGCTTGTATAAAGTGGCAGCAGTTTTTGTTTTGAAAGGGACAAGGCTGGGATGAGATATGACAGAAGACGCATAGCTAGACTGAAAACAGCCCCACAGCTGCTGCTCCTCTCCCTCCAGGTTATTTTGAAGAAATGCAAATAGAGTGTATGGCAGTTGTTTTTTTTAAGAAGACTATGGGAGGGGTTATGATTCAAAACCCTGCTCAGCCATGAAGCTTCTTGGGTGACCTTGGGCCAGTCACTCTCTCGCAGCTAGCCCACCTTCTAGGGTTGTTGTGAGGACAAAAGGAGAGAAGGAACCACGTACACCTCCCTGCACTCCTCAGAGAAAGGGCAGTATAAAAATGTGGAAAAAATTATTCAGGCGAAATTGGCAGAGGGGAAGTGGAGCTTCTGGATTTCAAAAAGAGGCACCCAGCTTTTCCTCCACTGCCCCAATAACCGGAGCACTGGTAGTGCCACACGTAGGTTCCTTCTTCTCTGATATTGCATGGTAATACCCATATCACAGCCAGAAGGTGGGCAGTTAAGGGGAATAGAAGGCAGTTAAGGGCCACACTGAGGCATGTAGAACAGAAATGCTTTCACACATCACAAAGGACAGTCCATGAGACACTCCCTTCATTGAATGCTATTAGAATGGACAGGCAGGGTCACTGCACATTATTGTGCATTATGGTCACTAAGTAGAGTCAGTTTGAACAGTAGCCCTATGGAGCTTTCTCCATCCACTACTATTAAACCCATTTTTGCCAGGACCACAGGCGTACACATTTGGTCCCTGTTGCACATTTGCAATGTTGGCAGAAAAGGCTTACCAGGTGCTTGTTCCCTCTGCACCACCCACAACTTCAAGTGATTCATGAGGTGTTTTGCATGCACACCGTGAAGCATCACCTTCATATCCACATGAGAATGAAACTTGGCTGGACTTCAGACACAGAGAGAAGCCATTGCTTGTTCAGTTAAGCTGTAGCATGTAACGTCTGCACCAGAAACTGCCTACAAACCACAGTTAGTTTACCACAGTACAAACCACAGTACAAACCATAGTTAGTTAGTTGACTGACAAACCAGGATCTGAAGCTACAGTCTGAACTGGTCTGGTCTGAAACTACAGTCTGAACTTTGCGAACCACAGTGTCCGCTACGTCTGAAATTCACATACCATGGACAGAATGCAATTAGGATAATGACTCCTCCTCAGGAGGCTGTTGTACCATGGACACGAGAGTGGGCTTAGGAAGTGCAATTCTTAGCAAATGGAAAACAAAACTAGGCATAAACTAGGCGTAAACACTTGGTAACAAGCCATGGTGTGAGTGCTTAGCTGTGATTAGCAGAAACCATGGTTTAATGTTTCTGTTTGAACTGAGCCATGCTTTTTTAAAAAAACAAACATAAAAATAATGGAATTTTAGAATTCCTGGAACACTGACTTTACAGCATTTTAATCCTTTAATACAGCATTAAATTCTATATTAGTGCAATACTACATACACAATTCTATGTACTATTTTTTAAAAAATGTCTCTTTAGTAAAGAATAGAAAAAAATATGGGGGGAGAACCTTTCCTTCGCCTTCATGCAGTAATTAGTTGTTATTATTATCAAGTAACAGAACCACAAGTCTCTACAAATACTTATTTTCTGGCATAACCTGTAGGGGGAAAATTGGGACAAAATGTCATAAGACTTCAAACAGTCTCTTCCTGGTATTTTAAAATTTAATGACATGTCGGGAGTCGTTTAATATGAAATGAGTCATGTTCTTAAGAGAAGCAATAATGCAGAACAGTATTTCAATTTTGGCTAAATCACAGTATGCACGCATGAAGTAATATAGGGACGAGTTTGTTTTCTGTCGGGGGGAAAGCAACACAAGAAATTAAACATTCTAAGAAACCAAAAAAAAAACAAAAAAACAAGGATATGATGCTGTGGGAGGTGGAAGAAGAGTTCTCAGCCTACATCCAAGTCAAGCTTTATTCTTCTTAAATAACTTTCCAATCACATCTCCTACTAGCACTTTTGGAGAGCCCAAATAAGTGTTTTCCCCACAACTGTATATTGAAAGTCCACCCCTCTGCAGGCATTCAAACTACAGTGGGCCCTCCTTATCCATGGGCTCAGCATGGACTTGAGCATCTGTGGATGCCGCACCTCTGGCTGGAGGGCAAAGAGGTCCTCCCAGATGCAACCAAAAGGCACTTCCACTTTGTGCCGGTGACTTTGGGCCATGTCTGGAGATGTTCTGAGGAGCGCATTTCAGGTAAGCTATCGTAGCACAAGGCTGCCCCCATACGGATTCAATTATCTGTGGATTTCATTATCTGCTGGGGGGCATCATGGAATGGATCCCCACAGATACAGAGGAGCCACTGTACATTATATATGTGGCAGAAAGTCAGCATGCCTTCAGCCCAGGCCCCAAGGCAAGAATGCTCATCTCTAGCCTTTCTATGTCATGCTTCTGCAGGGGTCAACATGTGGAGTTAAATAGGAGTTAGCAGAGAACGGGAAAAGTGGACAGGGTGTGCCTGCTGTATTCTGACCCCGCTCTACAGGTCAACAATACACATCGATGGTGGACACACTCAATTAGGGCAGACTCCACACAGCAGCACAGGAGATGCAGTGAAAAGGACAGGTCTCAGGCAGCCCCAGGACCCTTCTGTTCAATTCCACAGATTGAACAGCAGTGCCACAACCTGTTGTTGCTTGTGCTACTTGCCACACTCACTTTGCAGGTTGATACATTATATACACTTGTATACACTCCACCACCATGTTCATCTTTATGAACTTCTCCCTCATTGCCTGCAGATTAAATATATCTCTGTGCAGCAGACCCAAATACCACTCACGCCTAGAATTCTATTCACTAAATCAGAAATTTAAGATATGGTACTAAACAAGAAAATTATATGGGTCCAAACTTGTGCACCATCTTCAAGTTTCTTTGCAACTTTTAAGGAGAGATGCGACTATTTCTCGAGGACACTAACTCCAAGTATGACTCTATGTACTCGTCATTCAACATTTTCCCTCTGCTAGTCCTCAGAATCTTTCAGTTCTCCTGCAAATGCAGGAGATGGCACAAAGCCAGGATGACTCCAGAATATAAATTCAGCACAAGAGGACTGGTGTTGCTGCAATAGAGGCAGTTGACAAGCACCACATAGTCATGGCCAGTAGCCTGCTTTGGCTGATCTCTCCCTGCCAGTTTTTGGATCCGTTTGACTATTATAAACAAAATATGGAGAAGAGGCTCTAACCCTGAGATAAAAAGTGCTGAAAAATTCATTGTCAGTAAAGCAGCAGCAGCCCAGAGTTAATCTTTTTTCCAGTAACAAAATCAAAGCTCACCTACACAGATTTTCTTTCACCTACACCAGTGCTATTCAAAATGGGGCGTCGCGATGCCCCAGCCTGAGGGCCCTGGTCTCTACCCCCTTAAGGGGCGGGGCAGCCTAGAGGCGGGGGGGAGACAGCGGCGCAATCCCCAGGATCGTGCCACTCAGGGGGCTGCAGGGGCTTGGGTGCACTTACCCAAGCCTCCTGCAGCCTCCCTGGGGT
Organism: Tiliqua scincoides; assembly: GCF_035046505.1. NCBI lineage: Eukaryota > Metazoa > Chordata > Lepidosauria > Squamata > Scincidae > Tiliqua > Tiliqua scincoides. Next base: position 229,330,086 of record NC_089823.1, read on the forward strand.
GCGGGGAGCCCGGCGTGACTTCTGGCAGTTCTCCCTGGCGGCATGATCGTTCCACATCCACTTTCCCTGCTGTGGGGAGCCCTGCCAAAAGTCGCGCCGGGCTCTCCGCACCCCAGGGAGTCTGCAGGAGGCTTGGGTAAGTGCACCCAAGCCCCTGCAGCCCCCTGAGCGGCGTGATCCTGGGGATCGTGCCGCTGCCTTCCCCCCACCCCTGTTGCCTCCTCCCCTGCAAAGACTTACTGGCTCTCAAACTCTCCCAGAGAGTTTGAGAACCACTGACCTACACAGATTTTCACCAAGGGGGCATCTAGTGCAAAACTATTTAGAGCTCTCCGAGTCCCCAGTGTAGACTAGGCTCTGTGAGATAATCCGCTGTGTTGATTTAGGCACAGTGGCAACTAATGGAAGTTGCCATTTGACGTAAAAACCAAGAGCAGAGTGGGGGACGTGCCCGCTTAGCCACCACTCACTCAAGAAACCATTTCCTTCCCACTGCCCTGTTCTCTCCACCCACTGAAAAAAGCATTGCAGTGCTGGTTTAGCTGATTTCGGTAGCCTTCAGGAAAGGCTGGTGCAAAAGCACTGTGATTAAGCTGAGCAACAAAATTTGAACAATTGTGTTTATCTGAATATTTTGATGTGTCTTATTTTGGGGCGAGGATTCAAAAATGCCGCTATTTAGGGCATGGCATCAATAGTTTAGCCACAATTTATGCTATGCAACCTTATGATACAATGTGTATGACAATGCATTAGGAAATAGGATAGCTAAGAACACAAAATTTAAGGTAAGTTTAAGGTAAAAAAAACTAAGATTACCGCTGGAATCAGCACCTTTGAATTGTGTAAGAAACATTACAAATTCATCAAACAATTTTTATGTTACACAGTGGTTCCAATCTGGGTAACCATTTCAGAAGGTCCCTCTTCATAATTCTTCAGCATGGATGCCATTAGGCATTGGCTGCCAGGGGCTACAGCTCTGAACGCGTTTTCTAAAGCCCCTCAATATTTTCAGCAGCTACTAATGCTCCAGTAGCTGCTTTCAGTAAAAGTGGTTTTTAGATAGATGCACAGATATGTGTCTCTTGTTCAAAGCTTCAGGGATGCAAATCACACCATCAGCCAATCAGATGAATTCCTAGGCTGCCAATCAGTCTGGGCCACAGACACGAAGACTGGACGGCTGTTATTTCAAGTCAAGTAAGCGCTTTGCCAGCAGAATGGAGGAAGGAGGCACTGGAAAGTGTGTTGAAAGTGTGTTCATGGATACCAAGGCGCCACGTTGCGCACTGCCAGTCACACTGGCAAGGCTTGTGAGCTTCATTAACATATCATAGGCTAACTATGCTTCTCAATTATATCTTCAGCCCCCCAAAAAATATTCCTAATTTTTAAATTAGCATAGGTCAAGTTTTTGCAGAGTAAATAATATTGGGTGACCTTGGCCCAGTCACCACCTCATAGGGTTAGGATAAAAGGGAGGAAGGGGAACCATGTACACAATCTTCAAGGGGGAAAAAATCAGACTGAAGTCCCAGATCTTTCTAGAAGCCAACAACGTCCCTGTTCCACAGGAGCACCTATATTACTAGCCAAACTCATAGTACTACATATTTAATAAATACTGTTAGAAGCAACTACTGAGGCTGTGTAGTAGCTAATGATGTACCAAAATTAGGGCGGGCACTTTCTGTGAAAGCTTTCGTTACCCTCCCACACATAACAGTTTTGGTGATTTTTTTGCACCGTTAGGGCGTGGCACAGTTTACAAGAGGTTGTGTGTTGGAGTAAGAGGGCTTCCCTGCCACTGCAAAGGCAAACGCACTGCCATTTCAACCTAGTGGTATGCTGACCAGCTCCAGCAGCAAGGAGATGGAGGTGTGCACCACACCATAAGCAATGCAGCATAGATGGAAATCATCTGTATCTGGAAGTTATATCTGAATGTGGATGTTGCCCATCCACATTAGATTACTTTCAAAAGGACTATGCATTCCAGTGCGCATCCAAATGAGCATCCCCACTGACATTCTGTCAAACCTCGTTATGTGTAACTATGCATAACGAGAGCTGAATTAGGGCAAAAGTCTTGCCAAGCAGCACTGGCAAGACACGGAGCATCAGTCCGGTTGCCTGGGCAACAGGACAGGGATGCGTTCCTTCTTCACTCTGCCACTCAGAGAAAGGACATCAGCGCTCAATGATGTTACATAAGCAGATTTAATTGGCTACATGACACCTTGATGCCATCAATAGATGCCTTGATGTTCACTACAAGTTCTCCGATTGTCTTGGATCAATAGCACAAGAAAAAACCTTCAAAATGGTGCCCACAACACTAGCATATTATGCCTGAAGATCATTTTGAGTACTACAAATTCCCCAGCGATGGTGAAAGAAAAACTATCTCATTGGAAAACAGAAAACCATGAGAGAGGGGGTATTTAAAAGATTGAGCACACCTCTCAAAATCCCAGTTTTTACCTTGAGAATGTTGAGAGACCAAAAATTTGGAATACCACTCACACTATGCATGCATGCATAAAGAAAGAGGGGAGAGAGGAATGGCTATTTCACATACAAAGTTGAGCCCCCCTTATCCATAGGTTCAGCTCCTGGGAATCTGACTCAACGCGGGTGCCGACTCATGTGCGGAGGGGCTCAAAGACCTCCTGGATGTGACTGGAAGGGTCGCATCTGGGAGGTGTTCCGAGGTACGGGGAGACCGCACGCTGCCAATAACATTGCTACAACAATTAGGGTAGTACAGAAAGGAACTGAAACAAAATGGTATGAAAAACATGGCAGCTTCCATGCAGTTTGTGGCTGAAGAGAATCAAGAGCAGGTTTTGACACTTGCTGAGAATATTAACTCCCTGCTGAGGTTGCTCCTTTTCTCCTGTGATCAAAAAATGGGTCGAAAAGCCCCAGTTCCCCCAGAGCCTCCTGAATGCCAGAGCTAAGAATCAGGAGATAAAGTCAAAAAGTATTGCACCTCGCTTTCCAGTCTGGAAGAGAACTCTGTGATAGTTGCGTGGGGGGTTAGCAGGCGACGGAGGAGGCAAGGGGCAGAGATCAGTGGTGGGTTAAGGAGCATTCAGGCTTTTAAGAATTAACATCAGATCTGGGAGAACTGTTGTGAACAAAATGTGCCACCTTGAGACTAATTTTCTCTACTACATCAACTTCACCGGAAGGGAACGCAGGGGCGACCACCAACAGCACTGACACAGATGTCAAATTTGGCTGTCAGATTAACCGAGGTACCGTCTAATGGTAAAACAGGCTGCCTTATTTCCCAGCATCCTTTGGTGTATTTGTTTTGCCAAGTACTACATGTGTCTCTCCTTTTTCCTTTTTCACTGCTATGGACAATTTTATTTAAAGTACACTTAAAAAAATAATAAAGACATTAAAGATGTTTTAATAGTACTTACCATTGGCAGTGCATTGATGGGTGGAAGTTTCCTGTTAGGAGCCTCCAGTCACAGGATGATGGTACTGTAAAAATGAAAACAAGAACACAGATTTTTTTTAAGCCTTAAAAATTAAAAGACATGAACACATCACACAGGCAATGCCAAGACCAGATTGTTCAGAAGATTTGTAAAGGGAAAGCTGAAAATCTTGCCACTAAAATTTTTTTAGAGACGGTTATGTTATAGCATTGTCATATTTTCCAAGGGTAGAAACAAAGGTAAGTCATTTAATATATGTCACTAAAATACAAGTTTATAATAGATTCACTTCCATATTAAGATGGGTTAAAGGAAGGTAGGCAGCAAGACTAGGCCCAGTCCACACTCTGCTGCACTATGGGATGCAGTCATGATATACCACCCACCTACCACCAGCTCCAGCAAAATTGAGCTCTGGAGGCTGAACGGACCAGCTAATGTATAATTTTCACTTAAGGAACCTCCGAAAGAACTAGAAAGCCCAGATTACCCTGTGCAGGTGACAGGATACTAGCGTATCTTATTCAAATTACTAGCGTCAACAGTGCTGGTTGTGGTACAGTCATTCAGACGCGTGGTTTTCTCAACTTTAAACATGCTGGAAGTTTGCTCGAACCTGGTGATATAATAGACCAATGTTATACCAGTACAGCAAGATCATGCCTTGTACTCTAAAGTAGTTGCAACTGATGTCAGGTGTCCTCCCCTCCCCAGGGCAGGAGGTCTGGTCTGGAGGGTAGAGCCTCCATTTGCCTGAAGATAACATCCACAAGGTCCCCAGTTCGAGGTCACTGGCACCGTGCGACCTTGAAGCAGCTGACAAGCTGAGCCGAGCTATTTCCATCTGCTCTGAGCGTGGGAGGATGGAGGCCAGGATGGAGGCCAGATCAGAAACGAAACATCTGAATTGTTGTGGCTCTTGAAAGATAGAGCCTTCTTTCAATTGTAAAAATCCCTACAGGGATTTAAATTAGCCTGCCTATGTAAACTGCCTTGAATAAAGTCTTGAATAAAGACCAAGAAAGGCGGTATATAAATACCTGTATTATTATTATTATTATTATTATTATTATTATTATTATTATTATTATTATTATTATTATTATTAATAATAATAATAATAATAATAATAAATTATTTTCTTCTACTTCCTCAAATGGTGGTGATAGGACATTTCAAGAGGTTTTGTCAAGAAATGAGAGCATGAAGTTCATCTCTACTACACAGAAGTTTGCTGGCTTTCTAGAGGACAAGTCTTAAAGCGCTTGATTGAACTTGGGCCAGAAGTTTTCCTTTCTTTGAAAGAAAAGGAAAGCCCACTCTCAGAACAATTTGACTGGGAGTTCTTTCATGGCTTGGCTTACTTGGCAGATATTTTTGGCCATATGAATGAGGTAAATCTTCCAATTCAAGGCCCTGCAGTCACCATGATGAATGCCGCTGAAAAACTACAAGCTATTTTGGCCAAGCTGCCGCTCTGGAAGAGGACATGAGAGGCAGGCAACTGTGTGAACTTTCCACGTTGGGCTGGAGTCGAGAGTGAGAAGGCCTTGTGAATTTCTCTGCAGGCAGAAATCTGCAGACGCTTGCAAACACTGCAGAACTCTTTTGAAGGTCATCACCTTCAAAGTGAAACATGGATTTGTAATCCCTTCTTGGATGACACAAGAAGCATCCTATGTAGAGCTTGCCAAAGATGACTTCATTGACTTAAGGACAAAGGAAATGATGACACATTAATTCAACTCAAAGAGACTGGGAGAATTTCTGGTGTTCCTTGACACAAGTCTAACCCCATTTGACAAACTGAGCAATGGTAGTTCAGATTTTGTTTGCTATTAAATACATAATCCTGCTGAGTTGGCTTTCCAGCACTCTGTGGCATCAAAACAAAAGGTAGAAATCAACTAGATGTCAAAGGCATTTTTACATTTAAAAAAATCAAGGATTTATGTACATAATTGTAGTAAACAACCTGTTGAAATTCAGATTTTGTTAGAATCATCTTAGCTCATTTTCTGTATTTCTTGACATACATAGCTTTCTATATTTCTTATCTATTATATGGGTTTCTATATTTTCTTTTGAGAAGTGCTCTCTGGCTCTCTCACTCTCCGTGCCAAGGGAACTCATAGGGAGGAAAAAAACTACTGATTGTTCTCAGAATGTTCTTCTAGATTTCTGGAAGCACCCGTGACAAGCAGAAGAATCTACAATGGAATCCTTAATGAGAGGATGCATTAGACGGGGGGGGGGGAACCCTGTGGTTTTGTAAGCATGTAGCCTTTCCCTTGCATAGCTGTAAAGGTTATCTTGAAAGTTATGGGATCTCATGGAGGAAAGCACTATTTGCCAAGCAGCATCATTTCTCATATGGAAAACAAGTGGGCTGGTAACATCTCAAGTTTGGAAAGGAGAGACGAAAAACCTTGTTGTAGTTCTTTCATCAAGGAGAATAAAGGAACACAAGAATTTCTAGTAACTGGACCAATCTAAGGCAGACTCCTTGAGCCATATGCAATTCTTGAGCAAACTAAACCATGGTTAAGAACCTAACAGGGAAGTGAGAGGTGAAAAAATGATCATGGAAGCTGTATAATGGCTTTACTGCAAAATGCTGTATTCAATTATTTGCTTATGACAAAGACTAGGTACTGGATCTGAAAGACGCACACCAAGGCACTACACTACACACAGTTTGTATGCCCTCTCCATATGCTTGGGGGTGTTCCCATACAGAAACACTTGGACACAATGGATGAGCATGAATCCTTATGCTTCCCAACCTAAGCAAATACTGATAAGTTGCAATAGATCACTTGTAGAACTAGACAGGGTGGGAAAGAGACACGGTCTTTGTCTTCAAACCAAAATACAACTCCTTTCCTTCAACCCCATATTACAGCATTCAAACTTGGAATGGACAAGAGGTTCTCCATTATTATTCTCTAGAGCAGGGTGTCCAAACTTTTTGGCAGGAGGGCTAAATTATCTCTGACATTTATTTCCTGTCAAGGGCCAGGAAAAAAAAGAATTTATAATTCAAATTTGAATAAATGTACATAAATGAATATATTAGAGATGGAACTTATATGAACGAATGAAGGTCTTGCAATGGCTCAAGTCCCATAAAAGGGCCTTGCACAAAACAAAGCCAACCATTCCTTTGCTGCTGCTACTGCATCACAGACGTTAAACAGCAAGCAGTGGAAGAAGCCCTCGTCCCACAGCTCATGCGAGAGGTTGAACAGTTGGCCATCACACTGATAGCAGTTGCATCAGGCCAGCGCAGGCTCCAGCAAGACTCTGGAGGGCCAGAGGCTCATTGGAGATTGGGGGCTCCCTGAGGGACGGATTGGGAGTCCTCAAGGGCCGCAAGTGGCCCCAGGGCACCCCTGCTGTAGAGAGAAAGCTTCACATGTAGGCCGATCCACAGTGAAAGATCCAAAAAAAGAGATCAAATGCATCCTACTGTTTAGAACCACACATGCACACAGTCAGTTAAGCCCCATAATGGAAGAGGATGGGCAAGTATATATGAGTAGCTCCTAGAAACAAAGATGTCTACCACTGATAAGACAACAACTTTCACAAGCTCTCACTGATTTAGAAGTCATCCATCTTGGAGTTTTCCATAAGCTTACCTAAACACAGGTAAGAGTCCACTATCCTGTAACCATGATGGTGGTAAGAAGGCATACTTCTCTGCTACCACTGCATCTGTAGAGAGTCATCTAGTGAAGTTGTTTCAAGTAGGATGGAGCATGTTGGATCTTGGCTACAGCTTCCACACTTCAGGTGGTACAGAATGCAATGGCAAAAGTCTGACAGGGGCAAGGTTTTACAATCATGCAACAACTCTCTTCTTACAGCTGTGCTGGTCGACAGTTTGTTCCCAGGCACAATTCTAAGTTCTTATTGCCTATAAAACCCTCAGTGGCTTGGGCTCAACATATTTCCAGCTACAGGCAGGGGTTGGACTAGATGATCTTTTAGGCCCCTTCCAACTCTAGGTTTCTACGATATCTGAAAGACCACCTTTTCTCACATGAAACTGCCTATACTATAAGAACTTCTAGGAGGCCTTTTTTGCAGGTTATGCCAACATCAGATGTTTGGCAAGTGCTAAATCACGGGAGGGCCTTCTCAATGTTATGGACCCTCTCCCCCACTACCACCACCCACCACAGTATGTCTTTTGCCACTAATGGAAAGGCCTGGCTTTTGCTCCCAGTCGTTCCTATATTTCTTTTCATTTTGCCTCCTTAAGAAAGGAGAGAGAAACCAGAATAACAAGCTGTATTCAAGCAATTCAAAAATAGCTTTGAAATAACAGGATCTATCTAGACCCATTGGTTGGAATCCACACAACATCTAAAGATATACGGAAAACACCTACAAGAACAAGAAAGGACTGAAAAGCCACGGTTACCTAGCAAGACACCTAGCTCTTGGTTGCACTTTCTTGAAGTTGAAGAAGCTTTTCATCTAAAATCAATGCTTTTATCCACTATCAGGGGGTAGGGGGGATGCTTCTCCTGTGCTACAGGGGAAACATCTGAAAAATTGTCTTTATTCATTTTCACATAACTGGTGCTGCAACTATAAGAGCACTTAGCCAGCTGAGCAAGCACAAAATGCGATGGGAACTCTGAAGCTTGAAAGAAGAACCATCTGGGATGAGCGTGTGTACACTTAAAGTACATATGTTTGTATGTATACATGCGCTTAGGGAATAGGGTATGTTACATCATCAGCCTTTGCAATCAGTAATCACTGGACTGGCCATGCCTGATTAAGGAAGGGTCAGTAGAAAAAGCCTGGCATTCATCCATTGCCTGGTCAAGAAAGGCCCCAATGCAATCTATGTTGTCAATACCCAAATGTAGTTGCCATTTAAACAGCAAACTCCAAGGAAACAGAACATGCACTATGTGTTACAGAAGCCCACATTTATTAACCCCAGACATCGCCTAAAAGCCAATGATGCACAAGCTTGCTGACACTAAGCAGGTCTGGGTCTGGTCAGTGCCTGGTTAGAAAACCTCCTGAGAACCTCATGTGCACCATCTTGAGTTTCATCACAGAAGGCAGGCAAAATATTTACACGAGGCAGACTCTAAAAGCTTTTCAGAAACTTCAGGCAACACAGAATGCAGCTGCAAGATGACTAAATGAGACCAGCTGAAGGGAACTTATTTTGAAACAGTTACAAAATGATTGCCTTTCCACTTCCAGGCACAATTCAAAGCCTATAAAGCCTTAACCGATTACCTATGTTTTTCGTCCAGGAGAGCCTGCCCCAAACCTGTTATTCATTTGAGACTTCCGCTCCCTGCCATCTGAGATCAAGTAGATAATGGCTGGAGATATTGCCTTCTCAGTCATCACACCTTGAATGCAGAATGTCCTCCCCAGACAAGCTCATTTAGCACTCAACATGGATGCTGTTTTGGTCTCAAGCAAGTTATTTTATTTATTCGGGTATTCCCCGTATTTCATAGCTTGTAGTATATTTTGGGATGCCACTTCTGTGATTTGCATTGGTTGTTTTACTATTATTTGTTAAGAATATTTACAGACTGGTTTTAACAAAAAAAGTTCAGAAAATGGTTTACGGAGAAATCAAATAAACGGCTCCCTTTCCCAAAAATGCTCACAATCTAAAAAACACCAGCAAAAGTCACTAGAAAAGTCACTGGGCTGAGTTAAAGTGGAAGAGTTACGCCTTCCCCCCCCCACCCACCCACCCACAAAATTTGACACAATCACCACTTGAAAAAGTGCTTCTTGGCCAAGTTAGCAAGAGTTTTCTTTGACTTAATGGCATATAATTGCCTTTAAAATTGCACAAGACTCCCAGAAAGGCTGAAGAATGGCTTATAAATCTATTAAATTAAAAGTACACCCCTCTGCACCATGCTTCCAACATTCAAAGCTGGAATATCAACTTGTTACTAGAAGCCGAGAGGTGTGGCCCTTTTCTTAGCACAAAGTGATCAACACAATGGTTCCTTCATCCTTGCTGCACTTCTGACTCAGTTCCCAGCACCAGCAACTGACCATGGAGATTCTGACCTGGAGGAACATACCCTAGATTGGGATTCTGGTACCATCTTTCCTTGGCTTTGATGTAGCTTTGACAGGATTAATATTTCAAAAAAGAATGCATTCAAACTTGGGAGGGAGGGGAGAGGCTTACAACAGAAACCTGTGCATGTTTACTCAGAAAAAGTTCCATCTGTATTCACTGAACCTCAGACCCAATTAAATGTGTAGCTACCATCAGCCACTACATTCCCCGAGTGGACAAAAAAGTCTAGACTAGTAACCTAAAATCTCTTGATAGCATATATCTTTGGAAATTTCCTTTGCATCAGAAGTGCTGCTTTACTGTTCCTTTTCTCCTCTTCCCTACCCCAAATCTAATGATATAGAAGGGGGGGGGGAATACAGTATTTTATGACGCTTCCAACCTTCCCAAAAGGGAGGAGGTAAAAAAACTCCAAGCGACGATATATTCAGGCAATAAGAAATTATGTTACACATTAGCATCACTCAGCAACTTTACCTTTTAAATCTGTACAACTGTAAATTAATACCTTCTATTCCCTAAGGCAACAGAGTCAATCTGAATTTCCAACAAAAATGTTACTATCTGTAATCCATTGTAATCCGCTATATACTAATGAACTGGCTTTTTTAATCAGAGAGAGAGAAAAGAAAACGAGACTGCAGAAGGACTACAATTGCTGCATTCAGTAGGTTTTTCTAATAAAGCAGTAACACCCTGACACTCCCGAGCTACACACAATGTAATTCTAGATCTCCAGGATAGAACCACAAAAGGAGGAGACGTGGTTGACTAACTGCAGGTACACAAAGTTTGAGGGGCTAGATGGAGTATAGCTGCCAACCCTGTAATCTTGCATCTGCTGCCTCTCTCACCCCCCCCCCCCAACCATCTTGCAACAAGTAGCATGTAGGTTAGAGATATGTAAATAATGATGGACCAAAGGTCCATCAAGTCCAGCATCTGATTTCCTGAAGTTTCCAATCCAACGATTCTGGAGAGCCCAAAAGCACAGCGTGACAGTAACAGCTCTGTCCGTGTCCCCATCCACTGGTAGCATGCTTCCTCTGAACCTGAAGTCTTCATACAGATAGATCTATTCTCCATGAATGTGTCTAATCCCCTACTAAAAGGGGTGATCCCAGGTTATTGAATTCTATGAGTTATGTACAAGTATGGCACGTGCTTGCTTTTGCCTAGAGTAGCCCAAATCTCTGTCCAGCAGACCACACCATAGCGTGGAAATGTTAGGAAAAAGCAGCCCAAATCTCCATCCAATCAATTTCACTGGATGACCTCTAGCTTATTATGAGATGGTGGAAAACCTCTTTATCCAGATCACGCTGCCATATTTCAGTCATTTATCGTACCCAAGAGTGATCTTATCAAGTTAGAAACTAAGAATACTAGGGCGTTTCGTCACCTCCAAAAAAGCTTAGTACAGCATTCCCGAGTCACTACCCTGTAGCGAGCCGGCCGGCTAGGACCCACGGTCTGAGCTGCCAAAGGCTGGAGCAAAAGCCTTGACCAACAAATAAAGCCAGAGCAAGTACAGTCCTGATCTGGGTTCCGGCAGTACGCAACTTAGAAGAGTTCACAATATTTCTAGATCAGCACACACGTGCCATAGGAAGATGAACTGTCTAGCAAACTTACATTTGAATTTAACAGCAGGTGGGTCAGACCAATAACCTTTTCTAGAAGTCCTATTCCATCTGCAAAAGCAGCTATAGCCAGGTTTTATGAACCCAGCTATATATCCAGCTGCTTATATATCCAACTATATAAGCAGCTTGAAGGTAAGAACATCTATGCCTTGCTGCTCGCCCCCAGAATTCTACCATTATTTAACAGACATGAGAGCACACAGCTGTGGCTGAAGCACTGTACAAGCATCACTTCAGATGGGTTATGTGCATGACTTGCCCAGGAAACACACACATTTCGAAAACTGCTCCAAACCTGTCTGCAAAATGAACATCTTTGTCTCTGTAGAGACAGAGACATAAGAGAGACTCTTCCTACACATTTAAACAGACACACAGCTACGCCAGGCTCAAAAATAGCCACTTGCCTACTCACCTGCGTCAAGTAAGAACTGCCTCCACACAACCAGGCGTAGAATTTTTGGAAGGTCAGAAGCTGTATTTTTTTCCCACCTTTCAGACTCTGGGTGTACATGTGGTAAGATGGCAACTTCTAATTTCAGGACTTATTTTCAAGGCTGGTCTAAATTTTTTTGGCTTAGAGACCAGTGAAAACTGGCAGCCATAGGTCTCTTTATATTTCCAAGTACTGCCACCTCTAGGATGAATGCAAATTATGAGATTCAGGGCCAGCTTTAAGCCACTTGGACCAATTGCACCAGGATAATCTGCTCTAGCAATTTTATATTAAAATGTGCTTAGAACCATTTGGTCCATTAACTCGCATGTACTTTTTAAGTGTACATTTTGCATGCTTTCCATTCTGTCATAGAGATATAAAGGATATAATAAATTTTGATTTTATCTCTAAGATTCTACGGGCCTTGGCTTTGAATCTGAGGCCCCACAAGAAATGTTTCCAGTGGGGTCCCATATACCCCTAAGCCTAGCCCTGATGGGATCCTTCAATTAACACATATCTAAAAGATAGTCAGAGCCCACCACAACCTTACCTTACCAATTATAAAAGGATGAGATTTTTTTTGGCCACTATTAATTGTTGCTATTTGGTAACAATTTGAAGAATAACTATTTGACAAACAACTGTTAACTATTTGAAGAAAAAACGTTAACTGCTTTCTTCAAAGCTCTTTTAAGAGGTGTAATAATAGGAAGGCCAAACTCAAACCTATTATTACCCTAATATTTTTCTGATGATGAAAAGTCCATGTGTGCAGGACTCGTCACTTCCTCAGCCATCACTTGGGATTTGATTTTTTGATTTTAAAATGTGTATCCCATTCTCTCTTTTGGTATAACAAAGCAGCGGAATACAAAATTCATTAAACAACCACCATCATCTATTGAGTCAATTAGCAGAAAGACAGCTAGCAGCAAATTACAAAGAGACTGAGCCTCAAGCAAGCCAAACAGAAATCGGTTGGGTTGCAGACCCACTGGGGCAGCAAGAAAGGCAGACACACACGCACTCCGCCAATTCTGAAGGTCATTCATTAAACACTAAGGAGTTGAAGAAAAAGAGCCTTTCGAAGGACAGCGTTCCATCATGATCAGCGGTGTCAGACGTGAGGTCCAGGGGTTGGATGTGGCCCCTGGAAGCTCTTTATCCAGCCCATGTGATAATTGGGCTGACCCAGCACTGCCACTTTCAGCAGCACCACTTCTGCCGAGGCTCTGGGAGGAAGAGACGGAAGGTGGCTTCCGAAGACAAGGAATGCTATGGGGCAAGAGAGAGAGATGCTGCTGAGGGATTTGGAGAGCCAATTATGTGGGATGTCCTTTCAACAGTGCCACCTCTGCAGAGGAGTCACTTTGCAGATCACCTCTCTGCTTAAGCACCATCTGCTTAATGACATCCCTTCCTCCTTAATGATGTCACTTCTGTACTTCAGCAGGTGCCATGAATACTATTTATTTATGTATTTATTGAATTTATATCCCGCCTTTCTGTCCCGGTAAAGGGCACTCAAGGCGGCTTACAAAAGAAATCATATAAAAGCATAAAAAAATGTAAATATGTATAAAAATAAAACATTGAAAAACAATAAAACACAATAAAATTTGGAACCCAACATTAAAATAAATTTTAAAAAAAGTCATGCCCCTTGTGTCAGCATTAAAAGGTTTCTTTAAATAAGAAGGTCTTAAGCCCCCGCAGAAAGGATTCTAAAGAGGGAGCTGTTCTCAGTTTCAGGGGGAGTTCCACAGACGGGGAGCCACCACAGAGAAGGCCCTCTTTCTTGCTGCCATCCCCCTCACCTCCACTGATGGTGGCACAGTCAGAAGGGCCCCCTCTGATGACCTGAGAGGATGGGTCGGATTGTATGGAAGGAGGCGGTCCCTCAAATACTCTGGACCCGAGCCGTATAGGGTTTTTAAAGTGAAAACTAGCACTTTGAATTCAGCCCGGAAACGAACTGGCAGCCAGTGTAGCCGCCGAAGCAGCAGCCCAACTGAGTCGAAACGACAAGCCCCAGTAACCACACAGGCAGCCGTGTTCTGCACTATGACTGTCTTCATAGGCAGACCCATGTAGAGCGCGTTGCAGTAGTCTAAACTGGATGTCACTAGGGCATGGGTCACCGTGGCCAGGTCTTTGGCCCACTATATAAAACTTTGACACCCATGATCTAGATGACCGATCACACCCTGCACTTGGTGGACATCCCCATACTTCCACTGACAGAGATAGACTGAACAGGATGTTGGTGCACAGAGTGGAGAGGGAATGGGGGAGTCTACATGAGAGAACACCTGCCCGTCCGCCCTTTCCTTTTCTCCTTCCTTCCTTCCGTGTTTATTCTGCAAAGAACACTGCAAAGTGTTCAAGTAAAACCAGCTTTATACTATATCAGAGAAATATTCTGAACCCTGCATACTCAACTTCGTTTTTCTATTTTTTTTTAATTTAATATTTTTTTGAACACATTATTTTGTATTCATACAATTCTGAGGAGGAAATGTATGTATTATGTACACCTAAACATCTCTTAACCACCTTCTTACACCTAAATTGGTGTTCCACAGAGCTCATTCCAGAGACTGATCCATCTTCAGATACAGGAATGACAGATCTCAGTAGTGCGGAACCTGCTGCTTTGGCCAGGCTTCAAATTGAGAGGTCTTTGCTGCATGGCCTTATCTGCATTTGACAAGCAACCTGGGCTGTCTCTAGTATGAAAGGATATCGCATGACCAGGACTGAACTCCATCTCTCGCACAAGTGCCAACATAAACGCTTGTGATGTATGAAAGAGAGGTTGCAAGTCTCAGTCTGGATGTCAGAGAAGTCATAAAAAAAAAAACTCAGGACTCAAGCTGTACACCCATCTGTCACAGTGACGGGGAGAAAGGAAACATCTCCAGCTGGAGGATGCATGCACATGCACGGATTTGGTGCATGTGAACACCATCGGTACCACCTTCCGAAAATTAAAACACATGCCGTTTTTGCACTGGTTTTAGTTGTAACACTTTTCCTTAGGAAAGTTGAATTGCGCTATTTAAAGAGAATTCTAGTGCATACTAGAGTATTTTAAAATTATATAAAATTCCAGACATTCTGGCTGACAGCTTTTCTGTACATAGCTATTTAAAAACTCTATTTTGAGGCCTGGCAATGTAACTGTTCTTAACTCCTCTCACAACAACAGCCGCAGACCATGGATTTTCAGATCTATTTCTTTCAATTTTCCACTCTGAAGCTGACTGGGGAGGAAAGGCTGAGCCCATGAGACCCCCAAAGAAATCAGATGATTTAAGTTGATGTTCGGCCGCAAAGCCTAGGAGAGCACTCCTTTACACCCTCTTGTATATGAATGAAGACACTGTGGCAGAGATGAAGGCACCTGTCCTGCATGCCCCAGGGGTCTTTGTAAGAGACAGGATTCTCTGTACATAAGAACATAACAACAACCCTGCTGGATCAGGCCAAGGGCCCATCTCGTCCAGCTTCCTGTATCTCACAGTGGCCCACCAAATGCTTCAGGGAGCACACAAGACAACAGACACAACCTGCGTCCTGGTGCCCTCCCCTGCATCTGGCAATCAGAGGCAGCCTGCCTCTAAAACCAAGAGCTTCCACATACCTACTATGACTTGTAGCCCATAATGAACTTCTCCTCCAGACATTTGTCCAATCCCCTCTTAAAGGCATCCAGGCAAGATGCCATAACTACTTCTTGTGGCAAAGAGTTCCACAAACTAATTACACACTGGGTAAAGAAATATTTTCTTCTGTGTGTTCTAACTCTCCCAACTTCCGTGGATGTCCCCTAGTTCTGGTGTTTTGTGAGAGGGAAAAGAGCGTCTCCCTATCTACTCTGTCCACCCCCTGCATGATTTTGTATGTCTTAATCATGTCCCCCCTCAGGCGCCTCTTTTCTATACTGCACAGGCCCAAACGCTGTAGCCTTTCCTCATAGGGAAGGTGCCCCAGCCCAGTAATCATTTTGGTTGTTCTCTTCTGCACCTTTTCTATCTCCAATAATCCTTTTTGAGATGGGGAGACCAGAACTGGACACAATACTCCAGGTGTACACTGCACGCATCCACAAAGAATAGATAATTTGCCAGTCCAGCATAGAATCCAGTCTCCAATATTCCACCAGACTTGGGTACAACTAAAACAGCATGCCCGGTGCAGCTATGAAGTGGATTGATTCTCATGCTTGGGTCACACACAGCACAATCCTAAGCATCAGAAAAAAGCCTCAATGAGTCCAATGGGACATACTCTCAGGTAAGTGTGCATAGGATCGCAGACTTAGTTCACCAGCAGCAGAGAGCAGGTTAAAGCTCTACCCCAGTAGTCCTCTGAATTACGTTATTTTGACATTTTTTAATTTCACACTTCCTACCTTTCATTTGCGTAACCCCACACACTAGAGTGTGTGTGACTGGCCCATCATCGCGCAACGGCTGAGTGGGGATGTGAAGTTGGTTTTTCCAGGTCCAATACTTAAAACACTACACCCCATTCATGTCTCTAAAGAGGTAGATGCATACCTTTACACCAGGGGTGTCCAAACATTTTGGCAGGAGGGCCACAACATCTCTCTGATACTGTGTCAAGGACCAGGAAAAAAAGAATTAATTTACAATTTAAAATCTGAATAAATTTACATAAATGAATATATTAGAGATGGAACTTACATGAATGAATAAAAGCCTTGCACAAAGCAAGGCTAGCCTTTCCTTTGCTGCTAATGCTGCATCACAGACGTGAAACAGCAAGTAGTGGAGGGAGCCCTTGTCCCACAGCTCAGGTGAGAAGTCGAACAGTCGTTCACTTGATGACAGCAGTTGCGTCGGGCCAGCATGGGCTCCAACAAGTCTCTGGAGGGCCAGAGGCTCACTGGAGACTGGGGGCTTCCCGAGGGCCTGATTGAGAGCCCCCGAGGGCCGGGGTTTGGGCACCCCTGCTTTACACAATGGGTCTCAAAAATGTACGCACATTTTAATGAGCTTTAATTCAAACACACTTCATTGTAGAAAACCTGAGACACTCAAAACATCCACACAAAGTTTAACAGAGATACCACAAGAGAGTGTAGAAGTCCCTGGGTGCATCATGATCTTGAAATACGCAATTCTACCTTCACACTCCACTGCCCATTATGATAACATGCAATTTGCTATCAATCATGATCAGATTAGAGTGGGAATCCTTCTGCAGGCCATTAAGAGGCCCATGGAGACCGGGCACAACCCAGGAGAGGCCTCCTAATGACAGCATCACCAACACAAGGTAAGTTTTTATGCATTTTAAGCAACTGGACAGAAAGTTAGTGTACAGTAAGCCAATGACAGACAGTCGGATATGTGGTCCAACATGGGTTGGAAAGCTGCTAAGGACGCACACCAGTATTTAAAACTTGAGGTATATGCAGCAAAGCTAGATAGGATTTTATACTTCCTTGATCCATCAGGATTCTTACAGGTGCCACATTTGTCTGCTAGTACTGTGACAATATCTGTATTACATTAAACCGTTTCACTAGGATTTCATTTTAGAGGACAGTCACTTGCAGACATCTCTGCATCCTGCCAAATTTCATTCTACCTCGCAGTTAACTGCAGGTGGCATGTGTGCCAGTTAGGACTTAAGAAAGATTTAAAAATACATCTGACAGAGCTGGAACACTCCCAAGCTGTCTGGTCTCCCAGCTCTGAGCATCACATTTTGGCACCTCAAAACTTCAAATACTTTTCCTGGGCATTTAGATGATTGTATTATATATATATATATATATATATATATATATATATATATACGCATTATATTTGATATGATATGATAGACAAATGACGAATGAAAAAATGATATTAAATTTAGAAGAGGAAATTGATTAGGAGATATGTAATGATTATTAATTTCAGTGATATATAATATTGATATATGATTTCCTGAACCCTTTTTTTGTGTATGTAGTGAAGTGTGTTGTGTGTTTTGTTTTTTTTAGTGTTATGTGTGTTTATATTTGTTTTTGGAAATTAATAAAAAAGTTTTTAAAAAACTTAAAATACTTTTCCCTGAGTCACTGTGCAGAGCACATACCTAAACAGTTAAGTGCTGGCCTCTACCTTACTCCTTTTCCATCTCTTCTACTTTTCCACCTATTGTGGTGAAGAAAGCACCACCAGAAACCACTACCTGCCTCTCCTACAAGACCTCTAGCCACCTATCTCTTACCCCACTGTACATGTCAACCGGTGTCACATCAGATACCATCCAACACTTAACCAAGAAGGAAAAAAAATGGGTATATACAGTATTTGGAAAAGGAGACCACAGCAATCAGAATGATCCTTCTTTGAAATCTGGCACAGCGAGCTAAACCCCTTCGGAACATACACTTCAAGAAGAATATTTGGCACCTAGCTGGCAGAAATAAACATATTTTACACACTTTCTCTCCCCACACATGCAGTCACACACTCTCCTAAATTATGATTCAATACCAGCAACAGTCTCAGTTCTACTGCCCAGTAAAAGACAGTATTGTCGCGTACAAAAGAGGCCACCAATGACCACCGCACATCACTGTATTTCAAACAAACTGAACATTGGAATTGTGAGGGAACTGGTGGACCAGTGGTTCTCAAACTTTTAGCACCGGGACTCACTTTTAGCACCAGGACCCACTTTTTAGAACCTGTCAGGACCCACCGGAAGTGATGTCATGACCAGAAGTGACATCACCAAGCAGGAAAATTTTTAACAATCCTAAGTTGCAATCCTACCCACACTTACCCAGGAGCAAGTGTCATTGACTACCATTGTTAAAAGCAGACATAGTAGCCTGTTAAAAGTACCGATGCGCAACATTTCCTCAAATGCATTCACATACCATGATAGCACACATCACATCATCATTCGCATCCTTCAGTCTCAGGAGACTATGGTATCGCGCTCTGAAAAGTGGTTCTGGAACAGCGTCTAGTGTGGCTGAAGAGGCCAATTCGGGAGTGACAATCCCTTCCATACTGGGAGCAAATGTAGTCTGTCCCTGGTGTGACTCCCTGGCTGCGGACCTTCCTTCTTTGCCTCAGTCTGTTGGGCAAGCGCCTCTTCAAACTGGGAGAGGCCATGCTGCACAGCCTGCCTCCAAGTGGGACGCCCAGAGGCCAAGGTTTCCCATCTGCTGAGGTCCGTTCCTAAGGCCTTCAGATCCTTCAAGAGATAGGTTTCATCCGTAGGTGTGTTGATTATGCTTTAAAAGATTAAAACACTCACTAAAGGGAAACAGTCCCTATTTCTTAGGAGTGTGACTATCTATATAAACATACGTACAGGCTGTTCAACAAAGCTAATATTTAAGCTGCATGAAAGTGAGGATGCGCTGAGGTCTGGTAATTACATAGGGAATATGACAAAAGGGCTGCAACCATAACAAAGTTAATCCCCCCCATGTGTGTTTCAATACCCTTGCACTCAATGTACTTGAATGGGGGAAGGATGGGGACAGTAACCCCATCAGATCCCAAAGTCTGTATGGCACGTCTGGCAATATAATTATACTCCTGCCACTCAAATTCTGCAGGATGTTTCCTGCAAATATTGGCCCACATACAGTAAATATTCATCACCAAAGGCTCACACCTACAAAGAGAATTGGCAGTTTGTCGTTTGGGTGACAGCTGTTCCATCCTATACGTTGTCGCCATGGCAACGTGACAGCCTGATTCCCCCCTCCTCATTCTCACCTTGCTTGCTTTCTGTTCTGGTTTCCATAGTGCAGTTCATGCGATACAGGATTACACAACCTTATTTTGCCATGATGGATGTTCCCGCTGCTAATTGGGAGGAAGGTGTACCAGATGCTACCAGGAGGGACCATCTATTTTTCTAAACTCATTTAACCTCTTATTAATACAACAGCTAACCTTGGATTCTTCGTGTTCCAAAATATCCCAGGAAAGCAAAATCTTTTTTGAAAAAGTAACCACCAATCCTGAGGGAGGAGCTTTGGTGCACACAGACTCACAAAAAGCACCATGGGAGGGGGAAAAAAAAGTTTGCTGGTACAATGTGTGTTGAACAGCCCACACGCTTTCAAAAACATCTTTTGCATCTGCACTTAATCACTTTAAAGACCAAAAAAGCACACTCATTGTTACAACACTGCATGCCAATTTTACACCGATCTCCATCTTCGGTTCCATGCACTAAAAAAAAAAAAATCACATGGAAATATTCAAAGGACAGCAAGAAGAAAGGAAAGAAGCTGAGCTGCACACATTAGGAACATACTGGCCATGGCTCAGGGACACAGAAAGACATGTAATAGCCTTGCCCTCACCTTATGCTGAATGGTCACATAAAGGAAGAATGGGATTCTACCCACTGCCCCTTCACCCCATTCCTTCTTCCCTTAGGCCACTGGTTCCCAAACTGTAAGCCATAGCTCCTTGGGGACCCATGGACACCAGCCAAGGGAGCCGCAGAAACCTCATAAAAAAACCTGCTGCCCTTATCTGATGTATATGATTGTAGCCCTAATGGGGAGCTGCTGCCAATGGCCCAGTAGGTCAATGGAGCCACCAGTCAAAAAAGTTTGGGAACTACTGCCTTAGTCTGAAAGCATGAATGAACTCTACACCCACAAAGCTGTAAACATCTGTACACCAGAATTCCAGATTAGAGATCAGATGAATATAATTCATCATGGCGGGGGGGGGGAGATATTTTCAGTCCATACCTCTGGCAGCTGTCTCCCTCAAACACAAGTCGATATGTCACCTTCTTCAGGTCCCTGTAGTGGAGTGCTTGTCTGCATCCAGAAGCCATAAGGAGGTATATACCATTTCCATGCATACACCAAGTCTGGAATTCATGTGCTGTTCAGCAACAACCTCATCAGACCCCTAAACCAGTAGTTCCCAAACTTTTTCTGGGGACTGGGGGCTCCCTTGACCTACTGGTCCACTGGCCAAGGCTCCCCATTAGGGCTACAATCTTATACACTGTATAGGGCAATGGGTTTTTCATGAGGATTCAGCAACTCCCTTGGCTGGTTTCTGCAGCTCCCCAGGGAGCCACGACTCACTGTTTGGGAACCACTGCCCTAAACCCATTTGTAAATGTGCTCAGGTTTTAAAAAACATTTGGCAGAGGAATGAACAAACTAAAAACCTCTTTAACACACACAAAACAATGTGAGCTGCACACTGCCACAATAGGGCCACCTCCCCCCCAAAAAACACTTGTGTATACTGCACTAGTGTTTCTCAAACTGTGGACCGCAACCCACTTGGCAGGTCACAGTCCGAGGTCAGGTGGGTCATGAGTTGGGCCAAATTGGAGCCAAATGGATGCAACTTCTGGTTTTGACCCACCTCCAAACAATGCTGTCGCACTGTACCAGTGCACCTTGGAATGCATTCAGAAATAACTTCATGTACTTGACATAGGGCCCAATTCTATCAATGGGATATGCTGGAGGTCCACAAGACCTGTCAGCGTATCCTCCAACAGTCTATGGAGAGCAGCTGCTAAATGCAATGACTTCCTTTCGACGAAAGTCCATTCATTATTACTGATGGCACATATTCCAGAAATAAACATTCAGAGAGAGAAAGATCCGGCACGGGAGAATTTCCTAAACATTCTTCTTCTTTTTTTTTTAAATCCAGAAGACCACTGCAATTTACCTCTTTGTTTTAAAATGTCTCCCCACTGCATAGAATGGCCGTTTCACAGAATTAGAATTAAACATATTTTGTGCTTTCGATGCCTTGTCCTACTTTCAACTGGAAGTCCTTGTGTACGGATTCCCTTCTTTGTGGGAGACTTATCAGAGACTAGCTGAGCGAGCCGTTTGCTATTTTCTCTTGCGATGAAATTAAAATATGGTACATATCCAAGCACAGATGTCAAGTGCTATGTGAAATAAAAAACAAAACAAAAAACCACACTTGTCAATAATGTCTCATACACATCACCAATGCTTTGACTAATACATCGCAATCACTGAATAACATTATTTTAATCCACTCACAGCACAAATCCTATTCATATCTACTCAGACGAAAGTCCCATTGTGTTCAGTGAGGCTTACGTCCAGGAAAGTGTGTACAGGACTGCTGCCTCAGGGCCCAATCCCATCCAATTTTCCAGTGCTGGTGCAGTTGTGCCAAAAGGGGCAGTTACGGGGGCCTTCTTAAGGCCCATGTTCTCTTACCAGACGGCTGTATTGTGGCTACACTGGAGCTGAAAGTTGGATAGGATTGGGCCCTCAGTTGTCTAGAATTATCCATATTGAACCTGCTCACTAATTTCATTTAACAATGCATCTTAAGGCATAGTTAGGTATCTATTATTACTTGATCTGGGTCTTCTTATCCATTATTGCCGCATCCTATTTGCATGATACAAAAAAAGAACATGAGGAAGTACTAAAAGGTATCTTTGAAGTGAAACCTCCAAGCTCTTCTACAGGAAACTTTGGTAGGTCTTTAGTAGAAGCTTGATCATATCTGTGAATCTTCCCTGGGTTTTCCTAATATCATCTATCAAGTATGTCTCAGTGCCAGCAAACGCCTAACACATCCCAGTGAGTTTTGCAACGGGTACTTGGGTGATAATTCACTGGAAAACTTACAGCAGGTCTACGTTGCTGAAATCAGCAGGGGCGCTGAATTCCAAGAATCAGGTTTCCATACACCAGGCCAAAGAAAGTAACATCTGTGTACAGCATCGGCTTAGGAACGGAAAACCGTGAAGATGACTCTTACCAGAGGAGAAGACTCTCCAGGGTAAAAAAAAAATGTAATGTGTAAACAAGGTATCTTTCATTTTGAAAGGAATTTGCCTAACTTGGCAGCTGCTAACTTCAAATTCTAATCATTTCAGTACTTGCACTACATTTCTAGAATCTTTTCTGCTGTTCTTTTTGGGGTGGGGAATATGACACAGGTGTCCTTGAGTTTGATCTATATATAAGTATAACCCCATCCTTCATTCTCAGCATGACCTCAGCACGGAAGAACAGGACAGAACAGCTGTTTTAAAACATGCAGATGCAAGGAGACTATGGGGCTAGCCCTGGCCCCATTCACAGGTGACTCTAGCAACATGGGAGCTGGTGTGATCCTAATCTCTTCACTGTGCATGGGAACAGCATTACCATGTGCACTGGGTCAAACACAATTGCCTTTCCTGGAGATCACTGCTGAGCGGGCAGGGCAAGCAGTGATCTCATGGGCAGGACCACTGGGAACCCTGCCACCTGATTCCAAGGCTAATTCACAAAGTGCAGCAGTTCATGATGACATGGAATGACTCCCAGGGCCAAACTAGAAGCAACATTAAATGTGTTGTCTAGTTTGGAGCTTACATCCAAACACTACCCCAACGCATGCCTGATCCGGATCACAACTACAGCAAGGGGTAAAGGGTATTTTAACACTAATTCTGCACCTTTATCCCCTTTGAATTCTACACCTCTAGCCCCCTACCCAAAAATTTTGATGAGCCTCCAAAGGTGTCGCTGCAACAAACAACATCCTTCTGGGGACTGTAAAAGTTCAGTGGGACAAGGGAAAGTAGCATGGAAGTAAAGGGGCAAATGGGGAACTGGTGTAGCACAACAGCAGAGAGTGAGCCCTTATCAGGACTTCCCTGGTTCTAATTTCATCTCTTCCATGAACTCACTAGGTGGCCTAGATAAAGCTCTCCTTCTCAGACGGAGCTCCCCAGCTGCAATATAGGGATAGAATTTACTTACAGCAATAGTTCCCAAACTGTGAGTTGTGGTTCCCTGGGGAGCCGTGAAAAGCAGCTGGAGAGCCACAGAATCCTTGCAAAAAAAAACCACCACCCTATAGAATGTTTAGGATTGAAGCCCTAATGGGCAGCCATGGCCAATGTCCCAGTAGGTCGAGTGAACCACGGGTAAAAAAATATTTGGGAACTACTGACTTACAGGGTTGTTGTAAGGCCTACATCAAAGCAACACCAGGGAAGTGCTTTGCACACTCCAGAAGTTACGTGCACCTTTAGGCTCACAAATGACTGAAAAGTAATCTGAAAAGTCAAAGGAAGTCCAAAACTAGGCAATGCATTTAACATCACATCTAGTTTGGCCCACAGATCTTCAGGGACTGCATGGTTGCACATGGGACAAGTACTGGGGGCAGTTGTCAGATGAGCATCCCAGAGAACATATTCTCCTATCCGAAAGCGCACGTTCGCCAAGCATTTTTAACAGCCAGCTATACTTTTAAGGGATACTAGGTTGACATTTATTAGGAGCAAGGTTATCTTGGTATCAGCCCAACAAGAATGCTCCCCTATGATAACTGTGTTCAGCACCATCACTGGCTGTCATCCGGAAAATAAGCTGAGAACCATCTACTGTGGACTGCTCTTGCCTAACTCCAAAAATGTTTTGTTTTATTGGTTTCAACCGTATAAATGGAAAGGGGAAGGGTTAGACAACTTTGTAAATTAAATTAAAAAAAAAAAAAACAGTTCTCAAATGTTACAAAACAAACCAAAGAAAAATCCGTTTCCCAGAGCTTTCCTTCCCCAAAAGGGATTTGCACACACAGTCCCCATCACAAAAGAAAAGCACTAAAGCTGCCTACAAACCTTACCATCAGGGGACACAGTCGCTTACCACCGCAAAAGGAACACACACATGTTTCTAAGCGCTCTTTGCACTGTGGGAACAAATCACTATCCAGGAGGGTCCTTTTTCTCCTCCAGGCCCATGGCCCTCCCTCCATGCCATCTCTCCGTTTCCTTATTTCCTTCCCCACAAGCTTCAAAAACAAGCTTGCAAGATCACAAAGCATGCAAGTGCGGAGGCCGACTTTGAATTCTTTCTGCCTGCTCTTTTTGTGGGGGTGTATGCTCACACCCATGGCACACATTCGAAATCAGAAAAACCAAACACTGCAGAACCCTCCTAGCAATGAATGCAACTTGGCATATTAGAGGTTGCTGCAGAATGGTCTCTCCAGTCACAAAATGGTCTGCATGCATAAAGAATTTCAAATTGAAGCCTACCTATACTTACCAGTAGAAAAGCAATATAGTACATTTCACACATATTAGCTGGACCAGTATTTCTCAGACTGTGGGCTGGGACCCACTAGGTGGGTTGCGAGCAAATCTCAGGTATGTCCCCATTCATTTCAATATTTTATTTGCAATATATTAGACTTGCTACCATGGCATATGACTGCATTTGGGGAAATGTTACAGACCTGTACTTTTTACAAGCTACTATGTATTTGAACAATGATAGTAGATGGGACTTACTCCTGGGTAAGTGTGGCTAGGATTGTAGCCTAGGATTGTTAACAAATTTTCCTGCTTGATGATGTCACTTCTGGTTATGACGTCACTTCTGGTGGGTCCTGACAGATTCTCATTCTAAAAAGTGGGTCCCGGTGCTAAATGTGCAAGAACCACTGCGTTGGACTATTTGAAGAAGAAACGGGTGCATGCAAGAGATCAATATAAGACTGATTGAAAACTTCAATCAAATTGCCCAAGCCAAACTCAAACCTTCTACTTAGGCAAAGGCAAATTCTTCGACAGAAGCAGCAGACACAGAAAGGAGACAATCTACACCAGGATTTTGCTGCTTAAATGCAAGAACGAGCAACCCATTTAGATTGAAAATCCACTGGCACAACCTTGCCGTCATGTCAATATTCCATGTCCTGGCTGGGCTGGTTTTTTAAAACAGGGGCCGTATTCTTAGTTGGGCAAGGATAAAAAGGCCAGTTGTGCGAGTTCCAGACACAGACTGATCTCTTGCACCAGCTAAAACGTTGGCAAAGGTTACTTAAATTGCTGTTCACTCTGAGGGACCATCTGTTGGTTTAAAGGGTGTCTATCCATATTACACACCTCACTCCACCTGCGAGCAAAGGCAGAGAGAGTGACATGAGCAGCTAGAGTGCGTATGTTGAAAAAACAGTCCCCGTATCTCATTTTTCCACATCACCAGCGGGGCAAGAAAGACATAGAGACAACATGGGGAAAGGGTGATGGTGATGGGGCCAGAGTTGAAGCCCAGCCTGGAAGCATGCCATGTTTGGGCACTGGTGGCGGATTCTGGCTTTCTCTCCAGGACGTGGTCAGCATCTGATCCCAACAACTGGGGTGCTCTTCTTCCAAGGTGATGGGGTGATGACAATGACCACATCATATCTGTTTCAGAGTCTATGCACAGGCAGCTCCCAACACCTTTAAAAGAGCATGTTTGGGACATGATGAACGTATTTGGAAGTCTCCGAGAGCTAGACTGCAGGCTGCCACTTCTCCATCCATTTTCAACTGCATTTAGTAGGTTGCGAAATGCTATGGACATAATAGGCTGCGAAAACATCACAGTGACACATCTGTGGGTTTGCTTTAGAAATAAAACATACAAGTTGGTTAGACTTCTAGGGGGACACCCAAGTGCTTCTATATGCATAGGTAGGAGCTGGCCTCAGTTTCACCACAGCTCCTGGCACTACATCAGAAACAGTTCTCAAAGGCCCTCAACTTTCAGAAGCACACTAAAAGGGAGATGGTTAAGAGGCTACAGTAGCATGTAAGGGGTCAGAAAAGAGTTGGTGCATCCCAGATCACACCATGAGACTGTTTTTCAGAGTCTTGCCTGGTGGCTTATTGTGCTCAATTCATTAATTTCCTTTTGCAGCATGATCTCTACCACAAATCCATTACCCTAGAGACAACATCCATACTGCATCTGTAACATGGATTTTTCTTTTGCCTTTGGGCAAGCCAGATCAGACAAAAACTTCCCACAGTAGCATTGGTGACCGCAATGGAGAGCATAACTTTTGAAGTTAGCCAAGAGCTGCTTTGCAGAGGCGCAAAGGTCACATATGAATCAGTCCCTGAACTTCATCCCCATGAGATGTGGTTGTATGAGCACCAGACTGTATTTGAACATGTAGAGTTCAAG
Organism: Tiliqua scincoides; assembly: GCF_035046505.1. Lineage (NCBI taxonomy): Eukaryota > Metazoa > Chordata > Lepidosauria > Squamata > Scincidae > Tiliqua > Tiliqua scincoides. The sequence goes on from NC_089823.1 coordinate 229,356,724, forward strand.
AGCCTCATCCGTATCCATCTCTTCAGCCTGAATGACAACTCTGAAGTCCTTTGATCCCTACACTACTGAGATCACAGGACTAAGTTCCAAAGTTTCATGAAAGGGAAGTCAAGGGAAAGGAAAGTTTGCATTTCATAGAAAAGTGAGGAATGCGGGAAGAGATTGCATCATGTCTGAAGACCTCATCACACCACCATGTATAGGAATTCTGAACAAAACACAAAGAGTTTTGGCTAAAATTATCTGGTGCTGCACTAGCTCTTTTTAGACATTCTGCAAAGGGGGGGAGGTTGAAATCACAACTGCATTCCCCACCAAGCATGTTCACTTTGGAGGTCAGTGTAAGTATGCCAGCTTAGGGCTCTCTCCTCAAGACTAGCAACCTGGAGGTGTGCAATCACAAGGAGGAATCATTATGTGGACACAGATGCTTCCCTCATGTTGACTGTGCCTAAACTTTAGGCACAAAAGAGAACACTGTTCTCTCTGCCTATACTTTCAAAGTACAGTAATACTCTTGCTTCTTCTATGGAAAATATACCATTCTGTGGTTTTATTGATACTTGTGCGGGAGGTATGGTAAGCCAATCATCATCAGTATTTGGGTAACTTTGATTACTTTTTTAAAAATCAGATTTTACTTTTAATTGTTGGAAGCAGCCTTGAGACTCTTCTCCCAAGGTTAAAAAAGCAGGGCACACACACACAAAAAAGCCTAGATATTTTTGCAGACAATTTAATCTCCTACATAAGAAACTAGAAAAAACTGCTTTCTATCATCTACGCAGAAACACTGACAGTTAAGATTAATTAATCATATTCTGGCAAGGCTATGTTATGCTTAATAAAGGTCTCTAAAGAAGGTCTACTTTATTTTCTTTTCCATTCCCTTTTCAGTAAAACCAATATAACCTCAAACAAACATACGCATATGTGCCCTTGGCTCTCAATCATGCTTTGTCCGCAGTTCGGGTCCCAAGCCTTAATTAAGAAAACCTTTACTTTCATTATTTGATACCAATTAAATCATTTAAAACATACAGCTCTAGTAATTAAATTAAATTATGCCCCGTTTAAAGGTTTTTTTGTATGATTCAGGGTTAAAGATTGAGACAGTCTGTTTTGGTTTAGTATTTGATTAAAATAACATTTTGACCACACGTCACATGGTAATTCTCAGTGTGCCATCAGTGATATTGGTTGGTCCTCTTCCTGCCCTAAAGCTAACAACATGCATTAACTTTATCATTACATATTCCTTCCAAACTCTCCTGAGCCAATCAACTACCTAAATGCTAGTAAGTGACAAAGTCATAAACCCAATTTCTCCTCTTTCGGAATTGTACGGCGTTTTCCCCCAAAGCTCTTAGGATGGGCAATTTGTAAATAAATCAGATGGAAAGCAAAACATGCACAGATGAGAAGCTGCAGCTCAGAGCTGCTACAGAGGACACTGCTTGGAAGTAAAGTACAATCCTACAAGTTCTCAAAAACATCACTGCCAATCAACTTGCTGCTGGCTACAGAATTTTGTTTCTTGGTTATCTTAACTTTGGGGTTTTTTTAAAAAGCACATTTCCAACCCTTGTCACAAAGGCGTGTTTGGATGCATACAGGAAATTACTCAGAAATACACCTTTAATCCCAAACTGCAACACGTAATTGACTTCACACTTTTCACCCTATAAGTCAGCCATTTTCAACCACTGTGCCGTGGCACACTGGTGTGCTGTGAATGGTCCCCAGGTATGCCACGGGAATTTGGGAGAGGGTCATTTATTAGTAGGGCCATTGGGTGATGTGAGCCTCCCACTGGCAGCACAGTGTGCCTTGTCAATGGTCAAAAAACTGATGATGTGCCTTAACCATTTTATTGCCTTGCCAGTGTGCCATGAGATGAAAAAGATTGAAAATCACTGGTATAATTTCTCATCTCTCTTTAGGGCAGCAGTTCCCAAACTAGTGGGTTACAATGCATCAGCACAGGAAGCACTGGTCAATGCCCCCTTTAAGGGGTAGGGACGGAGGGAAGGCAGATTGTGCTGATGCCAAGACAGAGCTTTTTTCCCCCTTTACTCACTTTAGGTAGTGCCAGCCTTTGGGGCAGAGGTGCAAGGAGCTCCACAGAAGCTTCCGCAGGGCTCCCCAAGCTCCAATCAACTAATAATAAGAGATCAGAAATCACTTCCGGTTACGCAATCGAAAACTCATCTTACACCATAAGGTGAGTAAAGAAAAACCCCGTTCGGAACCAGCAGTGGCACAATCCTGGGGATCGCGTCGCTGTTGCAGCCCCGCCTCCGCAAAGACTTAACGTGATTCCCTTCTCCCACGAATCACTTTGGAAACCATTGCTTTAGGGAGCAAAGATGCAAAGGAGAGTCAGTGCTCCTATATCTTTAACAGCTTTACAGAAGAGGGGACACAAGAAGAAGCAGCTTGTTGTCCAAGCATATCTGGCATACTGCATCTCTAAAACATCCTTCTTGTCAGCTGTCAGAGATTGGGAGTGGGGCAGAAGCAGGTAAACAGTAATGGTCCAACACAGCAGATAAAATTTCGGGGGGGGGGGGAATATCTGGATATGTATATGAACCAAATACATAGACAAACAGGCCAGGCAGGCACTTAGTCGGCAAAGCATGGGAGCCTGTGTAGTTTACTCAAAGAGATGCTCAGATTAAGGAAGTAACTGCTGTATAGTGCCAGCCAGGCCCTGCCGGGTTGTCCAATTCCTCTGGTCTGGGTTGATGAGAATCTCTTTGTTCCTTCTTTGGCCAGGTGGTGCTGAAATGCAGGAAAGGTCCGGTCAATAGCTTGTCCTGCCAAACAACTGCCCTGGTGGCACAATAAGTTGGGTGCACTGAGTTTTCCATCTCTGATTCTCTATAAAAAGAAATCCTGATGAAAAAAACTCACCACAGCCTACAGCAGCCTTCCACCGCTGGGCTGCCCAACATGCGGAGACTGTGAAAATAACAAGTGCAACCCGCTTCCAGTTTTATGATCATTGATTTTACATGCTCCACGTGTTGGGGAGTCCTGCAGAGGCTGGTGTGGGGCTCCCCCCATCCCTGGAAGGCTGCTACAGACTGTGTCGGGTCCAGCCAAGCCCCTGCGCCCCTCCAAAGCAACATGATCCTGGCAATCATGTCGTTGCCTCCCCCTCTTCCTACCCCTTAAGGGGGCAAAGGCCAGATCTCTGGCTGGGGCATCACGACACCCCAGTTTGAGAACCACTGCCCAAAACCATAACTGTCAGAAGTGAAGTGGATGATGAAAACAATTAAACCTCATTTCACTTCATAAGGATAATTTATACAGATTGTTTCCTTGTGTCAGAATTGGGATTTTCTTACTCCAGAAGTTTAGATTCAAGATAAAGCACACACAGCCCTATGTGAAACACCTGTACAGGCCAAGAATCTGCAGCTTGCATACATTCCTAAATAGTTTTGGAAGGGTGTAATGACGGCGTCTTCCAATGTTTTCAAAGAATTGCCCCAACGCGTGTCTGAGTATATAATTTTGATCAAACAGGCAGGTTGGAAATTATTGCCAAGTTAACCTCTTTCGCTGCATCCGTCAAGGGGAGGTATGAAGTAATTCCCCCAGAAAAATGCAGCCAAATCACTCAGCAGAGAATGGACTGCCATTAAATATCCACTTTGGTTCCATCAAGATGCTATCGGAGCCATTTTCATTCCATTCAATGTCTGGGAATTTTCACACAATGCCAAAAGAACCTGCCAGACAATGATAACGTCCACATCACAACTTGTGCGTGCTCTGGCCAGTTTTCAAAAAAAATAAGAGGGACACCATTTCGAGAGAAAAGAAAAAATCAAAAACCAACTCATTAGCACACCTGGAAGAAAATCCTTTTCTCCGAGAAAGGCTGTGTAACAGAAACTACTACTCAACAGAAATCAGCTGCTCTAAACAACCACGGATCATGCTCCAAAACAGGTTATCACAATGCACATATAAAGAAGTCTGCTTAGGAAGGGAAACAGAGGTTGGACTGAAGGGTGCTGGTTGTCTACAGCATCAGGACATTTCCAGATAAGTGACCATGGCTGCCTTGGTTTTATTAATGGAAAATGAAACTAGAAGCGGTGGAATATGCCCAGCAGCAAATTAATTACATTTTCAAGTATACATCTCAAGTATACGGTCAATCGATTTCATGGGATAACCCCAGCTTTGAGCGTTATAAGGGAAGGAGAAAAATTTCCCCTTCCACGTAGGAGTTTACAAAACTGCATACAATCATGTCCTCCTTTGGACATTTGTTTTTTCCTGAATTGAAAGCTCCCATGATTTTAGCCTCAGGAGAAAGAAAGGAGGAGGAATTTTCAAGTAGTGCTGAAGAAGTGCCCTCACAAGAGTGACTTAGGCTGCAATCCTAACCACACTTTCCTGAGAGTAAGCCCCACTGAACAAAATAGGACCTACTTCTGAGTAGACCTGGCAAGGATGGTGCCCAAAGAGAATAAACCCTGGTGAGCAGGTGTGAGAAGGCCAAGCAGAATAAAATGGGAAGGGCACACACATATCGTGTGTGAGCTTTTCATCACTGGTTCCACAGGTTCCTGGCAACCATGTCTGTGCTCCAGGTCGTGCCTAAAAATGAAAGGGGAATGAAAGGAGTGCAATAGGAGCAGGGAAAACATGTACAAGTACAAATAGCCACTTCTCTCAACATCACTTCCAGGTTAGACATCACTTCCGGTGACAGATTGTCATTCTAAAAAGTAGGTCCTGGTGCCAAAAAGCTTAAGAACCACTGAACTACAGCATAGGTGAAGATGCAGGGGTTTTCCTCGCATTTGGCATGGTTGGACACAAAATCAAAGGGCAAAAATAAGAAGCGCCAACGTTGTCCATCACTGATATCCACAGAGTACACCAGTGGTTCTCTATGGGAGAGTTTGAGAGCCAGTAAGTCTTTGCAGGGGCGGGGAGAGGAGGCAGCAGGGACGGGGGGGGGGAGGCAGTGATGCGATCCCCCAGGATCGCACTGCTCAGGGGGTTGCAGGAGCTTGGGTGCATTACCCAAGCCTCCTGCAGCCTCCCCGGGGGTGCGGGGAGCCTGGCACGACTTCTGGCAGGGCTTCCCGCAGCAGGGAAAGTTCGTCCCCGCAGGGCTCCCCGCAGCGGGAAAGGGCTTCCGCCCCTGCTTTAGCGATCACTCCACATCCACTTTGCCTGCTGCAGGGAGCCCTACCAGAAGTCGTGCTGGGCTTCCCGCACCCCCAGGGAGGCTGCAGGAGGCTTGGGTAAGTGCACCCAAGCCCCTGCAGCCCCCTGAATAGCGCGATCCTGGGGATCGTGCCGCTGCCTACCCCCTGCCCCTGCAAAGACTTACTGGCTCTCAAGAACCACTGGACTATAGTATAAGCCTACAGCACCCGGTATTCCCAAGCGGTCTCCCATCCAAGTACTGCCTTCCACCGCCTCTAGGTTGGCCCCGCCCCTTAAGGGGGCAGAGACCAGGGCCCTCGGGCTGGGGCGTCGTGACGCCCCAGTTTGAATGGCACTGGAGTACACCCTCAGCATGAAATCCAATACACTCAAAACTACAAAATACAGGTAGATTATCCCTTATCCAGACATCTGAAATCTAGCCTATTCCTCTTTTGTCCAAGATTTGTGATAGTGTGAACACTAGAAAGTCTTGTGCTCATTCCCATGTATAGTGCAAGTACAGGCTATTAAGTTCTATTCTCTGCTCTGTTATATGCGCCTGTACAGACAGTGTCAAAGAAAAACAGTGGAAAGAGGAAGCATTTCTCATCATATATATACAATTATATTCTGAAATCCAGACAAATCTGAAATCCAGACACCTTCGCGACCCAAGCAGTTCGGACTCATCCGGTAATACTTTGTGAAAATGTAGAAGGAAAGACGTTAACTTCTCACACCTGTTCACCAGGGGTTACTCTCTTTGGGCACAATCCTAACCAGGTCTACTCAGAAGTAAGTCCTATTTTGTTCAGTGGGGGTTACTCTCAGGGAAGTGTGGTTAGGATTGCAGCCTGTGACTGAAAACTTCCAGAGAGCCTGTGACTGAAAACTTCCAGAAATACTCTCACTCGCTTTGGGGCATTTGGTGGGCCGCTGTGAGATACAGGAAGCTGGACTAGATGGGCCTTTGGCCTGATCCAGTGGGGCTGTTCTTATGTTCTTACTTTGCTGTAAAAGCAACTGTTTCTCTAAAATAAAAGGAGGCAAAAGTTATTATAGAGTCTTAATACTTGCTGTTTGGAAAGAAGGAAAAAGACGCTTGATTCTGGGGGGAATAAGAGGGCCCCTGCCCTCCGAGAGCTGGGACCATATAGCCGCCAAGAGGAACACCCTGACTAATCTGCATTTCAGATCTTCCACAACACATTTGCCTGGCAGCCTCATGCAAGCCACTGCCTTTTGGTCTCAGCCTACTCAGTACTGTAGCTACAGAGGGGGTGGCACTGTATGTATTACAGATGCCACAATTTGCCGTTTAATCAGCCCCTCCCACTGGCTTGTTGGAACCATTTCTGGGTAGCAACGGCAACACAGTCTGCAGTACTTATTGCGCCACCCCCTCTGCAGCTACGCTACTGAGCCAGCTCCCCACCTGTGATATGAAAACAGTCATACCAACCGCTTAACAATGCTTAACAAACGCTTAACAACCTGGTAAAGCTATTTCAAGGGTTTGAAGACATCAGGATAAGTTCCATCATCATCTTGAGCATGGCAGGCACCTGTAAACTTATCACAACGTGTGTGAGACATCCGACATCTACAGCAACCCAGAAGGGACAGGCCAACCCCGTCTGAACTCCCTGCGTTTTAAAGCGTTTGCAGAGGTATCGCGAAAATTCCTTCACTGTGTGACTGGACACTGCAGTTCCTGGTATGGTTGCACAACCCCAAGATCATTTTCAGCACTGTTTATGACATTACTTCTGAATTACCCCAAGCTCTACTGCAACCGTTGCTGCTGGCAAAGAATGTTCTCAGAGTGAGACATGTAATATTTGCAGGACAGTTACTCCAGTGCTGGAAAACAGACACAAAGTAAATTACAGATAACATAATAATCATAGATAATTATAGAGGATAATATAATACAGGTGTGTGCCACTTAACGACAGAGATATATTCTCCGATCCCCGTTGTTATGTGATTAGGTTGTTAAGGTTGAACATCCCACCCAATCTAGTGCCTTTGTTGTGTAAACAGACACTCCCTGCCAGACACTAGCCAGCTGCACAGGCTACTGGAGATAGACTGCTCCTTCTTTGTTTACACAACAGAGAGGCTCTTAATGCAGACACTCTGCTGCAGGCTACGGGAGACACAATTGCCTCATTAACAACCTCTTTGTGGTGCTTTGGCCACCTTCACATATGCAGTCCGTCATTATGCGGTCCATTGTTAAGTGGCGCACACCTGTATATGCTGACACCTGACTCCTGTGACCTCCAAAATCTCCAGCTCTATTAACTATTTTTTTTTCATTATATGTCTATCATTACATAGCCTGCTTATCTGTGGATTTTATATTGGTGGATCTGGCTCAACACAGGTTCCCGAAACCTGCACTGCGGCATATATGACCTAACCAGAAGCTTCCGGAGGCTCTTCGAGGCCTAAGCCGCACACAGCCTTTATGGGTCTCAGAATGGCCTCCAAGAGGACCTAGAAGTAGACTCCTAGCTTTCAGCCAAAAACCAGAAGTGCCGTTCTAGGACCTCCAGCCATAGTCCACTCTGAAGCTGTGCATAGCCTCTACGGACCTTAGAACAGTTCTTGTCACCTTTGAAGCTCAGGTGGGCTCCAAAAACCACAGATTTTCAGTATCTGCAGGGGGTTCGGGAATGGAACCCCTGTGGATAAACAGGCTACACCTGTATAGAATGTCTCTTCAGTTATAGAAACAGAAAAACCCAAGGAGTCCACAATCCAATGGAACCACCCTATTCAGGGCCTATGGCAGCAGATCTTCAATCTGCTGCTGTAAGGCCCATTCCAGTAGCATGAAAGTTGCACCACTTTTGTGCACTTCAGCTATCATTGCAAACAGCCAGAAAAGTCGCATTCAAGCAGTTGCCGGACAACCTGCCAGGAGCAGCAGGGAAGCAATCAGGTTGGGGACTGGGCCAAACTGGTGGCAGGAGCGAAGGATCAACGTGACAGCAAACACGCACTAAAATCCTACCCTCCCTTTCCCTAGTCTGACACACCTCCAAGGGTTCTCACCAGCTAAATACCTGGCATAGATCCATTGAGACCCACTGGTTGCCAAGCAGCTTATGGGGCTCTCCCAGACAGCCTCTCCCAGCCTCTCTTCCCACCATCACTGCATAGAGTGCATGTTCAATGTGCATCTCAGGTTGAATGGGGATAGGACTGGGCTGTGAATTAGTTACGCTGATGGCTTAATGCAAGGGGGGCTTTGAGTTGAGGTTTGAAAGGAGGAAAGGGGCAGTGCACTGGTGTTCTATAATATCCTAAAGGGTGCTGCGGAGTCATTCACCTGGGGCGCTGAGTAATAGGGACATGACAACTTACCTATTATGCCACCGATACTCTTGCACCTTGGAAAATGCAGCTGAACATTCCAGTGCAAGGGCACCGCCTGCACGGTATGAATTCTCAGCTGGCCCCACAGAGCTCAGTCAGGCCTAGAAAGTCTTAGGTGGCCTGGAAGGATACACTTTTTTAAAATTGCACCCATGACCCAGCCCTGACTGTGCACCTGCCTCTGGCCCCCAGTACCCAACAACTGAGAGCAGAGACATGCTGAAGTCTGGCATTTGCAAGCAAAAAAGACAATGCACAAAGCTAACCAGACAATGGGTAAGTCCCAGGGCTCAATTCAGGTTTTCTCCAGTACATTTTCACAGTGCGAAAGATATGGATGCAACCATATTGCATCTCCAAAAACAAAGCCCTGATGGAAAATGAGGTCATCCTGCTATCATCACTCATAAGGCATTTGCTTACAAGAGATGGGGGGGGGAGCGGGACCACGTGTGGCTCCCAAGCAACTCAGACAGTTCTGAGCAGTTTCAGAAACTTAGTAAAAAGATGCAGCTCCCTGAGAAGGCACTTCACAATCTTCACTCCACATTCCTATTTCCATATACGTATTTTGAGATTTCAGCACAAAGGGGAAATACCATTGCCCAAGTAATCACGAAATGCAATACAAGCTGTAAGTTTATATGATGCAAGCCAACACACAAGCATGACAGTAGCGTTTTCGGCATCGAAATCTGTGATCATGCATGAAAAACCGTGTCAAGCCCTTTTAAGAAGTTACATGCCCTAAAAAAAAGAATACACATATAAAAAAGGCTTTCATAAACAAAACAGATGTCAACAGCCATTAACCTCTGCCAAAACTCAGACTAAAACTTCAATAGTCTCCGCACATTGACCCAACTTCCTTTAAAAAAAGAAAAAGGAAAGAAAAGAAAAAAACCACTGAAACTGCTGCAAAACATTTTCATAAAGAGAATGAATTGTCAAAACACGCAACCGCAAGAGCAGGTAAGATCCCATCTGTTCCATCAGTCATTTTGGCTGCTGATTTATCACAATTGTTTTTTTCTGATATTTTTCTAATTACACACACACACACACACACACACACACACACACAGCTTTTCAACAAATGGCATATGTATAGTACATGGGATGTTGTAACATCTACATCTCATGTTCAATGCACATTTTAACAGGATGCCCATTGTTTAGGTTGCTTTACATTGTATTATCAGAGCCATTCTGAATATCTTGTGCAGAACAGCACAGTAAAAATGTATCAAAATGAAGAGGGTATATCGAGCTACGTACACATTCTTCTTGGAAATCCAAAAATTACAAAGTTATGCTAATGAATGCTGACAGTGATCCATTTGCTAAACCAGACTAATTCACATACCCCTCGTTTTCAGATATTCGTCAAATGCAAGACAACCTGCCTTGTGATTGTCAGCATGCTTTGGACGGAGTTGAAAGTCTGGCGACAAGCCACTTGTCACCTGTGGGAGAGTTTCCTGACACCACCCAAAACAGCTACCTCACCCACAAGAGCATGGCACTTCTCAGATGGCCCTGACCATGGGACCACAGACAATCGAGGAAGCAGACAGGAAGCAATGCTCTGTTGCCTTGCCTATGGGGTGACATGATCTGGATTTCCTGTGAGATGAGAGAAGGGGGCAGAGCAGCCATCAAGCCTCCAGGCAGCTGTTTAAATACCAGCTAGGCTCAGACCAAAGAGGATTCACCCCAGAGTTCTCCAAGACCAGAGAGAGAGAGAGAGAGCACAAATGAAAGATAGCATGGGGAGAAGAAGAGAGTGGTCTGAAGTCCTACAGAGGGATGAGTACCTGCCCACCACAGCCATTAACAGTGGTTTTTAACAAACTCACAACTACCTATTGCTTGGCTTCCTGTGATACTCTCGGTTACTGGTTAAACTGTTGCAATCACAAACACTAGATAGCAAGGGTCAATGCATCCGCCATTTAGATTCTGTGCAAGCCACGCCACTTCCGAGAAGTGAAAGATTAGTTTGGATGGGAATACCACCACACAGAGAGCATAGGAACAGGAATGGTCAAGTACTGTTGGTGGCAAAGGAACAAAAAGTGGGTGTGAGAGGGCAGCTGCATGCTTAGGAGGGGTGAAGGCCAACCAGGAGCCAAAGGGAATAGGATCTGTGCCTATTGGATTTGAAACTAGTCGACTCTCTGGTTGTCAGTGGCCGGAAATTCATGAAATTGCTCAATGGTGTAAATGAAGGATAAAAGGCAACCTGAGGGGCTTGCCGCAGAAAGTTGCTAAAAGCCTCTTGCCAAATCACAAACATGCTGAAACTATAAGCGGAAAAGATCCACTCGCAAGGTAAAACGACGGCATGTGAGCATTTTAGCAGTCTAGGGAATGCAGTCCCTAGTGCAAGCCAACAGTATTTGTGCAGACTGGTGCTGCAGGCAGAATGGGCAAAAGCAGCAAGGTGGCACTACAAATCTACTTTTATTAGGGGTGAGCCAGGATGCTAGAGCAACAGCGATGCCAGTTCTGCGCTCCCTCCAGCAACTGAGTTACACGATTATGCTGCCCTAAAAGGCGAGGGTTGACACAGAACCCAACCGACAGAGACCAATCACTCTGCCTGAGAGCACCTTGCACATCTACGATGGACGATTCAGAAGCAGAACACGGGGCTGTTAAATGAGAGCGTGTCACAGAGATGGAATATTTGCCCCCAAACAAGAAGCTCCTGCTGCTAAACAAAGTGACAAGGGAGAAGAAAAAATTCATGGGCAACACATTTTGCAGCAAGGCTGAGATGTTAGCTTTTCAAAGCAGATGTTGATCCATTGTCAGAGGTGTGTCCCAATTAGTCAGCAATTCCTCCAATGCTAAGGAGGCAGGCTCCAGCATTTCAGTGGGAGGCGTGATAAGAGGCAAGTGGGGTGATAGTTGCTCATAGTGTTTTTGACCTGTAGACACTTGGCTTAGGCAAAGCAAATGTGCAGCTTAGACCAGGGGTGGACAGATTTCAGACACTGTTTTGTCTATCATCAGAGCCAGGTGCAAAATACTGGCTGAAGTGAGCTGCTGTTGGCAACCTTCAGTCCCGAAAGACTCTGGTATCGCTCTCTGAATGGTGGTTCTGGCACAGTGTCTAGTGTGGCTGAAAAGGCCGATTCGGGAGTGACAATCCCTTCCACACTGGGAGCAAGTGCAGTCTGTCCCAGGTCTGTCTCCCCGGCTGTGGGCCTTCCTTCTTTGCCTCAGACTGTTGGCCAAGTGTCTCTTCAAACTGGGAGAGGCCATGCTGCACAGCCTGTCTCCAAGTGGGCCGCTCAGAGGCCAGGGTTTCCCACCTGTTGAGGTCCACTCCCAAGGCCTTCAGATCCCTCTTGCAGATGTCCTTGTATTGCAGCTGTGGTCTACCTGTAGGGCACTTTCCTTGCACGAGTTCTCCATAGAGGAGATCCTTTGGGATCCGGCTGAAGTGAGCAGGCACACATTTAGGATTAAGAACCAAGTGCTGTCAGCACATGCTCAGAAGTTTGCTTTCAGGACCGGAGCCAAGCTCAGGGTCTTATCATACAAATCCACAATTCTGGTTTTCATCCAAGCTTTCCTCAGTTCAACAGTCTGATGTGGGGGGGGGGGAGCCTTGTTATTGCTACTACAGTTCAGCAACTGGGAATCAGAAACTTTCATCAATTGCAAATCACTACAGATTTGCCAGCAGATCCTGATCTACCTTCTGTTCAGCCCTAAAGCAGGGGACTTTAATCATTTAAACAGAATCCAATTTATATGACCACAACCAGATAATAAGAGACAGCAATCAAAAGGTCACTTAGCTAAACTTGTATTATTTTAGAGACAGCAAGAGAGAAAGCATCAAGCATAGAAGAGGAGAAAAAAAATTAATACTAAGTCCAACATTGCAGGTACCTATCATAAATATCTAGCAGAAGTCAGAAATAAAAAGTCACAGGTTCTAACAAATACTAATTTTCCACATCAAAATTTATCATCATCAAGCTTGTCACGTTTCTCCAATTCACCTACCAGGACTCAACCTTTTCCTTTCTTGCAGGCCATTTTACAGTTATATGTAGCCAAATTCATTCATTCATTCCACCTTTATTGGCATAAACAATCCAACAAGAAAACAAAATTAAAACATTCAGGGTCTTTAGAAATAAAACATATGAGTCGGTTAGACTTCTAGCGGGACACCCAAGTGCTTCTATATGCATAGGTAGGAAAAAGGCATTCGATTCTGGGGGGACTAAGGGGGCCCCTGCCATCCGAGAGCTGGGACCATATAGCCACTGAGAGGAACACTCTGACTAGTCTGTATTTCAGATCTTCCACAATACATTTGCCTGGCAGCCTCATGCAAGCCACTGCCTTTTGGTCTCGGCCAAATTGATAAAATGAGTTGAGATGTCATTGCTGGCAACCTTCAGTCTTGAAAGACTATGGTATCGCATTCTGAATGGTGGTTCTGGAACAGCGTCTAGTGTGGCTGAAAAGGCCGATTCGGGAGTGACAGTCCCTTCCACACTGGGAGCAAGTGCAGTCTGTCCCTGGTCTGTCTCCCTGGCTATGGGCCTTCCTTCTTTGCCTCTTTGCCTCAGTCTGTTGGCCAAGTGTCTCTTCAAACTGGGAAAGGCCATGCTGCACAGCCTGCCTCCAAGCGGGCTTTAAGAGGCCAGGGTTTCCCACCTGTTGAGGTCCACTCATAAGGCCTTCAGATCCCTCTTGCAGATGTCCTTGTATTGCAGCTGTGGTCTACCTGTAGGGCGCTTTCCTTGCATGAGTTCTCCATAGAGGAGATCCTTTGGGATAAGCTGCAGTTGAGTTGAGATGAGCTGCAGCATAAGCCAAAGAGAGGCTTTGGCATAAGCCAAAGATGGGAGAGGGCTACAAGAAAAGGTATCAGGTTGGAGAAACATTTATTTAAAGGCAGGGGTCTCCAAACTATGGCCTGGGACCACATCCAGCCTGCCACAAGATTTTAACCAGCCCACAGAAACTTAAAATATTTTTTCCCCCAACCACATGGGAGGATGATTAATATGTGCAATTACATCCACACACTCCTTTCCACGTACTCTGACACCACAGTGGTGTCAGCCTGACCACGTTTTCAGCTCCCCGGGTCATATGCTTTAAGATCCTCAAAGCGTAATTATTCAATGTTAAGCTCAACAATCAACAAAACAATTGCAAGGAGGAAGTATGATTGTTTTTGCACTTTCATAAACAAATCTGCCTGATCCATTGCATATCAGTAAACAAATAGCAGCAATTCCTGCAATGGATTGGGCAGACAGTGTGGTGTGTGTCACTCGCCTCCACCCGAAATAAGTGGCTCACGTCAAACCGTTTCCTGCATCATCGCTGTAAATAACTATCGTCCACAAAATTCCTAATCGTTAGATCCAAGTAAAACTTATTCAGTCATTTAAATGTCATTCATAAAACTATTTTTTTTTCAGCCCGCAACAATATGTAAAATATATGATGTGGCCCTTGTACTGAAAAGTTTGGAGACCCCAATTTAAGACACTACGAGAAAGATTTATATCGGAGGGGGGAATCCTTTTAGAAACTGCTCCTAATGTTAAAACACAACATAAACCGGGACACTTTAGTTGCAGAACCCAATTACCTCCTTCTGCTGAAACAAAGAATCATGCGACACCTTAAAGCAGTGGTGATCTAAGTGTTGACAGCTACATGCAGGGAATGCATTCTTTGGTGCAGCCTGCACTTTGGGACAGCATGACACTCTGGACAGTTGCATCTGCCTGGAAATCTGGGTGATCACCATAGATACAACTGGCCAAAGTACCACATCATCTCATATCAGGGGACATGGAGAGATGCAGTGTTCCAGAACAAGAATCATGGTCACAGGACAGAAGGAGCTGGCCTAACGCCAGATCTCGCCCTCGGGTTGGGTCTGCCTGGTCACTCCTTAAAGACTAACAAGTTTTTGCAACCTAAGCTTTCATGGCGAACAGTTCACTTTATCAGATGTGCCAAGTGAAACATCAAAGCAAGCGTATATCTATTCTGTATCAATACACACGGATATAGAGAAAGGGGGGAGAAGTGTTCTGTGAAATCGGTAAAGACAATTGGAAAAGGTCTGGTCAGGCTATAAATTTTAAAAAAAATATGAGATAAGCCTGGTGACAATTCGCAACAGGCAATAAGAAGCTCTAGCAATGCTAAATCAATTAACTCTAAAAGGTGATAAAAATCAGTTTCCTTATTGAGGAATGTGGAGATGGTCCCGAGTCTCATGATGAACTCCAATTCAAACAAACGATCTCAGCCCTTTCTGCTGCTACTTCCAAGGAAGTCAGCAAAGACCGGCAGTCACCAACAGTGAAACTAGATTTTCAGCGGCAGATACAGGTTGGGAAATCCAGGATGCTGCTGAACCACACCAAAGGGAGAGCAGATGTGGGACAATTGCGTAGCTACAGGGGGCAAAGCGGTAAGCTATCGTAGGTGCCACAACACATCTTGTAAGCGGCCCTTCCCACTCGCCATCGGAGCCATTCTGGCAGCAACGGGAGAGGTACAGCAGGGGAGATAATAATAATAATAATAATAATAAAACTTTATTTTTATCCCGCCCTTCTCCCTAACGGGACCCAGGGCGGCTAACAACATATTAAAAAACAATAGAATTTAAAAAACATTAATACAAACAGATAAAAACATTTAAAAACACACTACAGGGCCATAAAAACAGTAGTCAGATTAAAAGAGTAAAAGAGCAGATCACCGAGGAATCAAGCCTGTAAAACTAAAAGATGTATAAAAAGTTAAGAAGGCCAGAAATCAGAAGGCTTGTTTAAACAACAGTGTTTTCAGGCCTCGCCGAAAGCTCTCAAGAGAGGGAGCCATTCTCAAGTCAAGGGGAAGGGAGTTCCATAATGTTGGTGCCACTACCGAGAAGGCCCTATTTCTTGCAGCCACCCCCCGGACCTCCTTGGGTGGCGGCACTTGCAAAAAGGCCTTCTCTGATGACCTGAGATGGCGAGCCGGATTGTACGGGAGTAGGTGGTCTCTAAGATATCCTGGCCCAGAGCAGTATAGGGCTTTAAAGGTCAAAACCAGCACCTTGAATTGGGCCCGGAAACGAATGGGCAGCCAATGCAGCCCCCGGAGAAGATACAGCAGCTGGCAGAGTACTTGACCTGACCCCACACCCACAGCTGTTTTTCCCCTGTAACCACCTTCAAAGAACTTCAAATGGGGAGTTCTTATCCCAAGGCAAGGGGTTTTATCCCAAGACAAGTGAGGAACAATCTAGGTCAAGGTCATAATAAAGGCAGCCTTCTCCCATCTCAGTCAGAGATCAGGCACATGTCAGGGAGACTGAGATGGGAGAACGCTGTCTTTATGATGACCTTGACCAAAAACCAAAACAGCAAAGTGGGGCTTACATGAAAACAATAAAACCAACCAAAATTAAAATTGGAGTGATAAAATCACAGATACAAACTATGCAACCGAAAGCCTCTCAGGATACAATGAGTCTGAGTAAACATGTCCGGGGGGGGGGGCAGCTTGATGTCTCTAGGAAGGAATTTCATAAATTGGGTGCTCAGAACACCATTTTGCCTATGAACAGAATTTCTGATACACACACACAAACACACACAGGTGTACACCACTTGATGGGGATACATTCTCCAATCCCCATTGTTATGCGATTAGGTTGTTAAGCGAACATTCGCCCAACCTAGTACCTTTGTTGTGTAAACACACACTCCCTGCCAGCAACTAGCTGGCTGCACGGGCTACTGGAGATAGACTGCCTCTTGTCTGCATTAAGAGCCTCTTTGTTGTGTAAACAGACACTCTTGTTGCACGCTATGGGAGTTCCAACTTTGTTGTGCTTTGACCAACATCATATATGCGGTTTATCATTAAGCAGAAAGTTGTTAAGTGGCGCGTGCCTGTATATTTCCCCCTTTAAAAACTGCATTGCAACAGTAGCTAAGGAGGTCTTCTGAACCCTGCAATGTAAGAAAACTGACTAAAGAAATGGCAACATGCAACCCATGAGGAGTCATTGCCAATAAGGAACTTCCTTCTGTCTACAGCAGATAGCCAGGTACAAACATGACAACATTTGTCTCACAGTATAAAGTGAAACTTTAATTGCAACCACACATCCAGCCTAGGCAGTATGCACTCGAGTTATGTAGGCGTGCGGGGTGCTACCAGGAAGTTTGAGGTCACTGTCACAGAACATTGCAAGGCTAAGTTGTCAGCCTGTGAAACAGCCTTTTCTCTTATCTGTTGGGGAGAAACAGAAGTGCCTCCTTAAATCTGTAGTGCAGGAACCTCAGCAACAGCTGCAATGGGCTGTTTGGTGATTAGAATATGATTTACAAGTGACCTACAGGTGGCCACCCCGTCTTCACAGACAGGAAAGTCATAATTTAAAACTGTCTCAAAAGTATCTGAAACTATGCTTCGTTGAAACACTCATCTGTACACATCAACTATATTTATCTCAGTGGGGGTTGACCAGAACTTTGGGCAGGTGCACCAAAAATCAAGTTGAAATGATGAGACCCTGCTATATGTGACAGTGTATATCAGGGCTGCAGTATTTAATTAAAGAGTTGTACTAAGAACACATTTTACTTGGCTTTAAAAAGTGCCCCTTTTAAAGGTGGAATAGTACTGTAGTTTTTAGTGTATAAAATACTTGTTTAAAAACTGGCAGATGGCAAGAACCATCTTAAGAGAGGCATTCCCAATTTGGTCACTGCCTCTTCTAGGACAGTGCCTGCTTTTTATTGGCATCCTTCACTCTCGGAAGACTATGGTGTCACGCTCTGAAAGGTGGTTCTGGAACAGAGTGTTCTCTTCAGTGCGCGAAGCCTGGGTAAGGTAGGTATGGAGGATAGGCTGTTATCCATGCAGCAAATCCCACCTCTCCACGTCGCTGAAATGGTCCAATGGAAAGGCAGAGGCCAATACGGTTGGTTCCAGCGGCGTCGCAGGAGTTGCCAGAACGTGACTGTGTTCAGCCATGAACTGCCTCAGTGACTCCGGCTCCGGATTTTGCCTCGAGGTTGACTCCTGAAACCTTTTCCATAACTGGATGTAGCCACAAGGCAGTGGAGGTTTGGGATCGGAGTTTTCCTTCTCTCAGATGAGCTGCCTTCCCAGGCTGACGAGTCCCATCTACCCGGTGCCTGCTATGACACAAGTGCCTGCTATGACACAAGTATACCATCACCTAAAAAACTCAGGGCCTCCTAAGATACTGTCTGTAAGTACAATGCTAAGACTACCCTTCTGAAGCTCAGCAAGTACAGGTCCAGACTATTTATACACGGATTTTTTATACACGGATTTGACTGAACACGAATGGCCCCTGCAAATGAGAAGGAATGTGCTGATCCCCAGAGAAGTGGAAAAATGCATCCCTTTAAAATCAGTTTAAAAAACTGAACAGTCCTTTAACAATAGCCTCCTTAATGAGAGAAGGGGGGGCAGCTGGCTGACAATCCATCAATCCTTCTTTCTCCAGGCAACCCCTCCCTTCCCCCTGAGCACTTGAAAGAAGGTAATCACTTTGTATTGGTGAAGGGAGGGGCTGAGTGAAGTACCTTTCTAAGCTCTTGGAGGACGACTGATTGATGGATTGTCTTCTTAATGACTTTTATCTTACATCACAAAGCTCAGCAAGGCTGTTTTTAAATCACTGGAGCTTGGAAGGGAACCCATGCGAATAATGAGGCTCAGCCTCACTAATGAGGCTCAACCTGTATACAACTGGTCAGTACCTGAAGGAGTGACCTCTGGGGAACCCCCACATTTGCCACCCTGAGCTCCATGATCAAAATACACCAAGAGAAAGTTTGCCTCTTAGCTATTCTTCTTACTCATACATTTAAATAGATTGGACTAAAATATCTATGATTCAAAGACTGAGGAGCTGAATTACTTGTGACACTTAACGCATTGGATGCCATGGTATTCCTTTATTTAGTGGCTTCATGGGTCTGAGATTCAGATTCAGATCAAAATGGGGGTACATAAAAAAAATCCAACTCTATTTCATTGTGCCACCACCACCCCAGTAGCTATTTAACCCTGAAAATGCCAATAACTTCTAGGGTTGCTAAGCTGATTTCTTCACACTAAAATCATGTATCTCTTTGACTTTCGCATTCAACAGCCAGTCTATGCCCAAAGCCTATGGCTAAAAAGAAATCTTTAAGAATGATGAAAAGTATGAAACACATACACAATTTTTTATATGTTTAGTTATTTGTGAGCTGAACAGCCATAATGAAATTCTTATAAACTTGAGTAAAGATAATACTGACTTGCAGCAACAATAAAGTTGTTGCCATTATACCATTGACCAGTGAAGCCCAAGACAGACATTCTGCTTGGATCTCATCTCGGATAATCCCTCTTCCCACCTTATTTCCCCAAGGTCCTCAAAGCTGCTCTAACGTCTGTGCGACCAAGTGAATACTTGTTAAGGCTGTCAGAACAATTTATAGATTCTGCTCCTTTAGTCACCAGACCAAAAATTACAAAATTATCAGTTAAACTTCTCCAAAGGGGCAAAGCTATGTAGATGTGGTCTGCGGGCACAAACAGGGTTAGCTTTGTTAAGTGAGCAACTTTGGCACAAAAATCTAACCCCACTGAAAATGCTGTAGTAACTATGCTTTGTGTCTTGTTCAGACACTAATTTGACACCCACAAGCATTCCTATGCTTGGCAAAACTTTGTATATTCCATTCATTAAGGGTTAATTTCTCAACGTGCCAGGGAGCAGCAGAATGCAAAAGTTTAAGGACTGGGGTCAAACTCCCAACACATGGAGACCCATCTTTTTAATGAGAAAAGATTAAAAATGTTGAAGGGTGAGAAAATGGTGTTTTAAAAATGGCTTTTAAACAAAATCTGAATAGCAAAGACAGGCTGTGCTTACAGGCAGCAATCCAAATTGGACTGGACAAAAGACTTGATCAAGTGGTCAGGCAAATGATAGGTCAATTATTTTCAGCATTAATGCAATTAGAGCAAAAGTATATATTCTTCAACTTCAAGATCAAATTATCTGATTGTTATTGAGTTCAGACGTCATGCAGAGTCATGGGTTGATCTCAACCATGGCTCATTTAGCAAGTCAGCATCAATGCAACAGACGAATCCAAATCCTCACTTGCTCTACCACATCCTGGTTTGTTTTTGCTCTGCCCCCTCACCTATCCCCCTATCAAGCTTGCAGACAAAATCTCAAGCGTCTTATTTTTCCCCTGCAACTGCTGATAAAGTATTGCTTTGTCAGCCATTCTCTTGCCACTGGTGGGAGAAGAAAGGAACGTTGTAAGCTGATCACTAGCTTCTTTGGGTGTTTCTGACTGCTCCAACACAGTGGAGCAAGAAGTACAAAGCACAGTTCTATTCCCTTCACCCTTCCAGGAAAAGTTAACTGTTTCTTGCCCACTCACCACAATGAATACATTAAAAGTGCTCTAATGTCAATATTTTTAAAAACTCCAGATGGTTAAAAGAAAAATTACTTCATTTACAAATCATATCCTTTTACCGCCTTTGAATATTTGCTAGGGTGAAGCTGCTGAAATAAGCCAAAATTTGGTTGAGATGCAACACAGATCCACTGATAAGGCAAACTCTGGCTAACTGGCCAATTTCCAGCTATGGTTTCAGGTTATACTGCAATGGTTGGTCTGCCCAAAAGAAACCACAGTTAGTTGAAAGTCTTGGTTCAAACTGTTATTACAAAATATAAGCCTCGTGACACTGGAGCCAGACTGTAGCAAAACAATGGCATTTGTTGTCAGAAAGTTCTAAAACGTCTAAACCCAAGTTCAATTCCTCCAGAACTTACAGCCTGATCACATGAAGGGACATTCTTTGGGTCCTGCAAGGTGAAGTGATGGGCACTGCTAAATGATAAATTTGCTACTGGTGTTTCCATAATTTCCTCTTTCTCTGTGAAGCTGCCTGAAGGAATACCAGGAAGTCAGAAGCTTTGCTGTGCTGATAGCAAAGGGTGAAAAAGAACAAACCCAACAGCATTATATATATCATAATGAAACAGGGAGGATGAAATCCCCTAGCGATTTGAAAACAGTTCAATTTTTTCCATGAAGTGGAACAAAAAATAAAAATCAGAGTTATTTCTTTCCTACTGCCAGAACCAAAATCATCATATTTTAGGATGATAATCCTATAATCAATATCTTAACAGATGAAGGTCTAGGATAGCCCCATCCAAACTTGTTTACACCTCAGGACTGAGCAGGAAATGTGCCTGCTTTATATACAAGTCAGACTAAACGTAACATAAGTAGATTAGGCTCAAACCTTAATCATGCTCTTAATCAAGGTGATACGTTTTTTCTTTGCAATCCCTTATTTCACTATCTTAACTGTCTGTGATATACTGTATGTACTTTCGATTTTCTTTTCTGTGTCAGTTGAATATATTTCTAATATGAAATCAAAAGTTAATTTAGAAAAAAAATGAAATAGGACAAACTCTACACAGTGAAATTCTTGAAATACTTGCCCTCCAGCAAAAAGGTGGTCAACTGAAAATAGTTAACTGGTCAACAGGCCAGTGAGCCAACACAGATTTAAGCAGCCACAACTTATCTGATCCCCTTTTACATTTATTGAGGGTGGAGACAAACAATAGGTTTTAAAGAGACACAGTTAGTTTGGAAAGTTTGTTTCTTATGGTGTCCTGCAGGAGTCCTGCAGACATCTGAGCACACTGGCCCACTCTTCTTGTCTACCTTATCTCTGAATAAATAAGTTCTGCAAGTTTTTGAAACTGTACCCAAGAAAATCCCTACCCCCCTGCAAAATCCATTTGTCACAGGCAAAAGCAGACAAATTGACCGATTCCCCCTTTTCAAACCATCTCTACATAGCTTTTCTACAGCCCAGTATAAACTGACTCTTCTATATGGAGGAGAACCATGTGGAAAAATATCACCTTTTTGGGGTAAACTATTCTAAATTATGGATTAGGTCACAAACGGTGGCAAATAATATTTATGCACCGTCAATCAAACAGCATGGCTATTTCCTTTCCACGTGTCTTTTTCCTTTCTGTCATTCCTTCTCAAAAGTCCTGGGCACAGTCTTCAAGTGATTATACTTAAATGTTCTTGCATATATATAGTAAGGGAGCTGGGCAGAAATCTATTATTATTATTATTATTATTATTATTATTAACAGTATTTATATACTGCTTTTCAACTAAAAGTTCACAAATCGGTTGTATTAGCTTTACAATTCCTTTCCCTGCCATCCCTTGATCTTTAAGCAGAAACGGACCTCAAATATCTGCACAATCCAGTCTCTCCCAACCTTTAAGGATGGCTTCAGAACATATTTTTTCCCTCTAAGGCAGTGGTTCCCAAACTGGTGGACCACAACCTACCAGCCAGGGAAGCACTTGTCCCTAAGAGGTGTGGAAGGGGGGAGCCAGCAAAGTGATCCCCAGGATCAAGTGATCCCCAGGATCCCCAGCTGCTGCTGGGGGGAGGGGTTTTTTGTAACTTACTTGAGGGAGTGTTAAGCCTCTGGTTGCGGGGTGCAAGGAGCCCTGCAGATGCCTCTGCAGGGCTTCCCAAGCCTCTGTACCAGCAAAAAAAGTGAGCAAAAACTGGAAGTGGTTTTTGCTCACTTTTTTACTGTTACAGAGGCTTGGGGAGCCCTGCAGATGTGTCTGCAGAACTCCACACACACACACACACACACACACACACACACACACACACACAGAGTACTCTCTGAAGTGCTGCAAACCCCTCCCTGCAGCAGATCCAGGGGATTGCATTGCTGCTATAGCCCTGCCCCTGCACACACTTACAGTGCTTCCAACTCCCTTGTAGGAAGCATTGTTTTTCATCATGCTGGATTGTATACTTGTGGGCAGAGATCACTTATGGATGTACAGCACCTTGTTTTTTTAGGTGTTTAAGTGGTAATCACCTTCACCATAATCCATCACAAAAGGTGTTCTGCGCTTCTGGTATAAAGGCTCTACTTCACTGCGAAGGGATGTAATGGTTATTATAGCATTATTATTTGCAAGCTTGCGAGGAAGTTACAAAATGGAAAACTCAATTTAAACTGAAAACAAAGAACAAACTGCCTTGTCCCTCTTTCCAGGGCTCCGACACAGACTTCAAAAACAGCAGCACCTGGAGACCAGCCACTGCACAGGACAGCAAGACCTGGCAAAGACTTTTGACAGGGCAGGCAGGATTTGGAGAGGGACTGCTTTGAAATCCTTCAACCCTATTGCAAGAGTCATCCAAGTAGCCCCAAGGCAATATGGCCCAGCTTTGCACCACCCTATAGCAATAAAAAATGGACTGGGCCCATTTTACAGAGCACCTGGGGCAGGTCTCTCTTTGCTCTTAACAGTGCCCGATAGCCAGGGCAGTACAAGCCCTTCTTTGTGCTGCAACGGTTCCACAGGGGTAGGGGTTAAACTGCCCAGCATACAACAGCTTCTCCAATGGACACGTGAGCTGAAAGTCTCCATGTGTCCTTCGTATGTGCCGCAGGTGCATGCGTATTTAGGCATGGAAAAGATTATATCAGTGCAAAACTATAGTAAGCTTTTAACTCAAAAACTCAGAGAACTAAATACTGTAGTTTCAGGTCCATGGGTCTTTAGCCTGTCAAACTGGATTATTATCTTATAGCCTAACAGAACACAGGTTGCGCACCGA
Source organism: Tiliqua scincoides (assembly GCF_035046505.1). Taxonomy (NCBI): domain Eukaryota; kingdom Metazoa; phylum Chordata; class Lepidosauria; order Squamata; family Scincidae; genus Tiliqua; species Tiliqua scincoides. Next base: position 229,380,061 of record NC_089823.1, read on the forward strand.
GAAGCACTTTCTGGTATTGTGCCTCGGCAAACGCTGACCCAAAACTTTAGAAAAAAAGCCTTTGCTAACAACACAGAGGAGAACTGACTGTTCTTCATTATTAGTGAACTATATCAGGCTGGACCCCCTTAGTGGTAACAAGGCTATGACCTGGAGTAAAGAATGCTCAAAGATTCCAGAAGCAAGCTCATGCCTTTTCGAACACTCACTCCGACAGTGTTCAAAGTAGTATACGGCGTGCCCTACCCAATACCGTTTATGCACTGCTTTTCCAAACCAAAAAGAGTTAAATGTGGTTAACACTGCAAAAAAAAAAAAAAAGGTAACAAAATGATTCCTGTCCAAACATGGGAAGCACCAGTAAACAGACACTAGGAGCATGCTCTGTTGGGACGGGCAGTTTCTCTCCCCTTACTGAATATAAAAGAGTCACCACTTTTAACAGGCGACTCTTTGTCCAGTTAGCAGGGGTCATATTAACCTAGCGCAGCTATTCTGGAAGGCCCAGGAAGAGTTAAAACAAGAACAATGTTAACTAGATTACAAATGCTGGTCTCGCTAGCAGAATCAGGTTACACACATATGAAACAAGGTGCTGGGGGGAAGAACTTCTGCATGTCGCAGGCTGCATCTGTTATTGATGTGACATTATTTACTGTAGAGAAACCTCAGAAGGAAATAGGTGGAGCAGCTGTTCAGTTTGAGGCTGCACTCCTTCCTGAACTACTCGTGCACAATGAAGATAGGCATTTTCCATTTTCTAAACTGGGGCAATCATCTTGCACCTCCGGCTCTAAGATCAGGAAGGGAGGGAGTAGCCAATTGAGCATAGAACACTGCACCTTTCAGCTGGGATGCTGAAGAAGGGAAACCTGCTTTCTGTCCTCTTCCCCCTTACGTGAGCTACCATGGAGTCTTTACCATATGTAAACCACTGGGGGCGGGGGGATAAGAATAGGCCCTCAGTTTGGCTGTGCTTGTCATAACAGGCGACTAAACAGCCTCCTGGTAGATGGGACTCGTCAGCCTGGGAAGGCAGCTCATCTAAGAGAAGGAAAACTCCGATCCCAAACCTCCACTGCCTTGTGGCCATATCCAGTTATGGAAAAGGCTTCGGGAGTCAACCTCGAAGCAAAATCCAAAGCCGGAGTCCCTGAGGCAGTTCATGGCTGAACACAGTCACGTTCTGGCAACTCCTGCGACGTCGCTGGAACCAACCATATTGGCCTCTGCCTTTCCATTGGACCATTTCAGCGATGTGGAGAGGGGGGATTTGCTGCATGGGTAACAGTCTATCCTCCATATCTACTTTACCCAGGCTCTGTGCACTGGAGAGGACACTCTGATCCAGAACCACTATTCAGCGTGCGATACCATAGTCTTCCTGAAGAGACTGAAGGATGCCAACATAACAAGCTACCATCTTTAGGTGCTGACAGCCTCCTTTGCTTATGCTCCCTAGGAAACCAGAACATGCCTATGAGAAGAGCGTTTTCCCCCACCCCCCAGCACTGGTGCACTTGGAATTATATCATTCATTCCCTCCCAGCTCACTTACTTTGCATATAGAAAGTACCCAGCTCAGCCTCTGAAGGCATCTCCAAGTAAGATTGGGAAAGTCCTGTCTCTCTGAACTTCTGGAGTGCTGCTACTGGTCAGAGTAAACAATGCAAAATGAGACAGTCTGACTCCCAACAAAGCAAATTCATGTACAGTATTCAGAAAGCACTGCTGTGATCTAATCTGGACAGTGGTTCTCAAATGTTTAGCGTCAGGACCCACTTTTTAGAATGAGAATCTGCCAGGACCCACTGGAAGTGATGTCATGATCGGAAGTGACATCATCAAGCAGGAATTTTTTTAGCAATCCTAGGCTGCAATCCTACCCACACTTACTCAGGAGTAATTCCCGTTGACTATCATTGTTAAAAGCATATGTATAGTAGCATGCTAAAAGTACAGAACTGTAACATTTCTCCCAATGCAGTCACAGACAATCTAATATATTAAAAAATAAAATAGTGAGATGAATAGGAACCCACCTGAAATTGGCTCACAACCCACCTAGAAGGTCCCAACGCACAGTCTGAGAAACACTGAACTAGGATACGAACTACCAAGGGCAGGGCCTGTGTCTTATTTATGGACAGCAGCCTTGTGATTGAACAGAGGAGGATGACTATCAATGTGCTGAGAAGTGGATATGAAAATACACACAGCCCAAAGAATGCAAGCACACCAGCCTTGACCCATAAGGGCATAAATAGGCCCAGGGGATCCATTGGAAAATTGGAGATACAAGGCCTACACTGCTGTTCAATATGCCTCTATCCCAAACCAAAATAATGCGTTCAGATTTAAACTCTACAACGCTCAAAGCACCAGAGTGCGCTAAACAGCAGGGTGCCTAGAACTTCACTGTTTTCCATTACAGATCTTCAACACATTCATTAATGATCTGTGTAGTCTGAACCAGGCAGCACTGATATAAATGCATACAAATGCCTCACTTAACTAGATTATACTTCAACAAACCACTGCTCCTAATTACATCACCCTCTAAGCCTCTCTTCAAACTGTGGGTGTGCACATGAATTTGTGCATGCCTTCCTGTGCCCGCATGCATTTCCACCAACAAGACAGCTGAATTATAACGCATCATCTCTGTGTACGCAACATCTCAGATCGGTAGCAAAATCAAATCTCCAGCCTATACAAAATTAGTCAAGTTTCTTAAACTCACCTGGGGTTAAGAGACTCTGCTACACAGCTAGGGTCTAGAGGGGTGCAGAGCAGTAGGGGAAGAGATTTGGGGCAATATCCACATTGCAAAGACATAATGCCCTTACAAAAGTGTTCGGTTCTAAATTAATACTCATCACTCAGGCAAGGCATCCCATAGTCATTTGTCAACACATCAGTATGCTGCAGCTGTCAAAAAGCAGAAGTGGAGATATCAAACTTTATCAGGAAAAGGCACGTGTGCTGCATTTTGACCCACTATAGTAGCTCCATTTCAAACAACGCTGTCTCACACCTCCTACTATCTCTGGTTTCCCTCTCTTCCCCCACCCCCAATTCCTACCCCCCCACACACACTTTTTTCCTGTGTTTAGGTTTTTATTTCTTTTTTCACTTCCTACTTTCAAATGTATTTATGGCACAGGGGCCCTAGATCAGTGTTCTTCAACATTTGTCCTCCGCTGTATCACTTCACATGGTTCACCTATTCAAAGTACCACCGGAAGTAACTGGTGATGACATAATTGTCAGTTCCTTTTGGGTTGGGAGGCCAGATGCTACACGACAAACACCAGTAAGAGGCTCAGGGTGGACGGGAAGGCTTTTTTGAACACGGAAAAGAGCGCTTTGGAGCCTTCTACTGCTGTTCGTTGGGACGTGTTCCCGGTCTCACTGCTGGGCAGCAGGTGCCCAAGGGTCTCGTGAGTACCACCGGACACCACCTCAAGTACTACTGATGGTACCTATACCATTGGTTGAAAAACACTGCCCTAGATAATGAAGGCAGGTAAAAACAGGTGAGATGGGTGTGAACACAATCCGGCCTGCAGAGTTTGTGACTCACCCAGTCAAACCACTGTCCACCAGTATGCAAAAAATGGGGGGGGGGGTGGAAGAGCAGTTTGCCAAGCATCTGGCCATTCACAATATGCGAATTGTGATCTGCACCTGGTTTGACGGGCCACAACATCTGCGGGTTTAATCATACCCTGAATGTTCTACAAATACATACACACCTTTTGGATTACAGCAGAAAAAAATAGCACAGAAATTCAGGAACGTACAGAAAAGAGGATTTTTTTTTTAAATATTATTCTCCACCCTTAGCTGTCTTGGGACATCACTTTCATTGCAAGGCAGCATATAAAACCAAATTATTGTAATACATTCTGTGGAGCTTCCCTTGAAAAATATTCTACTGCTACAGAATGCCACTGCCAGGGGTCTCTGGGAAGGAACGCTTCTTTCTTGTTATGGGATCTCCACTGATGTCCTGTTTCTAGGAAAGATTCAAGGTGCTGATGGGTCATCTTTAAACCCCTAAGGTTCCTTCAGGGTTACCTGCTCCTATATGACTCTACATGCCTCCTTGATACACTTGCGGGGGGGGGGGGAGCTCTGCTGTTCACACCAACTGATGAAACTCTGTTGGTGAGCATGTGGACCAAGGCCTTCTCTGTGGTGGCAGTCAGACTTCAGTATTATCTCCATCAAGAGTTCCTGAGACCCTATCTTTTCTGATCTGCTAGTGACTCCTTAAGGTGCACCTATTTCACTGTGCCTTTGCTCCTGTTTAAGAGGACTTGGTGAAACTGCTTTAATTCTGCCGGTTACATAGGCAGGGGTTCAGTTTTTATTTTTCATTTATATTGTGAACTGCTTTGGTGTACTCAAGAAAGAAGCATATAACTTTAAAAAAAATCATCAGAATACATATTATGCACAAAGAATGCTCGATTGGGAAGACCCAAAGAGCTCTATAGCAGTGGTTCTCATATATTTAGCACTGGGACCCACTTTTTAGAATGAGAATATGTCAGGACCCACCGGAAGTGATGCCATGACTGGAAGTGACAACAGGCAGGAAAATTTTTACCTATCCTAGGTTGCAATCTACCCATACTTACCCAGGAGCAAGTTCCATTTACAGTCCTTGTTAAAAGAATATACATAGCAGCTTGTTAAAATTACAGGTCTGTCACATTTTGCCAAATGCAGTCACATACCATGGTAACATCAAGTCTAATATATTAAAAATAAAATATTGAAATGAATGGGAACCCACCTGAAATTGGCTTGCAACTCACCTAGTGGGTCCCGATCCACAGTGTGAGAAACACTGCTCTGCAGAAATACTTAAAATGCTTCCTCTATGGGTGAAGACCTGTCAGGCTGTCACTTCCAACTGCAGCCCCTTGGGCCACAATGGATGCCATTCCAAAAAGAAGTTTCACACGGGAGCCCTTTTAGGCACACAGCCATATCACATTCAAAGCATTGCTGTGAACTGTGGCAGGAAGTGAACAGGCAGCCAATAAAGCCATTCAAGAACTGGAGGGAAGTAACAGTCACACAGCCAGTTCTGGTCAACCATCTAGTACAGTGATTTCCAACCTTTTTCATCTTATGGCACACTGAGAAGGTGCTAAAACCGTCAAGGCACAAGATCAGTTTATTTGTTTTTTTAAATACAATTGACAAGGCACATTGCACATATGTTAGTAGGGCCATCACATTCCCCAATGGCCCTGCTAACATATAACCCTCCCCCAAATTCCTGCAGCACACCTGCAGACTATTCGCAGCACATTGGTTGGAAAACACTAGATTCTAGGAGTTGTATTTTTGACCAATTCAGGTTCCCATATGGTCTTCAAAGGCAATCCCATGAGTATTAGCAACCTATCCTTTACAAAATGTTCAGTTTCAAACACTGTCAGCTATACAGAATTTGGAATGATTTGGCAACAAATATAACCTCTCCTCTGACCTTGTTTCTGCTGTTTTGAAATAATTGGTTTTGAAACCAGGAAGTTGTGGGGAAGGAAGAGAGAAAAAAAAAAGATGGGTTTGAAGTGTCAAAAAAGCTCACCACAGTCAGTCTTAAAGAAATATTTCTACACGCAGTTAAAGTGAGAACAGACAAAAGAAAGTATTTCTTTACCCAACATGTGATTAACCTCTGGAACTCCTTGCCATAAGATGCCATGATGGCGCCTGGCCTAGATGTCATTAAAAGGGAATTGGGCACATTTATGAAGGAAAAGTCCACCACTGGTTACCAGTCATTATTACTGCATGCAACCACCAAGTTTGAAAGGCTGTCCATCTCTGAATGCCAGATTCAAGGAAATGGCAACAGGATACAAGTCTCTTGTTGTCTTGTGTGCTCCCAGAGGCACCTGGTGGGCTACTGTGAGATACAGGAAGCTGGACTGGATGGGTATTTAGCCTGATCTAGCAAGGCTCTTCTTATGTTCGGATGGACAAAGGGCTTGACCAGTCTGCGAAGGTGGGGCAATGCTCTCTGACCTGCAGCTTCAAGAGGACTCCTTCCTCTTGCTAATCACACCTAGAAAATCAAGTTCTACATAGGCTGTTGTACAAACAGTTCTTGAAGAGTGCACAATATGAGCCATTCTGCTAACAGCACATCAGTACAAAAAGGAAGGTATGTTTATCTGTGCAGAATAATACTTGTTGAAAGAAAGAAAGCAATGCTGGCCCCTTAACACAAGCATATTAGCGCACCATTAACCCAGAGGACATTCAGAAATGAGCCTGCTCAGAAATGAACACACCCATCAAACTCTGCTTCTGCACATACCACTTCCAGCACTTTGCCAATTTCCATTTAGTTCCAGCTCTTTGGCTTCTGGATATCACCCTGCATCTCTAGAATAGCTTTTAACCACAAGACCAAATGCATCCACAAAGCTCTTCTTGTGCAGTCCGTTGGCTTTTACTGGAACCCTGAGATTGCCTATTTTCTTTTAATAAAGGAACTTGCAAGATCATCATGAAAGCAGAAACTGGGGAGCTGCCTTAGACAGAGTCAAGCCAGCAGCCTACTGAGTTTACTGCTGTCTGCGCTGAAAGGCAGCTAACCTCCAGGGTTATCTTTCCCAGCCTTGCCTGGAGTTTCTGCCAAGGACTGAACACTGGATCTTCTGCATGCAAAGCACCCACTCAACCAGTGACCTACAGCACTCACTCCACCTGGGGGAAGGCTGTGAACTGAAGAACTTTGCAGAGAAGAGCTTCAAGTCATATCTTTGAGCTTTGCCCAAGTAGCTCCTCTGCAGCATTTTAGCTCACACAGATCGCCCAACTGCAGCAACAGGAAAGTTTGGCCAACACTCAACAAAAGCCCCAAATGCACCATACTACATTATCCCCAATCCCCTGACATAAAAGTGAAATGGGCCATTTGTTCCCTTGGCAAGGCCACAGACAAAAATAAGCCCTCCGACTGATATGTAAGTGATCAGATTTCACACTACCCCAGCGCTGTCCGCAACTGCAGCTCCTTTCTCTGTACACGTTCCCTGGCAGAAATTAGGGCCCGCTCATTTCTATATATGACCACTCATATATGGTCATCTCACTCTCATGTTCTGTGCACAAGGTGCCCCAAACTGCCTTTTATGCTGAAAGAGCTGGGGGGGGGGGGGAGGACAAAGCCTTCAACTGATTATAAATACTTTGTTTAAAGCTGCAGCTATCACAGTCTATTGGACATTCAAGGATGGATACCGGGCATAACCAAATCACAAAAGTTACCAGCTGAATGAACCATTATGCAATACCTGTCTAGGTTTAGAGACTGCAAGAGAGAGGTTGGAAATGGAGCACATGTGACTGGCCCCAAAGTAGATCTACCTTCCCCGTAGTACAAATAAGTCACCCCAAATTCATTACTTTTTTCATATACAATTATTTCAGGGGCTAACTCAAGATCAGCACAAATACAGAACACTCTTGGAAACAGAACATTCAAGCAAGAGATGCAGCCTGTCACATGATAGACATGAAAGTTATGATTAATTCAATAATAAAAAAACAGACTTTGTGGCATTTCAGCCACCACAGACCTGTCTAGCTCTATATGCCAAAGACCGTAAAAGGCAGTCCATCAGAACAAGTCTATGCTCTCGCCAAGTGCTCATCACTACAAGAAGCATGTTGGCAGAAATCAACTTGAATATCATCACCAACACAGATCAGCAATAAGACCGCCAATACAAGTGTCAATATCAGAGAAAAGTACACAGAACAGGAGTGGACACCAAGTGTGCCACCAAGATATGACAGGAAGCCAAATCCCTGTAGCAAATTCTGGTACATCCTAATATTTCACATTAACATGTAGAAAAGCTTGCGCAAGTGTTGCACTGTCGTCACTTTTAAGTTCTCTCCCCGACATAGTTGGCCAATATAGAGGGTGGGAGACTCCCAAAGTGATGGGGTTAGATCAGGGGTGCTCAATAGGTGGATCGCGATCTACCGGTAGATCGCGAGGCAAAATGAGTAGATCGCGGAGTGCCAACCGCCCCCTTCAGGTGCCTCTGGGAGGAAACGCCAGGAGTAAGGCCCATTGTACTCAATGGGGCTTACTCCCAGGTAAGTGTGGCTAGGATTGCAGCCTCACAGCCTAATCCTAGGCATGTCTATTCAGGAGTAAGTCCTGTTATACTCAGTGGGGCTCAAGGTACACCAACATACACTGTACACATAAATGTTATATGTTATGATGGCGCGAACATTGTAAAAAAAACTCTGGTAGATCTCCGGGCCTTGCTGGGTTTCAAAGTAGCTCTCGAGCCAAAAAAGTGTGAGCACCCCTGGGTTAGATAGAGTGGATAGAGAGACGCTCTTTTCCCTCTCACGCAACACCAGAACCAGGGAATATCCGTGAAAATTGAGTGTTGGGAGAGTTAGGACAGACAAAAGAAAATATTTCTTTACTCAGCTTATAGTTAGTCTGTGGAACATTATAGAGAGAAAGATGTTGCAGTGAGAATGCCCTTTTCAGTAGCAAACTCTGGAGGACATAAGGCTCTTCTCATCTCTGCCCGACACAGAGAGACCAGCAACTCCAAGAGGCAACTATCCAAGGTGGCTTTTCCCAGCCCTGCTAATGGAGGACCTTTTTAACTGGTCATACCAGAAACTGAAACTGGCTGTCAGACAGGGAAAGCACAATCCACAACCAGTGGCTTCCGAATTATGCACCATGGCACCCAAGGATACAATTGAGAACTCACAAGGGTGCCAGGGGATTACCCGGAGACCTCTTTTTACTAGTTCTCCTGGATGCTGCCATCTTGAACTGCACATCATCTCTTACGATTCAAGATGGTAACAGCACCACCATGACCATGGTAAGTTTGGGAACCGCTGATCTACAATCGAGCTACAGTCCATTGCTCCTCTTATGGCTGAGATCCCTAAAAAGGAAAAATGCATGGGCATATTTTGGATGTAGCTCATTAAAACTGGAGGAGAGGAGGAAAAAAAAACAGAATGAGCATCAAGAGGTAAATGACAAGGAGTCTAGTAACACGTTAAAGACAAACCAAGTTATTTCACAATATGCTCCCGTCACCCACAGTCCACTTGATGCACCTCATCAAGTGGGCCACAGTCTACGAAAGCCTGTGATGAAACAAACTGGTTAGTCTGAGACGTTACAGAGGTTGTGGCAGTTTTGATGCAACACACTACTCAGAAACCCCTCTGGCAGAAGAAAAATTGTAATTGTCTAGAGAAAAGATGAGCCTGTTGATACCCGGAATATGATTTTCTCTAGCATCCTAATTGATCTCTCACACTTCCGAGGGAAAAAACCTCTTGAAGAAACTGCTGTCAAAAAGGTTCCAAATGAAGGATTCGCAGTTAGAAAGGCCAGGCATTAGGTTCTTTTTTAGGAATAAAAAAAGGGGGGGAAATTAAATTTATAACTGCATTAATCAGGAATCTCATATATCTGGACTTTCAGAAGGCGTTTGACACGGTCCCTCACCAAAGGCTACTGAAAAAACTCCACAGTCAGGGAATTAGAGGACAGGTCCTTTCATGGATTGAGAACGGATTGGAGGTCAGGAAGCAGAGAGTGGGTGTCAATAGGCAATTTTCACAATGGAGAGAGGTGAAAAGTGGTGTGCCCCAAGGATCTGTCCTGGGACCGGTGCTTTTCAACCTCTTCATAAATGACCTGGAGACAGGGTTGAGCAGTGAGGTGGCTAAGTTTGCAGTCCACACCAAACTTTTCCGAGTGGTGAAGACCAGAAGTGATTGTGAGGAGCTCCAGAAAGATCTCTCCAGACTGGCAGAATGGGCAGCAAAATGGCAGATGCGCTTCAATGTCAGTAAGTGTAAAGTCATGCACATTGGGGTAAAAAATCAAAACTTCACATATAGGCTGATGGGGTCTGAGCTGTCTGTGACAGATCAGGAGAGAGATCTTGGGGTGGTGGTGGACAGGTCGATGAAAGTGTCGACCCAATGTGCGGCGGCAGTGAAGAAGGCCAATTCTATGCTTGGGATCATTAGGAAGGGTATTGAGAATAAAACGGCTAATATTATAATGCCGTTGTACAAATCCATGGTAAGGCCACACCTGGAGTATTGTGTCCAGTTCTGGTTGCCACATCTCAAAAAAGACATAGTGGAAATGGAAAAGGTGCAAAAGAGAGCAACTAAGATGATTACGGGGCTGGGGCACTTTCCTTATGAGGAAAGGCTACGGCGTTTGGGCCTCTTCAGCCTAGAAAAGAGACGCCTGAGGGGGGACATGATTGAGACATACAAAATTATGCAGGGGATGGACAGAGTGGATAGGGAGATGCTTTTTACACTCTCACATAACACCAAAACCAGGGGACATCCACTAAAATTGAGTGTTGGGCGGGTTAGGACAGACAAAAGAAAATATTTCTTTACTCAGCATGTGGTCGGTCTGTGGAACTCCTTGCCACAGGATGTGGTGCTGGCGTCTAGCCTAGATACCTTTAAAAGGGGATTGGACAAGTTTCTGGAGGAAAAATCCATTACAGGTTACAAGCCATGATGTGTATGCGCAACCTCCTGATTTTAGAAATGGGTTATGTCAGAATGCCAGATGCAAGGGAGGGCAGCAGGATGAGGTCTCTTGTTATCTGGTGTGCTCCCTGGGGCATTTGGTGGGCTGCTGTGAGATACAGGAAGCTGGACTAGATGGGCCTATGGCCTGATCCAGTGGGGCTGTTCTTATGTTCTTAAGTAGGAATTTTTTTTTTCTTTTTAACCAACAGCCGTCTTGAAATTTAGCTGAAAAACGTAGAAAACATTAAAGGCTGTACATAAGTTATGTCAAAATTCATTGTCACAGTTTTAGAAGTCCTAAGAAGGTCTTTCATCTCTATTAGGCGATGCTTTTCATCACTTACTAGGTATCTTCATAAAAATTTGATGAACGGTAAGAGCTTAAAATGAGATTCTGCTCCTTTTATCTTTGACGACTTCAATTGCTCTCCAATTAGTCCTATTTCTTGCAAATTTAACTCTTAGGGTCACCTCATACATTACGTTTCCAACAGGCAGGGCTTGTTGCATGTTTTGGCTTTTCTCCAAGTCCTACACATATCCCTTTCTACAACCATGATATGACACAGGGGTGGGGGGCACACACAGGGTTGCATCCCATCACAGCAGGGTGTGGAGCTCTTCCTGCTAATTCTCAGAGTAAGGCTGACCTCAGGATGCAAGAGGGGTTCATCTACACCAGTGTTTCTCAAACTGTGGTTTGGGACCCACTAGGTGGGTTGTGAGCCAATTTCAGGTGGGTCTCAATTCATTTCAATATTTTATTTTTAATAGATTAGACTTGATGCTCCCATGGTATGTGACTGCATTTGGGGAAATGTGACAGACCTGTACTTTTAACAAACTACTATGTATATTCTTTTAACAAGGACAGTAAATGGGACTCACTCCTGGGTAAGTGTGGGTAGGATTGCAGCCTAGGATTGTTAAAAATTTTCCTGCCTGATGACACTTACAGTCATGACATCACTTCCGGTGGGTCCTGACCTATTCTCATTCTAAAAAGTGGGTCCCAGTGCTAAATGTGTGAGAACCCCTGATCTACGCAATCTGGAGTGGCAACCATGTTTTTAATTTAGGAAAACAGATAAAATCTATCGTATACATAAAGAAAAACGTTGGCAAAACAGGCAGGCAGCAAGTGTCCCTCTCCAAACGAAGCCAAGCCTGCTCTTATTCTTAGGCATTCATGTCATGGGCCAAAACAGAGGGTTGCCCCCCCACCCACACTACACACCCCAAACTGTTCATTTTCTGTAAAAACTCTCACTGAACAGCAGGCGCAAAACGGACACACTCACTTTGCCTCTGCGGAATAGGATGTGAAAAAGTCGAGATAAGGGTTGGCTTATTTCCACAGAGTGAAAATCTGTCCACCCCTCAGGGTGCAACTGGTTGCATTGTGCAACCACAAAAATAGGGGAAGTGGAAGCCCAACTGTCAAGGCAGAACTGGCTGTCTTGGTCCTTGAGCCTTTAGAATTTTTCCTAGCATTCTTTAAGAGGTGCATTCTCCAAGATGCACGCATCAGGAACGGATAGAAAGTGGATCAGGATCTACTGGTAGATTGCCAAATTATTTAAAGAGAGATCTGCAAGGGTTTCCAGTTCTCAAAAGTTATCAATGGCAACAAAAAGAATTTCTTCCTCTTTCTAAATTAAGCTGCTGAAATGAAGAAAGCCTGCGGGAGAACCAGGAGTGTATTTTTATATTAAAGGACTGTGCTTCTTGAGCCAATCACATGCTCCTAGGCATCTTATTTCTTCATGTTAACAGTATGATTGTCACCAGACTCCCTTATCTCCCTCCCACCACTATTTTGCCAACTTAGATCTGCTGGGGGAACCTCAAGTTTCTAGGAAGAAGATACTGTAGATCTCGTAAGCATGACATATGCCTACCTCTGCCTTAGAGCAGTGGCTCAACACTTCAGTGTCTGGCGTCCTTTACACTCCTAAACAGTCTCAGGGAGCCCCAGAGTGCCAAGCAGATTCATTTATTTATACATGCACACGCCACTTTATCTTCCTCTCGGGCTTTCAAAGCAGCTTCCAAATGCAATTAAAAATATAAGCATTATAAAAAAATTTTAAAATGTAAATATTAAAAAGACTCCTAAAATCCAGTGAGCAACCTAAAAAAAATCTCATTAAAAGCCAAGAGCAATAAAAGCAAGAAGAAGAAGAAAAAAAAACACCACTTATGGTGTGCTCCTAAAGGGGTCTCAGGGAGCCCCAGGGCTCCTAGGAGCAACTGTGAGAAACACTACCTTAAAGCTTCAGAGACAGTTTGGATTTTAGTCCAATAACCGGAAACCAAAAAGGATAGTTACCAAGAACATTCACGCAGCCACCACCTAAAAAGAAAGCTTAGCCAGGTTCATAAGCAATCATAACATATAAATTGAGCTGAAGGATATGAGTGGCCATTAACACAGATAATTCAGCAGAATATAGCAATGGGTCTCCATCTGAGCATGCGGAGGGAGGCTACCTTGCAGGGTCCAACCCCCCCATGTCATGTCAGGCTGCGATTGGCAGACCAAGACAGGAGGGCTCTGTTGCACTGGGCAAAAGCAGAGCCTATACCTCCTTTGTTTGTGGCCATGATGGAACCCACCCATCCATCCTTTAGACCAGGGGTGTCCACACCCCGGCCCAGGGGCCAGATGCGGCCCGCAGCAAGCCTCTTTCCGGCCTGTGGCCAACCACTTATCCCCAGAAAGCCTCTGGCCCACTCAACTGAACATAACCAGAACTGTGCTCGGATTGTGTCTGGAGGGTGTTCTGGGGGCCAAAGAGGTTGAATGAATGAGCCCATTCGTTCATTTATTCACTCATCTAAGTTCCATCTCTAACTTATTTAAATTTTATAGTTAAATTTTTTCCCCGGCCCTCCACACCACGCCAGATATTTGATGTGGCCCTCTGGCCAAAAAGTCTGGAGACACTTGCTTTAGACATCTGTTGGAGGTTAGCTGTTTGGGGTCAGGTAGGAATTTTCAGCTTTCCAAACAACTGGCTGTGGAGGGACATTTTTTCATCTACCCCCGACTGTCTTTGGTTTGAGATTTCTACCAGATTGGTCATGCCTGACGGGATAGTGAGAGACAAGGAGTAGGATTAAGGATCTGATGCCTGTTCTTAGGCAAGCAACAGGCAGGCTTAAAGCCAGTGCTGGTTCCCAGAGTCAAGATTTTCAAAAGAGTGAAACACAAAAAAGCACACCTCTGGCTACCAGATGCCTACTTCAGGTGGACGTTGTACGCTTATAAAAGTTTGCAACCCACTCAAGAGACTTTTGCACCGCTCAGACAGGGAATGCAAGACTCACTCAAGTCAACTGTATCTTTGTGATAAAACACACATCAAATTTGAGATATTAAGAACATAAGAACAGCCCCGCTGGATCAGGCCATAGGCCCATCTAGTCCAACTTCCTGTATCTCACAGCGGCCCACCAAATGCCCCAGGGAGCACACCAGATAACAACAGACCTCATCCTGGTGCCCTCCCTTGCATCTGGCATTCTGACATAGTCCATTTCTAAAATCAGGAGGTTGCGCATACACATCATGGCTTGTACCCCATAATGGATTTTTCCTCCAGAAACTTGCCCAATCCCCTTTTAAAGGCATCCAGGCTAGATGCCATCACCACATGCTGTGGCAAGGAGTTCCACAGACCAACACACGCTGAGCAAAGTAATATTTTCTCTTGTCTGTTCTAACTCTCCCAACACTCAATTTTAGTGGATGTCCCCTGGTTCCGGTGTTATGTGAGAGTGTAAAGAGCATCTCCCTATCCACTCTGTCCATCCCCTGCATAATTTTGTATGTCTCAATCATGTCCCCCCTCAGGCATCTCTTTTCTAGGCTGAAGAGGCCCAAACTCCGTAGCCTTTCCTCCTAAGGAAGGTGCCCCAGCCCCGTAATCATCTTAGTCGCTCTCTTTTGCACCTTTTCCATTTCCAATATTCACATCTATTTCCATATAATTTTTTTATGCACAGGCAGCTTTCCCTGTAATAACCCACATCGCTCCAAGTTGAGCAGAGCAGCACAATGTGGAAGTTTGGTGATGCTGTGATGACACGGTCAAAAGGTCTGGAGGCGGTGTTATGACACAGTAGCGATGCCACACAGCTGCAGAAGAGGTCCATGCACTGGTGAAGGCCCCTTACAGGGAACACTACTTCCCACCCAGCTTCACATCACCTGCAAATTTTATAAGCATCCCTTCTACCCTCCACAGAAGTCATTCATAAAAATCCTGATTAGCCAAGAGCGCGAGACAGAACCCTGTGACACTCCCCTTGATACCTCTGCCCAAACGGACTTACAGCACAATCCTATGCATTTCTACTCAGAAGTAAGTCCCATTGTGTTCGAGAGTGTGGATAGGAAAGTGTGTACAGGATTATAGCCTTAGAGTCACTGATGTTGGGAACAGTTGTTCAGTCAGTTGTCAACTCACCTAACAGTAGGATTAGCTAGCCCACACTTTACCCTTTTATCAACAAGGAGATCATGGAAAACTCTGTCAACCACTAGGCTGAATTGTAGGTACACTGTGTTCAGCACATGCCTATGATCTACAAATCACTCCAACAAAAAATAAAATGAGATTTTCTGGCACACCTTGTTTTTGACAAACCCATGCTGCCTCCTAGAAAGCATCCCCTTCTTTTCTGAAGCGCTTACAGACCTTCTGCTTTATGATCTGCTTCACGATCTTTCCACGTATTGACATGGAGCTTCCTTTTTGGAAGGCAGAATCTACGGGGTTGTACACCAACATGTCCTGCATGTAGACAAGCAGCTCCCTGGGAACAGACCCAAGGAGGACTGCCCCATAATACCACCCTTCCTGGCTGTGACGTGTCCTTCCCTATGCCTGGAAGAGCAAAACAAATATTACACAGACATAGGGAGGCTCACTAAGACATAGTTGGACGGACTGTTATGTAAAAGGCATCCATTATAAGACTGGAAAAAATATTTTTGACTC
The DNA here is from genome assembly GCF_035046505.1 of Tiliqua scincoides. Taxonomy (NCBI): domain Eukaryota; kingdom Metazoa; phylum Chordata; class Lepidosauria; order Squamata; family Scincidae; genus Tiliqua; species Tiliqua scincoides. The sequence continues at coordinate 229,395,678 of NC_089823.1, forward strand.
TCAAAAATGTAAGAGCCCTTTTCAGTCAGGCTAAAATTCCATCAAATCCAGCATTCCTACAATGGCAAACCAGGTGTCTCTAGTCTAGAATGCTGACAAGCAGGGTTTGATGGCAATGGCCTTCTAGTTCTCTTGCCTCCCAGCAACTTACAGGGATACTGCCTCTAAACAGAGAGGTTGTACCCAGATATCATGACACATTGCTACAGGTAATCCATAAGCCTGACTCCTAGATTCATCAAAATATAGTGTTGCCAATAGCCCTAAAGGCCTGAAACCATTATTTTAAATTCCAAGGTTCCAAAGTGAATCAGGCACGGAGGATTCTTTTCCCTACTTTGCTTATAACACTTTACAAATTATTGGGTGAGGTTGTCACCAGGTTGCAGACAAACGCGTTGCAAGCCCTTCTGTAAGCATTATAGCACATCTTGACTATTAAAAGTATTGATCCACTGAACTCAAACCTATGGCTGTTAAAACAGACATCTGTTAAGAGATTCATTATCTTTCTAAGTACTTCCTATAAACAACAGGAAAGAATGTCTTCCATAAAACAGGTGGAAGAACACCACTGAAGGACTGCCACCAAGGTTGGTCTTTCATTGACAGAAAGTCATTTAAGGCTGTTCTTCCACTGCAGGATGAACAAATACAGCAGAGTCTTGTAGCACCTTAAAGGCGCCAACACCTTTGTTGCGGCACAAGGCTGCATGAACTGCAGTCCACTTCTGAGGATTTCACTTAAGGCACATGTATGTATACACTCACAAAGAGCTATAGGGATGATTTTTTTTTAAGAAGGAGCAAAGTCAATCACAAGAGGAAATGCAATAAGGCTGGTTTTCCAACAAGCTTAAAAGTGCACAGGATAAGCATGGTGACAATTCACCACTGGCAATAGGCACCTCCTAGCAGTGCTAAGTTAATTAATGCTGTAAGGTGATTCAGCTGTAAGGTGAATCCGGGTAACTCTGCTGCTTTTTATCATTATACATTATTGTATTTTAGAATGTAGTAAGCTGCCTTGGGCACCCTGACAGCATGTAAAAAGCAGGAGATAAAAGAATATTTATAATACTATGGGGTTTAGTATGTATTTCATTTATTTAAATAAATAAAAACAACCTCATAGTCATAACTGAGACCTGCAGAGATGGAACTGACCCTCAATATAAACATTAATTTACCCAATTCTCCAATTAATCTTCCCTTGACATTTTTCAGTTAAAAGAACTATCATTTGAAGACCTGCAGCACAGCATCCAAGTTTGTTAAAATGTACTCCTACCAGTTTCTGAATACAGTGGACCCCTGCTTTACCATGGCAAGCCATTCCAGAGACACTATTGTATTGTGACCATGTTGTCATGTGAACCCAATAACACTTTTTTTTTTTGGCAGTTTGTTCCAAGACCTTGGAAACTGAAGTTTCTGCCACAGAACTAAGCCGTTTCCCTCTCTAAAAGGTAATTAAAAGATGCCTACTGCACTATTTAGGGACCATCATTCTATGTTGTAATCATAAAATACAAATCACCAGGGACGTGTGTTATGGGGGTAGCAGGTCACAGCATTCAAACAGGTTTGAAAGAAGGAGCCGCTGGGGCTTGAGACATGCTGCTCAATTCAACACGGGGCTTTCCAAGCTAAGTCAGTACCTTGATAGGTTTGGCACTACACAAGGCTGTGTAGGACAGAACACAGTAGACAAAACTGTCCCAAATACCATGCCAACAAAAATTCCTGGCAGACCCCAAGCCAGCTCCAATTATGCCATTCCACACTGACTTTAATGCAAGCTGGCGCAAACTCGGGTGCCCAAAGGCGTCCTTGTTTATTTTCGTTAACTCAAAAGAATTGCCAAAAGTTACCAGCCTGTTCCACTCCTGCGTAATTCGGTTCGCACAGCCACACACAGCTCAGCCGTCAGCAAGCTCGAAACGCAGCCAACAGTCCCTATAAATGAAGTTCTCCTCCTTAGCACCACACACTGAAGTTTAAACAGATTTAACATACTGCATTCAAGAGCAAGCACGAAAACCATTACATATAAAAAAATCCAGAGACGTGTCCAAGATAGAGACCTCAGGTTCCCCGCAGAGCAAGCGCATTGCCAACAAGCAAAATGTAGCCTCCCCTGCTACAGAACCCATATCACAGTGCCACGTTCCCTGCAGCAGCAGCATTGAACATCAAACACATGCTGTACAACTGTACTGAGCTATTAACCAAACCATTTATTTATGCTTGTGTCAAATATGTTTTTGCATCTTCCATTATCCTCATCCGTTCAAACAAACAAAATGTTGAATAAAATTAATGGAAACATTAACCATTCTGACAATTAAGGCTTCCCAACTGAAAAGCACATTCAAAACAACCCAAATACACCACTGAAGGATTTGTTTGCTGGTTTTCAAAGGATGTTCCAGTTAAAATAGTGATCTGCCACTCATTAAGATCAGCTGGGAAGGGCCACTTGCATGTTCCTCCCACCTTCCAAAACATGGCTAATGGTGATGTGCAAAAGGGGCTTCTTGGCAAGTGATCCCAAAAATGTGAGACGGTGTCTCGGAAGAGCCTAGGGCAATACCTCTTATCCTTGGCAGAATTTGTTATCCCAAGAACCATGTACTGTAATCATCTAAAAAAATTAAATCAGTTTCTGGTCCTCACTGTGACAAAGATACCTGCAAATGTTTCTGTGCACAATCCCTCTTAAAAGCTCCCAAGCAACTCTTCCTTTCTCGTTCAAATTCTGCAAGGATCTTGATTCAAGGACTCAGAACAGGTCATGCTAAACTTATGTAACTCAACTTGCATAATTAATTCTGATCACGGAACCTGGAGTTCCTGGTTCCAAAGTTTACATTAAAAGAAATACAGAAGACACATAGCCCTTTATTATGACTGATTAATTCATCTCACTTTCCTCTTTCATCTCCACTTTCCTTTCCAGGATGGAAATAGGATACAGTGGGCGCCAATGCTTCGGAGATCTGCCCACACCAATCACCACTCCACCCCAATCTCCACCCCTTTCTGGCCTCTCTGCCAGCAGGACCATGCCAACATCCACCTGTACCACGCTGCCAGAGGCATGCAGTTTTTTGGCTTCTGTACTGGTGGCCATGCAGTAGCTATCAGCGGAGAGGAACATACCTGAGCTCGTGCAACCGGGGTCAGGATTAGGCCAACATACTGACAGCCATATATTTACTATACATGTTCACTTTCCAACTCATGGGGGGGGGAGTCTAGGCCAGTAACCCAGCATCCGTTGATTCTAGAAACTTCTGGGCACTTTGTTTTCAACCAAATGCCCTATAAGGAGCCAAACAAAAATAATTCATTTTACAGGTGATCCCCTAAACTACGGGTCTCCAAACTTTTTGGCCAGAGGGCCACATGTAATATCTGGCGCAATGCTGAGGGCCGGAAAAAAAAATTAAATTTAAAATTTAAATAAATAAATTAGAGATGGAACTTAGATGAATGAGTTCACTCAGCCTCTCCGGCCCTCAGAACACCCTCCAGATGCAAGCAGAGCACAGCTCTGGTCATGTTCAGTCAAGTGGGCCAGAGGCTTTCAGGGGACAAGAGGCTGGCCTCAGGCCGTATAGAGGCTCGCAGCAGGCCACATCTGGCCCCCGGGCCAGGGTTTGGAGACACCGGCCCTAAACAGAAACAAATTCTGTCGCAAATCCAAAGGTATCTAGAACGCACAACAGAAGTTTTATGCTTCTGCATAGTATCGAGTTTCTATTTAATTGCAAACAGGTTAATTTTTAATTGTTAGGACACCTAATGAATATGAATTTTTTCTAGAGATTAGAAAGTCAGAAACTGTCACCAATTTAAATAGGTGAATAAGGATGCACACTTTCTAGGGTGTAAGCTACATTGAGCACAATGGGACTTCTCCAGACGTACACTGACTGCACTGTAAATTCTTCTTAAATTAAAATCAATTCACCTACAGCCACTCATTACGTCCCAACCAACATAAACATCAAAACAGTTTAAAAAAGCAAGAATTTATTAAAATCAATATTTTTCTTTTAAATGACATTTTTATAGTCAAATCCCTTTAAGAAAAATAATGGAGCTGGTTTAAAATGGAAACTATTAAAGCCTACACTTAGAACCTGTAAATCCATGACACTGTCAAACTCATCTGCAGTGATCCAGCAAAGCAGGCCATACACAGAAGCCCCTTTCTGCAGACACAGCCAATGCAGACACACACACCCTCCATGCTTATCTGTGCTCCACTGAAGTAGCTGGATGTATCTTTAGATGCTCATTGGGCTATTCAGTGCCACCAGCTCTTACATGCTACTAATCACCTGCAATCTCAGCAAGGTTGGGGTCACATGTGAAAGCTACATTTCTAGAACCCTATTCACACCTCCCCTTCCCAACATTCAATGAACAAACAGAGGGGAACCTGTCATAGTTTCCCCCACTACATCAGCACGCCTACGACCTTGTTCTCTAACCAATGGAAGTCTTGACAAGTCAGCTTATGCACATGCAACTGAAATGATCCCAGATACGATCTGAAGTAGGAAGAGATCACAATGCACTATTGTCTGAGAGAGGTGCAGGATACAACAGCTTGCAATATCTGTGTGACTGAGCAAGAAGAAGATCACACCATCACAACCATATTGCTGGAAGACAGGGACAGAAAGATATGGCTCTTTACTCTAGAGCAGGGGTGCCCAAACCCCAGCCCTGGGGCCACTTGCGGCCCTTGAGGCCTCTCAATGCGGCCCTCAGGGAGCTCCCAGTCTCCAATGAGCCTCTGGCCCTCCAGAGATTTGTTGGAGCCCACACTGGCCTGAAGCAACTGCTCTCAGCATGAGGGCGACTGTTTGACCACTCGCATGAGCTGTGGGACAAGGGCTCCCTCCACTGCTTGTTGTTTCACATCTGTGATGCAGCAGCAGCAGCAAAGGAAAGGCCAGCCTTGCTTTGTGCAAAGACCTTTATTCATTCATATAAGTTTATCTTTAATATATTCATTTATGTAAACGTATGTAAATTTATTCAAATTTTAAACGTAAATTAATTATTTTTTTCCCCTGGCCCCCAACACAGTGTCAGAGAGACGATGTGGCCCTCCTGCCAAAAACTTTGGACACCCCTGCTCTAGAGCAGCGATTTTCAACCTTTTTCATCTCATGGCACACTGACAAGGCATCAAAATTGTCAAAGGCACACCATCAGGCTTTTGACAATTGACAAGGCACACCATGCTGTCAGTGGGAGGCTCACATCCCCATTGACCCTACTAATAAATGATCTTCCCCGAAATTCTTGTGGCACATCTGTGGACCAGTCGCGGCACACTAGTGTGCCACAGCACAGTGGTTAAAAATGGCTGCTCTAGAGCATATCAAAAACGCTATTCCAGAATTGTAAACTTCTGTTTGAATAGAGATACAAACTATTGTATTGGCAACCTTCAGTCTCGAAAGACTATGGTATCGCGCTCTGAAAGGTGGTTCTGGCACAGCGTCTAGTGTGGCTGAAAAGGCCAATCCGGGAGTGACAATCCCTTCCACACCAGGAGCAAGTGCAGTCTGTCCCTGGTCTGTCTCCCTGGCTATGGGCCTTCCTGGCTATACAAACTATAGTGCTTAGTAAATATAACTTGCTCTTTTTCCACCCCACAAGTGCTCACAGCATTTCAAACACACATTATCCCCACAACTTAAACAAGTATCCACCTAATACATACAGAAGGCTGCAAGAATCGCTTGCCTAAGTCCAGGTACAGGATTCACTGAGGATCTGAAACTTGGAACTAGGAAACCATTCCAGTTTATTTGTGCTCTTATAACCTGCAAGGTCTTTCAGAAAAACGTCCCACATTTAGTGCTGAACACACATGCACTACACTGGATGCGCAAAGCAGCCCAATTAGAATCACTGGAATTCATGGGGACCTATGGCACACTAAATTCAAGATCCTCCCAACATCAATGGATGAGACAAGATTGAGGATGCTGGGTGTGGCATCTCATGCTATCTGCTCTTTGAAAGAGAAATGATTCCTTAAAGCCTCAACCTTTGAGTTTGGCTCAAGGAGTTAGCCACGCACTATTGGCTACCTAGCATCAGCCTTCGTCAAAAGAGCAAGGCAAATCCTTCTAGGAGCCAGTGCAGACTAGCTGTAAGACTTGCAGAAAGGCTTGGGCTCCAATTCCTCTTCCACTGGTGTACCCTGTGGGGGGGGGGGTCAGCGGGGGCAAATATTCTCAGGCAGTATGCTTGGGGGAGTGCAGCGCCATCCACTTCCCCGCAGCATGCACTCTGAGCAATTGTGCACCGCTCAGAGTCACAGCGCCCATCTGGCCAGAGCAGATGCCCATTTCTTCCCCTTCTTTTAGAAAAGTGAGAAAAAGCAGGGAGCTGCTCAGAGCAGCAGTCACCACTTTTTTAAAAAGTCATTTCTGCCCAACTTTCCAAATAAACAGGGATCAAATGTGTACACCTGTGGGCTGGGCAGAAAAGAGTTAAGCGGAAGAAGTGCATGGCACTCAGAGCAGCTGCCCCCAACCCAGAAGTAACTACAGTGACGTCATCATGTCATCGCAATTACTTCTGGGTGGGGAGTTTGGGTTCCTGGTTCCGGGTGGCAGAAGAAGGCACAAACACCAGTGCCCTATTCAGCCATGAAGTTCAGTGGGTTACGTTGAGGTAGAAATGTCAGCCTACCCAACAGGGTTGTTGCAAGGATAAAAATGGAACAGGCCCTCCAGTTGCCACTGTAACCTTCAGTTAAAAAATAATTACTAAGCAACCCCACCCCAGCAATGTATTAAAAGCTGCATTGGCACCCACTAGCTTGCCTCCCGTATCAAAAAGTTCATAGCCCTTCCAGAGACAGTTCAGAACAGCGATTTTCTACCAGTGTACCATGGCACATTGGTGTGCCATGAGTGGTCCACAGGTGTGCTACAGGAGTTTTGGGGAGAGTCATTTATTACTAGGGAGATTGGGGGTGTGAGCTGGCCAGCGTAAGGTTGGAGAAGTACACATTTGCAAGATGGCATGAGATTCACGGGACACAAACTGATTACAGAAAGGAACAAAAACACAACAGCAATAAGTGGTCTGCCTATTACGGCGACAATCACAGGAGTGTCCAAACTTCGGCCCTGGGGCCACTTGCGGCCCTTGAGGTCTCTCAATGCGGCCCTCAGAGAGCCCCCAGTCTCCAATTAACAGTATTTATATACTGCTTTTCAACTAAAAGTTCACAAAGCAGTTTACAGAGAAAAATCAAATAACTAAATGGCAATGAGCCTCTGGCCTTCTGGAGATTTGTTGGAGGCTGCACTGGCCCAGTGCAACTGCTCTCAGATTGAGTGCGACTATTTAACTTTCACAGCTCTCACATGAGCTGCGGGATGAGGACTCCCTCCACTGCTTGTTGTTTCATGTTTGTGATGCAGTAGCAGCAGCAAAGGAAAGGCCAGCCTTGCTTTGTGCAAGGCCCTTTATAGGCCTTGAGCTATTGCAAGACCGTCATTCATTCATATAAGATTAACAGATTCGTTTATGTAAAATTATGTAAATTTATTTAAATTTTAAATGTAAATTAATTATTTTTTCCCCGGCCCCCGACACAGTGTCAGAGAGACGATGTGGCCCTCCTGCCAAAAACTTTGGACACCCCTGATCTATCACAACCAAGTTCGCTCAGCTGCAAAATGGAGGAAAAATCACAACATAAGAACATAAGAACATAAGAACAGCCCCACTGGATCAGGCCATAGGCCCATCTAGTCCAGCTTCCTGTATCTCACAGCGGCCCACCAAATGCCCCAGGGAGCACACCAGATAACAACAGACCTCATCCTGGTGCTCTCCCCTACATCTGGCATTCTGACTTAACCCATTCCTAAAATCAGGAGGTTGCGCATACACATCATGGCTTGTACCCCATAATGGATTATTCCTCCAGAAACTCGTCCAATCCCCTTTTAAAGGCGTCTAGGCTAGACGCCAGCACCACATCCTGTGGCAGGGAGTTCCACAGACCGACCACGCGCTGAGTAAAGAAATATTTTCTTTTGTCTGTCCTAACCCGCCCAACACTCAATTTTAGTGGATGTCCCCTGGTTCTGGTATTATGTGAGAGTGTAAAGAGCATCTCCCTATCCACTCTGTCCATCCCCTGCATGATTAAATGCAAAATGTCAAACCGTAGAGCAGTCGGGTATTCTTCTTTTACAAGTACTACTTCCTGGAAAGATCTACAGTTTGAACAAAAGTTCATCAAAAAGCATTTAGGGGCACATGTTGAGTGCTTACTCACTGCAATCCACAAACGCTTTCCAAAGAAAAGGTGCTATTTTTAAAAATACAGTTTATGTAACGGTTGGGGGGGAACACAAGTGCTAAATAGTTGCATTCTACCAGTGCTTTTCCTCAGGGGAATGATACAAGTTTTGCATAAAGCCCCAAGTTCAGCCTTTCCCAAGCAAAGAAACTTTGGGAGCATCTGCCCAAGATCTCAGCTAGTCACTGTACCTCAAAGCTCACATCGCTGGGTAAAACCGACCACTGGTTCCCCTCAATACAAGACAGCTCTGCAGGACTTTCATTTTTTTTTAAAAACCCTGAAATAATAATCAGAGGATAATCCTTATGAGGACGGCACACATAGACGCCCCCCCAATTTGAGATCTGCCAGAGTTCCATTTTATGGGGACGCTTATGAGAACCGAGTCCCCTTTGCTTCCCACCACCTGTTTCCCCGAGACACTATGACATCATCACCATTGTAGAAAGACCACGTGGCTAGGCAGACATTTGGTGTACTGCTTGTCTCCTTCAACTAGCATTCCAAGACCAAGAGATCCTGGTCAGCTGACCTGATAGTACTGGCATTAGCCAGCCCATTAGGTTTGGAATGCATCAGGCATAGTTAGATGGTGGGTAAGGATTTATTTATTTGAGGAATTTATAGCCTGCCTTTCCCATGCTGCAGCAAATGCCCAAGGTAGCTTACAAAGCTCCACTACAAGAGAACAAACAACACAACAGGTAAAAAGAAAAATATCAAACAAAGCATTAAAAACATTCATTTTAACAATAAAACAGCGAAACATAAATACAAGACAAAGGAAACAATACTTACAGCCCAATCCTATGCATGTCTACTCAGAAGTAAGTCCCATTAGAGTCAATGGGGCTTGCTCCCAGGAAAGTGTGGATAGGATTGGGCTGTTAGGCTACAGCAGTGATTTTCAACCATTTTCATCTCATGGCACACTGACAAGGCACTAAAATTGTCAAGGCACACCATCAGGTTTCCAACAACTGACAAGGCACACCACACTGACACCAGAGGGTCACGTCCCCCAGTGGCCCTACTAACAAATGATCCTTCCCCAAACTCCCGCGGCACACCTGCAGACCATCCGCGGCATACCAGTGTGCCACAGCACAGTGGTTGAAAATGGCTGGTCTAGAGAGTTAGTCCAGCCACAGCGGTATTTCAGAAGTGCAGAACACAAATAATCACACAGCATCTGAACACAAACACGAGACGAAACAGTTATGTTTTGAGCCCTCGCCAAAATGTCATGAGGGAGGGAGTAGTTCTCAACTGTCCTGGAAATGCATTCCATAGCTGCAGAGCCACTACAGAGAAGGCTTGTCCTCGAGCCGACACCCCTTTCACTTGGGACAGAGGCAGAATATGTAGAAGAGCCACATCAAATGACCTAAGAGGGTGGGCTGGAATGTATAGAAGGAGGTGGTCTTTCAGATAGCCTGGATCCAAATCATGGAGGGTCTTAAGATTCAATCAGATTGGGCAATGACCATTGGCCATATGCTACAGCTTAGCTGGGGGGGGGGTCTTGCATGGAATGGGGAGGAAGCTTTCAAGGGTAGTCTCTGACTCTTTGGCCTTGTCTCCATGGGGGCAATACAGTCTACTGCTGTGACCAAGGTCTGACTGTTTGGAACTCCATATACCAGGGGTGGTCAAAAAGCAGTCCATGAGCCACATGCGACTCTTTGAGACATCACATACAGCTCGTGGAAATATATTGGCTGAGCTCCTATTTGCATCACAATTAAAAGGTAAATTAAAGAATTTCAAGTTTTATAATTATTTATCAGGTGTTTATTAAGAATCCAGTGGATTAAAACATAAGTTGAATATTCATGGTGAGTAAATACAGGGACCTGTGTATCCATGGGGGATCCGTTCTCGGATCCCCTTTTGCAGACACCGAAACTTGCGGATAATCAAATCTGCAATTTTCAGCCCCATAAGCACTCTGAAGGGGACTGGAGCTATGCTTCAGACCCCTCCAAGAGGGCTTTCTGAAGCTCGCAGAGGCAGTGCGCATCTTCCCGCTGCTTCTGCAGGCTTCAGACTGGCTCCCAGGGTCACAAGAACGTGACTTCCAGTTTCCCAAGGGAAATCGGAAATGACGTTTTAATGCCTTTTAAGGCATTCTGAGGCCTGGCATTAAAACATCACTTCTGGTTTCCCCAAGGGAAACTGGAAGTCACGTTCTTTTGGCTCTAGGAGGGCTCAGGTGGGGCCAAGACTGGTCCCGTGTGGGTCCGGTTGGGCCCACATTGAGCCAGACCCGCGGATGCAGAATCCACTGATACAGAGGCCCTACCTGTATATTTAAGAATTAAAATACTTTCAATATATTGTGGGTCTCAAACATCTCTCTTGCAGTTCTCAAACATCGGAGGTTTACTGTATGGGGCTCATGTTCAGTATATATTTGGCCATCCCAATATATAGTATATCAAGTTTCATGATGGAAGAAAGGCAGGATATAAATAAGAAATAATACGTGTTTGCTGCCTTCATTACGACCATTTGTAACCTACACATTCAATCCCCAAAAGTTTCTTACAACACCTTTTAGTTGCAACTGCAAGCTCTGTTAATTATATATCTTCAAGCAACTTGACAGATGTACTGCAGCATTCTTACACTTAAATTGTTAGAATTCTCAGTGGGGGAATTATATCTACAGACCTAAAACATATTTGGAATAAAATGAAAAATTTTCTGCAGAAAAATATAGCATGGAAAAATTTTCCAGCTCACCTCACTTTATATGATCTGTACTTACCCATCCTACTTACGGGAGAATTTAGCACACTTTCTCCTTCCGGCTCCAGGCAAACTGCAATGTAATAGCTTGACGTTTGGTTTCGTGCGGATTGACAAAGCCAAATCAGATTGGCTTTGTATCAGGTTGGACAAGTAGCAGTCCTCAAGCATTTTGATGGAACTTGTTATGGATACCAGTAGAGGGAGTGTCTCAGCCGGTTTCAGCACAGGAGTCTCCAAAATTGGCCCATGGGCTGAATCTGGTGTGACCAACAATCACGTCCAGCTCAGCACAGCAGTGCCACAGCCTTAGCATTCTGGTGCTAAGTGACTGATTTTCGTGCAGCGACTTTGCAGAGGTTCACACCAGACAGCCGCTTCTTCCAGAAAATTGGGCTGCAGAGTTTCCTGGGGCAATTGGCAGTGGAAGCAGCTCCCCATTGCAAATCCCTAGAAGCACTGAAAGAGTAAGGCTCTGGCACTGCTCCAATGCACCCAGATGCAATTGTCAGGAGCACAACAGGCCACGTTTTGGAGACCTCCAATCCAGAGTAACTACTAAGCCTAAGCACACTAAGAAAAATACACTTCTAAAAAACTTTCTTATGAAAAGAACTATCCTTCTGGCCTACATCTTCTCCGAAAAGCATTTTGAGGTAAATCACTCTACAGCATGAAGTCCAGGAGGTGGAGTAGGTGGCACACAAGGGCAATGATTCACAACACGTGGACTTAAAAGAAGCAGTCATTTTCAAGGAAGCTGAAGGTGTATAAAATGAGCAGCACAACAGAGACTGCACCAGTCAAAGTTGGGCAGTTTCAAAGTTGTAATTAATTTTTAGACGTCCATACACTTCCTCTCATACTATATCTGCATATTCAATCAACATGTGGAAGGGAAGGGGGACCACCTAGCCCCCCTGCACTACCTATGTGCACAGAGAACACATTTTGAACAGTCAGGGGCAAAGGCAGTGGAAAGGTTCCAACAAAAACAACTACCGTAGAGGCCTACAAGCAAAGAAATTTGTGCCCAAAAATCATGGGTGAACAGCCCCCTTGCCTTATCTCCATAGTCACCCAGGCAGACGGAGGGGGTGAGGGGGGCATCTGCACCCAGCCCAGGTCAGGAGGGGGACTCTGCAGGAGGACGGGCAGCCCCACTACGAGATTAAGGCCACAATCCCATCCAAATTTTCCTGGGAAAAAGCACCATTGACTTTAATGGGACTTCAGACAAGCCTAGGATTGGGCTCCAAGTGAACTGTAAACAGCATACCAATAGAGCCATTAATCAAATCCTTCTTTAAGGTGTCTGGTGTGTTAATGCAGAGGCTCTACACACAATACACAATTTACATCGCATAACTGGGAGCACAGAATTCACTTCAGAACAGAGAGACAGGCAACAAGGAATGACTGACCAAGTGCAGCTGTGCATAGTTGCAACCCGATTTACTCAGAAGTAGACCCTCCGAAGGAGGACGTGCAGCAGCGCCACCTCTGGACCTCGTGTGGGGTTCCTGGTAGCTGTGCCTCCTGCCCAGCGAGTTCCCCCCATTGCGCAAGAAGCCGGAGGAGCCCCATAGGAAACAGGGTGTGCGCGGGCAGCCTGCTGGCCTGGCTCTCCCCTGTGCCCTCTTGGAGCCCGCCACAGACCTGCTGCCTAGGGGGGGAGGAAGCAGAGCGGGGTGTCCTGGCTGCCACTGCTGCAGCACCAACAGAGGGTAGGGAGCATCTTGCACTGCCTACTCCTGAGCGCGTGGCTGCGGTGGGCAGGGAGGGAGTGAGCTGCCCCTGCCTTGGGGAGTGCCTGGCAGGGAATGGGCAGCGCTCGCTCCCTGCGTACTCCCTGCCCTCTGTTGGTGCTGCAGCAGCGGCAACAACCAGGATGCCTCTACTCCGTTCTGCTGCCTCCCCCCATGGGTGGTAGGACTGTGGCGGGCTCCAAGAGGGCACGAGGGAGCGCTGGGCTGGCAGGCTGCCCCTGCATGCCCTACCTCCTCGCGGGCTCCTCCGGCTTCTTGCGCAATGGGGGGAACTCGCTGGGCAGGAGGCACAGCTACCAGGAACCCCACACGAGGTCCAGAGGTGGCGCTGCTGCACGTCCTCCTGCGGAGGGTCTACTTCTGAGTAAATTGGGTTGCAACTATGCACAGCTGCACTTGGTCAGTCATTCCTTGTTGCCTGTCTCACTGCTGTGAAGTGAATTCTATGCTCCCAGTTATGCGATGTAAATTGTGTATTGTGTGTAGAGCCTCTGCATTAACACACCAGACACCTTAAAGAAGGATTTGATTAATGGCTCTATTGGTATGCTGTTTACAGTTCACTTGGAGCCCAATCCTAGGCTTGTCTGAAGTCCCATTAAAGTCAATGGTGCTTTTTTCCCAGGAAAATGTGGATGGGATTGTGGCCTTAATCTCATAGTGTTTACAAAAACGTTGTGAAGAATGCAACTTTAAAAGTTAATGAATAAAATCATATCTTATGATCTATGAGCTAAATCATAGTTTGATAGAAGCTATGTTTTAATACTGTTTCAACTATGCTATTTATATATACTATGTAAGTATATGCTATACTATATATGCATAATGTGTTTTTAATACTTACCTATGTTTTTAATAAATTAGAGACTGTACAGTTCTTAGGTAACAATTACTGGTAAGTTATTTTTCAGGCTCTAGCCTTGGGTAAAATCAAAGTTAATCAGACACCTCCCTAAGTTTAAACCCCAAGTTATCTAAGGGTCATAGAAAATTCCATGATTTTTGGCTCAAAACCTGCCCTAGACTTATCTGTGAGATCAACTTATAGGCAGTGTCTGCGGTGATTATTAGAGGACATTTAAGTACAGCAATATTTAAAAACATATTAAGTGTGTTTTGTTTATTTCTAATCAAATATTTCAATTCAAAAACTTTTGGCTACTGAAAAAAACTTTTGAGAGATTTATATATCACGCAAAATAAGCACGCTGATTATCTGGAGAGAAAGATGGGATATAAATCATTTAAATAAAATGAATGTTTCTTTTACTAAATAAGTCAAACATGATACGTCAAATTCCAATGCATTTGGACATTGGTAAATGTTTCAATAACTTTTCCAGTTCAAAAACGTTTGGAAAACTCACATTGCTGAACCTATAGTGAATAGGAGAGAGTCTCAAAGCATCCTAATTTAAGACATTCATCAGCAGGACCAATGATTGTCAAGTAGTGTGCCACGAATGGTCACAGGTGTGCCACAGGGGTTTGGGGAGGCTCATTTATTAGTAGGGTTACTGGGGATGTGAGCCCTCAACCTGCAGCACAGTGTGCCTTGTCAATTGTCCAAAAACTGATGGTGTGCCCTGAAAATTTTAGTGCCTTAACAGTGTGCTGTGAGATGAAAAGGGTTGAAAAGAGCTGAGCTAGACAAAGGTGACTGGGAGGATCTGTCACCGAAAAACTCTAGCACTTCACAAATCTCCTCCTTCAAAAATATCACATCTCCAAAACAAGCCTTTCAAAGGGAAAAAAATAATTCTTACACAGGAAGCCAGTTTGCATGCTTACCAGTGCAGTAAGCAATTACAGGTCTGCATGCTCATGTAACATGCAGATTATGTATGTACTGGCAGCATACATACCTACCCTTAAAATACAATGGAAGGGGATGTAAACAGCACATGCATCAGGTATATACCTCCATCACCAGTATGGGTGTACAAGCTTATCATATGCAGGAATGCTAGTCAGGCAAGTCTAATGACTGGTGTGACTATCTAAAAACAAACACTGCTATAAATTTTAAGGAAAGCTCTGAAAGCACATTTCTAGACTAGAAATCATTAGTCCAGTAAGCCAAATTCCCCCAACAACGTGTCATTAAACCACTTGACCCAGATGATATTCTATCACAAGCACAGAACAAAAATTGAGTACAGTATGTACACAACACCAATGCGACCACAGAAGGAGCAGCGCAAGATAAGGACCGATACACACGTTACACTTGTCACAGCTATGGAAAAACAGCCTCCCTGCAACCTGGAGTGTAGCTTCTGAACTGCTATATCATGCGAGGGCAGGAAGATTCCCCACAAGTGACCATCAAGAATGTCCTGTGGGGATAAAGACACTTGTCAAGCGACTGCAGTAATCTAAATGGCAACACCCTGCATATCTTACTGCAGCAGCCCACAGCACTCACCATACAGAACTTGGCAACATCACAGGAAGGCACGCAACATGTACACCACCCTGATACCCTGTGAAATGCCAGGATCTATCACCAATCTGACTTGGGGGATAATTCCTTATCAGCCTCAAACGTGGCAGTCATTTAAAATGTATCAGGTTCTACAAAATGATACAGCATGTTGGAATTGCTTCCCAGTGCACTCTGTGAAGGCAAAACCTCATAAGCAGACAACACCCCTCTGCCTCCCTTTTATGTGACATTTCAGTCTCAATGATCTGGTGGTCACCAGCTGGACACTTAGGAGCAACAACCTTCATCTGGCTATGGAAAATGGGCTGACATGCAGGTTGAAGAAGGTCAGGTTTGGGGCACCAAATGAAATAAAAGCATGACTGTTAATTGTATACTCCAGTCTCCCTTTTCCAAATGCGAAAGGGTGATTCTCCAGGTCACTCTTGAACAACTTCCAGAAGACTCCACAGTGATGCAATAAGATTATCAGCCTTTATTTAAAAACTGGGGAGTTAAACAAAAAGGTATAAAAATGATTGCATAGTATCTTTAATGCATGCCAAATTCAGCCCAAGCTTTCACACATTTGAATTTGCTTTCAAGGTATCGCCTATGAACTGATGGTGGTTATCGGGTGTGGTTGTTACAGGTGTGCACAAATAGCATGCACACGCAGAGGAAAACTACTTAGTGTGTTGCAATCTTGTGTAAATGGCCAATGGCATCCATCAATGGCTCAGAGGCGAATGAAAAGAGAGAAAGGGTGAAAGGTGCAACGGACAAAACTTTACTGTGGGGATAAAAATAATAGGACGGGGAATCAAAGTAATTCAGGGGTCAGTCCTATCCATCTTTCCAGCTCCAATGCAGCCCCAAGATAAGGGAACAAACATCCCATGACTGCTCCCAACCCACAGAAAGATGCAGTGCATGTCCCTGTTGGCACACCTGCATCAGTGCTGGAAAGCTGAACAGGATTGAGCCCAGGATTGCTTTACTTTGATTCCCCATCCCTAGTATCCAGATCACAATGTCACTGAATTGGGACACTTAATTTTGCTATCATACCAACAAGCCAGAAATAGACCCATCCCCCATGGGTACTTCTAATCCCTTCTTAAAAGGGATCTGAACTAGTGACTGTCACTACATCCGATGGCACCGATTTTCATAAAAATAATTACATGTTGTGCCTTCTTTGATCTGTCTTCAATCTACTGTCAGTAACATTCACTGTGCTCATCAAAAACCATTCGGTTTTCCCAAACGAACACGACACTCAACATACCATCATAAGGGGGCCATTTATAGCTCAAAAGAGCATCAGGTCTTCCGCTAACCTATAACCTTCCACCATACAGTATTTCTCACCCCACCCCCCAGAACATGCACTCCATTTCTTTCTCCTATTCTTGATTTAAGAAGGAAAAAAAAGATGTGCATTGCTTCCTTTGGAAGATAAGCTGCTGAAAATTGCCAAACGCAAGAGTACAAAATGAGCTGAACAAAGATTTGGGTCAGGCCTGCGCGTTTAGCATTTCTAGAAGTTTTTGAGATAATACATCATTAGCTGGATCATGTTCAAATTAAATAAATAAATAAAAGTTACAGACTCATTAGCAAATTGAACAAAGTTAAGCCACGTTCTACAGCACACCTTCTGCTTGTTTTATTTTGAAGATTACACTTTCAGAGAACATTATATTTGAGTACCACTAAGCATGAAGCCAAGGTCTCATTAGGGCTTCCTTAGTGGTGACAACTCACTCCTGCCTCTCTCCTCATGCCAGCAATGCAGGGCTGTTGCTTCCCTCACCTGGCTATAGCCTGCTTGCTCTTTAGGTGACTGCAGTGTCTCACAGACTGCAGTGTCTTGAGACATACAAAATTATGCAGGGGATGGACAGAGTGGATAGGGAGATGCTCTTTACACTCTCACATAACACCAGAACCAGGGGACATCTACTGAAATTGAGTGTTGGGCGGGTTAGGACAGACAAAAGGAAATATTTCTTTACTCAGCGTGTGGTCGGTCTGTGGAACTCCTTGTCACAGGATGTGGTGATGGCGTCTAGCCTGGACGCCTTTAAAAGGGGATTGGACGAGTTTCTGGAGGAAAAATCCATTACGGGGTACAAGCCATGATGTGTATGCGCAACCTCCTGATTTTAGAAATGGGTTGTGTCAGAATGCCAGATGCAAAGGAGGGCACCAGGATGAGGTCTCTTGTTATCTGGTGTGCTCCCTGGGGCATTTGGTGGGCCGCTGTGAGATACAGGAAGCTGGACTGGATGGGCCTATGGCCTGATCCAGTGGGGCTGTTCTTATGTTCTTATGCAAGAGACTGCCCCCACTCTCCACAGCTGCAATGCACACTTGCTGGTTTTGCCTCAGCAACACCAAGGCACCTCTAGCCTCTTCTGACCATAATGGTCAGACAAAGCCAGAGAACACACCACTGCACAACTGTCATGTACAGGTTGGCCCTCAGGATCCATCGGGGATCAGTTCCCGGACCCCCGGAAGATAACGAACTCATGGATATTGAGATCCATGGGGTACCCTCAGAAATGCCTTCCAGTAATGTCCATGTTTGAGGTGCACAGATGTCCCGCGCAGCCTCCACGCACACCTCATAAGACCTTCCAGAAGCTTCTAAGAGGCATTTCTGATTTGACAAAAACCAGAAGTGCCTCTCAGAAGCCTCTGGGAGGCCTTCTGAAGCACGTGGAAGGTACTTCCAGTCACGTCCAAGAGGTTCGCAGGTCAGGACCCACAGCACGTCAAATTCACAGGTCCCAAACCCATGGATAAGGAGGACCAACTGTACGCTCATATACTACCTGACATTATCTGAAGCACATGGCATGCATACCGCTGGCCAAAAAACACACTGGAGCAAACTATTACCCAAACTCCTTAGACCAGCTATTTTTAACCACTGTGCTGCGGCACACAGGTGTGCCACAGATGATCTGCAGGTGTGCCGTGAGAGTTTTGGGGAAAGGTCATTTGTTAATGAGGCCACTGGGCAATGCAATCCCCTGCTGTCAATAGTTATGCCTTGTCAATTGTCAAAAAACAGATGGTGTGCCTTGACAATTTTAGCACCTTGTCAGTGTGCCATGAGGTGAAAAAGATTGAAAATCACTGCCTTAGACATTCATACGGGGTAAAAGTAACATGGGAAAGGAGCAAAATAGCAGGCTCTACTGCCAACCAACCCACCTTTTTTAGAAAGTCTGGTAGAGTCCAGCTTACTTAGGAATATTTACTGTCATGAAACTCAGGCAGTGAAAACATTACTAGTCATATTTATCTACCAATTTTCTGCAAGCACCCAAATGATGTACACAGAATAAAACCAAAGCCAATTAAAGACACTTAAGGCATTAAAGATGAACACACACAAACCCAGGTGCATTAATAGTTAAAAATACCAGAAAACAAGGAATCATTAAATGAAAGCGGAACCCGCCAGACCTCTTTGGGAAAACTATTCCACAGCTGTGATGCCATGACTCAGAAAGCCCTCTTCCAAGGAAATCAGTCCTCAAAGGAAGGTGATCAAGGAAATCTTCCAAGGAAATCAGTCCTCAAAGGAAGAGCACAGTCCCCAGCACACTGCACAATCGGGGAGAGAAGGTATTCTCCTAAGAACTCTGGGTCCAAAAGCAAAGAAGCACATTGCACTGAGCCGAGATTCCGGACCCTGACGGGAAGTCAGGCGGCAGGGCAAGTATAGGCCTATATGTTCCCTACAGCTACTACCCATTAATAAACAGGTTGGAGAATCCAGAAGCCTTTGAACCATTTCTGGGGTGAAGTACGTCACACAAAAGGATTCTGCGCACACACCCCTTCCAAGCATGGAGACTCCCTGGGTGTTTCATAAGAAAGCAACTATGAGAAATGAAGAATTAGGTTATATACCAATGCAGCTCCCCTGTCCAGAAGAACTTGGAGCAAGGCAACTGCTCTGGAAACAGCCAAAAACTCTTGTTTTATACCCGTGCAGTGCCATTCTATGCATGTTTGCTCAGAAATAAGTCCTGCCGACTGCCCCCATTATTCAATGGGGCTTATACCCCAATAAGTGCATTTAGGATCGCAGCCACACATTTAAGATCCACAACATTATCAACTAATGGGCAGTTCCCTCCTCTCTCTCTCTCTCTCTCTCTCTATAGCTGCCAACTGTGCTCCTGCACCATCCAACGGGACAGGTGGGAGATATTTATTCCTGAAAAACCCATAAATAAAGCTTAGCATTTTTGAAGCATCGCAGAAGTGTTTTTAAAACATTCCACAGACACTGTCTCAATCATCTCCGCTAACTGGTTTAGGAGTCTGAGTAGGGACTCTCTTATGTCACCAGGGGGCAGTAGTGTAGCGGGGGCAGCGCGGTAAGTACTGCAGGCACCTCAACAAAGTGTGTAAGCGGCCCCTCTCACTCACCATCGGAGCCACTTCAAGCAGCAAGTGGGAGGGGCCACTTACATGGCGTATTGCGGCGCCTGCAATACTTACCCCACTTCCGGCATGCTTCTGCCAGGGGGAGAGCAACTGTCTCTATCCACCCAGTACAGCATCTTTTCCAGGGGCCACAGTCACTTCTTTATGTCTTTTTTTAAAGATTGTGAGCCTTTTGGTAGAGGGATCCATATTTTCATTTATTTTGCTATGCAAACCACTTCGTAAACTTCTTTATACATATGCACATTTTACTCTAATAATACAATGCTTAAGCAACCCAGAACCCAAACCCCAAACTCCAAACCCCAGCCCAGGGGCCAGATGCAGCCTGCAGCAAGCCTCTTTCCGGCCCGCAGCCAACCTCTTGTCCCTGGAAAGCCTCTGGCCCACTCAACTGAATATGACCAGAGCTATGCTCTGGTTGTGTCTAGAGCGTGTTCTGAGGGCCAGAGACATTGAATGAATGAGCCCATTCATTCATTCATTCATTCACTCATCTAAGTTCCATCTCTAATTTATTTATTTAAATTTTATATTTAAAATTTTTCTTCGGCCCTCAACACCACGCTAGATATTTGATGAGGCCCTCTGGCTAAAAAGTTTGGAGACCCCTGCCATAGAGTATTATTATAATTATTCCCATATTGCAAATGAGGGGAGCGTGAAAGAGCATGTCTCTTGCAAGGCTAACAGCACTCCCAGGTAAGAATGGTTAAGACTACAGTTTTAGGGAGTTTGTAAGTACAAAGTGAACCCATGCGCAGAATAGTATATGTGCAACCACTTCTTTATTATTATTATTAACAGTATTTATATACCGCTTTTCAACTAAAAGTTCACAAAGCGGTTTACAGAGAAAAATCAAATCACTAATGGCTCCCTGTCCCAAAAGGGTTCACAATCTAAAAAGATGCAAAAAGAACACCAGCAGACAGCCACTAGAAAAGAACTGGATAGCGTTGTGACCTGTTCCAAACAGTGAGATGCTCAAATCTCCTCTCACAAATTCAAAACTGCCTCCATTAGCAGCTCAACAGGCAGCCTTGAGTAAGGCAGCAACCCTTCGGCTACAATCATCATCACCCCAGTTTGCCATCTGGGGCAATAAGATTGATCTGCAGTGGCAGCTGCTGCTAAAGATTGCTAAAATATTGTACGCGAAGTACCCTGAACCCTAAAAAAGTGCTTCATAATGCTATATTTCCTGAGAACGCTTTGTAAAACTTACATCCTGAACTTGGACCACGTTGAAGGAAATATCAGAGCTTGTAGCACGTAGAGAGCATACATTTTCACTACTTCAGAAACAAAATATACCCCCCACACACTCGCACTCAGTTCTAAACAACCTGTTCTCTAACACAGTTTTTCAACATTTGTCCTCCACTGTACCACTTCACAAAGTCAACCAATTCGAAGTATCACCAGAAGTAATTCATGATGAACAGTTACTTCCAGGTTGAGAGGCTACAAACACCAGTAGAAGGCTCAGGGTGGATAAGAAGACTTTTTCGAGCCCAGAAAAGCATGCTCTGGAGGCTCCTACCCATATTTGTTGTGCTGCATTCCTGGTCTTGCTGCCAGGTGGCAGGGAAGGTGTTCAGGGGTCCCACGGACACCACCAGACACAAGTTCCCAAGTACCACTGGTGGTACCCGCACTGCTCCAACATCGGTGTTCTTGAATTTGATCCGTATGCTGTCCAGCAAAGATCACCTGGCCTATAAAACCAGAAGCAAAGTTTTATAATACTTTGCACTTACACACCTTAGAACTTCAAAGCAACCACATAAACATATCTCCTCCTCATCGCCCCTCCACCACAATCCATCCATTTCAGCTCTTTAAAACATGTCCTCTGCTGTTTGAGTACAGAAAGCCGGTGAGAACCACGCATTTCAGTTACCCCCCCCCCCAATTTCCTCCACCTCAAACATTTACACTTCCTATTAAAACGCCTCTCGGCCTAGAGGCCACCCAAGGCCACAACTCCACCCTGAGAAAGGAAATGCTAAATACATGCCAGGTATTCTCCATAATGGTTTGGGAGGCCGGCCACAGAATCCCCAAGGTAGGACTGCACATGCTTCTCTTCCACTTGGTATAACCAAGTGCAAGGGTATAACCTTGCACTCCCCATAACTAATGTGAGTTATGAGGAATAGGGAAGAACACAGAAATCTCAGGACACTGTGAAGGCTACGATTAACTGAGCTGCCTATGCCTCAGACATAGTGTTTCTCAAACTGCGGGTCAGGACCCACTAGGTGGATCACGAGCCAATTTCAGGTGGGTCCCCATTCATTGCAATATTTTATTTTTAATGTATTAGACTTGATGCTTCCATGGTAGGCGAATGTATTTGGGGAAATGTGACCTGTATTTTTAATAAGCTACTATGCGTATTCTTTTAACAATGATATACTTACTCCTGGTAAGTGCAGGTAGGATTACAGCCTAGGATTGTTAAAAATTTGCCTACTTGATGATGTCACTTCAGGTCACAACATCACTTCCGGTGGGTCCTGACAGATTCTCATTCTAAGAAGTGGGTCCTGGTGCTAAATGTGTGAGAACCACTGGTCTATGAAGTTGAACAAACTCAAAAAGGGGGGGGTTAATACTCAACATGGAGACACAAAAAAGTCTCATTAGAACATTATTTTGTGCATCAATTATGTCTTAAGTGTATTTTAGGAAGCACTTTCATTTTTAGTCTTCTTCCACTTTTACAACACAAAGTCATACACACCACTACCCTACATCCACAACAGTGGTGCTCATGGTAGCTAGCTTATAAGGTTCTTCTCTCCTCCATTTTATCCTCACAACACTTTTGCTATGCATTAGGCCAGCAGTTCTCAAACTGGGGTATCGCGAAGCTCCAGCCAGAGAAGAAGGTCACTGCCCTATTAAGGCAGCGGTATTCCCACAATCACACCATGCACAAAGGGGGTTTTAAATACTGCGGATTGTATCTGCCCTCCAAGAGTGCAGGGAGCCTGCAGACACCTCTGCAGGCCTCCCAGAGCCTCAGAATCACAGCTGATCATGACTAATTTCTGGTTTCATCCTTTATGCGCAGCGCATATCCAGGAGTGCCACTGCTGCCTCTCCCCCATTGTTGGAACACGATGTCCAAACTCTCCTGTAGAGTTGGGGACTTCTGACCTAAGAGAAGGGCTCTAAGCCTGTGACTGTCACCAGCTCTTGTGGTTGTTCATTGCATAAGTTCTGTGAACAAACTTCCTTTGCACTGTCGATTTAGGTCCAACAAGCAGCTGCGCTAGGTGACCTTGACACGCCAAGAGAAAACAGAAAGAATTCCCTTCTTTATCAGGCCCTGGTTCTATACCAGCGGTCACCAACTCATGACTGTTGTCTGCCAAAAAAAACCAGTTCTCGTTCAGACCAGAGCTTACCATTTCACCTCAATGGTGTGCGTAGTTCCAGTAGATCGGGGCACAGAAATGCTTTGGGCAGTCACGTCTGTTGCCCAGCATCCCAGAAGGCTTTGTAACAGGACATCCGGGCAGACACGACTGCCCAGAGCATCCCTACATCCCGATCTATTTGAATTACTTGCAGCACAGAGGCAGAACGGTAAGCTCTGTTCACGGAGCAGACGGCTTTCCCCAAACCCCAGATCTGGCCCGTGGGCCGGGGGTTTGGAAAGCCCTGCTCTATATACAAAGCCAGCAGGTCACATACATTTTCACAAAGTGAGCAGCCTTCATTCAGGGCCAAACTCCTTTACTACAGAAATCTTCCCTTCACTTCAAGAAGAAATCAGTAGATTTGCCATGGCTGGTTCTGGTTCTACAAAAATCAACTACAAGAATTTAATTTATCCCCTGCTCTCTAAAATTCAAACAAAGGCACAACCCAATTACAAAGAAAGTTAACAGCAACATTAATATGGCCATCAATATTCCAGTTTAGATAAAATCTTACTGCCACTATCTAATAATCATGTCCATGTGCCAGGCACTTTTTCTGAACACATGAGAGGCACAAGCCACAGGCACGGTTGGAACTCTCCATTACAGATGCGTGAAAACCAAACCGAAATTGCACATTTCCGGGCCACCGCCACAAACAGAACACAGCATTGGCTCCAGAAGCCTCATGGGCACAAAGGGAATTTCGGGGCAGATCAGAGGGACGGGAGGAAGGATCTCAGCAGCACCAGTAGGAATTGGATCCTATCCTTTCATTTGCAGGTTGCCCTGGCCCTCTTCCCTCCTTAGACTTACCTCTTGCCGAATGTCCAATCACCCCACCACCACCGGATGCAGCGCACGTTCCATCAGCCAATGGTGGGAGATAGGATTGCTCAGACAGTCTCTGTCCACTACATATATTTCAAAAGAAAACCAACCAAGTGGCTAACAAAGCAACAACCCACACAACAACTTCCCGTGGCCCACCCATTCACTCAACCAACCCATATTTCTGTAAACCATCTCAGATTTAATTGAGATGACCAGCCTACATTTATTATTAGAGTAATACCTCTCATAATGCAGGAGGATCCATTCTGGAAAGTTGAGCGCTGTGTGGAATAGCGGCACTGGAGACATGAAAGTGGTACATGAGGAGGTGGGCAGGAAAGTGGGCAGGAGGTCTGGTCTAGAGAGTAGAGCCTCCATTTGCCTGAAGATAACATCCACAAGGTCGCCAGTTCGAGGCCACCGTGCGACCGTGAAGCAGCTGACAAGCTGAAGCCGAGCTATTCCATCTGCTCTGAGCGTGGGAGGATGGAGGCCAGAATGTGAAACCAGATCAGAATGAAACACCTGGTTCTTGAAAGAACCTTCTTTCAATTGTAAAAATCCCTATGGGGATTTAAATAAGCCTGCCTATGTAAACCGCCTTGAATAAAGTCTTGAATAAAGACCAAGAAAGGCAGTATATAAATACCTGTATTATTATTATTATTATTATTATTATTATTATTATTATTATTTATTACTGATAGACCCCCATGCATTGGAGACATTAAAGACAGGAAAGTGGCACTGATTGACCACCACGCATCCCAGGGTGAGCTGCTTCTATTAACTACAACTGCTGTCAATCACCCCAGGTCTAAGAGCACTGTAACAAAACAGCAATAAAGGAAGCAGGATTATGGGAATTATTGTATTTATTTATAATATTTATCTCCTAGATCAGGGATCTCCAAACTTTTTGGCCAGAGGGCCACATGAAATATCTGGCACAGTGCTGAGGGCCAGAAAAAAATTTAAATAAATAAGAGATGGAACTTAGATGAATGAATAAATAAATGAGTGGGCTCATTCACTCAGCCTCTCCGGCCCTCAGAACACCCTCCAGATATAATCAGAGCACAGCTCTGGTCATGTTCAGTCGAGTGGGCCAGAGGCTTTCAAGGGACAAGAAATACGGGTCGCATCTGGCCCCCCCGGCTGGGGTATGGAGACCCCTGTCCTAGATAAATAGGAGGACCACTGGGTAAGCTAAAAACCAATATAGACAATGTATTAAAAATAACACCAAACACAAAATCAACATGTACAAGTACAACAAAGTAAAAGCACAGGCAGCCAGCCTGAAAAAATCAAATTTAAGAACTCAGAGTTGGGAACAGAGCAAAACCAAAGAAATGTTAGATAAAACAAATGTGTTTTTTGCTGCCCTTCTAAAGGCTGTTAGCGATTAGGACAGCCAGACGTAGAGAGAGGGAACTGCATAACCTGGATGCCACTACGAAGAAGACTGTGCCCTGCGTTCCCATCAACTGAGTATCAGCAGGCAACAGGACATGACTTACGGCTTCTGAAGAGCAATTCAGTGAACAGGCAGGTTCATGTGGAAATAGGCAGTCCTTCATAATATCCAGACCTGAAGCAATGAAGAGCTTGAAAGAAAATAATCAGTATCTTGAGTTGGGCCCAGAAACATGTGGTCAGTCCTTACTCTCCATTAGGGTTAGGGTCCTGGAAACCCCACAGTGACCTAACACATAATGAACCATTGATCCTATGGGATCAATGCAGTTAGGTACAGGGGTTAGGGGGAGAGGTACCTTACCTGTAGGGCATCCGCTTCCACAGGCCACTTCAAATGCTCTGTGCTGGCCACGTGCAGCATTTCAAAGGTCCCTACTGCCTCCAGAAGGTCTACACTGCACTCAGGAAGACAGCAAAGACCTTCCAGAGGCAGGATTTCAAAGGGCTCCACGCCAGTCACAGACACCATTTTGAACATCTCTACAACCTTCAGGAAGCCAACAGCAGCCTTCAGAGGGCTGCAGACATTCTTAGCTATCCGCGATCTAAACAGCTCGGGAAAACGCAATATAGGTGTCAATTCTACCCCTCGCAGATACGCAAATTCTCAAGTAGCAACTTCACATGTGAAGAGAACTGATTGTACCAAAACTAGTGCAGATGAAAAACCACCAGCACAACATACTTTCTAAACTTCATTTCTAACAGTGAATGTTTTTCTTCCATGATGAAATTCAAGGCAGCGTACATCGGATTCCCAGAGAGTCCCTCATCCAAGCAGTAATCAGACATAAACCTAAATTGTTTCAGTGTGCTGTGCCACCCTGAGCCTTCAGGCTATACCCTGGGACCAAGTATGCACACTTGTTGCATTAAAGCATTTTTTAAATGTATGCAACTTGGGTAAAAACTCATTAGTGCAAGAAAGCTCCAGATCAATATCTTGTCGTAAGCCGCACATGGATGAAACTATAATTGTATGATAAATCCAAGACCACCAACAAGACATGTACTGGGCCAAACTCAAAAGCACATGCACAACCCAGAAGTCCAGATTTCTCAGTGGAACCTCTTTCTACTTGGGTCAAGTGAAACCTTGAGCTGTGAACTTTCTGTTTGGACACATCTGGACTACACAATGCCATCAGCAGGACTCAACCCCTGACATGTGCAGTGTGGTTTCCTTATGTACTTATTATAACAGACCAGGAATGCAAGACATAAATACAAGGGAGAAGTTAGACTTTGCCAAAGATGAAAAACACACAAGATTAGAAGTCCTTTCCTCCAGCTCTTCCCCCTCCAATAGTGTATGGACAAAAAATGAGAATTGATAGTGCATTATATAATCAGTTAGAAGTTCATTTACACAAGCAGGAAATCAAAATTTAAAAAAAGAGGAAGTTGAGCACATGTAAGAATCCCAAACTCCACCACACACTTCTTCAGGGACACCATAACAATAAAAATCCCACTAAATTCTCTTTAAACACCAGTCTACGGAACAAACTTGTGTGTGTGTTTTAAATTTTCATGCTCCAGAACATTCCACACAGAGAGAGACACTCACAACAGGGTCTTTTGCCCTCTTTCACTTCCAAAGTCATTTGACAATCCACTTCATCTGAGCCATCTTTAATTTATACTTTCTCTCCACTTCATGGAAGAATAATAAAATGAATATTTGATCATGGCTGGGCACAAGATATTCTGCGTCTTGCTCTTCTCCCCTCCACCTGAAGTTTGGTAGGGCAACAAAAATTCAGCCTCCACCAAAACACACAAATCAAAAAATCACAACACTGTTTACTTTTGGCTCCCATTTTCTACGCCGATTTCCCACGTGGAGAAGGAAGCCACCCCAGAAATGGCTTAGGAAGTGGTGATCGCACCATCCTGGGGCCTTTACCTTGGGTTCTCCAACCAAGCAGATGAGTCTGGGTCCATCTGTAGTGCTGATGTCCTTAGAACTTAACCAGACACCATTTCCCAGTAACTTTTTTTCCCCCACTTAAGTGTTTTTAAATGCATTTCCCCTCCCCCACCCCAAGCTTCAACATGCCATCTTTAAATGCTTTCAAACCAGGTGACAAAACCAACCAGAAGTTATTTGGGGACAAATCAAAGATGACAAGCAGGATGAAGGTTGTGATCCTCTGCAAAAGACACACAAAGTCTGGCCAGGGTGAGCAGTGTCCCATCCCCCCTTGCCAGGCTGGAGTTCAGACACAAGCACATTTCTTGCCTTCCTTCCCCCACTGCTCCTTGCAAACATGCACACAGACACAGCCCCATGAAACAAAACTTTCCCCACACGCACAAAGGGAGAAAAACCCCACTGACCTACACAATATCACACTGCTGAACGAGATCTTTTTTTTTAGCTAAATGTCTGTGTATTTTTTCTCCCCCCCGGGAAGGAAGCAAAAAAATGTACAGCACATAAATACACACTTCTTCGCACAAAATCAAGCTAAGAATAGGCTGTGAACCAGCTTGCTTCATAATGGCTGCTGGGTTACATTTATTTGGTGCAAATTCCCCTCTTTGCCTCCCATCCACCCCCATTCTTCCCCAACCCCCCCACCCAACCAAAAAGAAAAGAGGTCAGGGGCTGGGGAGGGAATCAAAACAACCAGCAGGCACCAGCAAAATAAAAAAATAAAAGAATCATAAAATAATAATTATGATTACACTTCAAAGGCACCCAATTCCCAGGAGGGGGCTGGTGGGGGGAAGGGCCAAGTTGAAAAATGCATGTTACACTCCTGCCCATCCCCCACATGCCTTCCTCCAACTATCCACCAAGGCAGGCACCCTCCCCCACCTCTGATCTCCTTCCCCCCACAGCCGCCCAATCCCCACCACCACCCCTTGTTTTAGCCCAGCATCATCATCATCATCATCATCATAAATCCTTTTTAGATCTACTTTATGCAAGCCCCAAGGAGCTGCCGGTTGCAAATACAGAGAGAGAGAGATAGCAGGCAAACACTCTCTTACCTTACAATTGATGGTTCAGTGTGGCTGGTTCTCAACCCCCTCCTTTTGCAATGGAGGCAAAAAAGAAATATATAGATGGTAATGCACCTTCCTCTTCCTCCTGGTGCTCCTTGATAAATATATATATATTATAGATGTGGAGGGTGCAGCAGGGGAAAAAAAAATAAGACCACAAATAGCCACCAAAAGAATTCTATGCATTCAATTATATCCCAAGCCTGGGGGTGTGTGTGTGTGTTGTGTGTGTGTGTGTGTGTTGGGGGTGGGGATCAGAAAAAGGGGGTGGTGGAAAGGTGGTGGAGAGGGGGTGGGGGGAGAGAGAGATTGCAGATTAAGTCCCAAGGAAGGAGGAAGCAAAAAAAAAAAGTGATCTGTGTGTGTGTGATTTAGATTGAAGAGGAATTGAAGCAGAATGTTAAAGCTGTTACTAAGGGAAGGAGCCAAAACGGTTCAGAGCAGCCAACGGCTCAGACACTCAGCACTGGGGAGAGAAAGGTGGCCAGCCAGACAGAAATGAGCAGGGAGAAAGAGGAACACACACACACAACACACACAGGCACAGACAAGGGAGGGAGAGGAAGGGAGGAGGAGGAGGGGCAGGCTTGCTGCTGCTGCTGATCCGGGTGGCTGGCTTCTTGCAAAAGCAAACCAGGCTGCGTGCAATGTGGGGGTGCCCAGGGTTGGAGGGCTGGGGAAGGATGCCAGCCTGGAGGCTTCAGATCCAAAGGGGGGAACCAGGAGGGAGGGAAAAAGACTCTTCCTCCTGCATAATGAGCCCAGCTTCCAAAATGCAGGAGCAGCAGCAGTAAGAAGTGCCCTGCAAAGAAGGGTGTTTGGGGTGTGTTGTGCTGCCAAGGCTGGGGTTGATCTGGGTGCACTTCCACCTTCAGCCCTCTGAAAAAAGAGGTGCACGGGGGGGGAAGGGTGTAGTGGGGGGGATCTGATGCAAGATTAAAGGTGGGTGAACAAGGCACCCTCCTAAAAAAGAGGTGTGCAAGGGAAAAAGGGGTGTAGTGGGCTGGGGGGATCTGATGCAAGATAAAGGTGGGTGAACAAGGCACTCTCCACCTTCACCCCCCCCTAAAAAAAGAGGTGCATAGGGGGGAAAAGGGTGAAGTGGGTTGGGGGATATGATGCATGATAAAGGTGGGAGAACAAGACATCTCCCCCCCCCCCACTTTCACCCCTTTAAAAAAGAGGTGCATGGGGAAAAAGGTGTAGTGGGTTGGGGAGTCTGATGCAAGATAAAGGTGGCAGAACAAGACACCCCCCACCTTCACCCCCCTAAAAAAGAGGTGCACAGGGGGGGAAAGGGTGTAGTGGGTTGGGGGATCTGATGCAAGATAAAGGTGGGAAAACAAGACACCCCCACCGGCCACCAGCAGCAGTCCCCTCCAAATTGCGCAGCTAGGATATTGGGAAATAAATGATATTGGGAAATAAGTGTGTGCAGAGGGTTAAGGAAGGGGGGCAAGTGGGGGTTGCAAAGCAGGAAAGGGAACAGGCCCAAAGAAGTTCCCTGCACACAAGATGACCTGTCAAAACTGCCAGAGAGGACCAGGCACCCCAAAATGTAGGACATCCCAAGAAAAATGTAGGACACGACAAAATTAGAGCTAAAAACATTCCATTGATTTCATATGGTTAATTGAAACACTATTACTTATTTTTATGTTTAAAACTATATCACATATAATTTATTATTTACAAGAAGGCTGTGCGCTGCCTGCAGGGGCCCACTCACTGGCGAAAGGAGGACATTTAAGTTCTTTTCCAGGACACAAGGCTTTAAAAAAGGGCATGCCCTGGAAAAAAAGAGGACATCTGGTCACCCTGCCTACAAGTGTGCTCCCAAACACAATAAGAACATAAGAACAGCCCCGCTGGATCAGGCCACAGGCCCATCTAGTCCAGATTCCTGCATCTCACAGCGGCCCACCAAATGCCCCAGGGAGCACACCAGATAACAAGAGACCTCATCCTGGTGCCCTCCCTTGCACTGGCCTTCTGACATAGCCCATTTCTAAAATCAGGAGGTTGCGCATACACATCATGGCTTGTACCCCATAATGGATTCCCAAAATTGATGAAGGCATGGGGTGGATTTGGGTGCCACCTTGGGTGCCCTTCCAGGAGAAAGGTGGAATATAAATCTAATAAATCAAATTCATAAATTTGCATTAAATTTGCCAGTATTGAAGGTGGGATTCAGGATACTTGCATAGGAAGGACCTAGAGCAGTGGTTCTCACACGTTTAGCACCAGGATCCACTTTTTAGAATGAGAATCTGTCAGGATCCACCGGAAGTGATGTCGTGACCGGAAGTGACATTATCAAGCAGGAAAATTTTTAACAATCCTAGGCTGCAATCCTACCCACACTCAACCAGGAGTGAGTCCCATTGACTATCATTGATAAAAGAATATACATAGTAGCTTGTTAAAAGTACAGGTCTGTAACATTTCCCTAAATACAGTCATATACCATGGTAGCGTCAAGTCTAGTATATTAAAAATGAAATATTGAAATGAATGGGGACACACCTGAAATTGGCTCACGACCCACGTAGTGGGTCCCGACCCACAGTTTGAGAAACACTGGCCTAGAGACTTATGGAGCTCCATGGGAAAGCAAACACCACCACCACCCCCATTCCCAAATGTCACTAGCAGAAACCTTTCAGCAAACTGATAAAAAGATCCTTTGAAGAGGGGATCTATTTAGCTTCAAATGAAGTGGAACAAAACCAAGAGCTAGAAGATATGGTTCAAGGTTGTGGAGAGATAAGCAGGCAGCCCCACATACACACACCCACTGCCACCAGTCCATTTCAGTCTAGTCACAGTCCCAAGATAGAGTGGTATGGTCTCTAAATGAAATATATGCAGTGCAATATGAGGAAAGCACCTTTTTTAAAACTCAAAACACGGGGCCAGTGGTGTAGCTAGAGGGGGTGCAAAGCACTAAGTTTTGCAGGGAGCCTCATGGCAGCATGCAAGCATCCCCTCCCCCCCCCAGAGTTATTCTGGGCAATGGGAGCAAAACAGAGGAGCACATGCTTGCACGCTGCCGTGAGACTCCCTACAAAACTTAGTGCTTTGCACCCTCTCTAGCTATGCCACTGCACAGGGTCAAAAAAAAAAAGGTGTAATAAGCAGAATATGCTTTGTTTAACTGAAATATACAAACCATCCAGCACAGCATAGGAGGGGGAAGGGAGAGGAGAAACCTACTGCATTGGGGAGGGGAAGACTATTACACCGAGAGAGAAATGCACACATGACCAAGAAATTGTGTTAAGAAGATCAAGTCAGTATTTGGTGTGCTGCACATTTGAAGTGAAACCAGCAAGGGAACATAAATGAGACAACAAAGAGCAAAGGAACTCTGGGAGGGGGGCAATACTAACAGGAGAGCTATCACCCCCCCCCCCGCAAAGTACTCTTTCAGAAAACAACTTTCCCAACAAAATATAGGAGAGGTGGAGTATACATTTGGGGTTGTGTATGGAAAGGAGAGGGTCTCCCCATCACAACATGAAAACGAAACTGGACAGGGAGAAAAAACATGGGCATAAGGGGCTCAATGGAGCACAGGAGCAGAAGACGACCTTCTGCTTTGACAGTTTGTTCTGCAAGCCTAATCAAGGCACTGTAGATAATTTCATGCACAAAATACATGTTGTGGGAGCAGGGCAGCCCATTTGTAAGCTGCACTGGTGCAACCAGGCTACATGGCCTGTGCTGCATCCTATACAGTTTAGGAAGCTGCCAGAGGTCACCTTGGAAAGGGGATAGTTTTCCCCTTGCCGTGGGTAAAGACCCAGGCACCCCATGGGGCTTCTCAGATACACACCAGCTATTGAGCTGGTGCAAATCCGGGAATCTCGAGTAGGGCTGCCCAGTGCGGGAACGGGGGTTAGGATGTGGCATTTCTTTGCATACTTTCCAGTGTTACCCTGCACATGCCTGATCTCGGAAGCTAAGCAGGGTCAGGCCTGGTTAGTACTTGGATGGGAGACCGCTTGGGAATACCAGGTGCTATAGGCTTATACCATAGCCTTTTGAGACTGAAGGTTGCCAACTAACCAAAGTTTCCAGACATTTTTTTTTCTCTATTTCCAACTTCATCCCTGATACTAATTTTTTTACACCTCTTGACATGTGAAAAGTGATTGCACAAAGCCACCATTTGATAGTGCCTGTGATGATGTCAGTTGGAAGCAATGCCGCTCCCCTACTGAGCTCTCCTGGAATTCCTTGGTACATATTTGTTGAGTGCTGTCAGGTTAAGTGAAAAATGCTTGTGTAAAACCCCCCTCCCCAAAAAAGCAAGAGCCTTTTCCTGCTGCTGCCACCACAATACCCTGCCGTATTGCAGCATAGATGACTCACAGCCCAATCCTAACCACACTTTTCTGGGAGTAAATCCCTTTGACTCTAATGGGACTTACTTCTGAGTAGACATGCATAGGATTGGGCTGTTACTTAACTGTTCTGCTTTTAACACATTAAGGATGAATGAAGGTCATGAAATAGCCCAAGGCCTATAAAAGGCCTTGCACAAAGCAAGGCTGGCCTTTCCTTTGCTGCCGCTACTGCATCACAGACGTGAAACAGCAAGCACTGGAGGAAGCCCTCATGCCACAGCTCACATGAGAGGTCAAACAGTCACCTTCATGCTGAGAGCAGTTGCATTGGGCCAGTGCGGGCTCAAACAAATCTCTGGAGGGCCATAGGCTCATTGGAGACTGGGGGCTCCCTAAGGGCCACACTGAGAGGCCTGGAGGGCCACAAGTGGCCCCAGGGCTGGGGTTTGGGAACCTCTGGTCTGGAGAAACCCTAACATCAATCAAACAGGAGTGTCCCCTGTGGCAAATCCTAATAGTAAGAACACATGCTAGGTCTTTTTTTTTTTTTGCAACCATTCTATTATCCTGTGGAACTGGCTTCCACTGGATGAGCATTAAAACACAAGCTATCATTTTCCAGAAGTGTGCAACAAAATCCTTACCACTGACACACCCAGCACCTGGATAAGTCATAGGGAAGGTTAGGGTCTGAGTGCAGTATGGAGAAGCTCTTTCCCTCTCATTGTTGTGGTACTCAGGCTGTTAAGATTGCAAACTTCACAGCAGACAGGAAAGCAAGGGTGGGGCAAGAAGGGGAGGAGGAGGCTATATATACACAGCTGTATAATGTGCAAATTGCCCTTGGCAAAAGTTGCTACTTTTTACATTCTGCTTTGTTATCATAATGGTGTAGCTGCAACTCAAACCACATATGTGACTTTGTATGCAAGTAGACACTTGTATCAAGCAGCATTGGGGTGGATCAAGCCCATTTTAACAATACCAGGGAAAAAACCAGACAGTCAGTCTCTTCTCAAGTGGCTAAGTTTTTGGAACGACCCAAGTAAAATAAAACTGTAGTAATCCGGCACCTTTGGGATCAAGGTGGTACTGAATTATCAGATTCACTGGACTATCAAGAGGTGCAATCTTGCCTTTGGTGAATCCCAGATTTACAATCCCTGTTGCTACTTACGTTACTGCCAAACCACTCAGATTATCCCCAAACCCAGGCAGCTTCCATAACCTGTCTTGGTGATGTCCTTGCTTAGCCAGGTATGACTGCACCTGTGCAGGAGTCAGCAAGGTTGAGAGTTCACTCCTGAGCTAAGAGCACTCCTAGACAACTATGATGCCAGACCATCAGGAGTGTTGGATAGTTGGGTGCTGGACAATTGGAGTTTTACTGTAGTTGGAAAACATGTAAATCATAGAATGTGTCTCTCTCACCTTCTGCTGCTGCCTCCTCTCCCTCAAGTACACAGAGACAACAACTATTTACTTACACACACCGTGAATCCCAAGCTCAAATCGTGCTAGCCTTCAGCTACTAGGAAAACACAGGTATCTGGTAGAGCTGGCTTTCTTATCAGGTGCTGCTGCCTTGGAATTTGCTGTGTAATGTTGATACACATTTGTAACAATTAGGGGCTTGTAAAGAAGTTTTTTTTTTTTTAAAGAAAACCCATTGGCTTTAGCAAATACACACAACTTTCCTCCAGGTTGTGAGCCTTTATTTCAGGGAACCTTTTCTCCTTTTCATACATTATTTTTTAAATTGAAAGATGAATGTTTTCCCAGCCCCTCTCCTGACCTGACTGCCAGAGGACAGATGTCAATCCTATGCATGTCTACTCAGAAGTAAGTCCCATTATAGTCAATAGGGCTTACTCCCAGGTAAGTGTGGATAGAATTTAAGGCTGAGTTTTCTTTGTTATTTTGTTTAAAGAACAAACCTACCATAAATCAAGCCTGCTTTTCTCCCTTCAGCAAGACTTTTCCCCATCAATGACATCATACTGTCCCTGCAAAATTAGGACTACTGAAGTAGGGGAAATGGATATCCTAAAAGATGGTCACCATGTGCTTCCATATTTCTTGTATGTGTTTGCAAATTTCATAAGTTTCCATTTGTAAAAAGGCTCAGACTATATGCCTGAGCCTACTCCCCACCACCACGGGATCTGTGATGTGCTCATGCATGTTTTGATCCCCTCCCAGTGCACCATCTGGGTCTTGCCAATTGCATGGGGTCTCAGGAACCTACAATGAGTGAAGGTTGGGCTGGATGACTCTTCCAACTCTGTTATTCTATATTGTTTTCTACATGGGGTTCCCCAAACCTCCTTTTCACACACAATCTAAATACTAGGTTAAACTAGCATTTAGGTCTAATGGAGATGTAATGGATGGGAAGTCTTCACCATTTCTTAAAGCCATAGCATGTGCTCAAAGTGGAATTGGCCTGGCTCCGGCTCTCATGGTTCAACTCCTCCATTTTAAATTCCTTACCCCTCGCATTCCCCCACACAGGCCAGAGGAGAGCTTGGAAATACCTTTAGGTGGCCCATCTGGTGGTTGGCAACCTTCAGTCTCAAAAGACTATGGTATAAGCCTACAGCACCTGGTATTCCAAGGCGGTCTCCAATCCAAGTATGAGTACTAACCAGGCCTGACCATGCTTAGCTTCCAAGATCAGACGAGATCGGGCATGTGCAGGGTAACACCGGAAAGTATGCAAGGAAATGCCCTTCTGTCTAGCACTGATAAAGCATAAAAGGCATAAAAGCCAGGAATGTGCAAGAAATTCTTTTCTGGTATGGTATCCAATTCATTTTGATTCTGCACACTCCCATTTGTTTTCTGTCATTCTCTCATTAAAATTATATTCATTTCAGATTAATTTCTCACACCCTGTTTTAATTGCCCCATTTCTGTAGTGCAAGAGGGCAATGGAGTTTACTTTGCACTCTGTAGGAGAAATGGAGTGATCTGTCACTGACAAGGGCCCTAAGGCACCTTTGACACTGAAAACAGAGGGTTTTGCAAGGTTGCAAAATGGTCTGCTGCTCTACCACATGATCATGTGAGCCTCTCACCCCCTCACATAAGAAACTAACAGGCCAGAATGAACCAGATAACTGATATGTCATTTGGTTCATTGAGAAACTGCACATGTTCCTCTTATTATCCATGAATGTTGGATTATATGGGCACAGTGCAGTTCAGGCTTCCTCAGTTTTCATTTTCATTTATCTGCACATACCTTTAAAAAAAAATGATCATACAAGTGATCTGCTCATGTGGACAGTGTAAAATCAGAGATGTGGATTCACAAGAGGTTGCAGATACCCTCCCACAAAAAGACCAGAGGGTCAGTCATGGTGGAGTCATAGAACTCTGGAGTCTGGAGTTTTCCAGAAGGGCTTGTGGATTCTCTTGCAGGATCCTATTTGCTTTTTACTAGAACTCTGAGGTCTTCCAGTCGGAGTCCAGAGTAGAGCCTTAGGGAATAGACAAAGGGCTACACCAGGGGTGCTCAAACTTTCAACTTTAGGGATGCTGGACCTTTAACAAGTGTATAGAAGAGTGAATTGCAGCAGGTGCAACTTGTCATCCCACAGATGACAAGCTGCACCTGCTGAAATTCTCTCTTCTATACACTTGTTAAAGGTCCAGCATCCCTAAAGTTGAAAGTTTGAGCACCCCTGGGCTACACCATAGGCTCAGTCAAACCTATGATTGGGACTGGAATACTTAACTTTTAGAACTTAAAACTTTTAGAACTTAGGAACTGTGTCAGAAGGGCACTCAGGGAGAAGGGGGTTTCTTTTAGGTCTCATGGCAAATAGCAATTACTAGACTTCCATGAATTTTAAAACTTGTTTTTAAAACCACATAACCTACTGAACATCATCACATGTGTGGCAGTGGAGGCAAAGTGAGAACTATACCTTCCTGAAAACCCAGCCTGTGAGTTTTCATCTTGATAGACTTCTTCCAGAGCATCAAAATGGTGCTGTTTAAATTTATATATAATCACTATGAAATAACACAGTAAGGGCCCAATCCTATCCAATTTTTCAGTGCCGGTGCAGCCATGCCAATGGGGCATGCACTGCATCCTGTGGTGGGGAGGTAGTCACAGAGGCCTCCTTAAGATATGGGAATATTTGTTCCCTTACCTTGGGGTTGTTTTGAGGCTGCACTGGTGCTGGAAAATTGGATAGGATTGGGTCCTAAGAGTTGTAAAAAATGCATTGTAAAGCTGCTATACAAATCCTAACTTATTTTTTTGGTTAAATATTATTTATTTTATTCCAGCAGCAATTGTGATGACAGATGTGGTATGGCAACAAGCCCTGTCACCCACGCACACCTCCTCAGCACTCATCAGTCAAGGAGCACATGGCTTTGATGTGCGGCAGAAGTGGATTATCTCAGAATGCAAGAACCTTGTTACAGGAAAATTCAATACTTTAAATGTCATAATGATTCATCCTGTAGTCCCAGGTATTTGATCACAATTACTATAAAATAAACAAGTTTAAAGGTATAAAATGTTTATTTTAGAACCTAAATTAATTATCACAAATTAGCTTCAGGTTTACTGCCAGGAAAAGGAAGCAAGCCAATGTGACGTATAGATTTGGAAACTGTTCACTTGCTGGACAAGGAAGGTACTGAGAACAAAATGGCTAATATTATAATGCCGTTGTACAAATCTATGGTAAGGCCACACTTATTGTGGCCAGTTCTGGTTGCCACATCTCAAAAAAGACATAGTGGAAATGGAAAAGGTGCAAAAGAGAGCGACTAAGATGATTACGGGGCTGGGGCACCTTCCTTATGAGGAAAGGCTACGGCGTTTGGGCCTCTTCAGCCTAGAAAAGAGATGCCTGAGGGGGGACATGATTGAGACATACAAAATTATGCAGGGGATGGACAGAGTGGATAGGGAGATGCTCTTTACACTCTCACATAACACCAGAACCAGGGGACATCCACTAAAATTGAGTGTTGGGAGAGTTAGAACAGAAAAAAGAAAATGTTTCTTTACTCAGCGTGTGGTTGGTCTGTGGAACTCCTTGCCACAGGATGTGGTGATGGCGACTGGCCTAGACACCTTTAAAAGGGGATTGGATAAGTTTCTGGAGGAAAAATCCATTATGGGGTACAAGCCATGATGTGTATGTGCAACCTCCTGATTTTAGAAATGGGCTATGTCAGAATGCCAGATGCAAGGGAGGGCAGCAGGATGAGGTCTCTTGTTATCTGGTGTGCTCCCTGGGGCATTTGGTGGGCCGCTGTGAGATACAGGAAGCTGGACTAGATGGGCCTATGGACTGATCCAGTGGGGCTGTTCTTATGTTCTTATGACAAAACAGAACTTCTGCCTCTAAACACCAAAGGTCCCCTCGTTGTTACAGCTGCTGCTCACATCTCCATCCATGAGGCCATTTTGCTAGGCCAAGGCACCTGGGAGCCTGTTCACACTTTGATAAAACCAGAGGTGTAACCAGGCAGAGCTTAAGGGGCACCTGCTCTGGGCGCTATGCCAAGGAGGGGTATAGTTATGGAAGATGCACTGGCTTCTTTTCACCCCATGTTCCTTTTCCTGTAGAGGCTCTCCTTCAGAGGAAGGAACCGAGATAGTGAAGCCACCACAGCCAGTGCTCCCTCCTCCAGGTGACCGCAAAGCTGATGTCATTGCCCCAGGCATTGGGACAGTGCATTCTGGTGGTGGTTGGCAACCTTCAGTCTCGAAAGACTATGGTATAAGCCTACAGCACCTGGTATTCCCAGGCGGTCTCCCATCCAAGTACTAACCAGGCCTGACCCTGCTTAGCTTCCGAGATCAGATGAGATTGGGCATGTGCAGGGTAACACCGGAAAGTATTACATAAGATAGTGCATTATGACTCTGGTTAAAACATTACCTTGGTACAGCACATTTTAAGTGCTCCCAGCTCTTCTGGGATGATGCAGTCTCAATAATCATGATTTGATTAATGTTGATTAAACAAATTTACAATTGTTGGTATGGGAGGAAGGCATGCTTCCAGTTGCCCCACTCATGCATGAATAGCCCAAGCCCAGTAAGTTTTAGGAATGCATAAGGATTGGAATCCAGGTCTTCCTGGCTTTAGGCCAGTAAGCCAACCACTACACCACCTATCCCATATGGTTCCTATATACAGAAATTATGGGTTCGGCATGGACCTATCCATGAAGGAGCCCTAATGTCAGGATGGCAAATAGGTGAATCAACCCTCATTTTTCTTTGTTCCTGATCCTGTTGGCAGAGGTGCTATTGGCCCCTGCTTACCTTGGAGCTAAAAAATGATACAGGGGCTACCCACAGACCTCTGCATGCCAGATTCTAACACATTTAAAAGAGACATCCAGCAACTGGAAATTAGGGGCAAGGCAGTGAAGCACTGTGGCACCTTGCTGGCTGTAAGATTCAGATTGTTTTATTAATTTACACCCCACACTCAAGGGCACTAAATAATAATAATAATAATACAGGTATTTATATACCGCCTTTCTTGGTCGTCAGGTTTCTCCTCAGACTTTAATTCAAGGCAGTTTACATAGGCAGGCTGTTTAAATCCCTGTAGGGATTTTTCCAATTAAAGAAAGGTTCTATCTTTCAAGAACCTCACAACATTTCGGATGGAACTTTTGCGGTCTGTATCACTTTCTGGCCTCCTCCCACACAAGCTGACAAGCAGCTCCTTCCAAAGAGCAGGTGGAATAACTCGGCTCAGCTTGTCAGCTGCTTCATGGTCTCGCTGTTCATAGTGCCGGTGGCCTGAACTGGCAACCTTCAGATGTTATCTTCAAGCAAATGGAGGCTCAACCCTCTAGACCAGACCTCCTGCCTAAAGGCAGCTTACAAGGTAAAAAAAATAGTTGGTACTAACCCTGCCTGCCTTGCTTTTTAGTAATTTGTTAGGGGATGAGCAGGTGTACCATGCAGAGGATCAGCCAGCCAGGGTGGACTAGTGCTTAGGAGATTGGGAAGACCCAAGTTCAAATCCCCACTCAGCACTGAAGGTTTCCTTGTAAGTTTGGCTCAGTCACTATTTGGCAATGTAAGAACCACCCACGGTTGTTTTGAGGATTAAAACAGTGGCAGACCTAGAGAGATTGTTGCTTCCCTTTAATCCAGTGGCATAGCTAGAGAGGGTGCAAAGCACTAAGTTTTGCAGGGAGCCTCACCGCAGCATGCAAGCAGAGGCATTTTGCTCCCCCTGTCCAGATGGCTACAAGGGGAGAGGCCCTTGTAGTGAGGCTCCCTGCAAAACTTAGTGCTTTGCACCTTCTCTAGCTACACCACTGGATTAAAGGGAAGCGACAACTTTGAACACTGCCTTATGATCCTTAGATGAAGGCAATGCAATGAAGACTTTAATTCCCTCACCTCACTTTTGCCAGCCTTTTTGTTGCTGTTTTTGTTGTTGCTGAAGGGCTGCTTGATAGCTGTAGGGTACAATTTTTTTTCACCCATTCCATGTGCTCCAAGACATCTCCAAGTGTGTGTTCATGTGAGCACAGGAGAGCAATAGGTAGAAAATGTGCAAGTCTGAGGAGCACACAAAGAGGAATTCTGTCTCATGCTTCCTCTTCTCATAGTTTACTCATAAAGTTCTGAGATTGGGATTTGAAGTTGTGGATGAGCATGGCACTAGAGCCAGTCCATGAGGCAGTGCTTAGCCAGTAGTCAGGAATGGACAGAAGAGGGCTGACCAGGTGAATGACTCAAGAAACTCCTTCAATGGGAGCCTGTATTGGGGCCTTCCGGACCTTCTATGCCTGAGCTTCTTGACAGATGACTCACATCTCCCTGTGTGGGGTCAGTATGAAAGACAATGACAGAAGGAGCTATAGATTCTGGGAAAGGCAGCAGCTGAGATTTGATCTGAGCTTATTGCAATGGAAGCTACGAGAAGGAACTGGCAGCTTGCTGCTGCAGACATTGCTTAGAAGCCACATGTCGCTGGTGTTGCTTGGAAGAGCATGTGGTGCTCACTCTGTTCCAGGGGTGTCCAAACATTTTGGCAGGCGGGCCACATCATCTCTCTGACACTGTGTCGGGGGCCGGGGAAAAAAAGAATTAATTTACATTTAAAATTTGAATAAATTTACATAAATGAATTTATTAGAGATGGAACTTATATGAATGAATGAAGGTCTTGCAGTAGCTCAAGGCCTATAAAAGGCCTTGTACAAAGCAAGACAGGCCTTTCCTTCTCTGCCACTACTGCATCACAGATGTGAAACAGCAGGTAATGGAGGGAGCCCTCGTCCCACAGCTCAGGTGAGAGGTCGAACAGTTGTCCTCGTGCTGAGAGCAGTTGCATCGGGCCAGCATGGGCTCCAGCAAGTCTCTGGAGGGCCAGAGGCTCATTGGAGACTGGGGGCTCCCCGAGGGCCTAATTGGGAGCCCCTGAGGGCCACAAGTGGCCCCGGGCCGGGGTTTGGGCACCCCTGCTCTATTCAGTGCTCAAACCTGCACATTTGTAAATGAAGCAAACATTACAGAGACACCACAACCTGCCAGAAAAGCCTAGAATCTCACTGCAAGTATATGGGCCCTTCCACAGCCATGGGGGCCAAGCCTGTCCCAGAAGCTCAGCTGCAGAGAGCCCCATCAGGAGCAGGGGTGTAATTAAGGGGGATTAGGAGACAGTGGAGATCCAGGGTTCTTCCAAGGCCAGCTTCAAGCCAATTGGGCTAATGGCTCCCAATTGGGTCCCTTGCCTAAGGAGATCCCAAGTTCTGAGGACCCCATGATAATCTGCTCTAGTCTAGTCAACGTGACTGGACTTTCCCTCTCGTCTTTGAGGATGTCTTGAGACAAAACAGCCACCAGAGATAATACACGCCTGGGGGTTGGTGATATTTTGTAGCTGCACATTGATTTTAGGAATTATTTATAAAGGGAGGGTTGGATTTTGGGGGCATCAGAAAAAAAAGTGTGAGTTTGAAAAGGGGAAATTGTGGTTTTTAAGATATAAAGGTTTGTATTTGGCCTGGCTGGTGATATGGGGGAACTGCTCTTTCTGTGATGCAGCCTTGCTGTTGAGCCTGACCTTAACAGTGTTTGCTAAACACACGTTATGGGCAAGCCTCTGGACTTGTCAGGCATAGTTCCTAGAAAATAAATCCATACAACCAAAGATCCTTCTTTTCAGTCAGGTGAGCTGTTTTGCATCAACCTGGTTTTACAAAGTGCTAGCCAGCTAGCTGGCTAAACCAGTCACCTGAAGGAGCTCAGATTGCATGCTTTTGGTCACTCCTTTACCCCAGAGCAAAAACATTGCCAAACGCTGGTTGCATGAATCAAAGTTCAGGGCTAAAGTAGAAGAGATGGAGCAAGATCTGTGACCGGATCTTCTGTGGATCTTTAAGACTAAATGCAGCCATTGGAATCTCTCGTTCAGGTCTGAACCATGGCACTGGCACACTTGAACCCTTTTCGCCATGCCACTTATCTGAGTTGTATGTCCACAGAGCTGTTGTGCCTGGCAGCTGCTTTCTGAGTAAGGGCCCAATCCTATCCAGCATTGGTGCAACTGCAGTGCAGCTCCAACGTAAGGGAACAAATGTTTCCATACCTTGAGGAGGCCTCTGTGACTATCTCCCCACCAGAGGATGGAGTGCATGCCCCACTGGCATGGCTGCATTGGCACTGGAAAACTGGATAGGATTGGGCCCTAACGCATCAGGCTAAACCACAATTAGGTAGGATCCCAAGATCTCTGACGGACCAAATGTTTAGGGGAGATTTGTCATTGCTGTGACTTGGACTCAGATTCTTGCTCACTGGCTGTAGTTGTGCCAATCACAATTTTTCAGCCAAACCTACCTCATGGGATTAAAACTTCCCTCTGCCAAACCTCCCTCTGCAGAGGATTAAAAACAGGAAGATCCCATGTACCCCACTCTGACCTCCTAGGAGTAAGGGAGGATAAAAACAGGGGAGGACCATAGCTCAGTGGAAAAACACTGTTCTTTTCAAGCAAAAAGTCTCAGGTTCAATCCCTGATGCTTCCAAACTAAAGGACGGGTGACAGGGAAGTTAGATGAAACCTTTGCCAGAGACCTGGAGGGCCACTGGGCAACCAATGGACCAATAAATACTAAGTCACATGTGTGTATAGAGACATGATTTGCAGATGTGAATGAACATATAAATAACTGCAGATAGAACTGTTGCACCATCTGTTGTGATCACATTTTTTTAGCACTGACAGGTACTGCTTTGACTTCACAATACTGTTCACTGTATCGGAGAGTTATCCACCGATGGACTTATCTATGTGAACCAGCTCTGGGCAAGCATGCCCTGGAATATTGAATATTTGTCGCATTTTTCTTAAATTTGATTCCATATTCAAGCTGTCATTCCTCAGCATCATTAGGTCCTTGCTGGTTTTAGTGGCTCGTTTGGTATTCCGCTGGGATCTGAGTAGGCCAAATGGACAGATGTGTTTGTCAGGAGCAATTCCAATTTCCATGTTGGTGCCTTAATCTGTCTCACTTCATCCGCTGTCCCAGGTTGTACGGGTATCGGAGAGAAGAGTGCATTTCTCACAAAATCCAGGTTTCCATTGACAACAAAGGCTGACTCAGGCTGCAGTATATCATAGCAGCAGGTTCCCCACAAAACATTTCCAGGACAAGATCAAATTTTATGAGCTGCATAAGCTTTTGCTGTGCGGCATTTCAAGGAGGTGCATAAAATGCTTCAATGAATATACCAAAGGGATGATGTGACTGAGCGGAAGGGCAGAACAGGATAGCTATAAGCAGTTTGCATCACCCATTGCAGGAAGCCAGTGTGTCACCTCCATAATGGACCTCCTCCCATGCAGTGGGTGGGACAACACCCAGGGTAGCAGGCATGTTGATATACTGGTTTTTTAGCTATAACTTTTGATAGAATAGAGATATTTTAATGGGATTTGTTTCATTGCGTTCTGCATGAAATTATGCATCAAATGATGTATAA
This sequence comes from Tiliqua scincoides, assembly GCF_035046505.1. Lineage (NCBI taxonomy): Eukaryota > Metazoa > Chordata > Lepidosauria > Squamata > Scincidae > Tiliqua > Tiliqua scincoides. The sequence continues at coordinate 229,439,610 of NC_089823.1, forward strand.
CATGATGGTATTATTCAAAAACAACAAGATTTTAAAAATTTTGGCCAGTAGTGGTGTCAACCCCCCCCCCCTGCGTGCATCACCCAGTGTAGCCCACACCCCCACACCTCCCTAGTGATGCCACTGGTTATAAGGAATGCTCCTACCAAGTGCCAGGGGTACAAAATGCAGGCAAAGGCAAAAAAATTAGGGGTTCATCAAAGGAAGATGGGGGAAAAAAACAACTGTCTCTTTTTTTAAATAATAAAAAGCACAGAGGCAGCAGATCCGCATGGACCTTTGCTACCCATGAGGACTTTCCCAGGGGCGTAGCCAGAGGGCAGGGTGACCGGATGTCATAACCGCAAGAGGACAAGGCACCCCAAAATGTAGGACATCCACGAAAAATGTAGGATGTGACAAAATAAAAGCTAAAAACACTCGTATATGGATTTCATGTGAGTCATTGAAACACAACATTACTTATTATTAAATTTCAAATTATATTACATATAAATTATTAATTGCAAGAGGCTCTGTGCTGCCTGCTCACAGGGAAAAGGAAGACATTTAAGTTCTTTTCCAGGACATGAGACTAAAAAAGAGGACATGTCCTGGAAAAAGAGGGCGTCTGCCACCCTGCCAGAGGGAGGCTGCATTGTAAGGACTCAAGGTGCCGCAATATGCCAGGCAAGCAGCCCTTCCGCTCACCGTCAGAGCCATTGCAGGCTGGAGCAGGTCCAAGGAGATCTATTGGTAGCCAAGTGGCTTATAGGGAGGTAAGTTAAAACTCTTTTTCCTTACTGCTTTCAGTGCTTCTGGTCATTTGCCTCCACCACCGTAGCATGCAGCACATGTTCTGTTGGTGGTACTGCTTGCCGTGGACTGGTGGGGGGTAGTATTGGGCTGACTCTCATTTCAGCTTACATTATTGCTAGTTGTGTGGGAAAGGGCCATTGTTCAGTAGCAGAGCATGAAGGTTCCCACACTGGCATCTCCACACTGGGAAAGTTCTCAACAGTGTTAACAATTCTGAGCTAGATGAACCAAGTAGAGGACAGTGTCTGACTCACAAGAACTTAGATCCAGAGCCCCACTGGATCAGGCCAAAGGCCCATCTAGTGCAGCTTCCTGTATCTCACAGTGGCCTACCAGATGCCTCCAGGAATACACAAGATAACAAGGTGCCTGCATCTTGGTGTTGCTCCCTTGCATAAGGCCTTCTGAGGTAGCCTACTTCTAAAACCACGAGGTTGCACAAACCCATCATGGCTTGTAACCTGTGATGGAGTTTTCCTCCAGAAATCTGTCCAATTCCCTTTTAAAAGCATCTAGGCCAGATGCCATCACTGCATCCTGAGGCAAGGAGTTCCACAGGTTCATTACACATTGGGTAAAGAAATATTTTCTTAGGTGTGTTCTAACTCTCCCAACACTCGGTTTTAGTGGATGTCCCCTGCTTCTGGTGTTTTGTGAGAGGGAAAAGAGCATCTATCCCTCTATCCATCCCCAGTAGAGGACAGTTTGATATGTTCATTGGTGTGTTTGGTTCTGTGAGTCTGCCGGCCTGGTGTGTGCCAAAAGACATCAGCACGGTGGGCCAGCCACACTGCTTTTTATAAAGAATGTTTGAAACAGAGGGGTGCTGGGGAGCTTTTGGCACCATCCCTGACAACATGCTACCCCAGGTGGCTACCAACCAACTCCACAGGTCACATTTTGAGTAAACTCCTAAAACTTGCTGCCTGAAGCATCAGCGTAGTTAACATTCCCATCTTGAACACCGAGGACAGCAGAGTAAAAGAAAAAAGCTTTCTGGGGCATTTCTTAATTTTCCCCTTCTGCAAAAAGCTCTCAGTACCTCTGGTGCTATAGAAATGCTCTTTCTTTCCACAGAAGATGAACAGCAGTGGACTCCTGGCCTTTTCTAAGGCAAGGGATCATGAGATCAGTTCTGTTTTTGAAGGGCTTGCTACATGTTTAATCCCCTAGTTTCAACAGCATCTGTAATTTGGGCAAAGGACGAACAATAACACCTATCAATGAGAGCTCTCTAATAAATGCAAAGCCCCCTTTGCATTACACACACACACACATACACTCTCTTTCTCACACACATACTCACACACACAGAGCTTTATTCTAATTGCACTGGTATTTTAATTCCCTCCTAAGCCCTCTAACTCCTTGTTACATCATCTAGATATAATCAACCATTTGGCTCTGAGTCACTCTTACCAATGAAACACAGAGTCAGTTTTAGGAAGCTTTTAAGGATCGGTTGGTTGTTTTCCAGACTTCTGTGCTACATTTCAAGTGCTATGTCGTCGTGAGACCAAAGAATCTCCACTGTCAGAGACAATTATTTCTGCAGCTCCTTGGCTTCTTTTGCATTTGTCGCAAAACGATTGCCTGGAATAGCATTATTCATATTGCGGTGGCTTGTAGAGGAGAGGGGGGGAAAAAGGAAGGAGAAGGAGGAACTGAAATAAGGAAGCCTTTGAATTGCTAGTCTAAAAGTCAAACTACACATTTTGTGAAGCGCAGTGGCGGCACTAGGGTTTGCATCACCTGGTGTGGGAAGCCAGCACATCAATGCCCGGGCGTTGGGTGTGGTGATATCCTATTGCCCTGCCCCCGCTTTTTTTTTTGGCTATAACTTTTGATAGAATAGAGATATTTCAACGCGGTTTGTTTCATTGCATTCTGCATGACATTACGCCTCAGTTGAGATATAAAATGATGGTATTATTTGAAAATACCAAGATTTTAAAATTTTATCCAGTAGTGGTGTGTCCCGTCCAAATATTCCAACTCCCTTCTAATGCCCACTTTTTGGCTAATTAACACCCTCCTTTTCCAAGAACAACAGCTGTGGTGCGCAAAGAAATGAACAGAACTCCTTATCAGTTGAGCAATTAACAAGAATTTATTGCGACAAACACAGACACTCCCTGCAAGTCCACTTGTCCAGAGGCTTTCCCTCCCCAAAACTCCACTTAACTCAGTGGGTTAAGGTCCAAAGCCTCCAGTCCAAGTCCAATCTGGTCTCCAAAGCGCAGTCCAGTCTTCCCAGTCCAGTCTTCTGCAGCAGAGTCCCTCCTCTGCTATTTGCTAAGGTTGCATCTGGGGCTGACTGACTGCACAAGCAAGGCAAACAGTCCCTTGGGAGGGGGATAATATTGTTTTTAGGGGCCCCAGTGAAGTTGAAGGAGAGCAAGTGCTTGCACGTAGAAGGTCCCAGATTCAATTGCTGGCATCATCTCCAGTGAAAAGGCTGTCTAGAAGAAGACCATTGCCAGGGGGTGCAGGCCGCACCGGGTTACGTGCACAGGGGGGTTGACACCGCTCCTTGCCAAAATTTTTAAAATCTTGGTATTTTCAAAAAATACCATCATGTTATATATCAATCAATGTGTACTTTCAGGCAGAATGCAATGAAACAAACCGTGTTGAAATATCCCTATTCTATCAAAAATTATAGCATAAATAACAGCGGGGATGGGGCGATGGTACAGCCAGATGGTATAATGTGCACCTCCTGGGGCACTGCCCCACCCACTGCGTGGGAGGAGGAGGTCCATCATAGGGGTTACATGCTGGCCTCCTACATTGGGTGACGCAAACCCTAGTGCCACCTCTGTGTCCCAGCATTCTGTGCAGCATTGCATGGGCTTCTAGGCCACACCCCTTTCAGATCAGAAGCTGTCTGGGGACAGCAGGATGGCCCTGGCTACAGTCTTTGCTTACCAATGCATTCTGAATGCAGATAGTGAGATGGGAGAGATTTGAAAGGAATGTTTATGCTGTCTGAGTGCTTCACTCCATTCGTCAGCAGAAACGAGGCCAGGAGTTTGTGGCACTTACTCAGTACAGCAGCACTGAAATCTTGCAGGTCGGAATATTTTTGGTGATCCGATTAGGTAGCAAATTTGGGGGTAACCGGGGTAGCAATAACCCTGCAAAGTTTCCCAGTTGCGTGAAGTGCCTACCAACGTGTGTAGGTTCATGTGAAACATTGTCAAGAACCCATGTAAAAGGAATCTTGCCACTGCAATGCCACTGTGCCCCCCTCCCCTTCCCTGCCTATAGGTTTTCTTTCTCCACTATAGTGCTCAATCCCTGTCTGAATGGGGATTGAAATACAGCATGATAACAAGAATTTAGTTCATGATTCGATTTTTAACACCACAAGGGAGGAGCTGTTTGGGTAGCCTGCCTGGAGCATGATCCTGACTTGAGTCTTCCTCAGGGAGTGGCAATATTGCAGACTGAGTGGAGGTACTACTATCCTGACATAAACCAGCCATCCTCCCTGTTCTCACAAGGAATTCAGCTCACAGTGGAGTTATTTATGTTCCTTCTTCATACAACCCATCTCTATGCTTAACCTGTTTTTGCCCAGCCCACATACACATTTGGTACCCATCTCAACCCACCTACTTACTTTTATTGCTCCTCCTCCTCCTTCCACGTCCTGGATTAGAAAAGGGGCAGGCAGAGGGTATGTGAAGGGGTGGAGAGTGCAGAGTGAGAACACTAGGGAATGGGAAGAGCTGAAGCCAGCACATCAGTGACATGCAGCATTTGACATGCCAGCTCAGACATCAGGAAGTCTTGGGTTGGCCCTGCCTCCTCAGTGAATGGTATTTAGGCACCTGGAGTTTCCACATACCATTCATGGGTAATACTGATAAGAGGTCTCTGTTTAATACCCTTTCAAAGCCAGTGAGCCTACTGGCCCATCTCCACATCCCTTGGCAGCAAATTCCATCACTTCAGCATGCATTCTCAAACTGCTGAGAGGACCTTCCCTGGGGCCTCACCCATCCTCTCATCCACACAATCTGTTTGCTTGAGAAAAGCTCTATCTAGTTCAGCATCCTGCTTTCCACAGCGGCTAATGAGATGCCACTGCGAAGTCCACAAGCAAAAGATACAGGCATACCTCTCCTCCACTGTTGCTCCCCTTGCATTTTCCAAGGGTTGCAATGAAACCAGGATCACAGAACTGGATTAAGGCTGAAATTCTACACATATTTACTAGGGAGCAAGCCCCACTGAACACAGTGAAACTTACTTCTGCGTAAACATGTTTCGGACTGTGCTGTAAGAAAGTGAAGGCATAAGATCTGTGCCAGAGGCTGTACTGGGCCATTTAACCCATGACCCATCCCATTATCCCAGGGCTTCCCATTTATCCCATGACACCAGCTTGGTTTATTTTAATCATGCTAAGCGGAAACACAGGATTGGCAGAAAGCACTGATAGATTCCTTTTCCTAAAATGCTGGACTTCTATCCATAAAGCAGCCAACTAGCAGGAGATCAGGGAGAGAGCAAATTGTGGGACACTTCGCTATGCAGTTTGGTGCACAGCAGGGGCAGCCTGTTTCCCTGTGCCATGAAGCCACTCTCCTTTGCCTTTCCCCTTCCCCCTTCTCTCCTCCAACCGAAACCGGACACCGAAGGCTAGAGTTGCATTCTCTCCTTGTTAGTGTGCCTTTCCTTTCCCGCTGCCTGACAAGGGCACTGTACATACTTTGCACTTGGAGAGATCAAGCAAGGCCAATGGGAGTGGTTTCCTCTCTCTGTGCCAGCAGCTCTTTGCTGAGTACATCTCTGCATGAATGAGAAGCTAAGGCCCTTCTAGAGGCTTTACTGTATTTTTGTGCCCTGATGGAATAAAAGGAAAAAGGGATAGATGGAAAGGTATTTGCCCCTCCCCATGTGGTATGGCACATGGTCTTCATAACTAGACAGAAAAAAACTCTCCCTTGAAAGGGTTGTGGTTCAGCTGTAGAGTTCATGCTGCCGGCATATGGGAGATGCTGGGTTCAATCTCTGGATCTTCCAAGTGGGAGCCATCCATCCCAGGTGGGGCTGGGAAGAACACAGGCTTCTGGGTCAGTGTACACCAGCAATTTCCAGCCTGTGTGCCGCAGCACATTGGTGTGCCACAAAAGGTTCACAGTATGGAGCACAGCAGTTGAAGATTGCTGGAAAGCTCTTCCGGGTTCTACGGCTCTATTTCTAGGGTAACAGTCTGTAGTAACGAATTGTCTGTTCCTCTTCCTCCATTGGAACACTTTGTTACTATAGATAGTTGCCCTAGAAATAGAGCTACACAACCCAGAAGAGTCTCCCGGAAGCTGGAAGTGTCATCACAAGACCATCGAGGTCAGTGTACAATGAGAAGAAAAATAGTGAAAATCACTGGTGTGGGCAATACTGAACTGGATGGACCAAGTCAATGTAAGACAGCTTTCAAGCTTTGCTCACAAACCCTTTCGTGAGTCCACTGAGCTCAAATTAGGGATCCCTAGTTCTGTGTACAACTGTTCCTGTGAGGTAAGGCCCTACTTGTTCTGGAGATTCTTCCAAGTCAGCGAGGGACTGACATTGCCACCCAGGTTGTCCGTTGACTCTTCTCAACGGGGAAGGCCACCAAGTCTTCCTGAGCAGCCTGGAATTTTGTCAAGGCAATAAATGTCTTGACTGACTCCTGGCACACTTTCTTGTTTCTGACCCCCTGGCTCCCGCTCAATGGCTGTCTATGGTTTAACTCTGACACACAAGTACTTAGTCTTTCCCAAGACCTTGGTCACGTGGCAGTTGTTGGTGGTCCCAGAAGGCCTTGCTATTAAATCCTCTGATTTCCTATCGTTCCAGTACAGTTTCTCTTCTCTCTGCACATCTTGTCACTGCACACCTGCAAACCATAGCTCTGTTCAAAAGTTATATAACCCCAGGATTCTAAGGGTGCAATCCTAACCCCTTACGTCATTGCTTTCCAGCACTGGCATAGCGGTGCCAATAGGACATGTGCTGCATCCTGCAGTTGGATGTCACTCCCGGAGGCCTCCTCAAAGTAAGAGAATGTTTGTTCCCTTACCTCGGAGCTGCATTGCCCTTATGTCAAGCACTGGCATTAGGGGTTAGGATTGCGCCCTAAGTAATACGAATGATCTCTTTCCATGGTGCATTTGTTGCATAACAGAAACATTCTCTATGAGGATGGGAGGGCATGGGCTTTGTCAGTACACTCTCATTCTCCTCCCAAACCACTCATTCCTGTACACATTTTTGTAACTTCTGAACTGGGGTAATGAGAGACTCACAGACAATCCAGCTGTTTAGGGATTGTTTAGGGATTTAGACTAGATATTACGGTTAAGATATTACGTTAATACTGATAGTTTTTATTTAAAAAAATAACAGCTGCTGGAGGGAGTGTGTGTGGCAATCTGGATTGGAACCATGGCAGGGACAAAGGATTAAGGCCCCCCCATTCCCTTTGCCATGGTCCTAATATGTATTGCCCCTCCCCTACACCTACTACTTTTGAAAGCAAAGTTCAATCTTTCAGTGCTAATGATGGGTTTAACATACTGTCTAGTTTGGCCCTAAATATTTAAGAGTTTGGTTTGCACAAGTGCTGTTGTTACCCAACATACAATTGTAATGCAGAAGTGCCCTCTGAACTGAGCCACCTTCCTGTATGGGAGAGTTAGCCCTGCTTTTAGCTCAGATTGCCACATTCCATGCATTTGTGTCTCCTCTCCCCCCCCCCCCCAAGACTAAGATCATCCAGATCAACTTTTAAAATAAGCATCATGGCAGATTTTTTTTTTTTTGGGGGGGGGGTGTTACCATTTCCCATTAATTCCTGGTTTACCATTAGCTATGTATTATAATTCATCACATAAAGTCCACTGATATTAATGTATTGTAAGGGCTCTCAAGTAAGTGACTTACCCTTGGCAAGGAGAATCAGATTTAACCTGGTGTCTTTGATAAATGGAGCTGCATGCTAAATCCCCTCCACCTTATTTCTCTTAAGTGGTTAATCTGCATCTAGCAGAAGTGGTCAGTCAGGTATCTTATGAAAAAGAACAACCAAGGGAGTACGTACATCATCACTCTTCCAATTTCTTGTCCCCTTTCATTTTTTCATCCCTGATTTTTTGTGTTCTTCTTGGTTCTATATCAGCTTCTTCTACAAAGGTGTCAAGTTGGCTCAGGTTTCCCTCTCTCCTGACCCTGCGTGTAAGGATTTTGTGAAGTATATACTGAATTCACATCACATTGGATGCAAATTTGCATAGGACTTCTAACGGCCCAATCCTAATGGAACACTGTGGAACTCACATTGCAATGGCACAGCATGCTTTATGGCTGTTGTAAAAGGCACCATGGCATACAGTGCAGCCTGGCTGCCACCACAGAAGAACATAAGAACATAAGAACAGCCCCACTGGATCAGGCCATAGGCCCATCTAGTCCAGCTTCCTGTATCTCACAGCGGCCCACCAAAAGCCCCAGGGAGCACACCAGATAACAAGAGACCTCATCCTGGTGCCCTCCCCTGCATCTGCCATTCTGACATAACCCATTTCTAAAATCAGGAGTCTGTGCATACACATCATGGCTTGTACCCCATAATGGATTTTTCCTCCAGAAACTTGTCCAATCCCCTTTTAAAGGCATCTAGGCTAGACGCCAGCACCACATCCTGCGGCAAGGAGTTCCACAGACCGACCACGCATTGAGTAAAGAAATATTTTCTTTTGTCTGTCCTAACCCGCCCAACACTCAATTTTAGTGGATGTCCCCTGGTTCTGGTATTTTGTGAGAGTGTAAAGAGCATCTCCCTATCCACTCTGTCCATCCCCTGCATAATTTTGTATGTCTCAGTCATGTCCCCCTTCAGGCGTCTCTTTTCTAGGCTGAAGAGGCCCAAATGCCGTAGCCTTTCATCATAAGGAAAGTGCCCCAGCCCCGTAATCATCTTAGTCGCTCCCTTTTGCACCTTTTCCATTTCCACTATGTCTTTTTTGAGATGTGGTGACCAGAACTGGACACAATACTCCAGGTGTGGCCTTACCATAGATTTGTACAACGGCATTATAATATTAGCCGTTTTGTTCTCAATACCCTTCCTAATGATCCCATGCATAGAATTGGCCTTCTTCACTGCCGCCGCACATTGGGTCGACACTTTCATCGACCTGTCCACCACCACCCCAAGATCTCTCTCCTGATCTGTCACAGACAGCTCAGAACCCATCAGCCTATATCTAAAGTTTTGATTTTTTGCCCCAATGTGCATGACTTTACACTTACTGACATTGAAGCGCATCTGCCATTTTGCTGCCCATTCTGCCAGTCTGGAGAGATCTTTCTGGAGCTCCTCACAATCACTTCTGCTCTTCACCACTTGGAAAAGTTAGGTGTCATCCGCAAACTTAGCCACCTCACTGCTCAACCCTGTCTCCAGGTCATTTATGAAGAGGTTGAAAAGCACCGGTCCCAGAACAGATCCTTGGGGAACACTGCTTTTCACCTCTCTCCATTGTGAAAATTGCCCATTGACACCCACTCTCTGCTTCCTGGCCTCCAACCAGTTCTCAATCCATGAGAGAACCTGTCCTCTAATTCCCTGACTGTGGAGTTTTTTCAGTAGCCTTTGGTGAGGGACCATGTCGAACGCCTTCTGAAAGTCCAGATATATAATGTCCACGGGTTCTCCCACATCCACATGCCTGTTGACCTTTTCAAAGAATTCTATAAGGTTCGTGAGGCAAGACTTACCCTTACAGAAGCCATGCTGACTCTCCCTCAGCAAGGCCTGTTCATCTATGTGTTTTGAGATCCTATCTTTGATGAGGCATTCCACCATCTTACCCGGTATGGATGTTAGGCTGACCAGCCTATAGTTTCCTGGGTCCCCCCTCTTTCCCTTTTTAAAGATAGGCGTGACATTTGCTATCCTCCAATCTTCTGGCACCATGGCCGTTTTGAGGGACAAGTTGCATACCTTAGTCAAGAGATCTGCAACTTCATTCTTCAATTCCTTAATAACTCTTGGGTGGATGCCATCAGGGCCCAGTGACTTATTGATCTTTAATTTATCAATGAGGTCTGAAACATCTTCTCTTTTAACCTCTATCTGACTTAACTCCTCGGTCAGGAGGGGCCGTTCGGGCAGCGGTATCTGCCCGAGGTCTTCTGCCGTGAAGACAGATGCAAAGAACTCATTTAATTTCTCTGCCATCTCTAAGTCTGCTTTTATCTCCCCTTTCCCTCCCTCACCATCCAGAGGGCCAACCGCTTCTCTGGCGGGTTTCCTGCTTCTAACATATTTGAAGAAGCTTTTATTATTCCCCTTAATGTTGCTGGCCATGCGTTCCTCATAGTCTCGCTTGGCCTCCAGTATCACCTTCTTACATTTCTTTTGCCACAGTTTATGTTCCTTTTTATTCTCCTCATTAGGGCAAGACTTCCATTTACGGAAGGAAGCTGCCTTGCCCTTCACAGCCTCTCTAACTTGGCTGGTTAGCCATGCGGGCACCCTCCTGGATTTAGTGGAACCCTTCTTTCTTTGCGGTATACACCTCTGCTGGGCCTCTATTACTGTTGTTTTAAGCAGCCTCCATGCACTCTGGAGAGACTGGACTCTTTTTACCCTCCCTTTCAACCTGTAAGCTGCCTGTAAGCAACAAACTGTAAGCAGCCAGGTCCACACACCCCCTCCCAATGCACTAAGTCAGCTCAGGGGCGTGGGCAGGAGGCAGAGTGTGGGAGGAATAGGGAGGAGAGTGGGGTGGGGTAGTGGGCGAATCAAGGCCAGGAAGGGGGTAGTATTGGTGGCTACAGCACCACCGATATCCTATCCCCCCTCCCAGTCTCAATCTGCGTTCCTCAGGTCATTTGGATTTATGCCCGCTATATGACTGGTGCCAGTCTGAGTATACCCAGCAGGTCTGTGCGGGCTTACCCTGGGGCAAGAAAACAACTGTTACCTCGAGGAGTCTTCATGTTTCAAAACTGCCCCTGCGATAGGCAGTACACATTCCATTGGCATGGCTGCATCAGCACACAGGGAGTTAGGAAGGGCTAAGCTAGGAAAAAAGACATGCTTACTGGAACCATATGAAGGTCATCTGAAGTGACCATATGAAGAGGGGATTGGACAAATTTCTGGAGGAAAAGTTCAAGACAGGTTACAAGTCATAGTAGGTATGTGGAAGCTCCTGGTTTTAGAGGCAGGCTGCCTCTGATTGCCAGATGCAGGGGAGGGCACCAGAACTCAGGTTGTGTCTGTTGTCTTGTGTGCTCCCTCGAGCAGGGCCTCTGAGAGGGATTTTATCAGGGGGTACAAAGTTTCTTTTGGGCCCCTTTCCAAAGAGGGAGGAGGGTAAAACAGAGTGGGAAGTGGCAATGGGGGCGAGCAGAATGGGGGCAGGGGGGAAGTGGCAACAGCTGGGATAGTCTTTGGAGCCCAGGTCCACCAGTCTTCGCAATGCAGAGCCTACAATCTACCTGCCTGCCCAGCGTTGGCACCTAGATACAGGAATGCAGAAAACCAAACAACACTCCTAAATCTCTCTAAAATCTTCCAAATATAGCAAATCACTGCAGGAGATTAGGATCATTATATTTAGGCTCACACTAGAATGGAGAGTGTCCTGTGTACACCAAAATTGAGTTCTGCAGCCATGTCACTGAGCTCCTCTACACTCCTTCATAGTTAGCTGATCCACAAGCCAAAGAGCTATTGTAGCAGGTCAGTAACATATGTGACACACTGTTAAGGAATGTATGCATTCCTGGGCCTGGTGTTTATGGCTTGTGGCAGTAGTTGCTGCCATATACCAACGGTAATGCCCCCAGCATTCTGTGTGGGTAGTGAATCTGGGTGAGATTGGAAAATGTAAGATCCCAGGAATTTTCTAGGCCCCCTTCTTGGCTCCTGGGCCCCCTTTCTGACCCTGGGCCTGGGTACAAATTTCCCCCTTTACCCCCCTCTCCTAGGCCCTGCCCTCGAGCATTTGGTGGGCCACTGTGAGATACAGGAAGCTGGACTAGATGGGCCTTTGGCCTGATCCAGCGGGGCTCTTCTTATGTTTTTAAGGCCACGGGGCAGGATAATGACCACAAAGAGCCAGGGTGCAAAATGTCTGCACCAAAAGGTCTGCACCAATTGTAAAAGCCTCTTGTCCCTGTGGGTGGACAGTGAACACATGGTAGGGGCAATGGGATCAACTCTACTAGCCACACTCCTATGTCAGTGCAGTCACGGGCTACATCTTCAGGCCTGAACATATTCAGCGTTTGTCTTCAGGAGGCAGCACCACATGCAGGGAGAGTCTTCCATATAGTGTGGAATGCTGGGGTACATCAGGGTGGAGTTGGCTACCACAATACTGCAATTTTCTGCCTCTCCTCCCCCCCCCCAAGCCAGGAATAGCAGTTCTTGGAAGTTGTGATTTAGGTTGGGGAGCTGCCATGGGATAAATAGTTAGATCCCCTTCTCTCTAAGCTGCAGCCTTGATTCAAATGGACACTACCACCACCACCCCCACCCCCACACCCAACAGGTAGGTTGGCAACCTTCAGTCTCAAAAGACTATGGTATAAGCCTACAGCAGGCAGTATTCCCAGGCAGTCTCCCATCCAAGCACTAACCAGGCCTGACCCTGCTTAGCTTCCAAGATCAGATGAGATCAGGCATCTGCAGGGTAACAGTTGCTGCTGCACTTTGAAAAAGAAAACGATGTTAGGAGTTCCAACCATGGAACTCCTGTGTGACATCTAATTTGACCTTTATTCCAGGGTGCCAGGGCGGTGTAGTGGTTTGGGAGGTGGACTTAGGAAGGTCCAGGTTCGAATCCCCCCTCAGCCATGAAGCTTCTTGGGTGACCTTGGGTGACCAGTCACCTTCTCTCAGCCTCACCTACCTCACAGGGTTGTTGTGATGACAAAAGGAAGGGAGCAGCTGTTCACACCACCCTGAGCTCTTTGGAGGAAGGGCGGTATAAAAATGTGCTAAATAAAATAAATAAATATTATCCCCATATTGCAGATAATTATGTAAAGGTTTGGGGACAATTTGGAAATCAGCAATATAAATACTAAACATTTTGATTGCTATTACATGTCTTTGGTGATCCAGACATCATCATCATCATCATCATCATCATCATCATCATCATTATTATTATTATTATTATTATTATTATTATTATTATTAACAGTATTTATATACCGTTTTTCAATGGAAAGTTCACAAAGCTTTTACAGAGAAAATCAAACAAACAACTAATGACTCCCTGTCCCAAAAGGGCTCACAATCTAAAAATATGCAAAAGAACACCAGCAGACAGCCACTAGAAAAGACACTGCTGGGGTGAGGATGGCCAGTTACTCTCTCCCTGCTAAATAAGAGTACCCACTTAAAAAGTGCCTCTTACCAAGTTAGCAGGGGTTAGCAGACATGACCTTATATTTGTTGTAAACAAATCAGATATAATCCTGGACAACCACTCATATTTCCATTAAAAGGAGGAAATTAGAATGGTGTAAGACTGGCAGGGAACTGCAGAACTAACAAATGGGAGCCAAAGCAAAACTAAGCACTCTTGGAAATAAGGCCCCTTTTGGTTCTAAATGGAAAAAAAATAGTCCAATTGCGTAAATCGTTAGAACACAAATAGTTTCCCATCAGAAAGAGTGGAAATCCCATTGCATGAGTCACATTTGAAAAGAGATTATAGGAAAAAAAACAACCAAGAACATGCTGCAGTTTGCCACACTGGTGGCTGAAGAGGGATGATATTGTATATTGTTAGCTCTGTTTCGATCATCTCTTATCGTCTAGACATGCAAACCCTAGGGACAATGAGCTCACACACTATATTTTTGGCCACCGATTTCATGGAGTATGCAGAAAAGGCACCCCAAATGTTGTTGAATTTTGGAAGATTCCTTTGGCACTTGCTGGGAGGGTGGGTGGAGGATGAGGAGAATGAAGGAAACCATGGTTATCTTGGGTGCCTCTGCAGTTCCTTCTACTGTACCTTTTCAGTATTCTCCTATCCGAGTAAAGAAACACAACCAGCAGCCTCATGTGATGAATGCCGTGCTAGACCAGGGATGTCAAACATAAGGCCAGTGGGCCGAATGCGGCCCTCAGAAGCTCTTTTTCTTGTCTTCGGGCTCTCCCAGCACCACCATCAGCTGCTCTCAGCTGTATATTTTCTCTTCTGTCATTTGCAGCTGATGAGTTCCTTAATGATAAAGACGTGCTCATTCCTGGTCATGACCTGTCGACCCTCAGCAGGCATCCTGAACGCTATTTGGCCCACTGTATTAAACAAGTTTGACACCCCTGCGCTAGACTGTTCCATTTCTATTGTGTGTTTTGAACATCCCCTAATAAAAATATAAATGACCTGCACAAACAAAAATAGCCTTTCAAGAAGTGATCTTACAACCCTCATCTCTGTTTTGTATGGGCAGAATATTCTAATACAGGCACGCGCCACTTAACAACCATTTGCTTAACAACGGATTGCATATATGACGGTGGTCAAAGCACAGTAAAGATGTTCTCAATGAGGCAATCGCATCTCCCATAGCCTGCAGCAGAGTGTCTGTGTACACAACAGAGAAGCTCTTAATGCAAAGAACAGGCAGTCTATCTCCAGTAGCCTGTGCAGCCAGCTAGTGTCTGGCAGGGAGTGTCTGTTTACACAACAAAGGCAATAGATTGGACTGAATGTTCATTTAATGATGTAATCGCATAACAACAGGGATTGGAGAACATGTCCCTGTTGTTAATTGGCGCACACCTGTATATGGGAAGCATTCAATGATAGTGTCCTCATAGGCAGTCTGCAGCACCATAATCCAACAAGAGATATACCTCGTGAATCTGATGTTTGCCTGTTCTATACCAGTACAAGGAGAACAAGATACAGATCCCTGCTGAGCCCTGGAGCTGACTGGCTCTTTACCCAGTCGCTCTCTCTCAACTAATCTGTGCCTCACAGGGTTGTTGTGAGTATATGATTGGGGATTATATGCATTACCTTGTGCTTCTTAGAAAATAAGCAGAATAAAAATGTAAGAATAATGGGATGCAGGAGGATTTTTCAGCAGACAAATCGCTGAAAATCCAAAGCCTTCTCACTGCTGAACAGTGGGAGTGTTTGCAATTGTCAAAGCCAACACTCAGTCAGGATCTTTGGAGCCATAGTTGAGGGACAGGGAGATTTTTGTGTCTATTCTGGGCTTTGTTAGCTACTACGTTTCTGTGTAGTGCAGAGTTTGGGACATTCATGTCAAGCCCTGGTTTATTTCTTGTGTTTTTTTACCTAATATCCACACTTGAAGCCCTTAGGGCTATAATGCCATGTCTGTACATGAGAGGTACTGTTAGCTGTTTCCTTGGAGTAATCATTTAACAGAGGAAAGCAAAAAACATTAAAAAAAATTAAAAATAATAACCTATCACAAAATTTCCCGTTCAAGCCATTTAAAAATTCATTCTAATCTTTGAGACTGCAAAGTTCAAAATTGGCACATTACGTGGTGCCTAACAGCTGGTGTCTCCGGTGGTGTAGCTAATGATCGCGTAGCCCAGTGCCAAGCTCAAAACGTTGCCCCTGAAGTGATGTCACAACCAGAAGTGACGTCATGCCCGGGCTCTTTAAAAAGTGAAAATTGGGAGGAACCCACCTCCTTCCCCCAGCAGCTCACCACCCACTTGCTCTGCTGCCTCCCCCCAGTCAGTGGCATAGCTAAGGCATCTATCTGCTACCTGGGGTCCAAGTAGATTTAGTAGCTCCCCCTCCATGATAAAATCAAATTTAATTAATTCAGTAAATAAATAAAAAATTATTGGTTTCATACTGTATCATGATAACATCTCATTGATACTCAGAACAATCAGTCTCATATGTCATTTCTGAGTTAAACAAATCAACTTTTTGTTCCATAAAGGCAGTTGTGTTTCCATTTTCTGGTTAATTGGTCATAACATTTGATAGAATAGAAATATTCCAATGCAGTTTGTTTCACTGCATTCTACATTAAATTACCTTTCCAACGATATATAACATGATGGTATTATTCTTACATACCAAGATTTTCACAATTTAGTGTCAAGGTCAGGTTGATGCCCCCTTAAAGCTTGATGCCCGGTGCAACTGCTACCCCCTGCACCTCCTTAGCTATGCCACTGGGTGTCTCATTTAGTCTTGAAATTAGAAATGCACACTTATGATATCGACATGTTAAAATGATTTTAGGAGAGAGCACAAGTGGGAAATCGCTTGTTTTCTTTCGAAACTTAGGTGAATTGAAGTTGTCCGCTGCTGGCAGGGGCCTTTTGAGAAGTCTCAGGGTAAAACTAGACCTTAAATGTGTCATTGCCTCGTTGGGGCTTGTTTTTACTGTAAAAGAGCAGCTGTGCAGTGATGTTGTTTGCTGCTATGGGGTGGGACCGGTGACGGCCCAACACGGCAGGGTCTCTGAGAGGAATTTTATTGGGGGGTACAAAGTTTCTTTTGGGCCCCTTTGCAAAGGTGAAGCAGACCACGGGAGAATGGTGATGGGTGAGTAGAACAGGGGCGGGGAGGGATGAAGCAAGGTGAAGGGAGGGTAGAAACAACTGAAAAAGTCTTTGGAGCCCAGGTCTACCTACCCATATGACATCAGTAGTGTCACCAGCATCCCCAGTCATGGTAGTGTCCCCAACATCCCGTACGGGCAAGAAGTCTGAGTAGATAGGAAAATGTCAGAACCCAGGAAATTTCCGGGCCCCCTCCTTTGGTTCCTGGCCCCCCTTTGAACCTTGGGCCCGGGTACAAATTACCCCCTTTACCCCCCTCTCCTAGGCCCTGCAACACGGAGTCTCTCAAATCTGTGCCAGCAAAATAGCTGGGGCAGACTTGAGAAGCCCCACTGTGGGGTTTGGGGCTTCCCCTGAGGAGACTTCCGGTAGCTGCCGCAGGGCTGCAGGATACAGCGGTAACTGCCTTGGCACCACTGCACCCAGCGGCAGTGCCACCTTTAGGGCTGGGCTGTCAGTTCACCCAGCTGGCCAGCCTCCTTCTTTTTGGTGAGATGTGTGCACAGTAGTAGCACCAAGAAAAATATTGAGGGAAGGAGGGCATAGCAGGGAACAAAGTGCATTTGGGGGGCAGGGGAAGCTTTGTTACCAAAGGGCCTGGTTTAGTTGTTTAGGGGAATTAGTACACCTGGTCTGTTGGAACACTGGAATCTTAGACTGGATGCGGACCAGCATTCTGCAGAAATTCCTCTTTAAAGAAGAGACTGAGAGAAATATCCCAATTAATCAGTGGTTCTCACACATTTAGCACAGGGACCCACTTTTTAGAATGAGAATCTGTCAGGACCCACCAGAAGTGATGTCATGACAGGAAGTGACATCATCAAGCAGGAAAATGTTTAACAATCCTAGGCTGCAATCCTACCCACACTTACACAGGAGTAAGTCCCATTGACTATCATTGTTAAAAGAACATACGGAGTAGCTTGTTAAAAGTACAGATCTGTGACATTTCCCCAAATACAGTCACATACCTTGGTAACGTTAAGTCTAATATATTAGAAATAAAATATTGAAATGAATGGCGACCTACCTGAAATTGGCTCGCGACCCACCTAGTGGGTCCTGACCCACAGTTTGAGAAACACTGCGAATAAATGATTACAGCTTTATTCAAAAGGGACACAAAATAGATATCAGTAGAGGACTATTATAATGCCCTAACCAGTGTCCTATAGTGATGAGTTGCAGTGTCGTGAGAGCGTATTTGGTGCATCCGAAGAAATCAGAAAGAGGAGAATGGTAGGGAAGAATTTCAGGGATCCCTGCTCTGCCAACCCCAGTTGCTAGCTAAAGATGGGGAGAGAAGGGAACAAGGGGGGCGGGTGAGGCTAGAAAAAGAGTTCAAAGCGCAAGACATAGCTACCTGTTTGGGCGTCTGGTCTATGAGGAGCAGTTTCTGTGAGCAGCGTGTGTGGACACCCCGGAGAGTGATACCATGTTAGGGCACTTAGGAGAGTGAGCCTGTGTTTGGGCACTCAGGAGAACGACCATTTGCTAGTCGAAACCTCTTAGTTTTTAAGGGTATTGAAAAGTTGCTTACGTGTAAGCAGAATGTTTGGGGGATAAATGTGTAACTTGGAGTGTTTGCTTTTAATGTATCAATAGGTAACTAGGGTATGAATGAAGGGAATTCCTCTTAAATCAACCAGGATGCAGGTAAACAGAGCTAGCAGGGTCAGTTAAAATACAGATTAGCCCTCTGGTGCCAGGGGACGTCTGGTGAGGTTTACCTAAATTAATGCAAAATACAGGTAATCCAATGTTTTGGAACAAAATACAGAAGTTATTGGAATTGTATTCAGGAAAGCAAACGCAAACTGAAGATACAATGGAAAACTATCTGACAAGATTACTGAGTTTCATTCAGCTAGAGATACAAGGATACAAGGATTATCAATCTACTTCCAGGATGTGTGATTGTGGAGGGAGAAGAGAGAATGCAAACAAACCACCAAAAGTCTGAGCTTGGTCAAAGTGGGAATGAGGCCTGTAGGCTAGTGTTTTCTGGGAGAATAGTTCTTTGTGCCTGGCAGCATCAATATATGAAGGCCTGTTCTTGATATCAAAGTAACTTAACCAGAAATACAATAAAATGGGGGAATTTTCCCGTAACAGCTTTGTTTCATACATTACATTTCAGAAAGAGAAATATTGGTGCATTTCAGTTAATGTTTCTGTCTTATGTATATTTTCTCTGGAGTGTAAAGTGAGCCAGAGGACATGCTTAGATGACCAATAGAAGTCAAATCCATCAATTCGTATGTAATTCCGCAGAATGGTTTTCAGTTGCCCCAAGGTCTAGGAGTTTCTTTTTTTCTCCTGACACTACAGCGGTGTTGCTTAGACATCCATCAGCCACAGTGCTCCTCAAATAGATCTTAATTTTCCACAGACACGAGAAGGTTTGTTCACAGCCAACACTTTATTTCAAGCTATCAGAAGGGTGCAACAGTGGAGGAGCAGGTAAGGGGAATGAACGACTTGTTTAAGCCATCTTGTCCCCATCCCCTCTTGCCATCTATACATGTGTGGTCCAAACAATGTTTGTTTGGATTGTGCCCAGTGGGGGAAAGAGTAGGATTAGTTCTAGTCTAGATACAAATGACTGACTCCATGAGACTGATAAATGCTAAGGCATACGCTCATATGTCTGCATGTGTGAATTTTTGTATTTAAAAGTTGTGAATGAATACCTTCTTGGGTTGAATTTAATGAATTCGATTGAATTAAATATGAATATGAATGGTTTTTTATGAATAAAACCAATCCAATCTACAATCTGGCAGTAACTTTTCCCCGTCATAAATCATTTTCCGTTTGCCAAATGTTAGAAAAATAAGCTAATGCTTTCAAAATGAAAGCTAATGTTCGGTTTTTAAAGGAAAGGTTGAATTAGAAATTAGAAATATCCAGCTGTGCAGGATACCTAGATTAGACTTTTATTTCAACCCTGCGATCAGTCTCATTCTATAAGTTGAACTGTGTCCTCAATGGGAGTATCCCTCTTATGAATCAGAGGCCATGAATAAGTCCCAACCTTATTGTCATGGCAAACTTTAGAGAAAAAAAAGGGTGAAGATGTATTTTTTAAAAATCATTCATAGCTCGGATAGAAATTAAAGAGGCAGACACTATTATTAGCATCCATTAACAGATCAAGTTGCATGGCTGGGGGGAGGGGAGTTCTTGCTACCAGATATAGTACATTGGTTTGAAATACCTTACCTTGGACTGGGGCAGGGTGGCCAGGAGAATGTCTTGTCTTCTTTAGTGTTCTTGCACCAAGTGGCTCTGCTTTTCGTGGAGAGAGCGCCTCCAAGGACATCCACACCTCCGGGGACACCCACTCTTTAGACAAGGGAAAGAACTCTTTCCCTAAACATGTTCCTTGGTGCCATCAAGGCACCAAGCAAAGTCCTTCTCCTTCTCCTTGTTAATGCTAATTGAGATCTTTTAAATATTTTTAGCTACTATTTTATCTCTGTAGCATTCATGTTGTGGTTTTGCTGCTGTCTGATATTGTATCTTTATAGAATTTTATTTATCTCATTTTTATACCACCCTCTTTGCCAATGACACTGAATCCTGGTTCTCCTCCTCCAACACCCCATTTTATTCTCCAAACCCTGTGAGCTTCACAGTCAACTGGGCTTTAGAACCTGGGCGTCCCTGTACCTCCCTGATCGAAATCTTATTTTTACTGTTGTAAACTGGCCATGAAGGTGTTCGCAGTAAAAGGTGGAAGAAAGGGAGGAATGGATGAATGGACTGGGAGGCAGGCAAGCAGATCCAAAGTATAAGTTTATGATACTTGTTAATCATTTAGGAAGGGAGATCCCTAAGACAACAGGAGAGTTACATCATTCCCCCATCCTCTCCCTCTTCCTTTACAAAGAAAAGCACTTCATCATTCCTGCATGTGTATTGATGTACTACCAGGCCTTGTTAAATACTAACAATGTGGCTTTTATCCCATAGTCATGTTCCTTCCAGTTATGTTCATGCTCATTAAATGCTCCTCTTGGTGCGGCATTAAGGGACACACATAAACATTAACAACAGAGGCTTCATTTCTAGCCCTGCTCTTCGGTCAGGTGCAGCTGAAATTTATGGCCAGGTATTTTTTAGCAGAATGGCATTTGTTTTTTAAGAGCTGTTTTATCTGCCAGAAATATGTCTACTGTACCTTCTTCTGGTTCAAGCTGGTGCATTAGAAAATATGTGTTTACGTGCTGATATATGTTATGGAGCTTGTCATGGAACTGAACAGGGCGAGATGACCTTGAAATTATCAAGCTAAATGAAAGGTTAGGAAAGGGCAGTCCAAGAATTGCTAAGAAGTTTCTTCAAAACAGGTGAAATATTATTTGAGTAGGTGAAATTATATTGAGTACATTGAATATTACACAATGTAGGAATTCACAAACTATGTTAGTGTGATCTTCCAAGGGGAAACTAATGATGTACGTTCATGGGTCTACACAGGAGAAGGGTGAGTGTAAGGCTGTGCGGGATTCTAGAATATTTTACAGCCTCTAGCTAGGGAAGAGACTCTATAGAAACAACTACCCCACTACCTACCAAAAACATCAAAGCATCGTATCACATCAGTGCTAGCATGGTCTAGAGCAGTGTTTCTCAAACTGTGGGTCAGGACCCACAAGGTGGGCCGCGAACCAATTTCAGGTGGGTGCTACCATGGTATGTGATTGCATTTGGGGAAATGTTACAGACCTGTACTTTTAACAAGCGAGCTTGCGTCCTGAGTACACTTCTGTACTGCAGCGAGTCATGGACTCTTCGCTCACAACAGGAGAGGAAACTGAGCGCTTTCCACATGCGCTGCCTCCGACGCATCCTCGGCATCACCTGGCAGGACAAAGTTCCAAACAACACAGTCCTGGAACGTGCTGGAATCCCTAGCATGTATTCACTGCTGAAACAGAGACGCCTGCGTTGGCTCGGTCATGTCGTGAGAATGGATGATGGCCGGATCCCAAAGGATCTCCTCTATGGAGAACTCGTGCAAGGAAAGCGCCCTACAGGTAGACCACAGCTGCGATACAAGGACATCTGCAAGAGGGATCTGAAGGCCTTAGGGATGGACCTCAACAAGTGGGAAACCCTGGCCTCTGAGCGGCCCGCTTGGAGGCAGGCTGTGCAGCATGGCCTTTCCCAGTTTGAAGAGACACTTTGCCAACAGTCTGAGGCTAAGAGGCAAAGAAGGAATGCCCATAGCCAGGGAGACAGACCAGGGACAGACTGCACTTGCTCCCAGTGTGGAAGGGATTGTCACTCCCGGATTGGCCTTTTCAGCCACACTAGACGCTGTGCCAGAACCATCTTTCAGAGCACGATACCATAGTCTTTCGAGACTGAAGGTTGCCAATACAATACAATGTATAGTATTTTAACAATGATAGTAAATGGGACTTACTCCTGGGTAAGTGTGGGTAGGATTGCACCTAGGATTGTTGTGACATCATCAAGCAGGAAAATTTTCAACAATCATGAAATCATTTTCTGGTCATGACATCACTTCCGGTGGGTCCTGACATATTCTCATTCTAAAAAGTGGGCCCAATGTTAAATCTATGAGAACCACTGATCTAGAGTGTTGGACTAGAACTGTGAAGACCCTGGTTGAAATATTCCCTTGGCCATGAAGCTCACTGGGTGACCTTGGGTCTGTCACTCTCTCAGACTAAACTTCCTGATAGGGTTTTTGTGGAGAAAAAATGGGGACAGGGAAGAACCATGTATACCACCCACAGCTGCTTTGAGCAACATTATGAGAAAATTAAATGAGGAAGTTGGTTGTCATTATGTTATCCAGCAGCAGGAAGTGCATGTGTGAAATTGGAGAAAGACCCAGCACAATGGGCTTCTCTGATGGCAGCAGCACTCTATGCCTCTGACAGCCGAATCCTAACCAACTTTCCAACACTGTTGCAGCCGTACCAATGAGGTGCGTGCTGCATTCTCGGCAGGGGGGGGGGCAGTCATAAAGTCCTCCTCAAGATAAGGGAATATTTTTTCCCTTACTTTGGGGTTGCATTGCAGTTGCATCAGCACTGAAAATTGGTTAGGATTGGTCTTTTACTCTCTGAAGTATCTTGCCTCTATGGCCTGGCCCAGTGGCATAGCTAGAGGGGGTGCAGAGCACAAAGTTGCGCAGGGAGCCTCACCGCAGCGTGCAAGGGGTCCCGCCCCTCCCTTTCATTTTGCTCCCCTTGCCTGGAATTGCTCCAAAAGGGAGGAGGAAAGGGTCCCTTGCATGCTGTGATAAGGCTTACCGCACAACTTAGTGCTTTGCACCCCCTCTAGCTACGCCACTGGCCTGGCCTTCTTCTTCCAAGTATTGCCCTGGCAAGGAAGTTTCCTGCTTTGTTAATCAACGTCTTCACTTCTTATCCCTCCCTCTGCAGCCAACATATCACGAGCTTCTCCTATGGGATGGTTGGGTCCCCAACCCACTGGTTCTCAAACTTCTCAGGATCTTTACTCCTGGGGGAAGTCTTTGCAGGGGTGGGGGCAAGATCGCGTCGCTAATGCAGGGCTCCCCAAGTTTTAGAACATTGGAAAAATGTGAGCACAAAGCATTCGTAACAAGGAAGTGCTCTGAGCTTGTGTTTTTTCAAAGTTCTAAGACTCAGGGAGCCCTGCGGAGGGCTGTACAGGGCTCCCTGCTTCTCCTGCAACATCCTGCACACATCCGTAGGTAAAAGCACCTCCCTTCTACCCTCATTAGCAACACGATCCTGGGGATTGCATTACTACCTTCACCCCCTCCACTGCCCCTTAAAGGGACCAGGGGAGTTTGACACGAGTTGGTGGGTCATGACCCACCTGTTTGAGAACCACTCCCCTAAACCAACTGTCTCCTGAGTACTCTTGGTATGAGCTCACTCCTTTGGGGGATCTCAAGCATTTTTTAACCCCTGCAGGGTTTTTGTCTAACATAATGTGAGGCAACTCATTAAATAAATAAAGGCCTAAAACACATCTTAGGGCCCAATCCTATCCAATTTTCCAGCACCAGTGGAGCTGCAATGCAGCCCCAGGGCAAGGGAACAAATGTTCCCATACCTTAAGAGGGCCTCTGTGATTGCTGCCCCACCATAAGATGCAGTGCATGACCCATTGGCGCAGCTGTACCGGCACTGGGAAATTGGATAGGATTGGGCCCTTACTCGTTAAAGAAACGAATGCCTAAAACACATCTTCCTTGATGTTGCTCTTCTCTATTTTAATGGGTCAGTCATTTTTAAGAGACAAAGACAAAGTATTGAAGTAATAACTTTGGTAAGTGACTAATTACACTGGTACGATTAGTATTCAACATGTAAAGTTTATGCTGAAAGAAAATTGCTCTGTGTGAAAAACTGTTGTGTAATTTATTCCCTTTTTTTTAATGGATTCATGGTGACATTTGTGTACAAATATACTCCTACTGGTAAGCATATGAGCAAGGAGTGAAAAAAAGGAGACTGTGAAAAATTGCAATATTCACAGCATCCTCCAAAAGGTTCATCCAGTCCCTGAAAGTTTATCATAAAAATAACCAATAACTTAATTACAAGTTCAAAGGGAGAAGTGCAGAAATCCTAAAGCACCACATGTAGCCTGGAAACAGCAGAACAGAGCTTGTTATCAAGGAATAAAGTTCATATTTATACATATTCAGCAAGCTTCCAGCTCCTTACTGACAAACAGGCCGCTAATCTAAAACAGCTTCTAACCGTCAGCAATGCAACATGCTCCAGAGACATAAACCCAGGGACCGGATCCTGAAACTGTCCCCATAACCACTAAGGCTACGCTGATACAGGACCTAATCACATCAGACATGCTATCAAGGACTCATTCACTTGCTTGTCCTCAAAGTAGTGGTTCTCACACGTTTAGCACTGGGACCCACTTTTTAGAATGAGAATCTGTTGGGACCCACCAGAAGTGATGTCATGACCAGAAGTGACATCATCAAGCAGGAAAATTTTCAACAATCCTAGTTGCAATCCTACCCACACTTACCCAGGAGTAAGTCTCATTTACTATCATTGTTAAAAGCATGGGCCTAGAAGCCTGTTCAAAGTACAGATCTGTAACATGTCCTCAAATGCAGTCACATACCAGTGTAGCATCAAGTCTAATATATTCAAAATAAAATATTGAAATGAATGGGGACCCCCCTGAAATTGGCTCGTGACCCACTAATGGGTCACGGCCCACAGTTTGAGAAACACTGCTCCAAAGTAATATATACCCCAGCACCTGCCAACTTTACTCTTCTGCTGTCCACACAAGACAAACAGGTCAATTTCAATGCAAAAAGCAAAATGGACACCAATCTGACATCAGAAATGCCAATTTTCATTTCTCTCTCCCGGGGCCCTTTGCTGCTGACCTGAAAGTTGCTGTTCTTTAGTAAGGAAACTTCACTGGGAGACTCCAGCGTAACACTGTAAAACCTGTCAAGAAATTTGATATTTCTTTAGGCCAGAGTCAAGACGAAGGTATCATTTCTCACTATAGGTGTTAATTTACAGAGCAAAGCTAGAATTATTGTGTGGTCACCAATTACTACTGTTGTGAGCTCTCATTGTGCTTCTCTGGTATGTATTTAGGTTTTACACACAACGGTCATACAATATGTAGAGCACATTATGCTGTGCGCATGTACAGTTTACAGTGTGTACGCGGTATGCACACACAGCTATTTGCAGATTATATTCAAAATGCAATCTGTTCCCTAACTTTGAAATCTTCAGTCCCCAGGTTCATTTTTATAACAAACATATAAATGGTTGTTTACATAAAGTCCTCTGTGTGTGTGTGTGCGTGAATAGCCATAGCATCTTACAAAATCGGTGTAGAAAAGTCTACCACAATATGGAAGAGTCCCCATATCTGTGGATCCCGTATCCGCAGATTCACTTAACTGTGAATCGGGTCGTCCCCTCCCCCGCATACCCACGTGCATCCCCTCTGGAGGCGAGGGGAGCTCTGCTCCCTTCACCTCTGGAGGGGCCTCTGAGTTTAGTAGAGATGTCCCTGGCCTCTGCCGAGCTCAGAAGCTCAAGAAACACAACTTCTGGTTGAATGAAAGAAACTGGAAGTGACGTTTCTAATGCCTTTTAAAGCAATTGGGAGGACCAGGGAAGCCTGGGAGGGCCCCTGGGAAATGGGTACAGGCATTTGCCCATCTCTGTGGTTTCAGCTATCTGTGGGGTGTGTGTGTGTGTGTTTGTGTGTGTGTGTGTGTGTGTGTGTGTGTGTTCCAGAATGGAACCCATGCAGACAAGGGGACATGCCTGTACAGGTGTGATAGGTGTACACAGGTGTACAGGTGTGATAGGTGTATAGGTGCACATGCCTTGAAGGTGCCATAGGATTCTTTGTTGTTCTTGGAACAACAAACTAACCCTGCTACCCCATGGAAAGTTACTCCCCTCAGGCAATTCAGGGGTTAACCATGTCAGCCTGACTTTTTCCAAGTGAACCTCCTGTTAACAAATGGTCTGTACCAACCATGCAAATGCCAGTAATTAGTATAAGAGATAAACCAAATCCATTAGCAGATAGAAGGGAAACTCAATCTGTTTTACAAATGGAAATGAAGTAGCAGCCTCAATTATAGGATTTTTTAAAAACGTGCAATTTAGCAAGATGTTGATTTCCTTTTCCTTCACTTCTCTTTGTCTTTTTTAGCTACTTCAGCTCAAGCACTTCGCAATATATTAACCAGCCAGATTTTGGCAATGTATTTAATAATGATGCTCTTCTAAATTAGTGCTCTTTGGAAATGATTTTATTTACAGTTCAGCTGGGGAGAACGCCAGCACTTGAGCTTTTGGCAAAACTGGGATCCTGCAAATATGAAGGCACATGTCCCCTTTTATCATATTCTGTGCTGTTAAACGTAGCTACATCAATCTGTGGTACAATTATAGCAGGGCACTTTTTAAATGAATACACAGAGGGGCTGGGATTGCACCCACTGCCCCTATTCCCAGTCTCCATGTGCTTATCCAATTGTCTCCTCAGAGCCTGAAAGGTGGGGGAAGCAGTAGCGTAGCTACAGGGGGGCGTCAGTCTTACAGGTGCCACATGCAAGTGTAAGCAGCCCCCCACTCGTTATCGGAGCAATTCTCCAACAGCGAGTGGGAGGGGCTGCTCAATGCAGTGCCTGCAAGACTTACTGTGACACCCCCTTGTAGATATACTACTGGGAGGGAGACAATTGGGACTGTACCTACTCCTGACCTCAGTGCGTACACCTGCATGTTGGTGCACCATATGCTCAGTCCTGGAACGTGCTGGAATCCCTAGCATGTATGCACTGCTGAAACAGAGACGCCTGCGTTGGCTCGGTCATGTCGTGAGAATGGATGATGGCCGGATCCCAAAGGATCTCCTCTATGGAGAGCTCGTGCAAGGAAAGCGTCCTAGAGGTAGACCACAGCTGCGATACAAGGACATCTGCAAGAGGGATCTGAAGGCCTTAGGAGTGGACCTCAACAGGTGGGAAACCCTGGCCTCTGAGCGGCCCGCTTGGAGGCAGGCTGTGCAGCATGGCCTTTCCCAGTTTGAAGAGACACTTGGCCAACAGACTGAGGCAAAGAGGCAAAGAAGGAAGGCCCATAGTCAGGGAGACAGACCAGGGACAGACTGCACTTGCTCCCAGTGTGGAAGGGATTGTCACTCCCGAATTGGCCTTTTCAGCCACACTAGATGCTGTTCCAGAACCACCATTCAGAGCGCGATACCATAGTCTTTCAAGACTGAAGGTTGCCAACAACAACAGATATGCTCCATATAGACAATGGATGAACCCACAGAGGTCTGGAATGGGGACAGCAAGTGTGATCCTGATTCCCTCCACAAATGCATTCAGTGTCTAGAAAGATATTGTGTGAGATCTGAATGCCTGCAGAATGTGTATCTGTGTGTCTTTTACCAACGCTGGTCACCCAGTTTTGCCTACAGAATGATGCAAGAATAGAGATGAGCAGAGAAGAAGGATGAAGGATTCAATAATTACATTTCTCACAGTGTAAGTTAATTAGTGTGCATGCCAGCATTGTAATTCTGCATTGTGGAAAGCAAGATGCTCCACTTCGATCAACCTTTGGCCTGATCCGGCACGGTTCTTCTGATGAAACTATCGCCTCTTGCATTGTGCTGGAACCCATAATTTGAAATGTGGTCTTCATCGTGAACTCAGCCTTGTCTGGCTACATGTGATAGAAGGCACGATCCTATGCACGTCTCCCCAGAAGTATGTCCCATTGTATTAAACAGGGGTGACTCTTCAGGAAAGCATGCATAGGATTGCAGCCGGAGGGTCCAATCCTATCCAATTTTCCAGTGCTGGTGCCATTGTGCCAGTGGGGTGTGCACTGCATCCTGTGGTGGAGGGGCAGTCACTGGGGCCTTCTCAGGGTATGGGAACATGTGTTCAATTACCACAGGGCTGCATTGTGGCTATACCGGAGCTGGGAAGTTGGATAGGATTGGGCCCGGAGTCTCATTCCTGGCTCTTATCCCAAGCTGAAAAGTGGTTGCTCATTTATAAGCAGTGTGTTTTGTCACATCTTAGCTTTCCTTCTTCTATTATTCAGAGAATGGGAGCTCTATCTCAGGATAATGAAGAAGAGAGAGAAAAAAGCGTCCTTGGTTTTATATATTTTTTCCCGGCATTCCTTTATATATCTCCCTTAGAAGCACCGGGAAAATTATGCAAGAAACTGTTCTGATGAGATGTTGGCAGTCGGCTATAGCTAGCACAAAACAGTGCTCCCAGATCTCAGGCTTTTGTGAATGTTCATAATGCAAATTACCAAAGCACTTCAAGAGCAGATGACGTGAGCAGAGGCTGTGCTGGAAGATGAAACAGGACGGGAATCATTGATTTGTCTTTTGTCGCTGGATGGCTGACTTCTTTTGTCTTCTCTGTCCTGTCTGGGGTCCAGCAAGGGAAGCTCACTGGGATCACGGAAGCTTCACCCAGGTAGACTGGAGGATTTGAATACTGAGGCCGAAGGGCCAAAGTTGCATGGAAAAATCTGGCTGCCAGTTGGGAATGTGGGTAGGTTCTTGTTGCGCACCAGTGCATTCTATTTAACAACTCCCTCGGATGCAGAAGCATAAACTGTGGTGAGGCAAGCGGCACACAAGAAGGCACAAATCAGCAATTGGGGCAGGGGAATTGCCAGCTTTTGCTGGTCCTTGCAGGAAGGTGGCAATGGAACAGGAGGCTCAAGGCTGGTACTAGATTGCTGGGGGCCTTGGAGTGAAGCTCCGCATTGGGTTCTCCATGGCAAGCACTGCTGCCCCAAAGAGTGTATTGGGCATTACCCTGACCAACAGGGTTAAGGGTTCAAAGGTCAGCCTGCTGTGGTGGGCCTCCAGCACTGGAATGACTGCCATAGTCAGTGCTAGTCATAAAAGATGCTCGGAGAGCGCACCACTCGGTGCACGGCCGGGAATGTCGCAGGGAAGGCCTGCACCTTCCCACCCAGGCCATCGTGACTCCTGCTGCTCACTGGAGCAAGTAAGGGCCCAATCCTATCCAATTTTCCAGTGCCGGTACAGCCGTGCCAATGGTGCATGCACTACATTCTGTGATGGGGACGTAGTCACAGAGGCCTCCTTAAGGTATGGGAACATTTGTTCCCTTACCTTGGGGTTGCATTACAGCTGCACCGGTGCTGGAAAATTGGATAGGATTGGGCCCTATGTCAGCAGGAGTGGCAGGAAGGGTGAGGTAGGGTGGAATGGGGTGGGGAGGGGGGAAGTGGTGACAGGAGTGGGGATGGGTGGATCAGGCTTGGTTAGGCATGGGATAGGTATTGCTGGTGCGTATTGCATCCTACCCTCCCTTTCTGAGATCCAATTCTGTGGTGTGGCTCACATGGCCCAGCTCCAGCTATTTATCTACTGCAAGTCTGAGTAGACCTTCCTTGTGTTGCAGAAGCTTAGCCCTGGGTAAGTGTTCCCTTCCCTAGAGGAGATCACCACAATTGCCCACCCCTCCCCCAGGATGCAGCAGTTACCATTTTGGCACCGCTGCATCAGTGGGAGGGGGAATGGATAGGACTGGGCTGTTAGATTCAACAATGATGGAACCAGAGTATTCCATTCATATTCCACCACCATTTGGGCAGCAAATGTAGTGTATTTGGGAAAGCAAGGATGAGTCAGACCAGTCATCTTAGTTATCTGTAAATCACAGACTTCAGTTTGTCAGCTTGCTTAAAGTCATGGATCAGGAGGGAGAAACGAAATTCCCAACCTTATTACAAAGCACTTAGTTGTAACTGGAACACCTAGACAATCCAGTTGGTGGAGTTCTTTGCTGGGTAAGTCTACCCTCAGTCTGAATTATAGTCCTCATGTTCCATAGCTTGAGCCTTCAGTCTGACTGTCCCAAGACTTCTTTGTACATTGTTAGGTGTGTAGCTAAGTTTTTGAAGAAAACAAGAGACATCATATAAAAAGTGCAATCTCAGCAGGTCTCCCGGAGGTGATGTGGGCTTCACATCCTTATGGCTTAGAACTGAAATGATAAATGGGCACACTGTCAATCTTGCCCCTCTGCAGGGGTGACATCTGAGCTGGCCAAGTCAGACCTTGGCTGAGGGTTGACAACTGTCAGAGGGTCAATCCCTTAAGCCTCATTGCGCACTGCACCATCAGGGGGCAGGCAGGGGCACGATGGGGGCCCAATGCAGGGCTTTGCTCCATGGCCTCAGATACCTGGGGCCAGCAGAGCCCCCCTCAACTGCTTCAGGGGGATCACTGAGCTCTTTCAAGTTTAAAGTGCAACCTGTGCCATAGAGACTTAGGAGAAGGTTTTTGGATGACAGTATGGGCACTAGCCAATCAGCACTCTGCATAGTAAACTTTTACAAAGTTCTTCTCTAGGGGAAGAAAGATAAATTTGGATTTAATACAGTAAGGGCACTTGCTGCTACCATGCACATGCCTGATCTTATCTGATCTTGGAAGCTAAGCAGCGTCAGGTCTGGTTAGTACTTGGATGGGAGACCGCCTGGAAATACCGGGTGCTGTAGACTTCTACCATAGTCTTTTGAGAGTGAAGGTTGCCAACCACCAGAGCTATGCAAAGTGCTACTAGGCATGATTTTAAGTGCAGCTATGACAGGCGCATGGTGGTGCAGGGAAACCAAATGGCAAGAACGAAAAGGGCCAATGTAGGGACGAAGGCCCACTGAGTTTTTTTCAAACTCCTTTTTCTTCCTTATTGGGAGCCACATACAAGGGCTGTTGGTTACACTGTGGGCACCATGGGCTCCTTCCAGGGCTTTGGACTTCAAGTCCTAGCAGGTGCTTGACTTCACAGCCTCTTGCATGGGCTTCGTGAAGAATACACAATGTTGCGTCCTCCACTGTTTAGGACAACTTGGCCTCAGTAGCGTCATTAGGGTTTGTGCCACCTGGTACAGGAGGCCAGTGCATCAACCTCATGATGTATCTCCTCCCATGCAGGGGGGAGGGCAACACCTGGGCAGTGAGCGTGGCGCCATCACCATCGCCACACTGCCTCTGGTTTTTTGGTTATAAGTTTGATAGAATAGAGATAGTTTGATGTGGGTTGTTTCGTTGCATTCCACATGAAATCATGCATCAAATAATATATAACGTGATGGTATTTTTTTTTTTAAATACCAAGATTTAAAAATTTTTTGGCTAGTAATGGTGTCACCCCCACCCCTGTGTTCATCACCCGGTGCAGCCCACACTCCCGCCCACACCACCCTAGCAACTTGGCCTTAAGTTGCTATGACTTCTTAGCTCATTGTCACAAGAGTGGTATCTTCTTGAAGGTGGGGCTGGACGGCTGACAGACCAAGGGCAGCTGGTCTCACAAGGTTGCGCCGGAATGCTTGGCACTTCACGCCAGTGATACCTTTGCATGTCGTGGCACGAAAGCCCTCTGCAGCATTGCCCGTTGGTCCTCAGCCAGAGTTATTTTCGTAGCAAGCAATCTGAGATGCCCCCCCCCACCCATGAATGATCCAGCTGATTTATTTGGGGAGTGAACAAAACTGACACAATGCCAGCTGCTAATCACATCTCTGTTGCCCTTTTCTGGGGTGCTCCTTGCCTTCCCGTGCTGTGCTAGCCGATGGGCTACTGTGCGGCAGGCCCAGTGCGGTGTTGTGCAACCTGCGCAGGTTAATTTGGGAGGGTGGTAAGAACAATGGCGGTTTAAGAGAACCTTTCTGAATCTTGATAGAGTCGCTTTATCATGCTCCAAAACACAGTGGTACTTAGGGAAAGATTAATGGGGTTTTCTCATATACCCCATCCAGGCCCGTAGGGTGTCATGAGTTGTTGCAGCTGGAGCAATTCACTGGCAGTGGCTGGATGAGGCACTGTTCAGGCTGATTGGAACAAAAGGCAGGGGGAAAATGAACTAGCAGACTGAGCAAGGCACAGAAGCAAACACAACTGACCGAGGAAACAAGGGAAGAGAACTGGCAGCAGGACTCGGGAACCAAGACCCCTGTGGATCAGACTAGAGAGCAATGGTTTTCAAACTTTTAGCACTGGGACCCACTTTTCAGAATGAGAATCTGTCAGGACCCACCGGAAGTGACGTCATGACTGGACGTGATGTCATCAAGCAGGAAAATTTTTTAGCAATTCTAAGCTGCAATTCTAACCACACTTACCCAGGGGTAAGTCCTATCATGGTTAAAAACATATACAGAGTAGCCTGTTAAAAGTACAGATCTGTAACTTTTCCCCAATGCAGTCACATGCCGTGGTAGCATCAAGTCTAATATATTAAAAATATTGAAATGAATGGGGACCCACCAGAAATCAGCTCATGTCCCACCTAGTAGGTCCTGACCCACAGTTTGAGAAACACTAGAGAAATATGGTGTACGTAGGGAGAAGAGTTCTGTTACTGGAGCCTGCACATCATCTGACATGCTATGACTCCATAGATCCACCTTCAATTGGCACATATGCACTGGCACTCATGAAAGGGAATGCTGAGTGGGTAGAGTGGACTGTACAATTTCAAACTGCAGGGGGGAACAAACTTTTAAATGCTCTCCTATACAAAAAAAATTATCTGCAAATAATAAATGAGTACACCAGGGGCAAAAAAAAAAAAAAGGATATATTTGGGCCTGTGCTGGCGATTTTGCTGGTGCAAGTGTGAGAGGACCCTGGAAGGTCGATCAAGACCCAGATAGTATATTGGCGGCACTATGTGATGATACTGCCCCTTCCTGGCTTTGACCCACCCCCTCCCTGGTCTATTCCCCTTTCTTCCCCTTCTTTGCCCTATTCCGCCCACCCTCTGTCTGTCCTGCACTGATTTACTGGTGCTGAGCTTTTCCTAGGGTTGCTCTTGCGTGGCCACACACTGCTTGTGGCAGCGGCCCAGCTGCGCAGAATGGCGTGTCACCTTTTGCAACAGCCATAGAGCACATTTTGCCGCCAGAACACAAGCTCCAGTGCTGCAACGTACCCATAGGATTGGGCCCCAAGATATGCAATTCCTAATACTGTCTGAACAGGCCCCAAGTTTGAAAACCATCTATGAGTAGTCCAAATCCTTGAAGACGCGGAAGACCTGTAAGCGCTTCTTCCGAGGTTTACTTTTTGAAAGAAAGATCAAAGCAGCATCCATAGTGTGGAAGACTCCAATTTGTTATCAAGTATTTTCCCCTTTCCAGGCTTGACAGCAGCTTGTGATATCAATGTGACATTGTGACATCACTTCTGAGTTCTCCCCGGAGGAGGGGCACTGGCAGCTTTGCACCCCCCATTCCTTCTTTTGTGGAGGCTCCCCTTTGAAAGCGCAAGCCAGTCATTTCCTCGTTGTGGGGGCTACGTGCCCCTATTCCTTC
This sequence comes from Tiliqua scincoides, assembly GCF_035046505.1. Lineage (NCBI taxonomy): Eukaryota > Metazoa > Chordata > Lepidosauria > Squamata > Scincidae > Tiliqua > Tiliqua scincoides. Next base: position 229,472,910 of record NC_089823.1, read on the forward strand.
TCCTGGGGAGGTTCCCCATTAAAGGAGAAGGAATGGGGTACGAAGCCGCCAGCACCTCCTCTGTAACTAGGGTGAAGCCTGAGGGGCAATCGTGCCTTCTTAGCACAATGCCAGGGCAGGTGCCCCTCAGACACCACCCTAGTTATGCCTCTAGTTTTAGGGACATAAGAACATAAGAACAGCCCCGCTGGATCAGGCCATAGGCCCATCTAGTCCAGCTTCCTGTATCTCACAGCGGCCCACCAAATGCCCCAGGGAGCACACCAGATAACAAGAGACCTCATTCTGGTGCCCTCCCCTGCATTGGCATTCTGACATAGCCCATTTCTAAAATCAGGAGGTTGCACATACACATCATGGCTTGTAACCCGTAATGGATTTTTCCTCCAGAAACTTGTCCAACCCCCTTTTAAAGGCGTTCAGGCCAGATGCCGTCACCACATCCTGCGGCAAGGAGTTCCACAGACCAACCACAAGCTGAGTAAAGAAATATTTTCATCAGGAAAATGGCATGGAGGTGGGCTAAACACTGCCTCCTTCAGCACTTCGCTGTTCAAATTTGGAGCTCTTCTCCATGCGTCTTTTAAAATAATTATCATATTTCTAAAAGGAGATTGCAGCACAGATCTCCTAATCACACTTGGTTTGGCCCTCAAATGAGTCAGCGTGTCCCGTACAAAGCAGGCTCTGTCACCACCCGCTTTTTCTTTGCTATTCCTAGGCTTCTCCTGCATGAGTGGGAGGTGGGGGTTAAGCCCCTTTCCTGCTGGGGTGTCCCCCCTCAGGATGGGCTTTTGCCCTTTCCAGCTCTGATCTTCTCCTGCTGGGCCAGACCCGGGGGCTGGGGTGCCAGGCCTGCTTGCATCCTGGCGTGCTTAGCACACCCAGCGCATAAATCAATCCATCAGCACTTTCCGTCATCCACAAGGCCTCTGACAATACAGGGTTGTTTGTTTCATAAGCAGGGGTGGCTGGAAATGACGGGGCCGGAAGTAGTTCAGGCCTTGCCGGAGCCTGGCCGACAGACACACTGTTCGTGCACACATGCGTGTGCGCACACCACACCAGCCCTGCCGAAATCCAGCCCCACCAAGGTCTGCAGCTTGCTCTGGCCCAATGCCTTCCCTGCATGCAAGGCTTATGTGTGCAGCAAGCAGTCTGGGCACAAGATCCTGGCCTTTGGGGGGGAGAGAGCCCTGAAGCCTGGGTGGATTTTCCAGCCTATTCTGGTCTGTCATTGATTCCCTGCCTCCCTCCCTCCCTCTCCCTCTTGCACAGGCTCTCCGGCTCAGCGTGCAGAGCCAGACTCAGAAAGAGCAGCCCATCCCCCAGCTTCCCCGCACAACCTTGAGCGCTCATTTTTGCTTGGCTGGCCACCTCCGCCTGCAATAGATTGATTCCACCCCACCCCCTCTCCTTTGCTCAGTCATTCAGACTTGGAAAGTCAATAACAAGCTGACATCATCAGTGGTTTGTGTATTATTACACTGCTACTTTGAAAAAAAAAACCCACCATCCTCGAAGAGAGGAGCACTGCCTTGCCGGCTGGCGCATGGCTGCCTAAGAGAAGGGCACTCCAGGTTTTTGCAGGCTTTGCAAAAGGAAAGCAAAGCGGAATTGCCCATTCCACCGACTGTGCATTTTTTGTGGATGGGTTTGAGGGTGCGCTGACCCATTGGGCAAGGCCGACAAGTGGCTGGCTGGTGCGGGGATATTTGGCTGCTTGATGTCTCCTAGGGGTAAGGGGATATCTGTCCCCTTGCCCTGGGGTAAACCCCAGCAGCCATAATGGGTCAGCTCAGACTTGTGAACAGTGGCATCACTTGGGTGTGCATCAACCGGTGTGGGAGGCCAGCGCGTCACCCCCACGATGGACCTCCTCCCAGGCAGTGGACAGTGCAACACTCCGGGTGGTGGGCGTGGTGATGCACTATCGCTCCACCCTTGCTGGTTTTTTGGGCTATTAATTTTTGATGGAACCGAGATATTTAAATGTGGTTTGTTTCATTGCATTCTGCATGAAATTGCATATCAAATAAGAACATCAGAAGAGCCCCACTGGATCAGGCCAAAGGCCCATCTAATCCAGCTCCCTTATCTCACAGTGGCCCACCAAATGCCCCAGGGAGCACGCAAGACAACAGGCACAATCTGCGTCCTGGTCCCTCCCCTGCATCAGGCAATCAGAGGCAGCCTGCCTCTAAAACCAAGAGCTTCCACATACCTACTATGACTTGTAACCCGTAATGAACTTTTCCTCCAGAATTTTGTCCAATCCCCTCTTAAAGGCATCCAGGCAAGATGATATATAACATGAAAATAACAAGATTTTAAAAATTTTGGCCAGTAGTGGTGTCACCCCCCCATGCATGTCACCTGGTGCAGCCCACACACCCCACAGCCTCTGCACCCCCTAGTGACACCACTGCCTGTGAGAGTGATTTAGCTGGTGCAAGTCCATGTTGATTCATGCAGGTGAATCAGGCCCAGGAAGGGCCTTGGGCTTTGGAAGTGCCTGTGCTGCAAATCCCGCCCCACACCTGGGCCTGATCCACCCACCTTGCCCTTATCTCCTTCCCATTCCACCCTCTCACCATCCTGCCCTGCCCCTGCACTGGACTTACCTGCTCTGGTTGACTTCTGTCACTTTACCGGTACCAGCAGGAAGGTGTCTGCCTTTCCACTGGTGCACCTGGACCTTGTGCTGCTGCAAAGTGCTTTATGGTGCTTTGTGGCAGTTGTGCTCCAGCAGAGGACGAGTTCCACCAGCAAAGGCCCTCAATAGAATTGAGCCCCAAGTCTGAGATGTGGGCCCAGGAGTGCTGAGGTCAAGTCCCCACTCATCCACAAAGCCTTTTACACTGGTCTTAACTCTGTGTGTGTTCCTCTAACCTTCTTGGAGAAAAAATAAGATTCACATGATAAACAGAATTCAATGTGAGGAGGGGGAAGCCTGAAATTTAGTTTAAAACAAGAGACTAGGAACCTTTTCACTTAAGTCAGGCTATTATATTTTTTTAATACCAAATTAAAAATTTATTTACAATAGAATCTTCATTATCAAAACCTTCTGCTCATCTGGATTCAGTCTGTGTTTCAGAAATATGCACAAATAAATAGCTGTTCATCTGAACTTTGATTGGTTAAATATTATAAACAACCCTCTGATGACATTTAATTATGAAAGTATTGCAAAAAGGAAACGATATTTTCAAAATTCCCCATGGGCAGCTATTTTTGCTCTTACATGTCTAAACATCTTCTTATCATATAGACAAAATGATTCCTACTTTCAGAGATCTATATGGATCAGCCAGGAAAGAAATTGTGGGGCCAAAGTGGAAAGCTCACTGCAAATGTCAGCACAGAACTCCACAGCAGAGATGAAGGCAAATTCAGTATAAGGGAGGTTAGGAAAGAAATAAAATATTAAAAAGCAAGTATCCTAATGCAAGGATGACAGTCGATGGAGTGTTCACGTTTAGCATACAGTGAGCACTTCAGGCTGTGTTCAGGAAAGGAAGAAGGCACAAAAAGCTTGTGGTGCACTGGCCATGTCGACAAAGAACGGCCTTTTGCGATCAATCCAAATTCCAGCATTCAGTTTTCAGACAGTCAAAAGCAATGTTTCTTGAACCCCATGGCTTGCACATGAAGGGAAGGACTCTCCCTCAGTGTTTCCTGGTATTGGGTCCTCAGAGTTTTAATTGCTATCATAGCTAATCGTCCAAGAATTTAGCTCCGATCAGACCTTATGTGTTCACTCTACACACAAATTGGAGGGGGCACTGCGGAACCTACCTCTGATGTCAGGACACTCACCGGCCCCGGCCCATGAGCTCTCCACAAGTAGCCACAAATTTGACAATGGGTATCGAACACAGGGTGCAATCCAAACCCCTTAGGTCAGTGCTTTCTAGCACTGGGATATGTGCTGCATCCTGCAGTTGGGTGTCACTCCCAGAGGCCTCCTCAAAGTAAGGGAATGTTTGTTCCCTTACCTCGGACCTGCATTGGCCGGATCCCAAAGGATCTCCTCTATGGAGAACTCGTGCAAGGAAAGTGCCCTACAGGTAGACCACAGCTGCGATACAAGGACATCTGCAAGAGGGATCTGAAGGCCTTAGGAGTGGACCTCAACAAATGGGAAACCCTGGCTTCTGAGCGGCCTGCTTGGAGGCAGGCTGTGCAACATGGCCTTTCCCAGTTTGAAGAGATACTTGGCCAACAGTCTGAGGCAAAGAGGCAAAGAAGGAAGGCCCATAGCCAGGGAGACAGGCCAGGGACAGACTGCACTTGCTCCCAGTGTGGAAGGGATTGTCACTCCCGAATCGGCCTTTTCAGCCACACTAGACGCTGTTCCAGAACCACCTTTCAGAGCGTGATACCATAGTCTTTCAAGACTGAAGGTTGCCAACTAAAAAAAAAAGGGATTAGGATTGCACCCACAGTGGCATACCCGGAGGCTGTGGCTCTCCCAGGCAGCAATGGTGTGACATCACGTGATATCATGCAACACTTCCAGAAAGTGCCCAAAGATGCTGCTGTGGGGACCTAGGCAGCTGGCCTCTTGTAATTCCCCAACTTGGGAAGTGACAGGAGCATACTCATACTCGCAGGGGCAGTGGCAGGATGCCAGTGGCACCCAGGATGTCAGATGACGCCCAGATCTCCTGCCCTGGCTTGCCATACCCTGGTTATACCATTGCACATACATGTGGATGTGCCCTGCACAATTGGGAGCCCTGCTCAAAAAGAACTCCAGATGGCACAGATTGCCTGCATATGTACAGCTGCATGTGTGGAAGTCACAGAGTGGAACTAGCAGGTGTACCGATGGAGGTGGGAGCAGTGACATAAATCCGCCTCTATGAATAGAAGGAGAAGGTCTAAAAGGTGCTTTAAAATTCATTAAAATACAGAAAAACAGCTAAGGTCAAACTAGGCGTGATGTGGGAGATCCCAGATCCACACACGCACACACATATGTTTACTCTATGTTCACATATGTTCATGTGTAGTGTGTGTGTGCGTGCCTGATTTAAATCATGTCCCTAGGCACTCTCTCAGCATTATGACAGAGGGAGGAAATTTTCTTTCCGCCTACAGCACTCATGTAAAATGCTCACTTGTGGAATTTAAGCAGCCTCACATGTGGAACAGGCTTAAAATTCTCCATGCCAACAGCAGAAAACAAATGACAGTGTGTACTCAAGTGTGACACAGAGGGCTTTTCTATAGTACAAACCTCTATTGATTGCCCACCGTGTCTTCCCTCAATGAGTCCTGGGATTTGTTATTTAGTATGGCAGCTGAGAATTCTGTTAGAGACTCATAACCAGCTAACAGAATTACAGTTCCCAGGAATCCTAGTCCATGAGTTCTCCATGGAGGGGACTTCCCTGACACCTTTGACCAGGGCCTGGGTTCCTTGGAGCTGTCCTCCCATCAACACCTCCATCACAACTCTTGGCTGCCTCAGCTGTTTCCCTCCTCATCCTGAGCCTGCAACTGGGCCTAAATGGCCAGCTCCCCGATATCCTTTTCTCTCCCTGCCCCCAGTGCCCCCAGACAATGATGCAGCCTGTCTGGGAGAGGGGAGAGATTCACATACACACATATTTGCTTATATTCATGGGCACTTTTCCCTGTGATAGGGATCCCTGCAAAGGCAGGATTCCTGATCATGGGAACAGATGTCTATGCTCCTACAATCATTCATGCATAGGTTCATTGCAGGCATGTGATATAATGCATGTAGGGAAGGGTGCAGAGGCTCCTGCTCTTGACCCTTGGAACATCTGAAGATGGTATTTTTGGTGGGCAACAGTTCTTCACTGTGCGCAGAGAGCCCTAGGAACATAAAGTCAGGGCCGGCTCAACCATGAGGCCAACTGAAACAGTTGCCTCAGGAAGCAGATTGCTTGGCGGTGAACACCCTTGTCCGCCTACTTGCCTCCATGCTTCTCCTTCCAATTCCTGGTGTGGAAAAGGAAGAGGGGGACAGAGGAAGAGGAAATGCGGAGAGGAGGAGCACTAGTGTACCTGGGGGAGTCAGCGGGAACAAATGACTCCAGGCAGCATGCCTATGGGGACGGGGCTGCCATCCACTGAGAATCTGTCCCCTTCAGAGCCACTCGGAGCAGTTTCACATTGCTCCAAGTGGTTGTGGGGGGGCAGGGCAGGAGAACCTGCATTGTGCATTGCTCAAAGTGACTGCCCACTTTAAAGGAGAAAAAAAGTGGGCGGCCACTCTAAGCAACGTGCAACTGCTCAGAGCATGCCAGAAATAACTGCAGTGACGTCATCACATCTCCGCAATTATGTCCAGGTCAAGCGGGGGGCGGCATTTAGAGGGACAACCTCGGGCTTGGCAGTACACCAAGGAATGCCATTGGGTAGGAGAGTGCCCAGCCAGAACATTAGAGAGTGGGAGGAGCAGAGGTTGGCACACTTTTGCATCGGAAGGTCTTAGGCCCAGCCCTGCATACAGTTGTATGCACATGCACACTGTTCAGATCAAGTGTGCATGTGCAGACTGAGGGTAAGGCCCACCTCTGTGATTTCACCGATCTTGCGCTTCCTTGCCTTGGTATATGATGGCAGCAGGGCTGGGCTTCTCCAGGGAGAGGAACTATTAAAGCAGTGTGCCGAAAGAGCCTCAGTCCCTGCTGTTGTAAGTGGGCTATTAAGGCTCTCTTTCGGCAGCGGCTTGCTTACTCTTCCTGTAATCCTATTGATTCCAGCATGACTTCCACAGGCCTGCTTGTGGACACATGGCACTACCCAGCCTGAGTAAACCTTGCCAGATCTGGTTCATATTTATTGCCCCTCTGCCAGTGTGTTGTCTTTAGTGCTCTTTTTTTTTTGGAGATTGATTACAAACATTTCACTCTGCTGAGTGTGGCTGCGGCGTGATCCCAGGACCATGAATTATAGATGCTTGACATATTACACTGTGCCATTATGACTTTTTCCTTTCACAAGCAGGCAATGAATTATAAAGACGCGTCTCTCCCCTGCATGCATGCATGTCCATCTCCACGCGTGTGCCTGAGCACCCACTCATTAAAGAAATCCCTTTGCATTTTTAATCGAATGTATGTATCAATCGAATATATTGTTCCTGTTATTCAGGTTTACAACAGTGAGTTCTCAGTGGTTTGGGAGGGAAGGCTAGGCTAGAAATGGGGATCCCATTCATACATTCAGATGTGTGTGTATGTGTGTGTGTGTGTGTGTGTGTGTGTATGTGCATCAAATGGCGCTGTGCTCTGAGCTCTAGGCCAGCCATGAGGAAGCAGAGGGTTCCAGACTGGTGCAAGCTGCCCCACATAACTGAAACTTTGCCATCGGTTTTGGAGACAGACTGGAAAGAAATCTTATACCAGAAACTGTTGGTTCTCAAAACCAAGAGCTAAAACACCACCAGGCTTCATTCATTCTCAACATGGTTGAAAGCTGACCTCAATCCTGGCAAATCTCCAGGATGTGCAAGGAATGTTCGCTTTCTTAAAGAGACAAGATCTGCTAAATAAGCCCTTCTCTATCACTTACTCACTCCTGACCTGGCACCTTGGCTGCATCCAGGAAAGCTCTAAGAAAGATCCTAGTGGGTCAAGAAAGGACACCCTCTCTTGTCTTTTTTGGGACAATTTAATTTAATTTTTCACATTTTTATACTGCCCTTCCTCCAAATAGCTCAGGGTGGTATACACAGCTGCTTCCCTCCTTTTTTCCTCACAACAACCCTGTGAGGTAGGTGAGGATGAGAGAAAGTGACTGGCCCAAGGTCACCCAGGAAGCTTTGTGGCTGAGGGGGGAATAGAGCCTGGTTCGCGGTCATGATGGTCGAGGCTCCCTCTGGACCCTGGGAGAGGAGACATTTACTGCTTCCTTTGGGTTTGGGGACCAAAGCCTGGCTATTTCCTCCAATGAACTCTCTACATTTTAGAGGAACGATTCTTTGCCTGGGTTGATGACATCACTACAGCCATTATGGATGACTTAAAAATCATGCAAAAACCCTGCTCTTAAGATACTCTCCTGTTTTTGCAGTTTAAACTTGAATGTCTCCGATTCTTTGGACCTGCTAAAATTTCACACATGTGCACATTTACACGCACACAATCAAGGAAGTATCTGCAGACTGTCTTTATACCCTTTTTGTATCCCCAACTGCCCTCAACCCATTGGTTGATCACCCACACACACACACACACACACACACACACACACACACACACACACACACACACACTTTCTAGCTCACAGAAGTCTTGTTCAGCTTGCATCTGGTTTCTGATATTTCACCCAGCACGTCCATGTGTTTTTATTCTTAGCCATAAGTGCTAGAAACATGCCTTTTTTCTAAAGAAAAATACCCATGCTTGCGCACACAGGCATGGAACACAAGCCCTGAGCATGGCTATAGGGGTAGGAACTGAGGCATGGGGGCAGAGAGCCACCTAGTGTCTCCTATTGGTATAGGGCCTGGGTGCCTTTTCACCCAGCAATCAGAAGCTCTGCAGAATCTTACCTCAATAATATTTACATGTAAGGGTGGAAAATTTTTTACAGAATTTAGCCACTAGAGAAATTTTCTCAGAACCAGACAGAAAAACAAATCTGCTCCCTGATCTCTGCTGTAACTGAATTGCAAGTTGCTGAGTTATTTTTTATTTTTTAGGAATCAGAGGCTACTAGGAACTTGGATTTCTATATCCCTGCTTAGAACACAAGAAACCTTTATGGTTGGCATTGTGATTCGCATATTACAGGCGTGGGATTGAATTGTTTTAAGTCCTCTTATTGCAATTTTAAAAAATTATTTATAGCATTTATGAGACAGGTTTCGGCACAGCAGGAGTGATAGAGTGATTGCGAGCATGTTGGAGGAAAAAAAAAAGCCCCAACCACTATCATTTAAAAACAAAAGAACAAACAATAAAAGAACTAAGTAGTAAAGATCTACTAAATGTCACAGGTAATCCACAGAAATGAGCATATGCCCTGGGAAGAAAATTGGTTTGTGTGGGGGTATTCTGTTGGCGCTAACCCAGCACTAGAAGTTGAAACTCTGCCTTTTTATTCAAGGTGACGGAACTTTACATCAAATCTTTTCACCTACCTAAACTCTGGAGTAGGAGCTGGAGAAACCTTAAGGAACATTCCTAGACAGGAGTAGCTCTGGGTCATGCTAGGTCTTGAACCTTCCCTACTGAAAGGTGCACTCAAGTCATATTCCAGGTGGAATTTTCCCCATTTAGGCCCCTAAAGTCAATACCTTATTTCCTCCCCTGTACTCTATTGCAGCATCCCAGCTTCTTCCTCCTAATCTTCTTTCCACATCTTTCTTGATGACCTAGACCAGTGGTTTTCAAACATTTTAGCACTGGGACCCACTGGAAGTGATGCCATTAAGCTGGAGGTGATGTCATGACTGGAAGCGGCATCATTAAGAAAGAAAAGTTTTAACACCTTCCATATGAAAAAAGCAAAACAAATTAATTATGGGCACAATCCTGAGTGGGCTGGAGTTGGGTGTTCCCGGGATTGGGCAGGCAGGGAGCGGGAGGTGGGGCCAGGACCCAACACTTGTGCTGGATTCTAGCCCCAGGTGACCCAAGCCAAGTTCAGTTGATGCAAGGCTCTGGGGTGGGCAGGGAGGAGGCGGGGAGTGGGCAGGAGGGAGGCATTCCAGGATGGGGGGGAGGTCAGGTGGAGGGCGATCCCGGGGGTGGGTGGGAAGCAGGAGGTAGGGCTGGAACCTGGCTCTTATGCCAGATCCCAACCCCCGTTCCTGAGCAATGTGGAACGGCTTAAAGCCACTTTGCTCACCTCGGACTTGTGCCACCTCAGGAGGTAGCTCAGGGAGACCCATAGGGGCTGCAGTGGCTTACCCAGGGGTAAGGGGAAGTGTTTCCCCATACCTCTGGCTGAGTCACTTTGACGCCCTATCTTGCACTAGATACAGCGTAAGCCTCTTGGCCTTCCTGTTCCAGCACAAGATAGGATTGCGCTATAATTTTACAATAAGTAACAGTTTAAAAATTTATTTATAATAAACAACCACCTCCTAACCCTCCCAAGCAGTTGCTGATCAGTTAACTCCCAAAATGTCCTAAAGGTTGCAATCCTATCTCCCACTTACCCAGCAGTAAGCCCCATAGGCTATCATTTTAAAAAGCATATACTGTACCTATCCATCCATGTTGGCAACCTTCAGTCTCGAAAGACTATGGTATCGCGCTCTGAATGGTGGTTCTGGAACAGCATCTAGTGTGGCTGAAAAGGCCAATTCGGGAGTGACAATCCCTTCCACACCGGGAGCAAGTGCAGTCTGTCCCTGGTCTGTCTCCCTGGCTATGGGCCTTCCTTCTTTGCCTCTTTGCCTCAGACTGTTGGCCAAGTGTCTCTTCAAACTGGGAAAGGCCATGCTGCACAGCCTGCCTCCAAGCGGGCCGCTCAGAGGCCAGGGTTTCCCACCTGTTGAGGTCCATTCCTAAGGCCTTCAGATCCCTCTTGCAGATGTCCTTGTATCACAGATGTGGTCTACCTGTAGGGTGCTTTCCTTGCACGAGTTCTCCATAGAGGAGATCCTTTCCTTGCACGAGTTCTCCATAGAGGAGATCCTTTGGGATCCGGCCATCATCCATTCTCACAACACGACCGAGCCAACGCAGGCGTCTCTGTTTCAGCAGTGAATACATGCTAGGGATTCCAGCACATTTCAGGACTGTGTTGTTTGGAACTTTGTCCTGCCAGGTGATGCGGAGGATGCGTCGGAGGCAGCGCATGTGGAAAGTGCTCAGTTTCCTCTCCTGTTGTGAGTGAAGAGTCCATGACTCGCTGCAGTACAGAAGTGTACTCAGGACGCAAGCCTGTACTTAATAGCCTGTTAAAAGTATGGATCTGCAACATTTCCCCAAATGCAGTCACATACCATGGTAGCATCAAGTTTAATATATTAGATATAAGAAAATACATCAAAATGAATGGGAACCCACCTGAAAATTGGCTTGTCACCCACCTAGTAGATCCTGACTCACAGTGTGAGAAATGCTGACCTAGACTTTTTATTCCATCTGAGGTCCTTTTGCAGAGAGGCATATACTCATGAGAAGAGCATATGCTCTGTGTGCATAAGGTCATGGTTTCTATCTCTGGAAAGGGTTGGGAAAGTTTGGAGAGTTGCTGCCTGTCAACCTATTTCTGGTCTTGTCTTGCTTAATGACATAACTCCTGGCCCTCAGCAGGCATCATGAATGTTATTCAGCCTGCTGTAAGAAATGAGTTTGACACCCCTGTCCTATTCAATGCCCTTTCCACAAGAAAGTAAAGAAAATACTGTAGTACACGGAGTGGAACATATGGGAGAAGGTACACTCTGCAGTATGTAGGATCCAAGTCACGTAGGACTTTCTAGGTCAAGACCAGCACTGTGAACTGGACCCAGAAGCAAATCAGTGGCCAATGCAAATGGACCAGAATGTGTAACATGGCTTTTATGCGAAACAGTGGAAGCCAACCGCACACTGAGCAAACTGGCGCTTTGGAGACGAGCGAAATTATTTTCATCTTAATTAATATAAGCAACCAAATGGACTGGCATTGGAACAAGGTGGGAATAATTCCCAACAGGAAGCCAGAGCCACCTTCAAAAAGAATTGATGGCAGCCAGCCACGGCAGTAAGGCCTAAGGCTAGTGGTGTCCGTTGCTTTGTTTATTCGGTCGTAAACCTGTGCAAAACACACACGCACGTTTTTCTTGTTTTGCTCTTCTTTTGATTAACTTAGCTTCTAGAACAAGCCTTTCCTTTGAGCTATGGGGACCTGTTCGTTTCCAAAAATGGATCTTTTTCCTTAAACAATCAGACAGCATTGACCCTGAGACAGAGCACGTATTGGTTGCAATGATCTATTCACCAGAGGCTCATTTTTGGAGTTCAATTGCTCTAAATCGGGGTGCCCAAATCCTGGCTGGGGGGCCACTTGCGGCCCTCAGGGGCTCCCAATCTGGCCCGCAGGCAGCCCCCAGTCTCCAATGAGCCTCTGGTGCTCCAGTTACTTGCTGCAGCCCATGCTGGCTCGACGCAACTGCTTTCAGCATGAGGACGACTGTTCAACCTCTCACCTGAGCTATGGGACGAGGGCTCCCTCCACTACTAGCTGTTTCACATCTGTGATGCAGCAGTGGCAGCGAAGGAAATGCCGGCCTTGCTTTGTGCAAGGCCTTTTATAGGCCTTGAGCTGCTGCAAGACCTTCATTCATTCATATAAGTTCCATCTCTAATAAATTTATTTACATAAATTTATTCAAATTTGAAATGTAAATTAATTCTTCCCCCCCCCCCCCCAGCCCCTGACACAGTGTCAGAGAGATGATGTGGCCCTCCTGCCAAAATGCTTGGACACCCCTGCTCTAAATTACCAAATGCATCCTAAGAATATAGCCTTATATTATATTCCAAGTGCATTTTCAAGGGAGGGGGGAAGTGCTAGTGAAACTGTACTGTGAAGGGGCAGCGCCTAGAACTAGGCAAAAGGATAAGAGTTGTGAGCTGATTCCCCACGTATTTTGACTTACCATCTGCTTGACAACCCCCCTTTTTTTTGTAGCTCCAAGGAGGAGGAAAAACCAAGAAGTTTACAGATCTGCTGCTAGGCTGCAAAATGTGTATCTTATTTTTGGCCTAATCCTATGTCAGCTGGCGTACCACGCATTATGGTAGCGGAGGCTTCTTTCTGTCAGTTGCTGATGTGCGCTGCCAAGCCACTGACAGGGAGGCTGGGGCGCCGCCGCCCTCCTCCCACGCACCGGCAGATGGCCAAAGATTTGCTGGAGCAGGTAAGGTTGCACATGGGTTGGAAGGAAGTGGGGGAGGACAGGGGGTGGAACAGAGGAGGGGGTGGGCAGAACAGGGATGCGACGGGTGCAGGAAGGAGGGTGACTGAGGCACAGGAGGGAGGTGGTTTTGACGGCAGCAGAGCATAAGAAAAGAGTTAGAAGTGCCCTCTGGATCATATGAGAGATCCATGCAGGCCACTGTTTGTTTCCCACAGTGGCCAACCAGATGCTCTCCCAACACAAGTGTTGAGGCATCCACTATTGCTTCCCTGCAACCAGTATTTGGTGGAATCCTGCCTCTGAACCAGGAAGTTGCACAAAGCCCTTGTGACTAGCAGCCCTTTGACCATTGTCTGCATGTGCTTCCTCACGTGGAAACACAGAGTGCTTGGGTTGGGAAAAGCTGCCAGTTCCAAAGAAAATCACTTGGCAAGAAAGGATTTCTAAACCGCACGATCCAAGATGAGAAAGCAGCATTTTTGTCCTAAATATAAGGACGAAATGAGCCTCTCTTTCCCTTCCCCTCGCCTCTAAGGTTGTCATCCACCCATCCCCACAGGGGTGGTCCAGCCCAATGCGTGAGATGTTCCAGGCCCAATCCAAAGACAATAGGCATGTTCTGGAAATATAAACAGCAGGCTTTGCTCTCTCCGTCTCACAGTGATCAGATATATAAAAAGCTCCGATTCTTTTCCTCGGCCAAGCGGTTACATATTGGTGTGACAAAATCTAGGGCAAAGGTCTCTGCAAACAAAACCCAGCCTCGCTTATCTTCCTGTTGCGCCGCGAGGTTCAGAGTCCAGCTTCCTCCTTCCAAACAGTTCCTTTGATACTTGTATTGTTGAATTTGACATGATTCGTAACTAGCTTTGTCTTCCAGGAAGAAGGCGTATTTTTGGGACAAAAGCTCTGGTTATTCATTCTCCCTCTCGTGCTCAGTGAACGTGCGAGGCAAAGTGGGAGAGTGCATGTTCACCACCAGGGCTGGCCTTAGGAGCTGCGGCACCCAATGCAAAACATTATTGTGGGGGGAGCCACCCCTGTGGGGGCCCCTTACTCACCAGGATGAGTGGCACCTGGCAATGGCATCACCGCCAACTACTTTGGGGGGAGGGGGAGGATCTCAAGCCAATTGGACCCAAGAGGGGTGAAAGAGAGGACTGTCCAGCAGTTCATGGTGCTCTCCTTGTGATGCCTTAGAATGGAACATCCTATGCCAAAGTGTCAGCTACAGAGTGAGGTGAGCTCCAGCTGTAGGTGCTACGTCTGCTGGCCCAGTTGGTGCCCCTCCAGGCGTGGGGCCCAATTTGGCCACATTGGTCAAATTTCCCTAAGGCTTGCCCTGCTTACCATGTCCCCTGACATTTACTGGGAGTGTAAAAAGGGTCCTACATTCATTTTAGCTCTACATACATAGGATTTGTCCAAGTAGTTAGGAACCCTGATTGGCTAGGGTTGCCAATCACACTACATACTCACGATGCCTTTCACGCTAATGCTGGATGCATAGCCACTGGGAGCCAGGATGGTGTAGGTGTTCAGGAGTTGGACTTAGACCTGGAAGATCCAGGTTCAAATCCCCACTCAGCCATGAAACTTCCTGGGTGACCATGGACAGTCACTGTCTCTCAGCCTCACCTACCTCACAGGGCTGTTTCGAGGACAATACAGAGGGGAGGAACCATGTACACCACCATGAGCTCCTTGGAGGAAGGGCAGACTAAAAATATGAATGAATGAATCTGTCAAGATCCCTTGCTGATCACTCTATATGCACAGAGTATCTTCCACCCTAATGTTGGGTGCACAGCCACTGAGGATAAAGCCCATGAGTGACTGGTGTCACATGTTCAGTGTCACATGTTCACCCTCAATAAGGTTGTCCCTGAAAGCTGACTCAATATCATATCTGGGAATGTTCAAGGGAACTGATGTTCAGAGGCCACATGAGATGCAAGAAGCTGGATTAGATGGGCCCTTGGCATGATCCAACATGTTCTTAAGGGAAACCAAACCAGTTTCTCCCGACCTTCAAATCAAAGTTATCTGATTTGGTGAACCTGTCATTTGAGGTGTGAAATATGTTGTATTTCTGTTTGGATAAGACCCAGACAAGATACAGCAGTTTCCATGGGGTTGTTGACCAAACTGGATTCCTATGCAAACCATTCTTATCTTGACTGTAATTGAGTATTGCAAGCACTCACGCCTCAACATCCTCCTGTTGAAGATTTTCCATACCTTCCTCTGGGGCACTGGGTGTATGGAGCAGAGGTGTACAGAATCACATGATGGCCCTGATCCATATTTGGCAATGTTAGAGCTGGGAGGAGGGGAATACCCCTCCCCCCAAACAGAATAGCCCTGACCTGAGATGTAGCAATAAGTTGATCATCAAAAGATTAAGGAACAGATCAGCCCCTCCCAAGGAAGGAATTCTGAAAGTAAGATGGGCCAGGGTGAAAGCCAAAAGGCTAGAGGGCAAACAAGCATTTTATCTTTATTCAACTTTGTTTTCTGTTGGCAGGCGAGAGGATTTCATCACCCCAGTTTCCTGCAGGCAGGCAGGTAGTGGCCTGACACTTTGAAGTCAGTGGATTTCACAGGATGCAGCCACATTTTACTTGGGCAACTTGTGCCCCCCAAAACTGATGGCCTGGTCCACCTGTTGCAAGAGAAGGAGGTGGTAAATTTTGTATCACGTCTAAACTGACATTGTGTGAAGGCAGGGGTCTGTTTCACCGTTTAATCAGCATATAGCACCTAGAAAATTTAAAGTGTGCTATAAATCCATGAATAAGTGTATTTGGAGGTGGTAGGACAGACCACACCACTTCACATTGTAGTCGCATTGTTCCTGTTCCATGTACAATTAAACTAGGACTCTCACATGGCAGGAAGGAAAGCTTAGTCCCAGCCATTTGCTTGCCCAGCCAGCCTTTGATCCAGAGGATGTTTTAAGCATCTGGAGAAGGGATTGCTTAACTCTTCCAACAATTGTTAGTTCTGCTCAGGAAATGCTCTCCTCTGACTGTAGTCACAATGGGTGCCTCTTGCTTTTTTGCTGGTCCCATCTTCTGCTTTATTTTTTCTTCTCTCTTCCACTTGGTTCCCTCCCTTTGCTTCCTGGTTCCACCTCTTATATGGAAGTTTTTGGTATGTGTAGAGCTTCCAGATGAACCACACGTGTGTGGCACCACAAACATCCAAAGCAAGGCTCAGGAGAGGCTATGGTACTGTGCTGGACAGGCCCTGTCCCGTGGTGTTTTTGGAGGAAATTCTGCCCTCCTCAGAGTCAGAGAGAGTATGAGAGTGAACTGACTGAGGGCCCAATCCAGAGCCCAGCACACCAATTTACTGCTGGCGTGCACTGTCGCAAATGTGCCTTAAGTCCATACTTGGCCAACTCTGGCCCTGGGCCTGCATTTGCCACCTGGCGCTCGCCCGGTCTACCGGGTGGCAGACAGATGAGTGGGTGTGTGGAGGGAGAAGGGGGAGGCATTTGGGGATGGGAGGAGGTGGGGAGGGTAGGGAGAGGGTGAGGAGGAGGCATAGCAGCGGGAGGCGGCAGAGCGGGACCGGCGGAACTCAGCTCCACTGGATCCTAAGCCCCATGTCAGGCCTCGCAGCCTGATACGGGACTCCTTGATTCTGCACTGGCTCAACAGCCACCCCAGAATCAAGTAGCCCCATTGTGGGGCCACTTCCCTTACCCAGGGGGAGAGGTTGAATGTCCCCTTCCCCCCCCGAGTAGCCGCCATGGGCTGCCCAGCGTGCTTTGGATGCCGCGGTAATCATTTTGGCACCGCGACAGCCTTGTGTGCCCGGCAGCTCAGAACTGGGCTGCGAAATAAATCGTAGAAGACAAATGCCCACCTTTCTTTTCACAATGGAGAGAAGTGAAAAGTGGTGTGCTCCAAGGATCTGTCCTGGGACCGGTACTTTTCAACCTCTTCATAAATGACCTGGAGATAGGGTTGAGCAGTGAAGTGGCTAAGTTTGCAGACGACACCAAACTTTTCCGAGTGGTGAAGACCAGAAGTGATTGTGAGGAGCTCCAGAAGGATCTCTCCAGACTGGCAGAATGGGCAGCAAAATGGCAGATGTGTTTCAATGTCAGTAAGTGTAAAATCATGCACATTGGGGCAAAAAATCAAAACTTTAGATATAGGCTGATGGGTTCTGAGCTGTCTGTGACAGATCAGGAGAGAGATCTTGGGGTGGTGGTGGACAGGTCAATGAAAGTGTTGACCCAATGTGCGGCGGCAGTGAAGAAGGCCAATTCTATGCTTGGGATCATTAGGAAAGATATTGAGAACAAAACGGCTAATATTATAATGCCATTGTACAAATTGATGGTAAGGCCACACCTGGAGTATTGTGTCCAGTTCTGGTCGCCGCATCTCAAAAAAGACATAGTAGAAATGGAAAAGGTGCAAAAGAGAGTGACTAAGATGATTATGGGGCTGGGGCACCTTCCTTATGAGGAAAGGCTATGGTGTTTGGGCCTCTTCAGCCTAGAAAAGAGACGCCTGAGGGGGGACATGATTGAGACATACAAAATTATGCAGGGGATGGACAGAGTGGATAGGGAGATGCTCTTTACACTCTCACATAACACCAGAACCAGGGGACAGCCACTAAAATTGAGTGTTGGGAGAGTTAGAACAGACAAAAGAAAATATTTCTTTACTCAGCGTGTGGTCAGTCCGTGGAACTCTTTGCCACAGGATGTGGTGATGGCGACTGGCCTGGACACCTTTAAAAGGGGATTGGACAAGTTTCTGGAGGAAAAATCCATTACGGGGTACAAGCCATGATCTGTATGCGCAACCTCCTGATTTTAGAAATGGGCTATGTCAGAATGCCAGTGCAGGGGAGGGCACCAGGATGAGGTCTCTTGTTATCTGGTGTGCTCCCTGGGGCATTTGGTGGGCCGCTGTGAGATACAGGAAGCTGGACTAGATGGGCCTATGGCCTGATCCAGTGGGGCTCTTCTTATGTTCTTTCCTGCCCCCCAAGACAAATTATTAAACACAGAATAATAACCTGTATACCTGTAATCAGCACATCATACCTGCCACCCAAGCTGCAAAGCCACCTGAAAAATGTATTGCACCCAAGTTTATTTCTAGAATGGCTCACCTGCTGTTTATGTTTTCTTCCACCAAGAAATTAAATGCCAATGAAGGGAGTAAATAGAAGCTGCAGATTTTCTTGCAAAGGTGTCCTCAATGCTGAAATTCCCTGAGCAACCCGGGAAATTGGAAGAAGTTTCTCTGCCTAACGTATGAGGTGGCTGCTGCCTTCCTTTCTACAAGGTGAGGCCAAAGTGAAGGAGGCACCATGTTCAAAAAAACCCTGTGCCGGGGCAAGTGAAGAGACAGCCCTGCTGGCAGTAGAAGGGGGCAGCCATTCTCTTGAGTTTCTTCCTGCTTTCTCTTTGTGACTGGGAAGCAGTAGCGTAGCTATGGGGGGCTCCTGCCATAAGTATTGCAGGTGCTGCAATGTGTGGCACCTATCACTCACCATTGGAGTCATCCTGGGTAGTAAGAGCGGTGTGTTGCCAAAAATGGTTGGCAACCTTCAGTCTCGAAAGACTATGGTATAATGTGTTGCCATTACTGCGCTGAATGACAGTGAGTGGGAGGGGCTGGTTACATGGTATATGGTGGTGCCTGCAGTATTTATCGCCCCCCCCCCCCATAGCAATCCAACTACCAGGAAGAGGAATAAAGTGCTGTCCAGGGAAGTTTCTCTGCAGTGGGTTAGAGGAAGGGGGATCCCATCAGTTCACTGACCCCTCTAAGGTGCTGCTCATCACAGGTTACAAGTCATAGTAGGTATGTGCAAGCTCCTGGTTTTAGAGGCAGGCTGCCTCTGATTGCCAGATGCAGGGGAAGGGCCCCAGGACGCAGGTTGTGTCTGTTGTCTTGTGTGCTCCCTGAAGCATTTGGTGGGCCACTGTGAGATACAGGAAGCTGGACTAGATGGACCTTGGCCTAATCCAGCGGGGCTCTTCTGATGTTCTTATGCTCCACACCATGCATTCAGACCGCATCATCAAGGGACCACCCACATTTGGAACTGAGAATCTTTTTTTGTAAAGGGTAAAATTTGACTGCATGCTGATGACAAATTGCTCCATGATATCATTTTAAAAATATTGTGCTGTACCAGACCACATTTTTTTTCTTTTGCTGCTCCAAAACATCTTTTAAATATAATTCTTTTGGCAGTTTAGGCGATGTCAAAAATTCAGGGATTGCCAAGTCCTTCTATTAGGCTCAAGAAAATCTACTGTGTAGTTTGAACGTTATGAGACTTCACAGTTTCATTTTAATTCACTCTTTAAGGAAGTTTGCCTCGTCCATTCAGTAAATGGAAGCTGCTCTGGTGCAATACAACAAAAATGGACTTCAGTCGAGTGGGTAAGCAGCAGTGCACAGTGCGCATTAGTAAATGGGGAAGTGGGTCCCCTGTGTGATGTGCATCTGTGCCGGCTTGCATGTGTGCAACATGGCGCTGTGTGTGTTTATGCATGATGCACAATCTGTTTTGGGAGAATAATGGTATGTGTTTGCATGTGGCGCATGGGTTTGTGTGTGACGTGCGCTTGATGTTTTTCACACTACAAAACATGTGCAACCTGTGCATACTACTGCGTGGTTTGCATGTGGTATATTCCAGTGAGTGCATGTGGTGTATTCTGGCATACACTCTGCACACTGCAGTGCTTGTTCGTACATGATTTGCACGTGGCGTGTGGCAGCATGGTGGGTGGCAAGTAGCATACTGTGACACATGTGCAGCAAGTTTGCATGCATATGTTATGTTGTGGCACCCATTTGTGCGTGGTGTGTTGTGATGTCTACGTGTGACATGTGCATGTCATGTTCTGGTATGTGTGCGGCATGTTGTGGAGTCTATTGCATGTGGTGTCTTCCCACATCTGTTTACTTGTGGTTGCTATGATGCTTCTTTGTGTGGTGTACCATGTGTATTTTGTCATCTCTGTGACATGTTTTGGTGCCTGTTTGAACACAAAATATCCCCCCCGCGTGCGTTTGTGGCATACATGTAGCATGTAATGGCTGTGTGAGTGTTGCAGCAGTTTGTATGTGCCATTTTGTGGCATGTATGTTACCGTGTGTGTTGGCTTGTGTGTGGCATATTTTGGAGCCTGTTTGCATGGGGTGTGTTGTGTCATGTTGCAGTGCCCCTTCATGTGGTATGTGTGTTGTAGTTGCAACAACATTCCCACGATGTGATAGGCAGCCCAATCCTTAACTGCGCTGGAACATTATGCGCCGGACCACGATGGACTGTGTGGCTCAGAGTCTAAGCCTCAAAACCATTTTTTGGGAGCAGTTTCAGGAATTTGGATCTGGTATAGCTGCAGGAATTCCAGTGTCAGCAGATAGTGAGTGAAAAAGCCAGGAATGACAGCACAGGCAGTTTCAGGAAGCAGAGAAAAGGATGTGGGGGATGACTGTGAAGATTAAGACATACGGTACAATTTGGGACATCATTGTATTGGAATTGTGGAAGATCTGGCAAGGAGGTAGATGTGGTATCAGCAGTGGCCCCTTTAAGGGTAAGGCCTGGGCATCCAGCAGAGTGTGCTGCACAGCTGCAGCCACTTGAAGGCAATAGGACCCTCAGGCATAAAAGCACCTGATGAAGGAAGAGTTTGGTGTGGGTAGCAGAAGGAGGAAAGGACAGACTGAGGAATTGATGGCTGATGTGTGAATGGACTTTGGAAGCTGCTGGAGCAGAAACTACTGGAGACACTAAGACTGGTGTTTGGCTGCTGTGCCCAAGACTTGCTGAGGACCAAGGGGCTGCTGTAGTGGTGGGAGGCTGCTGGCAGGAAGGAGGACCTCTGTAGGTTAAACAGGCGAGCTACCCTGGTGGTGGGGTCTAGCAGTAATGCAGGGCAGAACCAGGGTCATTTTTGAGGAAAGAAGAGGAGCTAATTAGCTAAAAGTGGGCATAATTCTCCAGGTGGAGCTTGGACTGGGAATCTGGCAGAACAATCATTGATACCTTAGTCCAATATATGCATTATTTTCATGACACTTTTATAATACTGGTATTACACAAGGAGCTGATTATTGTTGGCGGAATACCAACCAGTGATAGCCTTACGGTGCAATCCTGTACTGTTTACAATCTGTCTCCTTCCCCCTTCTGCTCTCTTCATGGGGTGAGAAATGAGTTCATGAAACATGCCTACAACAGGGACTTACAGCCCAATCAGAACCTGTACTGGAATAGGCAGGTCCACTGGCCTGCATCATATCTAGCACAGGGTTAGAGGTGATTGGTGTGCAACTCGGGGTAAGGGGTATTTTTCCCCTTACCGTGAGCAATGCCCCAGCTGCCACAATGAGGCTGCTTGGATCTGTGCCAGATAAATTGATGACATAGATCCAAGCAACTAGGTGTAAGGCTGGGCTACTCAGAAGGGGGATTAGGATCTGGCCTAAGTGCCAAAGGCCGGTCCCACCCCCTCCTGGGTCCAGTTCACCTACCAGCCCACCTGTTGCCCACCCTCCTCTGCCCCAGAATGCCCCCAAAATGCCCTCCCCTTGCCCTTTCCCAATCCTTGAGCTGCCAACCCACTGGTGGTTCGAACTCACTGGCACACAGTGGGGAGGCCTATGCATGTCCTTGTACTAGCCTTCCTGACTCCTGTGGTGGCAAAAAAATGTGCTTTACGGCACATTTGTGACTGCTGGAAGCCAGCGCAAGGGACTTGAGTTGGCTTGAGCGCAACTCAGGACTGAGCTCTTAAATTGTTTAAAAAGTATTCTTTATCTGCAGGGTGGTGGTTGGTTGGTACCCTGGGAACAATTATTTTGTGGCAGAGACTTGGGATTTCAAATGGCATCAAACTACAGTTCTTAGAATTCTTTGAGGGAAGCCATAACACTCCAGCTGGTGTAAACACAAGATCAGTTGGCCATGTAGTGCTGCTCCACAGTCTCCACCCCCCACCGAAGCTCAGTCATAATAATGCTTGTTGCTACTTTGCTGATTGTGTCCACTTAATATTTAATTTCAAGATAACCGCCTCTGCTTATTCTCTTTCCCCCCGAAAAGCTGCAGAACAGAAAACATCTTTTCCCTTTGCTCTGTGTGCTCTGGTAGAAAATGCCCAGTCACAATGTACTGGAGCTGATAATGATGATATATGGTTGTACTGTTCAGATTCTTAAGTGGTGTCTTGCAGAGAGAAAGAAAATTGACCTGATTTGGAAGCAAGAGAGTTAGTTTGCTTTGTGAGCCTTTTTTCTTTGTCCCAGCCATGCTTCCCATAATGTGCAAATGGTCATTTCCCTATGCAGCATTAAAATGAACCAACCTGAATGATGGCCAGCAATATATTTACATGTCCAGCAAGAGGGAACAAATGAGACCCGTGATTGATCGTTTCGGAGAGGAAAGAAAAATAAACCTAGGAAGCAGTATTGAAAGAACACTGGCCGAATCCTACCCCCCTCCCCAAATTATGGCAGCAGGACTCTCATCACAAGGCCCTGCAATGGTGCATATAGTGTACTGCCACTGGGCCAGTCCATGACACCACCAGAGAGCAGCATCAGAGCTGTGTTGCTATGGACCTCAGACCATGCCAGGGTAGGTACATTGGTGGTGATGGTGGTGGATGTTTTGTGGCTGGGGAGGACAAGGGGAGTTTTAGAGTGGATTGGGGATGGTGGTGAGCAGGCTAAAGAGGTGAATCTCAGTGGCAAATGTGTGTCAGATCCTATCCCCCCATTTTTCAGCCCACTCTGCATAGCTGGTGTATATCCAAAGCGAGAAAGGATGAAAAATGCAGGATAGGTAGTTCAGAGACCCATATTCCATCAGGGGGCCTATGCAGAGGGAAAGGAAGAATACTTTCTCTTAATTTGAGCAGGTATCCTGATTAGCCCCCCACTAGAGCATGCATGGCTTGCGCTGCATGCTTCTGCACTGTGGGGGGATAGGATTGCACAATATGTTTAATTGATAATGAGCTCAACAGATAATAATGTGTTCTTGTTGGTCTAAATGTTTTTAAACACATTATACCTTATTGTACAAGAAGTTATATTATACAAGAAGTAGCAGGTAATGAGGGTTAAACTTAGAAACTGTGTTGATTTTTTAAAATTGTAGTTTTAAGGGTAAAGACAATGCTTTCTTCAGCATTGCAGAGCTGAGAGCTTTCAGTTTTGGATTCCCCACCCGGGGAGGGGCTGATGACAAGGAATCTGTCAGTCGGGTCTTTGGTTGTGTGTTTTGTGCAATGATTTACAGACGATGTGTAGGGAATGCTCACCTGCTGCAAGACAGGTTGAAGAGTGGATTGAAAAAATTAAACCATCATGATGAATACAGTGGCGTAACTAGAGGGGGTACAAAGCACTAAATTTTGCAGGGAGCCTCACCACAGTGTGCAGGTGGACCCCCTCTTCATTGGAGCCATCCCAGACAGGGGGAGCAAAATGGCTCTGAAGGGGCCACTCATACGCTCTGCTGAGGCTCCCTGCAAAGCAGTGCTTTGCACCCCCCTAGCTACGCCACTGGTTGAATGCACCCACAACATATGCCTTTGAGAATAGAAGGACTGAATAATATTGGTCCCCTCTCTCACTGCAAACTTGACATCTTCTGGAAGGAAGAAAGGAAGTTTCCTTGACGCATTGTATGCTGCAACTAACATAGGCAGAGGAACCCCTAGAAGTATCCCCATTGTCCAGAAAGCACAGCCTCACCCCAATTGGCAGGACAAAGAAGGTAGGATGCCACGCAGGCAGTCTTACCATGATTTTCCAACATGATTTTCCATGATACCATGATTTTCCTACAGCTGCTAGGTTAACCCCTTTCAAGCGTTCAGAATCTATGACTAATACCAGGGCAAGGCACGTTCCAGCATCAAAGAATGACTTATATGAATTAATTAGAACACCCTGCAGAGGTAAAGTTCTCAGTCCTATAGACATTCTAATAAATGTGTGTAGGTTGGTAGTATCTCAGATCAAAAGTGTAGCTACTGGGGAGTGCAGCAAGTATTGCAGGTGCCACATTGTGCCATGTAAGTGGCCCCTCCCGCTCGCTGTTGGAGCCACTCCGGCTGTCACTGCCCAGAATGGCTCTGACCAGTGAGTGGAAGGGGCGGCTTATATGGTGAGTTACAGTGCCTGCAATACTTTGCTGTCTCTACCCAGAATGGCTCCAGTGGCGAGTGGGAGTGCTTACATGGCTTATTGAGGCACCTGCAATACTTACCAGAACCAACACTAGAACCAGGAGACATCCAATAAAATTGAGTGTTGAGAGAGTTAGGACAGACAAAAGAAAATATTTCTTTAATCAGTGTGTAATTAGTCTATGGAACTCCTTGCCACAGGAAGTGGTGATGGCATCTGGCCTAGATGTCCTTAAGAGGGGATTGGACAAATTTCTGGAGGAAAAGTCCATCATGGGCTGCAAGTCATGATAGGTATGTCCAAGCTCCTGGTTTTAGAGGTAGGCTAACTCAGAATGCCAGATGCAGGGTTGGGCACCAGGACGCAGGTTGTATCTTGTTGTCATCTGTGCTCCCTGAAGCATTTGGTGGGCCACTGTGAGATACAGGAAGCTGGACTAGATGGGCCTTTGAGCTGATTCAGCGGGGCTCTTATGTTACCATGTCAACACTGCCCCATAGCTACACTACTGGCTCAAGCTTCAGGCTTTAGTTTAGATTGAAAAAAATGCCTGTGTCACGATGCTGTCTTGAGTTCTGAATCCACATTCTTCGGACCCCTCCCGATTTTTAGGGTGTTTGCCTGCCTGCTTGCTGGTGATGTCATTTGCTGGAAAAATCGCCCTGGCTCAGAGTCCGCTTGTGTCAGAAAAGGTGGTGTCTCTGCCTGCCTGTGAGCCAGCAACCTAATTGAGCACAAAGCCCATTAATGTAATAGTCTGAAAATGGAAAGACCCAATTGCACCTGCAGAGAAAGATGAGAAGGAAAGATCTGGTATATAGATCTCCTTGCCAAGAAATGCAAGAAGCTGTCTTATGCCTTCAGGCAATCTAGCCCAGTGCTGTCTGATTGGCAGCAGCTCGCCAGGATCTCAGACAAACATCTTTTAGGAGGAGAATTGTTCCTAATAATATCTTAGGTTCAAATCTTTAAGGACTTTAAAAAGCATCACTAGCACTTTGAGCCGGGCCTGGAAAGTAACAGACAATCAAGTTCCTATAAAAATCAACGTAATATACTCTCTGCGGCCGTTATTGGTTAGCAACCAGTTACAGAATTCTGGGCCGGCTGAAGTTTCTGAGTGCCGTTCAGAGGGAGCCCCACATAAATCACTTTGCGGTAGCCCACTCAGGAAATTTTGAAAGCGTGTACGGCTGACGGATTATCCCCCAGGGGCAGCACAGTTGGTGAATCGACCCAAACTGGGAAGAGGCCACAGATATTACTGAGAGTTCCAGAAGCAAAGCTTGGACCACGAGCAACTCTGTGTTGTACAATTTGTACCAGGTACACAATTTCTGTACTCCTTTCTGTACTCTGTGGGCAGATTTGTCACATATGGGCTTCACAGAATTATGCACCCTTCAAAACTACAGGTGGAAAAGCCTGCCAGCTCAGTGGCAACAATACAAAAGGCACAAGGGGAACATATCAGACCTCCTAGTGAGAGGTTACATTCTTTCCTTAATGCTTATGTCAATTCTTACCAACCGTGTCTTCTCCACAGAGGATCCGGTAAATAATCTTCATAGGATCAGGTAGATAATCTGCAGTACACACACACACACCACTTTTCATCATAGGATCCTATTGCGCATGAAGGCTAGAGGTGTCTGTGCACCAGTGTACTGTCACTGAAGTACTGGGGGCCCAGCTGCAAAGTCCCCAGCCTGGTACTGTATTGAGTGTGTTACCATTGCACTGGCACTGATGATTCAGGGTGTCCAAGCAAGGCCTCTGATAGGCATGGGAACTCTGCCAGTGCCCAACCAGGCCAATCCCTGAGGAGTATCTTATGTGTATCCCTCTGTGTATCTTAAGATTACCATCCACTATATGTGGGTATCTGTCTCTGATAAGCTCAGTCATGATTATCTGTAGAGCCATGCACATGAGGTCCCCTCATACACAGTGCTTGATCCAGCAAGGCTGTTCTTAAGTTCTTAAGAGATGAGTAGCTAGCACGGTGATCATAAGAACATGAGAAGAGCCCTGCTGGATCAGGCCAAAGGCCCATCTAGTCCAGCTTCCTGTATCTCACAGTGGCCCACCAGATGCCCCAGGGGGCACTCAAGACAACAAGAGACCTGCATCCTGGTGCCCTCCCTTGCATCTGGATCACACCATGACCACGAAGGGAAACATCTGGAGAAATGGAGGGTCCTATGGTTGGTTGGCAACCTTCAGTCTCGAAAGGCTATGGTATAAACCTACAGCACCCAGTATTCCCAGGCAGTCTCCCATCCAAGTACTAACCAGGCCTGACCCTGCTTAGCTTCCAAGATCAGACGAGATCAGGCATGTGCAGGGTAACAGTTGCTGCAGGGCTCTATGAATTTCTCTCATAGAATAACACTTGTAAAAACCCCATTTAAAAAAATACAAAGGGGGGGGGTGGGAGTTATGGTCAGCATGCCTATGTAAACCACCTGAAGTCTACAAGAAAGGCAGGATATAAATGAATGAATGAATGAATGAATAAGGAGAATTTGGGGAGGTGTAGGGCCAGGAAAAGGAGGGTAGGACCTTGTGTGCAACTGCCACTGAGATCCATCCCTCCTGCCCTCAAACAGCGGCCTGTCCACCTTGTTCCCTGCCTTGCCCATTCCCTGATCCCTCCCCTGCACTGCCAATAAACTGCTCCTGCCACCACCTTACTTGCTCTGGTGCAGCTTGGGTAAGCCACTAGTGAGTGCACGGGGCCTCCGGACATTGTTCTGCCTCCGGACATTTCCCCGCAGCAAATAATGGTGGCGTACCTTTTGCAGCACCACAGCAGAACTTAACAGCAGTGGATCATGTAATCGTGAGGCTAGGACTGGGGTACTGGTCCATGTTGGACTGTGAGATGAGTTCAATGCAGAAATCTGAATTTTTAAAAAAATAAAGTACAGTTATTAAAGAATTCATAATTGGTTTGCTCGCCTCTCTTCCTAATCCAAACATCACACAGAGTCAAATTAGCAAGTAGCGTACATTACTGTGGTCAGACGGCACCCAAGCACGGTCCCGTTTCAATGACAGAAAGAGTCTGTAGGCAATGTAGTCTATGGGTGTTTTGCAAGAGAAAGGAAATCCAAGCCCATTCCCCTGCAGAGAACAAAATGAGAAAAGTGCGGCTTCTGAAATTCTGTGGCCCACTCTGACCATTGCCATGGGAATATATCCATCTGCTACAGCTGTGGGTGCCTATTGAAGTCTGAAGCCCCAGAAGCTTAATTGGGGAAGCAGGCAAAAAGTTAACAGATCTGTGTCCAGCGAGGTTAATGGAGAGGCAAACCGATTAAGATGCAAAGAAAACCATCCTGTGTTCTCCTGCTCCCAATGCAGGAGCCATGCTGCTACTGGAAGGGGAACAGAAACATCTCCATAGGTGGTCTTCACCAATGAAAAGAGGCTCCCCATGGATACCAGTTTCTCTTTATGAGTATAAATACGTTGGCCCTATTTTTCCATTCACTAGCCATGATTGTTTACAGCCCTGGCTATTCGCAGATCACCTGTTTCATATAATCTCAGGTATTCCTTTCCATTTTTGTCACACTTCCATGATAACAGGTGCTGTCCCAGGCAGCCTGGTAGTAGCTACAATTCAGTAGATATCACAGAGGCCAGCTGCTCCAATTTGCGACTTCCTGCATCATTCTGAGAAAGGGAATGCGTCAGTCATAACTAAGCAGGTAAGCAGTGTAGCTGGAGGGGGGCAGAGTGCTCAGTCCACCAGGGAGGCTCAGCGGGGGGAGCAAAACGGAGCTGTATGGCTTTGTTTTGCTCCCCCCCACTGGGAAGGGAGGGGCCGCTTGCCCGCCCCACTGAGCCTCCCCACCGGAGTGAGTGCTCCGCCCCCCTCCAGCTATGCCATCGGGCTTGGGGCTGGCTCCATCCTTAGCGGCTCCCACTCAATTCTTCAGTCAAAATGAATAAGTTGCACTCTGGAATGCAGGCGAGAGGGGAACCAACTGTGGTCCTAAACCAGGGTTTTCCAAACTTTTCGGCACGAGCGCTGCATCGTATAGCTGATACGGAGTTGAGGGCCGGAAAATAAATAAATAATAAATACATGGAGAACCGATGATTGAATACAATAAATGGGTGGGGGTGGAAGGAGGGGGGAGCGGAGGGCAAAATTGACTTGCACAGGAAGGGGGGGGGATGGATTTTGAAAAAGCATCAATGCAAACACAAAACTTTTTGTCCCAGTTTCTGCTCTGTTTTAACTTTAACAAACTTTATACAGGTAATCCCTCCTTATCCACTGGGGTTCTGTTCCAGAACCCCTAGTGGATAAAAAAATCTCTGTTTAAAAAGCAGTGGAAAAATAGATTTAAAAACCCGCTTCCAGGTTTCTTGCCCTCCATTACTCCTAATAAGGTTGTGTCTCGTCATTTACAAGGGTTTGATTCTGGGACTCCCTGTTGATAACAAAATGGGTTAAATAAAAGCAATATAAAAAAAATTAAAAAGTGTGTCTCTTCACAATTGTGGTTTAAAAACAACCTTTCTTACTGTTGTAGACAGGTGGTCAGCAATTAGAAATGCAAAGGATCCTTCGCCTGGCTCAGCTGAAGAATGGAATGATCTCTTGCATGACTGTCTCTCTACAACAGTAAGAAAAGCAGTTTTTTAAAACTGATTTTAAAGAGATGCATTTTCCTCTTCTCCAAGGATCATCACATTCCTTCTCATTTGCAGTGGCCATTCGTGTTGAATGGCCGTGTATAAAAAAATCCGTGTATAAAAAAATCCGTGTATAACAAGGTTGGTGGTGTATATTCCAGGTCTCCCTGCGTCAGTATACATCTCATTCAGCCACTAGAGGTGCTGAATGTAATGGAACAATTTCTTACCATTACATTGTATTACATTCAGCACCTCTGGTGACTCAAGTATATATCTGAAAGTGCATCTTTTAAGTTATTTTTAGCTGCAAGAGGCTGGGGAACCACAAGGACTGGATAAAGTCATCCAGTGGACAAGATGTGGCCCATGGGCCAGGGTTCGGAAACCCCTGTCCTTATTGCACACCCTGAAGCCACCATGGGTAGGGAAAATAATAATAATAATAATAATAATAATAATAATAATAATCTTTATTTCTATCCCACCCTTCTCTCTAAAGGGACCCAGGGCGGCTTACAACATATTAAAAACAGATTAAAACATAATATGTTTTAATCTGTTTGTTAAATTAAAAACACATTAACAGAAACCATAAAAACACTAGTCAGATAAAAGTCAGCATAAAAAAGAGCATAAAACAGCAGTTCATAGAGGAATCAGGCCTGTAAAAAACAACTAAAAGATGTATAAAAGATGTTAAAAAGGCCATGAAGTCAGAAGGCTTGTTTAAAGAGCAGGGTCTTCAGGCCTCGCAGAAAAGTCTCAAGAGAGGGAGCCTTTCTCAAATCAAGGGGAAGGGAGTTCCATAACGTTGGTGCCACTACTGAGAAGGCCCTGTTTCTTGCCGCCCCCCTCCCACGTACCTCCTTAGGCGGCGGCACTTGTAAAAAGGCCTTCTCTGATGACCTGAGAGGACAAGCCGGATTGTACGGGAGTAGGCGATCTCTAAGATACCCTGGCCCATAGCAGTATAGGGCTTTAAAGGTCAAAAGGGACTTGCACTGGCCCAAATGTGGGTCAGGATTGCACCCTCAATTTGATTTTTTGTGTGTGGGGAGTGTTAAAAATTTTCCTGTGTGTTGATGTGACTTCAGGCTGATCACTACCAGGTACCTGATCACTACCAGGTTAATGACATCACTTTTGGTGGATCCTGACAGATTGTCATTCTAAAAAGTGGGTCCCAGTGCGAAAGCATTTGAGAAGCACTGATTTATGAGATTGTTTTTGGTGCTTACCCAATTATGGACCCAATCCTATCCAACTTTCCAGGACTGATGCAGCCACAGTGCAGGTCTGAGGTAAGGGAACAAATATTCTCCTACCCTGAGGATGCCTTCATGACTGCCCTTCACTAGAGGATGCAACTTGTGCTCCATTGGCACAGCTCCATCATTGCTAGAAAGTTGGGTAGGATTGGGCCCTATGTATATCACATAGGGTTTTTTTTCCCCGAGAAAAGAGGTAGACAAAGTTATTTCTGTGCCTTTAATACTAGAGGAAACAACCCAACTTCCCATTGCAAATTTAGAAGAGTCGACTCACCAATAATAGGATTTGCTATCCATTCCCAACATGGTTTTGCTTTGGAGATAGCCCATGGTCCAACTATTTGACTCAGTTGGAGCTGATCTCTGCAAAACCGAAATAGGAAGAAGAATAAGATAAATAATATGAGGTTTCTGGAGACATCATTGGTTGAAAAATAGATTCCATTTCATTTTGTAACTGTCTTCCTAGAAGAGAGGAGACGTTGTAAAGAACCAGTGTGCTGACGACAACAGACATAACTGCTAAACAATCCCGGTGCACACATGGAAAAACACTTTTTCCAACAGAATGCCTGAATTTGCTTTTTACCCACATGAACTGGCCTTTGTAGTCTCTGCCCATTCTACTAAGCATTAGAGAGGAACATCTGTCAAGGGTTACAAACCATCCAGTTAACTAGTCTAACCAGTAATACCATGTTCCATCTGGAAACCAGGATCTGGAATCTGAAAAGCTATTGAACTTCAGTTTCTTTGAGGCTGTGACCATTATCCACCAGATTCTGTTTAGTCGTTGCTTCTGTTCTAGGGGACAGTTACCCCAGGAACCATCTGCTCCCACATGAATCTTCCTGGCCCTTGATGTCAGAGGACTTGCTCTTGGTTGCGTCTGTGAAATCAGACAAGCAGATA
This sequence comes from Tiliqua scincoides, assembly GCF_035046505.1. NCBI lineage: Eukaryota > Metazoa > Chordata > Lepidosauria > Squamata > Scincidae > Tiliqua > Tiliqua scincoides. The sequence goes on from NC_089823.1 coordinate 229,503,809, forward strand.
CATTTTTTTTTTCCAATGCTAGAGCTGAGATTGTGGAATATCTTCCCTGAAGATGCACTAAACTCCCTCTTTTTGTATTTGTAGATGTTTTAGGGTTTGAGATGGACTCTTTCCAGCCTGATGAACCTGGGACCATCAGCATGCAAAGCATGTACTCTATCACTGAACTATGGTCTAGTGCCTTAGCTAGAGGGGATGCAAAATACTAAGTTTTGCGGAGAGCCTAACTGCTGTGTGCTATCAGCCCTTCCCCTTCGGAGCCATTCTGGACAGTGGGAGCAAAACAGAGGTGAACACCACTGCTGTAGCTCCATCCCCAAACCCCTGGGGCAGGCAACAGCAGTGGGGATTGTCAGACACCTGGCAGAACAAACAGACATGGTTGGTGGGTTGCTTTGAGATGATGCAGTTGTGTCATGTAGGCTTGATCTTGATTGAGGTTCCATCTCCAGATACCTTGGAGATGACAGCCTTCAACCTCTTGATGAAGGAAATGAGCCCTGAACAATCTGAAGCGGAATGGTTCAAAGGGCAGCCATTTGCCCTTCACAGTTTAGACCTGTGAAGGGAATCAACGTTCTTCTGATTTTAGTAGTCTCAGTTATTTAAGTAGCTAACCACTTGGTGTCAGGAAATCTTGGAAGACAGTTTTAGCTGAGAGAGAGAGAGAGAGAGAGAGAGAGAGAGAGAGAGCACCTGCAAATGCAAGAATAAGACAGAACATTATTTATGGAAGAATGTAGCCCTCCCAAATGTTTTTGGGTGTAAGTCCTCTTTGAGTTGGTTCTCGTCCTACTAACAATTGTTTTCCAGCTAATGGGCAGCCCAGTCCTACCTAACTCTCCTGGCACTGATGCAGTCATGCCAGTGGAATGGACACTGTATCCTGTGGGGCACAATTGTTCCCTTGCCTGAGGGCAAGCCTCAGCTGCCCCAATGGGCCTACTCCAGCTACTTTGGATCCAAGCAGGCTGCTTTACTGATGTAGGTCTGAGTGGACCCAGGAGGGTGGATTGAGGCTGTGAAGGCCTATTTTGCTCCCCCAGTTCTGCCTGCCCCCATTGCCCCCTCCCCCTTTGGGAAGGGGCCCAGAAGAAACTTTGCACCCCCTGATAAAATTCCTCTCAGAGGTGCTGCTGGTAATGGCTGTGACTGGGGAGAGATGAACTGCAAGACTCTGGGCAGAAGGCTGCCCCCTTACAGTCTCCATTCTCTGAGTGAAACTGATCCCCAGGGGGTGGGAAGTAATCTGTGGGGAAATAATGCCTCAGTCCCCCTCTGGCCCTTCAGAACAACTTCCTCCCTGAGAGCTGTCCAGGGTCCTGCAACTCTGATCTGCCTTGCCATTCTGCCATGGCCCAGTGTTGCTCTCTAGGCCTAGGGCAGGGGTCAGCAACCTGCGACTCTAGAGCCGCATGTGGCTCCTTCAGCTGTCTGCTGCGGCTCCTCCCAGTGAAAGTGGCAAAGGGGTTAACAGGAGGCACCTGTGTTGGGAGGGCAGACTGCTTCCCTCTGCCCCCTGAGCTCACTGCCCTCCTCTCCCTTCACCCCCACCTGCCCCGCATTGGTTTCCCTTTTCAATTTTGCCATTCTGCAGGCTTAAGCTCCCTGTTTTTCCCTTCCCCAACTCTCCAGCAGGCTCAGCCAATCAGCATCCAGCAGGCTCCTGGCTTTTTCTAATGGAATGGCTCAGGGCCCTTCACTGGCTGATCACCAACCAATCCTGAGCTGCCCTCCTCCTCAGCCATTGCAAGCCCTTGCAGCCCGCCTTTCCTTGAGCAGGTCTCCACTCAGTGCAAGGAGAGGCTTTTCCTCCACAGCAGAGGAGACATCCTGTGTGTCTACTCAGTAGTAAGCCCCATTACAGCAGATGAAGCTTACTCCCAGGAAAGGGTGCCTGGGATGGCAGCCTTGAAGCCTGCTCAAGGCCAAGCGCAAGGATGGGTGAGTGGGAGCCCGTGCAGGTCTGTTCAAGAGTAAGCCCCGATGTAGTCCCTGGGCTACTCCCAGGAAGGTGTGGAGGGCTGTAGCCTCAGCCGCCTCCTGTGCAGGTCTACTCACAAGTAAGCCCCACTGTAGTCAGTGAGGCTTCCTCCCAGGAAGGTGTGGAGGGCTGCAGCCTCAGCCCCCTCCTATGCAGGTCTACTCACAAATAGTCAGTGAGGCTTCCTCCCAGGAAGGTGTGGAGAGGACTGCAACCTGAGAGCTCCAACCAACTTGTCTGCTCAGAAGTCCCGTTGTAACCAATGGGGCTTACTCCCAGGACAGTGTGGAGAGGGTTGCAACCTAAGTGAGGGAGGGCAGGCAGGCAGGCAGGGTAGAAGCTGGCCTGTGGCTGCCCCCCCTTCTTCTCTTCCCCACCTCTGGAGTCTGTGTCCTTTTTTCCTTCCAGCAGGGTGCCTCTGGAAGGTGGGGGGAGTTCTTTAGTATCCATGTAAGATAAGCAGATGTCATAACCGACATATGTATTCGAATCCTGGAAGATCTGGTGAGGAGGTAGATGTGGTGTCAGCAGTGGCCCCTTTAAGGGTAAGGCCTGGGCATCCAGCAGAGTGTGCTGCACAGCTGCAGCCACTTGAAGGCAATAGGGCCCTCAGGGCCTTCCTTCTTTGCCTCAGGGCTATGGGCCTTCCTTCTTTGCCTCTTTGTCTCAGTCTGTTGGCCAAGTGTCTCTTCAAACTGGGAAAGGCCATGCTGCACAGCCTGCCTCCAAGCGGGCCACTCAGAGGCCAGGGTTTCCCACTTGTTGAGGTCCACTCCTAAGGCCTTCAGATCCCTCTTGCAGATGTCCTTGTATCACAGCTGTGGTCTACCTGTAGGGCACTTTCCTTGCATGAGTTCTCCATAGAGGAGATCCTTTGGGATCCGGCCATCATCCATTCTCACGACATGACTGAGCCAATGCAGGCATCTCAGTTTCAGCAGTGCATACATGCTAGGGATTCCAGCACGTCCCAGGACTGTGTTGTTTGGAACTTTGTCCTGCCAGGTGATGCCGAGGATGCGTCTTGCAAATAGCTTACACACACATGTATAGATATACAAACATAGGCTCGCCTTTTCAGACACCCTGCTGAACATGCAGACCTTGGGGGTGAAGGCCACAGTCACACTCCTGCTTCCTGATCCCTGTGTTGAAGGTACACATAGAGGAAAGGTGTATGAACAGCACTTAGCTCTTGCATAGTCAATAGCTATCAACACGGCAGGCCATTTCCGTCCCATTTTCTTGCAGTCTGAAATGGTACAACCCAAGAAATAAACTTGGCCTCTTGAGTAGTGATATAGGTCACAGGACGTCTTGGGGCTCCACGAATCCAAAAAAGAACCCTCATCAGCACCCAGTGAGAACCTCACGGTAGTGCTGGGAATGGGGCAGATAATACTGCATGTCAGACTCTGAACTGATCTTCTGACATAGTTATTCATCACTAACTTGGTGCTGCTTCTGTGGGTGGTGCAATGGAAGGCAAAGGTATTTTTGTCTCATCCATCACTTCCACCCGCTTCAAACTGCATAGCCAGGCTAGCTCAGAAGCTTGTAGCGCCAACATAAAATACCATATGCTTTGGAGTGCGTAGGCAACTTCAGATTCAGTCGTTGCCAGCCCAGCTTGATTTCAAGCAAGGTTTCCAAATATCATTTGCAAATTAGTCTTGTCCTGATTGTACCCTCTTCTTTAAGGGCTTCTGCAGGTCTAACACATATGTGCCTGTTTCCCGGATCATTAATGGGGATGTTCAAAAAGATTAGACCTAACATGTGTGATGACTACCTCTTTTTAAGTTGATAAGAGTGTTGTTTCTGCTTATTACCTTTCATCCTATGTGCTTACTGCTGGCTATGTTCTATGGTTATCTGAATGCATATTACCCTAAGAACATAAGAAGAGCCCCACTGGATCAGGCCAAAGGCCCATCTAGTCCAGCTTCCTGTATCTCACAGCGGCCCACCAAATGCCCCAGGGAGCACACCAGATAACAAGAGACCTCATTCTGGTGCCCTCCCTTGCATCTGGCATTCTGACATAACCCATTTCTAAAATCAGGAGGTTGCACATACACATCATGGCTTGTACCCCATAATGGATTTTTCCTCCAGAAACTTGTCCAATCCCCTTTTAAAGGCATCTAGGCTAGACGCCAGCACCACATCCTGTGGCAAGGAGTTCCACAGACCGACCACACGCTGAGAAATATTTTCTTTTGTCTGTCCTAACCCGCCCAACACTCAATTTGAGTGGATGTCCCCTGGTTCTGGTGTTATGTGAGAGTGTAAAGAGCATCTCCCTATCCACTCTGTCCATCCCCTGCATAATTTTGTATGTCTCAATCATGTCCCCCCTCAGGCGTCTCTTTTCTAGGCTGAAGAGGCCCAAACGCCGTATCCTTTCCTCAAAAGGAAGGTGCCCCAGCCCCGTAATCATCTTAGTCGCTCTCTTTTGCACCTTTTCCATTTCCACTATGTCTTTCTTGAGATGCGGCGACCAGAACTGGACACAATACTCCAGGTGTGGCCTTACCATAGATTTGTACAACGGCATTATAATATTAGCCGTTTTGTTCTCAATACCCTTCCTAATGATCCCAAGCATAGAATTGGCCTTCTTCACTGCCGCTGCACATTGGGTCGATACTTTCATCGACCTGTCCACCACCACCCCAAGATCTCTCTCCTGATCTGTCACAGACAGCTCAGAACACATCAGCCTATATGTGAAGTTTTGATTTTTTGCCCCAATGTGCATGACTTTACACTTACTGACATTGAAGCGCATCTGCCATTTTGCTGCCCATTCTGCCAGTCTGGAGAGAGATCCTTCTGGAGCTCCTCACAATCACTTCTGGTCTTCACCACTCGGAAAAGTTTGGTGTCGTCTGCAAACTTAGCTGCTTCACTGCTCAACCCTGTCTCCAGGTCATTTATGAAGAGGTTGAAAAGCACCGGTTCCAGGACAGATCCTGGGTCTACCCTGTCTACCCTGAAGCTAGACTACTGGGTCTACCCTGAAGCTAGACTACTGTAAATTGTTCTTATGTACCGTTCTTATGTACCGTAGAATTGTCCTTATGACTCTTCCACAGTGAGGCTATTACAGAATGAGGCAGCTTCCCATCTGTGAGCTACTAATTGGGTACTTCCTTGGGAGAAACCTCAGGACCAGCTTTCTAGGACCATCTAGATAGGTGCGGTGTCAGCCATCGACCAGGTCAGGCAGTGACCAAGATCCACCTGGATGGGCTGATTCCTGACCCAGTGCTGATGGCAGAAGTGGTACCCAAAATGCAGGGGTGCTCTGGGGCACTTAGTGCAGGGCTGTGCCCCAGAGCTCCCAATAGCCTGGTGCCAGTGTTGCTTCTTGGCACAAGTCACAGTTTTGATTGGATTTATCCCTTGAGCAAAAGAGCCAGGGTCCTGTTTGGGGTCAATCATGTTTTAAAGGGCCTTGCAAACTAGAATGGAATTACAACATCATTATCATTCATTATGAAAATGTGGCCATAATGATAAGCAAGAAACAGAGACAAAGAGTCTATAAATAGTAGTGAACTCTTAGCAGGATACAATTATTCGTCACTGAACTGTCAATGGAAACTGGGCCACTTTGTATCAGAAGTGTTACTAGATAGGTTTTACCCCCAGAGTCTGTGGTCTTAAGCAGGGTTTCAGGTTTCAGGGGACCTTGGGCAAAGTGATCTTTGGTGAGTGCCCTCCTATGAAAGTCGGCAGTGAAGGAAGTCTCCTCTCTGTCTGCTGCCTGGGGTGGTGGTGTGTGTACACTAGTACTCTCTTACACTCTACAATAATGGGGAACTGGCAGTGAGTGTGCAGCTGGGGACCTGTAACGGAGGCCCCCCCCCCCCAAAGGTGACACTGCTGCAGTTGCCTGCTCTCAAGGCCACTTCATACAAACAACAATTCCAGACCATCCGAGGAAAAGCCACACCACTGATGGTCACATTAGTTGGAGCCTGATAGAGCAGCTTCAGGAGAGCGGAATAGAATATAAGGCAAGAGAACTCTTGGCCCAGTGGGATGCAACTCTCTCCTCTAGCAAGCATCTCAAAGTGGCCAATGTCTTCTACAGCTTCAGCAGCTTGTACGCCAAGCCAGCAAAGAGCACTGAAACATCATGGTATAATTAGTGGTGTACTTTGATTCAACCTCAGAGTTGTCTCTGGTTACAAAAGCGAAATGGGTCTGCTCTGTGTGTCTCCAGCAGAAGAAATCTGCCTTGTCCATGCTTTGCTTATGTAAAAGAGACGCTGGGGAGGGTTACTGCAGCTTTCTCTTCCCTGGTGTGAGCCTGACAGTGAGTTCTGACTATCCACTCAAAGCCTCATAATTGAAGTCACTATCAACCATAGACCAGCTCTCTTAGGAGATTGCTTTTGGTGATTTATATGGGACTAGATGTGCCCAAGGATAATTTATTTCCAAACAGGAGAGAAATGGAATCAAAACAAACCATGCTGGACATGAAACCTCCCACGCTGGTCTCCTGTCTCCAAACGGAAGCTCTCATTTTTTTGCACTTGTAGATTCTGAGCCTGGCTTGTTCGGGCCAGCAGCAGAGTTTTGTTTCAATTTTAGCTATACTTCTATTATTCATTGCAATTGTTATCCTTAAAAGGAAAAAAAACAAAAAACAAAAAACTGTGAGAACCAGTGGCAAAAAACATGAATGTGTTTGTAAATGAAAATACAGAAGTAGCTATGATTTGATTCTTGCCATTTACAGACCACCTCTAAGGACTTTTATTTGTTTATTTTCTTCAGCTTTTCATTTAATTTCGGAAGTGTGCAAAATGGGTATATCATCATAAAACCACAAATGTTTAAAAAACATAGCAAAGCATGACAGATTAAAAAAAGAAGAAGAAGAAGAAATCTCAGGGGGATAACATTGCCCAAAGACTTGCTGGAACAAGTAGGTCTTCAACAGCAGCCATGAAAAAAAGAACTGAGTGAATCTCCTGGGGCACAGAGTTCCACTCCTCCTGGGTGCTGATACCCATGGAGAATAGTCTCCATGTCCTGGTTAACCACACCTCTGACAGTGCCCAAATGCACAGAAGGCGGTGATGTTCAACCTGACAGGCAGGTTCATGTCACCTGGTGTCTTCCTGCTTGCCTGGCTCTTCCAGGCTGCTTTAAAGTGCCTCCAGGCAAGCAGCAAAGAACTCTCCCTCCCTCACCTTTCCATAAGAAATCATGTGTTGACCATCAGGAAGTTGCAAAGGGCTGTGGCTCAGTGGTAGATAATCTGCTTTCTATGTGGAAGATTCTGGCATCTCCAGGTAGGGCAACTGTGGAAAACCACTAGCCTGTGCTGACAATGACCTAGATGGCTCAATGGTCTGACGTACCATAACGCAGCTTCCTATGAGATGTATTCCCCTGTTCTCCCAATGAACTAGTACCCCTCCACAGGTTGCCCCTTGCCCACCAGGTTTCCATGCCTCCAGGGCAACAGCTGCAGCCTACTCCATCCACTTGCTGTGGGACCATCGATATGAGCTCCGTTTTCCCAGTGGCACTTTGACCCGTGTCACAGAAAACATGGGGAACTATGTGGAGCGATTGAAGAGAGTGAGAACAAGCAGGGGACTGGAGAAGAGTCTGCTTACATCAGCTGGAGATGCTATCTAGAGAAGGAAAAACACTTTTATTTCCCCCGTGGACTGGCAGTTCATTTTGCTGCAGCAGAGACTCTAATGGAAAATAATAAAAACCCATTTTAGTCAGGCTGTATCTAGAACAATTACAGGTCAAGGCAATCCTCCAAGCAGGCCGTTGAGCAACATAACACATTACTTTGTCACACTGGCATGTTTTGTAGCCTGGGGATTTTTACCATTTGGAAGCGAACTGGAGAGGTCGAGGCCTCTTATGATGTAAGGAGAAACCCCACCCCCCGCAACCCTGGCTCTCAGCCTTGGCTGCCAGAGCTGGATTGCGGAAGAAATGTCAGCACATGAAAGCACACAATGGTCTCATATTTCTTAAGTGGTGTATTGATTTTTTGCACATTGGAACAAAAACGTACTTTTGTACAGAAAAGGGGCCATCATCTCCTCCCAGAAAATTCAAATCCTCCAGCTGGGTATGTGGAAAGGAACAGAATGAACCACTGACAATAAAACATCCAATATTGTGGTGAATGCCCTGTTTTTCCCCTTCCATTTTTTTTTTTTTAGTTTTGGACATTTTCTATCATCCAGCACAGCAATTTTCAACATACTGACCTCTATGGAAGTGTTTTTTCTCAAACTGTGGGTCGGGACCCACTAGGTGGGTGGGCCTTTCGTGGCACACCAGTGTTGAAATCGCTGCTCCAGAGGCTTCTGTGCTGGTTTAGTACCCCCAGAGCTGCAAGGCCAACTTCCTACAGTGGCATTTGTCTGAAATGCCATTCCCAAACAGCCCCATAGCTGGATGTACTGGGTTCCTTCTCTATGTCTGAACTTTCCCCAGAGACTGATCCAACCTAAGTCCCCTCCTGCTGATGCAGCTATGTCAGTGGGGCATGTACTGCATCTCCCCATTCAGGTCCCAGAGGCCTCACTTATTCCTTTTAGTTCTCATTTGTTCCCAGGCAAGCTTCCAGTGCCCCAATTGGTCCACTTGGATCAGCACCAGCTACAAGTCTGAGTGGACCTGAGCAGGTGGACTGAGCCCAGGAAAGGGAGATAGGATATCAGTGGGGCCGTCAATATCGCCCCATTCCTGACCTCGACACGCTCCCTCCCTGCCCCAGACTCCACCCTGTTCCTCTCTGCCCTGTTCACAGTAAATCTTCAGGACTGCTTTGAGTAGTCACCTGGAGACTGACACTGATTCCTGGAGAACTCGTAATCCTCCTCACACCAGATTCCGAGACAGAGGCCCTGCACCTGACCAGGTGCTTCCATCCTTCAGCTAAAGTTTCGCCATCCTGTTTTTCTCTGTTGCTCCCTGTCCATCCTATGCCGCTTATTTTATTTCTTCAGGCACACATCTTACACCCTCTCTTACACACTCTCTCTCCCTAGATGGAAGGGGGCAGGGTGTAGCTTCTTTCCCAGATTCCGATGGCTTTCTCCACTCCAAACATTCCCGAGAGACTCTGCATGCAGAGATTCCCTCTTAAAAATTAACCCCCCCCCCCCATAAGGTAGCACCATCATTAAGGAACAAGGACATTCTTTTGCAAATCTTGAACACTGACTAGGTACAGCTTTCAGGCAAACTTGCAATAATATTTTTAATATGCCATCAGTATAATGGTGTTCAACTTTTCCTAGATTTTTGCAAGTCAGTCACTTTGGCAGTGGGGAACGATTTAGCCATAGTTAACTTGGCACAGTCGATAACATAATATGGTTTGTTCCTGACAGCTTATAGGTGACACCATTTTCATATAATTGAAAATGCAGAGAAAATGATCCAACTTTGCCCTTAGATTTCATTTCCCAAGACTTTCAACACTATTTCAACACTATTATATAACCACACATGCAGCAACATCTTCTTTCTTCCACACATTATCAGCTTGTACCATTATATGATGTAGTTTCCAGAGCAACATAGGAGAATGAATAACTGTCTTATCCTCTGTAGGCAACCTTTCAGTCTCGAAAGAACTCTGAATGGTGGTTCTGGCACAGCGTCTAGTGTGGCTGAAAAGGCCGATTCGGGAGTGACAATCCCTTCCACACTGGGAGCAAGTGCAGTCTGTCCCTGGCCTGTCTCCCTGCCTATGGGCCTTCCTTCTTTGCCTCTTAGCCTCAGACTGTTGGCCAAGTGTCTCTTCAAACTGGGAAAGGCCATGCTGCACAGCCTGCCTCCAAGCGGGCCGCTCAGAGGCCAGGGTTTCCCACTTGTTGAGGTCCACTCCTTAGGCCTTCAGATCCCTCTTGCAGATGTCCTTGTATCGCAGCTGTGGTCTACCTGTAGGGTGCTTTCCTTGCACAAGTTCTCCATAGAGGAGATCCTTTGGGATCCGGCCATCATCCATTCTCACAACATGACCGAGCCAACGCAGGCGTCTCTGTTTCAGCAGCGCATACATGCTAGGGATTCTAGCACATTCCAGGACTGTGTTGTTTGGAACTTTGGCCTGCCAGGTGATGCCGAGAATGCGTTGGAGGCAGCGCATGTGGAAAGCGTTCTGTTTCCTCTCCTGTTGTGAGCGGAGAGTCCATGACTTGCTGCTGTACAGAAGTGTACTCAGGTTGCAAGCTCTGTAGACCTGGATCTTGGTATGTTCCATCAGCTTCTTGTTGGACCAGACTCTCTTTGTGAGTCTGGAAAACGTGGTAGCTGCTTTACCGATGCGTTTGTTTAGCTTACGGCACACTGTCTTATAACATGTTGAAAACTGAGAACCTTCGGAAAAGAGAAAAGGCCAGGCCTCATCAGGAATTATTGTGACCTACAAATCTCCATTCCACTTTGGGTCCAATCCTATCCAATTTTTCAGTGCTGGTGCAGCCGTGCTGATGGGGCTTGCACTGCGTCCTGTAGTGGGGAGGCTATCACAGAGGCCTCCTCAAGGTATAGGAACATGTGTCCAGGGCTCATCCAAGAACTTCTACCAACTGAGGCAGCAGCCCAAATGCTGCTCCCCTTACCTGGTGATGTGCCTCACATTCCCCCCTTCTGCTTTGATCTTTGATCTAGTGATCTGGGAGATGGGCAGGAGTCTGAACTAATGCACATTTTACATTTTGAAAAGAAATTCCCATTTTCTCCCCAGAACAGAAACAAAATTGGGGCCATGATATCGCAGGGACAGGTATCAGAAAATGAGGACTGCTAGTGATGAATAGGGTCAGCTGAAATCAGTGGCGTAGCTAGAGGGGATGCAAAGCACTGGTTAGTTGGCAACCTTCAGTCTCGAAAGACGATGGTATAAGCCTACAGCACCCGGTATTCCCAGGCGGTCTCCCATCCAAGTACTAACCAGGCCTGACCCTGCTTAGCTTCCAAGATCAGACAAGATTGGGCATGTGCAGGGTAACAGTTGCTGTCCACTAAGTTTTGCCATTCCTGGAGGGGGAGCAAAACGGAGACCTATGCCCGGAATGACTCTGAAGGGGAGAGGGAAGGGCTGCTTGCATGCAGCAGTGAGGCTCCCTGCAAAACTTAGTGCTTTGCACCCCCTCTAGCTACACCACTGGTTGAAATGTATAACAGCCACTCCATTTGTGAGTTCGCCCGTACTCCAGTAATTATTCTATATTCCGCCCATATTCCAGTAATTGCTGGTGATGGTTTTATTTATTTCTCTTTTTAACCTTTTTTTAAAAAGGGCTTTAATATTGCTGATTCCACAAATGTCCCTGCCCTATAATGAGACAACTTTTTTAATGACTAAGAGGTTTACTAAATTAAATGTAAAACGCTTATGGCTGAGATGCCCTGCTTTAGATTACGGTGCCATTCCCCGTTGGAGACGAGATTGTTTACTCCTGTAGAAAATTATCTTTGTTAAGCCGCAATCAATTTTTGCTACAGCTCTTTATGTTCTTGACAATTTGGTCGCTCGGCTGTTCAGAAAGTTCTTTTTACTTGATTACTTACATTGTTGATAATTGCCGTGGCTTTTGGCAGCCTGGGATCGTTCTAGCGTGCAGATTGCGATGCAAACGGGTGTCGCTTTGCTGCCGTTGCCAACGTTCTTGTGGTTTTTACCCAACACCTAGGAATGTACAAACTCAAGCAGAATCCTTAGAAGACCTATTTGGATTGCTTCACAGTCCCAGTCTGGGAGCGAAAGCACATTGTGCAATGGAGCAGACGGTTGTTAGGAGCCAAAGGACTGTTTGCACTTTGATGTGCAGAAAGGTCCCTTGGGTATGTTCAGAGTTTGATCAGGGTTGCTAGTTTGCCCAGTTTGCTGTTTCTTCAGCTATATTTATTTTCTCCTCCATTTTTCAAAGATTGGCAGTTGTCTGGCATCACCAGGTCTTACCTCGGAAATCTCAATTTATTTAATGCATTGAATTGGATAAACCTAAATTTAATGGAGAAAGCCCATTTGCACATACAAAAGCATGTACAAACCAGTTGGTTATCTTCACTGAAATGGACTGAGAAGCCATTCTGAATAGGGGAGGGGAGTGTCATGCACATTTCAAATCTCTTGTGCCAAATCTCTTGTGCCAAAAAGAGATGAATTTATCCCACCTGGTTGACTTTCTTGGCATTCTTTCAGAAATTGCACTCTTAAGCACCTCCCATCCACAACAGGTGGGTGCAGTGGCATAGCTAGAGGGGGTGGAAAGCACTAAGTTTTGCAGGGAGCTTCACTGTGGCGTGCGAGCAGCCTCTCCCCCTCCCCTTTGAGGCCATTCTGGTCAGGAAAGCAAAACGGAGGAATTCACCTTCATTTTGCTCCCCTCACCTGGAGTGGCTCGGAAGGAGAGGGGAAGAGGCTGCTTGCATATGGCAGTGAGGCTCCTTGCAAAACTTAGTGCTTTCCACCCCCTCTAGCTATGCCACTGGGTAGATATGGGAAGTGTCTTTGCACCCAACCCATGGAGAAGGACTATCAGCCAGTCAGGAAATAGGTTCTGGCCTGATATTTAAGATCTACCTTCTTTTGTCGTCTCCAGCATTCAGCACCTGCCTTCCTGGCCACCCTTATGGCAACCATGGGACCTTGGCTGGCCACATTTAGTGGCCAGGTAGGATTTTTGTTCCTTCTGTAATCCTAATTGTCTAAGGATGCACAGACATTTTTTTTTGCCTTTTCCTCACTGCAGTCTGGGGGTGGGGAAGCATGGCTTGTTGGGGCAGGCAGCTACAAAAAGAGACTTGTTAAATGGGTCACAGCAGCACAGTGAAGGCAGGAAAGGAAGAGGGTTGATGGGAGGGGTTGATGGAGAGGGATCACCAAAGGGTGCAGAGGGATTTCCTCCAGGCTAGAAGGCTGAATGGCGCAAGGATTGTGTGGCACTTGAGGCCCACCTGGCTCACTCACCCCAAAGTTAGGAGGCCCAGGAGGTGTTGGTGGTGACTTGACCCTACATTTTTTGAGGTGTGAGCCGGTTGAAGTCAAGAGCAGGAGGGCGCTGTTGTGATTTGAGCCAAGGCAGCATGGGAGGGCATGAAGGGGTAGGGAGAAGAGCTTTGTTGATCGTGTCCTGAGAACGTAGAACTCAACAGAGCGTAGGCACCTTTAAAAAATAAAACAGGACATTTCTTGGGATCACAAAATCATTAGCACTGAGAGGTGATGAGTCAGGGATGTGTGAATCATTCCTCGTAAAGCCTACATTAGTGGCTTAACATACTGATCTGTTGATTCACTGTTTTTCACAGAAACAATCTGATTTCAGAGTTCCTCTCCTGGCAGAACTCATTGTAAATACAAACAGGAAGCTGGATTACTTTACTAATAGCTTGGGCCATGATGGTTTCAAATGTGCTTTTCCATTGAGTGTTCTTAAGCAGTTGCTTTGGTCATTGGCTAAGGGGATGTTGCCTCCAATGGTCTTCCAGTATCTCAGTAGTGACCTGCTTCTGCCCTTTCAGTATGGCAGGAAAAAAAAATGGTTGCTAGATTGTTAAGGAAACAAAAACAGCCCTGATGGTTCCTCTGCATTTGAAGGTTGGCTGAATGATTGCTGGCTGTGCATTAATTCATATGCAGTCTGGTCTGCAGCATATGGTGACAGGTGACAGAAAAACTCACATAATGCTTTGGTCCCAGTTACGGATCTGCCCCCTGTTGTGTCCCATGGCACAGGTCCATGATGCCGCTTTCTGAGCAGTCCTAAACGCCATGCGGGTCTTTGCCTGCCCCCAGAATGGCACCCCTGCAAGGTCCATGGGTACAGTGCCCAGGGCTTTTGCCCCCCTGCTCCCCTCCAGGCCCACCACCATTTGGTCCTACTGACAAACACTTATTGGACCTCAATCAAACCTCAAATTTTCACAGTATGATCCAATGCACATTTACTTTGAAGAAAGTCTCATTGGGTTGAATGGAATTGATTTCCATTCCAAGTAAGTGTATACAGGAAAAATGACCTCAGCTAAAATATACCTGTACAGCAAACCACATTTAGATTTAGGGGTCATAGAGCCCCTTCAAAAAACCCTGGGAATTGGGTATATAATAACTTTCATTTGGAAGAGGCATCTACCAGAAGAACAAGTGGGGAATGGTTATCTCAGCAGTAGGGGCTGTACTATGCATAGATATGGTCATGGGTTCAATTTCCACTGTCTCAGTAAAAAAGGATTTGGGGAATAACCTCTGTCTTAGTTCATGGAGAGACAGTCAAATGTAAGCAATATTGGACTACTGGTTTGGTAGAAGGTCCTTCTTTGTTTTATTTCCAACTGGGGAATTGGCCCTACCTCAACTACTGCCATGGGAAAAGCCAAGCCCACCTCAACCCTGACACCTACTGGATAGTGTCTGTGACATCACTGATTCGGTGTAAAAACCGTTCTACTGTGTCTGTGTGCTGTGGTGTGATCCTCATACCAGTGCAGAGTTCAATGTGACAAAACTTTTATAATAACCCATGAAACGGACAAGCATAGTAGATCCACGAGTTGACTCCATTCAACTAGAGCCTGAATAAACCTGGAGGTAACGTCTTTGCTCTGCATAGTGGTGTCAAGAGATGTCCCACCTCTCCTCTTGTGATGATCACTAAGAAGCATGCTAACAGATTGCTTATATAGAACCTAGGAATAAACAAATATGAGAATAGAAGAGGAAGGATGCGAGATAAGAATGCATGAAGGGAAATGTGAACTTATTTATGCACAGAGTTTGTACATGATTGGCTTGTTTTTCTTACAGTGCAATCCTAACTTGTGCTGGAATAGGCAGGCCAGTAGGCTTGTGCTGTATCCAGTGCAAGTTTGGGACTGGCTGTGGCTTGGCCAAAGGCAAGGGGAAATAATTCTCTTTACCCTGGGTAGATCTGATACAGCGCCAATGGGTCTACTTGGATCTGTGCCACTTGAAGCTGCCTTGGGTTGGCCAGGAACAGAGTTAGGATAATAACAACCACCACCACCACCACCACCACCACCACCACCACCAGTATTTATATACCACCTTTCTGGTCATCGGATTACTCCTCTGACTTTATTCAAGGCGGTTTACATAGGCAGGCATTTCTAAATTCCTCAAGGGGATTTTTACAAACATATGAGGTTCTCTCTTTCAAGAACCAACATTTCAGATGGATCTTCTTGGTTTGGTCTCACTTCTGGCCTCCAGTTCTCCCACGCAGGCTGACAAGCAGCTCCATCTCTCACATGGAAGGCAGCCAAGAGGCATAAGAATCCAGCATAAGTGCCAGAACCTGGCCACAACCCCCACTTCCTCGCCACCCACCCTCCCCCTGCCCCAGGACATCTCCTCCCCTCCTTGTATCTGTCCTTCCCATGCCCCCTGCAAACCCGTGCGCTGGCTGAGCTTGGCCGGCGCAAACTTACCCAGCTGGGGTCTTGCTCTGGTGTGGGGAGGCCTGCACACATCCTTGCACCAGCCTCCTCAACTTGAAAGGAGGCGCAAGTGTGCTTTACGGCACGTTTTTGACCCTCCTGGGCTGGCGCAAGGGACTTGCACCATCCCAAGGGTGAATTAGGATTGTACTCTTTGTTTTTTGTTTTTTTACTTTTTTGGTCCCAAAAAAATAAGCAGTGAAGAAAGAGAGGGACTGCAAGTGTTTGTTGGAAGAACAGGCATAAAGGGAGGCCAAGAGAAATGAATGGAGATAATTAACGGAGGACGAAATGTGAGGTTTGATGGGACAGATAAAGGCAGAGAAATGGAGCTCACAGGTGAAGAAATACTGGAAGATCAGGGAGGGCAGATAAAGTGCAGCCAAGCCATTAATAGCTTAAAGAAGAAGAAAATTTTTTAATGGCAAATGTAAGGACATTGGAAGCCAATGAAGAGAATGAAAAAGCGAGGGGATATGGTTGTGACACTGAGCACAGTCAAAGGGCAAGATTTCTCATGATACCATCAACACACATCAAAGGCATGGGGAGTTTTCAAAGTCTGCTACCACCTGCCTCTGGAGTACTGAGAAAGATGGGAGATGAAGGTGAGAGAAGGCCTCCAATTTGTTAGTCCCCGGTGACTGAGACACACCCCAAATCTGATTGTTCCAAGGCATGATCCATCCATGGTTTCCTTGGGCCCAACCCTATTGGCTGCATCTTGCATGGGGGCAATTGTGGAGGTCTCTTCTGGGTAAAGGAAGGGAACCACAGTTTGGGGGTGGGTGGGCTACTTGGACCTGCTCTAGCTAAACAGCTGGTGCGGGTCTGCATAGACCCATGCCATGGGATTGAGTCTGGGAAGGGGGTAAGGATTAGGTGGCTGCTGCTGCTGCTACTGAGTACCCCAGGCCCCTTACCATCATCCCTTCTCCGCCCTTTTCTTCTTCTTTACTGTCCCACTGCTTCTGTAAAAACTCCCTCTTCTGCTCCTAGCAAGCCCCATCCAGCCTGTTTTGAGGAAGCAACTGGGCAGGGAGGAAGGTGACAGTGATGGAGGACTGGTACTGTTCCAATTGCTTCCCTGAAGGGGGAACAATCAGAACCAGATTCCCCAGAGCCTCCTGGTTTTTCCTTTAGTACCACCACCACCACCACGATTGCTTGCGCATGGCAATGGCGCTGGAGGAAGATGTGGGTTGTTGCTGTTCTTATTCTCAGGGAGGAAGAACAGGATCAGAGGGCAGGATGAAGGAGCTGTGTGGGCAGCAGGCTGGGAGAGGTGGCAGGCAGGTGCAGGATGTGGGGCGTCCCACCAATTGCCACCTCCTCCCTCCCATTCCTTGAAGCAATTGATGCACTTGGCTGGGCCAGCTCTGCTTGTTGCTGACTTTTCCCTTACTGCATGCAGATGTATCTCATGCAAATGATTCAGATTTAACCCTGGTGACAAGCAGAGATTGGCATTGTAACCATGCGGAAAGTCAGGGGAATCTTGATGTATTCCACCATCAGACAATGAAATCTTCACTGTCTGTTGACAATCAATACACAGATGGAAAGCAAAGACCATATCTATAAAATAAGCTATAGAAAGATGTAGCCAGGGACAGGTGATACCGTTGTTGTTGGCAACCTTCAGTCTCGGAAGACTATGGTATCGCGCTCTGGATGGTGGTTCTGGAACAGCGTCTAGTGTGGCTGAAAAGGCCAATTCGGGAGTGACAATCCCTTCCACGCTGGGAGCAAGTGCAGTCTGCCCCTGGTCTGTCTCCCTGGCTATGGGCCTTCCTTCTTTGCCTCTTAGCCTCAGACTGTTGGCCAAGTGTCTCTTCAAACTGGGAAAGGCCATGCTGCACAGCCTGCCTCCAAGCGGGCTGCTCAGAGACCAGGGTTTCCCACCTGTTGAGGTCCACTCCTGAGGCCTTCAGATCCTTCTTGCAGATGTCCTTGTATTGCAGCTGTGGTCTACCTGTAGGGCGCTTTCCTTGCACGAGTTCTCCATAGAGGAGATCCCTTGGGATCCGGCCATCATCCATTCTCACAACATGACCGAGCCAACGCAGGCGTCTCTGTTTCAGCAGTGCATACATGCTAGGGATTCCAGCACATTCCAGGACTGTGTTGTTTGGAACTTTGTCCTGCCAGGTGATGCCGAGAATGCGTCGGAGGCAGCGCATGTGGAAAGCATTCAGTTTCCTCTCCTGTTGTGAGCGAAGAGTCCATGACTTGCTGCAGTACAGAAGTGTACTCAGGACGCAAGCTCTGTAGACCTGGATCTTGGTATGTTCCGTCAGCTTCTTGTTGGACCAGACTCTCTTTGTGAGCAGGTTGAGACTAATTATTCTCCTGGGTTCCAAGCAGTCAAGCAAGCAAGTATCCAAGCAACTGGATAAAAAAAATGCACTAAAGCAAATAAATTTAAAAAACAAAGTTTCTTTGCTCCAGTGATTGAAAAACAGCCTTGCTGACCTTTTGACTCTAAGATAAGAGTCATTAAGAAGAAAATCCATCAGCACTTCTCTCAGCCCCTCCCTTCACCAATGCAAAATGATCACCTTTCTTTCACATGCTGGGGGAAGGGAGGGGTCCGCAGGAGAGAGAAGGATTGATGGATTGTCAGCCAGCTGCCCTCTCTCTCTCTCATTAAGGAGGCTGTTGTTAAAGTACTGTTCAGTTTTTAAAACTGATTTTAAAGGGATGCATTTTTCCTCTTCTCCAGGGATCAGCACATTCCTTCTCATTTTCAGGGGCCATTCGTGTTGAGTCAAATTCGTGTATAAAAAATCCGTGTATAAATAGGCTGGACCTGTATGCGATGTACAGTAATTCTAGTTATATGAAGACATATTGTCAGCTGGCGCACATTACCGCAATCTCCATGGAAGTCAAGAGGACCATCTTTTTCCCCACTGGGAAATTTTATCAGAGCAAAACACAGATGGCAAAAATAGAATTTTTTTTCAGTTCCCAAAGGGTTGAAGACTATTCCTTCCAGAGCCTGAAGGACCAGAAAATTGTAAATGAATAGGGGATACATGATGCTTCTTTCCTTGTTGCTGAATTGTGACTGCCCCAAACACATCACGTGGAGCACTATATGATGGTGTGAAAGGTTCAGGGGATGGACAGAGTGGATAGAGGGATGTTCTTTTCCCTCTCATGCAACACCAGAATCAGGGGACATCCACTAAAATTGAGTGTTGGGAAAGTGAGAACAGAGAAAAAAACACACTTCTTTACTCAACCTGTAATTAGTCTGTGAAACTCCTTGCCACAGGATATGGTGATGGCATCTTGCCTAAAGGGACCAGGCAAATTTCTGGAGGAAATGTTACAAGCCATGATGTGTATGTGCAATCTCCTGATTTTAAAAGTAGGCTACCTCAGAATGCCAGATGCAAGGGAGGGCACCAGGATGTTGGTCTCTTGTTATCTTGTGTGTCCCTGAGCCATCTGGTAGGCTACTGTGAGATACAGGAAGCTGGACTAGATGGGCCGTTGGCCTGATCCAGCTGGGCTCTTCTTATGTTCAGTATGATCATGTCTCCTGGAGCCCATATGGCTGCTTACAGAGGTGCTACTGCACTCTGAAGGACAGAAGGGATGTTTCTCATGGTCTCAGGTGGAGGTCCATGAGCTCTCATGTGGTCACTTTCAAATGTCACCACACAATCCTTAGAGATAGAATAATGACCCAATCCTGAGGACCCCTTATGACAGTGGGTGTTTCTTTCCGCTGTATTAACCGCTGCATCAATGCTGCAAAAGACATGCTTCTGCATGGAGCCCAGTAACCCTAGGAATTGTAGTTCAGTGGGAGTGCATGAATGCTGAAGATCTCTAGATTTCCTCTCCTGACATGACAGGGATTCCCCGGGGAAGTGAAACGACAAAAGAAGTTTACAATCTATGATGCTGAGATGCACACCGAGGTGTGAATGTAATCTAAGCACATGTTAATCTTTCTTTCCTACCGTCAGTCTCAGCAACTTCACCCCTTCTTCCCCATCTTCTCCAATAAGGCAGCCATGAAACCCTATATGTTATGAGCTCTCTATTCGAGAAAGCCAAGCAGTTGAAATTTGCTAATTAAGATCTAGCGGTTAACTATGTCTAAAGCTTTCTTAAGATCAAGTGAAATGGCTCTTCTCCCGGCTGCCTTTGATCTTGGGCTGTGAACATTTGTGTCTCTGAATTCCAAGTGCACCTCAGTTGAAAGGTACAGCAGCCACCGCTTGATACCTGAGTACCTCCCATTCTAAACATTCTCCTGAAGATGGCTGGATTATGAACTGCATTATGATTTTAGTTAGGAAAACTTGAAATGAAACTAATGGGGCACAGGAGATCTGTGGTCAGATCAGAACCATGACACTGGAGGAGGGGAGTTAAAACTGCTTTCCCTGCTGTTTTCCCAATTAACTCCCACCCCCAAAGCTATTTTCTGCCCCACAGGAAAAAAAAATAATTTACAGATGCCCATGTTGTACGTGTATGTTTCTCTGCCAGGACAAATAGTAGCTGTGAGGAATAAGCTAAACTGTCACAGTAAGCTTTCGGCAGTGGGCAATGGGAAGTTTAGCTGTGGGCTAAAGGGGGGGGCATAGTAACTATTGCAGGTACCACAATGTGCTGTGTAAACGGCCCCTCCCGCTCACTGTTGGAGCCATTCCGGACAGTGACGGCAACACACAGGTGCTCACAGAACCAAATGGCATCTCTGATGTGTTGCCAAAATGGTGAGAGTGTGTGTGTGGGTGGGTGGGTGGGTGGGTGGGGGCTAACATGGCACTTTGTGTCACTTGCAGTACTTACTGCTCTGTCCGTCCTGTAGTAGTGCCAATGAGCCAGGAAGAGGATTGCCATGGTGGGGTTGGAGGTGCTGAGAAGGAGGAGAAGAGACAGCAGGGGAAGTGACTAGAAGGGGATTGTGTGTCAGATGAGGTGTGCACCCACGCACAAAGAAAGGAGAGCAGAAATTTTTGGCGCTGCATCAAGAGCAGTGGCTGTTTGGGCCGGACCTGACCACACCATGGTAGGGCTCTGCTGCGATGATGCTCTTCTCATGGCTGGACATGAGACCACTAGGAGGAGCAGCTAGGCAGGAGATAGAGGTGGTGTGCAGGTACAGGTTGTGGGTCATTACCCACTAGTACACCATCCCCTAGCCACCACTAGAAGCTGCTATTTCAACCTGCCTTAAGAGTGGGCCAGTCTCGGTTGTGACAAAGTCCTCCTTCTCAGATAATATTTCTAGTGTTCTTTCTTCCTGTTTCAGCTGCAGTTGCAGGTTTCAGGGAGATGGGGGGGGGGATATGATTTTAAGATGTCTGGTCTGGTCCATTTATTTGAAATCCTAATACGCTACAGTTTAATGTCCTGTCAATTAAATTAAACTGCCAGGGTGAGGCAAAGGGAGCGTTTCAATTGAATCGCCAGATGAAAACTGATCTGCTTGTCATATAAAAGGATTCCCCCCCCCCAATGTCTGGTAATCAATCGTCTCGTATTCTGCCAGACATATTTGGCCAAATGCAACTCAAAGGAGCTGAAAGGAATTCTCATTTCCAGAAGGGGAAAGAAAGAAATGGTATTGTTAGCCCTTCTGCTCCATATTCAGAAAAAGGGATGAAAACCCTATCCCTGAAAACAGTACTTTTTGGCACTCAGAATTGCACATGGAATTTATACATTCTAGATTCTTAGGTAACTTTAAAGGCTCTGTGCAGAATCCTCCCCCTCCAGGCCAGAGGAGAAGGGGGCAGGTGAGGGGGAATCCACTGGCATTGCTGGAGTGGGGAAAATCCTAAGTTTCTTCAGCCACCTGGCCACTGGTTTAAAATGGCCCTTCCTCTTTGTCTTCAGAGCCAGTCTCAGTCACCTCCTTACAACAGTGGCTGCTTTATACCAGTGGCCAGGTACTGGAAGAAACTTAGCGTTTTGCCCCCCCCCCCCTTTCAGGAATGGTTGGCAACCTTCAGTCTCGAAAGACTATGGTATAAGCCTACAGCACCAGGTATTCCCAGGCGGTCTCCCATCCAAGTACTAACCAGGACTGACTCTGCTTAGCTTCCGAGATCAGATGAGATCGGGCATGTGCAGGGTGCAAAATCCAGTGGCAAAATCAGGAATGCCCCCTGGAAGCCCAGGCCATGACAAACCAAACTATACAGTACAGTCATGCTCTGCTTAACAATAGAGATGTAGACTGGCATTCCTGTCATCGAGCGGGGTACGATGTGATGCGAAGCCTCCGAAAGGTGAGGGGAAGCTCCGCTCCCCTCACCTCTGGAGTCTTGGCAGGTGCAACCAGGTGTGACCATGTGGCTGGCCAGCAGCATCTGTTCCACATGCAACCCGTCGCTGGTCGGAAGGTCGTAAAGGGCGCACACCAGTACAAAATAGATTACAGGAAAATTTAAGAAGGGGGTACCCAATCAGGTATCTTGCCCAATGCCAGCTCTCAGTGGCCCTGCCCTCTGATCTTCCCCCAGAATGCCCCAGAATGCCCTCCTGCTGACTGACCTTCTTCAGCCAGGGCTGAGTGCTCCATTGTTGCATGTGTTGGCCTGTGCACCATCACTGTAATTCCATGCCAGGGGTCAAGGCCTTGTGCTGATGGAACTCAAGTTCTATCAGTACAAGGCATGGACAGCATTGGGCCATAATATAAATAAAAATGGTGCTATGATTCCCCACCCTCAAGGCCCAATATTTGAAAGGCTCAAAAAAATATTTTCAGCTGTTGAGCTCTGAGTGGGTGATCCTTATTGTTCAGAGAGATACATTTCAGGTTTTAGCCTTTAAAAAAACCAAAACTGAGCAGCAATCCTAAATACACTTTCTTGGAATTAACATCCACTAAAAGAAAAGACATTTCCAAATAGTTAAGTTTAAGATCTGGGTGCTTGCAACAGTCTGAGCACTCAGTCATCTTCATTAAGAACATCCCTGCTGGGAGAAGGCCATTGGCCCATCTAGTCCAGCTTCCTGCATCTCACAGCAGCCCACCAAATGCCCCAGGGAGCACACCAGGTAGCAAGAGACCTGCATCCTGGTGCCTTCCTTTGCATCTGGCATTCTGACATAGCCCATTTCTAAAATCAGGAAGTTGCACATACACATCATGGCTTGGAACCCGTGATGGATTTTCCTCTAGAAATTTGTCCAATCCCTTTTAAAGGCATCAAGGCCCGATGCCATCACCACGTCCTGTGGCAAGGAGTTCCACAGACCAACTACATGTTGAGTAAAGAAATATTTTTTGTCTGTCCTAACTCTCCCAACACTCAATTTTAGTGGATGTCCCCTGGTTCTGGTGTTGTGTGAGAGGGAAAAGAGCATTCCATCATCTCTGATCAGATTTTGCAGCTGAACCAAGTGGCGCCTTCTACATTTATGAATTAAATTAGAGTGTGATATTATTCATTCAGGAAGCACATTAGCATTTGTTCATGGTGGGAATTTTGCATTTGACAAAAATTCTGTGGAAGGATTTGGGTTTTTTTACAGGTTTATTTTGGCCATGAAGCTGTTGCATTTTCTTCCGGTTTCAGAAACTTTGGCTAGAAGGGAAAATGTGATACACAATCATCCAACCACAAGTTACACAAGCAAGTTATATAACCCTGTGTTCAAAGGACCAAAGAATGTGCGATCAATGAATGGGTAGGTTATGGTAATCATGCTAACACACAGTCATGGTTACTAATTTTGTCTTTCCCATCTGTCAAAAAATTAAAAGTCCATTCAAACAGAGATTCTGTAACTCAGGCTATTGTCTGAGCTGTATTCAGATAGTACAGAACAAAAATGTGGATCAGTTAAAGCATAACTAACAACACAATACACCAGGGCTGGAGCACTGGTCTCCTGCATGATGACCTGGCAACAGCCATTGTGAAAGTGCCATAAAGCACTTTGAGGCAGCTGAGAAGAGGCAGGCGCTGGCATGGAAGCCATTGCAGACGGGCACTTGGCCTCCATCCTGGTCAAAGAGGCCCTGGGAGCCATGGCAGTAAGTTCACTGTGAAGTGGCGAGGAGGTACCCCAGGAAGGGGGAGAAATGGGGCAGGGGAGAGTGGCACAGGGGCAAGGATGGGTGGAACAGTTCTGGGAGGGGGCAGAGATGACTTGCTGCCGGATCCTATCCCCCTTTCTGGACTGATCCTCCAACACGATCCCCCCTTTCAGACCAATTGTCCAACATGAGGCTGCATTTTCCTGCACCAGCAATTTTGCTGGTGTAGGACCGAGTAACCCCATAGAGGCTGCTGGGTCTTTCCGCAGGGCAAGGGGTTAAATATCACCTCAGGGAGATCTCCAGTAGCCTCTTTGCCTGTGCTGGATACAGCAGTGGCTGTTTTGATGCCACTGAGTCATGGTATGGGAAGTTATGGATGGGAAGTAGGCTGCAAACTGTTTTAAGTGGTCTTGAGTATCCACTCTTGCTCATGAACATACAAACACTTCCTTGCTGGATTGCCTGAAAGTTGATCTAGTACATAATTCTTTGCAAGAATTCCAGTCTCAATCAGTGATACCAAGTAGTCGACCAGAAACTGGTCTTTTAGATGTACCTGTGGAACTTCTACCCTAGGGTCACTGTTAATGGGACTTTTATTTTCAGGGTAACTGCAAACACAGGAGAGATCCAGTCCAGATCATGACTCCATGCTCTCGGCCTGATCTGCAGGGACTCCTGATATAGGAGCGTGACATGGTATGCAATTTTACTCTCATCAGACTATTGAAATCAATCACATCATTATTGAGAACTAAAGGAATCTTTGCGGGGCTATGTGGCTCAGCGATTCATATACTTTCTTTCTGCTAGATAGGCAGACAATCTTTCCGCCATGCCTTTTAAACACCGCTTGAGTGGGGTGTTTCAGCATGTATTAATTAAGTGGGCTAGAGCTCTCCTAAGGCAGAGGAGAAGGAGAAATATGGTCTGAGAAAAGTCGTGTTCCACTGGCAGAACTTCCTCTGGCCTAGTTCTGTGGAAGGTAATGAAAGGAAGGAATTTAAGGTCATAAAAGGAGAACATGTGGTGCGTATTCAGAGTAAGGCCACATACCGATTTGCAGCAAAAATTTCATAAGGATTCCAAATACTTGGAAAGAACACGCTCACCCAAGCTGACAACATGGTATGCAGTCGTATCACATGCCCAGGAAAGCAAAAGCATGCTCAGCCAGATGGAAACCATGAAGGGTAAAGGAGAAACAGTCAAGAGGGATGTGCAGAAGCTCCCTTTTCTCAGCTCTGAGGTAGAGCATGTGCTTTCATACATAGCTGATGCAAAATTGAGTCCCTTGCATTCCCACCTTGTTGCTATTGACAGACTGCAACCCAACGCCAGCAGGGGTATCATTTCAGATTTCAGGAGAGGTTGTGCTGCATAAGACTCGGGCCTCAATCTCATAGGTGAGCTGGGACCATTTTTAAATTTGGTTTAGCAGCATAGTTGCAGAGGTGGTTCAGGTGACATGCCCACAGCCCCCCTTCCATGTTACTTAGGGCTCAATCCTCAATGGCCCTAGCTCTGGCACCGAGCTCCAGAACCAGTGCAGGGTGTCGCAAACATGCCATAAGGCATGCACATGGCACCTAGAGAGCAAGGGTTGCTGGCACCAGGCCAGCGCCAGTTGGCACTAAGCCTCAGTGCCATGCAGACAGCTGGCTGGCGCTCTTCCAGCACCGGATGGTGGTCAGACTTCTCAGGGCGGGGGGAGGGCAGGGAGTTGGTGGAATGGGGCAGAGGGAGGGTGGAGGATTGGGCCTGAGAGGGGGATGGAGATGGCAGCAGCCTCTGCCACTGAATCCTAACTATCCTCCTAGCCGGGGTAGCTTGACATGGGCCTCCCTGGGTCTGCGCTCAAAAGTGGGTGCAGATCTGAGGAGACCCATTGATGTCTTGGCTGCCTTACCAAGCCAAGGGAGCAAATGCTCTCTTACCCTGAGGAGACTCCCAGCACTAACCCAGCACCCATAGGATCTAGTGGTAGTCATTTTGGCACTGCTGGAATCCTGGGCAGCACCAGGTTTAGGATTGGGATGCCAGGAAACACCCAGCTGCAAGGGGAAATGCTTCCCCCCCCCCGGTAACCTCTCGCTTTTGTAGCATTCCTCCAAAGATCCTGTAATGGCAGCAACGCAGTGATCCTAGAACTCCTGAGCCACACGCTTTTTGCCCACCCTCCAGCCAGATTCTGTGGGGTTGCGCACTCAGAGGGGAGGCGGAGCTCATCCCTTATGAGGAAAGGCTATGGCGTTTGGGCCTCTTCAGCCTAGAAAAGAGACGCCCGAGGGGGGACATGATTGAGACATACAAAATTATGCAGGGGATGGACAGAGTGGATAGAGAGATGCTCTTTACACTCTCACATAATACCAGAACCAGGGGACATCCACTAAAATTGAGTGTTGGGAGAGTTAGGACAGACAAAAGAAAATATTTCTTTACTCAGCGTGTGGTCGGTCTGTGGAACTCCTTGCCACGGGATGTGGTGATGGCAACTGGCCTGGACGCCTTTAAAAGGGGTTTGGACAAGTTTCTGGAGGAAAAATCCATTACGGGGTACAAGCCATGATGTGTACGCGCAACCTCCTGATTTTAGAAATGGGCTATGTCAGATGCAAGGGAGGGCATCAGGATGAGGTCTCTTGTTATCTGGTGTGCTCCCTGGGGCATTTGGTGGGCCGCTGTGAGATTCAGGAAGCTGGACTAGATGGGCTTGTGGCCTGATCCAGTGGGGCTGTTCTTATGTTCTTAAACTACAATTCCCAGGAAGCCTTGCAGGTCACTTGTTACCTGGTGTGCTCCCTGGGGCATTTGGTGGGCCGCTGTGAGATACATGAAGCTGGACTAGATGGGCCTATGGCCTGATCCAGTGGGGCTGTTCTTATGTTCTTATCACTGCTGCACCTTTCGTCTTTCCTTGTATTTCCAGCTAAGCTCCGCAAATTTTGACGATAAAAATGGTTGGAATCATACAGAAATAACATTTGCAACGGATCAGTGGAAAATTCTTAATCTTTATATAATTTTTTTAAACTTTTCACAGCAGCTATTTTCATTGGAGCATGACAGGTGAGGCTCTGCCTCCCCCCCCTCTATGCCTCTGAGTTGTAGCAAGGTCTGCACTGTGCTCAGGGAACTGGTGCTTGGGTGAACACTGGCAGCTGTTGCTGTTACTTGCAGAAAAAGTGACAGCAGCTGCATTTAGGGCAAGGGCACCACAGGACTGTGCTTTTACAGAGGATCGATTCCTTTCAGCGCTTTTCAGAAACACCAAAACACACACACTCAGGGAAGGGAAAAATGTGGCTCCTATTATATTACATTCCTAATGAAGACGCCTTTTCTCCCGAACAAGGCAGTGGCACAAGAGATGGCATGGTTCATAAAGCCAATTCATATTAGTAATAGATATTTTTCAAAGAAAAGATAAATGGCAGAGGATGTCAAAATAAGGGAGCGTCAAGCGATGAGCATTCACTAGGGAGATTCATTAGGTGACTGTTAACAACCTTGGGCTTTGATTCTAAAGAGCTCCCTTCAGATGTAACTCTCCAGCAAATTAAAATGACAAATGACAATTATCTGAAAGGCAAGTGTCAGGGACAGCCAAGAAGCACATTAGATTGCTCTCCTTCTCTCTCCCCCTGCCTTTATAGATGGTCTTTAGAGCCAGGGGGAAGCTGTTTTTGTTTTTCCCTTTTTTTATGAAAAGTTCTGTCATTCATCACCCACACTGTTTCTCCTAGAACTCCCAGAACAAATAGATGCTATATCATCCGAGCATTTCAACATGCATGTTATTGAGCAAAACAGGGAGACCCATCAGGAGTTCTTGCTTTTACAAAACCATCCTTCATTTTCCTCCGGAGATGGGGGTTTAAAAAAAAGTAATAAAAAAAGCACACACCACATTTTATATGGGTTATTTATTTAAAAATTAAAGTAGGACTGCAAAGAGATTTCCTTTTGAGAACAGATGCGGCTAATGTTCTGTTTTTCGGGTAATTTATACTAATAACGATTGTCATAATGTTTTCGTATAATTCAAAGGCTTCAGCAGCTTTATGGGGGAAGATTGCTGTGACTCCAGAGACCGGCTTTATGGAACAACCGTAGCTTTCTAGACGGTTAGCTCAAAAGCAGTGAGGAGGGCAAATAATAAAACAACAATAAAGTCCCAACTCAGGTTGGCAAAACAAGGACCTGAGGGAGCCAAAAAGGAGTTCAGCACAGGTGCCTAATTAGGAAATTCATCGGTCTGCCAGGGATATAGCTGTACAGCATGGTAAAGTTACATCTTCCACTCTAGAACAAACCAAGAGACTCCCTTAGCCTATGTTGGATGTCCATGAAGCCAACTAAAGCAGCCACTTCCGACAGCAGATTCGTAGGGGCACCCATCTCTCTCCACCAACCACTGTTCTCCCTTCCACTCCCTGGACTGGAAAAGATGGAGACAGAGAGGAAGAGGAAATGTGGAGAGGAGTGCTGAGCTAAAATATGAGATAATTCTTAGTTTGCATGCTCTGCCTCATAGAATCAAAGAGTTGGAAGGGATCTAACAGGTCATCCAGTCCAACCCCCTGCCTATAGCAGGATATTCTCCTAGAGCAGTGGTTCTCAAACTTTTAGCGCTGGGACCTACTTTTTAGAATGAGAATCTACCAGGACCCACTGGAAGTGGTCATAACCAGAAGTGACATCATCAAGCAGGAAGATTGTTGATAATCTTAGGCAGCAATCCTACCCACACTTAACCAGCATTAAGTTCCATTTAGTATTATTGTTAAAACATAGACATAGTAGCCTGTTCAAAGTACAGATCTGCAACATTTCCCCAAATGCAGTCATCATTAAGTCCAACATATTAAAAATAAAACACACATTGGAATGAATGGGGATCCACCTGAAATTGACCCTCCTAGTGGATCTCAACCCACAGTTTCCTGGAACTGTCCTAGAACATCTCCAACCCTGTCCTAGAGCATCTCCAACAGGTGTTTGCCGAGCCTCTGTTTGAAGATCTAAAGTGAGAAGAGTCCACTTCCTCCCTTGTTAATCTGTTCCACTGTTGAACCGCCCTTACAGTCCTTAATTTTTTTCCTGATGTCCAATCGGAATCTCTTCTCTTTCAGTTTGTATCAATTGGATCTAGTCCTACTTTCAGAGGCAGCTGAGAACAAATTTGTCCCTTCTTTCATATGACAGCCCTTCAGGTATTTGAAGAGCGCTATCATATCCCCTCTCAGCCTTCTCTTCTCCAGGTTGAACACACCAAGTTCCCTCAACCTTTCTTTGTAGGGCTTGTCCTCCAACCCTCTGAACTCCAGTTTGGCTGCATCTTTCTTAAAATAAGGTGACCAAAATTGGACACAGTACTCCAGGTGAGGTCTAACCAGTGCAGAGTAAAGTGGAACCACAACTTCTCATGACTTGGAAGCTACGGTTCTACTAATGCAGGCTAAAATTGCATTAACCTTCTTTGCAGCCACATCACACACTCGCCAAATGACCCTGTTTACCAAGGACAGTCTCTAATTTTGGGGTAACTGTCCCTGGGAACATACTGCCCCTAATTTGACCCTGTTGGGATATTTTTTAGGATGTCTCATGTGATCACTATGCACTAGAACAGTTCAGTTTTTATACTCTGGCTTTCTAAAAGTTAAATCTGGGAGTGCAGATATTTAGGGAAGCAGGCTACATAATAGCCACATGTGAGGCTTGTGAGGGTCTCAGATTAAAGGGAGTAATGTGTGCTGCTGTGCACAAGGCACAATGTGTGTGCATGTGGCACCACTGGAGGGGTGAAAGAGGATTCACAGAATCCTCTGCGGATTCCCTCTGTGCACACAGAACTGCATGTGTGGGAGGTGATTAACTGTGGCGATGGTTCTTTTATCAAACTGAATTTAGCCATGTGAGAAGGGGTGACAGCAGTATAATTTCCTCGACAGTGTGATTTTGACTTCAGAAGGCTGTGGGATTTCCTTTTTTTTTTTCTAGAATCATTGAGAAGGCTGGAGGCCTTCAACACCAACCAGCGAAACCCTTTATCAGAGATAAAAGACAGAGTAATAACAGCGAGCTCTGAGAATTAGCAGTATCTGAACAAATCTCAAAATGAGCCAGATAAATGTAAGGGATAATGATCTAAAATTTATTAAATCTTATTAAGAGATGAAAGATGGTGAAAATAACACTTAGATGATGTGGGAAAGAGACATGGATAAGTTATTCACTGATGAAGAAAGTTGTATATTTATAAAATAGGGTATAACACTTCTGCCTGTGTTAATTCAAGAGACAATTTCTGGGGTCAATGCTGCAGCTGCTAGCCTGCAGACAAGGAACCCTGCAAAAGTTAGTTGTGGCTAAAGAACAACATCACCAGAATGGGCATCATCACATGTTACTTTTTTAGGTATGCCACTTGAAAAAAAAAAATCTATGGCACATATGTGGAAAATATACAGGGTAAAACTACAAATTACATGCAGTTCTGCAATTGTTTTAAACGACTTGCTTTTGACACTCTGCAGGTGCTTAAAAACATAAGAAGCTTCTTATTGGGTCTGATCATTCTATTTCTTGCCCACAGGGCGCAAACTACCATATGCCTTCATGGCTTTTGCACCCACCCAGCAACGGGCGTTCAGTGGTACACTGCTTTTGAACATGGAGGTTCTACATAGCTGCTATGATATGGACCCATTGTCCATAAATGGGTTTAATCCCTGTCAAAGCAACCTAATCTAGTGTTTACCTGCAAATTCTGTGGAAGTAAACTCTATATGTCAACTATGGGTTTTATTCTCTGCTTGCAATTTGCACTGGAAGATTAGTATTTGTTTATTTTCCCCAGTAGGAGTAAAAACTTGGAAGAAGGAAGCCATTTTCAGTGGGGGGAACAGCCCAAGAAAGGTTCTAAAAGCACGCACACACTTAACACACATGCAGAATTGTACGTTGTGTTGACACACTTTATACAAATAAAATACTTCTATTATTATTAGGTACATTAGTCTCTTGACTAATCTCTTATCCCCTGGGGCCTGGGGATAAGAATAGGCCCTCAGTTTGGCTGTACTTGTCGTAAGAGGTGACTAAACAGCCACCGGGTAGATGGGACTCGTCAGCCTGGGAAGGCAGCTCATCTGAGAGAAGGAAAATTCTGATCCCAAACCTCCACTGCCTTGTAGCTACATCCAGTTATGGAAAAGGCTTCAGGAGTCAACCTCAAGGCAAAATCCGGAGCCAGAGTCCCTGAGGCAGTGCATGGCTGAACACAGTCACGTTCTGGCAACTCCTGCGACACCGCTGGAACCAACCGTATTGGCCTCTGCCTTTCCATTGGACCATTTCAGCGACGTGGGGAGGGGGGATTTGCTGCATGGGTAACAGCCTATCCTCCATACCTGCTTTACCCAGGCTTCACGCACTGGAGAGGACACTCTGTTCCAGAACCACCATTCAGAGCATGACACCATAGTCTTCCGAGACTGAATGATGCCAACAACCAGTCTCTTGAAGTTATGTACTTTCAAGCTCTACTGATTTCAATGGGAGGGTGTAGCACAATCTCAACTGTCCCACTGAAAACAAGTAACATATTCTTGGCTGGTGAGTCTGTAAACACACAAAAACATATTGGAGGAAAAGTCACTGGAAATCGATTACGAGTTAAGGGATAAAGTGTTGCCCTGAGTGGAGGTGGTTTCTCTTGGACTGCACAAGGATTTCAAACATCCAAGCATGGAGATTTGGTTTCAGAACTCAGTTACAGCTGCTAATGCATGAGCAGCAAGGAAGTGGAAAGAGATTCCAGGACAAGTGGACCAGCTTGTGAACCTAGGCGACATGATGAGTATGAATAAGCTGACATGCGTGCTGGAGATGTTAGAAGCATCAACAGGCCGTTATGGGATATATGGAGTTAACTACAGAGACAGAAAAAGATTACAGTGATACAAAGGTCCAGTGGTGGACCTCCCCAGCCCTTCACCCTGGGGCAAAGGTTCTCATTGGCACCTTCCCGCAGGATGTCGCCGCCCCCTGTGTACAAATCCACCGCCCCCCACTCACCCGGAGCCAAACAGTACCTTGCACGACTCCACGATGCACCGGGAAGTCTCCTGCACTCCTAAACCGTGATTCCGGCAAACCGTAAGCACGGTTTCTGTGTCGGGCGCCTCAGGGAGGATTCCGCACGATCCTAGAGGCCCGTGAAGCTCTGCGCCAGGGGCATTTGCCCCTTTCACTCAATGGCAGGTCTGCCACTGCAAAGACCTAACTTGCAGGAAAAATTCAAAAGCCTTGAATTTCTATGCAGAGTACTCATGCATACGCCGTGACTACGCCGTGAATTTCTACGCAGAGTACTCGTGCTCTAGTTCAGAGGTGGGCAAACTTTCAACTTTAGGGATCCTGGACCTTCAGCAATTGTATAGAAGAGGGAATTTCTGCAGGTGCAACTTGTCATCTCACATCTGCTGAAATTCCCACTTCTACACAATTGTTAAAGGTCCAGGATTCCTAAAGTTGAAAGTTTGTTCATCCCTGTTCTAGTCATTTCTATGGGGGAAACTTTGGGTACTTTGCATTGGAACTTAAGACTGGAAAACCGTTTCAGCTTTAGACTGGACCTAAGGACTATGATCATGTATGGCTCTCTAGTGTTTCTACCATTTCGAACAGGCATTTTGGTTCCAGAGGAACACTGGGAACTGTAGTTCTGTGAAGGCAGAGGCGCTACCTGGTTTCTAGTAGAAGTATAATCTACTCCAGCAATGTTCAACCACTGTGTCATGGCACATTGGTGTGCCACTGATGGTCTGCAGTGTGCTGTAGGAGTTTTGGGGATGGTCATGTATTAGTGGTCTATTGGGGGATGTAAGCCCCCCTACCAGCATTACAGTGTGCCTTGTCAAAAACACTGATGGTGTGCCTTGACAATTTTAGGGCCTTCTTAGTGTGCCATGAGATGAAAAAGGTTGAAAATAGCTGATCTACTCCTTTGCCAAACTACAGTTGTTGAACACTCTTGGTGCCAGATGCTGGGGGCTGTGGGAAACTGGGCCTTTCACGGACCTCTCACGATGCCCCTGATGGTATATTGGGTGCTACCTGCTGTCACCAGTGCTGAAGATTCAGAAGTCTGTCTGACCAGATGAGATCTCTGATGGATGTGGGTCCTTGACCAGTGCTCAAACTGGCCAACCCCTGCCCAGGACTCTGGTAATAAACTGATATGAAAAAAGTTACGTTTGCTACTTAAATCCTTATCTGTCTTCTGCATGCTATCGCACTTACAGTACAACTAGATGAAACTTTAAGCACAAGTGATGCTTTTTTCCTGTGTGTAAAATAGCATAAGAACATAAGAAAAACCCCAATGGATCAAGCCAAAGACCCATCTAATCCAGCTTCCTGTAACTCACAGTGACTCACCAGGAAAACACAAGACAAAGCTACATCCTGTTGCCCACACCCTTGCATCTAGTATTCTGAGGGAGCCTACTTCTGAAACCAGGAATTTACACATATCCATCATAGCTTGTAATCTGTGATGGACTTTCCTTCCAGAAATCTGTCCAATCTCCTTTTAAAGGCATCTAGGCCAGACGCCATCACCGCACTTTGTGGCAAGGTGTTCCACAGACTAATTACATGCTGGGTAAAGAAATATATAAAAATAATTAAAATAAATAGCACCCGGGCAGTGGCCTGTTCTGGATCAAAGTGATGGTGATGTACCCTTGCCACAGTCCCAACACAAATTACCTTCCATGCAATGGAGGAAACCCCCCCCCCCAATCATTGTTCCAGATCCCAGCAAGCACAATTTCACATTAAAAAAAAAACAACCCCAAGTGTGCAGTTAAATAGTGTGTGCTTATAATAATGCCACTTTGACCTTAATTTGGCCTATCATTCCTGCAGAAATCAAGATGGAAATAACCTCACTGATGCATAATATCCTCATTTCGGGAAAGGCAGTATATTCCCAAGTGTTTTGACCCCACCAGCTGTACATTGTGACTCAACGCTAGAAGATTTATAGGGCCTCCCTAGAGAGAGACAATTACAAAACCCAGTAATAAAAATTCACATTTAGGACGTTTTATTCTTGGTCCCCTGCCTAGATTCTTCTCCATCCAGCCTCATTTCTTTAAAATTAGGTAGAACTTTGCCCTTCCTCCCGCCCACATGCTCAGCCTAACCTCAGCACAGCCTGCGGTGGTGTTTATGTCCTGATTCTTCTCTCTGCTCCTGGTTGAAATCGGTCCAAATGTGATCTTGTTTCCGAACAAACAAGACTCTCAAATCACTTCCAGCACAACCCAAAGCACCACCCCCGAGTTCACTGGGGCTTACTCCTGAGTAAACATACCTCGGTCTTCATTCGTTTTGTTGTTCTTCTATCAAGCCATGGTAATATCCCTCGTAATGTGGAGGATCCATTCCAAAAAGTTAAGCACTGAGCAAAACAATTCTATAGAATATATCGCTAATTGGCAGGTAACAGGAGCGGATTGACCCAGAATGCTCTGCTTCCCTTGGCTAGAATCGCCAATGCAGGGACAAAGATCATATAACAAATCAGGTCCAAAGGAAGGACTGTTATGGGAGACTGCTTCTCCCTGGATTTCCAGAAATACGAGGTTGGAAGCCTACTATGTAACTGTCATCGTTTGTGGGGGGGGGGGGGGAATAAGTTTTAATACAAAGATTATTTGCATGGGGCTTGGCGGTTCGCCTCTCTCAGACTGCTGCTCCAGTGGCTACACTGGTTACTGGTTTGCTTCCAAGCTTTATTCAAGGTGCTAGTTCAGACCATTAAAGCATTTTATGGCTCAGGACCAGGGCACATCAAGAACTGCCCCCTTCCATATATTTTCACTCATCCCCTAAGTTCTTGTAATCCACCAGTTTGTGTAAAGCTTCCCCTACCACTTTAAGGGGCGAGGGGAAAGGAGAGGCAGGGAAGTGATCAGCAGGATCATGTCCCTAAGTGAGGTGAATGGAGGGTGCTTGCAATTACATTTATGTAGTTAGGGCTGCTGGATGCTGTAGGAGGTGTGGGGAGCCCTGCACAGCCCTCTGCAGGGCTCTCTGAGGCTTGGAATGTTCAGAGACCTTGCAATGCACTTCCGGTTTCCAGGTTTAAATGTAAATGCAAGCACCCAGTTCGCCCCCCCCTTAGGAATGCTGGGGATCATGTCACTGCCCTTGCCCCTCCCCCCAAGACTTACTGAGGTCTTCCTCAAAGTTTGAGAACCACTGCCCTAAGATAACACAGGTCTACAAAATAGAGGGTCAGAAAAGTTTTTCCCAAACTTTATGGTGGTTTGATATGAATTTGGGGTGCCGATTCCAAAAATGGCATCCGTTTTACCCCATCACGTCTAGTTTTGGAGTTATAGTATAGCCTCATTAGTGAATGGTTCAAGCAGCTTCCTCATGAGGAAGCCATGGTTATGCGGTTAAGGCTGTGCGGTTAAGGCTATGCCTTTTCTCCAAAACTAGACGCGATAGGGCAAAACGGATGCCATTTTTGGAATCAGCACCCCAAATATACCCAGGAATTGGTGTAACGTTTAAGGAAGCAAAATGTGTCTTGGCCTGTGTAATTAGAGAGAGGCTCTTCTGTGTATGCTGCCCTTAACTAAGGTTAGGGTGGTGCCGCCTAAAGGTAGAAATATTTCTGTGGTGGCACCCCAATTACCCTTGCCTTCGACTTGAGAACTGTGCCCTCCCTAGAGGCCATTTGGAGGGGCCAGAGGACCTTCTTTTTGGGTAGTTTCCTTTTGATTAGGCTGATATGCTGCCACTGTTGATTATTGATTGGTGTGGTTTTAGCTTATAGGCTGCTGATGTTGGTTTTATTGCATGGTGTTGTTTTAAATGGTGTTTTGTTTTTATTGCTGTTTTATGCTGTGTTCTGTTTTTTAGGTTACGCTTTCATGATTGTTCTTTCAATTGATTTTTATGGCATTGTTGATTTGCATTAGTTTCCATGATTTATATCAGGGCTTTTCAAACTGGGGCATCGCGACGCCCCAGCCTGTGGGGCCTGGCCCCTGCCCCCTTAAGGGGCGGGGGCAGCCTGGAGGCAGGGAGGAGGCAGCGGTGCGATCCCCAGGATTGCTCCGCATCTACTTTCACTACTGCGGGGAGCCCTGCTGCAGTTCGCGCCGGGCTCCCCACACCCCTGGGAGGCTGCAGGGGCTTGGGTATGTGTACCGAAGCCCCTGCAGCCCCCCTGAGCAGTGTACCCAAGCCCTTGCAGCCCCCCTGAGAGGTGCGATCCTGGGGATCGTGCCGCTGCCTTCCCGCCCACGCAAGAACTTAGAGGCTCTCAGATTCTCCCAGAGAGTTTGAGAACCACTGATTTATGTTGTATTGTACTTTATATTATTTTTATTTGCTTTTGTAAATTGCCTTGGGGGCCCTTTTCTTGGAGAGGGTAAAAATTAACTAAATGACTATAATTGATAGAATAGCTTTTGGGCAACCCAATTCTAACCTGCTCTGGAACAGAAAGGCCAACTGGCCTGCACTGTAACTAGTGCAAGGTTGGAGGTGGCTGCAGCACAACCTGGGCTAAGGGGATAATTATCTCCTTATACCATGTCATGTACCAGCTACCCCTATGGAGGATCTGCATCTGCAGAATTGGTGGCGCAAAGCAAATTCGAGCAGCCCAGTGTAAATGGCTGGCTGGAAGGGAGGGTTAGGATCCAGCATAAGTTACCCAGGCTGGTCCCACCCCCCTGTTCCATCTACTGGTCCACCCTCCCCCTGCCTCGAAATGTCCTCGTTTCATCCTCCTGCCACCCTCTCCAACACTCCGTGCCGGCCTCCCTAGGCCACTGCAAACTTATCTTTTGCCAGTCTGGATCCGGTGCCGGGAGGCCGGCGTGTATCTTTGCACTGGCTTACCTGGCTCACGAGTTGTCATAAATGTGCTTTATGGCACATTTGCAGCACTTGTAATCCAGCACAGGGGATTTGCACCAAGCTACAGGTCGGTTGGATTGCGCCCTAGTTACAACTGTAGATTAGGTGTGTGTTTTGGGACACAACTTTCAGGGACACTGATCAAGGCTGACCTATCCATGAAGCCTACTGAGGCAGTTGCCTATGCTAGTGGGAGACACCCACCCCTGTTTGCTCACTCTCTTCCATAAGAACAGCACCACTGGATCAGGCCATAGGCCCTTGTAGTCCAGCTTCCTGTATCTCACAGAGGCCCACCAAATGCCCCAGGGAGCACACCAGATAACAAGAGACCTCATCCTAGTGCCCTCCCTTGCATCTGACATAGCCCATTTCTAAAATCAGGAGGTTGCACATACGCATCATAGCTTGCAACCCGTAATGGATTTTTTCTCCAGAAATTTGTCCAATCCCCTTTTAAAGGCATCTAGGCCAGATGCCATCACAACATCTTGTGGCAAGGAGTTCCACAGACCAACCACATGCTGAGTAAAGAAATATTTTCTTTTCTTTCCTAACTCTCCCAACACTCAATTTTAGTGGATGTCCCCTAGTTCTGGTGTTATGTGAGAGTCTAAAGTCTGAGCATGAAGGAGTGTGGAGGAGCTCAGGGATACAGCTGCGGGACTGCAGCTACTGCAAAAGTCGGTTTTGGTGTACTTAGGATGCCTTCCATTCTAGTGTGAGCCTAAATACAATGAGATTAATCTCCTGCAATGATTTTATATATTTGAAAGCTTTTCAACAGACTTAGGAGTGTGTTGGGTTTTCCATATCTAGCTGCCAGTGCCAGGCAGGCAGGTAGGTGTGAGCTCTGCATTGGGAATACTGGTAGACCTGGGTTCCAAAGACTATTCTGGCTGTTGCCACTTTCCCCCTGCCAGTTTTGCCCCCATTCTGTCTGCCCCCATTGCCACCGCCCAATCTGTTTCACCCCCTCCCTCTCTGGGAAGGGGCCCAAAAGAAACTTGATATCCCCTGATAAAATTCCTCTCAGAGGCCCTGATCCACTCTATCCTTCCCATGCATAATTTTGTATGTCTCAATCATGTCCCCCCTCAGGCGTCTCTTTTCTAGGCTGAAGAGGCCCAAACGCCTTTCCTCATAAGGAAGGTGCCCCAGCCCCGTAATCATCTTAGTCGCTCTCTTTTGCACCTTTTCCATTTCCACTATGTCCTTTCTGAGATGTGGCAACCAGAACTGGACACAATACTCCAGGTGTGGCCTTACCATCAATTTGTACAACGGCAGTATAATATTAGCTGCTTTGTTCTCAATACCTTTTCTAACGATCCTAAGCATAGAATTGGCCTTCTTCACTGCCGCCGCACATTGGGTCGACACTTTCATTGTCCTGTCCACCACCATCCCAATATCGCTCTCCTGATCTGTCACAGACAGCTCAGAACCCATCAGCGTATACGTAAAGTTTTGATTTTTTGCCCCAATGTGCATGACTTTACATTTACATACATTGAAACGCATCTGCCATTTTGCTGCCCATTCTGCCAGTTTGGAGAGATCCTTCTGGAGCTCCTCACAATCACTTTTGGTCTTCACCACTCAGAAAAGTTTGTGTCATCTGCAAACTTAGGCACCTCGCTGCTCAACCTTGTCTCCAGGTCATTTATGAAGAGGTTGAAGAGCACCGGTCTCAGGACAGATCCTTGGGGCACACCGCTTTTCACCTCTCTCCATTGTGAAAATTGCCCATTGACACCCACTCTCTGTTTCCTGGTCTTCAACCAGTTCCCAATACATGAGAGGACCTGCCCTCTAATTCTCTGTCTGTGGAGTTTTTTCATTAGCCTTTGGTGAGGGACCATTTCAAACACCTTCTGAAAGTCCAGATATATAACTTCCACGGGTTCTCCCACATCCACATGCCCCTTGACCTTTTCAAAGAATTCTATAAGGTTTGTGAGGCAAGACTTACCCTTACAGAAGCCATGCTGATTCTCCCTCAGCAAGGCTTGTTCGTCTATGTGTTTTGAGATTCCATCTTTGATGAGGCATTCCACCATCTTACCTGGTATAGATGTTAGGCTGACCAGCCTATAGTTTCCCGGGTTCCCCCTCCTTCCCTTTTTAAACCAGCAGTCTGTTACCATTCTGGTTCAAGTGAAGCCCATCCCTCTTGTACAGTCCCTGCTTGTACCAAAATGTTTCCCAGTGCCTAACAAATCTAAACCCCTCCTCCCTACACCACCGTCTCATCCATGCATTGAAACCCCTGATCTCCACCTGCCTAACTGGCCCTGTGTGTGGAACAGGTAGCAGTTCTGAGAACGCTACCTTTGAGGACCTGGCCTTCAGCTTCCTACCTAATAGCCTAAATTCGGCCTCCAGGACTTCCTGGCTACACTTCCCCACATCATTGGTGCCGACATGCACCACAACTGCTATCTCCTCCCCAGCACTACCTACCAGCCTGTCTAGATGAGAAGTGATGTCCGCAACCTTCGCACCAGGCAGGCAAGTCACCATGTGGTCCTCACATCCGTCGCAACCCCTCCTCTATGTTTCTAATAATCAAATCCCCCACTATAAGAAGCCCCCGACCCCCCTCCCACCAAAGAATAACCTGAGTGCATTTGGATATGGGCCCATCCCCTGGAGACAGGGTCCCCCCTAGGGGATTGTTTCCCTCCTCTCCAGGATGATGTCCTCCAGCCCTGAGGCTTCCCACCCAGGCAGCTGAGGAGCTGCACGCCTGAGGGTGGGATGAAGCCTAACCGTCCCTGGAAGTCTCCCCATGGTCCCTCTCTGCCAGCCTCTGCTTCTCTAGGTTGGCCACCAAGGCTTCCAGGGAGCAGGTGCGTTCTCTGAGTCCCCGGAGCTCCTTGCACCGAGGACACACCCATGACTCATGTCCCAGAGGCATATAATCATACATGTTGCACTCGACACAACACTGGATAGCCCCCACCCTGCTGCTGGTTGCCTGACTGCATAGTTTTTTTGTTGTTGTTGTTTAGGGGTACTTAAAAACCTTACACTGGATGGCTGCCCCTCTTCTCAAGGGAAGAGGAGGGCAGTATTTGGGCCCTGGCTTCCTTGCCCTGTTGCTGAACTCACACAGATGCTAAACTTGCTCTGCCCTGCCCTAGCACTTTGTTCCCAAGGCACTGGGTTCCCAGAGGCCACACAGGCTTCTGCAGAGAGGCTCATATAGTGGCAGGCTTCATACTCTTCATAATCTTAGCTAGTTCCGCCTCCCTCCCTCCTTGCTGATTGAAAAGGGGCTGGTCTTCCCAGGTAAGATCTCCAAAGATCAGGAAGACAATAGGCTGAGTCCTGGTAATCTGCTGATGGGCTTAATCTACTCTGCAGGCTCTGGAATGGGTAGTTGGATTTGCCTAATGGGGCTCTTATCCTCCTAAAGGTCAATGACTATGCTAAATTGCCCTGGCCCTTTCTAGATTCTTGCCCTCCTAATTCAGCTCTCTTGGGCTGTTTTTTAACCTCAAGCTGGTTTTTATTTGAATTTAAACTGAACTGGTTTAAGAGCTTTTGGACTTAACTTACACACTAAGTTTTAAATCCTGTTTAGTCCTGTTTATAAAAAAGAGATGCTAGGAGCACAATCCTAACCAGGTCTACTCAGAAGTAAGTCCTATTGTGTTCAGTGGGTCTTACTCCCAGGAAAGTGAGGTTAGGATTGCAGCCAAAGTGTGCTTTATCCCTCTATTACCCTCTTCCTCTGTTTAGTTTGGGCTCCTACTCACTGCTTCCACTGCATCTTCTCCTTCCAGTCCCTTGACTGGAAAAAGAAGGAGGGGACAGAATCGAAGAGGAAATTTGGAGGAGAAGAGGGTGATGGTCTCGATTGTCTCTAGCCCGCCATTCTCCTTTCCTCCCTACTTCCTCTCTGGCTCCATCCCCTCTTCTTTTTTTTCAGATCCAGGAAGTGGTTGATACAGAGGTTGGCACATCACCAGGTAAAGGAGGGCCGCATACACCACATCATCTTAGGCACCTGAATGTCTTAGGCTGGCGTTGCATCTGACATCCTTACAAGGGCACCTGAGACTCCACTGAGACTTCTCTGTCACCATTTTTGCTATTCCTGCCACCGGATTAGGTAAGTGGGAAAGTGAGGGTCAGGACTCACAACTGGGGCTCAGCCCCACCTTCCACTTCCTTGCAGGACTGAGCTCCCATAATGCCTTTCTGGATTGGATTGCCAATTAGACAGAGAGAGGAGAAAAAAGGCTGGAGTGCTAGGTCTCTTTGGTCCATTTCCTAGAAAAGTGTCACAGGAGGCTTTCTCTACCTCCTTCTGTTTACAATTTAGCTCTGAATATTCACAGGGAGCCACCAGAATGGCTCCTTTTAGCGCATGTCTTAAGAGGTTTTGTTGTGCCTTAAGCCCCATTGTTTCTGTGTCTCCCTTCTTAAATGTAGCTGGGCCTGGGGCAAAGGGACTGCCCACATGGCCCTAGTTAATGCCCAGTTGATGTGGTGCATCATTTGATGTGTTGACATAGGCTGTGCGTGCATGATCCAAAACCCATCTGCCTCTGGCGTAAGCAGCATGTAGGAGCTGGAAGCAGCATGTCATTGTGGTTTTCAAAGCTGAGACAGACCAATCTGTCACCAAGGCACACCTCGATTTGGGCACAGGAGTTGACTGTTTCCTGGTACAGCTCACACTGAGCCATTTGGATGGAGCCAGGATGTCAACCCTCTTTGCGCCATAACAGCTGAACCATGTTTGACAAAATGCAGTCTGGCGCGGGGACTGCAAAGCCTTGATGGCTTCCTCATTGGTATCCAAGCTGCTGCCCATTATGTTGCTCATATTAACATGCCACCAAAGCAGGCCTTCTGCACAGAGCAAGCCTTATTATCCCAGTAATTACACAAGCAGGGTGTAATCAAACTTTGTCATTCCGCTTTTGGAAGGAGGAAAGCATCTAGCCAATGTGGTCCCAAAATATTTGCCTGCATATGGAGATGTGTAGAACTGCCCTTAACATGGTAGAGGTAAGGCATCTCTGCACCCCAGGCTTCCACTGGTTCATCATCATCATCATCATCATCATCATCATCATCATCATCATCAGCCCAGGTGGCTTTAAAAGGGGGTTATATAAATTAATGGAAAATAGGGCTACAGGTTGAGTATCCCTTATCTGTACTGCTTGGGTCGGGAACATGCCTGATTTCAAATTTGTCTGGATTTAGGAATAATCGCACAAAAACAATGAGAAATGCTTCCTCTTGCACTTTTCACTGTTATCTGGTGCCTGTGGGCCTCTTTGACACGTTTCAAAAATGTCTGTACAGGTGCACACCACAGAGCAGAGAACAGATCTTACAGCCTGTACCTGCACTGTAGGTGGGAATGAGCACAAGACCTTCTGGTGTACACACCACCAAAAACAAACCTTGGACAAAAGTGCCTGGCTTTCGGATGTCCGGAAAATAACACGGGTAATCTATCCGTGTTAGTCATGATAGCTACATGAACCTCCCTGCTCAGAGGCAGAATGCCAGTTCCTGGGGGCAGAAGGCTTTTGTCTTCATGTCCAACTTAAGGACTTCTTGGAGACATCTATTTAGAACACTATCCTGAGAAACAGATTGGCTGGCGCAAGCCCTTGCACTGGCCCAAGAGTGTTGCAGACGTGCCATAAAGCACATTTGCAGCTACTCTTGAGCCGGCTAGGCCTGGGCAAGGATGTTCACCAGCTTGCTGGTGCCAGATCCAAACCCAAAAACGGTAAGTTTGTGCTGACCTGGATAGGCTGGTGCAGGGAGTGGGAGAGGGTCTTTGTTGGCAACCTTCAGTCTCGAAAGACTATGGTATTGCGCTCTGAAAGGTGGTTCTGGAACAGCATCTAGTGTGGCTGAAAAGGCCAATTCGGGAGTGACAATCCCTTCCACACTGGGAGCAAGTGCAGTCTGTCCCTGGTCTGTCTCCCTGGCTATGGGCCTTCCTTCTTTGCCTCTTTGCCTCAGACTGTTGGCCAAGTGTCTCTTCAAACTGGGAAAGGCCATGCTGCACAGCCTGCCTCCAAGCAGGCTGCTCAGAGGCCAGGGTTTCCCACTTGTTGAGGTCCACTCCTGAGGCCTTCAGATCCCTCTTGCAGATGTCCTTGTATCGCAGCTGTGGTCTACCTGTATGGCGCTTTCCTTGCACGAGTTCTCCATAGAGGAGATCCTTTGGGATCCGGCCATCATCCATTCTCACGACATGACCGAGCCGCAGGCGTCTCTGTTTCAGCAGTGCATACATGCTAGGGATTCCAGCACACGTGGGAAGGCATTCTGGGGGTGGGGCGGGACTGTTTTTGTATGGAGGGTGTGGGCAGACCTGGAGGCGGGTTGGGCTGGGCCATGGCAGCACAGGCTGCATCCTAACCCCCACTCTCAGCTTGATTGACCTTACACGAGCCACTCAGATTTGCAAAGCAGGAGACTGGACTAAATGGATCCTTGATCTCATCCATTGGGACCCTTCTTATGAGTTATTCTCTTTTCCCATAAAAACCTGAGAACAGAGCTTTGTGAGGGGGAGGGGATGCCAGAGAAGCCTCAGCCCCCATGTCAATCTCCAATTCCCAGCATTCTTTGAGAAAGTCCAAGCAGTATAAAACCAAGAGAGGTTCATTGTGCAACTGTGTAGTGTCCTTATACAATAGCTCCGGATTAGAGCACGGGATTTGCATGGAGATGGTTCGGGTTTCAGTCCTTGGCCCATTTGTCTGGCAGTCCTGCAAGCTGCTGCCCTGGGATTCCAGGGATCTTGTGCTGCAAAAACCGCTGGCTTTGTCTGGGGACTGCAATGTATATGGACTTGGCTTGGGCTAGTCCTGGGACTGGCTTTGGCCCCAGGGTGGACACCTGCCAATGACGGGCAGCAGCCACAAATCTATAGCTTTATTATCTTGAAGAATGTTCTGCCAACGTCTTGGATCTCCTCTTTCCACCTTTGCCCACCCCTCCAAAATGAGACGCAAGCCACGCTTCAGAATGCCATGTTAGCATCTCGGCCAGGATAACAGGAGGGACCTGCGTGCAAGCCTATTTCAACAGGCTGACAAGGGACTTTGTTAATTGGCTACATCTGCTCTGGGAATCTGGCTGCCCCAACTTGGCGGCCACAACATGGAATATTTATGTTTCAACAAAGCCTTGATTGAGAGAACCAGGTTTCTCACTAATTTCAATCGACAGGCTGGTTCCACTATCTATTTTTGATTAAAGCGAGAAACTTATTAATAGCGAGAAAGTGTGAAAAGGCTCTGAGGTACGTTTCAATCTGAGCGGATACCAAAAATGGTTGAAGGCAGATTTCACTCTCCACAAGCTTTTTGAAAATGAGAGTAAGTAGCCCTGGGCCCCCAATCCAGTTTGTCCCCATGTATCTGTGATATGAACTGTATTGGTGGGGGAGGGGGGAATAGATTTAACAACTTGTTTGAAATTATGACTGGGAATGAGTGTGGTTTTGTTTCTGGAATGTGGTTTTTGGAACTGGTTTGCTCAGGCAGGACATTTGCAGTCTGCCTCAGTCTTCCACCTGTAAAGTGGGAATAATGATAGCCTCCCTCATCTGGCTGCTGTGAGCATAATGAGTTAAAGTTTGCAAAGTCATTTGCAAACAAAACTGTTAGAAGAGGTTAAGAATTGGGATCATTCTACATAATCGGGTGGCAGCTATTTATTTGACTGTTGTAGTCTCACACATCTCATGATTTGTGCAAACCAGAAAGTGAAGAACTTGTTTTTTTAGAGAGTGCGCCCATAAAGGAGCTCTTTAATTTGCATTGTCCATTTAAATAAAACCAAAAGTGCAAAAAGCCCATGACAGAGCACAGTAAGGAGCTATATATTTTAGCACGCCATGGCAGAAGTGGCTGACCTGGGGCAGTGACATCAGACAGCATCCCATTTACACCACCTCTGTACACCTTCTGATGCACATGCACCTGGAAATAAGTCCTATTGAACTCAATGGCCCTTATTTCTGAATAGACTCATC
The DNA here is from genome assembly GCF_035046505.1 of Tiliqua scincoides. NCBI lineage: Eukaryota > Metazoa > Chordata > Lepidosauria > Squamata > Scincidae > Tiliqua > Tiliqua scincoides. The sequence goes on from NC_089823.1 coordinate 229,548,299, forward strand.
TAGGATTGTGCTATTAGAGACTGACATAGGTAAAGCTTATCACATCATATGAACATAAGAAGAGCCCTGCTGGATCAGATCAAAGGCCCATCTGTTCTGCCAAATTCTCGACTCCTGCCGACCACGGCAATTTGTCCCGTCCAAATATCCCAACTCCCTTTTAATGCCCGCTTTTTGGCTAATTAACACCCTCCTTTTCCAAGAAGCACAGCTGCAGTGTGCAATGGAATGAACACAGAACTCCTTATCTATAGCAAATAACAAGAATTTATTGCTACAAACACAGCCACTCCCTGCAAGTCCCCTTGTCCAGAGGCTTTCCCTCCCCAAAACTCCACTTAACTCCGGGGGTAACGTCTGAAGCCTCCAAGTCCAATCCGTCTCCAAAACACAGTCCAGTCTTCTGCAGTAGAGTTCCTCCTCTCCAGCAGTGTGTCTCCTCCAGCAGGGTCCTGGCAGTCCTCTCTTCCTGTAGGTCTGGGTCAGGTAGCCCTCTTGGTCAGCGTCCGGCTTCCGGCTGGGTCAGCGTCCTGCTTGGCCAGCCCTTTGCTCCTTCTGAAGCTGCCTTTTATCCTGCAGCCCCTTGTTAAATCCAAATCCAGCTCAGCTGTGAGAAGTCCAAGTTAGGCTCAGCTGAGCCATCTCTTCAGTCCATTCAAAGTCTCATCAAGGTCAAATGAAGCTCAGGTGTCCATCAGAGTCTCCATTGGCCTTGATTGATTACAGCTGTGGAGCCAGCCCTGCCCTTCCCACAGCTGTCAAACAGCTGTCAAAACATGGGATCACTGTCAACACCACATCATCCACCTGATGATCTTCTGATCTTCCATTACACCATCTAGTCTTTCTTCCTGTATCTTGCAGTGCCCAACCAGATGCCTCAGGGAGTACACAAGTCAATCTGCATCCTGGTGCCCTCCTTTGCATCTTGCATTCTGAGGTAACCTATTTCTAAAACCAGGAGGTTGCACTTACTCATCACAGCTTCTAACCTGTGATGGAATTTCCTCCAGAAATCTGTCCAATCCCCTTTTAAAGGCATCTACGCCAGATGCAATCGCCACATCCTCTGGCAAGGAGTTCCACAGATTAATTACCCGCTGGGTAAGGATGCTCAAATAATCAGTTATAAATATGCTGTAATCCACAAAAGTTTATGACATAATTAAAAAAAAATACTCTGCAAGATACCATTTTACTTTTCTGATAGGGCTCCCATGCTGGAATTGGGTTGTATGTTATCTGTGCACCTTCTATTGGTCAAAAAAAGAACACATGTTTGTCCAGCAAACCATTCAGCCCTCTGCTCACGTCCATCCCTTTTGAGTGACTAGTTAAGCCTGTGAGTGTCAAAGACAATACAAAAACACATTTCCTGGACACAAAGAGGGGCAAGAAAAGCTCTTGCAGCACTTGTTTCAAGGGGAAGAGATTTTGCCTAAGGCAGCGCAGGTTTCAGAGGGCTGAGGTGGTTGGCAATGGCAACAGGTTGTTCCTTATTTTATCGGAGAATGTAAAATCTGTGCCGAATGAACCGTGAGTGGGCTTATGGGCACAATTGTCTGCCTGCACCCTTTTTTTTTTTTAAGGTCAGTAGTTACTGTTTTTAATTGTTTGGTTCAAAATAGGCAAACTAATTTGTTGGACTTTATTTTTTTTAATTAGTTAAAAACATTTCTATTGAACCCGACTCAGGGCACTCCGCCTGTTACGATTTCCAAGCCAAAGATTAATCTGCGAGTTGTGTGCGAGGGCAAGCCAAAACCCAGTGATCAGTATAAATTATGAACATTAAGAGCAGGACATGCATTTATTTTGTTCTCTTGATTGATTTCTCCACTATATTTATCAGTCTCTGTACCACCAGCTGGTCAATAAGGTATACACAGCATGATCAGATATAATGGAGGACAGAATGCCTATACCTTTAACCATTGTATAGAAGAGGGAGTTTTAGCAGGTGTAGTGAAAGGTTTAAAAAGCTGCACCTGCCCGAATTCCCTCTTCTCATGTATTGGCAACCTTCAGTCTCGAAAGACTATGGTATCGCGCTCTGAAAGGTGGTTCTGGCACAGCGTCTAGTGTGGCTGAAAAGGCCAATCTGGGAGTGACAATCCCTTCCACACCGGGAGCAAGTGCAGTCTGTCCCTGGTCTGTCTCCCTGGCTATGGGCCTTCCTTCTTTGCCTCTTAGCCTCAGACTGTTGGCAAAGTGTCTCTTCAAACTGGGAAAGGCCATGCTGCACAGCCTGCCTCCAAGCGGGCCGCTCAGAGGCCAGGGTTTCCCACTTGTTGAGGTCCATCCCTAAGGCCTTCAGATCCCTCTTGCAGATGTCCTTGTATCGCAGCTGTGGTCTACCTGTAGGGCGCTTTCCTTGCACAAGTTCTCCATAGAGGAGATCCTTTGGGATCCGGCCATCATCCATTCTCACGACATGACCAAGCCAACGCAGGCGTCTCTGTTTCAGCAGTGAATACATGCTAGGGATTCCAGCACGTTCCAGGACTGTGTTGTTTGGAACTTTGTCCTGCCAGCTGATGCCAAGGATGCATCGGAGGCAGCGCATGTGGAAAGCGCTCAGTTTCCTCTCCTGTTGTGAGCGAAGAGTCCATGACTCGCTGCAGTACAGAAGTGTACTCAGGACACAAGCTCTGTAGACCAATGTCAAACATAAGGCCCACGGGCCAGATGTGGCCCCCGGAAGCAATTTATCTGGCCCCCATTATAATTGGGCTCTCCCAGTGTGGTAATTGGGCTTTCTCATATCCTGAAAATATGAACAAAATTCGCACATGTTCTCTTCTGTCATTTGCAGTTAATGAGAACAAAGTGCTTTTTTTCTGCCCATCATCTGCTTTTTTGATGTCAGTTCCTGCTTAATGATGTCACTTCCAGCCCACAGCAGACACCATAAATGCTATTGCCACCTGGAATGACTCTGAGTCAAAATCCGTGGGTTCTGAACCCACAGCTGAAAAAGGACCCACCTATATTTTGAACAGTCACAGCACAATTCTATGCAAGTGTACTCAGAGTTCCATCATGTTCATTGAGACTTACTCCCAGGAAAGTGTGTATAGAATTGTAGACTTACAGCCCAATCCTATGCATGTCTACTCAGAAGCGAATCCCATTAGAGTCCATGGCACCTACTCCCAGGAAAGTGTGGATAGGTTGGGCTCTAAGTGAGGGTTTGGAAAGGAGGCAAAGACACTGTGGACTGTGAAGTGAGCAGGGACTGTGTTGTGGAGGGCTGGAACTAAAGGTGTTTTGGAGGGCTGGAATTGGAAAAAAGAGAGAAAGATGGCTTGTGTGGGAAGGAGCAAAGGTTTTTCAAAGTCTCCCCCCCCCCCATTTTTTCCAGTGGAAAATGTGGAGGATGAAAAAATATATATTTTCACACACACACATACAATGAATGAGTATGTGTGATATAATGAATGATGCTTTTTAAGGCAGGGCAGTACAATCCCTGTACAGAGTAAATGTAGAAAACTCAAATCAAAGACGCATTTCTTCAACTGAAGAACATTATGCTCACAAAAGGAACCTTCTCAGCAGTGGCGTAGCTAAAGGGGGTTCAAAGCACTAAGTTTTGCAGGGAGCCTCACTGCGGCGTGCAGGTGGCCCCTCCCCTTCAGAGTCATTCCAGATGGTGGGAGCAAAACAGAGGCATTTGCCTCCCTGCATTTGCCTCTGTTTTGCTCCCCCACCCAGAATGGCTCCAAAAGAGGCCGTTTGCATGCTGTAGGAAGGTTCCCTGCAAAACTTAGTGCTTTGCACCACCTCTAGCTATGCTATTGCTTCTAGGGCATTTTTGCTTGTGGGTCATTCACCAGGTTGGCCCAGTTGCTTCAAGCAACTGCTCTGAGCAATGGGTTGTGGGGAGTAGCAAACTGACTACCTCTCTAGCTTATTCCTCACCCTGTTGCTTCAGTTGGCTCTGTTTCAGCAAGTGAGGCATTCTTGGCTGTGAGCATGTTCCTTTTGAGTTGGGCAGCCCTATGCTGCCCTGGAAGCACATGGTATAGTGGTGCCAAAATGGCCATTGATGTATCTTGGGGGCCAGAGCATGTTGGGGCAGATGACCTGGGGCAGATGACCTACTTCATTCCCTCTCTCTCCCCACAATCACTGTTGACCCCCAGAAAGAAATTTGGTTTTTATTTTCAAAAGTTATGTGTACTGTTTTAGAACAACTAATAGCAGAGGAAATTCTATTTGAATATGAATATTCCACAAGGAGATAAATGGTTTTGTTGCAAATGGTTTCTTAAGGCTCTAATTAGAAGATTTTGAAATATACAGCAGGCTTTTAATGGTCTTCTTGATAAACAGAATGTCTGGTACACAGTAGGGATTTGTGCTAATGTGATATTATTTCAGCATTAAGAATAACATGGCAACAAATAAGGAAATTCTGAGTGGATCTTTTTGCTTGAAAAAGAACCAGCCAGCATTCTATTAATCACTTTAAAGGAAGTAGGTAAGAAAAATGAAACTTTGCACATTCAGGAGACATTATACATATGATATTTAATATAAGAAGTTAACATTATATATTTGCTGGTTATTATGATTACCTTAAGTGCCCAATCCTATGCATGTCTACTCACAAGTAAGCCCCATTATAGTAAAAGGGTCTTACTCCGATGTAAGAGATAATAGGATTGCAGCCTTATAGTTCTAACTGGCTAAGGATCAAGATCAGGACCATCTCCTCGTGTTTGAACCTGCTCATCCATTAAAATTGGCTGGAGGAGGCCTTCCGCAAATTATCCTCCTTCAGTGGCTCAGATTGCAGTCTTCTCTGTGATGATCCCAAAATGAGGAGCTCCCCTGCCCTGCTTGGCTCCCAGACTCTCCTGTTTGATAAAGTCCTTTTTTCAACAGTCCTTTTGAGAGTTGATTCTAAGTTTCCGTTTATGTGCATTTTTTACACACTCGTTCTTGAATTATCTATGATTTTGGTCATCTCTGGGTTTTGTTTTGCATTTATATTTATATAAGCTGCCTAGAACTTTCTTCTTGAATAGAAAGACAGGACAGAAATTGCCTTAATAGATAAAGAACATATTGTAGTCTGTTTACTACAACAATGTTGCTGTCTATTCCTCTGACAAGTTTTAAAATATAAAATAATGGCTCTCATTCTCCAAAAGACATGATACAAAAGGGACCGTTTCATAATAGTTACATCAAGACCAGGTAAAATGCTACTGTGGTTCTGGGAAGAGAGAAGCTAAATCACTTCTGGTCCTAGGCAGGTCAGAGGGCTCTCGGTCTGGCAGCCAGGTGGAATAACTTCTGGGGAAAAGGGAGCCAAATAGCAGTTGGACCCAGCCAGGCTGATGGAGAGGGCCTCACTCTCTCACCTCTCCTGCAGATACTAAAAGGATAGAGGACGCAGAGGCCAACTCCCTAACTGAGCAAAGAGGCACCTTTTAAAGTGGTGACTCAGATTTAGCAGGGAGAAGGAATTATGCCTAATCATCCCAGAACACCATGCTTTCCACTGTCTGTTTGCTGGCATCTCCCTTGTGTCATATTTATTTTTATGACTATGGGCCCCTTTGGGACAAGGAAACATCTTCGGATTTCTTTGCTGTGTAAACCTCTTTCAGAATGTCGGCTGAAAGCTAAAATTAGTCTTGCAACCCAATTCTAACTAAATCCTCACGCGGCAATGGAAGGGCACTGCTGCGGCAGGGTTGGGACTCGACTCGGATGACGGACTTGCGTCGCAAAAAATGTGTGTCTTTCGCTGGCTCGTGGATTCGTGGGTCGTGTGCATGGAAGACTTGGAAAAAAAGGCAAGTCAGGGGCCCCCTGACTCGGCACTCGTCCCCACTCGAGTCTGCCTTTGTCCGGGTTTGCTTGCTTACTGTTTCTGCGGCGTGAAAAACCTCATGAGGCTGTCATTCAGACCAGATGAGCAGCAGGGAAGTTCCAGCCAGAAGGCAGGGGAGGGTTAAAGCTTGTTTTTGCATTGGGGGGGGGAGGTGGGAGCAGGCTCTCTTTTCCTTTGATGATCAAGGATGGGCAGTCTGGTATTTTGTTTGGCTGAGGCAGGGCAGAAGGAGAAGCCAAGGGGATTCTTGCCATATGATTGGTTTCAGAAGCCCAGGGAGGGGAAAGAGGCAGGGAAGTTGGGGAGGCAGTTCATTGCAATCACACTTTTCACTGCATGGCTGCTGTGAGACTACTTCTGAGTAGAGCTGCCAAGGATTGGGTCGTCCTGGTAAGCCTTGCGGCTGCTGCTTATAACCCTCCTCCCTCTTGCCGCCTCTGTCCCTGCTCTCTCACAGTCCCTCCCACCCCCTCCCACCCTGTTTACCGATGGGCAGGAACATCTGGGAAGTGTTTAAAGTGAACTCCCACACATACATACACACAACCCGGCAGCAGCCCTGTTTCCCTCTGTGGAGCTGTGGAGGGCTTTTTAAATGCGGGGGGGGGCAACTTGATTTGAGTCCTATCAAGTTGTGAAAGGGTGACTCAGCGACTCGAAAAGTGCCCCCATTAGGACTCGTTTTTGAGACGAGTCGCAGGGAGTGGAGACTCTAAACTCGACTCGAGTTGAGCCGGGCTGTGTTTTCCCATCGCTGTGCTGTAGGGTATGCTGCATCCCAGGGATTGCTGCAAAAAGGTTTCTGACGGATGTCACTATCCATCAGTGTAAGTCTGCCCCCCCTGTCACACAAGCTGCTCTGACATTGAGCACCTTGTTACTGATAGCAGGGGAGACAAGAAACCCTGTACTGGCAGCAGTGGGTGGTAAACCTCTGCTAGAGTAGGTAGGTCAGTGAATGGGGCAGTTTGGTACAGGATTGGGGTGAACTGGACACAGATTTTGGTGACAGCTTTGTTCATGAGGTCCTTTGGCGACAGCTTTGTTCATGAGATTCTATGTCTTTGGCTCAGGCCTGAAAACATCTCCTCTTGAACCTATTGGATTTATGCCAGTAAAATAGGTAGCACGAGTCTGTAACCAAATGGGACCCAGGGAGCAGTTGAGTAGGCTTGGGCCCCAACCAGCCCATGGAATGCAGCAGAAGCTGTTTTGGTGCTTGCCCTGGATAGGACTGGGCAGTTAATCTTGTCGCTAACTAGAGTGGAGGCAATCTTGACCCAATCTAGGGTGATGCTCAGAATCTGAGGCAGGATGTCTTGTTGAACCACTTGAGAACACTGACCACGCTGCTCATTGGTTCAACATCTAATATTTGATTATTATTTAAAACATTTCTGTTCTGCCTCTTAATCCTGGAGTTTCCTCTAGCAACTATAAGTGTAAGTGGAAAACTGCCGAAAAGTTCACCGTGGTCACATTTAATTTCAGAAGAAGCCACTTCTCAGAAATGAAAGGTTTCGTTAGTGCGTAGTTTGGCCACAGGGGGAACCAGAAGTACTTTTATAAAATTATGAATGATGTGGAAAAAGCAGGCAGAAAGATTTTTTTTTCCCTTTCTCATAATACTAGTTACTACTCAGGGTCATCTAATAAAATTGACTGGCAGGAGATTCGGGAGAGAGAAATGAAAGGATCACATATGGAAGCTGCAGCCTTACCTATGTTGCTTGGACCTGGCCACGCTGACCCATGCCTTAATGACATCAAGATTAGATTACTGTAATGTGCTCTATGTGGGATGCCCCTTGAAAACTGTTCAGAAACTGTAGTGTGTGCAAAATGAGGCCACCTGCGTGGTCACTAAGGCTCAGTGGTTCGGTACATCTAGGCGACTGCTCCAGTGGCAACACTGGCTGCCGATTCATGTGTTCTATTTATTTTATTTTTCACATTTTTATACCACCCTTTCTCCAAAGAGCTCAGGGTGGTGTACACAGCTGCTCCCCTCCTTTTGTCCTCACAACAACCCTGTGAGGTAGGTGAGGCTGAGAGAAAGTGACCGGCCCAAAGTCACCCAGGAAGCTTTGTGGCTAAGGGGGGATTTGAACCTGGATCTTCCAGGTCTAAGTCCACCTCCCAAACCACTACACCCCCCTGGCTCTCTACCACTTCTTCTACCACTGAGATATGATCTCCTCTGTCCATGAAAACAGGCAGCTACCAGTCTTCGACAACTGTTGACTCTGACTGCCACTCCACTACTAATGGCCCCCTGCACCTGCTCCCATGTGTCACAAACCTGCTTTAAGGTACGTTTGTACCTACGAGAGAGCAGGCCGTGCAAGATAAGTCCCTGTGACAGGTGGAGCAGGTAAGACTGTGCCAGGTGATGCAGGGGGTGGGAAAGTGTGGTGGAAGAGCATTCCTGGGGTGAGGAGAGGGAGTTTCTGGGTTGGGGGGGAAGGGTGGGCTAGAATGGGCCTGGGGGGTGGTTGGATTGGCGATGGCAGGGCACGCTGTATCCTAACCCCTGCTTTTGGGCCAAGCGGCCCTATATAGGCTGCTTGGATTTGCTCCAGCTAAATAGCCCCACAGGGCAGGTTGGGGTGTTACATGGAGTAACGGGAAAAATATCCCCTGATCCCAAGGTGACCTCCAGCCTGCTCCCAACCTGTATTGGATACAGGGCAGGCCATTGTGGCCTGGCTGTACCAGCACAGGGTAGGATTGCACTGTGTGTTGCAAAACACGGAACTCTGGGAATTAAAAAGAATTTGCATTGTATTTAATCACTCAGGTCAGAAGATTCATTAGGCAAATGTGCTAATACAGAATGACAGTGTCTGCTATAAAACGCAAGCTGGCAATTCTCAAGCATAGGATGGATGACAGGCTGGGACCAACAAAAATCATGGTCATATAGAGAAGCAGTTTCTTTGCTGAAAGAATGAGCATCATACATGCTAACCTCTGGCCTTTCAGCAGTATATCCACTCAGTATAAGTGCAGTCGACCAAGCTGGATGATGTCCCTTATTGTAAAGGATGTTCCTTACATGAAAGAGTTGCCTTTTATTTTAGAACTTCACGACTGCCATCAAATGCCATATTTATAGACATCCCAACACTCCACAGAACAAACACCACAGCTGTGCAGTGCTTCTGATTTTCAAACAACTTGATCTGACGTCCAAAAGCAACACAGACGATGCACTCTGGGATTTTTTTTTTTTTAAACCCTCCATGGAAGGACAGCAAGCTGGCTACCTTTCATCTCTCCTTTGTTGGAACTCAGTGCAACTTGCTTTTCAAAAAGCTTTCACATCAGACGGTCGAAGAAAGGTAATTCACATTTGGCAGGAAGTTCTGGACTCCGACCAAACTGCTCTCCCTCGTCTTTGTATTAGAAAAACATGAGGGGCCTGGATTATTTCTAAGGACACAGAAACATGAAATATGTTGAGCTAGAAAATGCTTGTGTACCGACAGTATTGTGTTGAAGGGCAATTGAATTATTTCTCAGAACAAGGGTGGTGGTAGAAGCTGCTAAGCTTGTTAAGGTGTATTTGATCCGTGAAGTGCAAATTCCAGAAGACTAGGAGTATTGTGTTAAGTGAGTATCACCTGGGTGTGCTTTGTAATGCCAGTGTGGGGTGCAGGGGGCATTTTCAAGGAAGATTCAGTAGGCAGAAGTGGTTACCTCTTCCCCAACCTGTTTATTTCTCCTTGCAAATCCCTCCATTACATTTGTTAAAACCCATTCTGCCCCCTCCTGGCTCCAGGACAGAAAAAGCTTGAGAGGGGCACTTGCAGCGGAGAATCAAAAGCCATGTGGTCAGTGAAATACACCCCAGTGAAACACACCCCAGTCTGCTGAGTCTATCCGACAAATACTCCCCCATTTTCTGTGGTTGCATATACTTGGCAAATACTGGTTTGGCATGTATGTGTTTGCAGTGTGTGATTCCACAATTGGGCCCCCACCAGACATGCAGTTGCCCCATGGTAAAACGCACCTGAGAGTCATATCCGTGCGTGTCAACATCCATGAGTGTCAACATTGCAGCTGCATGTTCATGCCCATTTAGGGGTTTCTTTATGGCAAGGGTCCCTTCTCCCACGTTGTCAATCACCTTTCATCCTTCAGCAGACTTCCCAGCAGAACTTACCCACCAAAAAGGGCAAGAGTTTCTTCCTGAGAGCTTCCTTGATTTTGTTTCTGCAAGCCTTAAGGTCCTTGCAGCAGCGCATGTCCTTGAGCCTCTCTGAAATATCATCTGGACAGACTCTTTTTGCCAAATGAAGATTCTCAGCTTCTCCTCACCCCATAAAGGATTCCTCAGATGGCAAGGTAGCCCCTTGCTGCTGACAGGAATAGCCAGAACAGTTGGACCATCAGTTTTGTCTGTCATTACGTGATGCAAAATCCAAGCTAGGTCTACTTCCATGCCTTTCTCTCCTACATACCACAAGTGAAGGAGGGAGATTGTTGCCTTTTAAAGCCAAAAAACAAGGAGAGGCAAGCTATGATGAAGGAGGTCTCTGCTGGGAGACAGCCCCGGGCACCATCTCCCCACCTTCAAGGACTCTAAACACACAGTATATCAAGAGCCATATGAGTTTTACCACCATACATTCCAAACCTTCATGGAATATTTGCTACGCATGGAATAAAACATGAAAAGGTAAGTACTGTGGCTTATTCCATGGAAAATCTGTCACAGTTACAGAAACCCAAGTGGGTTTTGTATCTAAACATGCAGTACATCTGTGGGAATTGATGGTTTCCAGGTTTCTACACATTTAGTCTGGGCATTAGACTGCAATTCTATACATGCTTCTCTGGGTATGTGACCCATTGAGTTTTATGGGACCTACTTCTGAATAGACATGCATAAAATCATTCTGTTGGTCTGCTGTACACCAATCCAACGATTGCTGGGGCACTTTAACACAATAGGGCTGTGTAGGACTCTTCTCATACTTGTAGGTAAAGGGTTAAGTTTAAACATGCAAGGATGATCTGATCTGTAACAGTTGTTTGAATTCAAGAAAATGGGAACACCTACAACTGAGGAATGCCTGCTAACTTGCAAAGAGATACTTTTTAAAGAAGTGCTCCTTACATATTTAGCAGGGAGGGAGCAATGTTCCTATTCATTTCAGCCTAACATCTTTTCTAGTGGCTGTTTCCTGGTGTTTCTTCAGCATTTTTTAAAGACTGTGAGTTCTTTTTGGACAGGAACTCCCATTTATTTATCCTGCAACTGAAACTACTTTGTGAACTTTTTCGATGAAAAGCATACTGTATATAAATATAAATACTACAGCTTGGGCATCCCTTATCCCAAGTGGTTGGGACCACAAGCATTTTGGATATAAAATCTTTCCGTATTTTGGAATACTTGCATATACATCATGAGAGATCTTGGGGATGGGGCCCAAATCTAAGCACACCATTCATTTATATTTCATATACGCCTTATACACACAGCCTGAAGGTAATTTCATACAATATTTTTAACACATGAAACAAGGTTTGTGCATGAGACACAGTTTGTGATTTCATTTCTTTAGGCAAATAAGTTTTTTTTTTTTTTAAAGTCATTTTGGCACTCAAAAAACCGTATTTTGGAATACTCTGCATTTTGGAATTCCGGAAAAGGGAAGCCTACCCTGTAACAACATCAACAACAACCGTATAGTACAATAACTTATAGTGGCCTGATATATAGTGGCCTGTCCAGTGAACCCACTGAATGCATGTTCAATGATAATTTTAAATGAGCCAACATGTATCCAGGGTGTGGAGGTTATTCTGAATAGGAGGTGAGGTGTGGGGTTGAGATGACCATCCATGCATTCAGTATGCATGCATCTTTACAGGAAGAGATCTTTGAATGAACAATTCCAGCAGAGACTTGCCTTAGTCGAGGCTGGTCAGCTTGGAGCTGTTCTTGAGAGCTGTTTTTGCAAGCACATGGCAGCCAAGAGTTTAAGCTCCAAACCAGGAAGTCCTGGGATCTGAATTTCACCTCTGCTGCCAACCCATTTGCTTTGCAAGCCTCTGTTGCCTCTCCAACCAAGGGGCTGGTGTAAGAATGCTCACTGATGCTTCAAGGTGATTGTTGTAAATATTACAAGAAGAGGATACTTGGGAATTGCTTTGGGCACACATAAGTGCTATAAAATGGCTAAGCATGATTATTCTTAATCAGATGCTCTAGGCCTGGAGAGAATTCACAGGTGAGCAAAAAACAAAAACACTTTGGAAGTGTCTATTTGCAGTTCATGCCAAAATGAAACAACTGGGTCCATGTTTCAGGAAGCAGCAAAAAAAAAAGGGGGGGGAGGGGGAGTGTTCAGCTTTGCCAAAGAGATTTCATTTCTAAACTCTTAAGACATAATTAAAAAAAAATGTATAGAGTTCACCCAGCTCAGATAATAATATCTGAGGCTAACTCCAAGCCTTCCGGTAAAGCGCTCAAAATGCACGTCATTAAACTGCAGGGTTCACTTTTATATTTCACAAATTGGAGCGCACTTAATTAAGAATGCTGAGAGCAATCATGTGGGCATTTAAAAGATTTTCCTTGAAAATTGGGGAAAAAATGCATTCAATGCTTTGAATTCCATTTGTTTCATATTGACGGAATGCCTTGTTCCAAGGCTGCGTGATCCGCAGAAACATTCCCCATCATGCTTAGGAAATAAGAAGGTATCACGTCCCTCAAAGGGGGTGGAAGACAAGCAGTGAATGTGAGGAGCACTTTTTCTTTGTGATTTCTCCCCATTCTCTTTTTTTCACTTGGTGCAGCAAACACATATCTGGGTAGCTCAGCTGGAGGAAAAAGGGCTGGGAAAGGGGTGTTGCAGGTAAAACGTGATGGGCAGAGAAGTGGTTAAGCCCTGCCACTTCTCCCAGTCAAATCACACACGCACCCACCACTGGCAGACCTCCCATTCATTTGATGGGGCAAATGCCCCAGGTGCGGAAACTCATGCATCTTTAGGACCCCGAAGAAGCCTTTCTGAGGCTCCCAATTGGGTTGGAAACTACTTCCAGTTTCCGGAAACAGTTTAAGCGTCTGGGAACATTCAGGGGGCTTCCCTGATGCATCCTGGAGTTGTACAAGGTACCATGCCATCCAGGTAAGTGGGGGGGGGGATTTGCGCACAGGTGGGTGGTGACATCCTGCGGGGGGGGCACCATTGCAGACCTTTGCCCCGGGGTGTGGTGCTGGTGAATTCCACCACTGGCACCCACCCATGTTTGTCCTGCATGTTTACCAGTGGCATATCTAGGGTGTGGCAAGTGGGGACATCTGCCCTGGGCACTATTTGAAGGGGGCACTGGGCTTGGACTTACCCATATTCTACTGGTGATGGTGCATTTTCACACCACAGCCAATGGTGCATTTTTACGCCAGCTTCAGGGGACCTCCAAAAAGCGTAAATGAACACAATTTTTCATTTCTTTTTCTTACTGGGGGGGGGGGCTTAGCATCCATGGATTTTTGCATAAATTCACTTTATGCACAGGGCTGGCTTCCCACCCCATGATCTCCCCTCCTTTGTTTTGACAAGGGCACAATTTTAGTGCTTGCCATGGGCGCCAATTTCCCTAGCTATGCCACTGCTGTTTCCCACTGAATGCTGTTAGTCCCTTTTCCATATACCTGTGAGAAATGTTTTGCTAGCAGTTATCTTAGAGAAAGAGGTGTGCTTTTATGGTTTTTTAAAGTAGATTTCAACAAAAATGAGAAGTGCAGAAAGCAGTGTTTAGTATTTTTATTCCAAGGGTGCATTTTAATAAATTACAATTATAAATTATAATCTCATTGAAAGTGTACTGGGTAAGTGATATAGGTCAGGGATGTTTCACACAGAGGGTCGAATAGCATTCATCGTGCCTGCTGAGGACCGGAAGTGATGTCATTAGGCAGAAAGTGATGTCATTAAATAGGTCATAACCAAAAATAAGCACTTTGTCCTCACTTAGGAACTCATAAACTGCAAATGACAGGAGAGAAAATCTTGATCTTATTTCAAGATATGGAAGAGCCCAATTTTCATGCGGACTGCCCTTTCAGTAGTAACTCCGCAGCACTGCTCAGCAGCTGAGAGCCCAAGAACATGCTTCCATAGGCTGCATCTGGCCCCAGGCCCTTATGTTTGACACCCCTGATATATGTGGTATAGTGACAGCAGATGCGGCTACATGCATGTAGAGGTGTTAGAGAACAGTTTTATTTTTTGGCAGATTTGAGGGGTGTTTTTTCCCACAAAAACAAGAATTATTTTTATTATTATTAACAGTATTTATATACCGCTTTTTCAACTAAAAGTTCACAAAGTTTACAGAGAAAAATCAAATAACTAAATGGCTCCCTGTCCCAAAAGGGCTCACAATCTAAAAAGATGCAAATGAATACCAGCAGACAGCCACTAGAACAGACAGTGCTGGGGTGAGGTGGGCCAGTTACTCTCCCCCTGCTAAAAAAAGGAGCACCCACTTGAAAAAAAGTGCCTCTTACCCAATTAGCAGGGGTTAATGCAGAATCTGCATTATCTGTTTTTACTTTGTTATCACCAAAAAACCCTTCACTACTTAGAAAAGATAAAGACCCATTCATCTGAATGGGGCCACTCCCAATGTTCTCTGACTCTACTCCACCAGTACTGCTGGGTCACCACTCCAATATGAAAACCCCCAAGTAGGACACAGGGCCTTCAGAATCCTCAGAACTGGCTGTTGTTAGGTATCAAGTCTTTTGCTGCCCCATCTTTGCAACCCCAGTTAGGCAGCATCACATTTTGCTAAGCAACAACACCCTGCTGAATCGGCCTCCTGCAAGTCCATTCAGATTTCGCACAACTTTGAGATTGTTATCTTTTTAATGCTGAGCCATATGTTTTCGAACACACAGCTGCCTTTGTTCAGAAGCGTCCAAAAATAGCCAGATCTGCCTCTGCTGAACAGAGTGCTAAATTATTTACATTTCAAAGCCCGTAAGTAGAAACAATGGCTGCATTTGCAGTCTGCTGCTCCAGCCAGAGATTTCTCCCCTCCTTCTGCAAACCTTATTAAGCCTCCACTTTTCTAACTTCCATTTAGCTCCCATTTTCAGTTATATTACAGGCGTTTCATGTTTTATTCTTTTAGTGCATTGAATGTTCTGAATTCAGGCGAGCAAGCCTGATTTATTTATTCATTTGACATATTGTGGTGGGGCTGCTGTCTTGTGGTGAGGTGACTACGGATTTGCTGTGAAGCAATGTCTGATCAAGGCATGAGAGATTTGACAAAATGATCCATGGATGTATCTTTATGGGAAACAGGGGATAATTCCTTGGTACAGCCAGTAGCATAGCTAGAGGGGTGCAAAGCACTGTGCAGGGAGCCCCTCCCCCTCCCTTCGGAGACATTCTGGGTGGAGGGAGCAAAATGGAGGCATTCACCTCTGTTTTGTCCCCCCCCCTTCGCTCGGAATGGCTCCGAAGGGGAGGGGGAGCCTACATGCCATGGTGAGGCCCCCTGCAAAACCTAGTGCCTTGCACCCCCTCTAGCTACGCCACTGGGTACAGCAGTCTTTCTGGACTGTTGGAACGGGAACGTCATCCATGCTTGGGGAAGGGGACACACTTCTGCTAAGGCAAGGGGGCTGATGCAAGCTATGTCTGCGCATGCATCTAAATGTGCATGTGGCTGAAGAAGCAGCAGTTTGAGGGGGTAGAGTCAGGCTGATTCAGGGGCAAATAGCAGCTGGGGGAGTTTGCATTTGGAAAATGACTCTGGAAGATAGGGTTAATTTCTCTATCCCTGCACACCACAGCTTGAAATAGAATCAGGCTTTTAGTTAACAAGACACTTCCGGGACTAAACGCACCTCTTCAAAGCACAATTAGCTACATGTCTACTTTGAGCCTTAGCTAAATGCTAGAAGCACCTTCTCTGGGAAACTGATATAAGGCAGCAGATGTAGTCAGAGAGTGTGTTCTGCTTGCCTCTATGTATGCTCTGCTTGTATGCGAAGCCAATTTTACTCAATGCTACGTGTTTCCAGTGCTCTCTCTGCCAAAGGAAAGCAAGCCCAGGCAGCACTATCCGGGAACTTCTCACCCCTCGGGAAGTAGGAAGCAGGAAGCATGCAAGCATTTTTAGATGCTGCCTGTCCAATGCTATGATGTACAAGGTAGCTCTTTTATGCACCCAAAGGGCTGGTCTGACTGTACAAATCACTGCAAGGAAAAGGAGGAAGGGTTCCAACAGAAACATGCTATGCAAGATACGCAATAGATAGTGCTCAAATGCAGGCAAATAGGGTTGCTCTTATCCAATTAACATGGCTTCGGGTCGTGCCGCTAGTCACAGTGCAGAAAAGGGACTAAGGCTTGGGCCAGATGCTTCATGGGAAATGGGGATTTTATGCTTTAATGAGAGGTGGCATAATTGATGCAACCTGGGAGTAGAGTTGCCAACTCTGCCTGAAGGTTCTCCTTGAGACACAGGCACACCCACACCTAACATAATGTAATATTGGAAATTCCTGAAGACCCCTAACATTCCGAGGGGGGGTACATTTGACCTTATTTCATCTCTGATTGCCAAGGGAGGTAGTGGATTCTCCCTCACTGGTGATCTTCAAGCAGAAGCTCCACAGGTACCTGCTGGAGATACTCTTGGACAGTGTTTCTCAACCAGTGGTACTTATACCACCAGCGGTACTTGAGGTGGTGTCCGTTGGTACTCATGGGACCCCAAGACCTCCACTGCCTGGCAGCAAGACCAGCAGTGCAATGCGACAAGCCGCCGTAGGAGGCCCGGCTCAGCAGGCAGAGCTCCAGCATGTACTTTTTGCGAGCTCAAAAAAGCCCTCCCAGCCACCCTGAGCCTCTTACCAGTGTTTGTTGGGTTGTGTGGCCTCCCAATCCAGAAGTAACTGGTGATGACTTCATTGCCAGTTACCTCCAGTGGTGCTTTGAATAGATGGAACATATGAAGTGGTACAGCAGTAGACAAAAGTTGAGAAACACTGCTCTAGGGGGATTTCCTGTTATAGGCAGGGGGTTTGGTCTAGATGACCTTGTGGACCCCTTCCAACTCTATGAGTTTATGATTCCATACTATGGGCAACAGAGAACAAGGCTCTGTTTTAATCCTGTTACTCCCATTCCCCCTCCCCCAACCTACTGGTGCATATCAGGCTGTATCTCTCTTGAAAAATGGATGGTGTTAAGGAGGCAAACCAACCTGACACAAACAAGGGCAGAACTATTATGTGTTTACAGCTGTGTTAAAGAAGGCATGGAATGGAAAAACAAACAATTCCACCTTAAAAACAATGAGGAGCACCTTAAGATTTTTCCTGGCTGTTTGCCACAGCAAATGCTTCAGGCTGGAGTTTAATCAAAAGGAAATGTACTTTTTGTGCAGGGGGGAGGATGGGCAGTTTAAATGGATTCTGCTCTTGGTGTGGTTTTTTTTGTTTTTTTTGTTTTTAACTTTTCAAGCCTATTCCACTAGGTTTTTTTTTTGTCTTGCAACAAAATATGCCAAATTGATTTTCCAATTTTGCCTTCAGCCCTCCTTTATGTCTGTTTTGATTTATTTGCGTAGGTTTATAACCTACACTTTCCGCAAGCACTGTGGGCGGGTGTTAGCACTTAGACAACGAGGCTGTAAAAGATTTATTTCTAAACACACAGTCTGGACCTGTGAAAAAATTCACGGTCTGTGTATTTTGCTCCTATCCTTTCCCCCCATTGTACATCCTACCTCTTTGCTTATTTTTTTTCATACAAATTAAAACCGACTCCTAAATTTTTCCCCCACTGCTTTTCATTTTTTTTAAAACTTTGGTTAGTCTAAATTAATTTATGAAATTCAGTGCCACCGTGATCTACGTGGTCTTTTCAGGTGTGAACAGTGATGATCCACTTCCCTGCCCAATCACTTCTGCTCTCCTTGCTGCCCCTTTAAATAAAACAGGAAGTGTGGGACCCACATAGGAAATCCCAGTATGACTTCCTGTTTTGTTAAAAATGATTGTGTGGAATGGAATGAGGTAGGTGGCTGCATTTTGATATTTTTTTCTGGGTTTTTTTTTGGGGGGGGTAGTTTTGTGGCAGGGATGGGTCAGCAGCGGTGGATCCAGTTGGGACGTCCCTGTATGGTACCTACATTTCCAAGGCAGGATGCCAGTAAATATGAGTTGATGGGCAGTGACAGCGAGAGGGGTCTGTTGCCTACATGTGCTGTTACTCATGAGCTTCCTACAGGCATCTGGCTGGCCATTGTGGAAAGCAGAATGCTGGAAAAGATTAACCCCTGATCTGATCTAGCAAAGCTTTAAGTTCTCATACAAAGCGCAGGGCTGAACTCCACTCCCCCCCCCCCCAGCAACCTGGCACCAGCACTAGGCGGAAGGGTTAAGTGCTCCCTCCTGTCCACCAGCTATCTCCTCCTCCTAGCATTCCCCCAGCCCCATATTAGCACTGTGATGGAAGCACATGGCTGGGAAGCTTGGGTTTCCCTTCTAACGTCTGGAACACATGCTTACAAGTGAGTAAGCACAAACTTGGAGTCTACTTCCAAAACCTGATTTTCCTGCTCTCCTATTCAACTACCAGATGAGGATTCTATTTTCCTCTTATACATTCCTTTTAATCAGACCATTAGTATTCTCACTGATTAACCAGCTACTTCTCAATTTAATTAAAATTTAGGCTATATTTCTTTTTATCAGGAGCCAAAGGTTCCAATTACATTTTATTCTCATTATACCAGGGCTGACTCCAGTTAGCCAAGAATACCAGAGGTACTCCTTAACCCTTTCCTTATGCTGAAAGAGAAAGTAATAGCTTGGTCCTTCTTCTGCCTTCCAACTCCCCTGCCAACCCTCTTGATTTATGCGATCTCATTCAGGATTCTCATACTCTTTTGTAGCACAGATGTGAACCATA
The DNA here is from genome assembly GCF_035046505.1 of Tiliqua scincoides. Taxonomy (NCBI): domain Eukaryota; kingdom Metazoa; phylum Chordata; class Lepidosauria; order Squamata; family Scincidae; genus Tiliqua; species Tiliqua scincoides. Next base: position 229,567,118 of record NC_089823.1, read on the forward strand.
ATTTTTACATCCTGGGAGACAAAAAAATTAGCCTCTATCTATATAGATGTAAAAGTCAGCTTCAAAACTTCTGTCACACTGCAGCAGGATCAAGTGCTAATTTGGAAACTTCTTTGTCTGGTAGTTCCCAGTGGTGGACTTCCCCAGCCTCGCGCCTGGGGCAAAGGTCCGCGATGGCACCCCCTTGCAAGATGCTGCTGCCCCCCCTGCGCATGAATCTGTCCCCCCCCCCACTCACCAAATCACAACAGAGCCTTGCTCAGGATGAACTGGGGAAGCCATCTGAGGCTTCCCTGAACTCTTAAACTGTGCTTCTGGCAAACCAGATGCACAGTTTTCAACCATGTTGGGAGCCTCAGTAAGGCTTCCGCATGGTCCTAGAGGTGCGCAGGGCTCCACGCCTGGGGCATTTGCCCCTTTCAGTAAATGGCAGGTCCGCTACTGATTGCTTCCCATGTGTAGTAGGAGGTGGGAGCAAAAGCGCCCCCTCCTGGCACTCCTGCCATGCCTCGAAAACCACCAGCTGTCCACACAGGGCTTTCCAGTTTGAACAGAGCCATGATGCGTCTGTCCCAAGTTAGAGGGATGGCAGCTCAGGGGTGAGCCCTTCTCTGTAGTGGTGCCACAACTATGGAATTCCCTTCCAGGGGAATTAAAAACTACCCCCTCCCTCATGGCTTTTCAGTGAGGGTTCACCGCATGTCTGTTTTGTCTGGCGTTTGGGTAATGGGTTGATATTTGCCCTCTGTGCCTCTGTAATAGTGCCGTGGCTTGGCTGCTTCTTTCTGGACCAAATAGTTACCCCCCCATGGCGCTGTGTGTGTGTGTGTGTGTGTGTGTGTGTGTTTAAATTATTGTCACACTGTTAGCTGCCTTGGCATTTACTTTGGCATGGAAAAAAACAATATAATTTTTGATGATAAGGAGGAGGAGGATGGAGGAGGATTAAATCAAGTTGATTCTTGACTTTTATCTGGGAAAGCGACTCTGCTTGTCCACTATAAGGGCTGCTTGTCTATGCTGCTTTGTGCACTTAGGCTTGAGGTCTGGATTGTCAGGGCTGGCCCAAAATCTCCTGGCAACCCAAGGTAGCGTGCCAAATGCTGTCTCCTGTTGGAACATTTAACAGCAATGGTCAGTCTCTGGCAACTGGAAGTACTGTATTTCTTGTAACATCTAGTTCAGGGGTGACCAGACTTGTCTAATCTAATAGCCGTGTATGATAAATTTCTGATGTTTGAAAGATATTTGAGAGCTGCAATACTTAAGAAGCATTTTAATTCTTAAGCATATTTAACCCCCATGAACATTACACTTACGTTTTAATCTAACAGACCCTCAGTTTATACCCAGTATATAATTATAGAGCTTCATATATTTTTTAAATTTACCTTTTATATTAATTGTGACGCAAAAAAGGGGCTCAGCCAACACATTTCCACAAGCTGCACATTATATGGTAAGAGCCACATGTGACTTGCAGCCATGGTGTAGCCACCCACGATCTAGTTCCACCCTCAAAATCCTGTGCAAAGAAAGGGATAGTGGCCCTAAAGTTCAGTTCTCAAAAGAGAGCTGTCAGATTTGAGCCTGCCTGGCAGCTGTGGACTGCCACTGAAAGTCTTGCCCTCTCAACCCTCTGGCCACTGGGTTACTGGGACAATGCTTTCTGTCCACAGTAATGGCCTAGCTCTGACAGCCTGCACTTCCCGCCCCCAAAATAGCAACTCTGGTGAGGGGGTCCCTGATCTGGATCGCTACTGTGGCAGGAGAGGGCCTTTAATTTGTAATCCTTCCACTGTACCAATCTGGATTTGGCTTCACAGTGGCTGCTGTCTGAGATAGAATGCTGTCAGTGGTTCTAGTGGGCAGGAGGTCTGGTCTAGAGGGTAGAGCCTCCGTCTGCCTGAAGATAACATCCACAAGGTCGCCAGTTCGAGGCCACCGGCACCGTGCGACCTTGAAGCAGCTGACAAGCTGAAGCCAAGCTATTCCATCTGCTCTGAGCGTGGGAGGATGGAGGCCAGAATGTGAAGCCAGATCGGAATGAAACACCTGAATGTAGTGGTTCTTGAAAGAAAGAACCTTCTTTCAATTGTAAAAATCCCTATTTAATAAGGGATTTAATAAAGCCTGCCTATGTAAACCGCCTTGAATAAAGTCTTGAATAAAGACCAAGAAAGGCGGTCTATAAATACCTGTTGTTGTTGTTGTTGTTGTTGTTGTTGTTGTTGTTGTTGTTATTATTATTATTATTATTATTATTATTATTATTATTATTATTATTATTATTATTATTATTTTCTTCTTGTATAAAGCCAGGGTCTCTAAAACCCCTACCCAGGGGCCAGATGTGACCTGCGGCAAGCCTCTATCCGGCCTGTGGCCAACCTCTTGTCCCAAGAAAGCCTCTGGCCCACTCAACTGAACACAACCAGAACAGTGCACTGATTGTGTCTGGAGGGTGTTCTGAGGGCCAAAAAGGTTGAATGAATGAGCCCATTCATTCATTTATTCACCCATCTAAGTTCTATCTCTGCTTTATTTATTTAAATTTTATGTTTAAATTTTTTTTCCGGCCCTCAACACCACGCCAGAAATTTGATGCGGCCCTCTGGCCAAAAAGTTTGGAGACCCCTGGTATGAAGCAAGAGACTGTGGTGTCCATGGAAGCGTTCTTCCTTCCCACAACAGCAGCCTCATGAGGAAACAATCCAGATTGAAATGTAAGAGAGGGGCAAAGGGCTCAGGGCCCCTCCTGGTCCCGATGAGCAGGAATCTGGCTGCTATTTTTGATAGAGAAGCCGAACCTGTCAACACTTAAAGATGGGCCTAGCAAAGCCCCTTGTCGAGCTCTTTGAGACAAGGCCAGGGTGCTGCAGTTCGAGGGCTATTAAGCAAGCCGGCAAGAATGCCGCAAATTCATTCCTGCCATATAAATTAGGCAACTAGCCGGACCTGTGACAGTTTCCCTGAGAACCTGGATGGGACGTGACAAATGCACCTTTCAACACACCTTGGCTCGCTGCCAAGGGAGAAAGGGAAGCAGGGAGACCGATGGCTTTGGGTTACATTATGAAAAACAAGGGCTCCTTAGAACAGAAAGGCTTGCTGTCCAGAAGCCCTTCGGGGCCCATTCCGTCTGTCAACAAGCGGCGCTCGCATTTATCAGCCGTAAACAGTGGTCCGAGACACCTGTGTGCGCTCCAGTGCACCTCACATATCCATTGCAGGGAATTCCCTCCAGCGGACAGGCCCTTTTAAAAGAAGCCATAAATTTTCATTCCGACGGTGTGTGTTCTCTCCTCAGCCCCAAGGCTGAGGCAGAGTGTGTTTAATAAGCTCCGCTTGTGCCTGTGGATGACTCTGGCCTTCGAGGCTTGCGGTAGCTATTGCAATATCGAAAGGCTTTTTCTGTATACGGTGATGTGTAAATTGAAAATGGGCCCGTGTAAAATCTCCTCAGGGGATCTCATCAGTGGCAAATGTGTGAATTAAGCTTCTTTTATAATGGAACATATGAAGCTGCCTTCAGAGGCATCACGTCACTTCTGGGTTTTTCCCGGAGGAGGGAGTGCTTGCTGTGGTGGCTTCGTCCCCATTCTTTATCCTGTGGGGGCTCCCCTAGAAAGGAAGCCCCCCCCAGGAGAAGGAATAGCGGGTGTGAAGCCACCAGTGCCGCCTCCTCCTCCTCCAGGGAGGACCTGGAGGTGACTGCCTTGTGTGGCTTGTGGTGCAAGGCGGTCAATTCCAGGAGGAGGAGATGCTGGTGGCCTCACACTCCCCATCGCTTCTCCTGTGGAATCTCCCTTTTGAAGAAGATGGAATGAGGGCCGTGAAGCCGCCAGCGCCTCCTCTGTAACTAGGGCAGAGCCTAGGGCAGAGGGGCAGTCATGTGTCCCCTTTGGCGTAGTACCTGCGGTATGTGCCCCTCAGTCTCTGCCCTAGTTATGCCTCTGGCTGCCTTCTATCAGGTCTCCTCTCTGATTCACCTCACTGGCCTGGTTTAGGCTGTCAGGAGCAGCTCTCCAGGGTCTCTCAGGCGGAACGAGGTCTTTATCACCTCCTGCTGCTTGACCCGTTAACCAGAGATGCCAGAGACCCAGCCTGGCACTTTCTGTATGCAAAGCAGGTACTCTGCCACCAGCAGCAATTGCTGGTTAAACAAGAGGTACTGTCAGCTGACATCCCAGTTGGAAAGCAGAGAAGAAAGGCAGCTAAGATTACATTTCTGCGCTTCTCGTCTGTGAACACAGGCATTCCCTTTTGCTTGATTTACTGGCCCCAGAGAGAAAAACCAGATCCACAGATCAGACCTGTAGCAATCGCTTCTTGGAAATGGAAATCATTTTCAGATGCGCCACCGCGGAACACGACATTGCGCACGGTTCCCTTTTAGGTGCGGCAGGCAAGGCTCGCTAGCTTGTTATGTTCCTTGAACATGAAGGACGAGAGGCTTGCTGAGGTGGAGGGAAGGAATTTCTGGCTCAGCATTTTCTACTCCCCCAACCTCACCTAGCCTTAATTGCAACTCAGCTTCTCCTCCTCATCTCACCCCCTACCCATCCTTTGCAGCAGAGGCCAGTCGGCTGCCTGACAACAGTGCCACAGGCAATGGCACAGGAACTCAGAAGACCGTGAAAAGGGAATAAACAACCGCACATGGTTTTGTCTAGAGCAGCAGCTCTGGGAGGCTGGATAGTCGACCAGCATCTGCCAGGGAAATGCTCAGAAATCAGGTTAATCCAAATGCAACATTTGGGTTGCTTCACGTGAAAACCTCGGGAGCCCTGATCCTGCTGGTCTGGGTATGTGCCTCAAAGAGTCCTCACTTCCTTGGAGATCTCTGCAGAAAGCACCCTTGGAAGGAGTTTCTACACCGTCCTTCCACATTGTTCCTGGAGCAGTTTACAAAAAGGGCACAACAACAATAAAATTACAGTACACTGTATAGTTGAAATAATAATAAAACCAGTAATTGAAAACAGCGATTGCAACCATTTAAATTAAACAAGAGCAATTTAAAAAGCTAACAGCCTATTACTAAGCTCTCCCACACCAATGCAGGCATCAAAATGTCTCGCACTGCATCTTATGGGGAGGCAGTCCCAAAGGTCTCCTCTGGGTGAGAGAACATTCATTTCCTTTCCTGTGGGGTAAGCCACTATGGTGTGGAGGGATCTATGAGTACTTGGACCCACAACAGCAAAATCACTGGTACTGGTCCTTGTGAACCCAGGCTGTGGGATTGGGTATGGAAAAGGGTTTGAATTTGGGGGTTTGCATTGGGTGGCTGCCACTGCTGCCAAACCCAACCTCCTATCAGTGGCATAGCCAGTGTGGCTTTTGGGGCAAACTTCAAGATTATGCCCCCCATCACAACTGGAAGTGATTTCACTTCTGGGTGTGACATCACACCCTAACTCAGAATGCTCCTGAAGCATCCAGTGGGTATTCTGAATTTCAGGAAGGCAGCACTCAAGGCTTGTTTTGCAAAAACCGGAATTCCATTTAAAGACTCAAGGGGGGGGGACATTCTGAGTCACAGTGATGCCCCCCAGCAGTGTGGAGCCTTAGACAATTGCTCCCCGGCCCCCTATTAGCAATGCCACTGCTTCCTGTTTAGCTATAAAACAACACTCAAAACCCCCATCCCAAAAAAATCTGGCCTAGTTGCACAATTGAGCACATTCCCAATTAGGTCCTTAGGTTTTTGTGTGTGTGATGTAGAAATCACCAGACATAAAGAAGATAGAAGGATCTGGTGGAGTTTGTGAGCCTTTCCAGAAGGATCTCTCCAGACTGGCAGAATGGGCAGCAAAATGGCAGATGCGCTTCAATGTCAGTAAGTGTAAAGTCATGCACATTGGGGCAAAAAATCAAAACTTTAGATATAGGCTGATGGGTTCTGAGCTGTCTGTGACAGATCAGGAGAGAGATCTTGGGGTGGTGGTGGACAGGTCGATGAAAGTGTCGACCCAATGTGCGGCGGCAGTGAAGAAGGCCAATTCTATGCTTGGGATCATTAGGAAAGGTATTGAGAACAAAACGGCTAGTATTATAATGCCGTTGTACAAATCGATGGTAAGGCCACACCTGGAGTATTGTGTCCAGTTCTGGTCGCCGCATCTCAAAAAAGACATAGGGGAAATGGAAAAGGTGCAAAAGAGAGCGACTAAGATGATTACGGGGCTGGGGCACCTTCCTTATGAGGAAAGGCTATGGCGTTTGGGCCTCTTCAGCCTAGAAAAGAGACGCTTGAGGGGGGACACGATTGAGACATACAAAATTATGCAGGGGATGGACAGAGTGGATAGGGAGATGCTCTTTACACTCTCACATAATACCAGAACCAGGGGACATCCACTAAAATTGAGTGTTGGGCGGGTTAGGACAGACAAAAGAAAATATTTCTTTACTCAGCGCGTGGTCGGTCTGTGGAACTCCTTGCCACAGGATGTGGTGCTGGCGTCTAGCCTAGATGCCTTTAAAAGGGGATTGGACGAGTTTCTGGAGGAAAAATCCATTATGGGGTACAAGCCATGATGTGTATGCGCAACCTCCTGGTTTTAGGAATGGGTTAAGTCAGAATGCCAGATGTAGGGGAGGGCACCGGGATGAGGTCTCTTGTTATCTGGTGTGCTCCATGGGGCATTTGGTGGGCTGCTGTGAGATACAGGAAGCTGGACTAGATGGGCCTATGGCCTGATCCAGTGGGGCTGTTCTTATGTTCTTATGTTCCAAAGAAAGTCATGTAAAAAACAAGCACACAGCCCAGAATAACAGATAAGCTAGTGGCAAAATTGGGAGCAACTCCACCATCAAGCATGGCTTTCTAATCAAGCATGGAAAGCTTTTTAAATGGCTCGTAAACAGAGACTTTGAATAAACATTTCTTCTGCGAAAGGATCTTTGCCATGAAGTGGATTGCAGTCAGCTGCAGACACTCATCAGAGTTTACTTCCGCAGCAACAACTGGGTGAAGATATTGGGTACTAGGCAGTGTGACTAGGTACAATGGAGGACGTAATGCCTCTACATTTGACCATTGTATTGAAGAGGGAATTTTAGCAGGTGCAGCTCGACATGAAAGGGTTTTTAAAGCAGCACCTGCCAAAATCCCTCTTCAATGCAATGGTTAAAGGCAGCGGTTCTCAACTCGTGGAGAGTTTGAGAACCGCAGTAAGTCCTTGCGGGGAAACGGGGAAGGCAGTGATGCAATCTCCAGGATCGTGTCACTAAGGAGGGCGCAGGGACTGGCATGCACTTACCAGTCCCTGCTGCAGCCTCCTGGGGGTGCGGGGAGCCTTGTGCGACCGTCCGCAGGGCTCCCCAAGGTTCAGAAAGTGAAAGCGGAGCAATTGCGCCCCAACTCCGCTTTGCGATCACAAACCAGAAGGGGAGTGCGATTGCTCCGCTTTCACTTTCTAAGACATGGGGAGCCCTGTGGAGTGTCGCGCAGGGCTCCCCGCACCCCTGGGAGGCTGCAGCAGGGACTGTTAAGTGCATGCCAGTCCCTGCGCCCCTCCTTAGGGATGCAATCCTGGGGATTGTGTTGCTGCCTCCCCCTGCCCCTGCCCCTTAAGGGGGCAGAATCCAGGACCCACAAGCTGGGGCATCACAACGCCCTAATTTGAGAAGCCCTGGTTAATGGTATAGGCACTCTGTCTTCTACTGTATCTGGTTAGGGTTAGGGTTGTAAGCCCATTGTGTTCAGTAAGACTTAGGGCCCAATCCTATCCAATTTTCCAGTGCCGGTGCTGCTGTGCCAATGGGGTGTGCACTGCTTCCTGTGTTGGGGAGGCAGTCACAGAGGTCTCCTCAAGGTATGGGAACATTTGTTCCGTTACCTCGGGGCTGCATTGCGGTTGCACCAATGCTGGAAAGATGGATAGGATTGGGCCCTTAGGCTGTGATCCTATCTTACTAACTGGAAACAAAGACCAGTAGTTTTAGATCAGGGGTGCCCAAACCCCTTTCAATGTCTCCAATGAGCCTCTGGCCCTCCAGAGATTTGTTGGAGCCCTCACTGGCCCGATGCAACTGCTCTCAGCATGAAGGCGACTATTTGACCTCTTGCATGAGCTGTGGGATGAGAGCTCCCTCCAATGCTTGCTGTTTCACATCTGTGATGCAGCAGCGGCAGCAAAGGAAAGGCCAGCCTTGCTTTGTGCAAGGCTTTTTATAGGCCTTGAGCTATTGCAAGACCTTCATTCATTTATATAAGTTCATCTTTAATATAATCATTTATGTAAATTTATTCAAATTTTAAATGTAAATTGATTCTTTTTCCTCCCGGCCCCCAACACAGTGTCAGGGAGATGATGTGGCCCTCCTGCCAAAAACTTTGGACACCCTTGTTTTAGATAAATATATTTTTCTATTCAACCTTTTATGAATGTTGGGTCTGTGACCGTAAATAAAGAATGAATGAATGAATCAATATATTTTTCTATTCAATTTGTACCCTGCAGTGAGAATCTTATGGGTTAACTGGTGGAATGTACTTACTGATGAATTGTTTTTAAAAAATTATAGTTTACCTTTCCACTGAAAAGAGGCAGGGGGTCTCACCGCAGCGTGCAAATGCTCCCCCCTCCCCTTTGGAGCCATTCCAGGTGGGGGGAGCAAAACGGAGGCATGCCACAGTGAGGCTCCCTTCAAAACTTAGTGCTTTGCGCCCCCTTCTAGCTACACCATGCTAACAAAATTAGATCCTGGCAATAACATTGTATAAATGTTTGAAATAGATCCATATATTAAATAAAGCATTCAATCAAATATTGTCACGGAGCACCCTCTCCGTCTTGTAAAAAGCATGCCTGCTCTGCCTTTCCTCACCGCTTAGAATGAACTCTAATGACTGCTGTTCCGTATGTCATTATCACCCTGACGAAATATTGCATACTTGAGAAACTTCTAATGAACTGGAAGAAAAGGCATGATAAACGCAGGCAACTTTGTTTCTGATTATTGGGGGTCAACTCGCTCCATTCTTCTTCTTGAGTTTTTATTTTTTTTTATAAATCAGGCAAGAGGTCGTTGGGCCATTCCAGGGCATTGATTAAAAATTCTTTCCTCAGACATGCTTCCCAGAAGCCCCGGAATTATGCACCGTTTATTCTCTCTGTTGTTGGCAACCTTCAGGCTCGAAAGACTATGGTATCGCGCTCTGAATGGTGGTTCTGGAACAGCGTCTAGTGTGGCTGAAAAGGCCGATTCAGGAGTGACAATCCCTTCCACACTGGGAGCAAGTGCAGTCTGCCCCTGGTCTGTCTCCCTGGCTATGGGCCTTCCTTCTTTGCCTCTTAGCCTCAGACTGTTGGCCAAGTGTCTCTTCAAACTGGGAAAGGCCATGCTGCACAGCCTGCCTCCAAGCGGGCTGCTCAGAGGCCAGGGTTTCCCACCTGTTGAGGTCCACTCCTAAGGCCTTCAGATCCCTCTTGCAGATGTCCTTGTATCGCAGCTGTGGTCTACCTGTAGGGCGCTTTCCTTGCACGAGTTCTCCATAGAGGAGATCCTTTGGGATCCGGCCATCATCCATTCTTACAACATGACCGAGCCAACGCAGGCGTCTCTTGTTTCAGCAGTGCATACATGCTAGGGGTTCCAGCTCGTTCCAGGACTGTGTTGTTTGGAACTTTGTCCTGCCAGGTGATGCCGAGGATGCATAATGCTCATAATTATGAGAATGTGGTGAACTTATCAGGTTTGGCTACTTTTCTAGTTGTCTTGCTTTGCCTGCTCTCAGTTCAGGTATCTCACAGGTTCAGGTGCTGTTTGGCTTTTCATATATAAAGGCTTGAGATTCTTGATGTCGCTTTTGTCACAGAAACAAGAAGTGGGAAGGGGGGGAAAAATCGGGATTTTGAAGGCAGTCTCAGTAGTGTAGCTAGAGGGGATGCAAAGCACTAAGTTTCGCAGGTGCCTCGGTGTGCCATGCAAGAGGCCCCTCCCCGGAGCCATTCTGGGCAGCTAGAGCAAAACGGAGGCCTTTGCCTCCATTGAGTAGGCCTCCGTGACTGCTGTCCCCCATCACAGCACGCAGCATATGCCCTGTTGGCATGGCTGCATCAGTGCTGGAAAGTTGGATAGCATAGGACTGGGCCTTTGGAGAAGTAAGGAAAAATATTTTCCCTTACCTCTGGGTAAGACTCCCGCTCACCAATGGGTCTCCTTGGACTTGTGCCAGCTCTTGAGCTTGCAGAAGTCTTAGGAGACAAAAGGGGCATGCCAGGAGGCAAGGAAAGGGATAGCCTTCTGGCCCAGTTCATGCAGAACAGTACAACCCCCTCCCGCCTCTATCATGCCCCAGGACTTCCCTTGTTCTGCCCTGTCTCACCCTTGCCTTACCTCCACCTTACTTGGTCTGGCAGGCATGGTCGGGTCCATCGGTGGAGCTCAAGCGCTGCCCCCTGCTGCAGCTACACTTCCAAAATGGCCACCAAGGGAGCACTGCACGGTTTGTTGGCAACCATTTTACAATAGCGGAAGTGTCTTCTGCTGTCATAAGAGCCTCCCTACAGCTGCCCAGTCTTGCATAGGACTGGGCTGTCAATTGCCCATTAGGTATCATACATGCCTTGCAAAATCCCACTGATTGCTACTATAGCCTAACTGGGCAGTCAGAACCAGGCTGAGAATGGCAGAAGTGGAACCAGAGCTTAGATACAACTGTTTCCAAGGCAAATCCCAGCCCAACAGGAAACTTTTATCAACTCCTGTTCAGGAAGCAGTGGCCCAAGGGGTGGTATCAAATTTCAAGACTCTGCAAGACTCTGCAAATTTCAGGACATGCAAGACTCTGCAACTCTGACAGACTTCTACAAGACCAGTGGACAACCTGGGTGGCTGGGGCCAGTCCAGAGCTGTCCAGGAAGATATACCTAACACACAGTTCTAGTGGTTCACCACAAACAACAGCCATATTCAGCCCTGAGTGCTGTAGAGTCTAGCTCTAGCCAGGGGCATATCTTGGGTGTAGCGAGACAGGGCAGGTGCCCTGGGCACGGTGGCGTACTGCATTGCCCCAGCACCCATGATATCACTGCTGGGTTCTCCAGAAGGAATGGGAGCACAAAGCTGCCAGCCCCCTATCCCCCACCCATGGAGAGGCAGGGACCCACCCAGAGCATCATGGACAGGTGGTGCAGCCAATACTGCTCACCACCCAGTAAGTCCGCACCTGGCACCCCTCCACCTGTGGTAACCTGTCTCACCACATCCAAGATATACTCCTGCCTGGGTGCTTCTTCTGGGTGCTTCTGGGTGCTTGGGGGAGAAGTGCCAGGCATGGACTTACCAGGTGTCAGTGCAGTGCGATACTCCACAGGCCATAGCAGCCGGCAACGTAAGCTGATTTTTTGTCAGCAGGGGGCCAGGATGCAGTTTGGCACATAATGAGCATCAGGACACATGGATTCATCTCCATAGGCCTTTTTGCGGGTCATCAAAACCAGGTGCTTGGAACAGGTCAAACATTAGTCCAGGAATGGTCTTTGAAACCAGAGGATGGAGTTTCAGCCTATCTTTTGGACCTTCAAATATTGGCAGGCTGGCTTTATAGGGCTGCTGAAGAGATGAAACAAAAGTGGAGCTGGCAGTCAAGATAATGCATTGAAATGTATCCATTACGCCAGCCGCACTCTGTAGAAAGGTTATGTGTCTGGAATTCCTGACAGTAATACCAAGCAAACCCAAGTCAAAATGCTTTGAAAAAAAAAGTCAAGGGGAATTCAGATGCTCAAGTGACAGCAGCTACATTCCTACGTTTTGTTTTTTTTTTTGGATTAAGAAACAGTAACAACAAGCGTTCATTTGATTTATTACTTATTTTCACAGGGTGACTGGCTTAAAAAAAAAGAAAGAAAGATCCCCAATAGAAAAGACTATCTTCACAGGGATTTCAGAGAATGTCAGATTGCTGGTCCTTTCTGTGTCATGAAGGGAAGATGAACAACTAGGATAGAAGCAGCTGAGGCTTAGAAACATTTAAGGGCCAAACTACACATCACATAGAATGTGATATTAAGGAGCATGCTTAATTAAAGGCTGACATTAAAAAAAAATAAAAATAAAGTCTTTGTATGATTTGGTGTGGGAAGACGAAACATGGAGAGGGGGATTAGCACTTGTTCTTATACCATTTTCCCACCAAAAAGCACCCCTGAAAACAGGTAGTTGTCCACCCCCAAGGGCGTATTTTCAGCAAATAACTGTTTTGGGTATTCAGACAGGGCTTAATTTTCAGACAGGGTAAGAAAAATCAAGCCGGGTGATTTTCAGAAGATGGTGCAGGGGAAAGAATTCAACCACAAAGTGGAGAGTGCATGATGGAGGGATGATTTCCTGTGGTCTGAAACCTTGGGGGACATCAAAGAACTGGTCAGAGATACTGGTGGATGGGAAATGAGTGGAAGCTCCCACTCCTAGTGACCACTTCTCTTCTGCAAATTGCCCCTCCCAGCACTAAAAGCAGGCTCTAGGGCAGGGTTTTTCAACCTGTGGGTTGCGACCCCCAATGGGCCCCAGGAACAGATCACCCGTGCATACCGAGGGCCAGCTGTATTGATTTATTTTGCTAGATCAACTGCTTTGTGAACTACTCCTGTTGAAAAGCAATGTACTAATATTCATCAGCGCCATCATCATCTTGTAGCTGTCAGCTGTAGATGGGGAGGGAAAAGAGGTGCGGGCAACACAATTCAAACCTGCCCTGGAGCGGCATCCAGAGCAAGGCTGGGCCATGTTGCAGTGCATCTGGATCGCACTCCGAGAAAGACAAGAAATCTATAGCTCATGGAGGGAGAAACTGACAGTATTCCATCAACAAAGGATAAAGGATAATAGAAGAGCATCAAACAATATTGTTTCTCTCCCTTTTTTTAGCATGCCTGGGTTACATTTTTCAAAAAGGGTATACAGTTAATTCAAAAATCTGTTTTGAGTAACAGCATCATTCACTTGTCTCCTATTTAAGACCGGAAAAAAATTCAAAAGAAGGGGTAGGGATTTCATGAAATATAGAGGGTGAGAAAAGCGTCAAGATGGTTCCAGATCCTTTTGAGTTGTTAATGGAGAACTGCATTACAAGTGCTGTGGGGTTGCTAGGTTTTGCCATGTCTCCTTGCTGTGTTAAATATTAACGGGACGTGCACTTTCCAAGGTGCCGTTCAAGAGCCTGGATACTGCCGAGCCAATCACCATCAGACATGTTGCCATGGAAGCCGTATCACTGATTCATTTCGTTTACAATGAAATCCACACAGCGCTTTGCTAAATGGATCTATAAAAATGAACCATGTAAAAAGAGAAGCAAACAGTACTTGGAATTTGCCGTCTGCTGCTGCGTGTGTCTCTTTTCCCACTCGCCCCCAGTCTTTTAAAGCTAATTTGTACAAGTTAATTTTTTTTTTTTTGCTTCCACGGTTGCTTTGCCAAACCACTGAACAGCTTTAAACCTAGTACTGACTGGAAAATGAATTTTGCAAATATAATTTGCCTGTTGCCTTCACATCACGGTTCCTAACCCTTTCCATCTAAAGCCTGAACCCCTCCGAGCCGCTGGGCACAATGCATTCTAGTGACCTGCTTATGTGAATTTGAACTCTAGGTATCTTTGCTCGTTTTGTTGTTGATGATGATGGAACTGTTTAAGCTAAGGGCCTTGCACACTGTGCGTGTGCTGGATCACATCTTCGTCATGTCCCTAGTTGAACGACATATAGTTTTGATTTGCGGTGTCATTTGAAATGACCTCTCTAAAATGAATCAGGAGAGTTAAGGCTGGTTGGCTGTCTGTGTAGTCAGACTGCTGGCTCTTTGCAGGCTCCTTGAAATAAAATGACTGCTGTTGTAAATAAAAAAATAAAATAATAATCCACCTCTCCCTCTTTTGATCTCTGCAGTTCAAATGTCTCTGCTTCTGAAATACTGTGCCCGACAAGGTAGGAGTTTTGCAAATGGATGAAGCGAAGCACCATGTACTGCAATCCAGCAAAAGCATGTGGATGCAAAGTGCTAAGTTTTGCAGGTCCCTGAACGCACTGTGCAAGCAGCCCCGCCCCACTGAAGCCGTTCTGGGCAGTGGGAGCAAAATGGAGGCACTTGCATGGCACATTCAGGTACCTGCAAAACTTAGTGCTTTGCAACCCCTCTAGCTATGCCACTGGTGAGGTGTAAAACCCATATACAAAAATCTGTTTTTCAATTCCATTGTTCCTTCCAGGACAATGCAAATACGGCAGCCAGCCCATCCATGAGGCTGACTGGTGGTTGCTCAGAAGTGGAGGTGGGGGACAGGTACTACAACACGCTGTGTAAACGACCCCCTTCCTCACCATCAGAACCATTTGGGGCAGTGATGGCAATGAACAGCTTCTTATTTTCCTACCTGGCGGAATCCAGGATCATGCTCCTCGCAGGATCTACTTTGCTAGGTACCTTGCAGTTTCCTGTGCTTATTGGGCTAAAAGGAACCTTTTAAGTGGTGTACTGCTTCTTGTATATTTAAGAGAGGAGGTCCCTATTCACTGTGGTATATTGCAATATATTGTATATTGCAAGGTTGTCCATGACTTTGTGTACGTTAGCTCAACGATCTCCGACACTCTTTCTCTCAATACCGAGCTAAACAAACGCATAGGTAAAGCAGCTACCACGTTTTCCAGACTCACAAAGAAAGTCTGGTCCAACAAGAAGCTGACAGAACATACCAAGATCCAGGTCTACAGAGCTTGCGTCCTGAGTACACTTCTGTACTGCAGCAAGTCATGGACTCTTCGCTCACAACAGGAGAGGAAACTGAACGCTTTCCACATGCGCTGCCTCTGACGCATTCTCGGCATCACCTGGTAGGACAAAGTTCCAAACAACACAGTCCTGGAATGTGCTGGAATCCCTAGCATGTATGCACTGCTGAAACAGAGACGCCTGCGTTGGCTCAGTCATGTCGTGAGAATGGATGATGGCCGGACCTAAAGGATCTCCTCTATGGAGAACTTGTGCAAGGAAAGCACCCTACAGGTAGACCACAGCTGCGATACAAGGACATCTGCAAGAAGGATCTGAAGGCCTTAGGAGTGGACCTCAACAGGTGGGAAACCCTGGCCTCTGAGCGGCCCGCTTGGAGGCAGGCTGTGCAGCATGGCCTTTCCCAGTTTGAAGAGACACTTGGCCAACAGTCTGAGGCTAAGAGGCAAAGAAGGAAGGCCCATATCCAGGGAGACAGACCAGGGACAGACTGCACTTGCTCCCAGTGTGGAAGGGATTGTCACTCCCAAATTGGCCTTTTCAGCCACACTAGATGCTGTTCCAGAACCACCTTTCAGAGCGCGATACCATAGTCTTTCGAGACTGAAGGTTGCCAAAATAAAATGCCAACAATATTGCAACCCCCTTGGGACTGGGATTCTTCATTGATTTTGCTATGTAAGTTGCTTTCCAAACTTTTCTTGGTCAAATAATGTTCATGACCATTGTTTAATAACACAGGCCTGCAAATTTGAGGGTCAGAAAAACTTTTATAAAAAAAAATTAATGGCGGTTTCATATGAATTTGGGGCACTGATTACAAAAATGGCATCAGTTCTGTCCTATCTAGTTGAGTTTCAGAGATGCGGCATAGCCTCGTTAGTGAATGGTTCAAGCAGCTTCCTTGAGAGGAAGCCACAGCGTAGAGGAAACTGCTTGAACCATTCACTGAGGAGGCCATACCTGATCTCCATGACGAGAAGTGTTTGGCAAAACCGATGCCATTTTTTGAATCAGCACCTCAAAGATACCCAGGAATAGGTCTAACTTTTAATACAGCAAAATGTGTGTTGGCTTGTGTAATAGGAAGCTGCTTTATGACAATATGTCAATATTGTCTGCAATGACTGGAAGTGGCTCTTCAGTGTTTCAGATGAGGGTCTTTTTCCCATCCTTACCTGGAGATGCTGCCAGGCACTGAAAGCAAAAACACATTTGCTTTACTACTGAGCGATGATTTGTGTTGGGTTGCATCAACATGACCATTACTGGAACTGGGGCCTTCCTCTGATGTATATGCAGCCAGCAGTCTTGCAGTCATCTCCAGTGCAAGGACAAAAGCCTGAAATTGCCTCTGATTTCTTTTGCAAAAATGTCTCTGCTTCTTAAATCTACCCAGAAGGACATAAACAAGGGGGAAAAAAAACTGTTGCCACTAAAGTGGTGGATGACTTGGCAGCCCCTGAGTAGAGTTTAGGCTGCGCTTTTGTGACCAAGACCCAGACATTGTTTGTTTAAAGGGCTTGGATTAGTGACGCAAGACGGCCTCTGCGCAGGGCTTAATGAATGAAAAGTGCCTGGAATCATTCCATCAGCTCCTTGAAAACTCAGTCCAGGGTAGTCCATAAAAGCCTGTGGTGACATTGGGGAAGGACGAGGGTTCAGATGGATCTCTATTGTAATCAGGGTTCCTTGCCACAAATTCCAGAGAGACAAAACATGGCTTTCAAAGCCCTCATAATAACCTTGTATGGGGCTGTAAGTGATCAAATTATTACCAAGTTGTGATTCCCTCCCCCCTTGTTTCAGTGGCGAAGCTAGAGGGGGGGTGCAAAGTGCTAAATTTTGCAGGGAGCCTCACCGCAGTGTGCAAGCGGCCCCTCCCCTTCTAAACCGTTCCAGGCAGTGGGAGCAAAACAGAAGCATTCATCTGGTTGGATTCCCTGACCCCTGCCGCCACCCCATTGCACCCCACACTATTTCTGAGGCCCCCTGACTTTCAGCAGCAGCTTTTTCAGTGGGTTTGGAGAGCTTCAGTAGCGAGGCTGGGGTCGGGAAAATGCCTTATGCTCCCACTCACTGTGCAAACACTAGTCCAGATGCCATCTGGTATTTTTAAAAATGCCACGACAGGACAAGCATGACAATAGACCTTACCGAAGCTTGCATACTGCCTTCATACGGATTCCTTGTTTCTATAGAGAAGGAAACCGAGCTGTTTGCCTTTCCTACATGTTGGATCGCATCGCTTTATTTGTTTCATGTCATCCCTACTGAAATAAAAGACCCAGCAAGGAAGTGATGGACATTTCCCCTGCACTCATTGCCACAAGCTTAGGCCCACTATGTGTGCTGTGGGTGCTGTTTTTGCATGGTCAGGATCCAGAGCTGCAGCTCTAACACTGGGAACTGGAAACCATGAGCTGGGCAGGTGATATAATTACTTTCCACCCTGCTGTTGCTTTTTTTCTTTTTTAAAACACTTCTAACATCCTCAGAGGCTTCTTTGATGCCTCAGCAGTCTATACCGTGTAGTGGTTTGGAGGTTGGATTTAAACCTGGAAGTGCCAGGTTCAAATCCCCGCTCAGCCATGAAGCTTGATGGGTGACCTTGGGCCAGTCACTCTCTCTCTCTCAGCCTCACCTGCATCACAGGGTTGTCGTGAGGACAAGAGGAGGGGAGGAACTATGCACACCACCCTGACATCTTTGGGGGAAGGGTGGTATAAAAATGTATTATGCGGACTGGGTGCCTTTGTGGCCGTACCCATGTCTTAGCAAGCAGCTCACCCACTCCTTTTCCAGGACAGTCTTGAGTCAGTTGTGTAGCTAGAAGGGGTGCAAAGCACTAAGTTTTGCAGGGAGCCTCACTGTAGCATGCTCCCCCACTCCTTTGGAGCCATTCTGGGTGGGGGGGGGAGCAAAACGGAGGCAAGTGCAAAGAGGCAGGGAGAGAGGTTCAGGCCTCTCTCTGGCTTCCCCACCTTGGTGGTGTCAGCAGAGACCTGTCAAATCTCCAGATATTCCTGGACCAACCAGGGAAGTGGGAAGGGGCAGAGTAAGGCTGAGGTGGGTGTTACTAACTGTTGGGTCATGGGCATCGTGTCTGTTTTGGCCATCGTCCGTGCTTCTCATGCATGCCCTCTTCCACTGCGTGCAGAGATAACGTGAAACAGGCCTTGATGGTTCTCAAAAAGTAATGGGTAACTTAGTAGAGAACTGACTACACAGGCCAACACGCATCTTGCTTCCTTAAACGTTACACCAATTCCTGGGTATATTTGGGGTGCCGATTCCAAAAATGGCATTCGTTTTGCCCTATCACGTCTAGTTTTGGAGACACGGCATAGCCTCTTTAGTGAATGGTTCAAGCAGCTTCCTCATGAGGAAGCCTACACCATGGCTTCCTCATGAGGGAACCGCTTGAACCATTCACTAAAGAGGCTATGCCATGTAACCAAAACTAGACGTGATAGGGCAAAACGAACGCCATTTTTGAAATCAGCACCCCAAATTCATATCAAACCACCATAAAGTTTGGGAAAAAACATTTCTGACCCTCACTTTTGTAGGCCTGTGCTATTGGCCATGATAGCTTTGAAACTCTATGTCTAAGAGCATACGTGTTTGGAAGTTTTGTAAGTGACATGTGGTGGAGGGGGAATGTTGAAGTGTGTGGAACTTTGTTCTGCAGCAATGCAAAGGGGTACCTTTGAAAAGTACCCCAAAAAATCTACGAGGCAAGAATGCAACAGTCAGTTTGTTCTCTGGCTTGGGAGGCTCAGAGCATATGACTGTGCGGTCAACTCCAATAGCTACCAATTTGTTTTCAGACCCAACTGAAAATGCCAGTTTGTTCCCTTAAGGCCTTCAATGGTCTAGGACTAGGATACTTTAGGAACTTCTCTTTCTCTAAGACAGGGGTGCCCAAACTCTGGCCCTGGGGCCACTTGCAGTCCTCGAGGCCTCTCAATGTGGCCCTCAGGGAGCCCCCAGTCTCCATTGAGCCTCTGGCCCTCCAGACATTTGTTGGAGCCCACACTGGCCTGACGCAACTGCTCTCTGCATGAGGGCAACTGTTTGGCCTCTCACGTGAGCTGTGTGGGATGAGGGCTCCCTCCACTGCTTGCTGTTTCACATCTGTGATGCAGCAGCGACAGTAAAGGAAAGGCCGGCCTTGCTTTGTGCAAGGCCTTTTATAGGCCTTGAGCTGTTGCAAGACCTTCATTCATTCATATAAGTTCATCTTTAATATATTCATGTAGGTAAATTTATGTAAACGTATTCAAATTTGAAATGTAAATTAATTCTTTTTTTCCCCCGGCCCCCAACACAGTGTCAGAGAGATGATGTGGCCCTCCTGCCAAAAACTTTGGACACTCCTGCTCTATGAGATGGACCCAGCTCTCCAGTCAACAGCAGAACCTGTCCTCCCTGCCATCCAAGGCTGGCCTATCCATGATGCAAATTAAAGCAATTGTTTCCACCTGCAGATCAATGGGGGGGAGCACCCATCTCTACCCACCAACATGCCTTCCCTGCACTTCCTTCTTACCCCCTGATTTTGAAAAAGGGGGCAGAAAAGAAGACAAAATGTGAAGTGGAGAAGAGTGATCAGCTAGAGAATTGGACAGTGGGAGCAGCAGAAGCTGGAGCAACATTGGGTAAGGGGGGCAGCATTTGGCAAGCCGCTCCATGTGCCCAAAGGACTTGGGCTGGCCCTGCTGGAAGTACACAAGACAGGGCTTTTTCAGTTGCAGAGACCCCTAACTGTGGGATGCTCTCCTTAAAGAGATCTGCCTGGCCTTCCCCCCACTTGCCTGGTGGTACGCAATGAAGATGCGGCTTTTCTGAAAGGCTCTTGGACTGGGCCAACAGAATTTTGGTATTCCTGATTTGACTGTGTGCCCCTGTATTGTTAGCCGCTCCAAGTTTTATTCTGTACGGTTGCAATCTTACACACACTTACATGGAAGCAAGCCCCACTGAATTCAACGGTGTTTTGGAATGGGCACGCGTAGAATTGCACTGTAAGTAAATTCTCATGTTACCCTTCCTGTTATTTACAAGTTGTGAGTTCTCTGGAGGGCTCATGGCTTGTAAGGTAGGATAAAAATCTTCCATTAACCCGCTAAATTAATTAAACAATCTCATGCTAATTCCTATTCATGTTTGAGGACCAGCAGTGCCCAGATGAAGTGATGGAGGAGAGCAGTGGTGTAGCTAGAGAGGGTGCAAAGCACCTAAGTTTTTCAGGGAACCTCACCATGGCATGCAAGAGGCCTCTCTTCCTCCCCTTCGAAGCCATTTTGGGTTGTGGGAGGCAAATGCCCAGAATGGCTCTGAAGGGGGGGGGAAGGGCTGCTTGCACACAGTAGTGAGTCTCCCTGCAAAACTTAGTGCTTTGCCCTCTAGCTACACCACTGGATTTGAGGGCTGTGACCTGCCACCCGCATATTACATTGCACGATAAGGCTGCTGGGCTCTTATATGGCACTAAAACTCTTTTTATAGTTTCTTGTGCATGTTTGTCTTAGATCTATCTGCTACAAGACTGCACTTAAGAGTTTTTATATTCGCTTCCTCAAGGGAGGCAGGCAGGCAATAGTCTTGTTAACTCCACAGCTGGAGACCAGCTGACTTTGATCACCTTTCTTAGGCCTTCTATTTCTTGCCTCCAGCCTGCCATAAGCAATAGCCTTTCTCACTGCTAGGCACACTGGCTGCAGCTAGATTAAGAGGCAGCTGAATATTAGCACTGACCTGTTCTGGCTTGTTCCATATGATATAAATGATGCTTTTAATGATACCATAATAAACACTGGATAGTGACTGCTCCCGTTGCCAAACTGTAGTTTGGCTTCATTGCTATGTCACAGCTGTAATCCAAGGCACAATAAGACTGAGAGATTTTATGGGACTTGAAAAACCTGGGTGAAGTTGTGACTGTCATAAGAGCCTAAGGAGAAGCTTCTTGGATGAGATAAAAGTTCTCCTCCAGGAGTCTTCTTTGCTCCCTAGCCAGCGCACATGAGGTGGCATGCCAAATGCGTTCCACCTTACCTGGTGATGTACCAGCTACTGCTGCTTTGACCCTCTAGCCCAGCATTTCTCAAAGTATGCTCCTGGAAGCCCTGGCGCTCCACAAGCTTACCGTAAGTGGCCACCATCTGCCCAGATTGCTCGTCGGCCCCTCCCATCTCCCCAGTTTGCAGCTGTCCTTCTTCATTCCCCTCCTGTGAGGTTCCCCGAGACCCCACACATGCACTTGTGGGACTCCCCGAGAGTCCTCCTAGAAGTGTAAAAGCCCTGGAGACCAAAATGTTTGAGAACTGCTGCTATAGCACACTGCTCTCCACTCCTTCAGACTTCTGCTTTACCCCCTGTTCCTCTTCTAGTTCAGGGATGGGAGAGGAAGAAGAGGTGGAGCAGTGGAAGCAAACTGGTGTACAGAAATGGGCGCCAATCTGATGCCTGAGGTGACTGCTTCAGTAGACGTCACAGATAGGCTGGCCCTGACCCCAGTAACTGACATGCTGAGGCATCCAGGGTTCCATTTCGTTCTCATGGCAAATAGCCGTTGGTACTCCTATCCTTATTGGGAAGGAAGAAGGGGAAGTAGCAGAGAAATCAGCTAAAGGCCCTATTCCTATACTACTCATAAAAATATAAGAACATAAGAACAGCCCCACTGGATCAGGCCATAGGCCCATCTAGTCCAGCTTCCTGTATCTCACAGCAGCCCACCAAATGCCCCAGGGAGCACACCAGATAACAAGAGACCTGCTTCCTGTTGCCCTCCCTTGCATCTGGCATTCTGATACATAGCCCATTTCTAAAATCAGATACACAGATATCTCACCACCCAGACTAGCTGCTACTAATAACACACACACACACACACACACACACACACACACACACAGAGAGAGAAGCGGAGGCTTGGTTAAGGTTGCACACGAAATGTTTTACTTACAGTTCGTAGTCGCATATGTACATCTTCTGATTAGGATCAGAGGCTTTAGCACAGGGGTATCAAACTTGCTTCATACAGGGGGCCAAAGTGAGCATTCACGCTGCTTGCTGAGGTCTGGAAGTGGCATCATTAAGCAGAAAGTGACATCATTAAGGAGATGATGGCCAGAAATCAGCACTTTGTTCTCACATAGAAACTCATTAGCTGCAAATGACAGAAGAGAAAATATGCAAATCTTGTTCATATTTTTGAATTATGAGAGAGCCCAATTATCACAACGTAATGGGGGCTGGATAAATGGCTTCCAGGGGTCGCATTCAGCCCACGTACCTTATGTTTGACACCCCTGCTCTAACACTTTAAGAACAGGAAACCCTAGCGCAGTTTCCTTCAGGTGCAAGTGTGGTGAGAATGGGCCGGTGAGCAAGGAGCTCCGGCTGGGAACATCCTTCTCCTGAGATGTCTGGAGAGAAAGAGTGTGTGGCAAAAGGGCAGGAATAGAGTTAAGATATACACTACCTGCAAGAACCACAAAGAGGACAAGTAGATGGTCTCAGGTAACTGGGCGGTACCCTGCCCTACAGAATCTTGGAGGCAGCCTTCCACCCAAATTCCAACATACCCGTCATGAACTTGGCCATTCTGTTTAAAGGTAACATAATTCCCTGTGAAAACTGCATCTTGGGGCAGTGAATCGCACACATTATATTAAGAGATTTGTTTTTTGTCTCTGCCAAGCTTACTGCCAATAATTTCATTAGTTGATCCCTGAGTTCTAGAAGGACAAAACAACAACAACAAAAAAACCCTTCTTTGAATACTTTCTCTACATGATTCATAATTTTTTTTCAACCTGTTCCCTTAAGATTTTCTTATACTAACCTAAAAAAGCCTCAAGCAACTTTCCCTCATAGGGAAGGTGTTTCAACTTCTTGATCATTGTTCGGGGTCGACTCAGATGTGTCAGACAAACCACGTCATTGTTCGGAGTGAGTTGGTTTGTCTAACACATCTGAGTCGACCCAATGCTCATGGAATGTGCATGAGCATGTCTGCCATCTCCTAATCACATTCATTCATTCATTCCTTTAATGATTTTATAACATATGTTGCCTCCCCTTTCATGAGCCAATCTTATTTCTTGTGGTAGGGAGTTCCATATACTAGGTGCCCACTATAGGAAAGACCTCTCTTGTGTTTCCTCAAAATGAAGGCCACCAAACACACAAGTACATCTCAGCTGCTGACCCCCTTCACAAGTCTACCACCTCTTTCCACTGTGTATCAAACCTTATTTTAAACTCAGAGGTCTTGATGTTTTCTCTGTTTGTGATAGAACAACTCAATCTTGACCTGCAGCTTACTTTTGAGTCCTAAATGGGTTTGCCCTATGCCTCCGTTCATCTTCTGGAGAGTGTCTTTCTCTTTTCTTCCTCTGAATATCTACTTCCACCATTTCATTTTATCACTTCTAATCTGTTTATTGCCACACTTGCTTGCTCACACAACCGTTTGTCGATCAGTCTATCAATGCTGGTGTTTTATAGTCTCAGCTCAATCTCTTCCAGCTTTTACATAATGCAGCTGATAGAATTTTAGAACAGCCCAAAGGCAGAGAGACTGTGTTCTGCCAGCCCCTGGGGACTGACTCCAGCTTTCCTTTTAAATATTGAATTGCTTTTAAATTTGCTTAGATGCTGTATAAAGCATCACACAATCTCCAGATCTATATTTCTCACTGAAATATTCTCTACACCAGCTTGAGCTCAATTGTTGTTTGGATACATCGGCAATCGGGTGTTCATAGATATTGTACATTTCTGGGTCTGTTTGCAAATAGAAAACATGAGGTATTTTTTTGAGTTTATTTTTAGGCTTTTTATGCATTGTATCTGTATCCAGGCATCTGGGAAGGAAGACACAAAGGCCAGCAGTAGGAATACATTTCTGTAACCTCTGCCAACTGTCCTCTGCTGTCCCTACATGTCCCCCACATTGCAGCATAGCTCTGTAGCTGGGCACGCAGCCATGTTTATGCATGGACGTCTCTCTCACAAGTCTTCGTAGCATTAAGTATTGAAGTATTAAATCTTTCTCATACTACTTAATCTTTACTTTTCGCTTTCCTTTCTCATCATACTAGAACTATGGGTCATCCACTGAACCCAGCAACGAGGCCAAGACTAACCACAGGAAGTAGATCTTCAAATACTGCATTGTTAATTTATGACATTTCAGTAGTGTAAGAGAACATGATGGCTGAAGATAGCCTTAAAAAAAGGATTAGTCTAATCCAGCCATTTTCAACCACTGTGCCGTGGCACACTGGTGTGCCGCGAGTTGTCCACAGGTGTGCCAAAGGAATTTGGGGGAAGGTCATTTATTAATAAGGGTCAATGGGAGATGTGAGACCCCACTGGCAGCATGATGTGCCTTGGTTGGCAACCTTCAGTCTCGAAAGGCTATGATATAAGCCTACAGCACCCGGTATTCCCAGGCGGTCTCCCATCCAAGTACTAACCAGGCCTGACTCTGCTTAGCTTCCGAGATCAGATGAGATCGGGCATGTGCAGGGTAACAGTTGCTGTCAAGTCAATTGTCAAAAACCTGGTGGTGTGCCTTGATCATTTTAGTTTCTTGTCAGTGCGCCGTGAGTTGAAAAGGGTTGAAAATCACTGGTCTAATCTAATGGATGGAGTTGTTGGCCATGGTAGCTTCTTTGGGTGCCTCCAGTCTCTGAGGCTTGGCTGGTGGCAATGAGAGGAAGAGTATTCCTCATAGCATCACCACAACTGTGGAATTCCCTCCCTACTGAATTAAGAATGCTCCCTATTAGCCTTCTTGGGGTCTTAAGACATCTTCATTTTTTATCGCATTCTTTCTTTGATTATTTTTATTTCAGCTGCGTGTCAGTTTTTGTGCTTATGATTGTTTCATTGTTTTTATTTGTTTTATTGCCTGGTAATAGTAGTATTTTTAATTAATTCTTATGATTTATTCAGATTGTATGCTTCCCTATTCCTTTTCAGTAAGGAGAATGGCGGGATATAAATATTTTCAATTAAATAAATATATACAAAAGGGTTTTTGCTGCCACTGTTCAATGGGGACTATTTTTCTAGGAAATCGGTACCTTTTTTTCTCCAGTAGTGGGCTACCTGTACTTGGGTTGTGTGGGTTGGGACCTAATGGTGGGTCATGACCTGATTTTGGTGGGTCACCAAAAGCTGATGGACAGATCAGGTAACTAATTGTCTCAAGCCCTGACGATATTCAAAAATCAGATACTATAGCTGCTACTGACAAAGAGCTCAGCTCTTGCAATATAGGGAGATAAATGTATGAGGGTCTTTTTTCTTGTTTTTATTACTTATAAATAAATAAAATATTATTTCTTTCTAGATCTCCTTTTTTAAAAGTTTGGTAAACCTAGGTGGGTCCTGATAGCGTATCATTTTAAAAAGTGGATTCCAGTGCTAAAAAGTTTGGAATTCACTGTCCGACACCTTTGTATAATGGATATAGTAAAAATTCTCCTCAACTAAGTGTAACTCCCGATTTAAAGCAGTCTTGTTTGTGAAGTGCATTAGGATTTCTCCATTGTCATAGTTTTTATTTTCAAATTTTATACAGAGCATTGTACATTTTCAGGTACATTTTTGCCTTCAATCTCTTCTAATCACTTGTGCTGCTGCATTACAGATGAACACCTGTGCATTGATAAAATACAACAGAGCAATCTTTGTGTGCCTTGATGAACAATTTCTTCATGATTCCTTTTGTGCAGTTTCATGGAGGTGTATGTGAACTTGGGTTCATTGATAAAAAAAAAAAAAGCCATCAAAATAAGTCATCTTGATGTGATTGTACCTATGGCTGTATCATGTTCTGTGTGGTATTTTACTAAAGTTCAGGAATGAATGTGTACACCAATGAAACACCATACAAAAACCAGCATACATGGTACAACAAGGTGTACAATCACTTCAGGATGACTTTTTTTGCAATGTTATCAATATGCACAAGTACACAATAGTTACACAGAGGGGGACAAAGATACAAAGAAACATAAAGGGAGGAAAGCAAACTAGCTGTAGAAATTATCCAAGTCAAATGAGAATTTGGGAGGAGGGAACCACAGGGCAGAATGAATGAGAGGAAGAATAAAGGACAGAATTGGGTGGATTCTCTCAGCCCTACTTTATATGACCTTCTTGGTGTCTAGCAGTTGTGTGATCTTTTTCAGTTCTGGATAATTATAAACGTGGCTACAACTAATAGAAGCTTTGTTATGGATCTTGAATTTGGAGTAGGCTCATTGCTGAAAAGTAAAATGGAAACCGATGAACTTCCAATAGGCCAGACACAGGTGCTCTCTTGCTGCAGGTTTTGTATCAGTTACTAGGCACACAAAAGTCCTTGGGCCTTGAACTGGAGGATGCCTTTTTTTCTTTCGTATAAAATATCCAGGGGCACTTTACATGAAAGGCACAAAGGGGAATATTCTCTTTGAACTGCCGTGTTTTGTTTGAAATGAAAGACCCCCAGTATACACTGAACTGCAAATGTACAGCTGAGATGCTTCCCCTTTGCCACAACCACAGGCAGAATAATGTTCAGTTGACATGTGAGCAGGAGACAATACCACTCATTTGAAAAGGTTTAAGATTGAGGGCGGGGATCCAAGAAATAAAACCTTTCACAATTCCAGGAATGAGCAAAATGTTCTCTCCTGCCCCTTTTCATCTGGTCTCAAAGTAGTTGGGAAATGTTAAGACAGAGAAGAAACTCAAGTTGTTCCCATATTGCCCTAAAGCCTTCCCCATTAATTTCAATGGAAAGAGGAGGTCTATGCTTCTACACCTTTAAGGGGCAGGTCTGCTTCTGTCATTGAAATAAATGGGCAGCTCCTACAGGCACATTCTTTACTACAGCGGTTCCCACACTATGTGCTGTGGTGCCCCAGGTACTGCGGTGAACTCATAGGGGTGCTGTGAGATTTTCTCAGAAGTTTCAGCTGCAGGCCCTACAGTGACAGAACTGTAGGGGCACCATGGAAGAATTACTGCAAAATTATGGGTGCTGTGATCAAGAAAGGTTTGGAAACCACTGCTCCACTATTTTCAGACAGCCAGGGGGCTCTGAAATGCAGTGATATGTAAGAACATAAGAACAGCTCTGCTGGATCAGGCTCATCTAGTCCAGCTTCCTGTATCTCACAGCAGCCCACCAAATGCCCCAGGGAGCATACCACATAACAAGAGACCTGCAACCTGGTGCCCTCCCTTGCATCTGGCATTCTGCACACCAGATAACAAGAGACCTGCATCCTGGTGCCCTCCCTTGCATCTGGCATTCTGACATAACCCATTTCTAAAATCAGGAGGTTGCACATACACATCATGGCTTGTAGCCCGTAATGGATTTTTCCTCTAGAAACTTGTCCAATTCCCTTTTAAAGGCATCTAAGTCAGATGCCATCACCACATCCTGTGGCAATGAGTTCCACAGACCAACCACACACTGACTAAAGAAATATTTCTTTTGTCTGTCCTAATTCTCCCAACACTCAATTTTAGTGGATGTCCTCTGGTTCTGGTGTTATGTGAAAGTGTAAAGACCATCTCTCTATCCACTTTATCCTTCCCGTGCATAATTTTATATGTCTCAATCGTGTCCCCCCTCAGGTGCCTTTTTTCTAGGTTGAAATGACTCAAACGCCATAGCCTTTCCTCATAGGGAAGGTGCCCCAGCCCAGTAATCATTTTAGTCGCTCTCTTTTGCACCTTTTCTATTTCCACTATGTTCTTTTTGAGATGTGGTGACCAGAACTGGACGCAATACTCCAGGTGTGGCCTTACCATCTATTTGTACAATGGCATTATAATATTAGCTGTTTTGTTCTCAATACCTTTTCTAATGATCCCAAGCATAGAATTGCCCTTCTTCACTGCCACTGCACATTGGGTTGACACTTTCATTGAGCTGTCCACCACCACCCCAAGATCTCTCTCCTGATCTGTCACAGATAGCTCAGAACCCATCAGCCTATTTGTGAAGTTTTGGTTTTTTGCCCCAATGTGCATGACTTTACACTTTCATTGAAATGCATTTGCCCTGGGGGCTGGGAATAAGAATAGGCCCTCGGTTTGGCTGTACTTGTCCTAAGAGGCGACTAAACAGCCACCTGGTAGCTGGGACTCCTTAGCCTGGGAAGGCAGCTCATCTGAAAGAAGGAAAACTCTGATCCCAAACCTCCACTGCCTTGTGGCTACATCCAGTTATGGAAAAGGCTTCAGGAGTCAACCTCAAGGCAAAATCCGGAGCCAGAGTCCCTGAGGCAGTTCATGGCTGAACACAGTCACGTTCTGGCAACTCCTGCGACGTCGCTGGAACCAACCGTATTGGCCTCTGCCTTTCCATTGGACCATTTCAGCGACGTGGAGAGGGGGGATTTGTTGCATGGGAAACAGTCTATCCTCCTTATCTACTTTACCCAGGCTTTGCGCATTGGAGAGGACACTCTGTTTCAGAACCACCATTCAGAGCGCGATACCATAGTCTTACAAGACTGAAGGATGCCATATCTTGAAATGCATCTGCCATTTTACTGCCCATTCTGCTAGTTTGGAGAGATCCTTCTGAAGCTCCTCACAATGTAGAAACATAGGATACTGTGCATCCTGATACAGCCCAATATTGAAGCAGACCACCATTGTTAAGACGAACTGGCAATAACCCTTCAGGGTTTCAGAAAGGACATTTTCATCTCCAATCCCAAAGACCACTCCTGTGTCTAAAACCTTTGTGCAATTCTCTCTCTCTCTCTCTCTCTCTCTCTCTCTCTCTCTTTCTCTCTCTCTCTCTCTCTCAGGAATGGACTTTCATCCCACCCACAAATGAGAGATTTTCCCCAGAATCCCCAAGGGAATAGCTCATGATTGTGGATTAGAAGGGCACCTGACATCATTGGCTTCTCACTCCCAGTCTCGGAGCTATGCCCCACCAAAAATGTTGAGAGGCTCACCCAGGTCGGGGGAAACACATGGATGGCAATTTGCTGAGGGCTTCTCCAGTCTGAAACTAACCCGGGCCACAAATGTAGTGACAGGAACAAGCCCAGAGAGGGGGGAATGAGAGCTGAGAAGAGGCCTTGATGAGAGGCTGTCTAGGTCAAGGGACAAAAACTAGAATCACCCCATAGTCCAGACAAGGGAGTAGGTGAGATCCACCCAAAAGCCAACTAGTCCTATGCATTTGTCTCTGTGGGTTACAAGTGGCACAAACCTGGTTTAGATTATCTCTATGCACCCAACAATATAATCATCATCATCATCATCATCATCATCATCATCATCATCATCATCATCATCATCGCAAAAATATCTGGGCACCAGTTGCCGTTGTTGCTGTAGCATGTATAGGAAACCAGCTTTTATCCTAAATGTAGGGGTAATGAGAATAAATGTAAAGGGAAAAAAGAGACGTTGCACAAGCAGCAAGAAAATAAGGAAATTTTATGTAATACTCTTTGCCATGGTGTCAGGGTGTTTCCAATCATTGTACTTTTGATGTATGCCCGTTCAAGGCTGGCGGCCAAGGGGAGGTATGCAATCTTGGAACCGTTTATGAATCCAGCCACTGATTTCATTATATTCACGCACCTTTTGCATTTGCTGGTTATGAAAGCTGTGGATATGTTTCAGGAGGGGGGGATCATTAATCTCTGGAGGAAGAGCACTTTGGAGCCCAGCTCTACATTCAGACAGCGCCTCTGTGTCCTTGCAGCCACTTTGCAAGGTGGAAACCCATGGGTTGCTGCCCAAGGAAAGAGAGAATGCAAATCAGGAGACATCTTCACGCTAGCAAAATGTGTCAGCAAGAAGAGGGTTTCTTTGCGGACTGGTTAGGTGAAAGCCAATCAGTTTCAACACCTGGTGGGAAATCTTTATAGCGTTTCTTATGCGGTGCCCCATTAATAACAGATTTCATGATTTATTTTTTTTTTATAAAGAAGTTTCCCAGTTGCCCTTGTTGAGGAGCAATATCGCAAGGTATGCAGCCCTTGTACCACTTTGGAGCTTCAGGTGCACTCCAATCTACGCCCAGAGGTGCTTGGTCCCTTCTCTCAAATGAATATGGAAGCCATTCCAGTTTGGGGACATGTCTATGCACCCACACTAGGCACAAAAATTACTGGTTTAGAATGAGGACCTGGAAATGTCTCCAGTGGTCAGGTGAGAACGATTTTTGAATATTGCCTGAAGATGATCCTGCAGCAGATCTTTGAATCGCAGCCTTAGGGATGGCAGGAGGCTAGGATTTATTCTCTGTACCACCATCCAGTTCTGGACAGAAGGGGGTGAGGGAGGCCAAGCATACTGTGGAAGGAAGGATGTGGGGCTCTGCCAGCCATCAGGAGAGTAGCCCATGTGAAGTTGCCAGTCATCTGGGGGATGGGCCCATGTGGTGCTGTTGATCAGCTGGGTGGTGGCCTGTGTGGCTTTTCAGGAACCTGCCTGGAGGCTGGGAAGTGGCCTGAGCAAAACCCTTGGCTGGTGGGGAGGGGCGTCATACAGTTGGCCCTCCAATGGGCAGGGTTTGGGGGGATGCGGTCAGCGGTAATGCTCATCTATGCCCACATTCAGCCAGGAAGAGGAGGAGTAAATCAGCAGCACCCACCCAGCTGAGCAGCACCCTATCCCTGGGAGAGACTGGGGCACCCTATCGATGCAGCAGTTGGCTTGGGGTTCAAGGTACCTTCACAGACTCAATCCCAAACTGCGTTATAAGAGGCACTCCTCTGTATGAATTGCCCTGGCTAAGATGTCCCACTGAAGGAAAGGTATGAAGATAACATAAGAGGGGGGAAGGAAAGATGATCCCGTTTATTGTTTTTAATTGCCTCAAAGACCAACAAAAGAGAAAGCTTTGAGAGTGCGCCCTGCATCCTGGCTGGTATGTCAACCAGTATTGCAGACCCCCAGGAGGTAGAGCTTCTCCCCCTCACCCATGAGAGGAGACGGTGGTGATGACACACCCCAGCAAAGAACTTTACAACAGTATGCCATAGCAAGTCAAATGATCTACTGGATCCCTATAAAGGCTTGGTCCCCAGGTCAGCCCTTACCAATGGTCTGCTTGACTCAGCATAAGGCAGCTGTATGACCACTGTGATTGGGAGAATGAAATGGCCCCTGAGAATAGAGAAGTTGGGCTATCCTGGTCTTAGAACACTATGCACACTCCAAATTATAATTCATACGCTTCCATGATAAAATGAAACTGACAAAATATTATTGGAGAAGACTTGAAAGTCTCAATATCCTTTGGCGGAGACATCCGTATAAATGCTCAGAAGTACATTTTTTACAGAGCGACAAGGGAATGAAGATCAATCTTCTTAGATGGTTCGATAGATGTCGTTTCATTTCCTAAAATGGTCACTGCACTTGCCTGCATCTTCATTCATTATATGGCTTTCTGCTCTTCACTTTTTTTTTTTTTTAATGCATTCAGTCCTCCATCCTGAAAAACTGCATTTATCTCTCTGGGGACGACAAATATGCCCTTGAACTGAAATTGTCTTTCTAATAATTTGATTCTGACATGAGTGGAGGAAAGGGGGAGTGGATTGCAAATGAAAGATGATGTTGTGTGTTTGTGAAATCCACAAGGGGGAAATAAAACCCCAAATATAGAGGGCATCTCTGAATGTCACAGTCCTTTTATAAAGCATGCGCTTGCGGTGGTAGCGCTTGCTAAAATATCCAGGCCAAAATGTTAGCTTAAATTTGCAATGCAACTCACCTCGTTTGCTGAGGTCAGAGAGAGAGGTGCACAGACTCCAAACCTTTTAATGAGGTCCTTGGTCTTTATGCAGTTCAGCAGCAGAGGCTCACCTCTTTCACTCCTTGTGACTTATCATCCTCACCCTTGTCCTGTAGCACCCTCCCTCTTCGCTCCTCATTAACACATCTCCCTTAAAGCCTTCAATAAGGAAAGAGGCTCAGACACCATAAATGTGACCCACTCACATAAAGTAATTGTCACCCTGTCAACTCAAGTGGCAAACTCCAAGTTTGGAGGGATGGTTTTCCTTAAGCCTTCTTTGAACTCTGATCTCCTGACCTTGGCTTTGTTTGTGTCAAATTCACCTTCATGGACATTTTCTAACCTGCTGTTGGCAACTAAAGCTGGTCCAGTTTGTACCTTTGCAACCTTGCAACACAGCTCAATTCCTTGGTTTAATTTTGTGGACAGATTTAGATACTACTCCAACAAAACATACATTACATGAACACCGCTGTAAAGAAAGGCCCTGTATCTATGTGTAGGGCAGCAAATTTCAACTGGTGTGCCACAAAATGTTTGCAGATGTGCTGAGGGAGCTTGGAGCACAGCAGGGACATGCAGTGGCGGGGAGGCAGGTGAGGCAGAGCCTCCCCACTGGAGTCCTTTGAAAAGCACTGCCAACTTGTGAGGCACCCAAGCACTCTTAACCCACCCGCAGAGCATGTGGTTTGTGTGTGCTTGGGCACCTCACAAGGCGGAGCTTTTCGAAGAACTCCAATAGAGAGGCACTGCCTCACCTGCTTCCCAGCTGTTGCAAGGCCTAGAACATCAAAAATAGGTCTAGGTCAAAAATAGCTGAAAAACTCTTCCAGGTTCTATGGCTGTTTTTAGGGCAACTGTCTGTAGTAAGGAATGGTCCATCCCTCTTCCTCCACCAGCTCTACAGACCATCACCCTAAAAGCATAGCCACAGAAGAGTCTCTCAGAAGCTGGAAGTGTCATAGCAAGAGGTATACAGAAGACCACAGAGGTCGGTGTGCCATGAGAAAACTTTGAAAACCATTGCTGAGCAAATTGGAGGCTTGGGAATGCAACTGTCCTAGAATTTCAGCTGAAGCAAAGCTCATTGTTATCTGGGTTCAACGTCAATGAAATTGCAAGGGAAGCCAAAAAGAATTATAATAAAGTTTGCACATTTCTTAGAGATGTTCCACACATGGAAAGCAAGGCTGTAGCAAATGTGTGCAGGCTTAGGATACTCAAGGAAGTCCTTTTAGCTTATATTCACACCTCAATAACAAATGCACATTTTTCTTAATCTGAATCTTTTGCATTGTTGGCATCCTTCAGTCTTGGAAGACTATGGTGTCACGCTCTGAATGGTGGTTCTGGAACAGAGTGTCCTCTCCAGTGTGTGAAGCCTGGGTAAAGCAGGTATGGAGGATAGGCTGTTACCCATGCAGCAAATCCCCCCTCTCCATGTCGCTGAAATGGTCCAATGGAAAGGCAGAGGCCAATGAACGTGATTGTGTTCAGCCATGAACTGCCTCAGAGACTCTGGCTCCGGATTTTGCTTCGAGGTTGACTCCTGAAGCCTTTTCCATAACTGGATGTAGCCACAAGGCAGTGGAGGTTTGGGATCAGAGTTTTCCTTCTCTCAGATGAGCTGTCTTCCCAGGCTGACGAGTCCCATCTACCCGGTGGCTGTTTAGTCTCCTCTTACGACAAGTACAGCCAAACTGAGGGCCTATTCTTATCCCCAGCCCCCAGGGGAAATCTTTTGCATAATTATTAGCTATGGACAGTGTTGTTTTTTAGAGATTTTAGAATGGAAGCCTTAAACTGGGCAGTTTGATTGTTTAGTGCAAGGGTGCCCAAACCCTGGCCCTGGGGCCACTTGCAGCCCTCGAGGCCTCTCAATGCGGCCCTCAGGGAGCCCACGGTCTCTAATGAGACTCTGGTCCTCCGGAGATTTGTTGGAGCCCACACTGGCCCAACACAACTGCTGTCAGCGTGAATGCAACTGTTTAACCGCTCGCGGGAGCTGTGGGATGAGGGCTCCTTCCACTGCTTGCTGTTTCACGTCTGTGATGCAGTAGCAGCAGCAAAGGAAAGGCCAGCCTTGCTTTGTGCAAGGCCTTTTATAGGGCTTGAGCTATTGCAAGACCTTCATTCATTCATATAACTTAATCTTTAATATATTCATTTATGTAAACTTATGTCAATTTATTCAAATTTTAAATGTAAATTAATTCTTTTTTCCCCCCGGCCCCCGACACAGTGTCAGAGAGATGATGTGGCCCTCCTGCCAAAAACTTTGGACACCCCTGGTTTAGTGCCTTGAAATGCATCAACAAGCTTTTTTTTTTTTTAAAGTTAGTTCTCTGAAAGACAAATTCAAATGGGAAAAACGTTGCCAAATTTTAGATTTGTGTGAAATTGCATTTTTAGCTCCATTGGGAAGCCACGGCCAGAACAAACCCCTCATTGCATTTGTGGAATTGTGGGCAGTGATTTTTCTGAACTAGGATGACACTGTTGTCAACTTCTGGGTCAAAGCAAGAAGAGTTCTACAACATCTGGCAACCTGAAAAGTTCCTTAGATCAGTGGTTCTCAAACTTTTTTGACTGGTGGCCCCCTTGACCTACTAGACCAGGGGTGCCCAAAGTTTTTGGCAGGAGGGCCACATCATCTCTCTGACACTGTGTCGGGGGCCGGGGGAAAAAATAATTAATTTACATTTAAAATTTGAATAAATTTACATAAGTTTACATAAATGAATATATTAAAGATGAACCTATATGAATGAATGAAGGTCTTGCAGTAGTTCAAGGCCTATAAAAGGCCTTGCACAAAGCAAGGCTGGCCTTTCCTTTGCTGCTGCTACTGCATCACAGACATGACACAACAAGCAGTGGAGGGAGCCCTCATCCCACAGCTCACATGAGAGGTCAAGCAGTCGCCCTCACACTGAGAGCAGTTGCATCGGGCCAGTGTGGGCTCCAACAAATCTCCAGAGGGCCAGAGGCTCATTGGAGACTGGGGGCTCCCTGAGGGCCGCATTGAGAGACCTCAAGGGCCACAAGTGGCCCCAGGGCCGGGGTTTGACACCCCTGTACTAGACCATTGGCCATGGCGCCCCCATTATGGCTACAATCCTATATATTGTATAGGGTGACTGGATCTGGATCTGGTGGAGCAAAGCTGCACCGGTCCCTCCTCCCTCCCACCTTGCTCCCTCCCCTGGCACGCCTCCTCCCCACCATCTTCCCCACTGTTCCTCTGCCTCCCCCTGCCCTGGAACACCTCCTCCCCACTTCCCCCCATGCCCCCACCTACCCCTCCACTGCTTGGTGGTGCGACCGCTGAGTGGCGGAGCTCCAGTGCTCCACCAGCACTAGCCCAGCTCTGGCAAGCGATGGGCTTGCACTGGAGAAGCACTGGTGCTAGGGCCCACAAACTTGCCATAAGGCACGTTTGTGACAGTGCACCCCAGCGGTGAGCCGGTGCACGCTGAGTAGTATTGGGCCCTTAGATGTTTGCATGTGCCTCTGTAATATGGAACTTCCAATGGCTCATATGATCTCAAGGACTGACTTGCCAGGCAGCACAGGAGTCATCTCTGATCAGCTAGGAGATCTCAAAAAGCCCCCAGTGTACACACTGAATGCCCCACCTGGCCTTTCATACCCAAGCCTCTGCAAAAGAGACTGCAACATGTACAAACGTATGAAGCCTCCTTCGTGGGCAGTATTGTCTACACTGCCTACACTGACAGACTGACTGGGTTTTCAGACAGATTTTTTCTTTGCAGTACCTGGAGATGCTGCCAAGGATTGAACGTGGAGTCATCTGCATGCAAGATGGGTGCTCTACCACTTAAGCCATAGCCTTCTCCCAAACCGAAGCGTTGCTGTGTGTGCTTAATCTGTTTTTGGCCTTCTTTTATGTCTAATACCCATCCAATCCCTAGGATGCTTCTGGCTTCTCTTGTGGGGTTTTGGACCAGTGCCTGTTTCCCTTTGGGCACACTGTGATGCCTTCACTGTGATTTCTTTTCAGAGGCTGGTGGATTTAGGAGCAGGATTATGTCAGCCATTGAGGGTATTAGAGACTGAAGGCTGTGGAAATTATTTAAAGAAAAAAGCACAAAGGGGCAGGTTTGATTTTGTGAGTGTGCAGCTCATAAAGATAAAAAAGGAGAAGGAGCCTGAATCCTCTACCCAGAGCTGGTCGCATTTTTAAAAGATAGAGACAAGAGGATATGGCTTCCCAGATCTTCATTTGAGCCTTAAGTGCCTGTTCAATTCCAGACCTCAGATCTGGAACCTATGGAGTGTGTGTCCAGGCTAGACGCCATTACCACATCCTGTGGCAAGGAGTTCCACATGCTGTGTAAAGAAATATTTTCTTTTGTCTGTTCTAACTCTCCCAACACTCAATTTTAGTGGATGTCCCCTGGTTCTGGTGTTATGTGAGAGTGTAAAGAGCATCTCTCTATCCACTCTGTCCATCCCCTGCATAATTTTGTATGTCTCAATCATGTCCCCCTCAGGCGCCTCTTTTCTAGGCTGAAGAGGCCCAAACGCCATAGCCTTTCCTCATAAGGAAGGTGCCTCAGCCCAGCAATCATCTTAGTCGCTCTCTTTTGCACCTTTTCCATTTCCACTATGTCTTTTTTGAGATGCGGCGAGCAGAACTCCCAGCAGGTGATGGCACATCTCCATGCCCACCGCCCAGGGTATTGCCCCACACACTGCATGAGAGGTGGTCCATCATGGGGGTGACGTGTGGCCTCCTGCACCGGGTGATGCAAACTCTAGCAACACCACTGGTGCAAGAGCAGAGCCATAATCAAGGTGTGAGTGTGCCTCAACTGACTGAAGACTATCTTTATTATAGAATGAAAACAGTTGGTTTGATTTATAATTTGGCAGGAAGAATCTGTATTATCTGGCCACATTTCAGACAATTGCATTAAAAAAAAAGTGAAATAGTTGGTGTTAATTTAGTTTGTACCACACTTTTGTCAAGCCAATTATACTTTCACGTTCTCTTCTTTTCTGTTTAGATGATGACAAAAACCCAAGAGGTCTGCCCCTCCACTGCTCTGGTGGAAATTTGTCCAGTAGTTTTGCAGTTATGGAATGTCCATGTGCCATATTCATTTGTGGGTAAATCTATTGCAACACAATGTTAAAGACTGACAGATCGCTAACTGTAGCCTCAGTGTGATTCCCAAGCGAGGAGGCATGGATGCACTGAAGCTCAGCTGTAAGGCAGCATAATATGCGAGACTGTAGAATGTACATACAGGTGCAGCCTATTTCTCCACGGATTTTTTATCTTCGGATTGGGGTGGGGGTAATGAAAGTCACACACACCTTTGCCTCCTTTGCCCAGGCGCTGGCATTTCCAGGCAGCCCAAAACACTGCAAAAAGGCTCCGACTTGCCCAGGCAGGGAAATAGCCCTGGAGCCCTGGAAGAGGTTCCCCTTGCAAGGAACAGTAACATTCCTGGAGCCCCTGAGCCAGCAAAGAGGCTGAAGAGGGGAAGGGGGTGTGGAAAACCTCTGTAGCCAGAACACCTGCAGCAAGGTGGAGCTCGCTCTCTCCCTCTTGCTCTCTCTCTCTCTCTCACTCACACACACACACTGAGGGGCAGGTGTGGTAGCAACAGAGGGGATTGCTTTAAAAAACCCAGGGAGTGTTTGCTGAATCCCCCCCCCCCCATGGTGCAGGCAATCACTGACACAAGCAAGCCTTCCCAGCAAACAAAGCATTTGATTTAGCCTATAATCCTCTTCACACTTTCCTGGGAGTAAGCCCCATTGATTACAATGGGACTTACTTCTGAGTAGAAATACATAGGGCTGGACTCTTAAAAGCTCAGTGGGACAGCTGGCAACGGGGAGGGCTGAGTATGGAGAGGAGAGGATTGATAACAGCTGCCTTAGTTTCCTTCCATCCAGAAGTGTCAGACTGCAGTGTATTTGCATAACTCTATGGAATTTAGCACAACGCATTTTTGGCTAATCGAACCGAGTCATGGAATGGGACTAATGCAGATAAATAGGCTGCACCTGTATATACCATACTGCTTATATAGTAAATAAGCTTATATAGTGAGGAACTTAAGGCTGTAGACTTCGGTTACAATGTCCATGTTCTTTTCTATGAAGGGGAACTAGTCAGTTCTACCGATCCTTTTATCTTTGCCTTCTGAGAATATACTGAAATCATACTCTAGCCCAGTGATTCTCAAAATATGGGTCATGACCCAATTTTTGGTGGATTGGCACGATGTGCCTTCTGGGTAGCGCCAGTGTGCATCCCACTTCATTGGTTGCATTGTGCCCCAGAATGACTTTCGGCTTTGCGTTTTGGGGTACTACCCAGAAATTGCAAGACTTTCTGGGGCATGATGAGACCCCCATAGTTGATGAAAGTGGGTTGCAGTGGTGAAGAGTTTGAGAACTGCTACTCTAGTTCTTATGACTGTAAGGAGCTTTGTGCTGGCAAATACAAAAGCAAAGGTTCTCACAAAATTGGATTCTCTATCAAGTACTACTTTTCTGTGCTCCAGCAGAATCATGACAAGCTTATTCCATTCTGTGTAGTCTAAATGCGGCACCTCCAGTTTTAAAAACTGTAACTGATGCCCAGCGCTGAACATAAAAAATTCTTAATATCCTGCCAACCTTCCTTGCTCACTGTTACCTCTATAAATAGAGTATTTCAGCTACATTAGTCATGGCCGCTTTGATAAATACTTGGCCTCTTCCACAATAAAGGGGGTTTGTGAGCAGATGCCATCTCAGCTGAAATGGTTCCATTTTATTATATTTTAATTTATTTTTAATGCAGAGACCTTCGCTTTTGTATCCCAGTGGAAGGGGAAGAGGGGAACATAGAAGAGGAAAAACAGAAGAAAATGAATCATAACCATTAGATCTGTAAGGATGAAAAACAACATCCAGATGAAAGATATAGATTTTCCTTCCGAGACAGACTACTAAATAGGCTCTCCCTGCTCACTGAGGTTTGGTAATGCAAGTTGACAGGGTATTAAGGTTATTTCAGGTTCCACTGTCTCCCAGGGTCATAAACCTTCTGTTACGCATGTTAATCCGTCTTAGCATTCCTACGAGAAGCTGCGTAAGTAGGGCAATCTGTTTAGCATGCAGGCTTTCCATTTACAGCCTAGTTGGGAGGCAAAACCTACTAATTAACGGAGACCTGTAAAAAATTAAGGCGAACGGAGATTAAAAAAAATTGACTCGGAAAAGAGAAACATATGGACACGCCGTTTTTTAAAACAATAGGGTGGAAATGCGTATTCACAATGGGTTTATTCCGAGCAAAATCATTTTTCTCCCAGTTTCGTTTTGCTGGTTGACATCCCGTAAGATGGACGAATACTGTATGTGCTGGTGAAATATTGACAAACCAGCAATTAGAATGGATTAGATTAGGAAGAAAGTGAGCTCATCCCAATTAAATGGTGATAATAATATGCAGTGGGCCATCCTTATCTGCGGATGTGACTAACCACTGATGGCGAACCTGCCATTGGAAGGCCTCAGAGGACCACCTGGGCACAACTGGAAGGGGCCTCTGGTCACATGCAACCTCTCCATGCCTCAGGAGGCCTCCAAGATGCAATTGGAAGGCATTTCCAATTCGCCAGAAAAACCAGAAGTGTCTTCCTGTTGCGTCCAGAGGAGTGGGGAGTCCACAAGTGACTTCTGGAGGGCTGAATGCGGCCCCCAGGTAAGTAATTGCAGTGCCATCAACACCACCTCCTCCCGCAGATTTCATTATCCTCAGAATTTGGGATCTGTGGGGATAGGTGTCCTGGAATGGATCCCCCATGGATACTGAGGGCCCACTGTACCCATCTATAAACAATTTTTCCTCATCAATTCGTATTTGTGCCTTCTATAAAATAAGACAACAGAGTTGACTCTTGGCTCATTGACTTCAACTAGATCCTCCTCTGGCTCCTAATTCTCAACTTGTTCTTTGGTTCTTGGTCCCGGTTTCCACCCTGACCGCTGCCTAACAGCTCAGCCCTGACACTTATAAACTATCGGCAACAGACACACAAGATTGCACTCGGTTTGGAGTCCAGAGAATTACAGTATTATCATTCTGCGCTCAGGTACAGAAGACTGTAAATGTCTTATTCATTCTGTTTTGATTTATAAGCCAACAGGGGCTATTCCTGGAGCTCAGGGCAGGTGACAGCAATTGCTCTTTAAAAGATGGGCCTCTGTTCCTGCAGAGCTCAGAACGAAATCAAACAGGGCACAGGGGAAGCCGAGGGAAAAGCACATTGAGTGTTAAAAGGACATATATCTGAAGAAGCCCAAATCCTTCCCAGTAATTCCTGTTCTCAATCATAATGGTCTTTGGATCACAGCCCTCTCACAGCCATCTTGCAATTTCGCAGACCAGCTGAGCCAGCCTTTAAGCCAACCTTTCTATTTTTGCGCTGATTCCATCTTCTGCCGAATTATTTCCCGCCAAAGCTGGATGAAGGAGGATTAGCATCTGTCAGCGCTGGGCAAAAAGCAAGGAACTGGCAGATTGAGAAATCAGGAGCCAGATACAATGGATACTGTTCCTGCTCAAGAGCATCCCAGCCTGACCTAGCAGCCTTTAGAGACTTTCCAAGTCAGGGGACCCAATGGATATCCTGGAAAGGTGGGGTCAGTCCAGTCCCCAGGAATCCTTTACTGCCCTGGGAATAACAGAAGAAGGAAGCACAGGAAGCTGCCTACTATTAATTAGGACCAGTGGACCATCTAGCTACATTCCTGCCAGTCTTTCTCACCATCTCTACTGCAGGGGACTCTGCTTTGTTCAACCTCCAAGTCCTCCCTCCACAGAAAATGCAAAATCCAATCACTGGTGGACTTCAGCAAGATGCTGTCTGGTGGCCTCCACTAAACAGCATGGTGCCAACGGCCTAGAGGGGACCCAATTCTCCTAGGGACCCCAGTCCCATCAGAGAGGACAAGTGATGGTGGCTGCATTGATAGTTCAGGATCAGGACTGAACTTTCCCTGGATGCTGGTGCATCTACACTCTTCCAAGAATGACCACTCCTAACACCAGCACTGCATTTAATAGCAAAACCTACTTCCTCTCTTAAATATTTATGTATATATTAAATTAAATTTCTTTTAAAATCCCATTTTTCATGCTAACACCAATTTGGATATAGCTGTTTTTGGAGACTGATAGATTTTTTTTTTTCTATTTAGGTTTAATACTACTTTTCTGACTTGCAGTAAACCATTAGATTGAAAGCCCAATCCTATCCAGGCCTCGCTCAGACAGAATTCACACTTTGTCAGTGCAAGGCCTGGGTCACTGGCTTGGCAGCCATGGTGATGGCACACGGGCCAGGGCTGCCAGTGCAAAGGACTGGTGGCCACAGGGGCATCCCAATGACTTCCACAGCCCCAGCTGGAGCTGGTATGTCGGCTAAGGCAGAGTTCCAGAATATTGGGTCTGCCTGGGGGAGTATGTGGAGGGCAGGTTGAGGCAGATATCAGTGGCAGCAATGGCGCCAATATCCTGTGCCTCCCATCTGGGCAGGGGGTAGGTACATCGGTGTGGGGATTGGGGCCTCAGGGGGCGTGGTAGGGTGGAAAGAGGGCAGGTCTTACCAGTGTTGGTTCTGCTGATATGGTTGGTTGGCAACCTTCAGTCTCGAAAGACTATGGTATAAGCCTACAGCACCTGGTATTCCCAGGCGGTCTCCCATCCAAGTACTAACCAGGCCTGACCCTGCTTAGCTTCCGAGATCAGACAAGATCACAGACAGCAACTGTTACCCTGCGCATACCCAATCTCGTCTGATCTTGGAAGCTAAGCAGGGTCAGGCCTGGATAGTACTTGGGTGGGAGACCGCCTGGGAATACCGGGTGCTGTAGGCTTATACCATAGTCTTTCGAGACTGAAGGTTGCCAACCATTTTTTTTTCTGCTGATACCTTCTGCTCCATTTTGGCACTGACAAACCCCCTTGCCTCTGCTTGGACTTGGACCAGCTAAAGAGCTGGTGCAGGTCTGAGCAGACCCACAGGGCCCCATGCAGGAGCAGAGTCAGGTAAGTAAATAAAACATTTACCTACCTCTCTGCCCCCACATACACCCTGGCTACCCACAGGATGCAGTGGATTCTGCACAGTACAGTCCTGCTGTGCCCCACAGGTAGTTAGAATTGGGTGTTTACCTCTCTGTTGCTGACTGATCCTCAGCTGCCCCACCCAATGTGGCAGAAGGGCTGCCAGTGCCACTGCATGCTCTGGGATGCCCAGGATAAGTGTGGGCTGTTAATAACTTACGTATTATCCATTAAATACCATAAGCATTTAAAGATGAATACATGGAACCAGCAGAGTTGAGAATAGTTTCTTTCCTACACCTTACACCTCAGCCTGCCAGGAAACAGGGATAAACTACATTCTAGATTCTCATCTATTTACCGTGATCAATACGGCAATTGCTTAAAATATTGCGTGACCCCGGATTAATTCAGGGTGACAAATTTCCTGAAAGGATAAAGCCAGCAGTTATAAAAGGCAAATGAGTCAAGTTAACAACCTGATCAAGGAGCTGCTATTACTGAGATGCTGTACAAGCCTGTGTTGCATAAAACCCAGAACTGTTCCACCTACAGGGCAAACATCCAAGACTGATGTGAATGTGTCTCATTTACAGTATGATGTTAACTCTGTGATGGGAATGAATGGGGATAAAAAAGGGGGTTGAACCTGGTGGGGATTGATGGTCACTGTTTTTATTCTTGGTGAGAACAGTTGTGATTATATCGGCTCAAAGAGCATTAGATCACTGCCCTCAAGGAACAACTTTAGAACATTTCCAAAGTCAGTGGTTCTCAAAGGGCCGGATTCTATCCAACTTCCCAGCACTGGTGCAACCACAATCCAGGCCCAAGGTGAGGGAACAAATGTTCCCATACCTTGAGGAGGCCTCTGTGACTGCCTCCCAAAGCGTACGCCCCATTGGCACGACTGCACTGGCACTGGAAAATTGGATAGGATTAGTCCTTAGGCTATGTATATTTCTTGCCAAATAGTTTTTTTTTAGGTATATAAAGAAGGTAGGTTTAACCCAGGGAAAGAAATATTCTCAGAATGGGGTTGCACTCCTCTTGAAAAATTATGTTCACTGTTTGAGATCACTGGTGAACCACCTAGGGCACAAACGGCACCTGTTTCACTAGATGATGGAGCTACCCATGGCTCTCCCTGCTGTCACTGTATCAAGATTGGATGACAGTAATGTGCTGAATGTGTGGTTGCCTTTGAGTAGCATTTGAAAACTTCAGCTCATCGTCAGCTCTCCCACTGCCCGTTGGCAACCTTCAGTCTCGAAAGACTATGGTATAAGCCTACAGCACCCAGTATTCCCAGGCGGTCTCCCATCCAAGTACTAACCAGGCCTGACCCTGCTTAGCTTCCGAGATCAGACAAGATCAGGCATGTGCAGGGTAACAATTGCCACTGCCCACCGAAGAAGGTAAGGCAGCAGTGGATGGGGGAAGGCAGAACGGGGATGGAGAAGGGCAAAACTGGGCTGGGAGGGGTGACGTGGGGCAAGGAGGCTGCTGGAGTGGTGGATTTGGCAGGAATAGCATGTACCAGATTCTGTGCCTTCTTTTCTGCAGCCTCCCTGCTCCTTTTTCTCCTTGGACTTGCACTGGTGAAATATCTAGAGCAGGTCCAAGGAGACGCATTGTGAGTTGGGAGGCTGACAGAGTTGTAAGGGGATTTAAATCTCCCTTCGCCTCTGAAGCCCCCCAATCTGCCTGCCCTGCTGGATACAGCGTGCCCATTTTTGATGCTGCACCAGCAGGATAGGATTGAGCTTCTAATGTACCAGTTCCACTTCAGAAAGAAAGAGTGCAATCCAATGATTGTGCTGGGCCAACATAAGTCCCTTATGCCAGACTGGGAGTGTCGCAAACATGCACGTGCCTCCTTCTGAATCATCAGAGGCCGGGGAGGCCACAGAGGCCCGATCCGGCTTCTGCATCAATGCGGACCGGTAAGTTTGTGCCAGCCATACCGGGCTCTCATGTGGGACAGGGGTGTTGGAGGGCAGAACGGAGGTGTTCTGGGGCAGGGGGAGGGT
Organism: Tiliqua scincoides; assembly: GCF_035046505.1. Taxonomy (NCBI): domain Eukaryota; kingdom Metazoa; phylum Chordata; class Lepidosauria; order Squamata; family Scincidae; genus Tiliqua; species Tiliqua scincoides. The sequence goes on from NC_089823.1 coordinate 229,610,814, forward strand.
GGGTGATAGGCAGGCTTGTGGGGATGGGGCCAGGATCTGGCATTTGGACCAGATCCTAACCCCAGTCCTGGATGACCTGGTGCAGCTCTGGGCTGCTCAGATCCGTACCGCCTTTTTAGGTGGCACAGATCTGAGTAGCCCCATTGGGACTGCTGTTGCATTACCCGGGGTAAGGGAAATGAATTCCCCTTCTCCCGGGCTGAGTCGCAGGCAGCTCCAACCCTGCTCTGGATATGAGGCAGGCCAGCCAGCCTCCCAGTTGCAATGCAGGTTAGGACTGGCCTGCTCATCATTTGAAACGTCAAAATTTGAAATGTCAAAATCTAGGGAGAAATTTACATGAGGAGAATTTTGGAAACATCCTCATTTTAGCGAGGCGGAGAGACACACAGAAAGGTTAAGCAAGGTGACAAGGAAATCCTGGCAGAGAACCAGTCAGGAACACCAGTTTCAGTGCTCCACTGGCTGGGCTAACACTTGCTAGACAGATGGGAGATTTATCGCTCTCTTCCCATAGGCTCACTGAAGGCTACAGTGCATGACAGTCATTTGCCTTGGGTGATGCGCTGGTCAACAGGCAGGAAGTCTGCCTGCCACTTATGGAGGCGCATGGAATGGATACAGAGGCAGTGAATAGCCAACAGACGAGTGACCACTGAGACATCTGCTGTCAACCATGTTCAACAGATCGGGCCAAATAGATCATCTTCATCTTGCATGGGCTTTAAACCTCTTTGGGGAGCGTCTGTTTTTCAAGCTGTTAGCAGTGCCGGCTCATCTTTATTGCCAGGTACATTTTTCCTTTGCCATACACTCAGCAGGTATGTTGTTTTATTGCAAGTCAGGAAGTCAAACCATGACAACCAACGAAGCCAAATTTGTCAAGCTCAGTCCAGGTCGTTTGCATGCACTGTGTGGCTATTTTGGGTTATCTGATCTAACAAATGGGCTGCCTGACACTATCCGTGGCTTTAGGGCTGCTTCACATCAGTTAGTGTTCTCTCTCTCTCTCTCTCTCTCTCTCTCTCTCTCTCCCAGGGCAGTGGCAAAACTATAGGGGGTGCAAAGCACTAAATTTTTCAGGGAGCAGCCCCTTCCCCTCCATTTTGCACCCATCACCCGGAATGGCTCCGAAGGGAAGGGGTGCTTGCACACTACTGTGTCCTGCAAAACTTAGTGCTTTGCACCCCCTCTAGCTACACCATTGTTCCAGGGTCCACACTCTAGGGAGCACATGAAAACAGACTCAGAGGCAATCGATAGTACTGTGCACATTTAGATGATCAGTTTATAAAACCATTCATATCTAAAAAATGTCCTCCCCCAACACACACACTGCAGAAATACAAAACTGAATGCTCTCAGAATTAGAGAACGGTCGCTTTTGCAACACGTCACTTTTTAAAATACTGCACCAGGCCCGACTTTAGGGTGATTCAGCTACTTGCACCAAACCAGGCACTGCGCATGACGAGGCCCCATGCTAGGCTGATAAGTGGAGCGCCCACTGCCGCGCCTGCCACTTTCTCTACAGCTGATGCCAGCAAGACCAGAGCAGCAAGTGGAGCATCTCTGTGTGGTCCCTCCTGCCCACCCCTTTGTCTGATTGGCTCAAAATTGGGCCTCCTGGAAGCGATTGGTGGTGACGTCATCTCGCCACTGCCACCTACTCCAGATGCCATGCTGTATGTGCAGTGCTATAAGCCCTGGAACTTGCTGAGAGTGCTTGTTACTGTGACTGCTCCATGAGTGGGGGGCGGCAGCACGTGTTTTACATTAGGTCCCACCACTTCTGGGGCCAGCCCTGCGCTGTGCAAGAACAATGCATGTGTCCTCACCAGTTAGGTCCACTCTCAGCCTATGAACTCTGCAGTGATAAATAGGTGACACTGAAGACACAGCTCACCATTCTTCTTCCAAGGTAGATGGGAAATCTTGCAACAAATTAAGAAAAATATCCTTGACAATGTGTACTCTCCTGGCAAGCACAGGAAAGAATATTCAATACTCAGCTTTCCATGCACATTAGCAAAGCTGTACGGGAAATACAATGCCCCACATAGGTAATCCCCCCCAACCCCAGCTCCAACCCCAGCTCCAACCCCAGCTACCCTCCAAAGAAGTCCAAAGTGAAAGTAAATCAGAAAATTCTCCAAGCAAACACAAGTCCAGTTAGCATGAGCAGTGCACTCAGGTAAGGCACCCCCCCCCCACACACACACACAGCATTACAAAAGTTCATCACTGCATGTCCCTGTGAAATCTAATGGTGATACTCATGTGTGCCCAGCCCATCACAGGTGTAACAGCACACACGGAACTTGGATTGCACCAAAAGCACAATGCTTTTCAGTGGAACCTCTTCCCACATTCAGTGGAGAAAACAGAACTCTCTCTCAGTTAATACTAGCATTTGGGGAATCATCTAATGATCGGCCGGTTTAGGGCAGACTGAAGAAAGGGCTTCTTCACAGAGTGCGAAATTGGCACAAGGCATTCACTCTCACCTATTTATGTGGGATTAGATAAATTGATGGAGAAATAGTGTAGCAATAGCTGCCAGACATGATGGAAACTTCATATTCAGAGACAGCACAATAAATATTTGGCTGTCTTCCTGCAAAATACAAGAGTGTAACAGAACACTGCCCAGTTGTTTTAGCTCAATTCTGGAGCATGCAGGTGTGAGAAAAGGTTACCGAGAAACTGCCCTGTGTTGTGGGTTTATAAAGCATGGCGGATCTAAAGAGCAAGTGTATTTATTTGGGAGTGATGATGCTCATTCATTCTCTAGACAGCTCTCTGAAGGTACTGGCCAAAGCCTGCACTGATTTATAGATTTGGACACCAGATTTATAACCTAATCAGGTAGAGCAGTCCAGGTGAGAGTGAGCACCAGAGCCTGTACAAGAGCTCCTGTTAGCAGCACATTTAATTTTCTCATGGTCCAATCCTATCCTCCCTCCCCCCATTCGTGCAGCTGTGCCAAAAAGGCACTCACTGCATTCAGTGGGGGCAGAGCAGCAAACTTGTTTGACGGAATACATTTAGGATGTGCTTGAACTGTACCCATCCCCTTTGGAATTGATGTAAATGGAAGGTGTAGCTGGTCTGGAATGTCTCCTTGATCATTATAATCATTGTTGCTATTGTTATTAATCTGAAGGTCTATGCACTTTGATAGGTGTTGGAGGAGTAGGAGTCAAGGGCTCCAGTCTTTGCCCGCACCTGACTCTCCTAGTTTCCACCCTCCACTCCTCATAGAAGCCAGCTTTAAACCTTTTTCCTTTCTCCCATACAGCCAGTAAAGCCACCAAGCCAAGCCTCACATGCTCAGCTCTATCACAGATCATTTTATTCTTGGCCATAGCAGAGAGTGACACAGTGTTGAGAGAGCCAGTTCTTATATAAAAGGACGTTATAAGATGACGGATTATGATTACTTTGTACAACATCATGAATGTCAATGATGCTTAATCCACATGTGCACAAGATGGGTCCCTGCCCGGAGGGGTTTACAATCTAAAGTAAGCAAACTGTGGCATTTTTAAAGTCTGGCATGCAGTTGAACAGCCAATCAACTATTGTGCACTGACTGTTCTACTCTATAGTTCCCCATTTGCAAAAAGACCTGACCCTGTTTCTCCAGCTTGTTTTTTCTCAGGTGGGCAGGTGGCAAAGGTTAATATCTGGCCATTTGGGTCGCCACTATGCTCCAGGCACTCCTTCATGGTTGGATCCTGGTACCAAATGTTCTCCAAGGGTTTGTGACATCCCCTAGACCCAACCTCAGAAATCTCCAGGTTTTTGACGCATCCAGTCTGGCAACCCTACCGGCTCCCAGGACCTCTTTGAGGAATTTTTTCAGGGGGTATAAAGTTTCTTTTGGACCCCTCCCCTTCTTCCATTGGATCATAATTTCCATCTTTGGCTCTTAGGCCCCCTTGCCTGGGACCAAGCACAATTTAGCCCATGCCCGCCCGCCCCCCTTCCTATCGTGGGCCCTTCTACCCCCTATATTGCTTGCGTATTATCAGATATTCATAAGAACATAAGAACAGCCCCACTGGATCAGGCGATAGGCCCATCTAGTCCAGCTTCCTGTATCTCACAGCGGCCCACGAAGCCAAGAATGTTGCTCTGTAGCTGACAGCTTACTGTTCTTATTTTGCCATGGTGTCATTTGTGAGCCTGAGTCAGAATGAAAGCTGCTTGCCTCCCAGCACTTAGGAAGTCAGGGGCAAGCATAGCAGCACTGCCAATCTTCTCTTGCTGGCTCGATCTGCTATAACCACACGCCTCTCCTAAAAGAAACAGGAACACAAACACAAGTGGTCATCAATGGTAAAGGGCATAACCTAAGTGAAAAACATGCAAGTGGTTTGTATTTGTAATCAGTAAAAGTATAAAACCTGGGGATGAGGAAAGCATATATTTTTATTGTCTTGCAACACAATCCTATGCCTGACTATCTAGAAGCAGATGCCACTATGTTCAGTCAGTGCTTGGTGAGGCTCTAAGCCACTGGTTCTCAAACTCTCCAGAAATTTGAGAACCAGGGAAAATCTTTGCTGGGGCAGGCAGAAAGCAACGATGTGATCCCCAGGATCTCGCCATTGTTGGGGAAGGGGGGCTGTTTTTAACTTAACTTACCTGCTGCAGAGCTCCCTGTGGCTTGTAGAACATAAAAAAAAAAAGGTCCTGACCCACTTTTGGTTTCACTTCAACAATCTTTTTTTTTTATGTACTACAAGCCACAAAGAGCCCTGCAGAGGGTTCAATGGAACTGCCCAAACCCCTCAGACTTTAGCAGCAGGTAAGTTAAGTTAAAAACAACCCTCCTTCCCCCACAGTGACGCAATCCTAGGGATCACAGGGTTGCTTTCCCCTGCCCCACCCCTTAAAGGAAAAGGGGCAGTGGTTCTTAGGTTGGTGAGTCACAACCTAGCAGTTTGAGAACTACTTCTCTAAGCAATTTAAAGCCTCTTGTTAAAAAATTACACCAAAATTTGCTGCATGAGCCATTTAAAGAAGGTCTACAGTTAGCAGTGGACCTAGTGCTTTGTGAACATGGCAAATGCCTGGGCGCTGAGTCTGTGCACCTCGAGGATCCTGAAGGAAGCTTCACCGAGATTGTACTTCCAGTTTTCCAGAAGTACAGGTGCAACCTATTTATCCACAGATTTTTTTATCTGTGGATTTGTCTCAACTCAACTGGGGTGGGGGGAACTGAAAGTTGCACACACCTTTGCCCTGTGCTGGCATCTCACTCCTTTCCAGGCAGCCCAAAACACTGCAAAAAGGCTCCTCCTGGCACAGGCAGGGGAATAGCCCTGGAGCCATGGAAGAGGCTCCCCTTGCAAAGGAACAGTAACACTCCTGGAGCCCCTGAGCCAGCAAAGAGGCTGAAGAGGGGAAGGGTGGGCAGAAAATCTCTGTAGCCAGAGCATGTGCAGCAAGGTGGAGCACTCTCTCTCTCACACACACACATACACATACGGGGCAGGGGTGGCAGTAACAGAGGGGATTGCTTTAAAAAACCCAGGGAGTGTTTGCTGAACTCCCCCCTCCCTCAGACTGAGATAGTGCAGGCTCTCCTGCTCCTGCTGACACAAACAAAACAGCCCAGCAAATAAGTCTGCCCAGCAAGCCAAAGCATGAGACTTGGGCTACAATCCGATCCACACTTTCCTGGGAGTAAGCCCCATTGACTAGAATGGGACTTACTTCTGAGTAGAAATGCATAGGACAAGACTCTGGTCAGCATCCCATCTGTGAAAGAAGCGGGGCTAGTAGTAGTCGTAACTTTATTGTCATTGTGCTACAGCACAACAAAATTTATGTACCTTTGAGATACAAGTATAAATATATACTACAATTCCAACAATCACACTCTACACACTCACCCACACATTCTATACAACATGCATCCTAATATAAAAATAGTATAACAGACCATAATGCCCAGGAGTAGGGTAACAATGCTGGCAATGGGGAGGGCTGAGTACAGAGCAGAGCAGAGGGGAGGTGATGGAGAACCTCTGCCTTAGTTTCCTTCCATCCTCGAGTGTCAAGCTGCAGCATATTTGCGTAACTCTATGCAATTTAGCCCAACATGTTTTTTCTTAATTGCTGCGGGTCAGAGAATGGAACTCACACACATAAATAGGCTCCACCTGTATAATTAAAGACCATGAGGAAGCCTCAGAATGCTTCCCCAGTCAGTCCAGGAGTTGCATGAGGTTCCATTTCACTGGGGGGAGGGGGCGACATTATAGACCTTTGCACTGCATGTGGGGCTGGGTAAATCTGCTACTGTCTACTGGATGTGTGTGTATTCAGCTGACAAATTTTTTAAAGCCCCCTTAGAATGATTTTTTTTTTAGGACACTGCAGACTGTGAGGTCTTAGCTGTCACTTATTTAGCTTATTCCTGTGTTCAGTGGTGCTTTCTCCCAGAAAAGTGTGTATAGGATTCATAAAGTTAATGCTTTAAACTGCCTGACTGAAGGCTCAACCTTATCCAGGCCTTTGCAGAGATGGAACTTGTGTTCTGTCAGCTCCAGGCCTGGGCCACTAGCATGACAACTACTGCAACAGTACCCAGCTCAGGCCTGCCAGTGCAATTAGTTGATGGCTCCAAGCAAGCTCCAAAGACCTCTGGATCTTCCTCTGGGGTGAGTACATCAGTCTAGGGGGTGCTCCAGGGCATTCTGGGAGAGGACTGGCTGGGGGCATGTCAAGGACAGGTTGGAGGTGGATACTGGCCAATATACTATGACTCTTGCCTGGGCTTGACATGCCCCCTTGCACCCACTTGAATTTATGCCAGCCAAAGACCTGGCGCAGGTCCAAATAGGCCCATTGGGAACAAGGCAGTGATGGAATAGGTTAAGTAAAAAAGTGTTTTATTTTCCTCTCTGTCACTGAGCTATATGCATTGTGCATTGATAGTTATGTTCACTGCACATCATGAGCACTTGTGTAATCTAGTTCCTTGGTTCATTTTTAAAAAGAATGCATTGCTAGATTTCACACACCCACAAGGAGTGTACACACACTTATTTATTTCTGTCCCTCCTTTCACTATTCCATTCCAAAATGCCTAACCCGTGTCCAATCCTATTCAAATTTCTGGCACTGATGAATCTGTGCCAAATGGGGCATATGCTGCACCCTGCTGTGGGGGGGGGGGCAGCAGAGGCAAGCCTGGGGGGGGGTAAATGTCCCGGACACTGCATCCGTGTAGCACTCCAGACCTTTGTGAGGCTCCCAACGTGATCTTAAGCACTACTTCCGGATTCTCAGAAATACTGTTTAAGATCGCGGAGAATCCTCAGAATGCTTTCCCAGTTGGCCCCAACATCGCACAAGGCTCTGTGGTGATTGGCAAGTTGGGGGGATGTGGTGCGGGGAGCGGGTGGCATCGCTGATCTTTGCCCTGGGGCGCATAGTGGGGCAGGTTCGATACTGGGGTGCAGTCATGGAGGCCTCCTCGAGGTAAGGGAATGTTTGTTTTTCTTATTTCAGGGCTAGATTTTGGTTGCATTGGTGCTTGAATGTTGGATAGGATTGGGCCCTAACGAGTATAAAAAACAAAAACAAATCACAATAAAATCAAATTCAACAGCTTAAAATAGCAACTATGGATAGACTAAATCAAGCAGGCACTGGAATAGCTCACAAGCCCAAATCTGGGTGGAACAGGTGCGTCTTGAAATTTCTGCAGCTGACATCCAAATGTAATGTGTGAATTGCCTTACTATTTTTGTTCATGGCAGTGGACCAAGTCATCCTTGTTCAGGTATGCTCTGTGGCACATGACTTATTTTTCCTTTTCTACTGCAGACCCCTCTGTTGTTGTTGGCAACCTTCAGTCTCGAAAGACTTTGGTATCGCGCTCTGAAAGGTGGTTCTGGAACAGCGTCTAGTGTGGCTGAAAAGGCCAATTCGGGAGTGACAATCCCTTCCACACTGGGAGCAAGTGCAGTCTGTCCCTGGTCTGCCTCCCTGGCTATGGGCCTTCCTTCTTTGCCTCTTTGCCTCAGACTGTTGGCCAAGTGTCTCTTCAAACTGGGAAAGGCCATGCTGCACAGCCTGCCTCCAAGCGGGACGCTCAGAGGCCAGGGTTTCCCACTTGTTGAGGTCCACTCCTTAGGCCTTCAGATCCCTCTTGCAGATGTCCTTGTATCGCAGCTGTGGTCTACCTGTAGGGCGCTTTCCTTGCACGAGTTCTCCATAGAGGAGATCCTTTGGGATCCGGCCATCATCCATTCTCACGACATGACCGATCCAACGCAGGCATCTCTGTTTCAGCAGTGCATACTCAAACTATGAGAGTTCCCCCAGTTTCAAAAGAGGGTCTGGTCTCTTGAGCATGCAGATGTAGTCATGTGGTTCTGTGGATTGAAGTCAGTGAGCAGAGGCATTATTGTCACAGCTGGGAAAGGGTACAACTCCTGATTTTACTGGGAACTGGCCTATCCCCCATGATTAGCATCTCTGGCTGGTCACTCTGCAGAATTAGACAGAATTTCCATCTGGGCCAGTAGGGCTCCTCTCAGTTTTGTATGTGTAAAATACTTCCAGTGGAATAGGCTCAAATAGCTTCGCTTGAATTTATGGTGCCTACCTCTGGTTCTACGTTTGGGAGTATCTCTTAGTCAGTGAGAGGCTCGCCTGTACAAAGAGAGGAGTTTCCTAGATTCAAAACACTATGTGAGAATTAAATAGTTCACTTTGCTCTCCGATGACAAAAGCTGAAAAAGATGCTTCCTCCCGCCACTCATTGATTTTAGTTTCATTCCCCAGGGTCCCACCGCAAGAGAAGGTCATATACACAAATGTCACACTGGCATTCCATTTCTGCAGAAACGGCTAAAGATGGTTTCCCATCCAAATCACGTGTTCCTTAACAGTCTCTCCAGTCATGAAAAATAACATTAACCCATGGAAAAGCAGCTCCCACATGACTCGGGTAATGTTTAAAGACTCCTTAATCCCACTGGACGCTGCAGCTAACGAAACTGTAGGGTAGCTGGCTTTTTTCCTTATCTCCCAAGGTGATGGAGTCAGCTGTGCATTTCTGTGCATAGTATAGAAGAAGAAAAAGGAGGGATGACCAGTTTTGCTAAGCTGGTCCCTTCTATTATCCATACAATAGCTTTGGGCGACAGCATCGCTAGGGGTGTGGGAGTTCTGATCACACTGGGTGACACCACTAGTGGCCAGAATTTTGGAAACATTTTGGAACATTTGTATTTATGAATAATACTATCAGGGAACAGATGACTGGAAAGGTAATTTCAGTGATGCAGATTGTAATGCAACAAACCATATTGAATTATCTGTATTCTATCAAAAGTTGTGGTCAATTAACCAGAAAAAAAGAAAACACAGCTGCCTTATGTAACAAAAAGTGGATTTCTTTAACTCAAAATTGACCAGTGAGCCTGATTGTTCCAAAAGCCAATGAGGTGTTGGTGAGCCTGATTGTTCCAAAAGCCAATGACACAGCAGGGAACCAATAAGGCGTTAGTATGAGTCAGCTCTCATTTGCATTTTTCAGAGCTAACGCTCGAACTCTTAATGAATTGTGTGAGTGCCATCAAGTTGGCCACTGATTTTTTGTTGATTACAGATTTTTTGGGTGACTGGTACTGATATATATTTAAATAAATAAATAAAGTTAATGGAGCTGACACCCAACCCAGTGATGCCACTGCATTTGAGCTGTGTGTATGCTATTGTAATTTATTCTGTATGAGTGTTGGGGAGAGTTAGAACAGCCAAAGAAAATGTGTTTTTCTCCAGTGTGTAATTAAGCTGTGGAACTCAGTGCCACAGGGTGTGGTGATGACGCCTGTCCTAGATGCCTTTAAAAGCAGATCGGATATATTTCTGGAGGAAGAGTCCATCACAGATTACAAGCCTTGATAGATATGTGCAACCTCCTGATTTTAGAAGTAGGCTATCCCAGAATACCATGTGCAAGGGAGTGGCACCGTAGCATCTGGTGGGCCACCATGAGAAACAGGAAGTTGAACTAGACGAGCCTTTGGCCTGATCCAGCTGGGCTCTTCTTATGTTCATATATTCACCCCAGTGAAATTGATCTGTCATTGAAAACCACCTAAAAGTCGATAGTAATGATGTTTCGTAAGCCTCTTGAAAGAACGTATTTCATAAACTTGGAGCCATTACCAAGAAGGCACTGCTGTGAGTATTGGTCCAGTCAAATGGACATCCCAAGGCTCAGGCACCCAAACAAGACAGATTGAAAATATCTGAATAGCCCTGGAGATTGATGCAATTCACAGATGCCAACAGAGATATTTTGATAAAAAATTTCTACACTGGCTTGTTTTATTTTCCTGAAAACTCCCATTGCACATGAGAATGGGTGTATTGAACCAAAAAGAAAGAAAACATTTTGGGATACAGCAGGGACCCCATTAAGCTTTGTGCAGTTATTGAAACTGATACAAATGCCTTATTAATTAGAAAATCAATTGTGCTGTCTGGCTAATTGATGTGAGCAGCGCACAGAATCTGGGTGGAGGTTGGGAGTGCCGAGTTCTATCAGGACAAGATAGTGTTTTGCTCTTACACTGACGGATGCTAAAGGCGGTTAGTCACTGACTTTGGAGTGACTAACTGTGAGGATGGCTACCACCATCACCACCACCCCGCCCAACTTGATAAGCAGAATCTTTAACCAGAGGTCAAGGTTTGGCATTTGATAATTTTTTAGATGTCTTCCTACATAGCAAATCCTTTCTAACCCCATCCTTGTCTTTCAGGGCTATTACATGGGTCCTTTCCATAAAAATTGACTGACAAATGTGATGCCTCGACCAGTAGTCCAAAGTAGCACAGTATACATTACTCCCTCCAGACTCTATGGCCCCATTCTGATTCTCCTACATGTGGTGATATGGTTCCACCATGTACTCTGTATGTCTGTTTTACTGGGTTCTCAGACCCCAGGGAACTGATTGCCAGGCAAGGTGAGCCCTGCAATGTCTCTCAATGTCAATACCAGAGAGGGGCAGGCCCAGGTGCATTGGCACTGTCCTTGCACCAGGCATAGGTTGCTCAGATGGAGGCTGAAGCACAAAGACAAAGGTAAGGGCAGTTTGGCTGTGGAAGAGATTGCCAAAGGAGTTGATAGATTCTCCCTCACTGTAATTCTTCAAGCAGGCGCTCAACAGGAACCTGCTGGAGAAGCTCTAAGAGGATTTCCTGCTACAGGCAGGGGGTTGGACTATGACCTTTTAGGTCCCTTCCAACTCTACGATTTCTAGGGCTTGGTGGACAGGGATTGGCCCTTGGGGTCAGCTGACCAAATGGTCAGGCAGGCTAGTACTGCAACCTAAATCAGCAATTTTCAACCACTGTGTCATGGCACATTGGTGTGCCATGAATGGTCTGCAGGTGTGCCACAGGAATTGGTGGGGCGGGGGTGTCATTTGCTAGTCAGTCCACTGGGAGATGTGAGCCACTTGCAGTGTGTGGCGCAATTGTCAATTGTCAAAAAACTGATGGTGTGCCTTGACAATTTTAGCATCTTGTCAGTGTATTGTGATGTGGAAAAGGTTAGAAATGTGGAAAAGGACCTAGATGGTGCCTTTGAAGTATAGATCTCAACCTGCCAGGCTAAGTGTGGAAACACTGCTTGTGCAGGAGGTTAAGTGTGAGAGGGTGTGAATTTTCCTCAGCACATCACTGGTGCTTTACTCTGGGGCAGGAGAGGCAGCTTAATTTCTGAGCAACAATCACCGAATGGAAATGAAGTATACCAACCTGTTTTATACTGTTGTTTTATCCTGATACTCCACTCTTCTGCAATGGAGCAGCTCACAGATGCTGTTAAAAAACAAACAACTTGAAATACAATTGAAAACCAGAAACACAATATAGTACAACAAGCCAGTAGCATGCAACCATTAAGAACAGCAGATGCCAAAACTGGGGTCATGTCATTCATACTGCCAAATTCAAACCTGAAATGTGTCATCTTCATGTTGACAAGGGTTGGCAGATGGGGTTTCTTAGAAGGCCTTATCAATGGCCAGAGCTACAGAGAGGTTATAATGAGTGAGGAGCAGTGGTGGTCGTGTTCAGGGGGTGGAGCCGGCTTTCTGGGGAAGTTTAAGGTCTAGCAATTTGGGGCGAGTAACAAGGTGAGCCTGGAGAATCAGAGTGTGAGATTAAAAGAAAAGAAATTCCCCCCTGAGCTCAAAAGAACCTGTTTTACCCCACAACATAGTGGGACACCGAAAATGCGGCATCAGTACAAGCAGGTGAAATCTCTGACAGTTGGCAACCTCAAAGCTGGCTAATTGCAAAGAGGTGAAGGGCATGGAAAATGCTTGCTAAAGAGCCTGGGAAAAGGAAACCGTTAATCCAATTGCAGGGTGTTTTGTTTCCATCACACGCTAGAAAAAAGATATTTGAAACAGCATTTTGCAGCCCTCCAGAGACATGTAAGTGCAGCAATGGTTCCTGTTGGCTGTGGCAGATTTGCCTGGTTTATTTTAATAGCACGCACACCACATGCTCTGGGAATCAGGTATTTAGCAAAAATCAATCCCCTGCTTTGTATACAGATACGCAGCAGACTGGCAATGGCGGGGACTTTTATTGCCTTGCCTAAATTGAGAATTCGTAATAAGATTAAAATTTACACTTTCTGCCACTGACAGATGGTGTTTTTCTGCCAAGTTCTGCTGCATTCCTCAAAGGTACCTCTGAATTACAGAGTCCGTCTCTCTCCGGCAGCCTCTGCTTCTAGGAGACGTCACCCTTCCCGCCCAGAAAGGCTGCTTTCTCATACAGATTTCTCGCAGACAATATCTGGAACTGTAAAGATTTTTTAAAAAAATTGCACCACCTTTTCTAGGCAGATTTTAGACCAGGCTCTTAAAAGTTAGTAGCCCACAAAATGTTAGCCTGGTCACCTGACAACACTAACATAAGTCAGGTGAGGAACATGAAGACAGGTACTTCTAAGGTGTGGCAAGCCATGGCATTTGCCCTGGGTGCCACTGAAGTACCCAAGCAATGAAGGAGGTTCCCCCTATCTGCAGCATTCCAGGTAGTTCCCAGCCTTTCCATGGGGGGGAAGAGCGCATTACCCACAAGTGGGCCCACCCAAGCTTCCAAGGGTCCATTTGGCTCCAGAATGGAGACTTTCCAGAAGGGGGGGTAGCACACAGGCTACGGGGACAATGTGGTTATGCAGTAGGGTTATATTGCTGCAAGGAACTCGTGCAAGGAAAGCGCCCTACAGGTAGACCACAGCTGCGATACAAGGACATCTGCAAGAGGGATCTGAAGGCCTTAGGAGTGGACCTCAACAGGTGGGAAACCCTGGCCTCTGAGCAGCCCGCTTGGAGGCAGGCAGTGCAGCATGGCCTTTCCCAGTTTGAAGAGACACTTGGCCAACAGTCTGAGGCTAAGAGGCAAAGAAGGAAGGCCCATAGCCAGGGAGACAGACCAGGGACAGACTGCACTTGCTCCCAGTGTGGAAGGGATTGTCACTCCTGAATTGGCCTTTTCAGCCACACTAGACGCTGTTCCAGAACCACCATTCAGAGCGCGATACCAGAGTCTTTCGAGACTGAAGGTTGCCAACTCCTGTATATTGCTGCATCACTATGTGGAGCTGCCCTGGGTGCCATTAGGCCTCAGGACACACCTGCCTGAAGAGTCTGAAGGGCAGGAGACTATAGGGGTCTGGGGAGGGGGAAATCTGGCTATATTGTAATTCTGCCATAAACAAGAATAATTCTCAATAAAATTGTGTTAATACCACCACCAGTGGAAGCCAGGCCTGGCTGGCGGTTGCATGCAGACCGAGCAAACCACAACATGCCAACTTTCTTTCCTTGCACCCAAATAAAAACAATTTTAAAACTCGTGTGTGCATTAGCTAACTCTGCTCTTCCAGGTCATGTTATAAACAGGGGACATAGGCTGCACCCAGGGTAGCAAAGTGGGGGGTGAAGTAAGGGAAAGGGACAGGGGACAGCGGCATCGCTAGGGAGTATGACGATGCAAACTGTACTGGGTGCTAGACCTTTGGTCTGATCCAGCAGAAGTCTTCTTAAGCTCTTTGCGGTGGCGTAACCAGAGGGGGGATGCACTCAGGCTGTCGGGGAGCCTCAGCGAGGTGGTAAGCGGCCCCTCCCTTCGGAGCCATTCCTGGCGGGGGGAGCAAAACGGAGCCATACGGCTCCGTTTTGCTCCCCCCGCCGGGAATGGCTCCAAAGGGAGGGGCCGCTTACCACCTCGCTGAGGCTCCCTGCCAGCCTGAGTGTTCCGCCCCCTCCAGCTACGCCACTGGCTCTTTGGTCAAAGAAGAAGAGATACGAGAGAGGTCACGTCTACAAGGTTTGTGGCTTGAAAACTAAACCTGGCCCCATATAACGTGGTTTAACGCTGTATCCATGTTAATATTCGTTTCTCCACCATCACATTCCTCTTGTCACAAAAATTCAGGTGAAGCTCTGGTTGACCAGTGTGTCAGCAGAGGACATCCTGAGCTATGCGGACCGCTGAATCTTGCCTCTTCTCTCCAGCGGTCGCTTTCACAACATGAGGAACGTGGACAGATCCGCAACTTCAGAAGGAAGCCGACTCATAAACTCAGCTCTGCCACTCAAGCATAGAGAGTCTCAACTGGGTTTCTTAGTGAATTCCGTCAGAGACCGCAACGCCTGCCGCCTGTCACAACAGTTTGAAAAGGAACATCCACTTACAGGGTCCGACCCTTAATGGATACTGTGAGCCTAATTGGCAAGCTCCACAGCAGATTGAGCAGGTCTTCATTCGGATGTCAATAACACTGTCTTTTTATTTCATTTCCTAATGGGTTATCGATACCAGTAATTTGCCCCTGATAATGTTGCAAATTATAAAAGGGAAAATTTAAGCAACTACCAACGAAGGGGAAAATCAGCCTGACAGCCCATTTTGTTCTGGTGCTCCAGCGCATGATATATGCAGTTGTTGGGACCAAAATCGTTGTCTTCCTGCAAGAGCGTCATTATTCACAGCAGAAAATTAGGTGATGGTCATGCTTTGGCTTGGAACGAGGCCTATCTGTTTGTCATCAAGCGATGGCGGATGGGCGAAGCAACTGTTAGCGTTAGGGCTGCCAACTAATGACAATTGCTTCATTGATTAATCACCTGCCTTTTTGCCTGGGTATCCTATGAAATTCAATCCTAATTCTGCACTAATTCTGCACTAAGAAAAATGCCGTTTTGTAGTCTGTATAAATGGCAGAACTTCAGCAGGTGTTCGAATTCATTTGCCTTGGTCACGGTGATTCTTATTTCTGATTGCTGCTCCGGTTTGTAATCAAAATTATTTGAGGAAGTTGCAAATCTCTGTTCCCAAGACGATTTGGCGCACGATATTTACAAAGGCTGCAGCATCGTCTCCTTACTTGAACATTAAAGAGAATCAGTCCAAGATGTTATTTTGCTGATATCTTATAGCACCGAGAGTTCAAGGTGCTGCTTACCCCAAAAGCGTTTGGGAATTTTCAAGCGCTTCAATCAAAGCATTCAAGTCAGAGGGGCTTTTTGATGTTTAATTGCCTGATCTCATCTGATCTTGGAAGCTAAGCAGGGTCAGGCCTGGTTAGTACTTGGATGGGTGACCACCTGGGAATACCGGGTGCTGTAGGCTTATACCATAGTCTTTCGAGACTGAAGGTTGCCAACCATCTCCCTATATTGAACACTATCTCCTGATCTTGTCTGATCTGGGAAGCTAAGCAGGGTCAGGCCTGGTTAGTACTTGGATGGGAGACTGCCTGAGAATACCGGGTGCTATAGGCTTATACCATAGTCTTTCAAGACTGCAGGTTGCCAACCATTTTTTTTTTTTACAAGACCTCTCTGTGCCACCTCCACTGCCGAACCCACCTCCTCTGTGCTCTGCTCCCCTTCCCCATCTCCTCCTCATTTTGCCTTCCCCTACCTCAATCACCCCTCCCCCACTACTTTAATAATATGAAATTATCTATAACCTTTTAATTCTGGCAAAAAAGTTCAGGTGGAAGCAAACAGGGAGAAAAGTGGAGAAGATCTCAAGATGCAGGCAGCCCAACATGCTTTTAGTAATCTAAAAACCGAAACCTATGCATGTCTATTCAAAAGTAAGTATCATTATAGTCATTGGGGCTGACTGCTAGGTAAGTGGGGATAGGATTGCAGCCTAACGTTTTGTCAGGGACAACCCCAATTTGGTTTTTGCAAGAGTCCAGAACTGCAGTACATACCGCCCCCCCCGTAGCTATGCTACTGCATGGAGCTTCCTATTAAAGTCCAGGAGTCATGCACAACCTATCTGTTGATATGTGTGAGATGCCTTAGAGCATGGAAAAATGGAACCGTTCTTTGAAAAATGGTCTTCATTGCCATTCAATAACTTCTGTGCCGGTCAAGAGGTATAATTATCTGTCTGGAATCTGGGCCAGAACCCCCTATGCCACGAATGACATGCACCACCTATTTCGGAGCTGTATTTCTAAGGAGGAAAAGGTGGGGAGGTTTATAACAGAGGGGGATAAAATCTGGCATGCGCCGTTGATACTGGATCTACCGGTGCTGCTTCTATGTTGCTCAGGCTGGTGTTTCAAAAGTGTAAGCTGTACCATCAGTGTTGTTGTATTAGTAAAGACAGCATGCGGCTTTAAAACAATGATCTCCTCCTGAAACGGAGAGTTTTCTATGTGGATGAAGGGCTTGTTTATGAAAATGCTTCCATCCTGTTTGTTTCTGTAACAAGGCTCTATAGAGACTTTTATCCTCTCACGTTTTAATTAATTTTTTCTATAGTTGCTTCATTAATTGGTATTTATGGGTTGGTTGTTGTACATAAATTGTGGAAATGGCGCAGGAGAGGGCGTTCTGATTATACAGTCGCTCTACAAGTGCTTGGCCATCATTGGAATATTTATTAATCATTATAACCACATATGTGGCTAAGTGAAGTCTGGCCAGCTCTCGTGGGAATACTATGTTGCGTAATGACTTCTTCAGCTCTTCAGGTTCATATTAGGCCCTTTAAGTGCATGGCTCATGGACACAGGCCAGGTAGAAATGGAACGGCACAAGCTCTAGTATTGGCCAGGCAAATCAAAGTTAGAGGAAGTGCCAATGCAGGGGCCGGCTACTTGTCAATCAAGTTCGGATCTCAGAGAGCAATGAGATGGGCTGAATGACTTGAAAGCAGTAACGTAGCCAGGGAGGTGGCATGGTGAGTATTGCAGGCTCCACATTGTGTCATGTAAGCGGCCCTTTTGCTCACCATCAGAGCCATTGGGGCTGCAATGCCAGGCACACAAGCACCTGCACCTCGCTGTCGCTGTCCCAATGGCTCACACAATATGTTGTGGCACCTGTAATATTTACTGCTCCCCCCCCAGGCTACAAAAGAGATGGATGGGTAGATTTATTTATAGAATTAATATCCTGCATTCTACTTCCAGCAGCTTTGAGGTGGCTTACAACCATAGCTTTAAAAAAGCAAAAAAAAAAATAAAAAATAAAAATCCAATTAAAAATACAGCACTGACCCACATCTTAAAACCACAAAATAAAAGCAGTGGAGCTCGCAAATAAAATAGTTCCAAAAAACCGCTAAAAGGGTAGCAAATACCAGAAAAGGTAACAGGAGACCATGCATCATTTACAGCTGAGAGGCTTTTCAGGGCTTCTCCCCCACCAATGCCTCTTTTTCGGCTTTGCGAAGATGTGGGGGACTGGAAGGGCTCAGTGGCAGAGGTGGGGGATGAACCGCATTTCACATTGTGCTCAGCTCAGTGCAGGCTAGGCCTAACTTGAAATGGGCCACGCTGAACTGGGGTAGTTTGAGCCTTCTCACACAATCCCTATTTCCAGGTTGTCCCGTCGTTTCATAAAAGGCAAGATCTGGTCCACATTTCGCACGAACAGATCCTTAACCATAAAACTCACTCTGGAATCTTCTAGGGCAGGTTTTCTCAAACTGTGGGCCGTGACCCTCTTGGTGGGTCATGCCCCGATGTCCAATGGGTCCTCCCACCCATCCTTGTGTGTGTTGGCTCCAAATTGGAGCCCTCCAGATGCAATTGGAGGCTGCACTGGGCCTCCACAGACTTCCAGAAGCAGCTGGAAAGTCACCTCTGGTTTACCTCCAGGTTGGCGAAAGTGACTTCTGGCTGCTTCCACAGGCACCAGAAGTCTGGCACTGGAGAAGGAGGAGGGCAGTGGCATAGCTAAGGGGGTGCAGGGGGCAGCAACTGCACTGGACAACAAGTTTTAGGGGGGCAAAAAGCTGAGCTTGTCACTAGTGGCCATAATTGTGAAAATCTTGGTATGTACGAATAATACCATCATGTTATATATCATTGCAAAGGTAATTTAATGCAGAATGCAATGAAACAAACCACATTGAAATATTCTCATTCTATCAAACGTTATGGCCAATTAACCAGAAAACAAAAACACAACTGACTTATGCAACAAAATGTGGATTTCTTTAACTCAAAACCGACTTGAGACTGATTGTTCTGAGAGCCAATGAGATGTTATTATGATACAGCATGGAACCAATAAGGTGTTAACATGAGTCAGCTCTCATTTCCATGTATCATAATACAGTTATGCCTGCTAACTGGGGAAAGAGACACTTGGTGCTCCTCTTATATTTAGCAGGGGGAGAATGACCGTCTCTCTTTGCCCCAGCACAGTGTCTCTAACCAATCAGGGGCACACTTTTTATTTATTTAATTAATTAGATTTTGTTATGGGGGGGCTTCAAAATTTATTTGACCCCCCCCCCCAGATAGCAGATAGATACCTTAGCTATGCCACTGAGGGAGATGGCAGAGCAAGTGGATGGTGAGCTGCTCTGGGGAGGAGGCAGGTTTTCCCCCAATTTAAACTTTTTAAGAAGCCTGGGGGTGACATCACTTTCGGGGCTTCATTCTGAGCTCTGCACTGGGATACACAATCATTAGCTATGCCTCTGGAGGAGGGGTTATGATGCCCCCCTGCTGCAAACAGGTGGGTTGTGGCAGAGGGGAGTTTGATAACCCCTTTTCTAGGGGATTCCACAGCTGATGTGTCAATGAAAACCACTGTTACAGAGGACTATAACAAGAAAAGGATCAGTTGTCATTTATGGTCATCACACTTTTCATACTTGGTACTAAAACTGTGTTGCTCTCTCTCTCTCTCTCGCTCTCTCTCGCTCTCTCTCCTTGTGCACACACACGAATCCCCTGAATTACTTTGTTGGCTTCTCTTTGGCATTTTGTCTCCGCTCTCCCCCTCGAGCCATTGACTTGTGTCATCTTAAGGCAGACCAACAGCTTAGAGCAATCGCTTCTGACAGGCTCCCCACTGATGCTTCTACTGCGCCTTTGTTGTTTGAGATTTTTTATTAATCATTTACTACATTTTATGAGGTTAGTCACCTGCATTGTTCCTCTGCTGACACCATCGTTTGTCACGGGGAAGCAGGGTGCGGAGGAAGAAATCAGGCATGGGGGAGAGAAGGGGGAATGGGTCAGTTACTGGCAATTCAAGAAAGCTCATACCAGGTTACTGAAAGGGGTTATATCTGGAGTCTAAGGTTCTGCTGAGGAATCAAAATGAAAAACTGGGGAGGGGGACAAGTCCAAGGGGGCTCAATAAGGCTATCTCAGCCGATCAGGTTCAGGCAGAATTGCACGATGCTCAATTATTCAAGAACATGGAAGTGTGTTGAGTGATGCTGGCTGTGGCATTATAAAGCGTTTATTGAGTCGGTGCAGCGTGGGAGTTATTCCTTTTGTCTGCAACTTTTGATTGCATATTATCGGAGGCCGGCTGAGAAAGCAAATAGTTCTTGTCAAGAAGAATTGCTGTTCCGACCCATGTTTGACAGGAAGGCTCCCCAGGTATGTCTCTCATACACAGTCAAACAGGGAGAGACAGTGCAGAATTTGTTCCCACCTGGGCAAGCGCAAGGCATTAAAGAGGTGGGGATGAGGAAAGGGAGGCCATACATATATTGTAGGGCAGGGGTGCTCACACTTTTTTGGCTCGAGAGCTACTTTGAAACCCAGCAAGGCCCGGAGATCTACCAGAGTTTTTTTTACAATGTTTGCGCCATCATAACATATAACATTTATGTGTGCAATGTATGTAGGTGTACCTTGAGCCCCACTGAGTATAATAGGACTTACTCCTGACTAGACATGCCTAGGATTAGGCTGTGAGGCTGCAATCCTAGCCACACTTACCTGGGAGTAAGCCCCATTGAGTACAATGGGCCTTACTCCCGGCATTTCCTCCCAGAGGCACCTGAAGGGGGGGTCGGCACTCCAAGATCTACTCATTTTGCCTCGCGATCTACCGGTAGATCGTGATCCACCTATTGAGCACCCCTGTTGTAGGGGGTGAAATGGGGTAGGGGAGGAATGGGGTGGGGTGGATCTGGAGGTGATGGGGGTCATGGATCAGGAGGCAATAGCTAAAGAGCTGGCACAGGTCTAAGGAGTGGGAGTTGGGATTGAAACCCCCTTTCCCCACCTCAGCCTTCCAATCCGCTCCCCTCCACTGGATATAGCATACGTCTTTTTGACGTGGCTGCAAAAGCCGGGGGTGGGGGGGGCTTGTATAGGTTTGGTTCCCTAGTCAGACTGGTGGTAGATCCACTCCAGGTGCCTTTGGATGAAAGGGATTATTTATTCTAGCCAGTCTGGCTTCTGAAAAATGTTTAGTGTGAAGACCACTTTGGACACACTTGCACAAACTTGTACAGAGAGATGGGTGTGTGTGTGTGTGAAACTACCAGGAATGTGCCAGATTAACTGAGCCGAGTTGCAAGTCAAGTTGCCAGTCTCCACCCCCTCCGTGGCCATCGTGACTCTGGAGCTTTTTAAAAGTCATTTTGACCTGAGTTTGAGTCTTTTTGAGAAGCGAGTCAAGCTGCGAGTCAGGCGCAGCTCCACAGAAAAAAGTAGCGGTGCTGGTGGGAGGTGGGGTACGTGTCAGAGTTCTCATTTAACACTGCCCTGGTGTTCACATCCCATCTGCAGTCAGTGATGTGTTGAAATCCTTCACTTCAACACGCAGGAGAGCAGCAGAGTAAGGAGAAGGTGTGTTGTTTCTGCTGAGCTCAAATGCAAAGTAAGCACAAGGTTTAGGCGTTCCTCTTCTATTGCAAAGAAATGTCTACCCCCTGTTTTCCTGCCTCTGTAGCCCCCTCCTTGGGCTATCCAGGAAAATTCTTCTATCTCAAGAACCCCCTCCCCTGTCCATTTGGCTCCTCCTTCTTCCCTCCCTTGCCCAGAGAAAAAAATCAGGCCATCCATTTGGCCAATCAAACATCATTCCTCCCCCTGTGTCCTGGCTGCCCCCACCATCTTATGGTTTATCCCACCAGCTTCATTAAGCTTCCCAACTCCTTCCACTCTCAAGCCCATGGAGCCAACCCACCCTCTTCCCATCAAATCTTCTGGTCATGCCTGTTTGAATGTCAGCTTCTGGAGGTCTTTTGGGACCACGTGGAAGTGGCGCAAAAAAAAAGTAGTAAGCGAGCTCCCAGTCCCTGCGCTAACTTTTAAAATGAACACATTTACATGAAAACATGTATGCATGTACTTCTATATGCATGTACAATAGAATGTGTGAGTAGCCCTACTGTTAATTTATCACATACAGAAAGTAAATAAAAATCCATGTTTTGCACGCAGAGAGGCATCTTAGAAGTAATTAGCTTCTAAACACCCCTGTACTGTATAATAAACGAACAGAATAGTAAACGTTATGAGAGTAATTCATTATTCAGCATGAATAACAGATGAATAGAATAATTTACAACCCACTAAATTCTGAAAGGGCCCCACTTCCCTGTTAATCATCTGGCAATCCCTTGTGGCTCGCTGAGAAGACCTTACTCATGTACATAAATCCTCTTGTGCTCACAGCGTCCTCTGAAGAGAGCACCTTTGGCAGTGGAGAAATGTACTATTCTCATGTATGACTGAAAGAAGCTGCAGTGGGGGTTGCTCATTGATTCTCCTGTTCCTTATTGGTTGCCTGAAGACTGCAGAGAAGAAAGCCAGATCATTCCTGGAAATAATGTCAATGCATCTGTGATGACTGAGCTCTTCTTCGCTCCCCCTTTTCCGATTGAAAATAAAGAAAACTCACTTTGAAATCAGCATCATTGCTGAAAGATCACATGGTCAAGCAGACGGGTCATTTGACATGTTGCTTGTCTCTTTCAGTTGGCATCCTAAGATGCCAGGCCTACCCAGCCCATCTGGTGAGATTGGCACAAGCAACTTCTTTGGGCTATCCAACCCACCTGACCAGATTGAAGGGCATCTGTTGATGGCCAGGTGGTCTTCTATGTGGCTGGTTCAACCCACCTCTATGGGTCAAAGAGGTACAATGCATTTGTTCTTTTTCTTCCTCCTTGAACTATCCTTCCTTGACTTCTATTTTTAATAAACCCTTTTTATATTTTAACTCTTCACCTGCCCATTATCAGTTGAACTCAGTCAGAGCTTTGCCACAGTCCTTCTTCAGTCCAATCCTATCCAATCCCTCTCCCCGTAATTCAGCCATGCGACTGGAGTGTGTGCTGCAATCTTCCAGGGTGCAGAACAATCCCAAATGTCTCCTCCAGAAGTCGCCTCCTGTGGAAGTGACATCACAAAAAGTGAAGACCATAGAGTTTAGTGTGCTTTGAGAAGGAAAATGTGGAAAATTGCTGATTTACACTACGTTGCTCATGAGGTAAGCATGATCTCCGACACTCTTTCTCTCGATACCGAGCTAAACAAGCGAATTGGTAAAGCAGCTGCTATGTTTTCCAGACTCACAAAGAGAGTCTGGTCCAACAAGAAGCTGATGGAACATACCAAGATCCAGGTCTACAGAGCTTGCGTCCTGAGTACACTTCTGTACTGCAGCGAGGCATGGACTCTTTACTCACAACAGGAGAGGAAACTGAACGCATTCCACATGCACTGCCTCTGATGCATCCTCGGCATCACCTGGCAGGACAAAGTTCCAAACAACACAGTCCTGGAATGAGCTGGAATCCCTAGCATGTATGCACTGCTGAAACAGAGACACCTGCGTTGGCTCGGTCATGTCGTGAGAATGGATGATGGCCAGATCCCAAAGGATCTCCTCTATGGAGAACTTGTGCAAGGAAAGCACCCTACAGGTAGACCACAGCTGCGATACAAGGACATCTGCAAGAGGGATCTGAAGGCCTTAGGAGTGGACCTCAACAGGTGGGAAACCCTGGCCTCTGAGCAGCCCGCTTGGAGGCAGGCTGTGCAGCATGGCCTTTCCCAGTTTGAAGAGACACTTGGCCAACAGACTGAGGCTAAGAGGCAAAGAAGGAAGGCCCATAGCCAGGGAGACAGACCAGGGACAGACTGCACTTGCTCCCAGTGTGGAAGGGATTGTCATTCCCGAATTGGCCTTTTCAGCCACACTAGATGCTGTTCCAGAACCACCTTTCAGAGCGCGATACCAGAGTCTTTCGAGACTGAAGGTTGCCAACATGGCTCATGAGGTAATAATGCTGTGTTTCTCCATCCACACCACCATCAGTCAATGATGTGGAGCAGGACCATGTGTTGTTGGTATGGCGGGCAAGGCAGAACCACCCCATCAGAGTCTATGGTAAAGCAGCCCAGCTGCCCTGCATGCTTACACCCGAGGAGGCTCTCCTTTCACCTGGGAAAGTTGGTGTATGGAGAGCCTCTTCGGGTATAAGGAGAGCTACCTTGAGTATAAGCAGGCAGGGCAGCTGCTGATTGGAGAAGCACAACCTGATGATACTACAAAATGGGTAAATACGCCTGTATATCAGGATAGAAAGTAGAAAGACCTGGCATGGCAAATACTATTTTAGGTGTCTGTCTTTCCAAGTTGCCCAGTTTTGATTTGTTGACCTGCAATGTACCAGCGTCCGTAGTTTTAGCAATGCAAAATCAGTCACTGATTATGCAAGTAGCCCTTTCTGATATGGATCAGTGGCCGTCGCTAGACTGCTGTGACACCTGGCCTCAATTCCTCCTGGTATTATCTTTGGTATTATTCTTCCAGGTTTCCATTAAACAGGCCTGGTTAATTCATAACCGTGTTTTTTTTTGGCAGCGGAATGACCCCTGGACATACTTTCTTCAAGGTTCAGCTGGAATTGATAAGAACAAAGAAGGGATTGTCACACACCGAACAACTCACTCCCAGGCTGTTATTGGCAGAATTAACAGGAAGAGAAGGTGCCTTGAATTTCCAAATACAAATTATATCGGCTGCTTTTTCTTTCCGGTCTCTCAGCTTTTAGTTTTTAAAGACAATTCCACGTTTTTAATCATTTGGGAAATATTGTTCCAGCACCACATGTGGCCAGGGCTCATATAGTTGATTTACCTGCAGTTCCACTTACTCGCTCTATAGTTATGGAATCCGCCACACACAAGTAGGTCAAGTCTTAAAAATTATGAAACAAATTCAAGGAAGTGCCTGAATTTCTCGTTCCATTTCTTGCAAGACTTGCCTTTGGCCAAAACAGAGCACACAAAGGACTCAGGCCAGCTCCCACAATCCCTTGATGTCTTGAGAACATGGCTCTCGGAGGAAACCCCGAGGTCAAACATGGTTAACTCCTCACCTTGAACCTGCAGCAAATAAATTCCCCACATTCTAGTAATCAACCTCCAAGTGGAAGCTGTGTAACTCATATTTTACAATTAAGAAAAACATAAGAAGAGCCCTGCTGGATCAGGCCAGAGTCCCATCTACGCCAGCTTCCTGTATCTCACCGTGGCCCAGCAGATGCCACAGGGGGCACACAAGACAAGAGAAAAACACCTTGTTGCCACTTCCTTGCACCTCTTATTCTGAGGTAGCCTACTTCTCAAATCAGCAGGTTGCACATACCCATCATGGCTTCTAACCTGTGATGGGCTTTTCTTTGAGAAGTCTGACCATACCCCCTTTAAAAGCAATTAGGCAAGATGCCAACCTTGTTTGGGATTTTCTTCGCTGTCCTGCTAAAGCAGGCCTTTGGAACTGCAACAGAAGGCATCTATCTCCGGACCAGATCAGACGGAAAGCTCTTCAACCTCTCCAGACTGAGAGCAAAATCCAAAGTCCAGCTGAAATGTCTGCGTGACTTCCTCTTTGCCGACGATGCAGCTGTCACTACCCACTCTGCCAAAGATCTCCAGCAGCTCATGGATCGTTTTAGCAAGGCCTGCCAAGATTTTGGTCTGACAATCAGCCTGAAGAAAACACAGGTCATGGTTCAGGATGTGGACTCACCTCCCTGCATTACAATCTCTGAGCATGAACTGGAGGTTGTCCATGACTTTGTGTACCTTGGCTCAACGATCTCCGACACACATTCTCTCGATACCGAGCTAAACAAGCGCATCGGTAAAGCAGCTACCACGTTTTCCAGACTCACAAAGAGAGTCTGGTCCAACAAGAAGCTGACAGAACATACCAAGATCCAGGTCTACAGAGCTTGCGTCCTGAGTACACTTCTGTACTGCAGCGAGTCATGGACTCTTCGCTCACAACAGGAGAGGAAACTGAGCGCTTTCCACATGCGCTGCCTCCGACGCATCCTCGGCATCACCTGGCAGGACAAAGTTCCAAACAACACAGTCCTGGAACGTGCTGGAATCCCTAGCATGTATTCACTGCTGAAACAGAGACGCCTGCGTTGGCTTGGTCATGTCGTGAGAATGGATGATGGCCGGATCCCAAAGGATCTCCTCTATGGAGAACTCGTGCAAGGAAAGCGCCCTACAGGTAGACCACAGCTGCGATACAAGGACATCTGCAAGAGGGATCTGAAGGCCTTAGGGATGGACCTCAACAAGTGGGAAACCCTGGCCTCTGAGCGGCCCGCTTGGAGGCAGGCTGTGCAGCATGGCCTTTCCCAGTTTGAAGAGACACTTTGCCAACAGTCTGAGGCTAAGAGGCAAAGAAGGAAGGCCCATAGCCAGGGAGACAGACCAGGGACAGACTGCACTTGCTCCCGGTGTGGAAGGGATTGTCACTCCCGGATTGGCCTTTTCAGCCACACTAGACGCTGTGCCAGAACCACCTTTCAGAGCGCGATACCATAGTCTTTCGAGACTGAAGGTTGCCAATACAAGGCAAGATGCCATCACCACATCCTGTGGCAAGGCGTTCCACAGACTACCCGCTGAGTAAAGAAATATTTCCTTTTGTCTGTTCTGACTCTTTTGACACGCAGTTTTGGCGGCTATCCCCTGGTTCTGCTGCTTCTTCCTGCTTTGGAGGTACTTAAATTGTCATGTGACATTCCAAACTTTCTATTTGTCAGTACTAGGGGGGTCACAAAAGAGTAGTTGAAATGTGGACAAGAGCACAGGGCTCAAACAATTCCTACACACATGTGGGGTCCTCTGCACACTCTGCCTCCTCCCAAGGGATCAGGTCTACATAGAGGGGTGAAGGGTTGGATATGGCAACAGTTAGAAGCGAGTAGCCAAGCATACAGAGGGGCACTTGAGGCTCAAATAGGATTTCTTGTGGACTGTGATCCTGCAATCAACCTCCTACCTTGAATTCCTCCTGATGATGGGTGTGGCTTCCCAGTGTCAACCCCCTCATCTTCTTCCCACATGACCTGTCCTCCTCCTATGCTCAGCTGAAACCTCATCCCCTTGTGCTTCATCCTCTCACCCCCATCCTCCTGGATGGCTCTCCCTCTTTATTTTGCTGTCTCCTCTGGTCCCTGGTCTACTTTTCCTTGCCCCTTCCTCCACTTCCATCACTCCTTCCTTCTCCTCCACCTCAGCTACCTCAACTACCTTCTGAACCCTCCTGTCAGGAGGAAGTCCTACCCCTGCAGGAAGCCTGGCCCCCTAGTTCCCATGGCGCCTGCTGATGATCTCATCACCAGCCATGCCAGATGCCCTTCTGTGATTGGGACCACAGCTGCAGAGCCACACATGTTGGCAAAGCAAGGCACGGCATGGCACGGCACGGCACGGCACTATAACACAAAAATCCAGTCCAATAGAGAAAAAAGCCTTGACTTTTTCTACTGTTTGCATATATTGGTGTTCATCCATGCCTCTCCATTCCTGACTAGTACCCCAGGCTTACATTGATACTCAGTGGTAGTGATGGCAAACGACAGGTCTGCAGATATTTCTGCAGCATTGACCTTGCAGGCCAGCTGCGATGACTCAGTAGCTGCTAGAGATTTTTTTTTTCCTTTGGAAAATGATAAACCACTGAATAATTTGCAGTCCTATTATTATTCTACAGCCTACGGCAAGATGGCTGTGGTTACAAGTGCACAAGGATTTCATGTCACTCCCTTGCATGCTGAACTCTTTTCTGTGCTTGAAGTCAACAGACAGAAAAAAAAATGTAGGAAGCCAAATATAGCCCGGAAAGTCTCATTCCCATCACAAGAATTTGTCTATGGAATTAAATCTGCACCAGTTTCATAAGCGATAGAGTGAAACAAAAACATACCAAATGTATTCACTCTTTATAAGATAGCGTGCTTTGGGAACAGCAGCAATAGAGCAATAGGGGAAAGTGTTTTGTTTTCCATAATGATCAAAGTGGCAGAAAAATAAGAGCAATAAGTTTTACCAAGTAGGAAAGATTCAGAAACACCATGCAGACATAAGAACATAAGAACAGCCCCACTGGATCAGGCCATAGGCCCATCTAGTCCAGCTTCCTGTATCTCACAGTGGCCCACCAAATGTCCCAGGAAGCACATCAGGTAACAAGAGACCTGCATCCTGGTGCCCTCCCTTGCATCTGACATAGCCCATTTCTAAAATCAGGAGGTTGCACATGCACATCATGGCTTGTAACCCGTAATGGATTTTTCTTCCAGAAACTTGTCCAATCCCCTTTTAAAGGCATCTAGGCCAGATGCCATCACCACATCTTGTGGCAAGGAGTTCCACAGACCAACCACACGCTGAATAAAGAAATATTTTATTTTGTCTGTCCTAACTCTCCCAACACTTAATTTTAGTGGATGTCCCCAGACAGAGCTGGATTTTTCTTTTTTTTCGTAGTGATTAACTGAGTTTCAAAACATTCCACCTCAGGGTTTGAACTGGTGTGCTTCTGGAAGATTGGATGTCTCTTCTTAGAGTTTGTGAACAAATATCAGGGATGAAGACAGTGTAGTTCACTGGTTAGACATGTGCTTTGCATGCAGAAAGACCCAGTTTCGGTTCCTGGCATATCTAGTGGAAAGGATCTCAGGTTGCTAAACTATGGAGAGTCATGGCCTGCCTGAACAAGGAATATTGAGCCTGAACAAGGAATAAGACCTGATTCAGTACAAGGGAGCTTTATGTGCTCACAGGTTACAGTAATTTGAGCACAGGGTACTCACACATTTAGCACTGGGACCCACTTTTTAGAATGAGAATCTGTCAGGACCCACTAGAAGTGAAGTCATGACCAGAAGTGACATCATCAAGCAGAAAAATCCTTGGCTGCAATCCTACTCACAATTACCCAGGAGTAAGTCCTATTTACTATCATTGTTAAAAGAATATACATAGTAGCTTGTTAAAAGTACAGGTCTGTAACATTTCCCTCAATGCAGTCACATATCATGGTAGCATCAAGTCTAATATATTAAAAATAAAACACTGAAATGAATGGGGACCCACCTGAAATTGCCTCGTGACCCACCTAGTGGCTCCTGACCCACAGTTTGAGAAACACTGGCCTGGAGTGAAAGAGAAGTAGTTCAGACCAGTTTACATTTTGCAAGAAGCAAATCAGAGTTTACCATCCAACAGGGACCCTCAGCCAATTCCACTTTTCTGACAAAACCCATCTGTGTAATACAAGTTCCCAAAAACAAAGTTTGCTGCATTTATACTTTAAGTTTTGGGAAACTTTAAGTTTTTAGGGGTACACCTGCAAGGAGCCAGATCCAGAGGGATTCCTGGCCAAGACCTGGGGAAGATAATAAACCAACAGGTAGTGTGGAACCTCAGACACCTGCAAAGAGCTTAACCAGGGCTTCAGTTGAAGAGCCTCCACTGAACCCCTAGTGGGATAGCCTAGGGCAGAAGAGAGAGCATGGGTGAAGTTAACCCAGTGAGAGGACGGACAAGCTCTCTCTTTTTCTGTTATTCCCATTGGGTCACTAAAACCTGAAAGTGCATTAGTCAGATGTCTATGGCATTCCAACCACCCACCCCCCCGGTGGGGCCAGCAACGTAGTTGACCGGTGTGCCATCCTGGGGCACGCTGGTCATCCTTCTGCCCACTCCACCCTGCTCAGGGCAAGACCACCTGCTTTGGAAAAAGCAGTTGGCCTGGCTTCAAGTGACTATGCTGAGAATTACTAGGGGGGCAGGTAGGTTCTCTTGTCGCCCCCCACAATCATTCTCGGCACAGTTGCACACCATACGGGTCAAGACCGGCCACTTCAAGAAGTGGACGGCCTCGCTCGGAGCAGCTTGGCTGTAAGCGAGGGGGGCAGAATTGCCCTCCCCCCACAGGGTTTCACCCGGGATCACAGCATCCCTGTGACAGCCCCTCAGCTACGCAACTGGATGGATCTCCCCCCTTGGAAGGAGGAGACAGAGATGACAAGGCTGGACAGGGGAAGTCTACAGAAGGATACTCAGTCTCTTTCTTAGCTCAAAACTGGGCCATGAGAGGGGGGAGATGAATGAATTGCATCCTCCCACTTGCTTGCTGCCACTACTTGTTTTGTGGTCCTGGCAGTGATGGACAAGTCCACTTCTGGGACTTCCACCGGGTGGCAGGTGCAATGTTTACCCACCAGGCTCCAGAGTGAGTGTAGGACACACTGCCCTCATTGATTGCTTCATGATGGTGCAATGTGATGACCCATGACCGTTCAAGCTACACCACACTTCAGCCTGTTTGTGCTCCCGGCATTAAAACAACCAAAATCAGTTCCCAGCAGAATTATGAACTTCAGTGGCTGTTTTGGATTAGTTTTATATTATTACTATTATTTCTGTAGCCCCCAAGTCTGCAATCTCGGCCTGCAGTATTGGCCCATTCCAGTAATAGTCTCCACCCCCTTCCTAAAGGACTCTATCCACATGTTGAATCTGCAGAAATGATTCCAAATAGTCATCCTATATTTCCTGAGCTGGTTCTCTGATGTTTAGAAATAAACATTGGCAATGGTTTTTCCAGAGAGTATTGGATGGTTTTTTGTTGTTTTTTTTAAAAGGGGTGTCAGCAATCTGTCAAACTGTTCTTCCAACAGAGTAGAAATTAGATTTGGAACCAGAAAAAGGACAGATTTGTAGGGCTGGCCTGTTCACAACACACAATCCATGATCATAACTTTTTTCAGATTTAGTCATTTTATACAGGCAAGGAATCTGATGCCAGTCACAGATTTTGAATGCCTGAGAAAAACCACTTGTCTGGTTCTTTTTTAGCCATCATGATTATGGAGATGCTCCAAACACAGGCTGACAACATGTTTGTTTAACCCCAATGGGCTATCTCTCTTTACATGTTCAGAAAGCAAATTGGATGTTGAAGTGTGGAAGAAGAGTAGACGTTTCCTGGCTAGATGAAGAGCGTCTGACCAACCTGTCCTTAATTTCAGTAGAAACAATCATATAATCATCGGCAAGATTATCTGTGGTTGATGCAGTTCATACTTCCTTAGAGAATGTAGTAAGCCAAGCTAGTCAGCAAGCAAGTGTGGTTCAAACACTTTGGAGTACCTCAATGGTGTAGCAGATAAAGGATTATAGTGGGCCCTCGGTATCCATGGGGGGGTCTGTTCCAGGACCCCCTGCTGATACTGATTTCTGCTGGAAATCTAATCCACGGTCGGCCCTCACATGGCCTCCTGGGCATGAACAGAAGTGCCTTCCAGTCATGATTGGGAGGTCCTTGAGGCCCTCCAAGCCATGGAGTTGGCACCCACATTGAGTTAAATCTATGGGCACTGAACCCACAGTTAAGGAGGGCCCCCTGTATTAGCACAAGTTAAAAATCTCAGGATGATGACCACCATGATGTCATAACCTCTGCATCTTGATTATGCAAGCAGGGAAGGGGCTGCTCTATGTGGCAGAGCACATGCTATGAAAGTATTTCCTACTTTCAACCTATCGCATCTCCAGGTAGGATTGGGAAAGACCCCCTGCCTGAAGCCCCTGCAAGCTGCTGCAAGATACAATGCCGAGACAGACTGTGCAATGGTCAGACTCAATATAATACACTCATAGGTTCAAGTTCTGAATCTACGGAAGTATTGATAGGGGCTATTAGCCCAGAATAACACTGCCAGAATAACAACTCTGAGATCAAATAAGACACTCTGCAAGGCATTGTCGAATTGCTGAATCTGTTGCAGTACGCAGCCGACACTGCAGCTCCAGAGACTCAAGGTCAGGCAAGTACTCCCGGAAAATAACAAGACACACGGCAGTGCTCCACCACCAGATGTCTTTTACTTGAAGTATGTACAATATTTACAGTTCAAAGGCAGCTTTAGCAAGCAAACAGGATAGATAACTTTCTTTCTCGACACTCTGATCACGATCCACACCATTGTAGCTTCCCGCAGACACTCCACATAATATCTCCCACACAGCAGCTTGCACTGGCTGCAGTATATACTGGCACTGGCCAATCAGAGGCAAGCTACAGTCTGGTGATCCTATGACTCACCATCTGGTGACACATGGGGTGACCAGGTATTGCATCAGCCACTCCCATGATGCTACACTGTATGCAGGCCAAGACATCAGGGCCTTGCTCTATCCAGCCTATAAATTCTCTACAGCCCTGGGGCATATGGCATAACAAAATCAGAGAGTGAAGCTAAACTGGGTCTCAAAAGGGAGCCCACAGGGGCTGAGTGGAACCCCTGCATTGTCAAGAGCTTCCTCTGTCCCTATGGGACTCCTTGTTCCTGTGCCAGCTATTTTGCTGGCCTGGGGTGTGTAATGGTGATGGATAAGATTTGGCTGCCTGCTCATGATGCTGAACTTGCCCTCTCCCTCCCTTGTTCTGCCTCCTTCTCCACCCTGCCCCATTCAGAAACTCCCCTGTTCTACTCGCTCCCACCCCCATTCCTCCCACTACCACCTTATTATTAACCTTACCTCTCACTTGTAGGTGGTGGCCTGGCCGCCAGCCCATGCACAGCCACCCGAGGGTGCAACAAGGCTGCATGACTTCCAGCAGAATCCAGGCACTTCCGCTCACAGTATTCCGTTCTGGCGAACATAGTTTGGATTGGGTGGTCAGAAAGAAAATTTCATTCAAAGGAACTATTTGGTCAGTATTGTGATGGTGCTGTGAATGTGCGTGGTATAGGAGAGGGTGGTGTCCAACTCGTTTCATACAGAGGGCCGAAGTTAGCATTCATGGTGCCTGCTGAGGGCTGGAAGTGACATCATTAAGTGGAAAGTGACATCATTAATCAGAGGATGGCCAGAAATAAGCACGTTGTTCTCACACAGAAACTCATTAGCTACAAACAACAGAAGAGAAAATGTACAAATCATATTTTCAAGATATGAGAGAGCCCAATTATCAAGTTGGGAGAGCCCAATTATAATGCTGGGTGGAAAAATGGCTTCTGAGGGGTAGCATTTGGCCCATGGGCCTTGTATTTGACACCCCTGGTGTAGGATGATTAGTCTCCATCCTGAGGGGTCTAAAATTTCATAGAGGGGAAAGTAGAATCTCATAGGGCAGACAACAGGAAGGGAAGTGAAGGCAGGAACAAAGAGGAGAAGAATATGCTGTCACGGCTGCATCTTATGTTAAATAATGGAATGGGAGCTTCCCACCTGCCAATTCTGCTTTGCTTGGAACAGTGCATGTGGCTATTATTATTATTATTATTATTATTATTATTATTATTATTAACAGTATTTATGCACTGCTTTTCAACAAAAAGGTCACAAAGCGGTTTACAGAGAAAATCAAACAAACAACTAATGGCTGCCAGTCCCAAAAGAGCTCACAATCTAAAAAGATGCAAAAGAACACCAGCAGACAGCCACTAAAAAGACACTGCTGGGGTGAGGACGGCCAGTTACTGCTAAATAAAAGAGGAGCACCCATTTGAAAAAGTGCCTCTTACCCAGTTAGCAGGGGTCTCACTACTTTTCAAAGCCACCTCTCTCTCTCTCTCTCTCTCTCTCTCTCTCTCTCTCTCTTCTTAACAAATTGGCCTTGGGTAAAAAGAAAATGTCATACATGAATATTTCAAATTTTTGGAAATCTCTTTTCCGTCTCTGCCATTTTGTGATTTCTCGATTTGTCATCATAGCTGACATTTTGACAAACTTTGGCTCTTGTACGAGGCACTCTTAATACTAACTCTTCACCCCCGCCTCTTCCCAGTGACCCCTGCTTCATCCAGCATTCCACTTCTGTCTCTCTGCATAGAGAACTGTTTTTTTTTGTTTTCATAGTTTCTTGGTTAACTCATACGCACTCTCTTTAGGCCTCCTCCCTCAGCTTGTTTACTCAGGGAACATGAACTTAACTTTCACTTTCAGGTCAATGCTTCCTTTGGAATGTACAGTCAGCAGAGAGGATGGGAGAAAATCAATGTGAAGCATATTACCAAATATGATTCCGAGACGCTAATGCTTTGAGTCGTGCTGGAAATGGAAACAACAGAGGTTATTGTGAAAGGAAAGCATGTCAAACTGATCTCTTTCCTATAGTGGGTGTCACTGTTATTCTCCTGTTATTGTCGTGTAGTAGTAGTAGTAGTAGTAGTAGTAGTAGTAGTAGTAGATGGGACTCGTTAGCCTGGGAAGGTAGTTCATCTAAGAGAAGGAAAACTCTGATCCCAAACCTCCACTGCCTTGTAGCTACATCCAGTTATGGAAAAGGCTTCAGGAGTCAACCTCGAGGCAAAATCCGGAGCCGGAGTCCCTGAGGCAGTGCATGGCTGAACACACTCACATTCTGGCAACTCCTGCGACGACGCTGGAACCAACCGTATTAGCTTCTGCCTTTCCATTGGACCATTTCAGCGATGTGGAGAGGGGGGGATTTGCTGCATGACAGTCTATCCTCCATATCTACTTTACCCAGGCTTTGTGCACTGGAGAGGACACTCTGTTCCAGAACCACTACCAACAGTAGTAGTAGTAGTAGCAGTAGCAGTAGCACTAGCAGTACTACTACTACTACTACTACTACTACTACTACTACTACTGAAACTTGAAAGTTACTACTACTACTACTACTACTACTACTACTACTACTGAAACTTGAAAGTTACTACTACTACTACTACTACTACTACTACTACTACTACTACTACTTCAGAGCCATTCCGGGCAGGGGGGAGCAAAATGGAGGCCAATGCCTCCACTTTGCTCCCCCTGCCTTCAATGACTCTAAAGGGAGTGGGAGGGACTGCTTGCACAGCGCATTCAGGAGCCTGCAAAACCTAGTGCTTTGCACCCCCTCTAGCTATGTTACTGATGGACAATTACAGTCCAATCCTGTGCTTCCGAGTGCCCAGAGCTGCAGGGCTGGCTGAAATCGCTACTGCTACATCCCATGGGGCTAGGAAGCAGTGTGGGGTCTACTCAGGATAAGGGAGCTTATTCTTCCTTACCCCGTATAATCCCTAGGCAGCCCTGTTGGGTCTCCTTGGATCTGCGCCCGCAATTGAGCAGGCACAGATTGGAGGAGACCATGTTGGGTCTCTGGGGCCAGGAGAGTGTTTAGATATAGTGGCAGGGCCTGCTGCCATCTCTGCCCCCCTCCATCCCACTCCCTTTCCCTGCCACACCTTCCTCTGCCCTCCCCTGCCCTGTAATGTCTGTCTGCTGCCCCAGCTGACCAGTCCGCTGCCCGTTGCTCACCTGGAGCTCCAGACGGTGGTCGTCACTCCTCGCTCCAGTGCTGATTCAGTATGGACTCTGAACCCACACTGTCCCAGCAGTAAGTGTCGCAGGTGTGTCTTACAGCACTACGTAATGGCACTGGGCCAGCGCAGGTGAGTTTGGATCAAGTCCTCAATCCGTTCTTTGTCTAATGTCATACTGGGATGTCATTTGAGTTCTGCCCACTGGTAGGAGGCTGGATTGTTCAGCTTTTACTGGTCTGGAACAATGACTGTGTGCGAAAACAGCTGAGAAGCAGCAAGTTGGTATTTGGGAGAACTGAACTGGCATTTCCATCTATCTCTTATAGCCTGTGGTCTTTCCTCTATAATCGGTACCTTAATAAATAAAATATGACAAAGACATCCAATGTCTCCAGTCCTCTCTCCTCTAAAAGTGAAATTTAGCTTGAAAAATCTAAGTTCCACTAAGCAGAATAATGTTCAGAAACAGCTGGAAGAGTTACTAAAAATTCCAGTTTTCTGTTGAAATGTCTGTATAGTCATTCACCCAGGAATGTTCTGGTGGTGTGTCCCCCCCCCCCACACCACCGCAAAGAGCACTGTATATTTCCTCATTATCCTTTAACGCTGTGATATTTTCCATCCATTTGCACCAAGCCGTCTCCCGTCGTTTTCAAATCCTGTGAAAAGCTTTCTGCCAAGGCGCACCAAATGATTATTCCTCAATGTGCTAGTGTTTATTAAATATGTGCATTGCAGCATGAGTGGCAACTAAATGTGTATGCTGGAGAATAGTTGGTAATACAGCCATAAGGACTAAAAAATACTATGACGACTGTAACCCCAACATGCATGTGGAAAATGTCTGTTTGTGCAGCCTTGACTACAAAAGCCATCAGGCAGTGCGACTGCTGGTTAAATGTATAGAAAATGTCAGAGATATTATCTGAACCGTGCAACTGATACGTATGAAGTACAAAGAGAAAATTCATATGGGCAGCTGGCTTTTCCAAATGATTTTTCTCCTGCAGGCTCGCAACACTCTAATTCTAATGTGCTCCAAACTTTTTGTAACCTTAAAACTGCTACAAGTTTGGATATGTTAGGTTTCAAATGAAAGAAAGCAATACATCAAAAGAAAAAAAACTGGAGCACAAGATGAATTTTTTGGTCTCTTGCAACTGCTGATTTGGGATTGTTTTCCTGGAATTTCCTCTCATTTCACTTGTACATTAAAAAAACAAAACACCAAAACAAAAAAGACCCCAAAATATTTTTGATGATCCTTGAATATTAGTTTCACATTATTAAATAGCTGCCTCCTCTGTTTGGGGTCAGAGAGCTGTCAAACAGGGACATGCTGCCCTCTATAGAGATAAGATCCATTTCTATTATCCAACAAATTTGTTAAATCTATTTCCGGTGCTTAATTATTCTCTGGGCCTTTACTGCCTCAATGAAAAAGAAAATTGTAACCAAATTATTGCACATTGGGCTGGACTAGTGTGTAACCCAGGAGCTATGATAGCCCATCTGCCATGATTCCTCTTGAGCCTTCTCTGTCTATGCCACACAACCTCTTACACAGTGCTGTGGAAGTGAAGGGTGATCTCGTACAACACACACACACACACACACACACACACACACACACACACACACACACACACACACACGAGAAAAGAGGAGAAGGGTAAGGATAAGGCTGACCAGGTGAACGATGGAGCTGATATGATGGGGTTGCGCTCAGCAATGAGCAGGGCCATTGATAGGCTAAGAGAAGGGAGGGACAGGGGGAGCTGAGAGAGTGTGGTTTAGGGGTTAGTATATGAGTGGGTTGTTGTGTCTGAATACAACACAACAGGAGGCATAACTCATTGCCCCAATGCCCAGGGGAGTGATGCCACAAGTCACATTCTCCCCAGAAGAGAGGGTGCTCACTGTACATCCCCCATGCTTTTGTGGAGGTTCCTCTTCAAGGGGCAGTCACTTCTCCCTGGAGAAGGAGTGCTCTCTGCCAACGTTTTGCACCCTCCATTCCATTTCCTGTGGGGAGCCTCCACTGGAGAAGGCACAAAGCCACCAGTGTCTCCTGTGTACCTACGACGGAGCCTGTGGGGCAGTCATGCACCTCCAGAGGCCGCCGCCCCTCTGGCTCCGCCGGAGTTACGGCTCTGAACACAACCGCCATCATTATGCCTTGCTTCTAGAGCAGACCTGAACAAACTTGTGACCCACCTCGTGGCTCGCCAGCCATGTACTGTGACCCGGATTTTGCCATCCCAGGCTGGCAGCAGACCCAGAGGTTTATTACACACAGCAAGCTGTTTTTCGCTTGGCTGGCCTCAAGTTGTATGTGTCTGAGCCTAAGGAATCTGATTGGCTCCTGTCAAAAACATGCTGGCCTAGCTGGTCCCTTCTCTGATTCAGCAAGTCAGTGCTTCTCTTCTGATGGTAATAAGCGCAGATAATACAAAATCGACTGCAAAGCGGGGCTGAGATCAACAGCCCAAATTTTTCCCCACAAGTAATTTTCCATTAGTGCTTTACATTCAACACAAAAGCTCACTCGGGTTCACCATCCAAATCAGTCTTCCTGTGAAGTCAGCAAAAGCCTGAATTCTCCCATTCCACTCAGTATGCAAAACCTGTCTGTTCAGCCCTAGGTCTTAATGCTCCCTGTTCTCCTTGCCCCCCCCCCCCAATCACAAGCACTGCTTTGCTAAAAATACACCTCTATTTCAAGCTAGTTACTACTTCAGGGAACTGTCTGAACAAGCACCAACTGCTCTCGCCCAGCAGGTTTTCAACTTGATCTGTCTGTGCGTGCGGTCTGCCTGAAGGCCGTTAAGCAGGGGAAAAATGTCCTGGATGCATGTTCATGTGGGGAAACCACATGTGCAGTGTGTGTGCCTTGGAAACCTTGTGTGCAATGAATGCACTCGTGCGTCTGATTCTGTTTTGCCGTGCGTGCATGCAAAGAGCGTGTGCACACTATTGACCCATTTCTGTTGTACTGTCGGGATCAGCAAAAAAAGAGCCCTCGGTCTACTAGATAAGAGCACTTTGGATCAGTGGCATAGCCAGATGGGGTGCAAAGCACTAAGTTTTGCAGGAAGCCTCACCTGAGCGTGCAAGTGGCCCCTCCTCTCCCCTTTGGGGCCATTCTTGGTGTGGAGAGCAAAACAGAGGCATTTACCTGGATTTTCAGGCAGACACGATTGCCCAGAGCATTGCTGGCCCAGAGCAATGCCCAGGGATTGTATAGACAGTTTAGCAACAGTGCAGCAGAACGGTAAGTGCTACTCACAATGGGGGGGGGGGCTGTTGCGTTGCATCAGATCTGGCCCACGGGCTGTAGTTTGGTGAACGCTTCTACAGTGCATGGGGGGGGTGACATGATTGGAAGTGAAATCATGGCAGGGGCAAAATCTGAATGGCCCCTTCCTGCCGTTGTAACGCTCTGCCCCCCAGGCTGAAGACAACATCATTTCTGTTACAACACCAGATCCGTTACATATTTAGCATAGCATGTAACTTGGTAGGCTGCCTCATACGTTAATAGGAGAAGCCAGACTGGGTGGAATTTTTCTTTCTATGCAGCTCTTAAAAGTTCAAGATCCCACTTATAGGTATGGTCCTGAACAATCCACTCCCTACATCAGTTGACTTTAATTTTCCATTTCCTATTTCCATATCTAAGGTAAGGACAAAAATCTCACCCACCTGAAAGAAAGAAAGAAAGAAAGAAAGAAAGAAAGAAAGAAAGAAAGAAAGAAAGAAAGAAAGAAAGAAAGAAAGAA
The DNA here is from genome assembly GCF_035046505.1 of Tiliqua scincoides. Classification (NCBI taxonomy): domain Eukaryota; kingdom Metazoa; phylum Chordata; class Lepidosauria; order Squamata; family Scincidae; genus Tiliqua; species Tiliqua scincoides. The sequence goes on from NC_089823.1 coordinate 229,649,513, forward strand.
AGAAAGAACACAATGCAACAGGCCTTGTCAGGACACAGCAGAAACTCATTCAGATCTGCCTTCCTGCTTTACACATGTAATTAAGTTGTTTCCATGGTAATGATCTAATTATGGTCTTCTTGGCTTTGTGTAATCACATTTGCTGTGTTTTGGCATTTGATGATTTTTCCCCTTATCCCTGAACCAAAGCACTTGGCAATGATGTTCCCTTTCTCTTAAGCTGAATAATGACTTTTCTGGATGAGAACCTTTATTATTTTTTTTCCCCTCTAGAAAAGCAAAGTTAAATAGGGGGAAAAAAGGATCTCTCTTTTGCTTTCAGATTCCGCATCCTATTAGTATTGGCAACCTTCAGTCTCGAAAGACTATGGTATCGCGCTCTGAAAGGTGGTTCTGGCACAGCGTCTAGTGTGGCTGAAAAGGCCAATCCGGGAGTGACAATCCCTTCCACACCGGGAGCAAGTGCAGTCTGTCCCTGGTCTGTCTCCCTGGCTATGGGCCTTCCTTCTTTGCCTCTTAGCCTCAGACTGTTGGCAAAGTGTCTCTTCAAACTGGGAAAGGCCATGCTGCACAGCCTGCCTCCAAGCGGGCCGCTCAGAGGCCAGGGTTTCCCACTTGTTGAGGTCCATCCCTAAGGCCTTCAGATCCCTCTTGCAGATGTCCTTGTATCGCAGCTGTGGTCTACCTGTAGGGCGCTTTCCTTGCACGAGTTCTCCATAGAGGAGATCCTTTGGGATCCGGCCATCATCCATTCTCACGACATGACCAAGCCAACGCAGGCGTCTCTGTTTCAGCAGTGAATACATGCTAGGGATTCCAGCTCGTTCCAGGACTGTGTTGTTTGGAACTTTGTCCTGCCAGGTGATGCCGAGGATGCGTCGGAGGCAGCGCATGTGGAAAGCACTCAGTTTCCTCTCCTGTTGTGAGCGAAGAGTCCATGACTCGCTGCAGTACAGAAGTGTACTCAGGACGCAAGCTCTGTAGACCTGGATCTTGGTATGTTCCGTCAGCTTCTTGTTGGACCAGACTCTCTTTGTGAGTCTGGAAAACGTGGTAGCTGCTTTACCGATGCGCTTGTTTAGCTCGGTATCGAGAGAATGAGTGTCGGAGATCGTTGAGCCAAGGTACACAAAGTCGTGGACAACCTCCAGTTCATGCTCAGAGATTGTAATGCAGGGAGGTGAGTCCACATCCTGAACCATGACCTGTGTTTTCTTCAGGCTGATTGTCAGTCCAAAATCTTGGCAGGCCTTGCTAAAACGATCCATGAGCTGCTGGAGATCTTTGGCAGAGTGGGTAGTGACAGCTGCATCGTCGGCAAAGAGGAAGTCACGCAGACATTTCAGCTGGACTTTGGACTGAAATGGTTTTTGATTGTTGTTTCATATGCATGTTTAGGCGAGCATAGCTTGTGACCCACAAGCCAAGCACAGCTCACACTGGCCCTCTATGGGGACCTAGTAGGAGGTCACTGCACCCCAATGCTTTTGCTGCCTCCCTCGACATGCAAAATCAAGGTAGGGGCCAATATGTCTAGTACTGGCAGTCTACAATTCAAGGCTGGTGTTTCCTGCTTGGTACGAGGACTGATAACACATTGCATGCTTGTGCAGGTTCTTGTGAGAGCCGATGTATATTTGACAACATGCCATTCGCACAATTGAAGCAACTTGAAAACATGCGGTGTTGGTACGTAGGAGTTTTATAAGATGGTTTTTAATATTTAATTTACACTGTAATTGTTAAGCTGTTTTGGGAGCTGTCCCATTGGAAGCAGAATGCGGGCTATAAATTGAATAAATAAATTTATGACCCACTCCTATCTAGGGCCTACAGCAGTGAATCTTGTGACCCACTACTATAAGCCACAGTCCGGCACCAGAAAAACCATGCCACTTTTGCGCTTAAGATCCACTGTTGAAAATGGCTGAAAGACACACTACCACACCACCAGCCCACCTAGCCTTTGCCAGAGCAGGTAAGGTGGCGGCAAGGTTAGTTTGGGAATAGTTCACGTGGGATCAGGTTGGGGAGTGGGCTGAATTTACCCCTCCTGGGCCATCTGGTGCCCCTCACTACAGCATGCAGTCTGTCAACAACTCTGCATTGCTCAAGGTGGTGAGGGATAGGACTGGGCTGTAAATAATTTAAAAATGCAACCACCTCATAAAGGTACCGGTTTTTGCAAACGGTACTTCAGCATTAGCAATGCCTAAATTCCCAAAGGATTTGCTTGGAGAACCAACGGAAGTCTGAACCAGCTTTCAGCCTCTGGCTTCCATCCACCCTGCACCATGATACATGCTACTGACCTGCTCTTTCACTAAGCCAGTAGCACAGCCAGAGGAGGGTGACAAAATAAGGATTGCAAGTGCTGTTCTGTGCTGTGTAAGTGGCCCCCCTCCCTTGGTGTTGGCAGCTGTGTGTTATGGTCACTGTCCCAATGGTTCTGGTAGCAAGGGAGGGCCACTTACACAGGTGTGGTGCCTGTAAAACTTATTGTGTCGCCCCCCGGCTATGGTACTGCACCAGGCCTCACATATTCACAAACTCCTTCCTTGAATTGGTTATTGATTTGATATATTTATATACCAATTTTCTAAATTAAAATCTGCACAAAGAGGTTTGCAGTAAGAACATAATACAATATGAAGACAAGACACCACCAAAACAGACGAACCAAGCAGTATGAAACCATATGGACAGCTAAAATTAACGGATCTATTGAAATCCTGGTTATCAATAAAAGTCGAGTCCACAGTAAAAACATCAGGTTGCAATGCATTCAGAGCCACTCAGAACAAAGCGTTTTTAGGGAACATTTAAAGTTATGCAACTTGGCGGCCTGATGGACCTCCACTGGCAAAGCATTTCGCAGGCCTAGCACCATCACCAAAAAAGCCCCGTCTTTGGTTGCTGTCAACTGCATCTGTGTGTGAGCCTGCGAGCAGAGACCATGGAAATAATCCCAAGTTCTCATTAGGCTCATAAGGGCAAGGGTGGCTTTCAAGTAGCATGATCTCAAGACCTTGTAGGGTTTTGGAGGTAATTACCAGCAGCTTGAATTGGACCAAGAGATGAACTGGCAGCCAGTGCAGTTGCTGCACTGCAGGTTCAACATACTCATGCCTCTCCCTTGTCAGACACCTGGCTGCTGCATTTTACACCAGTTGAAGTCTCTGAACCACCTTCAACAGTCCCAGCATGCTACATTTGTCAAGTCTGAATGGAACCAATGGATGGATAACTGATGCTAAGTCTTCAGATAAGGCCACACAGCTGGCTAATTAGCCAACCTGAAAAGGCACTTCTAGCAACCACTGCCACTGGGGCAGGTGAAAGCCAGATCTAGGAGCCACCCCAAGAAATGTACTTGTGCTTCCGGAGAGTGTGCACACCATTCATCATCATTGGCATCCTTCAGTCTCGGAAGACTATGGTATCTGCTCTGAAAAGTTCTGGAATAGTGTCTAGTGTGGCTGAAGAGGCCAATTCAGGAGTGACAATCACACACTGGAAGCAAATGTAGTCTGTCCCTGGTGTGTCTCCCTGGCTGTGGGCCTTCCTTCTTTGCCTCTTTGCCTCAGTCTGTTGGGCAAGTACCTCTTCAAACGGAGAGGCCATGCTGCACAGCCTGCCTCCAAGCGGGATGCTCAGAGGCCAAGGTTTCCCACCATTTGAGGTCCATTCCTAAGGCCTTCAGATCCCTCTTGCAGATGTCCTTGTATCGCAGCTGTGGTCTACCTGTAGGGCGCTTTCCTTGCACGAGTTCTCCATAAAGGAGATCCTTTGGGATCCGGCCATCGCCCATTCTCATAACATGACCAGATTTCCCAACTAACAGCATCTGTGTTGACCTGAATCAATTTCAGCTTATTAACCCTCATCCAAACCTGAACAGTTCAGGACTTTTACAGCCTCTCTGAGACAAAGAGATGGAAATGGGTGATAGAGCTGGGTGTCATCCATGTACCGATGACACTGTAGCACAAAGCCCTGGGTGACCTCCAGCAGAAGTCTCATGTAGATGTTGAACAGCATGGGGAATAATGTAGGGCTCTGCCTTACTGCAAAAGCCAGATGGCTGTGGAGCAGAGCTAAAAAAAACCAGCACCACCTTCTGGGTACAGTATTCTAGGAAGAACCAGAGCCTCTACAAAACAATGGCTTCCAATCCATTTTGTTTTTCTTAAAAAAACAAAACCCAAAATAAGTTATATCCCTTATCTGGGCATTAAGAGCCAGAGAGAGGCAAGGAAGTTGGAAAAACCAGCTAACATTTACTCAGAAAATCCCCATGAGGCAAAGCTGTGAGTTACCATCACTCAGGGCATCCTGGAAGCAACAAGGGTGTTTGTGGAAAGAGATTTGATAAGAGTTACTATGGCGGTAGGTAACTCCTGAAAAAAATCAATTAAGTAATATAAAGGCAAGAAGCCAAGGACTAAGGCCAAATTCTTCTTTTGAGTTACTCAAGGCATTCAGCACAATAATGATTCTAATATAACTAGCGGTCTGTCTCCTTTCTCGACTGAAACATTGTCGCTTTGAGCAGCTTCCATCTCCATGCCTCAAAAGGTGATATGGGCTGAATTTTGCATGACAAGCAGCTATTAATTCATAGAGCCTTCATCAGGGAAAAGAGAGTGGCAGTCGTAACTGGTTCGCTAGCCACATTTTAAAACATAGACAGAGAATACAAAAAGAACCCCATCACCCAAAGGATGAAACCTGGAGCGGGTATTGGACTAGTTCCACACTTCCAGAATCACCCAACACCCCATGGGGAGATGTGTGAGTTCTAGATGTGCAGGTGCACTGGAAGTGTGGATCAGTACTGTCCATTTCCACACTGCCTACATAACAGATGCTCTTGATTCTGTGGTCAGGATCCTAAGAACTTCCACGTATGTGCCAGAGTGCCTTGATGTTTGTTTTGAACAATAGCTACTCTTCATAAGAACATAAGATTAGCCTTGCCGGATCAAACCAAAGGTCCATCTTGCCCAGATTCCTGTTTCCAACAACTGGCCAGATGCCATGAGAATGGCCACAAACAGGACATGAAAGCAACAGTTCTCCCCCACTGTATAGCCCCAACACCAATATTTAGTAGCAGACGGGTTCTGAAATCAGAGTTTCCATTTAGTTAACAGCCATTGATGCACGGTGAATTAAAAACCTTTTAGAGTAATCTAAGCTGGTGGCCATCGCCACACCTGGCAGCAGCAAATCCCATCCATTAATTCTGTGTTATGTGCAGAAGCATTTTCTTTGTGTCTGTCCTGAATCTATTGCCAATCAGTTTCACTGGATGACCCCAAGTTCCTACAGTTCCGAGAAATGGAGACACTTTTCTGTCTTTGATTCTATTATCAAAGCTCTGTCATGTCCCTTGCCACCTAGTCATCTTTTCTCTGCACTAAAAAGCCCCAATGCTTTTAGCCTTCCCTCATGGAGAAAGTGCTCCAACCCCTTGATCATTTCTTTACCTCCCTTTTTTGATACACCATTTCCAGTTCCATAATATTCTTTTTTTTTTTCCTTTGGGGGGGGGGCGTGTATGACTGTTACGTGAAAATCTCCTTTTCCCTTCCAAGTTGTGATTTTGTATGTATTTTGGACTAAAATATTATGAAGGCAAGACCTCAACATACAGGCCACAGCCAAGTCAAGTCACAAGCCCATGGCTACAGATCACCTAGTTCTATAGGGACAAGCAAATGTCTCCAATTCTCCTAAATGTCCCCTAAAAATGTGTATTGTTTTAACCTAATCACTGTGCCTCCTGATCCAATCACTGCATATGCAAACATAAGGGAGGAAGACTTTAGCAGCAAAGTCTAAGTACCTAGCCTCCATCTATTGTTAACTAAATCACAGCCATTAAGCTACATCCTGACTCCAAAGTCCAGTAGCAACAGGAAGCAAGCTACCCCCCCTCCCCCAGGGTCAGCCTTTGCTGATAGCTGATTTCTGGACTCTTCCACTGTTTTACATACTCCACGTGTACCACTGTGTGTACTGAGCATGCGCACCCAGGAGGCCACATCCGGGTCATTTCAGGTCAGCCACAACCTTTTAAGAGAAAGCTCTGGCCACATGGTCCCTCTCTCTCTCTGGCTGCCCCCCAAGGCACAGGTCCTCCATAGGACTCTTCCCTCCCCTCCCCCCAACTGCTTCCCAGGACAGGTAACTATATCTTGTGTCTGGAATCTTTTCCCTTCTATCCTACCTATTTCTCCCATTCTCCCCCATCTTAGTTAGCAACTGGGTTATGCAGACCAGGGACCCCTAAAATCCTTCCCTACAACCTATCCTTTTCTGATTCCTTCTCGGATGCACCAAATACACGGCACATGCAACCACCATAAAGCTAGGTACACTAGACACAAGTACCAGAAACCTATACTTATCAATTCTCCATGTGTATTATGTTTACCTATGTGTTTTGTAATAAAAATATAATCGTTGATTGAAAGTTATCTTTCTCCCAGTCTCCTCTTTAAGCTAAACAAGGAATTTCTTTGCATTATGCTATCTTGTTATCTAGCCTGCGATCCTGAGGTTTCCAAAAGGGTAATATAAAAATTCCCCTTAAAACATAACAGCCCTTTTTGGTAACATGACCATGTACATGGCATAACAAAAGTAGGGTGCTTCATGAATCCTTGGGGGGCCTTTCTAAATTCTCTTGGGTGTCAGGAACAGCTCACCAGGCAATGCAGAACAAGATTACACTGATTTCAGAAGGGGGCAATCTCAGGAATGAGACTCCAAAGTACTGAAGAGATTTTTTTTTTTTTAATTGTAAGGAAATGCTTCATTGAAATCACAGATGTCTAATGCAATGGTTCCCAAACTGTGGGTTGGGACCCACTGGCGGGTTGCGACCTGATTTTGTTGGTCGCCGAAGGGTGATAGAAAGCTCAGATAATTAATTGCATCAGACCCTGAGGCTATTCAAGAATCAGACACTGTAGCTGCTAATCACCCTGCAAAGAGCTCAGCTCCTGCAGTTTGCAAGCATGTATAAATATAGGGAGATAAATGCTTGAGGGTTTTTTCCTGGTTATTATTATAAACAAATAAAATAAAATATTATTTCTTTCTAGCTCTCCTTTTTAAAAAGTCTGGTAAAACTAGGTGGGTCCCGATAGAGTGTTGTTTTAAAATGTGGGTCCCAGTGCTAAAAAGTTTGGGAACCACATGTTTCAAGCTTAAAAGCTCTTCCTCCGAAGTGAAAGGTAAGTAGCATCACCAAGAGCTTAGAAAATATATATTCATTTTTGCTGCAGTTAGAGGACCCTTATCCATATAAATCCCCTACCCTTTTCAGTCTCTGTAGATAGAATAAATGCATGCATTTAATTGGAGCATTTTATCACAATAATATCTCTCTGCACTTTATGGCATCCCACTGTTGTTTTTTCCTCCATCCTTTTTCCAATCTCACAAGTTCCGCTCCCCACACAAAGACGACCCCCAGTGGATCAGACCAAAGCCCATTCAGCCAAGTGTTCTGTCTTCAAGAGTGGCTAGCCAGAATTTTATGAAGTTCACCAGCAAAACACCTAGGAAGACAGCTTGTCCCCAGAGCCTAAGAAACAGAGATCTGTAGCCTCTGAATCTGGAGGATGCATTTAGCAATTATGACTAACAGCTGTTGAAAGACACTTCCTCTAGAAAACGGAGGCTGTTTGGATCCCAGCCTGTCACTCATGATGCAAGTCGATTATAGGCATTATAAAAGCTACCAAATTAATAACAGTGATCGCCATCAGATCACCAAGCAGTTCTGCAAATAAAGCTGAAATTGAGGTGATTGTGTGCCTGTATAATTTACTATAGCAGCAATGGGGTTAGACATGCTCAGATGATTGAGCCCAGATATTTGCACAGAGACATGCCAGAGAAGGCACATAGCACATGCCCTTCACTTTACGCAACATCCACTGAATGCTGCTAAGCAGCTCAGGAAAAGCCAACAGGTTACACAAAGATCACTTTCAATTTGGAGGTGTTCAAATTAAAACTGACGCGAGGCAGCATTAGCTTGTGGGCTCAAGATGGCCCCTGTTCATCGGATGCCATTAACGGGACAATCAATACAGCCAGATAATTGCAAGTAATAGGGATACTAAGTGCTTGTTTCCAGGAATCCAGAGAAACAAAAGGCTACTTTGCTGTGGTTTTCACAATTCTCGCTACTTAACTGACAACTCCCCAAAGCCTTGTGCAAAGGAAACTCATCGACACCCCTCCCTATTGATCCAAAGCAGTCTGGTTCTTGTTTTTATTTATGACACACATTGCCACCTTGCCGAAGCTTAGCATGTCTAGGTCTAATCAGAGCCAGGATATGGGACTGTCTGAGAACCCCATTTTTGCCACCTGAGTTCCACTATGGAAGAAAGGTAGAAATGCAGTGGCGTAGCTAGAGGGGGTGCAAAGCACTAAGTTTTGCAGATGCTTGGTAACATATCATGCAAGGGGTCCCTCCCCTTCCCTTTTGGAGGCGTTCACCTCCGTTTTGCTCTCGCCGCCAGAAATTGCTCCAAAGGGGAAGGGGAGGGGCCCCTTGCACATTGTGTTCAGGTGTCTGCAAAATTTAGTGCTTTGCACCCCCTCTAGCTACACTACTACAAATATGAATGTAATCAAACAAATTGTTTTAAAAACCTTTGACTGAACGGTGGCCAAACCCTTCCCACCCTTCCCCACCAATAAATTGTTTTCACATCCAACAGAATGTGTGGAGCAAGGACTGGAACTGTGTCTTCTGCACCCCAAGTGCCTTGTGATCAAGGTTCTATTTCCCATTAGAGAGACACAAACATACCCAGGCTCCTCACATATTATCTGCACTGTCCATTTTCGCATAGGAAGCCAACCAGCCTGATCCTACCTAAAACCCTCCCTCGTCAATGCAGCTGCGCCACCAGAGAGCATTCTGCATCCTGTGTGGTGGTGGGGGCAGTCATGGAGGTCTCCACCAGGTAAGGGAACATTTGTTCCTTTGTCTGGGGGCTATCCTGCACTGCCCAAATGGGTCTACTTGGACCTGTGCCAGCGATTTTGCAGGTGAAGTCCAAGTGGATCAAGGCTGGAAAAGGTGGATAGGAAGCACTGCTGCTGCCAATACCAACCCTTCCTAGCCTTGATCCACCCCCTCCCTGCCCCACTCGGCCTCATTCCTTCCCCTCCCCACCCCATTCCACTCCCTGCCCCCCTCCCCTCCCACTTGGCGTTGCCAGGGGCCATTGCAAGGCTTCTGTTGCTGCACAGCTGCAGCCACTCACTGTTTGTGTCTGCAACCTGGCTGCGCAAAATGGAGTGTCACCATTTGCAACTGCTATAAAGGACCTTGTGCTGCTGGAACGCTAGTTAGGATTGGGCCACGAGGTTGTTTGGGGGGTCTGTGAGCAGGCTCCTGTACAAACAGTGCCTTAAAGGCATGAAAGGATAGGGCTGAGGCAAGTCTACATCTTGCCCCCATCTACAAGACCAATTGTCTACTACATCTCACGGGTCTAGGATCAGCCCATTCAACTATATAAAGAACAGAAAAAAGAAAAAAAAACTGCAACAGAAACTACAGTTTTATATAGTCAAATCTCAAAAAATTTGCTGAAGTGGAAGGCTTTGATGAGCTTCGTGGAATGATGTGCCTGATTAGATTTTTAGAGAGACCCAGTTTCACGTCTGAGGAGCCACTACTGAGAAGACTCTGCTCATAATAATAATAATAATAATAATAATAATAATAATAATAATAATAATAATAATAATAATACAGGTATTTCTATACCGCCTTTCTTGGTCCTCAGATTTCTCCTCAGCCTTTATTCAAGGCGGTTTACATAGGCAGGCAATTTAAATCCCCGTAGGGATTTTTACAATTTGAAAGAAGGTTTCTATCTTTCAAGAAACCACAACATTCAGATGTTTCTTTCTTGATCTGGTTGCACATTCTGGCCTCCATCCTCCCACGCTCAGAGCAGATGGAATAGCTCAGCTCAGCTTGTCAGCTGCTTCAAGGTCGCACAGTGCCGGTGGCCTCGAACTGGTGACCTTCGGATGTTATCTTCAGGCAAATGGAGGCTCAACCCTCTAGACCAGATCTCCTGCCCATGTACTGCCCATGCTCATGTACTTCCAAATGGACCTTCTGAGGGGAGAATAAGTTCTGCCATCCTGTGAAGATCTCAATAGACAGAGAAATTGTTGTAGGAGAAGATATCTCCGATTCATTGGAAAACCTGGTTAGAGCTTGGAACCAAACTGGTGGCCAGGGCAGTTCAGCTAAAATATGAGTTATGTGGGCCCTTTCATTCAACCCTGGTAACTTCAGTACTATGTATAAGCTGGAGCTTCCAAATGACCTTCAGGTGCATTCCTAAATACAGCATGTTTTAGTAGTCAATTATAGAAGTAGGGTCATCAGGTTTTCTGCATGTAAGCTCTGGGAAGAACCGGAATCGGGGGGGGGGGGAATTGGGGGGAAGTGCTGAGGCAGTGGGAACCATTGTGACTAATCCCTTACAGTCAGTGCAGGAAGGGATTGGAGATCAATTCATAATGAATCAATCCCATTTTCCAATGTGAAGCAGCTTTATCTGCCAGTACTGACTTGCCAAGGAGCATCGGATGCCAAGGATAAACTGAAAAAGACAGATCACATTTCCAGCTTTCCCTTAAAACGTTTTCTTAGTTCTCTTGAGGAAGACACTCAGCCCAAAGACTTCTCTCGCAGGAGGCTTTATTTATCAATGGTTCTGTCACAGCAGGTTCTGTCCTTTCCATGAGGTCCATCCGTGATTAGGTAAGGCAGTCATGCAGCCCTGATTACGTAATGCCCTTTTAATGCAGTCCACCCATATAATTACCTAGGGTCAATAGTTTGCTGTATTTACATGATCAAGTGGGGGAGTCAAGAAGAGACAAAAGAGTGTTGCAATTGACAAATTTCAAGTACTGGTCTTCTGGGAGCAGGGCTAGCCCTGCTGTGACCAAACCACAGAACACATCCAGCTGCCCTATATACTGTGTCCTTGGTATTTGTGGGGGATCTGATCCAGGACCGAATTCCAGCAATAATTAAATCCATGGCTGGAGGGCCACAGAACACCTCTGGATACAACTGGAAATTGCTGGCATGAACAGGAAGGCACTTCCAGCTGCGACTGGGAGGTCCTCTAAGCAGCCCTTAGAGTGGGGTGTCGCTAGGGGAGTGTGAGGCATGTGGGATTCACTGGGTGGCATGCATAGGGGATAAATATAGCCACAGGCTCTGCATCCACAGATACTGAAATCCATTGTTGCTGAGCCCACTGATACCAAAAGGACCATTGTACTGAGGAATGGGTGGGGGCTGGAGAGCAGTCCCAGAGAGAAATGTGGCTTCTCTTTGGCTTCAAGTGATGATCTGCCTTGTATCATTTTCCACCAGGGATCATGGGGATTGACTATAATGCTGAAATGGTGTGGCAAAGGATGTCACTGGAAGCCAATGAGAAGCCATCTCCAGTTCGTCCCTCCACATGTTCCAAGGTAAGCTGTTCTCCCTTGAAGCAAAAGGGACTAACAGGTAGCTTAAGAACATAAGAACATAAGAACAGCCCCACTGGATCAGGCCATAGGCCCATCTAGTCCAGCTTCCTGTATCTCACAGCAGCCCACCAAATGCCCCAGGGAGCACACCAGATAACAAGAGACCTGCAAGGCCTCCTGGGAATTGTAGTTTAAGAACATAAGAACAGCCCCACTGGATAGGCCATAGGCCCATCTAGTCCAGCTTCCTGTATCTCACAGCAGCCCACCAAATGCCCCAGGGAGCACACCAGATAACAAGAGACCTCATCCTGGTGCCCTCCCTTGCATCTGGCATTCTGACATAACCCATTTCTAAAATCAGGAGGTTGCGCATACACATCATGGCTTGTACCCCATAATGGATTTTTCCTCCAGAAACTTGTCCAATCCCCTTTTAAAGGCGTCTAGGCTAGATGCCATCACCACATCCTATGACAAGGAGTTCCACAGACCGACCACACGCTGAGTAAAGAAATATTTTCTTTTGTCTGTCCTAACCCGCCCAACACTCAATTTTAGTGGATGTCCCCTGGTTCTGGTGTTATGTGAGAGTGTAAAGAGCATCTCCCTATCCACTCTGTCCATCCCCTGCATAATTTTGTATGTCTCAATCATGTCCCCCCTCAGGCATCTCTTTTCTAGGCTGAAGAGGCCCAAACGCCCAAGCTTAGTGGCAATGGGAGGGGCTTGTGTGTTCACGTGGAAATTTCAAAAAATTTTCTTGAACCTATGAGAAGCCCAAATAATTTTCAGGGCAAATCAGAGGAGATTTGTCCATCTCTAATAAAGCGTCAGTTTTGTGGACCATTTTGAGTTCCAGTCATAGCCAGAGAGATGCCTCTGGGAAACACAGAAGCAAAGCCTGCATTTTTTCTTGAGACCAAGTGGATGAATTTCTATTTGAATTTTGGAAAGGTAATTTTCATTCATTCATTCATTCATTCATTCATTCATTTCTCACTTTTCTATTCCACAAAAGGCACTCAAGGCCACTTACAAATAAAACAAAACTAAAAACATTGATAATAAGACATTTTAAAACAATAAAACCCAAGAAAACTTGGATCCTGATTAAAATATGATCATAGAAAAGCACCATGCCTTTTCAACATAAAAAGGCTCCCCTGAATAAAAAGGGGATAAGACCCTGCCGAAAGAACTCTAAAGAGGGAGCCATTCTGAATTCCAGGGGGAGGGAGTTCCACAGACGGGGAGCCACCACTGAGAAGTCCCTCTTTCTTGCCGCCATCCCCCTCACCTCTGCAGGTGGCAGCACAAGTAATGAAGCATGACATTTAAAAAGAAATCAAAACAGGCGATTTCAGGAGGAGAACACTCTTTCTGGAGGCACAAGTGAAACTTGGCAACCTGTTCAAAAGGCAACGACAGCCTAATGTGTTGCAAAGAGCGGCATCATCAAAAGATACCTGGACAGCCCCAAAATCCCAGAAACAATCTCTCCGTTTGTTGCACACAACTGAGACAAAGCCAAGTGCAAGAGGAAAGAGGAGTTTGAAGAAATGAAGGGCTTCTCTTCAACAAAGAGCCTCTTATGAGAACGGATCACCTGATCCACCTGCGGAGATTAGTGCTGGCTCATGAAAGCCAGCACTAGATGGGTTTGGTAGATGGGGATAAAATACCAAAACAAGCAGTATAAAAGCCTCCCCTGCTGCTTTGGAGCACTAGAACCGTCAATTAACATTCCTAACTTCTGTTTGGATCTCTTTTAAGTAGAGGCAGGAACCATCACTCCCTCACCTGCATTTGATGTCTTGCAAAGGTGTGAAAAGGCTCTTTTTGAAAGCTTTGGTGGTCAAGAGCAAGGGGAAGAGCCACCGGCTGGTGCTTTCCTATCAGCTATACATTGGAGAGGCAAAGGGTCCTCTTTACCAGATTTCTGCCTTGATTTTTGTCACGGATGAAGGAAAAGGAATGGCAGAAGACCACACAATTGTCCCTGGTGGATTTCTGGTTGGTTTGATTTGCTCTTAGCACAAACTGGGGGAAAAAAAAGCAATGCTTTGGTTTGGAAGGTGCTGCCCAACCAAGTCTGCCCAAATGTGCAAGAGGCACATGTCTCGGCGCATGTCCAGTGTGCTGTCCAAGCACCGCATAAACATACGATGTAGTATTTAAACAATCCAGCGAGGGGTGATTTGGGTATTTTATTCCTACATACAGCCCAAACCTATCCGGGATTGCGCCGGCACACACAAGGGTCTATGACAGTGGAACAGAATTCTGCTGCTGCAAAATGTTTTCCAGCAGGGAGCATACTGGGCCACCAGCAGCCATTTCGTATACGCTGTGGCAGCTGATGGCAGTGCAGGAGACCTGGAGTCAGGCCAGCAAAGGTAGGTGTGATGGTGACTGCGCCAAAACAGGGTGGGGAGAAATGAGGGTGGTCTTGGGCAGGGGTGGGGGGTGGGGATGGGGTGGTATCAGCGGCACTCACGTGGGCCAATATCTTAACCCTGTCCCACTCCCTCGTCACAATCATTACACTTGCTAAATAGTAGGGTAGATCCAAGGACTCCCATGGCGGTGGTGAAGGCTTTACCCAGGATAAGTGAACAAAATTCACTTACCCCAAGGAGATTTTCCAACTGCCCCCCTCCCACGGATGCAGTATGTGCTTCGTAGGTGTGGCTGCATCAGTGGGGGGGGGGAGAGGGATTTCAGTAGGATTGGGCTGATAATTATGCAGCAGTGGTATGGGATGCACACGTTCCTCCCCACAATTCAGCCTGCTAGTCTGGTAGTATCTTCCCTGCTGACCCACTAACAGTCACACAGACTTGGTGATTTCTTCAAGCACAGAAGTGACCAGCAGCAGAGCATTTCCTTTATATGCAAAAGTCTCACGGAGAGGCTAAATGACCATTAATCTTGGTGAGCCAAAGCAGGAGCCATGCTCTCTCCCCTCTCCCTCTGAGGGAACCATTTTGCTAGGACTAGGGAAGTTTCTCAAGAAGCATGGAATGGGATGTTACACATTTTTTTCTTTCCTATGGTAAAATGAACCTGCCTCTTCAGACTGCAGGTAGTGGATCACAGTTCTGATGGCTTCCAACATGTGCAGATCCCTGCAAATAGAAAATTAGCACAAGGAGCAGGCTACCCTAGGACCTTTTCCCCTGATGCGCCCATTTTATTTTTAACTTTCAGGAAGGCCTTTATGTCAGTAACAGACCTGCCCCGCTACGCGCTTATCCAGTACCACGCAGCCTTGCGCAATGTTGGAACCCACTCGGAAAGCGTTCTGAGCTTTCCCCGCTGTCTTAAACAGTACTGCTTAAGATTGCGTCAGAAGCCTTCCTGCGCCATCTGGAGTGCTGCACACATGAGATGCTCTGGGCATTTACCCCCTTGTCCCTCCTCCAGGCCCGCCACTGCTTCATGTGGAAGAAGAGCATTAAAAAAGGGTGCCCCCCCAGCTGTGCACAGAAGTTGTGCAGCCTCTTCTGTCACCTATGATCTCATTCTGCCCTAGACACCATCTGTGGTGCAACCCATTGTTCCTACAGATTGTATATTTTGCTCTGCCCAGCTCAGGCCTTGCTTTGGACTAGCTCACTCCCTTGTACTGCATTTCACCTCCGCATGACCATCCTGGACTAGTTCCATCACAGTCTCTCACCTGGGAGTTCTGTCCTTAATTGTACGATAACCAGAAGTATTGCCTTGGGGGATTCATTGAGTGGCCTATTCAATACCCCAGCTTTTCCCTGCAGTGAATTCCCAGCAAGGAACTTTGTTTGCATAACCCCGTTATCAGATGCATGTGTGATGATGAATCTGCCTTCATCTTGCGCATTCAGTGAGCGGACTGTTGTTTCTGGAATCTGCAGCCCAAGAATGTGAGCCTTGTGCATGAAGCGCGCCAGGAGGGTACTGGAAGAGCCAGATTTCTTTTGAAATAGAAGGATGACTCACTTTGTCTTTTGAATGGCAACCTATTGAAGTTGGAAAGGCTTTGGGACCCGGTTTCCTTTGATGTAAATCCAGGCTTCAGTCTGTAGATTGGCCATGGCCTACATCACAACAGGACCTTTTTTTCCTGTATGTATGACAAAGGGTGCGGAAGCTTATCTAAATCTCTGTTCTTTCTCTTATTCAAAACACAACAGGTTTGCCTGGAACATATGGCTGGCTGCTCAATCTGTAACATGTCTAATGGCTTTATTTGTGCTGGGGTTTGCAGGCATGTGTTATTTCAATGTCTGCTTATCTCCTGGATCAATCATTGCAATTGTCTCTAGCAAACAAGGGTGGGCCGGTGATGAGAAACAGACAGGTCTTGATTGGACACAGATACAGCATTCCTGAAACCCTCCTGTACCTCACAAAGAATGTTATTTACTACCTCTTGCTCTTCAAAGATGTGTGAGAAACCTACCCGTTCCCTTCCTGAGGCAGTCAGAGTTCATGGAGGAGAATGGTGCAACCAAACACTGGTTTTTGCTACATATTGAAGCGGGGATTGGACAGATTTCTGGAGGAAAAGTTCATTATGAGTTACAAGTCATAGTAGGTATGTGCAAGCTCTGGGTTTTAGAGGCAGGCTGCCTCTGATTGCCAGAGGCAGGGGAGGGCACCAGGACGCAGCTTGTGTCTGTTGTCTTGCATGCTCCCTGAAGCATTTGGTGGGCCACTGTGAGATACAGGAAGCTGGACTAGATGGGCCTTTGGCCTGATCCAGCAGGGCTCTTCTTATGTTCTTATGTAGGGCCTACCTTTCAGCTAGGATCCAGTATGATGCAGTACTTCTCTATCACTGGGTTGACTGGTTTCTCAGCTGTTACCCTATCCAGCCTAAAATGGAATTTGGGTGAAAAATGTGTTCTCCATTTGTGGAATTGTGTGTTGGCTACTAGATCTAATACGTAGTATCTGTGCTACTTTCAGTCAATAAAAACAAGTGGGGCATAAAAAGAGTGAGGTTCTTACACAAGCATCTTACACTGCCTCATGGGTTTTGTAGTCTGAAGGTTACATATGCTAACTCAGTGGTTCCCGAACTGTGAGCTGTGGCTCCCTTGGTAGTCACAAAAACCAGCCAATGGAGCCGTAGAATCCTTGCAGAAACCCACCAGGCTATACAATGTAGCCCTAATGGGGATTGTAGCCCTAATGGGGAGACTTTGCCAGTGGCCCAGTAGATCAAGGAAGCCACCAGTCAAAAAAGTTTGGAGACCACTGTGCTGTTTGTAGAGCTATAAGTCTGCAACTAATGATGTAGTGACATTGTGATTTTGATAATCATTAGGTATTTAAATCAAGGCTATCATTGTTGGGCAACTGCCAAGGGACCAAGGTACTCAGAAGAGCCAGTGCTATTCCGCGAGACCACCTCTGGGCCTATAATCTTTGTTCAGTGGTGGTGGTGGTGGAATGATAAAACTGCATAACTCTGAGTCAGACCATTGGTCCATCTAGGTCAGTTATGTTTGCAATGGCTCTCCAGCATTTATGTCGTGGGTTGTTCCCAGTCCTACCTGGATATGCCAGGGATTGAACCAGATGTTTCTGTCCATTAAACACGCGCTCTGCAACTGAGCTCGACCACTGACCACTTACCACTGAGCTGTAGCCCCTTTCTTTGGAACTAACACTGATAGCAAATGTCACACGCTCACAGATTAATAGTGTGTAAGAGTAAGAATGACCTACCTTTGGAGGACCCCACCCACTCAGCTTCTGTGCTGAATCACTGCTCTCTTGTAAGAGGGAGCTAATGGTGCTGCAATTACATCTTATGCATAGATGTGGCAGAACTAATGCCCCCAGCATGGGTGTTGGAAGACAGCAGTGCCAGAGCAGTAAATCCGGTAGGCACACAGAGGGGAGCCTCCTCTGGAGTGAGTAGTTCGTTTCCCAGGTGAAGTCTTTGTTGAATTAATGAATCTCTCAGGGCTCACCGATGTGCTTTGCTGTGCAGTTCCGGAGACAAACTTAACTTAATGTGGGAATTCTGTGACTGGGACTCCTGACATTTTTTTCTTTATCAAAAACCAGTCGTGGACTCTGTTCCCTTTAACCTGTGTGGTTGCACAGCTCGAGTTCAGGGGAGCCAAGCTCTGCACATCTCGGAGCTTGGCATTTCCAGTTGTCTGGCGATGACATCATCACTATGATGTATGACATATGATGACATCATCACTGTGAGTCCAGTAATGCTCCTGTGCGGCAGCCAAAGGGGTCCACATAAACCCCTTAGAGGGAATATTGGTCATGGTGTGTGTAAGTCACACAGGCCTTCTTGTGCAGGAATCTACGCAAGTCAAGGTGTTGACTTGCCACAGCCAGATTCCTGATCCAAAACAGCACTTTGACTTGCGCAGATTCCTGCACAAAAAGACTGCACAAGAAGACCTGTGTGACCTAAACCATCCCACCCCCTTAAATTCACAAGTATTGTTTCATAAATTTTCAATCTACATGTCCAGGTCCTGGCTGGGCACCCATCTGGTCAGAGGTGTCCCAGGGGGCAGCAATTCCCACCCTGACTGGCAGACCCTCTGACAAGGTCACTGAGCCCCTGCAACCGGACCCATAGCCACGAGAGGCTAAGCATGGCGAAACAGCCACAGCTGGGGCCGAAGCTTTGGAAGACAGAAGCAACATGGGCAGAGTCCAAGGAGTAATAGAGGCACTGAGGGAGCAAGGGGAAGAAGGGGAACAGACCTTATACCAGGGAGGGAGGGAGGAGTGGGTCCTTAGGGGGCTGGTAATCGCTTTATAAGGGAGGAGCAGACCAAGGATGAAGATTGGTTGGTGGTGAGGAGGCTGGCTGGTGAGGAAGTTGGCAGGTCTGTGAACCTACAAGAAGCCATGAGTGGGGAGAAGGAGAAGGGTGAAGCAACCCCCTTCCTCCATAGCCTGTCCGAGGCCTAGAGCTCTGGGCCTGCAAAGGGGAAGTCGCCCCTTTGCCTGTCAGCTGTGACCTCTTGTGGACTCCATCGAGCTTGGCATTCCTGGTGTGGCAGGCGCCACACCTGAGGTTGGACACTGTAGTTCATAGCAGATGGGGATGGAGAATTTCTATTTGGGTACAGTGCAAGGTGGAAAGGATTTAGACCTCCTCTTTCCACACCAGCCCCTGACCCAAATAGTGTTCCTTTTTTGGAAAAAAAAATTTCCATTTCCAGTACTGGTCTTCCACATCACATCCAGTTCGGCCCTCAGCATTGCTTCTTTATCGCTTGCAGTCCTGCTTCTAAATGGATCCCGCTTTGTCTCTGACTCTCTGCTGTAGGAACAGCAACCTGGTTGTGTACCAAATGGATTATGTGATTTGCAGACAGGAGCGCGAGATAAAAACCATGAAACAGTGTATCTATAGTTAACAGCACATTATAAAATGGAAGGCCAGGCTTCCTGCCGGACGTGAGGAGATTTTCCATCTTCACTTACAACCGGTAATCTTCCAGAAATGAAGGGAAGCAGCCAGAGTCAGTCAACATTTCCTTTAGAGGTTGAAAGGATCAGCTTTCTAATGGAAATGTAACAGTTTAAAAAGTTATATGTGAAAAATTGAAGAATGCCTGACGTTCTGAGTGGGGGAGAATTATGCGGAGGACTCAAATGCGGCCGTTTAAACATCCTCTCCGGCTGCACGTGGGCGCTTCTGGGGAGCTCACAGCCTCTTCCTGGAACACTGAATCTTATCCTAGAATCCCATCTTTTATTGACAAATACTATGTTTCTAGTCCTCACTTATTTTGGACAGAAAGTTTGAAAGTGTGGCTGCAATCCGATACACACTTTCCTAGGAGTAAGTCCCACTAAACACAAAGGGACTTACTTATGAGTAGGCATGCACTGCACCAAGCCCTGTGTTTCAGGAAAGACTCAAGGATAAATATGTGAGACCAAGTCATATGAACTGCTCTCATTACAGCAGCACAGCATCTGTGTCTCATTTCAGACATTCTAAGAGAAATCCAATTTTCAGTTCAAGCCCATAATAATTCCCCCACCCCAGGGAACTGTATGGGGTCTGTCTAAGCCAATATGATCCATTCTAGCTGGTCAAGGCTCTCTAAGTTCTCAGGTACATGCTTGTACCGACTTCTTCAGGAGCTCCCAGTCTCCAGGTTCATGTCTCCTCTTAGACTGGCAGCCCAATCCTATCCCCTGCAAGCCCAGAGCATGTAGCACCATCTATGGGCCAAATGGGGACCAGACAGCCCAAGAGACGTAAGTAAAGACATATTTTACTTATCTCCCCGTAGGCTGCCTAGTCCCCAGTGGGTCTGCTCAGACCTATGCCAGCTCTTTTGCTGGTATAAGAGCCTCTGAGGCAGGTCTGGGCTGGGGGAGGGGGAATACGATCTGGGTGTGTGTAGCTGTCATCAAGATCCACCCCCACCTGCCCCTGATCCTCCCCTGGCCAGTCTCACTTCCTGCCCCAATCTGCCCCCTCTGCTGTCTTACTGGCAGCAATGGAGGTTCTGCAGACTGCCGTTGCCCATGCATGGCTTCCAGGGCTTTGTGCCAACAGCAGTCGTCCAAGAATAGCCGTCCAGCTGCCATGCCAACCACCTGGCCATTACACTCAGATCATGAGATGATGATCATGTGATCCAGATAAGATTGGGTCACTTGAGAAGAAAATCTGTTGCAAGTCTGGGTTAGGAGTCCTGCCAGGGAGCTACATATACACTTGTAAATGAATTTTAAGCTACCAAGTCCTATAAGGGGACTGAATTCAATAGTCAAAGTTTAGCGAGCAACACACCCGGTGTTAATCCTGGCCAAGTGAGAGGTTTCATGGCCTTCCTAGTGGGAGGGCAAAGACAGGATATAAATATTTAAAGTGCCACTTATCACTGGCCAACATCCTTCTGGGGCTGGGCCCAGCGCCCACTGGCAGATGCTTCCTCCTCCTGTGGCACCATAAACATGCTTTACAGCACATTTACAGCACCTAACGTTGGTGCTGGAACTCAGTGCCGCACTAAGGGCCGATAGGATTGGGCCCTAAGGTATCAGGGTATGGCCACTCAGATAAGTTGCCCACTCACCTAACTCCAGCCTGTGACCATTATGCTGCTGGGCAACCTGGCAGCCCGTAGACAATGATGGCTTGTTCTTGCAGCCTTCAAGTGCATCACCTGGGTCATTAGCCGCTACAGAAACCCTATCAGTTCCAACAGGGTGCCTCAATTCTCTGATCTTCCATGGGTGGCCTATATTTTCCAGTTGAAGTCTTTGTCGAAATAGAAAAGTAATCCAATTGTCTGCCATGCAGACCACGTTGCTCTCATGTGCTTCTCATCCATAAATTGCCAGCCCTCTCCCTACTTTTTAATGTATGCCAAATGTAAAGGGATCTACAACCATTTCTACATGAAGCAAATTGAAATGGAACAGAATGGAAGGGGGAACAAAGAGGGGGAAACTTGACATTCTTTTGATTGCTGTTCCCCCCCTTTTTTTTTGTTGGAGAGATAAAAGGTCTGGCGAAGGCTTTGTCTGCTGCAATAATAACCTTTTCAGCTGACTCACATCACCTTTCGGGGGGGGGGGGGAATGTCTTTAAAAGGGGGCCTGCCTCCAAAGAGCACTTTACTCCTCAGAAGCTTTTTTCAGTCCTTCCACAATGAGATTTCAACTCACTCGACTGATCATCTAGCAATAGGTTCCATGTACATGTTTAAACCCTTCACTACAAAGGACCTTTTCTAGATGGTGCCTCAGGGTCTGATGAAACCTGGCACTGACCCTACAATTATTCCTGGGATTATACTGAAACCCTCACGCGTAGTTCAGTGAGCATCTTGCGAATACAATGTACAAATACCATTGAGCATTGGTTGGAAAAATACAGAGAAATGGTGGCATGAATCTAGGACCTTTGTGAGAGGTTAGTCAGACTGGGTACTGGCCAAGACTCCCCAGGCCCCCAACCAAACAGTTCCTAACTCCCCCCCCCCCCCGATGAAGCAGACAACCATCATTACCTTTTTCTGCCCTCCTCATCCATACTGGACTTCCTCAGGAATCTCTGTGAAGGCTCGGGGAGGCCTCTGGGGCAGCGTCATGGCTAGGGACCCCCCCAAACTTAAGGTGGCAATGCCATGACGCCACACAACATCATGCAACATTGTGATGTCACTTCTGGGTTCTCCAGGAAGAGGAGGCAATGGCTTCGCAATCTGGCTGCTGATCCCTTTCTCATCCTTTGGAGGTCCAACAAGAGCCTCCAAAAGAGGAGGAAGGGGAAGTGGCCAGCTTGTGCCGCCAGCTCTTAGTGTTTTGGCAGCTTCCTGATTGGTGTTTCAGTTGCTTCCTGGTTGGTCAGTTTTTGGCAGCGTCCCAATCAAGAAGCTGCCAAAACACTAAGATGTGTTGGCCACCATCTTTTTTGGGCCTCACGTGGCATCCTCTCACGTGACACTCCAGCGTGGTACTTGGGGTGTACCACCTCTCCCGCTTGCTATACCACTGTTCTGAGGAAGCTCATTCACATATAGCAGGACGGGGGGGGGGGAGACTTTGGAATGCTTCTTCCTGAGTGCCCCAACAGCACTGAGAAAGGCGCATCTCCCCATTGCTCCACTCTTTTGCCCTGGACATGAGAAACAAAAAGCAAGGCAATTTTGAGGAGTCACATGCTCCAAAAAAACTGGCTCTGGTCAAGAGTCTTGCCACTTTATTTTGAACCAATAGAAGCTTCCAACTGCTCTTCAGAGGTCCAACAGCCCCAGCTAGAGTGTGTTACAGTAGTTGAGTCTTGATACATATAAGGCATGTGATGGGGGGGGCGGCGGCAGAGGGAGAAACGAAACGGGAAAAATAATGAATACGAAAAAATTAAAAATGAGAAAGAACAGAAATAAAATGGTCCTGCACAAGTCCACCTACCATGTATAAACACACAAGCAGCCCACTTGTACCACGGTATGTCAAATGCTGGCTGGTGTGCTTTTCCTCCCCACCCATGATGTCCTTGTGCCTGGGAATGGGCCTGGTAAAGATTCTATTGAGACCTGCCCAACCGATGACGCGTCATACAGCCCACCAGCAGTTTCCCCTCCCCACACCCTGTATGGGCTTCCCAACCCTTCGGTTTCTGCTGCCTGCCTGGGATGGCAAGAGGTTGTCAAGCGCTTGTCGATTCACAATATCTGACTGGAGGTTTGTACTTGGCTTGGCAGGTCATGTCATGCAGGCCTATTCTACATTTAACACAGCCCAACAGACTAATTTCTGCCCCAAGAAAAACAGCTTTGCTTTCCTATAGACTTGAAAATTCTTTCTGTGGGCGCTGATGCCTAGAACAATGACAACCTCATTCATCTTTTCTTGCTATCAGAAAGTGAAGGGTTCATTCTTTAATCCCCCTGGTCATATGGAAGGCACTTGAAAGCCCTTCCCTGCAGTTCAATCACTTCAAATCCCCTATTAGATTTAAACGCTGTCTGCTTCCCCTGCTGTCTGAACATTTTTTTGACACATTGTTCCTACAGTTTATGTGACATCAGCTGGCTCTAGAGCTTAAAGAGACTGCGCCTTCCATATCAGCATAGAATAACAAATTCCAAGAGCCCTCGCATCAGTTTTTGCAGACTGAATCCCATGAGTCACTTCCCTTCAGATACATGCAAATACTTGGGATGAGGAAGTGAGCCAGGCAGCTGCTACATGAGTTGTAAGATGTGCTGCTGCTAACAGGTCTATTAGGGAACAAAATAGACTTGTGGGTGTTGGCTGGGCTTGGAAAAGGGGGATGCTGCGGCTGAGATCCTCCACTTCCTGCCCCAAGTTTGGCTGGGCACCACCCCTATCCTCTCTGTACCTACTCTGAAACAACCCACATACCTAAGGTTGGTTTGAGATCTGCATGCCCTGAGGGGAAGAAAGAAAAAGAGGTGCCCAGGCCAGAGGGAGCCTATAACATGGGCTCCTTGGAGCCTTGCACTGGCCTTTGTTATTTTATTGTATTTTACAAACAATTTATAAGCCACCTTGGCATTTACTTTGGCAAGGGAAAGGTGGGTTATATAGTCTTTAAACAAACAAACAAATAGGAAAGCCCTGAGCCAATTATCACTGAACATCAGTGTACCATCCTGGAAGGTACACACACATATGCGCATTTATGCACACATATGCAAAAGTTACTTGCTGTCAAATATGGTGCTTTACATGCAGAGCGGTCGCACTGTGCTAACTTCCTCCACTTGAGACTTCCTGGCGCTATACTACCTGGTGCTGGTAGGGGAATGAATTTTTGAATACTTTCCTCATGTAAATAATAATAATAAAAAAGGTGAAAACATTGTTACTCTCTAACAGCCTGATCCTATCGGGATTACCACCCGCGCACTTGCCTTACCTCTGGCTCCAGAAGTTATGAAAAGTGCCCCAAGGTGCTCTGGTGCTGGTGGTAAGGCCACTGCACCTGTATTAAGGCCCGCGCCAGTTGGCACTGTGTCTTAGCACTGAGAAAATATGTTGGGGGAACCTGGGCAGTGAGCATCGCCACTCACGATAGGTGATAGGTGCAAAACTGGGCAGAGGGATCAGACTCTACAGGTGACGGACACAGTGGTAGAGGCTGCTGCTGAATCCTAAACCCCCTCCCAAGCCATAGAGACCAACATGGTTCTCCTCAGTTATGAACCCGCTCAGTAGCGGGTGCAGATCCAAGTAGACATTGGGGCCACCTGGGCTCGACATGGAGTCAGGGGACCAAGTCTTCCTTCCTCTAAGGAGACATTGGGCAGTTTTCCCTGGCCCCACAAGACACAGCAGCAGCTATTTTGGCATCACTGCTCCTCCAGGTGCTGGAGAAGCTTAGGGTTGGGCTCTTAGTTTCTATAAGATTCTCTGTTGTTTTGTAGCAGCCAATAAAATGGCTATCTTTCTGTAAGGTGTTCTGCCGTGCAAAAATTCCTTGGGTGTATCAAACTCGCAAAACAGGATGGACAGATTCAGTATAGTCCCGTTCTCAATGAGTTAGTTTTCAAGTATTTTTTAAATACATGGGAGAGTATTATGTCCCATAAAATAAAACATGATAAAATAATCATGTCATGCCTTAATTCTGATGATCCTACGACATGATTCTGCTGAATAGTGTAGCTCTCAGCAATGCTCTTTGACTCTTGAGCATGATACACCTGGAAGCTCATCAGATGTCCTGCACTAGAGAGCATCAGTTCCTTCTGTTAATTTTGAAGGAACATGCAAAGATCAGGTTCCCAGCTGAATCTCCCTCCTCCTGAACAATATAGATCTTTGCTGTTCATAAATAGGGCCAAATTTAATACATGATTAAACCACAGAGATTTTTTTTCTTAATGTGACCATTTTGGCTGGAACATTGCAGCCCGCATTCTTAAGTAAAGATTTACAACGTGGACAGTCAAGCTTTGCTTAGAATAATCAATTCTAATTTTAATATACATTTTCCCTCCCAGATTTATTTCCTTGTCATGGGAAAGATTAAATTGCTGAAAACAGGGACAAAAGACAAATGCGCTAAACTATGGAGATATCAGGTGCCATTGATTTCAAATAATCTAGGCTCTGCACATGGGCAGGAATGAAATTTGGTCCATCATTTCTCATTTGAACAGGAAAACCAAAACCAGTTTTCCTAGTTTCAGCACTGGTAGCAAAGGATCTTCCTCTCTAAGTAATGGGAATACTGACCCTGCAACCACTAGTAGTGCATGGAGGACAGAGCATGGAAGTTTCTTGCTCACTGAAGCACATCAAGGCAGGTATTTGTCTTTTTTGTGCACAACTATTAGCACCCTGTCCTAACTGATGCCCTTCCCACCCCTTGGACAGTATATGTGGGGTCGTGATGCTGCTATGCTATCTAGGTGCCAATGCTTTATGGCCTAAAGTTTGGGCCACTTACATCTGTGATACGTACCAGGTAGGGAATTTCCCCATTCTGTATCTTTACCCCTGCACTCCCCAAATAACAATGCCAGGCTGAGGTTTTGGGTTGAACTAGGGTCACCTTATTAAATAACAAGGCAAGCACAAAAATGCAGCAGGGTTAGATGGGGAAAAGGGCTAGCCCCCCCCCCCCCAATGTGTGGGGACCTGAGATGGTGGGAAATTTGTCTACCTCCCCCAGGGCTTGAGGGTGAACCAACTGACTCGGGCTGCGACTAATCAATCAACTGGGTCAGCCTTTCACTGTCACCCCCGCAAGGGGCAGTGCAGCTGGCCAGCTGGCCTGCAGGGAAAACCATGCAAGTGTGGACAGACCAGTCAAGGAGGTTTGCCAGACTACCTCTTCAAGCCAGCTAGGCACCACGTGGGTGGTTCTGACTCACCCTCTGACCGTACTGCCCTGGATGGACACTGAGTTGCCCTACCTAACCTCCCCTGCATGCATCACACCAAGTGACCAGTTGAAGGGGAAAATCTAACTGAGCCTTTCTCAAAGACAGCAGTTCGGGATAGGTGAAAAAACTGCCACCCACGACCAATCAGGCAGAAAGTGAAAAATTCCTACCCGGCCTTGTAAAAGCGACCGGCTAGTCTCAGACTGAGTCAAGGGAGGGCGGGCTGGGTTGCTGCAGCTCTCAGACAGAGCTCAGGTGGGCGAAATTTGCCCGCGCGAGTTCAGTCCCCACCCAGAAGACAGCGCGGACCAATGGGAGCCTGCCTGCACAAGATAGGTTGGGGCGCAATTCGCTAACAGCCTTTATTGTTCTTCTGCTTTGCTCTGCCCTGCAATCTGTGCCTCTCATGCATTCTGGGTTAACTAAGGGTGCAATCCCAACCCCTTATGTCAGTGCTTTCCAGCACTGACATAAGGGCAACGCAGCTCTGGGGTAAGGGAACAAACATTCCCTTACTTTGAGGAGGCCTCCGTGAGTGACACCCAACTGCAGGATGCAGCACACGTCCCATTGGTGTGTCCCATTGGAAAGCACTGGCATAAGGGGTTAGGATTGCGCCCTAAGAGTATTTTGAAAAACTAATTCCAGAATTGAAGCACAGGAGGTTTGCCACACTTTTCATTTCCTTTCTGTGATTTACAGATCCCCTCCCCCCCCACACACACACCTCTGCCTTCCTGATGTGGACACATGCAAAATAATCTCAATGCAATCATGAACACAATCATATCAAGACTTCTCCTTCATGCAGTATTTTATCCATGTGCAGATGTGAACTGGTAATGCAAAGGAAGAGAAAAGACAGGAATTAAAAGAAGGAACTGAGAGCTGAGGCATATTGTGCATGCACAGCACAGCAAAGTCAGATTTATAAAAAGAGGGCTATGGATAATTTCTTATGCATCACTTTACTTTTACTTTTACAAGAACAGATGCTCTAGAGCAGTGTTCTTCAACCTGTGGGTCGGGACCCCAATGGGGTTGTGAAGCGTCATGGGGGGGGGGTTGTAGCAACCTTTCAAAGCCTTTGCAAGAGAGGGCATGGATTCAGTCCAATAATAGTGCTGCTTTATCAAAACCGAGTTCTTGATATAATCCTGTATAACTTCTTCTTGCTGTCTTGCTCCGCAGCTCCTAAGGCCAGCCCCACTCCGACTGCTACCTAACAGATTTGTTGTGAAAATACAAGAGACAGGGGGGAAATGGGGCAGGGGACGGGTGGCAACGGGTGTGGGGTGGGCAGATCAGGTCCAGGGGACGGGATCAGTGGTGGGAGCCCAGTCTCATTATTTATTTTTTTATGGGGAGCAGGTTGTGGCCCCCAAAAGTTGAAGACTACTGCTGTAGAGCTCCAAAAGCTAGGAAGGTATCTGAGCTAGGAAGGTGTTGCAAGTGCCCCTGTAATTAATGCATCCAGTGGCGTCACCGGGTGACACGCACGGGGGGGGGGTGACGCGCTAAAATCACAGTGGTTAGGAGTAACCCCATCATATTATATACCGGTGGATGTGGAATTTTGAGTGGAATGCAATGCAAAATACCAGAGTGAAATATCTCATTTCCATCAAACGTTATGGCCAAAAAACTGGAGAACAAAAAATGCATGGATCCCTATGGAAAGTGAAAGTGAGCCGTATGTCACGTTTACTCGTGAGTAGGCAAACGTGCCTTAGTCAGTCAGAAAGGGCAGGCTGAGAGGAATCCAACAACACCAGAATGGTCCTGATCCAATGAATGCAGCCCCCAAAAACACCTGAGAAGGAAGTCCCTCCCTCCAAGCAGATGAATGTATTGAGCCCTATGGAAAGTGAAACTAAGCCTCACTGTCGCGTTTACTCATGAGTAAGCAAACATGCCTTGGCTGGTGTGGAAGATCAGGTGAAGGTGAGTACAAGGCTGCCAGAATGGTCCTGATCCTATGCACCTGGAGCTAAACAAGTGCTCCAGAAGACAGCCTCCCCCCCCCCCCCCCCTAAAAAGGATCCAAACAGAGGCTTCAGCTGATAAGGTGAACTTTTTTGAGACCTGCAAAGCCAGGTGGAACCTGACAGTGATCTGCTTTAAACAGAAGTTCTTAAATTAAACTGGGCACTGGGTAGAGCTGAAAACCTGTTATTACGGGCAGGCTACAGAGGAAGTTCACTTCGTGAACTAGGGCTGGCTTCTGCTTATTTAATTATTTGTTTTACTTTAATTATTTTAATTTGCCTGATGATGTCACTTCCACCATGACATCACTTCTGGTGGGTCTTGGACAGATTATCATTCTAAAAAGTGGGTCCCAGTGCTAAAAGTTTGAGAACTGCTGCAATAAGGTGTTAGTAAGGGGGTGTGTGACACCACTAGTGACCAAAATCACTAAAATCACAGTTTGGAGGAATAATACCACCATGTTATATATCAATCAATGCGTCATTTCATGCAGAATGTGTTCTGTCTCTGTTCTATCAAAAGGTACAGCCAAAAAACCAGTGGGGGTGGAGTGATGGTACATCCCCACGCCCACCACCTGGGGTGTTGCCCCGCCCACTGCATGGGGGGGTAACACGCTGGCATCCTGCGCCGGGTGACGCAAACCCTAGTGACGCCACTGAATGCATCTGTGCACAAACAGCCCAGATGAATGGTAGCACTTTTCAAGAAGTGCATCTTGCTTTTGGTTTGGTGGGAAGTCTTTAGAAAAAAGAAAGAAATATTGTTATCAGGAAACACAAAAGAACTGGGTGGGTGGGGGCAAGCGAAAGAATTGGCTTGATCACAAATTCCTATCAAATGTCAGTGCTGGCCTGTACTGACCTCCCCTTCTCTCACGGTGGCTTTGATTTAATCCACCAACTAGCTGCCTTTGGTATAGCTGGCATGCTCCATGCACCGCCAGTGTGTCAGAATTTGAGAGATGACCTGCTTCACACTCCATTCATCTCATTTGAAGGACGGAAATTAAACTGGAGCGTCAAAGAGGGGCATGGCTCAAAATAGGCACACATATTAAAACCGAGACCTTTTGTTTACATCCTGCAGAAGTGTCAAAGCAAATGGTCAGGATGAAATTGAAACGGTATTGATGCGTCTCCCCCACCTCGCCTCCAGATTGCTGTTTCATGTACATACGTGCAGAAATTTGGCATAGCAACTTATATTTTCAGACTGTTTGGGTGTTATTTTTTCCCTGCATGGGAAAAATGTAGAAATTACAGTACTTACAATGAGTGGTTCGGATGGAATTTCCCTTGCTAGCAGATCCATTATTACCAATTATTTTAGTATTATTGCCAATATTTGCATATTGCTTTTCTACAAAATATATTCAAAGGAGTTCACAGTGAGTTCAATATAAAACAACAGAAAAACACAATAACTCATTAGTTTAAAAAATGTCTAAAGTCCCATAAATCCAGCAAGAACAATAAAAACTTCATCCATCAATTATCCCTTTTGAAAGCCTTGGAGTGTAAAAGGCCTTCACTTGTCACTTAAAACAGCTGGTGTCAGTCCAACCTCATTGGAGAGAGTATTCTGTAATTGGGGCACCAACACTGAAAAGTCTCTTTTTCCAGTTGCTCACGGCCGGCCCATCCACGAGGCCAACTGAAGTGACGGATTAGCGGGGGGCACCCAGTTTCATCCACTTGTTTGCTTCTACTGATTCTCTTCCTCCCACTCCTTGGATTGCAAAAAAAAAAAAAAGGAAAAAAAAAGAGGGGCAAATCAGAAGTAGGAGAGAAGGAGAGAAGAGTGGTGGAGCAGAATGTCAGAGGCTGACCCATTACCAGGTAAGGGAAGGCAAGATGTGGCGGGTCACCTCAAGCACCAGAGAAGGCAGTGCTTCAATTCACAGGCCTACTAAAAAAAAACAAAAAAACAATTTTTTTAGCTGCCAAGGATGTTTGAACAAATTTAAGATACTTTTAGGGTGCTGAATAAAAAAAAAAATGGCATCGATTTTGTCTGATTGGCTCTAGTTTCGTGGGTATGGCATAGCCACCTTATCTGCTGATTCAAGCAGCTTCTGGATGAGGAAGCTGATACCATGGTTTCTTCATGAGACAGCTGCTTGAATTGGCCTATAAGGTGGCTATGCCGTACCCCCAAAACTAGAGCCAATCAAGCAAAACTTTTTGGATTCAACACCCCAAATATATCCAAGAATAGGTCTAACTTTTACGACAGCAAAATGTGTGCAGGCTTGTGTTCTAAGTAGTGATATCCCCGAAGTTTATATCTCCTCGCTCACACACTCAAATCTGAGTGGCTCATAAAGCTCACCACAGATGGAAGGCATGCATTATAGCCTCACCCCCAGTTCTTCTCCAGCTCTGATTGTAATCTGGCTGGAAAAGAATGTCAGTTCTCCTTCCCACCCACAAACCTGCCTTCAAACCATGCCTTATGTTCCTTGTGGTACATGGTAGACTGGTGGAAAGAAGATCTCTCTCATCCTCAGACTCCTGGAATGCTGCTATGGTGGTGTGTCAGACATTTGTGTGCTTGCACAGGCAGTGTCCCTAGTGAAATTGCACTATTCTAGGTCCTTCATCAGTTTCACGTCACTGCCTCAGCAAGCCAAATAAGTGGATGGAAGAGGGGGCTTGGGGAAAGGGGAAGACCCTAGTGTGCAGGTGGTTGAGAGGCTGGGTCAAAGGTATTGGGGAAGGAAGTAGCCTCAAAACCAGTGGTTCCCAAAAAATTTTCAACTGGCTGCACCTTCCCATTATGGTTACCATATATACAATGTATAAGGTGGTCGGTTTTTTTTGCAAGGATTTTGCAAGGATTCCCCTGGCTGGTTTCCGTGGCTCCCCAGGGAGCCACAGCTCAGAGTTTGGGAACCACCACCTTAGGATATTCCCCTGGAAGGGTGGGAAATAGGATGAAACCAATGCGATTTGCCACTCAACGCTGCTCTTGACCTGACCCAAGCAAAGCTGACCCAATACTGCAGCCACTGTCCATGTGCTCTCCATTCCAGCTTTTGACCTCTTCACCTCACACTTTCTTGCACAATCCTTTTGTGCATAACAGGAAATGTAGGACTACCTGGGAGCTCCCAGAAGGTCCTGCACTTCCTGATTCATTTATAGGGACCACGCAAGGAAGAAGTGACATGAGTGGGTAGAGACACAGGTTGATGCAGGTCCATTCGCAGCGGGAGGGAGGTACTGGTAGAGTGAAGGGCACCCAAAGACTTCACTTCCCTCCCTACTTGCTACTTAGTGCGAGCTGCACTGTCTACTTCATGGAATGGCCGGCTGTGGATGAAACCCTGGGTTGTTTTAGGATTTATGATTGCCTCTGGGCCATGACTACCTGGTGCTTGTTGTGTATGTGTGTGTGAGGGGGGGGGGATCTTTGCCTCCAGCAGCAAAATGTCTTGGACTGGCCCTGACATTGTCTTCCCTCCCGCAGATGCCAGTGTCACTGGGACATCAGTGTGGAAAAGGGGGAGAAACTGCCTGCTTGACTGCTGTTGCCACCTACTGCCTACCCAGTAAGTGGGGGACATGAGCTGGGGAAGTGGCATGTGCTTTGGGTACTGGCACAAGAGTCCAATATTTGCTTGCGGTCCAGGGC
Organism: Tiliqua scincoides; assembly: GCF_035046505.1. NCBI lineage: Eukaryota > Metazoa > Chordata > Lepidosauria > Squamata > Scincidae > Tiliqua > Tiliqua scincoides. Next base: position 229,681,063 of record NC_089823.1, read on the forward strand.
CCTGACACCACCACTGTGACAGGCTCTCAGTTCCCCTCTCAGTGTGGATAGGATTGCAGCTCTATTCTTTTTATATGGTCATTCTTTGCTCTCCAAATAATATCAGATGAGTTCTTTTGAGGTCTTTGAGGGGAAGCCTCTGCTAAGTCAGTTTCATAGCTAGAGGGGGGTACAAAGCACTAAGTTTTGCAGGAAATCTCACTGCAGTGTGCAAGGCCCCCCCCCTTTGAGCCATTTCAGGCAGGGGGAGCAAAAAGGAGATGCATATTTTGCTCCACCCACTCAGAATGGCCTGGAAGGGGAGAGGGAGGGGTCCCTTGCAAGCCGTGGTTAGGCTCTCTGCAAAACTTAGTGCTTTGCACCCCCTCTAGCTACGCCACTGTGCTAAGTAGTATATGTTTGGGGCTATATACCCAATATTAACTTTCCTGTCTTTTCATCCCTCCCACTCCACCCAAAGGCACCCTTTCATTATTGCTTCACATATCCCAAGGCTTTTGCACTCTCCCTCTGAAAACAAGTTCTGGGCTGAGACCTCGCACAGCTTGGCACAAATTAAGCCCACGTTTAGAAAATGATTCATCTGTTTTGAATCCCCATAGCAATCGCTACAGACGCAAATACCATCTCCAGCAATACTGCTATCTCTCTCTCTCGTGCACGCACACACACACACGCATACACACACACACACACACACACACACACACACACACACACACGGAATGCACAGAGCTATAAAAATAAATGTAGGGATTTATTGTCTAAAACTAGGGAAACAGCTGAGGGGTTTGGCGGCTTCTTTCAATAGCTGGGATGGGGTGGAGAAAGGAGCTTATTAAAAACAAATCATTGATTTAACTCTTGTATGCAGAGCCCTGCGTCTCAGGTACTGAAGCCTAGAATATAGTGATTGCCTTAAGTGTGTGTGTGTGTGTGTGTGTGTGTGCGTGTGTGTGTGTGTGTGTGTGGTGTATTGGACACCCTGCTATTTACTTGTATGTAGGAAAGTGTGTCTTGGGTTGTCAATATTGCTGTTACCCTTCAATAAAAATTAGAAATGACTAAGGGAATGAGAGAGAGAGAGAGAGAGAGAGAGAGAGAGAGAGTAACTGGGGAAAAATATGGCTTGATGCCTAGAAAACCTCAATAAGTTATAAGAAGAAAAGAATGGATAATTAGACTCTTAAATCATGCATTCCTACATCCTGTATGTATCCAGAATTTCAATGAGAAGCGTTCCAACAAAATGAAAAACATAGCCTTGTGATTCAGCCCTCAGGGGCCTCTGACAGCCAGTCCTCTAATGCATCAGTTCCCCTTCAGAAATAAGCCCAAGTAAATTGGATCTCCAATATCTAGGGAGAAATTTGGATGAAAAGAAGTTCAGATGCAACCCTACATGGTTGGCAACCTTCAGTTTCGAAAGACTATGGTATAAGCCTACAGCACCTGGTATTCCCAAGTTGTCTCCCATCCAAGTACTAACCAGGCCTGACCCTGCTTAGCTTCCAAGATCAGGGATGTGCAGGGTAACAGTGCATCCAAGAGGTGGTAGATCCAGGTTCACAGTTCTACAGCCTGCTGGACATGGAGTTTGAGGGAGCCATCTTGGAGATGGGCCGCAGAGCACATGCTTTGCATGCCAAAGGCCCCAGGTATCATCCACAGCATCTCTAGTTAAAAAGGGATCTCATAGAACAGGGCTTAGGACAGTCCTCTTCTAGCCAAGCCCTTTGAGAGCCACTGCCAGTCAGACTTCACAATGCTGAGCGTGATGGACCAATTGACGGACAGCTTCTCATGTTCATAAGTCTCTCCTACACAGTCTCCAGGAGTCTGATCATTTCACTCACCGCCCCCCCCAGGCTCCCTTGAATCTCATTCTAAGATTCTGAATTCTGCACCCAAGGCTGCTCAAAAGTGTCATGTCGTGTGTGTTGGCAACCTTCAGTCTCGAAAGACTATGGTATTGCGCTCTGAAAGGTGGTTCTGGAACAGCGTCTAGTGTGGCTGAAAAGGCCAATTCAGGAGTGACAATCCCTTCCATACCGGGAGCAAGTGCAGTCTGTCCCTGGTCTGTCTCCCTGGCTATGGGCCTTCCTTCTTTGCCTCTTAGCCTCAGACTGTTGTCCAAGTGTCTCTTCAAACTGGGAAAGGCCATGCTGCACAGCCTGCCTCCAAGCAGGCCGCTCAGAGGCCAGGGTTTCCCACTTGTTGAGGTCCATCCCTAAGGCCTTCAGATCCCTCTTGCAGATGTCCTTGTATCGCAGCTGTGGTCTACCTGTAGGGCGCTTTCCTTGCACGAGTTCTCCATAGAGGAGATCCTCCAAATTATATCAGTGGTGTGGTAACACTTCCAGGAACTTGGGATGGAGTGTCCCAGGAGAGCCTGGAAATGATGTAATGATGATCCACTGACACGGGACAATGCGGACTTCTGCCAGCGATATTGCGGGTGCAGGTCTGAGTTGACCCATAGTGTCAGCTGGGGCTTTCCCTGGGGCAATGAGATGAAAGTCCACCTACCCCGAGGAGACTTTTTGCCTGCTAAATCTCCCTGCAGGGTGCTGCACAAGACATGGCAGCACTGCTGTATCGAGAATAGGGGAGCTTCAGGATTCAGCTGCCAGCTTGCTAAAATCTGAGGGCCTTTGTTAAGCCTTTGAAGAACTTACGTAAAACCACTTTATTTTAAAAAGCTCTCACTCATTGTTCAATGAGAAAGCCATCCTCTAAAATGTTCCCTTCCATTCTGTTATGCGCACGAACTGATTAAACTGATTACAGCTTGCACCTTATCAAATCATGAATGTTGAATTCTGGATGCATCCCAGCGCCGTCTAACGCTGGAGTTGATTATGACTTTTTGGCATGCATGTGTCAGTCCTTGGTTTTGAGTTTCAACAATAAGAAGGATTACAAATCAGGTTTGAAAGTTTGGCAGGGTTTGAAAGTATGTGAAGGCTTTTAGGTTCACAGCCTCCTGCTTCCCTTTGCTAGTTCTTGAACACGATTGTTGCGATCAGTGCTAGCCTGTGTCCCCACACTGCCAGAATCTATCCATTTTTCCACCCTTGCACATAATAATAATAATAATAATAATAATAATAATAATAATAATAATAATAATAATGCCTAATAAAGGTTTAAAAAATAATAATAATAATATGTTGGCATCCTTCAGTCTCGGAAGACTATGGTGTCACGCTCTGAATGGTGGTTCTGGAACAGTGTCCTCTCCAATGCACGAAGCATGGGTAAAGTAGGTATGGAGGATATGCTGTTACCCATGCAGCAAATCCCCCCTCTCCACGTCGCTGAAATGGTCCAATGGAAAGGCAGAGGCCAATACGGTTGGTTCCAGCGGCGTCACAGGAGTTGCCAGAACGTGACTGTGTTCAGCCATGCACTGCCTCAGGGACTCTGGCTCCAGATTTTGCCTCGAGGTTGACTCCTGAAGCCTTTTCCATAACTGGATGTAGCCACAAGGCAGTGGAGGTTTGGGATCAGAGTTTTCCTTCTCTCAGATGAGCTGCCTTCCCAGGCTGACGAGTCCCATCTACTGGTATAAATAAAACTTTATTTATACCCCGCCCTTCTCCCCAAAGGGACCCAGAGGGACCCCAAAGGGACTAAGAGATGTAGAAAAGTTGTTTAAAAGATGTTAAAAAGGCCATGAACTCAGAAGGCTTGTTTAAACAGAAGGGTCTTCAGGCCCCGCCAAAAAGTCTCAAGAGAGGGAGCCATTCTTAAGTCAAGGGGAAGGGAGTTCCATAACGTTGGTGCCACTACTGAGAAGGCCCTATTTCTTGCCGCCGCCCCACGTACCTCCCTAGGTGGCGGCACTTGTAAAAAGGCCTTCTCTGATGACCTAAGAGGACGAGCCGGATTGTACGGAAGTAGGCGGTCCCTAAGATACCCTGGCCCAGAGCTCAAGCAGTGGTACATGTGCCCCCACCCCACTTCTTTTTACTTACCTGATAGTGATGCACGGCCTCTAACTGTCTGCTGTTTCTTTATGAAATGAACAGGATCATAAGAACATAAGAAGAGCCCCACTGGACCAGGCCAGAGGCCCATTTAGTCCAGCTTCCTGTATCTCACAGTGGCCCACTAGATGCCTCAGGGAGCACTCAAGACAACAAAATACCTGCATCCTGCTGCCACTCACTTATGTCTGACAATCAGAAAAAACCCACTTCTAAGACCAGGAAGTTGCATGCACCCATCATGGATTGTAACCAGTGATGGACCTTTCCTCCAAAAATCTGTCGAATCCCCTTTACCAATCCCAGGTGCCATCGCCACATCCTGTGGCAAGGGGTTCCACAGATTAATCACACATTGGGAACAGAAATGTCTGTTCTAACTCTCCCAACACTCAATTTTAGTGCGGGTGGGCTACAGCTTGCTTCTGCATGGTGCGTCTTAAGCACTGAGTGGGTAGAGAGAAGCAATTTGGAGCTATGGCAGTTTTTTCTCTTCTCTTGGAGGGACTTGGGGACTGCTGTGACTGTGATTCACTTCTGACTTGCACTCAGCAAGTCAGAAGAGGATCAGAGCCCCCAGTGGAATGGCAGGTAAGAGAAAGCAGCAGACAGACAGGCTGGGGGCTCATCTGTTCACTACCTCCAAGGGTGCTCTTCCATGCAACTGCTTCATGTCAGGCTGGCCATGGGTGCGATTGCCAATGATGTGACCAGATTATACAACTGCAGCTCTGGGTGCTGGATGGTGCTTCATCACAAGAACAACTCTTCGTGCAGCCTTGAGATTTGCATGTTTCCTCATCTACCTAGAAATAAGCATGCTGAAGCTTGCATGCTCTGCACACATGCCATGGACTAATCAGGGCAACAGTGTGCTGTGTGGCTGGCAGCTATAGATGAACTGCAAACTGATTTGTAAATCCGGTCTTGCAAGTTCACACCTTTTAATATAAAGATGCAAGTTTTAATGAGCTGATTTAGAAAATTAAACCTGTGAAGCTCATAAATCTCATGGCCCAACCCATGGACTTGGTGAGAGGCTATACTCTATGGAAGAGCTCATGTCCTAGGTTCATGTCCCTGACATCTTGAACTAGGGCTTGACTGTGGGACTGACTTCCAAGTGCATATGAAGCTGCCTTCTACCAAGCCAGGCCATTGGTCCATCTAACACAGTACTGTCGACTGCACCAGTGTTTCTCAACCAGTGGTACAGGTAGTGTCTGGTGATACTTGTAGAACCCCTGGATACCTACCACCTGACAGTGAGACAGGAATGCATTGCAACAAACAGTGGTAGGAGGCTCAGCTCAGTGGACAGAGCTCCAAAGCATGCTTTTCCATGCTCAAAAAAAGCCTTTCCATCCATCCTGAGTATCTTACTGGTGTTTGTCACATTGCATTTGGCCTCCCAATCCAGAACTAACTGGCAATGTTGTCATTGCCAGTTACCTCCGGTGGTACTTCAAATAGGTGGACCATGTGAAGTGATACGGCAGAGGACAAACCTTGAGAAACACTGCTCTACACCGATTGACAGCAGCACTCTAGGGTTTCAGGAAGCATCTTTCCAAGCCCAATCTGGAGATTCCAACAATTGAAAATAGGTCCATTTGCATACCACTCATGTGGTCTACTACTGAACTACAGCCCCATTCCTGTGGCTTATAGTGGCTTCAGAGGCAAAAAGCACCCTGGGGAGACAATATTGGGGAAAACAGTACCAGGAGAAAAGGTTGACCCCTCTCTCTTCTCACACACATGGTCCTTTTTGGAATCCTCCTCTCCCAATTGGGTATACAGGTGTCGTCGCCCCCCTTTATCTGCAGGGGATAGGTTCCAGGTGCCAGATACTGGAAATTGTGGATAGCTGCAAACCCTACAAGAAGTGGTTCACAACAACACCCCCCTCCATCGAACAAATGACTTCTCTGGTCTCTGATTGCAGCCTTCCTGTCACTGTCTCCTGTGCCTGGCTGTTTCTGCGCCATCTGCAAATGCAAACAGGAAGCACTAACGAGAAGTGGGTTGGACGCTTAGCGTTGCATTGTTTTCGGCCTTCCAACCCGCTTCCTGTTAGTGAAAGTGAAGAAGTGAAACTGCAGATATGGGATCCGCAAATATGAAGGGGATGACTGCACTTTTGAAGAGACACTCCTGGGATTAAGCACCCCATTTAGCATGTATAAATGATGAACCTGTAGTGCAGTGCAATCATAGCAGTTTAAAGATGGTGGTCATTCATTCATTCATTCATTCATTCATTCAAATGATTAATTGTAGCTTTTGTTTAGTCAATTGTAAGATTTCTTACATTTCCCCCAAATAGCGAGGTTTTGATGATATATGCATTTCATATACAATGATGAAGCCCACAAGGCAGGGTCCAAACATATGGAAGACATATGAATAGTCCCCCTCCTCCGAATCTTTATTTACAGCAAGGAACTGATAACAAAGAATTCGCAAACCAGTAGAACGCGGTAAAATCGAACGGGGCCGGCCATAAGGCAATTTGACAATATGGCCAAATTGGGCCCTGCACCTGGACAGGTTCTACACAGGGGCAGCGATCCACAGCTGGCACCTCACTCTTTAGCTCAGGGGTCTCCAAACTTTTTGGCCAGAGGGCCGCATCAAATATCTGGCCTGATGTGGAGGGCCAGAAAACAAATTTAAATATAAAATTTAAATAAACAAATTAGAGATGGAACTTAGATGAGTGAAAAGATGAATGAATGGGCTCATTCATTCAACCTCTCTGGCCCTCAGAACACCCTCCAGACACAATCCGAGCACAGTTCTGGTCATGTTCAGTTGAATGGGCCAGAAGCTTTTAGGGGACAAGAGGTTGGCCGCGGGCCAGAAAGAGGCTTGCTGCGGGCCGCATCTGGCCCCCGGGCCGGGGTTTAGAGACCCCTGCTCTAGCTGATGCTCCAGCATGGAATCTTCTATGCTGAGGTATTACAAGGAGAATGCAGCAAGTGAAGCATTGCCACTGAATGTCCACCCCTTGGTTTGAATGACTTGAAATTGCTCTCCCCCCCCACCTAATCAGTTGGCAGTGGTACCACTGCCCAGTGCTTCTTCACTGCAGCTCATCATGATGGTGGGGGGGACAGCAAGAATATTTTTCAGTGGGCCTTGCAGCTCCTAAAGCCGGCCCTAAAGTTGAAACTGGTAGGATGGATTTCCTGAAGAAATTTATTGCTTAAAATGGGTATAAATGGGGCAACAAAATCGAATTTCTCTAGCAAACTCTGCACATGCCTAGGTACAATGAAGCAATGTTGCTTTGCTATCCAGCTTGTGTTGTTTTCAATTCAGTGGCATAGCTAGAGGGGGTGCAAAGTGCTACGTTTTGCAGGGAGCCTCACTGCAGCGTGTAAGCGGCATGTAGGCAGAATGCCTCCGTTTTGCTCCCCCACCCAGAATGGGAGAAGGGGGAAGGGTCCCCTTGCATGCTGCGGTGAGTCTCCCTGCAAAACTTAGTACTTTGCACCCCCCTCTAGCTACGCCACTGTTTAGTTTCTCTTGCATGACCCAGAAGCCTCTGTAAGCTGTTCAGTAAGTTAATTGAAAAAACTTTATATCATCAAATGGAACTGAAGGATTTTTTTTTCCCAAAAGCAAAATATGTATTTAAACTTTTCAAATGAATGTTGACATTTATTTAAAAATTTAAGTTGGCAGCTAGCAGAAGGTTCACTGCTTACATTAACTGAGCCATAACCCCCATTACTTCTTCCCTCTTCTTTTGACAAGAATGCTAACAGAAATGACAGCTCTGCTGAATTTAAAAAGGTGCGCCCCTCCCTCCCTTTCATACAGAGTGTTTAGCACAAACTTCAATTAAAGATTGAATGGGTGAAAGCAGGAGACGACACATCACTGGGCAGCCAGAGAGGGGATGGTCCGTCACCAAAGTGATAAAATCTGCAGACTGTATTTCCAGTGCGGGTGGCAAGTCCACGGACCATTTCCCAAGTGCCTTATTTGCGGGAACGTAGCTTGCTCTCTGCAACTGAAAGCAAATGAGATTTGCAGCCCAAGTGTTCCCGTGTGTGTTTACTCAGAGGCGTCCCACCAAGCTTATTAATAATACTTATAACCTTATCCTAACTGAATTCTTCTGCATCGATGCAGCGGTGTTGGCATAGGCTACGCTGTACCCCATGGGTGAATTTCGGCTGCTGAAAGTCTTGAGCTAAGGGGACATTTGTCCCCTTACGCCGGGGTAAGCCCCAGCAGCTGCTATAGGTCAACTCAGACCTGCGCCAGTGATATCACTGGCACAGATCCAAGTTGATCAGTGTCGATAGATCAGGCCCAGGAAGAGGGATGGGATATGGTGCACACTGGTGCTACAATCCCAACCCCCTCAGGGGCCAAATCTGCCCGCCCGCCCCCCCACTTTGCTCCATTCCACCACCCCTCATTGCCCTCCCCCTGCGCCTGCTCCGGTCTTACCCTCTCTGGGAGGTGTCCATCTGCCCTTTGGTGCCAGTGGAAAATCTCTGACCTTCCCACCAGTGCTTTATAGCACCTTTACCACAGCACAAATGCGTGGAGTACCAGTCAGGATTGGGCTGTTAGTGTTTGTATAGTACTTTCTAAATGTGCAAAGGGATCCACATGTATTACTCTGGTGTCATTCTAACAACAATCCTGTAAAGTCAGTAAGTACTATCACCCTGTATTGCAGTCAGGGAGCTGAGCTGAAAGGAAGAGGCTAGCCCAAGGCCACCTATGGAGTCCCTGACAGAGGTACCAGAGAAATCCTAAGAGGGCTCCATTTCCTTGCCATCGCACTACACCAGGGGTGTCCAAAGTTTTTGGCAGGAGGGCCACATAATCTCTCTAACACTGTGTCAGGGGCCAGGGAAAAAAAAAGAATTAATTTACATTTCAAATTTGAATAAATTTACATAAGTTCACATAAATTAATATACTAGAGGTGGGACTTATATGAATGAATGAAGGTCTTGCAATAGCTCAAGACCTATAAAAGGCCTTGAACAAAGCAAGGCTGGCTTTTTCTTTGCTGCTGCTGCAGCATCATAGACACTCATCCCACAGCCAATGTGAGAGGTCAAACAGTCGCCCTCATGCTGAGAGCAGTTGCATTGAGCCAGTGCGGGCTCCAGCAAGTTACCAAAGGGCCAGAGGCTCATTGGAGACTGGCATGTCCCTGAGGGCCAGATTGGGAGTCCTTGAGGGCTGCAAGTGGCCCCAGGGCCGGGGTTTGGGCACCCCTGCACTACACGATGACATCTTTCCTAAGTAAGAATAGGCTGTACTGCAGGCCTAGCATATTAGCACAGCATCTGATTATTAATCTTCTGCCATAAAACCCACATCCAGACAAGTTGGCAAGCTGAGGTAGGAGTGATGGAAGGCCAACAGAGGCAACAGGCAATAGTTGACCTCAGAGGTTCAATGCTCAGGCTAGTAAACAAGTGTAAGTTGGAAGCTTTTTACGTCTCCAAGGTCCACCCAATCCACGTAGGCTGATTGTGCTTTCATTTGTATATTGAAAATATTTATACCTTGCCTTTCTGCATTCAGTTGTCAGTGTTCAAATGAAACACATCCAGAGGTGACCTTTCTGGGCAGCTTCACTTCTGAGGCAGCTTCCATGGATAATTATTGTGGGGACCAAGGAGAAAGGGCTAAATAGCCAAACCATGTGTCATGGCCTTCTGGGCATCCTAAGTTTTCTCTTGCTTGTTTTCAGTGCTGGTGCCAGTGATTTATCACTGCTGCTTGTTGATTCTCTCTTTATTGCCACAGGGTTGCACTCACAGTTACCGACGCTCCACCAACACAGGACATTTGTTTATTTTTTTTTGAAACAGACATTTCAAACATTACCTTAACGTGTTTTATTGTTCAGAGATAGACCAAGTTTAAAAAAGAAAATCCTGGTCATCTGCAATTTTCTATGCTTAAATTTTCTAAAAGCTTTCTATGCTTTTAATCTAGTGCCTTTATTGCTCAGGCATTTGCCTCAAGTGCATGAACCTGCATACAGCGTGAATGGGTTACATCAAAGACCTGCTGGGAATAGGTTTGCAATGGTGCATCTCATGTGGGCACTGAGCTAAAGAGAGAGGTGTGGTGTTGTTTAGCAGTTCCTCCAGCAGGCTTGTCAACCTCTACAATTGCTACTTCTGATTCTCTTGCAATTGGTTTAAATAAGTCTACCTTGTTGGGTGCTTTGAGTGGGCAGTTGGTTTCCTTCAAATGCTGCTCACATCGCCTCCAAAAAGAGGTAGATTTTAGGCAGGCTGGTACAAGTCATATTCTGCAAAGTTGAATATTATGTTTTGTGAGCTCTCCCCCCTGCCTTCATAAAGCCTCATATGGACAGAAAATACAGGAGGGTCATTGAGCCTCTGGTGAGCCTCTCCACCAGACTTGGTTGGTGGCTCCATTTGATTGGAGGAACTCTACAAACTGCAAAGGCTTGGTGCTTATTCATGATGAGAAGAGCACTTCCAAGGAGAAATTGAAGTCTTCGAAGAAAGAGAAAACATTTTCTTTAGATTATTACGTGAAACAAGGGCTGGTTTTCACCATGAGGGACGCTTCCTTTTTAAAATAACATGTTACGAAAGTCTGTTCGGGGTCTTTTATCTGTTTACCTGTTTCTCCCAGGTCAGATGTGATGTTGGAGTGACTCATTGTTGATGTTGGAGTTGGCTGATGTTGGAGTGGATGATTATCTTTCGAAAAGCAGCCACAGACGCCCTGATTTATTGCAGGGCCAGGTAGTGGAGAAAGTAGGGGGCTGAGCTCTTTTCTCCCAGACCTTAGCTCCAATCCAAACCCACTGAAGTTCATCTCAGTTGCGATGGGAAAAGCCTCACAGGATGCACCTCAGCACCTCCAGAAAGTTTGGAGGTCTGGCAGTAGCATAGATACGGGGGGGGGGCAGCATGGTAAGTATTGTAGGTGCCGCAATGTGCCATGTAAGTGGTCCCTTCCACTCACTGTTGGAGCCATTCTGGGCAGAGATGGCAACGCATGGGGCTCCCAAAATGTCTTCGGAGGCGAGTGGGTGGGGCTGCATAGTAGCTACACTACCACCTCCAAGTGCTGTCCTGCTACCTGCACATGCTTGGCAATCAAGAAAAATGTAAAAAGATACCTGTGCAGTCACTGCCACTGTCATTAAGCATGCCCCACACTTGGTGAACATTCATGTTCCCGGGACATGTACCCTTATTTTCACTTGCAAATTAGGCAATGAGCAAGAGGGAACACTTTTGAACCAGCACTAGTTCGAACCACCACTTAAACCTGAGGCTCGCTGAGAGGCAATTGTTATTTCTTAGTCCAATCTACCTCACAGGGTTGTTGTGAGGATAAAAGTGGCGGGGGGGAACATGCACAGTGCCTGAGATCCTGGGAAGAAAGATGGGATAAAAATATAAGCAATGCTGTCTCCACCCCATTCACAAGCGTGTATGTCTGTGTCATGCCCCATCCACCCCCCTTTCATCCTTTGAGATGCCTCTTGTCAGCTGCTGAATGGGCAGCGAAAGAGTTAACTGCTGTTCAAGTCATAATTCCTACGAAGTGAAACATCTTTCAAAAGAAAAAAAGAATGAAGATTGTAAATAATGAAACTTTGAAAGGAATCTCTGAACCTTGCAGCAGATAATCATATTTTAATTTTGACTTATTGCTCATCCAGTTACAGAGAAGGGAAAGAAAAAATGTTTTCCTTTTATCATGCGGAAATCAGATTAATTAGGTGAATTAAAAGTCATTGCCAGCAGACCCTGACAAGCATTGCTAATAAATATCTATGACTGTTGGCTTGAATAAAACCTTTGATACTGTTTCTTTTTTTTTTATGGCATTTGATTTATCTTCCTTGCCAGCATTCTTGGAGGAGATGTGTCTCTCTCTTACAATATGGGTATTGCAGGCACTACTCCAAATGCATTTGCAATGGGAATCAGTCCCTTAGCTAATCTGACAAAGCTGGTGTCTCCATTTGGCATTCGTGGAACTTCTGCAAAAATGAAAAGCTGGAAAATAATTTTTAAAAAATAAAAGGTGCTACAAGGCAAAGAAATTGAGGTGTCATGGCTTGTAACAAGAGAAAAAATATATATTATTTCTATTTAATTACCAGGATCCTGTGCTCCATATGTAAACAATTCTATCCATGTATCCAAGATAGCCTGAAGTTTGTGCTTCACAAACAGCAGCACTCCCTTGCCACAAGGGCAAACTGTATTCGAAATGGTTTCCCAAAACAGATTGTGATATAGCAGAGGATTTATAATTCAAAGGGAAAAAAACAACAGCATCAGAAATCTTGGGTGCATCGGGTATAGCTTTTGGGATTCAAAACTATGAATGACTCGACCATTTTAAAAACCGACTGCATAAGGCGTCATCTGTCTGTCATCTGTCCAAATCAGTGGTTCCCAAGTTGTGGGTCAGGAGGTCGCGACTTGATTTTTGGTGGGTTGCATAAGGGTGATGGAAAGATCAAATAACTAACTGCCTCAAGTCCTGAAGCTACTAAAAAATCAGACAGGGCACAATTCTAACCGGCCCTTAGGCTGCCATAGGTGCTCTGGGAGGGTCGCGAACATGACGTAAAGCATGTTTGCGCCTCCGTGGGAGGAAGCTGCGTCAGCACATCTAGATGCGCTGACATGCAGAGGCTGACAGAAGCCTCCACGGCGGCTTCCTCGCAGCCACTTGTGTCAGCGCACCCACGCCGACACAAGTGGCGAAGGTAGGCGTGTGGGGGCGTGGAGGAGGCAGGAGGGGGCGTTTCTGGGCGGGCGGAGGGCAGGCGATGGGTGGCCCCAGGGGCGGGCACGTGGGGAGCCGGGGGCGGGGCTGGGACCCGGCAATTATGCCGGATCCCAACCCCTGTCCCCGGGGAGAACGGGGCAGCTTCAAGCCGCTCTGCTCTCCTCGGACTTGCGCCACCTCTGGAGGTGGTGTAGGTCCGAGGAGACCCATTGGGGTGAGCAGCCCTTACCCAGGGATATGGGGATGAGCTTCTCCTTGCCCCTGGCTAAGCCACTGCAGCCAACGAACCTGTGTTGGATGCAGCGCAAGCCTCCTGGCTTGCCTGCTCCAGCGCAGGTCTGGATTGTGCCCACAGTTGCTAACCGCCCTGCAAAGAGCTCAGCTCCTGCAGTTTGCAAGCATGTGTAAATATAGGGAGATAAATGTCTGAGAGTTTTTTTCTGGTTATTATTACTTGTAAATAAATAAATAAAATATTATTTCTTTCTAGATCTTTTTTTTTTTTTTTAAGCCTGGTAAACCTAGGTGGGTCACAATAGTGTGTCATTTTTACTTTTGCAGCAGGTGTAGTCCCACAGCTGTGTCCCTGAGCCCCTTAAACACTCCTTCATGGAGCAGCTCCATCAGTCAAAGAGCTACTGTAGCAGGCTAGTTTCTTCCCAGATTTGACACGGTGTTAAGAAGAGTCATGCATGCATTCCTCAGCCCAGCACATATGGCTTGTGGCAGCCACCACATGCCCCAGCATCCCATGAGAGCAGTGAGTCCAGGTGAGACTGGAAAATGTAAGATCCCAAGACATTTCTGGGCCCCCTCCTTTGGCTTCTGGGCCCCCTTTTTGACACTGGGTCACCCCATGCATCCCCTCTCATGGGCCCTGACCAATGCACACATGCCCAAAAGGTGCACACTGCATCTTATGGTGGAAGGTTGGGATGACTGAACAGTCTGCTGGAGCTTACAAATGTTTTGTACTTACCTCCTGGTAGGCTGCCTGAGCACCAATGGGTCTGTTCAGAAATACACCACCTATTTTGGTGGTGTATGTCCAGGGAGAGGAAGGGGCAGGGAAGATTGAAAAGGAGGGGAGAAGATCCAGCATGTGCCATTGTAGCTGATTCCACCCCTCCAGACTTCCCCTTTCCACCCAGAAACACTCTTATCTTCCTACTCCCTCTCTTGTCCCTCCCACCGCCAACTCACCTTGCACCAGTGGACATAAGCATTGCTGCTGGGCAGCACACACAACCACCAGTTGCCGCATTTATGGCCTAGTTTCACTCAGTGAATGTGATGGTGTTGTGAGACCCATGTAAGGATCTAGTCGCTTACACCTGGATCCTGGCACTTACATAAGAACATAAGAAGAGCCCCACTGGATCAGGCCATAGGCCCATCTAGTCCAGCTTCCTGTATCTCACAGCGGCCCACCAAATGCCCCAGGGAGCACACCAGATAACAAGAGACCTCAACCTGGTGCCCTCCCTTGCATCTGACATAGTCCATTTCTAAAATCAGGAGGTTGCGCATACACATCATAGCTTGTACCCCGTAATGGATTTTGCCTCCAGAAACTTGTCCAATCCCATTTTAAAGGCGTCTAGGCTAGACACCAGCACCACATCCTGTGGCAAGGAGTTCCACAGACCAAAGTAAAGAAAAATTTTCTTTTGTCTGTCCTAACCCGCCCAACACTCAATTTTAGTGGATGTCCCCTGGTTCTGGTATTATGTGAGAGTGTAAAGAGCATCTCTCTATCCACTCTGTCCATCCCCTGCATAACTTTGTATGTCTCAATCATGTCCCCCCTCAGGCGTCTCTTTTCTAGGCTGAAGAGGCCCAAACGCCGTAGCATTTCCTCAAAAGGAAGGTGCCCCAGCCCCGTAATCATCTTAGTCGCTCTCTTTTGCACCTTTTCCATTTCCACTATGTCTTTTTTGAGATGTGGTGACCAGAACTGGACACAATACTCCAGGTATGGCCTTACCATCGATTTGTACAATGGCATTATAATACTAGCCGTTTTGTTCTCAATACCCTTCCTAATGATCCCAAGCATAGAATTGGCCTTCTTCACTGCCGCCGCACATTGGGTCGACACTTTCATCGACCTGTCCACCACAACCCCAAGATCTCTCTCCTGATCTGTCACAGACAGCTCAGAACCCATCAGCCTATATCTAAAGTTTTGATTTTTTGCCCCAATGTGCATGACTTTACACTTACTGACATTGAAGCACATCTGCCATTTTGCTGCCCATTCTGCCAGTCTGGAGAGATCCTTCTGGAGCTCCTCACAATCACTTCTGGTGTTCACCACTCGGAAAAGTTTGGTGTCATCTGCAAACTTAGCCACTTCACTGCTCAACCCTGTCTCCAGGTCATTTATGAAGAGGTTGAAAAGCACCGGTCCCAAGACAGATCCTTGGGGCACACCGCTTTTCACCTCTCTCCACTGTGAAAATTGCCCATTGACACCCACTCTCTGCTTCCTGGCCTCCAACCAGTTCTCAATCCATGAGAGGACCTAATTCCCTGACTGTGTTTTCAGTAGCCTTTGGTGAGGGACCGTGTCAAACGCCTTCTGAAAGTCCAGATATATAATGTCCACGGGTTCTCCCAAATCCACATGCCTATTGACCTTTTCAAAGAATTCTATAAGGTTCATGAGGCAAGACTTACCCTTACAGAAGCCATGCTGACTCTCCCTCAGCAAGGCCTGTTCATCTATGTGTTTTGAGATCCTATCTTTGATGAGGCATTCCACCATCTTACCCGGTATGGATGTTAGGCTGACCCTATGGGTCATGACCCTATAGTTTCCTGGGTCCCCCCTCTTTCCCTTTTTAAAAATAGGCGTGACATTTGCTATCCTCCAATCTTCTGGCACCATGGCCGTTTTGAGGGACAAGTTGCATACCTTAGTTAAGAGATCAGCAACTTCATTCTTCAATTCCTTAATAACTCTTGGGTGGATGCCATCAGGGCCCGGTGACTTATTGATCTTTAATTTATCAATGAGGTCTGAAACATCTTCTCTTTTAACCTCTATCTGACTTAACTCCTCGGTCAGGAGGGGCCGTTCAGGCAGCGGTATCTGCCCAAGTTCTTCTGCCGTGAAGACAGATGCAAAGAACTCATTTAATTTCTCTGCCATCTCTAAGTCTCCTTTTATCTCCCCTTTCCCTCCCTCACCATCCAGAGGGCCAACCGCTTCTCTGTTGGGTTTCCTGCTTCTAACATATTTGAAGAAGCTTTTATTATTCCCCTTAATGTTGCTGGCCATGCGTTCCTCATAGTCTCGCTTGGCCTCCCGTATCACCTTCTTACATTTCTTTTGCCACAGTTTATGTTCCTTTTTATTCTCCTCATTAGGGCAAGACTTCCATTTACGGAAGGAAGCTTCCTTGCCCTTCACAGCCTCTCTAACTTGGCTGGTTAGCCATGCGGGCACTCTCCTGGATTTAGTGGAACCCTTCTTTCTTTGCGGTATACACCTCTGCTGGGCCTCTATTACTGTTGTTTTAAGCAGCCTCCATGCACTCTGGAGAGATTGGACTCTTTTTACCCTCCCTTTCAACCTCTTTCTAACTAGCCTCCTCATTTGAGGGAAGTCTGCCCGTCAGAAGTCAAGGGTTTTTGTTAGAGATTTGCCTGGTATTCTTCCCCCAACGTGCATGTCAAAACGGATCGCAGCATGATCACTGTTCCTCAATGGCTCAGTAACGTTTACATCTCTAACCAGGTCCTGCATACCGCACAATATTAAATCCAGAGTCACCTGTCCTCTGGTGGGCTCCGTGACTAGCTGCTCTAAGCCACAGTCATTTAGCACGTCAAGAAATCCGGTTTCCTTATCGTGACCAGAACACAAATTGACCCAGTCAATATGAGGATAATTGAAGTCCCCCATGATTACAACCCTGTCCCTCCTTGTCACCTCCCTGATCTGTTTCCTCATTTCAAGGTCCCCATCCGATTTCTGGTCTGGAGGATGATAGCACGCCCCCAGTATTACATCTACCAGCAGAAGTATTACTTCTGCTGGTAGAATGCATGTTCCACCAGGCAGGACCTAGAGATGATGCAATTTGGCTGCAAATTACATGGGTGATTATACACAGATGAACAACCTATTTGGGAACCCTCAGGTTACCAGTTTGCTGTAGGTTTGACTCCTTGCAAGCAGAGAAAAACACACAGCTACCTATGGAATTGGGTAAGTTCTAATTTGCTGACTGTTCATTTTCCTCCTTTTTTTTTTAGAATAGCAGCATGTTTTTTTAACAATCTGGGAACCTCTAATATTTCATTATGGCTTTAATTATAAATCCAGTGATGAAAAGCTTTAGGAACACAGTTACATAGAGCACTTTTGAGTTGCAAGAGAGGTATTTTAACACTGCACTTGCTATGTATTTTTTTTTTTCTTTAAGGGATGAAACATTGAAATATTATTTCCTCCTTGAGCTGAATTTGCTTGGAGGTTTGGCATTAATTACTATCAGGCAAGTGCCTTTAAATCACACCCAGAGATTTTCAAGGTGTAAGTATCGGAAGAGTCTGGTAAATCCTTCAGCATTTGCCTAAGAAAAGAGCCCAGGAAATGATTGATGAGTCCATCCTTCTGAAGGCCTATCTGTTATGTAGCTACAGTCATTAAAGGTGTTAGAAGAACACCAGCAGCAAAGGGTTTAGGCTTTACAGAGGTCCTCCCATAAATCAAGGTTATGTTCATGAATGCCTGTTTTCGAAATTAACCTCCTTGATTTCCCTGAATAAGGACAAGGTCTTCTTGTTCAGAGCTTTGGGAAAATGTATGTCTCTGTGTAAATCACAACAGTAGCTTTAGTTCTTGAATACACAGAGAGCAAGGTCAGTAACTTCACTTGGAGAAAATGTCATCAGCAGGGGAAGCTCCCAGACGCACCTTTGCTTTGGCTGAGAGAAAAGCAAGAGCAACAGAGTGGAGATATAGCGAGCATGGAAAGGTTAAGCACCCTTCCTTCATTCCTCCCCTCTAAATTGATCTTCTGTCATTGTTTTTAGACAATCAGAGCAGAAGCATCACTGGGGTTTGTGCCACCCGGTACAAGAGCTCATTGTGTCCATGATGGACTCCCTCCTGTACCAGATCATACAGAATAAATTACAATATCATACACACAGCCTAAATGCAGTGGCATCACTAGGGTTGGTGTAATTCCCCCCTCCCCCCCATTAACTTTATGTATTTTAATATATAACAGTACAGGTCACCCAACAAATCATCAATTAACAAAAAACCAGTGGCCAACTTAATGGCACTCACGCAACTGAATAAGAGTTCTAGTATTAGGTCTGATACATGGAAATGAGAGCTGACTCACATAAACACCTTTTTGGTCCCTGCTGTGTCATAACAACACCTCAATGGCTCTCAGACCAATCAGTCTCACTGGTCAGTTCTGAGTTAAAGAAATCCACTTTCTATCACATAAGACAGTTATGTTTTCCTTTTATGGTTTTTTTGCTATAACATTTTGTTGCGAGCTGCGTTGTGCCCAGGCCGCTCCGGAACCGCTCCGGTCTGCTGCTGGAGCTCCGCCAACGGCTTGGCACGGCAGACAGCTGCACAGCTGTTGTTGTTTCTGTACCTCAAGGCCGAAGCACTATCACCCCCGGCGACAAGGAAGACTCAGAGGCAGAAGTTCTCCACCACACTCCTCCTTTACTTATGTACAGATATTTACAAAGTCCAAATAGTACAAACGGTACACGATCCACTCTCCATCCAACGTAGCCTCCGGCTCACAATGCTCTGCTTCTCCCACACACTTGCTTGCTCTGCTGGACATTTATACTTCCTGCATCCAATCAGTGCGTAGGAATTACTGCACCGTCATGCTGACTGTGCAGTTGCTGCCACACACGCACACACTCACATGAGGTCACATGATGCACATCACCCGATGTTGCATCAGCTTGAGGCTCCCAGGATGCTGTGCAGTCCTGGTTTAGCCAAGGCTTCAGGCCTGTTACTGTGCAGCCAGCAAATTACCTGTCAGCAAATTACCTGACACATTTGATAGAATACAGACATTTAAACATGGCTTACTTCATTGCATTCTGCATGAAATTCCACATCAAATGATATATAAGATGATGGTATTCAATGGTACTGCAAGATTTTGCAATTTTTGCCAAAAGTGGTGTCACCCCTCCCCAAGTGTGTCACCCAGTGTGGTCTGCACCCTCCAGTGATTCACTGATTCAGAGACACATTCTCTGACCCTGCCAAATGTTTCATTTGTAGAACAAAGACTGAGTTCAATAGTGCCATCTCATTACATACCCAGAAACAAGGCAAAATCCTTTTAGAGGGGGGTTTTCTTGCACAACAGGAAACAAACAACCTAATTTTGATATTAGAGGACATTCTGCAAGATACCATCAACCACTAACAGGGAGATGTAAAGATAGTGACACGTTGCTGAAAAAGAGGAAGGTCATCCCGTTGTTATCACAGACCATAAGGCTTGGCCAAGTGAATAAATCAGTAAATTTGTGAATAAATCAGTAGAAATCATGCCCATCTCTTGAGGAACACAATAGAATATAAAGCTATTGGTGGTGATCAATTAACTATCTAGGAAGGGTGTAAAAGACAGTTGATTGGGATTGCATGGTGTAGGACTCTGTTTTTTTGTCATCTTTCCAACTAAAAGAAAATCCTTATTAGAGCAAAATTCACACTTCTTTGTGTAGTACTAACATCCACAAGCAGGGTAGGAGCTAATTGGTTTGAGGTGAGAGTATCTCAAGAGTCACATCCTACCATGGACCTGCCCAGGATAGAAACTTCCCTTCTCAAAACAGCTGTGTTCTCAGGTGCTGGAGAGGTTCTGTTTGAACATATTGGAGAACATATTAGATAGGTTCCCCCCCCCCCTTCTAGTATATCTAACAAAAACACCATCTTGGCCCAGGAGAGACAGCTGTACTGTAAATGAATTCAGCGCATAAGTGGCAGAGAAAGACCTTCAGCAGTGGCGGTGGTATTGATTAGGCTAGTAGTTCCCAAACCTTTTAGAGACCTTAGAGCAGTGGTTCCCAAACTGTGAGCCGTGGCTGCCGGGGGAGCCACAGAAACCAGCCAGGGGAGCCGCTGAATCCTCACCAAAAAAACCACTGCCGTATACAATGTTAAGGATTGTAGCCCAAATGGGGAGCTGCAGCCAGTGGCCCAGGAGATCAAGGGAGCCGCCAGTCAAAAACGTTTGGGAACTTTTGCCCTAGAAGATGCTGTCTGATTTATAAATGCCAAGGGGTGTGGCTATAATGGTGAATAGGCAGCAACACTCCCCTCTCCCCAAGCAGCAGCTTTTTTAACCCTTGATGCACATAGCCTAATCTGCCCTGTCAGTTTCATGAACCACCTAAAACTGGGTCATGACCCAATGGTGGGTCCTAGACCCACGGTATGGGAACTGCTGAATTAGGGGAATCAAGCTGTGAACCTTGAAGTGCTATACATATGTAAGAACCTTCCTACTAATAACTGTTAAATATAGATGGATATGCAATTCAGTAGTTCCCCTCCCCCCGCCTCAACTTTGTATTCATTGGGTAACAAATACTGGAGTTTACCTTCCACTTATTGTGCCTGTTTGGGGAGCTATAATAGGTATTTTTTTTTCTGCCTTAACTGGGAACTGCATCTAACAACTTTTCTATCACACACTGATTTGCAGCCTCCAAGAATTTTTGTCTGTCGCATGAGATGTGTGACAATTAAAAATGTGTGACTCTATTGCATCTAAAAGTGAAGGTTGGGGGTGGGGTTGCAAAAGCTGAAGTTAAGACTTTGAAGAAACTTCAGCAGAGCATGACATCAGATCACACAGAAGAAAAGGCCTCCAGTAAAAAAAGAAGATTGGTCATAACCTGGGGAGGGTCAAGCATCACAAGAGATTCAGGACAGTCATGATATGCAGAAAGGGACAAGGCCATGAGGTCTGCTCTCTCCAATGTCTCCACCATTTCTTACTTGCTGCCTTTTTTACCTGGAACTCCTGCTAGAAACCTCACTCTTACTTCCTTCAGATCTCTTCTTAAAACCTACTTTTCCCATGAAAACATATGCCGCAAACCTATCTGGGGCTTATGCTGGTGGATCTTGCAATCCAAAAGTCCCAGTCTGGTGGCATCAAAGCCATACCACCATCATGTGCTTCACAGATGCCAGTGCAAATGGCTGGAGGTCCTCTGCACGTGATAGCTGCTCCACTGAGCAGGTAAGTTTGCGGTGGTGGTGGTTCAGGGGTGATTCAGGAATCAAGGCGAGGAGAAGGCTGGGGGAGGTGATTGAGGGTAGGAGGGAAAAGATCTCAGCAAAAGTGGTTCATGCCAAGATCCTATCTCCCTTTTCCTGGCCTGGCATATCACCTACTCTCCTTAGACTTGTGCCAGCTATTTAGCTGGCACAAGTCCAAGGAGGTCTATTTGGAGTCCAGGTGGTCTATGAAGAGATAAGTAAATAAAAAAAGACTTTTACCTGTCCTGGTCCATCTGGTCACCCCCCCCCCCACCCCACCACCACCACCTTAGCATGTAGCAAGTGCTCCTTCAGTGGCACTGCTTGCTCTGGGCTGGCAGGGGCTGTTAGTCCTCTCTACCTACTGTATATGGATGTAACCCTGTACATACTTTTATGGGAGTAGAAAGATGCAAAGAAACTATTGGCTCATGTACAAGTGAAAAGCAGCTCTTAGGGACGATCCGTTTTGAGTTGGAAAAGAGTCTAGAAGGGGAAAGAATTCAGCAGCCTCTCTTCGTATGCCTTTCTTCCATGCTTAGCTACAGCCTACCCAATTAGACAAAATGCTGAACCAACACCAAAGAGTCCCAGTCACTAGTTGACCTTGGGACAATCTCAAACTGACCATCTTTACCTGTTGCGTGTAATGATGTTGTATGTGGTGTATGGTAGTGATAGAGTGAGAAGGAGACCTTACATGCCACCTTGAGCTGCTTGGGAGTTGCATCCGACAGACCTACAAAAAAACACTTTGCTCTCATTTTGGGGGTATGGCATAGCCACCTTATATGCTTATTCAAGCAGCTTCTTTGTGAGGATACCAACACCATGACTTTCTCCTCCTCATTTTGGGGAAATGAAACCAGGTAATCTGTGTGACATGAAATTCAAGCCTGAGAACTAAACCTTTATCCTGATATTTCATGCAGAGATCCAAACTCTCTGCAGAGATCTGGTGTTTAGATATTTTTATAAAGCATTCATCTCTGGGGTGTCACTTTTATTTAACAGCCTACAGCAACACAAGTAATAATTAAAACGTTGAAAGCACTTACATAGGACATTATAACTTCCAGAGCGCAACTTCCAACCCAATTAATAGCGACATTATTTAATTAAAAAAAGGCCTCTTTCAGAAGGGAAAATTGCAAATAAAATTGAATTGCTTGAAATGCCAAGAAGGTTGAAACAGACAAAATGTAGCTTCTCACATTGAACTAGATGCTAAATTCCACCACCAAGGCTGAGATTCTAACTACGTTTACCAGGAAGTAAGACTGAGATCCTAAACACACTTAACTGGGAGTAGGTCCAATGGGGTTTACTCCTGAATAAACATGCATAGGATTGCACAGCGAGTCTGATTGAACTCTGTGAGACATACTTCCAATGAAAGCCCTAAGTAGCTTGGACCCAGGGCACCTGAAGAATCCATATGGGACTGCTCATTCTCCAAGAGGTCAACTAGATGGTACTTTAAAAACTCAAAGACACTGAGCAGGTAGTTGTCCTTCCGTTTCCCTCTGAAGCTTTGCCCTTCTCAGGGCAGAATACTGTATGCCCTTGTTCGGGCATATACTGAACACTTTTCCCCACTGTCAGTGCATTCACTATATAGATTTTCACTTGTATGCACTAATAATATTAAGATCATATTTCTTTATCAGTACCAACATTTTCACCTATGCAGGGGGTATATTGTCCCTTGGCCTGGGGTAAAAAGAAGGACCTGGATGCCAAAGAAGGGAGACCAGAATTTTCCTGAGATCTCAGTTGGCCTTGTGGAGAGTGAAAGATGGTGCCCGGATTGACTGGGAAGCCAGGTCTACCAGGCAGGTAGAACTGGACTCCACTTTGAGAAGCCTGGTAAACCTGGGCTCCAGAGATATTTTCCTGAATGAAGTGCAGAAAATGTGGGGAGAACACATGGTGGGGGGGGGGGGGTGGATTCCTATTGTGTAGATTTCATATTACCTGTTTGCCATTGAATCCTGCCAATCAATAGAGAAGTTAAAAACTGGAGGCATATAAGAAAAAAGGCAAGACAAAACAAGACCTACTCATGTAAAGGCTATTTTCAGCTGCATAGAATGTTTTCTGTACTCAAAAGCCGTATTAATATATGCAGGAAAATTATTATTTATGCCATATAATTTTCCAGTGTAATTTCTACTCTGTTCTCATTTGCGCATGTGAAAATTAATTGAAGGTTATCGCGGTCCTCACTTCTCTGATTATTTTTTCAGTAAATCAAAACTAATTAAAAAGGACCCCCTTAGAAAAAGGCTGTGTTATTATGTGAATCGCTGTTTGTTTTAAAACTTAGGAGACAGAAGGATTGAAGGTTGGGGAAATGTCGCGTTTATTGAAATTTTGCCATGCTGAGGAACAATTTTATAAAGTTTATCTTATTGCAGTGAGTTGAGAGAGAGAAACCTGAGTCAGGCAGAGAATATATACATGCAGAGCAAGCAAAAAAAGGGAGCCAAAGGGTGGAGGAGACCTTTTCAAGAAAAGAGCAACCTGTGTTCCAATCTTATCCAGGCCTCGCACTCAGGACTGCCAACTGTTTCCAGGGTGGAGTCAATTTCAAGCCAATTGGACCCAGAAGTGGGCTGGAAGACCATCCAGCAGCAATGCTCCACTCACAATGCCTTGGCATGGAAGATTCCATGTCAACTATAGAACAAGGTGCCGACTGCATGCGCTCTACTCGCTGCTCCAGTGCATGGGGCCCAATTTGGCTAAATTGGTTAAGCTGTCCTAAGGCCGGCCCCCTTGCGCTGATGGAAGAAGCACTCCATCAACACACGTTCTGGGCCACTAGTGTGACAGCCGCTGCCGAGGCACATGGGCTCAGGCTGCCAGTGCAATCAGCCGGTGACCCCACTTACATTACAGTGGAGTGCCAAGTCCCTGCTGGAGCAAGGAGGTCAACAGAGGGGGTGTTCTGGAGGAGGAGATCAGACTGGGCAGCGCACATGTTGAAGGTGGATGGGGTGGGTATTGACAGTGGTGCCATATGCTCCACTGACATATGGATACCATATGCTCCTGAGTTGGGCCCCACACACCCCTTGGACCAACTCAGATTTACAGCAGCAAAAGAGTTGGTTTAGATCTGAGTAGGCACAATGGGGACCATGTCATGGCAGAATAAGTATTATAGTTCTTTACTTATCTCTCTGCCTCTCCGTGGTCCCTGGCTGGCCCACAGCATGCAGTGGAAGCTGCATCAGTGTCACCGCATACTTTAGGCTGGTCGCAGATGGAATTGGTCCTCTAGAAACAAAGTAAAAATAAACAGCAGTCCTAGAAGATTATGTAACATACACAAGACTAAAGAGGCATGTAAAGAATGTTCCAAACAGATAGGGGCAACAGCAGTTCACGGCCAGGTATTCTGGGATGCCGATGAAAAACAGAAGCCAGAGAAAAGAGACAAAAATCTCAACTGTCGGGAATCTGCAGGCATCTGTTGATAGATGCTCTCCTCTTATCCTAGAACCCACCATTTTATAGGGGTTTTCCCCTTCTGAAAGGTTATATCCACAGAACTAGGAAGCCCAGAAGCAAGGAAGTTGTAACCACCTTAATCCTTTTCCTCTGGCAAAGGATTGAGAATTTCCTTAATCCTGCAGGACGAGTTATACATGCTGGACCACCTCCTTCTGCCCAGGGGAGTCCTTTCTTCCTCTACATCTGGCCTAGAGGAATTTAAACCTTTGGCCCTGCCATGATCCAGATTACACATCACAGCTACCACAGGTCCAGCCTATTTATACACGGATTTTTTATACATGGATTTGACTCAACGCAAATGGCCCCTGCAAATGAGAAGGAATGTGCTGATCCCTGGAGAAGGGGAAAAATGCATCCCTTTAAAATCATTTAAAAAAACTGAACAGTCCTTTAACAACAGCCTCCTTAATGAGAGAGAGAGGGCAGCTGGCTGACAATCCATCAACCCTTCTCTCTCCTGGCGACCCCTCCCTTCCCGCTGAGCACGTGAAAGAAAGGTGATCATTTTGCACCTGAAATTAGTTTGCAACCCACCTAGTGGGTCCCAACCCACAGAGAAACACTGCCCCAGAGGCTTCTCTGTTGGTACAGGAGTCGAAAAGCTGCTATGATATCTTCTGGCAATACCCATTGTTTTGTTTTGCAAATTTACAATTTACAATTACTTTGTTTGAAACCCTATTTGCAGATAGCCAGGATAACACCCAGGATGGTGTGTAGTGGCTGTGCAGTTAAAAAAATGTTTGAGCATTTAAAAATTGAATGAATAGAGCGGCCAAAGCTTCCACATTACCCTTTGCTTCCTTTGTATCTTGAGGAAAACACGGAAGAGTTTTTCGGCCTGCGAATCCAGAGCACATTATATCATCTCCCCATATGCAGAGGAAAAGCATCTAAATAATGAACTCAAAAGCAACCTGCCACCACCATTAATTGGAAAATATGCACTGTTTTACTGTCATCAATAAATGCAGCTATTTGTCTGAGGTTTGCGCTCTATGCATTTAAAGGGGCTTTCAGACCATTAGGGATGTTACTGAACATAAATGCTATCCTGTAATACATCTAGGTGATAATTTACTAGTTTCTTTGTGCCAGCCAGTATGCCCTGAAGGGCATGTTAATCCCTGTCAAGTTGACTCATGCTTCAGAGATGAATAAACTGGATCTCTTGCAGTTTTACTTTGTGGGGAACTTCTTGGTAAGACCTTGAAAACTGTTAACTTCTCCACAGTCTGACAGCAAGGGCAAAAATGGATTGAATGTGGGTCATGAAGCACAGGCGAGCGTGTTGCATCTCTACATTACAGCAGGTGTTTTCAGAAAAGTAACCCACTTTTTTAAAAAAGCATTACTGGAGGTCATACTCAGTAGCTTAGCTAAGGCAACTGACAATGGAGGGGACGACAATATGTTTTTACAACAAAATCCGGAAGTAACTGTGGTGATGTGATGATGTCACCACCAATTACTTCCAGGTTACAGTGCGCCTGGAGATGTTGTACACAGTTCTGAGCACAATCTATTCTACCACCTCAGTATAGATGCCATTAAATGGGGATCGGACAAATTTCTGGAGGAAAAGTTCATCATGGGTTTCAAGCAATGATGGGTATGTGCAACCTCCTGATTTTAGAAGTAGGTTACCGCAGAATGCCAGATGCAAGGGATGGCACCGGAATGCAGATCTCTTGTTGTCTTGTGTGCTCCCTGGGGCATTTGGTGGACCAATGTGAAATACAGGAAGCTGGACTAGATGGGCCTATGGCCTGATCCAGTGGGGCTGTTCTTATGTTCTTAAACTACAATTCCCAGGAGGCCTTGCAGGTCTTCTTGTTGTCTGGTGTGCTCCCTGGGGCATTTGATGGACTGCTGTGAGATACAGGAAGCTGGACTAGATGGGCCTATGGCCTGATCCAGTGGGGATGTTCTTATGTTCTTAAACTACAATTCCCAGGAGGCCTTGCAGGTCTCTTGTTCTCTGGTGTGCTCCCTGGGGCATTTGGTGGGCCGCTGTGAGATACAGGAAGCTGGACTGGATGGGCCTATGGCCTGATCCAGTGGGGCTGTTCTTATGTTCTTAACTACAATTCCCAGGAGGCCTTGCAGGTCTTCTTGTTGTCTGGTGTGCTCCCTGGGGCATTTGGTGGGCCGCTGTGAGATACAGGAAGCTGGACTAGATGGGCCTTTGGCCTGATCCAGTGGGCTCTTCTTATGTTCTTGTGACTTCATCCTGCTGCAATTGTAGATCAGGTCTAAGAGTTCAAGCTGTTTGCTGGGAAGCACTCAGTTCAAGGCTGCCTCTGCCATACACTCACTAGTTGGCCTGAGGGAAGCTGCCATTTCCCTGTTGTTGCTCTGCAACAGAAGGATCACAACAGAGGCCCGTGTCGCAGGGCGGTTTGTTTGTTTAGAAACTTCTGTCTGCCAACAAGGCAGGTGCGGCGGTGCACTGCAAAGGTTAAAATACAAAACAATTAACACAAAAATGCACTTTCTCATATCCAAATAAAACAGAACAGCAGGCAATGTGTTGCAGGAGGGATAATTGCAATGATGTGTGTGAATGGTACTGAATGCTTCGAGGTGCTATTTTATTTTCATTGTTATATTTTTAATTGATATTGACACGGTGAGCATTCGAGGAGGTTTCCTTGAAAGCTTGTCCTCTGCTTTGTTTCGCATTGGAAGTTCTGATCTAGAAACAGGTATTTTGCAAATAATCCTTAATCGTTGAGAATGCTGATCAGCCCTGTCTCCTTGTCAGAGAGAGGGCACAAGAAGCATGGCCTGGAATGAACAGCGCACACTCCTAAATCTCTCCTTGGCCCACTTTCTTCTTTCCTGGTCCCTTAGCCGGCAAATTTTTAGCAGGACAAATTTTCATCCCACTCAGTATGCAAAGAACACAGACTGCTGTCCCATGGGGAGCAATAGGATTATTCTTAGCTGTGGGTTGAAACAGCTGAACAGTGCTTGCTTCCTGGAACCCCCTTTATATATCTTGCTCCAACTGGCTAATATTCAGATTTCCAAACCTGTTTATAACACTCGTAACAATAAAAAGTTTTGGATGATGACAGACAAGGGAAATGTAAAGGAACAGACTTGAGCTCTTTAGCATTCTCCATGTAATCTTAGAGCAGGGGTGCTCAAAACCTGGCCCTGGGGCCACATGCGGCCCTCAAAGACTCCCAATCTGGCCCACAGGGAGCCTCCAGTCTCCAATGAGCCTCTGGCCCTCCAGAGACTTGCTGGAGCCCACACTGGCCTGACATAACTGCTCTCAGCGTGACGGCCAACTGTTCAACCTTTTTGCATGAGCTGTGCGACGAGGGCTCTTTCCTCTGCTTGCTGTTTCACGTCTGTGATGCAGCAGTGGCAGCAAAGGAAAGGCTGGGCTTGCTTTGTGTAAGGCCTTTTTTAGGCCTTGAGCTATTGCAAGACCTTCATTCATATAAGTTCCAACTCTAATGTATTCTTTCATGTAAATTTATTCAAATTTGAAATGTAAAGTAATTCTTTTTTTTTTTTTTCCTGGCCCCTGTCACAGTGTCAGAGAGCTGATGTGGCCCTCCTGCCAAAAAGTGTGGACACCCCTTTCTTAGAGAATGAGATAATAAGTACAACCTAATTTTTGCGCTTTGGACATTAGATTAAATCCTTGACTAAAGATAGGATGAAAAGGAACCTGTTCTTTTTCTGGAAAGGTTCTGTTCTGGAAATCTCAGTGGATTAAAAAAAAAAAATCAGTGGATACCAAATCAGTGGAAAAATAGAACAATTTCCAGGTTTCTTGTTCCTCCTTTGTCACCCCAGAATGCTTTGGTATACACACTATACCGCATTCAGCCACTGTACGGGCTGAATAACGGCATTTAATGGAAATTATGTAATTAGATTCCATCATTCACCCCGTATAGTGGCTGAATGCGGTATGACATCTATACCAATGCATTCTGGGGTGACAATGGAGGAGCAAGAAACCCAGAGTGGGTCTTTAAAGTGATCTTTAACCCCAAGAAGCTTGCAACCAGTGTGGTTTAACAGCATGAAGATAGGGATCTTGCCACATTTTTTCCCTTGTTACAAGGCATTTAAAGGTGAACTTTCATATTAGTGGTAAGTCAAATCAGTGGATACCAAATCAGTGGATACTGAGGTCCCACCTGTGTATGATTTTTAAAATATATATGGAGGAGTAAATGGAAAATGCACATTCACTTCAAAAACTATGCACTTCTATGTGCAGGCAGACATAGAGAATGTACATGGACTCATAGCACAAAACAGCGATTTTTGTCCCATTGTGTGGTGCGCATGCAATGCATCATACAGTGATCTTGGCTAATTAAGACTGCAATTCTATCCACATTTTCCTGGGAGTAAGCTTAATTTACTATAATGGGACTTTCTTCTGAGTAGACATGCATAGGATTAAGCTCTAAGTGGGCATGTATGAAATTGCTGGCTTATTCTATGTGCAGAATAAGTGCTTTCCATGTCTTTGTGTGAAATTGCATTTTTGTCTGTGTTTATATTTTTTATTCAATCGCAGTAATTACTACAGAAATAGAGTGGGAGGGCATTTCACATCTGATCTCTTGTCCTATCTATCATCACTGTAGTTGGCAGAAAATGTGTGCTGCTGTCATGTGTGAAGAGGGGATCAAATGTGTGGCTTTGTGTGGGTTCATGTCGTTACTTTCCTGACCAGCATCAAAAGCCAGGAAGACTTCTCAGTGTCAGTTCCCTGGAATCCCTTTAATAGTCAGATCCCTTCAGGTGGCTGTGAGCTTTCCCTTGGGCTCAGCAGGATCACTTTAGGACAGTGGTTCTCAAAAGTTTTAGCAGGGGGACCCACTTTTTAGAATGAAAATTCTAGGATCCACCAAAAGTGATGCCATTAACCTGGAGGGGATGTCATGGCTGGATGTGACATCATCAAGCAGGAAAATTTGTAACACCTCCCATACAACAAAATGAAATGAAGTAAGTAAATTAAAAGTTTACAAGAAGTATAAGTTATAAATTTATTTAAAATTAAGAACTCTCCTAACCCTCCCAAGCAGTTGCTAATCTGTTTAAAAAGGATCTCTAAACATCCAAAAGGCTGCAATCCTATCCACACTTACAAGGTAACATGCCCCATTGACAGTCATAGTTAAAAGCATATACAGTGGTGCCTCGCATAACGAAATTAATCCGTTCCGCAAGTCCTTTCGTTATGCGAGTTTTTCGTCTTGCGAAGCGCGTTTTCCCATAGGAATGCATTGAAATTTAATTAATGCGTTCCTATGGGCAAGAAAAGTCAGAACAAAGTCAAATTTGGTTTACAAAGTGTTTATTAAGTGCTCTTTAAAGGCATACATACTGTACTGAAGATTTCAAAAATGGGGGGATGCTGAGTGGGGAGCTTGATTCTAATACAAGTGGGGGGGAGAGCAAATCTCTATACAGACCAGTGCAAAAACAGGGGAAAGGTGTGGGGGAGGGAAGATCTCTAAATAGACATCACAGCAAGACCAGTGCAAAAGCCCTTGCACACAGAACCAACAGATGGAAGTTGGGGGGGGCAGATCTCCATACATACCAGTGCAAAAACAGGGGAAAGGTAAGTCAGCCCCAGTAGAGTCAATGGGGCTCACTCCAGGGATGCGTGGACGGGAGAGAAACCTCCCTGGGCTCACTCCCTGGGCTCCCTGGGCTCCTTCCCTAGGCTCACTCCCTGGGCTCACTCCCTGGGTTCCCTGGGCTCCTTCCCTAGGCTCACTCCCTGGGCTCCTTCCCTAGGCTCACTCCCTGGGCAAGAATGTGCAACCCCTGACAGGCACACAGGAGCCTGGCCCTGTGAGTGAGTGAGGGGTGGTGAAGAGAGCGTAAGTGTGTGTGTGAGAGGGAGGGAGGGATGCTGACTGACCCGCTGCTGCGCGAGGAAACCCCAAGAACTCATCATCCTTCCTTAGGGTGAATGTGAGCATAAACCAGCATGACGATCCTCCCCCTTCCTTAGGGTGAATGTGAGCATAAACTGGCATGAAGATCCCCCCCTTAAGACAAACAAAAACAAAAACAAAAAAAATTCGTCTTGCGAAGCACGGGTCATAAAAATTTGTTGTGTGAGTTACCAAACTTCGCTAAACGCTTTCGTTATGCGAGTTTTTCGCTGCGCGGGGCATTCGTTATGCGAGGTACCACTGTACATAGTATCCTGTCAAAAGTACAGATATGGAACATTTCCGCAAATAAAGTCACATACCATGGTAGCATCAAGTCCAATATACTAAAAATACACATTGAAATGAATGGAGACCCACCTGAAATTGGCTCTCGACCCAATTCGTGGATCCCAACCCATACTGCTTTAGGATATCGGCTTCATCTAGGTTCATCTTCTTGACTGCATTAGAACAATCGTTTAGCCGTACCCTGGTGAGTCGCAATACGATGCACTTTTTCTTCCATCTCAAATTCTATCTCCAAACATTGCTATAAGCCAGCTTCCGTGGCTTTTTTTGGGAGGCAGGTTGGATGCCATTTCAGTTCTTTGGTTAGCTCCCAATAGGCTTCAAAATAAATAAATAAATAAATAAATAAATAAATAAATAAATATGCTTATGCTGTTGAGAGATGTTTATTTGCATAATTGGACTGCAATTTGAAGTGTTTTCTGTGCAGGCAACTCACAGAACAAGGTATCTCTCGTATGAATATTTATTCATTGAGACTTTTTGATATATTGTCAGCTACCCTGAAAGATTTTTGGAGGCGTTTTCTTTGCCACCACTGAATTGGTGGAGAGGCATCCAGTTGGGTTGATCCAAGTTGTTTATAGCTTACTTGACTTGGTCCCCCAAGTAGACGATGACTATTCACAGCCCAATCCTGAGCTCTCCAGTGCAAGGGGCTACTGCGGCACCAAAAATGGCTGCCGCAGTATCCTGTGTACCCCAGGCAGTCGACAGCGGGAAAAGAACATTCAGTGACTGTAAGGCGCAACGCAGGGCTCTGGTGGAGCTGAGCTCTACTGGTACTGCCTGTTCCCACCTCACTCCCTCCCCTGCCCACTGCCTGCTCCAGAATGCCTCCTATTCGCCCCCCCCCACACTCCGACTTACCTCCTTCCCGCCTGGAGCTTCGCATGGAGCGCCTGATGGCAGATCACCGGCCTCCAACTGGCGCTACCCCAGCACAGGCTTGTGGTGGGCCAGCTCTGGTGCTGGGCTGGCAGTAATGCCCACGAACGTGCCTTAAGGCATATTTGCAACAGTGCACTCCAGCAGTGCCAGCTCACACTCAATAGGATTGGGCCCTCAGTGTCTCACTGTGACCGATTTTCTAGGCAATTTGGACCTAAAGAGGCTGGCACCCATCATTACTTGGACGCCATGTTGACAGTTCCTTTTGCTCTTCCCTCTGTATCAGTTATGGATTCTTTTCCTTTAGTGCACCCTGCTGGGTTCTGCTTTTTTTTCCCCCAACCAAGTGAGTGTGTGATAACTACTGGTAGGATTATTCCCTAGTTTGAACATAGTCAAGACATTGGTGGGGACTGTTGGAGGTGTGAAACCTTTCTTTTGTCATAGGGTAGTTGCTTTTTCCCAAGCTCAGGACTTGGCTAGGGTCATAGGCCATCAAAACGTGCTGTTTCCACAGACCATTAAATGTGTGCAAGTTTTCACTCTAGGGCTACAACTCGGTGAGACAGATAGCCCAATCCTATGCAGGATTGTGCTGTTGCATGGAAGTGGTTGTAACAGCATAATGGATGTTGACAGCACACAGAGTGCTCTGTTGGTCGCCATTTTGGGAACATTGCCTAGTCATTGCCAGACCCCACTACGGCTGCTGGAGCGGGAAAGGCAGTGGCACCAATGGGAGAGGGCTAAACTGGTCGGGGGGGGGGGGAGGAATGGGGGCAGGGAGGCTGTGGGAGGGGGTGGATCTGGTGGTGATATTTCACACTGGATCCTATCCATCTGCATCATCCCTGTTCCCTTTCTTTCCTCAGCCTTGTGCCAGCTAAAGCAAGGAGACCCATTGCAGAGTGGAAGGCTTATGGGGGGCAGGGTAAGGGAACTTAAGGGATCTCTTTTCTCCTTTGAAGCCCCTGCTGGATACACTGCACACCAAAATGAAGTGGTCAAATGGTAAAATGACGTGGTCAAATGTACTACTTCAACCTGTGCATGTGAAATGACATATAAATATATTCTCTGTAAGTAGAAAACTAGCACAGGGGGTTGAGGGCTACATTAGACCCTTTCTCCCTGGTGTGTTACCTTGCAGGAAATTTTAACCTGGGTGCTAGTCTGATGAAGGGCTGTCCCGCCTATGATCTCATTCTGCTGCCTATGGAGACCTGGTCTGACAATACTTCTGAACAAACTAGCATAGAATCGGGCTGTGAGTCTCTATGACTTTGAAGCAATGGGCGGAAAAGCCATTAGCACCATGAGCGCTAATGGCTGCTTGCTCTGTCTCGTGCAGCCGGTTCTGGGGCTAAGAGCTCCCATTGGTCTGCCTACCACAGGAGGTAGGAACCGAGCTGGGGTTGGGTGCGTTTCACCCAAACGAGCTCAGTTTGGGAGCTACAGTGACCCTGCCCTCCCTCCCTTTTGTACTGTCTGAGACTAGCAGGTCACTGTTTCTAGGGCCGGCTAGGAATTTTTTGCTTCTATCCTGATTGGTTTTTTCACCTACTCCAGAACTTCATTGGATGGGATGGTTGTTTGTTTGAGGTATTAGTTGTTTATATTCACTTGGTGTGAAGCGTGCGGGGTCAAGGTAGATAGGCACAGCTTGGCGTCCATTCGAGGCAGCAAGGTCAGGGGGTGAGCCAGTACCACTCATACAATGCCTGACCAGCTCAATCAGACTGGCTGGCAAGCCCCTTGACTGGACTTGCAAGGTTTGGCAGGGTTTGTCCTGTAAGCTAAGCAATCCAGATGCCTTGAGCCTTCTAGGGTGATTATGACAGGCTGACCCATTATAAAAACAGCCCCAAGTCAGATGGCTCGCCTTAGAGACCCCTGGGGGAGGTAGATGGCCAGGATCATTTTCCCCAATATTAGGGCCCCGCACGCTGTTGGAGGGGGGGGGGGCTAGTTATGTGTTCTTTCCCCTGATGCAAAGTTAAGTTGAAATAGAAGTGGTCTATTTAATAAATACTTGTCGTAAGAGGCGACTAAACAGCCACCGGGTAGATGGGACTCGTCAGCCTAGGAAGGCAGCTCATCTAAGAGAAGGAAACTCTGACCTCAAACCTCCACTGCCTTGTGGCTACATCCAGTTCTGGAAAAGGCTTCAGGAGTCAACCTTGAGGCAAAATCAGGAGCCGGAGTCCCTGAGGCAGTTCATGGCTGAACACAGTCACGTTCAGGCAACTCCTGCGACGCCGCTGGAACCAACCGTATTGGCTTCTGCCTTTCCATTGGACCATTCCAGCGACGTGGAGAGGGGGGATTTGCTGCATGGGTAACAGCCTATCCTCCATACCTTCTTTACCCAGGCTTCGCGCACTGGAGAGGACACTCCAACTTCGCCATACGGCATCGGCACAACACGGGAAGCAGCAGTTTACCGGTTATAAGTCTTTGCTCGATTGGCGTAGAGCATGACGCCAGGGGCTGCTTCCGACGGTGGGAGAGATCATTGCATCTCATTGGGCAGCTACCGCCCGCCTTAAGCTGGGCAGTCCCCAGCCAGTAAGGTGTTGCCTCGCCACGGTCCGTTAACCTCATGGGGTGCGTGGTGTTTAGGGTGAAAATCGACAAGCGGATCGACAACTCTGCACCATGCAACAGAAAACAGAAAACTACTGCCCTAAAGCTGGGCACCTGGAACGTTAGGACAATGACACCTGGCTTCTCTGATGACCTGCAAGAAATAGACGACGCACGCAAAACAGCTGTCATCGACATGGAGCTGAGCAGACTGCAGATGGACATCGTCGCCCTTCAAGAGACTAGGCTGCCAGATTCCGGATCTGTCAAGAAGAGAAATTTCTCATTTTTCTGGCAGGGAAAACCACCAAACGAAACCAGGGAACATGGCGTTGGCTTTGCGGTCAGAAATACCCTGCTGAAATCCATCATCCCACCTACTGTGGGAAGTGAAAGAATTTTGTCCCTGCAGCTCCAGTCATCAGCAGGACCTATCACTCTCATCAGTGCTTATGCACCGACTCTGTCGTCTCCAGCAGAAGCCAAAGACAAATTCTATGATGACCTGGCCACCACTGTCAAGAAAATTCCTGTAAAAGAGCCATTGTTCATCCTCAGCGATTTCAATGCTAGAGTTGGTGCTGATAACAGTTCATGGCCCACTTGCTTAGGTCAGTTTGGCACTGGGAGGATGAACGAAAATGGCCAACGCCTGCTAGAGTTTTGCTGTCATCACGGTCTCTGTGTCAGCAACACGTTCTTCAACATAAAGCCCCAACATAGAGTCTCTTGGAGACATCCAAGATCAAAGCACTGGCACCAGCTCGACCTGATCCTCACCAGACGCTCCAGCCTTCCCAGCATCAAGATCACACGCAGTTATCATGGTGCTGCCTGCGACACTGACCACTCCCTGGTGTGCAGCAGAGTGAAACTGCAAACAAAGCGACTGTATCACACGAAAAAGGAAGGAAGACCTCGCATTGATACCAGCAAGACCCGGGATCAGAGAAAAGTGGAGGAATTTGCACAAGCGCTTGAGGAATCTCTTCCAGGCCCGGCCGACGCAAATGCATCCAACAGATGGGAACATTTCAAGAATACCGTTTACAACACCGCCTTGTCCATATTTGGCAAGAAGACCAACAAGGCGGCAGACTGGTTTGAAGCCCACTCTGAGGAGTTGACACCAGTCATTGAGGAAAAGAGGAGAGCTCAAGCAGCATACAAGGCCTGTCCCAGTGAGCGCAACCTGCAGGTCCTCCGAACTGCTCGCAGCAAAGTCCAACAGACTGCCAGGAGATGTGCTAACGACTACTGGCTCCAGCTCTGTTCCGAGATACAGATAGCAGCTGACACGGGCAACATCAAGGGGATGTATGATGGTATCAAGCAGGCCCTAGGTCCAACACAGAAGAAAATTGCCCCTCTGAAGTCTGCAACAGGCGAGGTCATCCAGGATCGGGCGCAGCAGATGGAACGCCGGGTGCAGCACTACTCTGAGCTATATTCCAGAGAAAATGTAGTCACCGAAGAAGCGCTGAACAACATTGAGTGCCTGCCTGTGCTGGAGGAGCTTGACAGTGAAACAACCCTAGAAGAACTTCACGTGGCCCTGGACTCCCTTGCCTTTGGCAAGGCACCTGGAAAAGACAGCATCCCTGCTGAAGTCCTAAAATGCTGCAAAGAGATCATCGTCACTGAGCTGCATGAAATCCTTTGTCTCTGCTGGAGAGAAGGTGGAGTACCTCAAGACATGAGGGATGCAAACATCATCACGCTGTACAAGAACAAAGGTGACAGGGGTGACTGCAACAACTACCGCGGCATCTCTCTCCTTAGCGTTGTAGGAAAGCTGTTTGCCCGAGTTGTACTAAAGAGGCTCCAGGTACTTGCAGAGAGCGTCTATCCAGAATCGCAGTGTGGATTCCGAGCCAACAGGTCCACCACTGATATGGTATTCTCCCTTAGACAACTGCAGGAGAAATGCAGGGAACAACGACAGCCACTCTTTATAGCCTTCATAGATCTCACAAAGGCTTTCGACCTGGTCAGCAGAGACGGCCTCTTCAAGATTCTCCCCAAGATTGGATGTCCACCCAGGCTCCTCAGCATCATCAGATCTTTCCACAAGGACATGAAGGGCACTGTTGTCTTCGATGGCTCCACATCAGACCCTTTTGACATCCGAAGCGGAGTGAAGCAGGGCTGTGTTCTTGCACCAACCTTGTTTGGGATTTTCTTCGCTGTCCTGCTGAAGCAGGCCTTTGGAACTGCAACAGAAGGCATCTATCTCCGGACCAGATCAGACGGAAAGCTCTTCAACCTCTCCAGACTGAGAGCAAAGTCCAAAGTCCAGCTGAAATGTCTGCGTGACGTCCTCTTTGCCGACGATGCAGCTGTCACTACCCACTCTGCCAAAGATCTCCAGCAGCTCATGGATCGTTTTAGCAAGGCCTGCCAAGATTTTGGACTGACAATCAGCCTGAAGAAAACACAGGTCATGGTTCAGGATGTGGACTCACCTCCCTGCATTACAATCTCTGAGCATGAACTGGAGGTTGTCCATGACTTTGTGTACCTTGGCTCAACGATCTCCGACACTCATTCTCTCGATACCGAGCTAAACAAGCGCATCGGTAAAGCAGCTACCACGCTTTCCAGACTCACAAAGAGAGTCTGGTCCAACAAGAAGCTGACGGAACATACCAAGATCCAGGTCTACAGAGCTTGCGTCCTGAGTACACTTCTGTACTGCAGCGAGTCATGGACTCTTCGCTCACAACAGGAGAGGAAATTGAGCGCTTTCCACATGCGCTGCCTCTGACGCATCCTCGGCATCACCTGGCAGGACAAAGTTCCAAACAACACAGTCCTGGAATGTGCTGGAATCCCTAGCATGTATTCACTGCTGAAACAGAGACGCCTGCGTTGGCTTGGTCATGTCGTGAGAATGGATGATGGCCGGATCCCAAAGGATCTCCTCTATGGAGAACTCGTGCAAGGAAAGCGCCCTACAGGTAGACCACAGCTGCGATACAAGGACATCTGCAAGAGGGATCTGAAGGCCTTAGGGATGGACCTCAACAAGTGGGAAACCCTGGCCTCTGAGCGGCCCGCTTGGAGGCAGGCTGTGCAGCATGGCCTTTCCCAGTTTGAAGAGACACTTTGCCAACAGTCTGAGGCTAAGAGGCAAAGAAGGAAGGCCCATAGCCAGGGAGACAGACCAGGGACAGACTGCACTTGCTCCCGGTGTGGAAGGGATTGTCACTCCCGGATTGGCCTTTTCAGCCACACTAGACGCTGTGCCAGAACCACCTTTCAGAGCGCGATACCATAGTCTTTCGAGACTGAAGGTTGCCAATACAAAAATTTAATAAAACCCAAGCCGCAATCTGGTCTCTTTTTGGGGGGTGTGCAGGTAAAGGGTCATTTTCCACTTTGCCATCTTCATTTTTGGAGAGACTGAGAGACAATAGTCCATGCAGAATAAAATGCTAGCAATGATGTTAAGTTCCTGGACATAATTGGGTTAGTCAATGAACCACAGTATCTGTCCCCACTCAGTCATCCACTTTTATTCAACATCCATCACTTTTATTTAGTATCAGATACTCATCATCTAGAGAGGTAGTGATTAACTGATCCAAAAAAAGAGGTATCATTTGGAAGTACTGACATGCTACATAACATTGTATTATGCCACACTCGATTGCATGGCAAAATACCTACATTTGGAGCACAGAGTCCTCTTTTGAAAAAGATACCATCTGCACGTCTCTGCCGTTAGTTACTCTGAGAGAGGAGGCTTTGTTATATCCTCACTTTGCTTCCATCAGGATGACGACTGGAGACAGGAAGCTCTTCATTTGAGTCATCTCATCTCTCCGACATAAAACGCAGGCGAACTCTCCCTGACCCCTCCATTTATTCTTCCAAATTAATAAATTAATAACTTTTGAGACTGCAGCTATTAAGGGAGAGAAAAGGAGATGGAGATCAGAATTCTTGCAATTCCTAGTAAATCCCCCTTTCTGAAGCATGCCAGGAAGCGAACAAAATGTAATAAAACTTGGGCGTGTCATTTTACCAGCAAAATGGATTGCAGTGGTGTAGTTAGACAGGGTGCAAGGAACTAAAAGCCCAATCCTGAGCTCTTACCACTACTCCACTGCCGGCACTGAGTGTCACAAACGTTCCGTAAGTCACGCCTGCAGCCCTCAGTGCCAGTCCAGTACAGGTGCTAGCTTAGCGCCAGCCAGTGCTGGGCTAGTGCTGGTGGACCACTGCTGCTTCTCTGCTCCGCAGTTGCCCAAACTGCCAGGTAGTGGAGAGGTAGGTGGGGGCATGGGGCGAGGCGGGGAGGAGGCATTCCAGGGCTGGGAGAGGCAGGGGGAGTGTGAGGGGGTGTGCGCGGGGGGGAGGGACTGGGGTGGGAGCGAGGCAGGACTAGTGGACTGCAGGCCGACATGGAGGCTCCAAGAGTTGCTGGAGAATCAAGTAACCCCATTGCAGGGCTCCTTGTCTTACGTGGGGGAACAGGACAAAAGTTTCCTTTCTCCGCGGAGCCACCGGCGGCTGTCCAATTGCACGGAGGATACCGCAGCAGCCATTTTGGCGCTGCGGCCGTCCTGGTGCAATGGGCAGCTCAGGATTGGGCTGTAAGGCTTGCAGGGAGCCTCACCGCAGTGAGCAAGGGGCCCCTTCCCCTCTCCTTTGGAGCCATTCCAGACGTACACCTCCATTTGCTCCCACCTGCTGGAATGGCTCTGAAGGGGAGGTGGAGGGGCCCCTTGCATGCTGCAGGAAGGCTCCCTGCACGACTCCCTGCTTTGCATCCCCTCTAGCTACACCAGTGATGGGTTGCCATAATCGTTGTACTTTGCCTTGTGTACCTTCAGGTAAGAAGACGCTTTAAAAAGACAGAAACACAGGCCTCTTTTAGACTGTAAGCTCCGTGGGAGCAGCTAATGTTCTATATTGCCGGGGTATATGGAAAGACACTATATACACCAATAGAGTATTATAAAAACAATAATTATTACTAAAACCAGTGTCCACACATTGATAGGTGACTGGGTACAAATGACTGGGTACAAATGACTGGCGGCCACTGCTAAACAAAAGGCACATTTAACCAAGTTATTATCCAAGGCCCTCGTTTAATTGGCTCAGCCAATTTGATAGGCTTTGCTAGATAAAATAATTAATCCTGAGTTTTTGTTTAATCAACATTTGCATTTATACCTGTGCCAAACCCCGAGGCCTTGTAGGTTGTCCAATTAATGCATAATGATCCTCACCCTGCTGGGAAAGAAATTCCTCAACTAATGAATTAACTCTTCCTGAATCTGTTTGGCAGTGCTCGGCAAGAAGAAAGTGTTTAGCCAAAGAATCAATACTGGTGTTCTAGAGTATCTAGCTGAAATGAGCCTCCAGATTCTTCCCACAATTCTATATGCTTTGACACACCATGTTTTATACCTAAGCTGTCACTGACAAATGTCTATCCAAACACCTTAAGAACACAAAAACGTAAGAAGAGCCCTGCTGGATCAGGCCAAAGGCCCACGTAGTCCACCTTCCTGTATCTCACAGTGGCCCACCAGATACCTCAGGGAGCACACAAGACAACAAGAGACCTTCATCCTGGTGCCCTCCCCTGCATCTGGCCTTCTGAGGTAGCCTACTTCTAAAATCAGGAGGTTGCACATACCCATCATGGCTTGTAACCTATGATGGACTTTTCCTCCAGAAATTTCCTCCATGGTGGGTTGTGGCATGATGTTCCTTGCAGTGCCAAAATGCTTTGGTGCCGGGCCACAGACCCACTTCATTGGCTTCCATGGGCCAAGTCACTTCCGGTCACTTCTGTTATATAGTGGGTCCATGTGCAAATAAAGGAAAGTATAGTGATAACAGCTCAATACATTTATTCCATCTTCAGAACAGAACCTGGCAATGAATCTGACACAAGGAAGCTCTGCCCAGACTCCCCATGATTGGTGCAACTGAAACATTAACTAGAGGGCCAATTGGATGGTAGGATTTCAATCCATCACCCAATTGGTCAGCCAGAAGTCTGGGCCAATCAGTTCTGCAGGACTTCGATCCTGCATAACTTGCATACATAACAACTTCTAAGGGGCATTCTGGTCCCACACAGGCCAATGGAATGGGTTGCCAGCCTGGTGCGACCCAGAAGAAGCTACTGGGGGCTCCCAATAAGGCACTGTGGTACTACAAGGAGCATCACATTGTGGCGCACCACATGGGCCCATGACCCACCCACAGTTTGAGAAACGCTGACCTAGACACTCCATGTACTGGAGAGCCTAATGAGTTTCCTCATACCTTGTCCATGGGCAACAATCTACAAATATCATAGCAAAGGAACAGCAGGCCCCTGAGTAGCTTAAAGTGAACACAGGCAACTTCTGAGCTTTCATTGACCATCCCTGGACCATCCCTGCTTCAACAATTTCCACCACATTCAAATTTTTCAGGCACAGTTTTCTGTTTAGAACACTGTTAATGCTTAGCTGACAACTGTTACAGCGGAATGGCTCAGAGGACAGGATGTGACCCAGGACCTCCATGCCTTGAATCGTACCTCTAGGTGCCAGTTAGGTGGCCTTTGGCCAGTCTCTCAGCTGCAATATGGGGATGACAATTCTTAATTGATAGGCACGTTGCAAGAATTGCATCCTGTAAATATGCACAAAGTGCTTTGCATGCCCTGGAAGTGCTACACACATGTTCGTTATTATCTCTGAATGCTTTCCAGAGTGAAAGAACACTCCTCTTGAATTGTGCCAGCCAAAAATAGATGTGATTGACCCAGTTCTAAGCAGCATTGCTGTTCCTTCCTAATTCTTGATCAGGAAGCAGCTGAAAAGCTAACTGAAAACTGCCGCTGTGTTTTAGACTCTTGTCCCTTTGATGACTAATTTTTTTTAACCCACTGCAACCCACTGCTCCCATTTTGTCACTTGCCCAGCTTCTCTTCCCCACTGGAATTCTATTTCTGCCTTTGCTGGCCTCCATTTTGCTCTAGCAGCCCAGAATGGCTCCAAAGGGGGAGGGGAAGGGGCTGCTTGCTTGGCACGGTGAGGCACCTGCCAAACTTAGTGCTTTGCACCCCCTCCAGCTACACCACTGGACCTTTCCAGGTATTTGGATTTTGCTGGCTGCCTGACCCAACAACCATAGCGCTTGGTTCTAGCCCTGTCTCTTCATTTAATCTACCTTGCAGGGTTTGTGGGAAGGTGCTATTGGAATGATATAAAGGATGATGTAATTGAGGGTGCAATCCTAACCAACTTTCCAGCACTGACTTAGCTGCAACACAGCCCCAAGGTAAGGTCACAAACATGCCCTTGCCTTGAGGAGGCCCCCTTGACTGCCTGCCCCATTGCAGGATGCAGTGCACGCCACATTGGCACAGCTATGTCAGTGTTGGAAAGTTGGTTAGGCTTGTGCCCAAAGACTGATGAAGAAGACTTTATAAAAAGTGGCAGAATTGGCCTGAACACTTCCATGAGACATTTATTCGCAGGGCAGATCACGTGAGTTCAGATCCTTTCAGCAAACTTTAGATGTAGGCCTGTCTTCACCCTAAGATTACAAACAAGCTGTATTGTAGAACGTGATCCAAGGAAGCATTCCCAGTGACGTCCGTAGGATGTCAACAGCACTCCGAGATGGACAGGCTTTGTTAGATGAAATCATTAGTTCCGTGTTTTTCTTTCATCAAAATGGAATGGAAGATGTAACCTCAACTACACTGAAACATTGAGAAATGGCTAATATTTGCAAACGGGAGAATCCAATTTGTTTCAGCTTTACTTAGCAAGTAAATAACTGTGTCTGAAGTCTCGCTATTACTTACAAGGCGCCCCACCAGCCTACAATTCTTTCTAGAAGTTAATTGCCTTCAGTGGCACCTTGAACCAAAATCACTGTAAAGCTGACAGATAAATCTGTATTATAGCAGATCAATGCAACCTGGAGTTATTTATCATGAACAGTGGACAGATGGACAGATTTAACTCTCCTAGCTGTTATAAAGTTAAGATGAAATACGTAAGCACAAGGCCTAGCTGTGGCTGAAGTCAGAACAGCTTCATAAATGTGGCATTACAAAGTTACCCTCGCCCAAGTGTTACACCAGGGGTTCCCAAAGTGTGCGTTGTGACACCTTAGGCATCACAGCACCATAACAGAGGTTCCATGGGATGTCCCCGGTGGTCCCTCCTACCTGGTCCCCCTGGTGCTGCCATCTTGGATCTAAAAAATCTCTTGAAATTTGAGCATCACCATCTTGGATCTCATGATATCTTAGTGGCATCAGGCTGAGCCAGGAAGAAGACATTGCAGGGGCGTCCCAGGTAAGTTTTGGAACATCTAGGTTACAGAATCATGTCAAGTTATAGACTTACTTCTGAGTTAACATGCATAGGATTATTGTGCTGACCAACGAAGTGATCGAGGACCCAATCCTATTTAGTTCTAGTGCTGGTGCTGAGCTCCAGCACCGGCGCTGGATGTTGCAAACGTACCATAAGGCACATCAGCAGCACCTGGAGAGGAAGGGCTACCAGCGCTGAGCCAGCGACAGTTGGCACTGAACCTCAGCGCCGTATGGACGTCTGGCCAACGCTCCTGCAGCTCTGGCCGGTGGTGAGAATTTTCCGGGCAG
Organism: Tiliqua scincoides; assembly: GCF_035046505.1. Lineage (NCBI taxonomy): Eukaryota > Metazoa > Chordata > Lepidosauria > Squamata > Scincidae > Tiliqua > Tiliqua scincoides. Next base: position 229,724,029 of record NC_089823.1, read on the forward strand.
GGGGAGGTGGGGAGTGGGCAAAACACAGCAGGGGAGGGCAGGGCAGGGGAGCAACCAGCCCGGAAGAGGGGTGGAACTGGCGGAGCCCTCCATGGTATCCTATCCTCCGTGTCAGTTTGAAAGCCTGACATGGAGGCTCTCGGATCTGCACCAGCAAAAGTAGCCAGCACAGACTTGAGAAGCCCTGTTGTGGGACCTGGGGCTTCCCCCGAGGACACCTCTAGCAGCCCCGATGGTGCTGCTGGTGCAGTGGTAGCCATTTTGTTGCCACCGCACCTGGCGGAGTAGCCAGGGATAGGATTGGGCTACCCAAGAGTACTGCCAAGAAAATGTTTTGCATCCAATTACCATACTCAGCAAAAAAGAAAAAATGGCAACAGGCTCATCAACCTCCAAAAGAAGACAACTGTTATATTAAGGATGAGTTAGGAAGTTTCATTTTAAAGGTGGTTTGATAGCCTTGCTGTCCTCCAGATACACTGGGGACAGAAGATCAAGTTCTGTTCACATTTAGAGTTATTCAGTTTCAGCTGTGAATATGCTGGCTGCGGTTGGCACCTATTGGCTAGTGCCCATGCCATAAACTGCATTCTTTCCCCCTAAATCCATTTTTAAAGTACTTTCCTTAGGTGAATGTATATATGTGTAAACAGATATGTGTGCTTTAATTTTTTTTTTTTTTTTGCTAAGGCAAAGTTAAGGAATGCGGCATGCACATACTTCCTTGGGCAACTTCAGTAAGCAACCTACCAACCCAGTTATTGTCTTGCTCATATGTACACCTGTGAACCTGTAGTCATACTGCAGGTAAATGACCCACTGAATCATCTACTCTAGCTGTGCTTATAACAACTTGTTCATCTGCAGCTATGAACAGATGATTGTGTTTCTCTCCATGAAGTAAATACTTTTTTTCTGGCTGGTTGATGACCCGGCTGTTACCACTATTAGGATACTATATCCTGTCCTCACCCAAAGTGACATAAAAGCACTTAGTGTAGAGTTATGTCATAAAATAAGATACAAAACCAAAACATGTTAAATTGTAAAGTGTGAACAAAAACATGTTAACATGACAGCCAGTCATGCCGCAATAACTTTCTGCTTTGCTGCATTTTTCATACCTTCTCTATCTCTGTCTGCACAATCCCATGATTCCCCCCCCCATGCAATGAAATCAAAATGGCTACTGCTGCATCCTGGGCGCCAGGCAGGGGGATTCAGTCATGGAGGTTTTGGCGGGTCTGGGAGGAACCTCTAGCATGCACAGGAAGGCTTCGGTCTTCACGACAGTGCTCCAGCAGCATGTGACTTCCCATGCGCTGTTGGAGTGCTTTCCAGGAAGAGTTGTGCTGCTGTTAGTGCTGGTGAAATGCTCGTTTTGCTAGCGCTTATACCCAATAGGATTAGGATCTCAAAATGTCAAATGGGTATCTCTCTATAAACTGCTGAAGCCACACAATTAGAGATGTAACATATATTTGTATATATATATATTCATTACATTTGCACATGGTTTAATACTGTGTATCATTTTTCTTTCATAAATAACTTTTTTTAAAAGTCACTAATTTCCCATGGGAAAAATAACTACTGAACAAAAAATTTCCCTCCTTCCATCTTTCACCAAACTTAATTAATTTGGCAATGAAGCTTTTTAGGCTTTCATTCATACTGTATGCCACAATTTTTTTCTGATTGCATGTACAGTTCTTGTTCTCCTTTTCTAGTAATCTCATATGTTCTGACTGTCCCTATTTATCCAGAATGGTCTCTGTTTTTTCTCACCTGTTACAGGAAAGAAAACCGTCCTATTTCTGCTTTCTGGGCATCTCATGGTAACATTTTGAAAGTGTAAACTGTGACAGCTGAAATAGAAGTTTTCTATTTCAAAAAGAAGTCTAAACATTTTGAGGTGGCCTCTTGGACGCCCCCCTAAAACCTGGCACCCAGGGCCACCCCCCCAGACATCCTCTTTTTATACTACTATCAGGACCTACCTCATCAGTTCGCTCCTTCATCCAACTCGGTGAGCATTTCAGCTGCCTTCATGGATGAGCCAGCTCTGCATTCACATTTGGAATATTGTTAGATCAGTGTTTCTCAATGTGTGGGTCAGGACCCACTAGATGGGTCGCGAGTCAATTTCAGGTGGGTCCCCATTCATTCCAATATTTTATTTTTAATATATTAGACTTGATGCTACCATAGTACATGACTGCATTTGAGGAAATATTACAGACCTGTACTTTTAACAAGCTACTTTGTATATTCTTTTAACAATGATAGTGAATGGGACTTACTCCTGGGTAAGTGTGGGTAGGATTGCAGACTAGGATTGTTAAAAATGTTCCTGTTCAATGATGTCACTTCTGGTCATGACATCACTTCAGGTGAGTCCCAACACATTCTCATTCTAAAAAGTGGGTCCCAGTGCTAAGTGCATTAGAACCACTGTGTTAGGGCCCAATCCTATCCAACTTTTGAGTGCCGGTGTAGCCACAGTGCAGCCCTTTGGTAAGGCAACACTTGTTCCCAAACCTTGAAAAAGCCCCAGTGACTACCTCTCCACCACAGGATGCAGCACACACCCCACTGGCACAACTACACCAGCACTGGAAAACTGGATAGGATTGGGCTCTTAGACAATTATGTTTTTCTAACATGGCTGTATCCTAAAGAGTAAAACTGCCTTGGCTTTTAAATCAGTGGAGAGTAAATAACTGCAACACAGAGAGAAGATCCATCAGCAGCATGGCTCAGCAATGCTCACCTTTGGCATAAAAAACATGTCCCTGTTTTTACCCATGAAACGTCTGGAAAATATGTAAATCTGAGTTCTTGCAACATTGCTCACACATTTTGCAAGAAAGCCAATCGGATCATTCAGCAAAGATTGGATGAGATAACATGGCAGGAAAGAGAAGAGAGATGGAAGAACAGAACATCTCAACTTACAAAGAGGCACACTGGGACAGAGAAACAATAGGGCTTCTTTCCTTGGAAGGAGATCCTCAATTCTGGCATGCCTCTTGATAAATTGAGATCTTTTGCAAACCTAATTACCCATCCAGGGATTCCTCTGTTAGCAGTTTAAGAGAAATATGTTTTTGTTTTTTTTCCTTTATTGCACCTTTAGCCTCTGAAAGAATTCGGTGTAACTCAAAACCTCCAAAGCTAATATCAGTGGTCCTAATAAATATATTATTTTACTGACCCTGTTGATTTTGTTGCAGTGGATCAATATGGCTGTTTGGTGGTTCACATCTACCTTCAGGAAGAAGGAATACAGGTCCAGGAGACATCTGGGATCCCTGAAAGTTAGGGGTATGGTTTTAATCATGAAATTGGATTCTAAATTGGTAGGCAATGCTGTGGGGCTTCAGGAAATCTTATCAGTGACAGCTGAGAGCCCAATCCTGTGCATGTCTATTCAGCAGTAAGTCCCATTATAGCCAATGGGGTTTACTCCCAGGAAAGTGTAGATAGAATTGTAACCTGAGTTGCTCAAGAAGGCAAGGGGGGAGGTATAGTTTATTGTTGTGGATTTACCAATCTTCTTTTCTTTTTCAACAAAGGATTTTGGATTATGTAAGAAGCTTGGCAGCTAATTAAGGACAAGGAAAAGGGTTTAATTGGATTTCAAGGGTGCATATGGATTCAGGCATGCAGGTGGTATTTCAGATAGCTGGATCTGCCATCAGATTTTAACAATCACCTGGAGGCTGAAATCCTAATTTTGCTGCTGCTGAATTATTTTTTTTTTGTAAAATTATTGGTTAATGCTTTTTTTTTTCCTATTTTTATCTTTTGTTATATTTTATTGTGGCTAGCTGCCTTGGGCTTTCTCTCTTGAAGGGAAAGGTTAAAAATGTTTTCAGATAAACAAATACGTAAGTCACATGCACACTCATTTGAAAGTAACTGCTATCTAATTCCAGACCAAACTATGCTTTCTGTTAAATTTCTACTTTATACCCATGTTTGTTTGTTTGTTTTCTTTTTTCCAAAATTCGATAGCAGCTGCTAGGGTCCTGAACCATGTTTGGGATCTTTCCCTGGCATCATGAACCTAATGACAGCCACACCCCAAAGTTCCTATTAACCTTAGGGTAGCAATTTTCTACATTTTTCTTCTCACACTGTCCTCAATGGTCTTCTCTATGATCTTCACCTCTTGTGATGTCACTTCCTGCTCACAGGACACTCTTCCAGGTTCTGCAGCTCAATTTCTAGGGCAGCGTTTCTCAACATTTCTCCCCCCCCCCGCCATATCAGTTTGCATGGTCCACCTACTTGAGTACCTGCAGAAGTAACTGGCAATATAATCAACAGTTATTTCCAGATTGGGAGGCTAGGCGCGATAAAACGAACACTAGTAAAAGGCTCAGGTCGGATGGAAGGGCTTTTTCGAGCATGTAAAAAGTGCATGCTGGAGCGCTGCTCCCCTCAAGCCATGCCTCCTACAGCTACTTGCTGCATTGCTGATTTGCTGCCAGCTGGTAGGGGTCTGTGGGTCCTTTGTGTACCACCAGATGCCACCTCAAGTACCACCAGTGGTACGAGCACCAGTGGTACGAGTACGAGTTGAGAAAGGCTGTTCTAGGGCAAATGCCTGTATGTGGCTTGGCTCACACCTCTTCTCCTCACAGACTCGGCGGTGTGGCCCCAGTATGGTGTTGTGGGAAGAGGGGAAGATGCAGCCTGCCATGCTGCAAGCCAGGAGTCCCATAGTGTGGCAGGCTGCATCCTCCATCCTCCCCCTCCAGCATCCCAGGGCCATACCACTGAGAACTCTGGGATGCTGGAATAAAAATCTTATTGTTCCCCTTTTCAAAAACTTTTAAAACTTTTTTAAAACTGCAGAGTATGCACAAATCTCCAGGAAGCATTTGCCTGCCACCTATAAACTTTGGAGTGCACACATGGCTGGGGGTACAAGGAGACACACTGGAAAGGGGGACAGGGAGATGGGGACCAATGACACCCCCTCATGGCCTGGTACCTGGGGTAGCCCATACTACACTTGCTGCACTGCTGCCCTGTGCCTTCTTGTCCCTAAAGCTATGGGGAACTGGGGAGGGGGGTTGTGGCTATAGTGATGAGATTTGAGCATTTGCAGCATCTCTGTAAGTCATAGCTTCCCCTCTGCTCAACTCTCATTTCCACCTAAACCAAGGTTTCTGAAATTTATCTCCAGGATCTTCTCTCTCTTTCTTCCTGGTTATCCTTCCTTCCAACCATTCATCCTTTATCCGCTTTCAGAGCACCAGCTTATGAAACCATTCCAGAGAAGACACAGAATTACAATATTAAGGACATCAATAAAGAAGGTTGAAGTGAAGGTGATGAAATGCTGTGGACAGAAGAGGGAACTCGCATAGAAACGAACTGTATCTCAGGATCTGCTTGGCAAGACTAATAAGCCATAATGACAATGATTAATTTCTCTGGAGAAACCCCCGCCGTTTCTTCCTTATGCTATGATTCTATCAGGACTGACCTTTCCGTAATTCTGAGTAATTTCCTATTGGGTTATGAAAGGAAAAAAAAAAATCACAGCTAAACCAAGGAGACAGACTTTTGCATTTGGAACCACATGGGAGAGACAGGATAAGGAGGTAAAAGGTGTTAGCAAAATGTGATAAATTACTTATCAGGGATGACAGAGACCAAGTTCGAGTCCAATTTGAGATTCTAGCTGATAGATGTTTGATGGATTTAGGTTGGTGGCATCAGACAGACCGTCCTGTAATCCACTTTGTAGCTGTCACACATTAGTTTGATAGTGCTTAAGGGAGGATTGGGAAGACAGAATGGCATGATAGCGGAATTACCTCTATCACTTGCCTTGCACATCGGTGTTCACGCACACCTTTTACTAAACTAGGAATATTATCAACTCCAGGTACATAGAAAGAACACTTGCCATATTTGGGGGGAAATATAACTTCTCTTATGGAAGTCATGTACTTATTTATCAAAAGCACTTCTTTTCTGCCTCTTCACTTGCCCCAGAGCAGTGTTTCTCAAACTGTGGGTCAGGACCCACTTAGGTGGGTCCCCATTCATTTCAATGTTTTATTTTTAATACACTGCTCAAAACAATAAAGTGAACACTTAAACAACACAATGTCACTCCAAGTCAATCACACTTCTGTGAAATCAAACTGTCCACCTAGGAAGCCACACCGATTGACAATCAAGTTCACATGCTGTTGCACAAATGGAGTAGACAACAGGTGGAAATCATAGGCAAGTAACAAGACACCCCCAATAAAGGAGTGGTTCTGCAGGTGGTGACCACAGACCACTTCGCAGTCCCTATGCTTTCTGGCTGATGTTTGGGTGACCTTTGAATGCTGGCGGTGCTGTCACTCTAGTGGTAGCATGAGGCGGGGTCTGCAACCCACACAAGTGGCTCAGGTAGTGCAGCTCATCCAGGATGGCACATCAATGCGAGCTGTGGCAAGAAGGTTTGCTGTGTCTGTCAGTGTGGTGTCCAGAGCATGGAGGCGCTACCAGGAGACAAGCCAGTACACCAGGAGACGTGGAGGAGGCCGTAGGAGGGCAACAACCCAGCATCAGGACCGCTACCTCCGCCTTCGTGCCAGGAGAAACAGGAGGAGCACTGCCAGAGCCCTGCAAAATGACCTCCAGCAGGCCACAAATGTGCAAGTGTCCGCTCAAACGGTCAGAAACAGACTCCATGAGGGTGGTATGAGGGCCCGACGTCCACAGGTGGGGGGTTGTGCTGACAGCCCGACACCGTGCAGGACGTTTGGCATTTGCCAGAGAACACTAAGATTGGCAACCTCGCCACTGGCGCCCTGTGCTCTTCACAGATGAAAGCAGGTTCACATTGAGCACATGTGACAGACGTGACAGAGTCTGGAGACGCCAGGGAGAACGTTCTGCTGCCTGCAACATCTTCCAGCATGACCGGTTTGGCAGTGGGTCAGTAATGGTGTGGGGTGGCATTTCTTTGGGGGGCCGCACAGCCCTCCATGTGCTCGCCAGAGGTAGCCTGACTGCCATTAGGTACCGAGATGAGATCCTCAGACCCCTTGTGAGACCATATGCTGGCGCGGTTGGCCCTGGGTTCCTCCTAATGCAAGACAATGCTAGACCTCATGTGGCTGGAGTGTGTCAGCAGTTCCTGCAAGATGAAGGCATTGATGCTATGGAATGGCCCGCTCGTTCCCCAGACCTGAATCCAATTGCGCATATCTGGGACATCATGTCTCGCTCCATCCACCAGCGCCACGTTGCACCACAGACTGTCCAGGAGTTGGCGGATGCTTTAGTCCAGGTCTGGGAGGCGATCCCTCAGGAGACTATCTGCCACCTCATCTCCTGAGGTGCCCAGGCGTTGTAGGGAGGCGTTGTAGGGAGGTCATACAGGCACGTGGAGGCCACACACACTACTGAGCCTCATTTTGACTTGCTGTATGGACATTACATCGAAGTTGGATCAGCCTGTAGTGTGTTTTTCCACTTCAATTTTGAGTATGACACCAAACCCAGACCTCCATGGGTTAATAAATGTGATTTCCATTGATGATTGTTGTGTGATTTTGTTGTCAGCACATTCAACTATGTCAGGAACAAAGCATTTAATAGGAATATTTCGTTCATTCAGATCTCGGATGTGTTGTTTAAGTGTTCCCTTTATTGTTTTGAGCAGCTTATATTAGACTTGATGCTACCATGGTATGTGATTGCATTTGGGGAAATGTGACAGATCTAAACTTTGAACAGGCTACTAAGTATATGCTTTCAACAATGATAGCCAATGGGACTTACAGCTGGTAAGTGTGGGTAGAACTGCAGCCTAGGGTTGTTAAAAATTTTCCTGCTTGATGATACTTCCAGTCATGACATCAATTCCACTGGGTCCTGACACATTCTCATTCTGAAAAGTGGGTCCCAGTGCTTAACGTTTGAGAGCCACTGCCCCAGAGGAAATGTACAAAAAATTTTTCTTTAAAGCATTATCTAAAAGCCAACGTACAAAACAAAGATAGCAAGTACTCGTCTATATCAAATCTGCATTACAAAAAAGAAAAAAAAATCCTATATCCAGCAGACTGCAAATGTGTCAGAATTGGAAGGCCCTGAAGACAGAATATCATCATGGAGGAAGCCAGGCAGATTTCCCAGGTCAGGGAGTTCCAAAGTTCCAAAGATGCCACAGACATAATTTAGGGCTTTTAAGGTAGCAACAAGCACTTTGAATGGGGCCCAGAAATGGACCAGAATCCAAAGAGGATGTATAAATGAGGCATAATAGGCTATTAAAACTTCATCAATGTCATATTTTCCAGGGTTCCACTAGAGATCTTATTGACATCAACATTTGTGATAAGCAGGCAATATCAGGCCTCTGAATTGCCCAAGCCTGAAATAAATAGTAGGAGTTGGCTTTCAACATTTGCCTGTTCCATCATGTAGTACTTTCTGCCCACCACACTTCAGCTTCGAGCCTCCAAGCCCTGGGCTGCAATCCAGTGGAATAGCTAGAGGGGATACAGAGCACTAAGTTTTGCAGTGAACATAAGAACATAAGAACAGCCCCACTGGATCAGGCCATAGGCCCATCTAGTCCAGCTTCCTGTATCTCACAGCGGCCCAACAAATGCCCCAGGGAGCACACCAGATAACAAGAGACCTCAACCTGGTGCCCTCCCTTGCATCTGACATAGCCCATTTCTAAAATCAGGAAGTTGCACATACACCTCATGGCTTGTAACCCATAATGGATTTTTCCTCCAGAAACTTGTCCAATCCCCTTTTAAAGGCATCCAGGCCAGATGCCGTCACCACATCCCGTGGCAAGAAGATCCACAGACCAACCACACGCTGAGTAAAGAAATATTTTCTTTTGTCTGTCCTAACTCTCCCAACACTCAATTTCAGTGGATGTCCCCTGGTTCTGGTGTTATGTGAGAGTGTAAAGAGCATCTCCCTATCCACTCTGTCCATCCCCTGCATAATTTTGTATGTCTCAATCATGTCCCCCCTCAGGCATCTCTTTTCTAGGCTGAAGAGGCCCAAACGCTGTAGCCTTTCCTCATAAGGAAGGGAGCCTCACCGCAGCGTGTAAGCAGCCTCTCCCCCCTCCCCTTTTGAGTCATTCTGGTCTGGGGGAGCAAAACGAAAGCAGAATGCCTCTGTTTTGCTCCCCCTGCCTAGAATGGTTCCAAAGGGGAGGGGGAAGGGCCGCTTACACGCCGTGGTGAGGCTCCCTGCAAAACTTAGTGCTTTGCACCCCCTCTAGCTACACCACTGCTGCAACCCCAATTCCAGCTACTCAGGGATAGAGAGCAGGCATCCCAGGTCTAGATCTTGTCTATGCCTTCCGCTGCATCCTCACCCAGGTTCTGAAAGTAGGACTTTTTTAGTGTGGATGTGAAGAGCATCTGTTGTGAGCCTCACTGCCCCTGGAACACCAAGCTGGTTACCTGGATCCAGACCTCTTGTCTCTCAAATGGCTTGCTGAGCTCTCTACTGTTAGCCCAAGGCCAGCCTGGGAAGCCAATCTAGTATAACATCATCCAGTGGCTACTGGTGGGGGGCAGTGACAGACCAAACCTGAATCGAGTTATGACAGGTGTTGCCTTCACAGCTTTGCAAAGCAAATTTTTTTCTTTAGGAGACAAAAGTTTGGCATCACCCCAACTGCAGCAGTTTGGCTGGGATGTTGGGGGTGATTGGATCAGTTTGCTCCAGGGGTCAGATATGGGCTGGGGGGGGCACCCACTGAGCCCTTCGCACATGTTCTTTCCACGCATGAACATGTGGGGGAGTGGGATCAAACATATCCCTGACATATACTCATTTATCTTACACACACACACACACACACACACACACACGCACACACACAGAGAGAGAGAGAGAGAGAGAGAGAATGATTGCCTTTCTGCAAACTGTAACCTACAGTTAAACCTTAAAACATAATATTCAATAATGTCACACTGTGCCTACTTCTCCAAAATATCTGCATGTTTGCTGCAATGTCTGAAAGGGACACACACAGCTTTCACAGATCCGTGCTCTATGTGAATGAGAATCTTGGGTTCCAAGTTAAATGGTTTCTCCCCGCCCCCCAACAAATCTCTGTTTATTTAACAGTGCATTAAAAAAAGAGAGTGAACAAAGGAAATTGATAGCAGGGAGGTATACATTGACTATGTGGGCTGTTTAGTCATGCAAAGGCCAACCAAGTGCCAGACATTGGTGTGTGGAAGAGTGCGACATGGTGATATCAGGGGCGACTAGCAGACATGGTCCCACTGTCTCTCCATGTAGTTGCACAAAAAGGGAATTTGTGATGTGATGAGGAGGCCAATGTATTCCCAGGTGAAAACCATCTTATGTCTCCTTAGCAGGGTGAACAGATACAATGAGGGACGGAATGCCTATACCTTTAACCCCTGTATAGAAGAGGGAATTTTAGCAGGTGCAGCTCAACATGGAAGGGTTTAAACAGTTGCACCTGCCAACATTCCCTCTTCTATACAATGGTTAAAGATAGAGATACTCTGTTCTCCATTGTATCTGGTCACCCTGCTCCTTAGGCCAACTATTTCCAACCTTTTTCAACTCACAACACACTGACAAGGCGCCGAAATGGTCAAGGCAGACCATCAGTTTTTTGGCAATTGGCAAGGCACACTATGCTACTGGTGGGCGCTTACATCTCCAACAGTCCTACTAATAATGACTCCCAAATTCCCATGGCACACCTGCAGATCATTAAAGGCTCTCCAGTGTGCTGTGGCACACTGGTTGAAAATCACTGCACTAGAGGCAACTTCACATGTAGCTCATGATGGTGACTACAACTGGAGAGAACAAATAGAAGCTACCAATTCTCCATTTACCCCGTTGTTGGCAACCTTCAGTCTTGAAAGACTATGGTATTGCACTCTGAATGGTGGTTCTGGAACAGCGTCTAGTGTGGCTGAAAAGGCTGATTTGGGAGTGACAATCCCTTCCACACTGGGAGCAAGTGCAGTCTGTCCCTGGTCTGTCTCCCTGGCTATGGGCCTTCCTTCTTTGCCTCTTAGCCTCAAACTGTTGGCCAAGTGTCTCTTCAAACTGGGAAAGGCCATGCTGCACAGCCTGCCTCCAAGCGGGCCGCTCAGAGGCCAGGGTTTCCCACCTGTTGAGGTCCACTCCTAAGGCCTTCAGATCTCTCTTGCAGATGTCCTTGTATCGCAGCTGTGGTCTACCTGTAGGGCACTTTCCTTGCACGAGTTCTCCATAGAGGAGATCCTTTGGGATCCGGCCATCATCCATTCGCACCCCCACAATAAAGATGGATCTATTAAATGAGGATCTATTGTAGAAAGGGCCACTTTAGTCACTATTTAAATACAAACTATAAACAGCAGCAGGGACTAACTCACTAGGTCATGCAGGTTCTACGTGGGGGAAACAGAGCTGTTCTCTACCTCCACCAAAGCCAATTACAGGCAACAACACCTGACTCCAGGTTATGGCAGGTCATGGCCTGATGCCCCTTCCTTGTCACCCTGAAGGGTCAGGGTCACTCGTTAGCACATTCCACCTGAGCAAACCCAAAGTGCACCTTTGCCACCAGGCCGGGGTTTGTCCAAACCGTCTCATCTAGTCGGGTGAGCAAGTGTGGCCTCTTCCCAGCCCTTGTCGTCCCTCGGAGGACACCAGAATTGTCTTGCCTACCCCAAACCACATGACACCTGCCTAAAGTGACCAATGATACAACACCTATTTAATTGCCCAAGGGGTCCACCACAAATAGGCTGGGGTAGGCAAAAAACCCATCACTTTCTCAGCCAATTTGGTGATGGTAAAAAATTCCTACCCAGCCCGGAAACCGTGGCCAGCTAGTCTTCAGACTGCAAGAGGGTGGGCTGGCAGGGGATTGCCATGGGGTCCTGACTGAGCAGGATCTTGGCGTGGCACCTTTGTGGCCCTGCTCAAATTCCCCGCCAGTCAATTGGCTGAAGAAATAACCCCTCTGTGTCTTGTGTGGGGGCAAACGCCAGTGTCATGTTAACCCAAGTGCCACCAAAATTCTGCACAGTAACAGCAAGTGTGCTGTTCCTGGTACTTCATAAGACAATAAAAATAGCCATACTTAATAAACTGATAAGTACATTTGCAGCCCTTGAGCTTCTTTGCTTTCTCCTAGCATAAGCACATTTTTATGGCCTGTCGTGGTGATCTTCCAGGGGATAAGCTGATGTGGACTGATCCGAGTTAATTTGCTTCCTTTTCCCTCTCGCCCGCCCTTTCTCAAAGACTGCAGATATCATCAAAAACAAACAGAGCAAATAAAGGGGATGGATGGGAGGGAGGGAAACACACACCAAAGAGAAATTGATTCAGAAACTAATTAAAATAAATCATACTTCTCCGATCCTCTTTAAATTATTCAGATATAACAATACGAGAGTTGGGGGGGGGGCTTTTCTAAATGGTTGGCCTTTGTTTCCAGAAATAACCAGCTCAGGCCAAAATAAAGCTATTCAGAATACAGCAACGAGGGTTTTTATGGGCTCCCAAAGGATGTCAATTTTTCAGTGCATTTCTCTTAAAGCCGGACAAGAGATTCAGAGAAAGAAGTTCACGTTCGATCGACTCTGCTCTATCTCAGTGGTCCAAATCAAGATAGGAAGGCTCCTTTGATTTTAGGTTTTTGTACAAGTGGGGTTCTTGGGGGCTTTTAGCAAATGGAAGGGCTGAGCAAATCAGACAATACAGCTTCATGATAGAGCAGAAGAACAAAGTCAGGGAACAGACAATGAAAAGATAATAAAGACCTTTCTAGAAAGGAGGAAAAGTCTGCATACTGTTAGCATGGATGGCTGTTCACCTGTTCAGTGGCATTCCCGGTGGGCAAAATGCTATGTTTTTCAGGCATACCTGAACACCGTGTAAAGCAGCCCCTTCCCCCTTGCCCTCAGAGCCATTCACAACTGTGAAAGCAAAACGGAGGGGTCTCAACTTTGGAGATTAATGCATATCTCATACATATGAGATACAATACATCATCGTTGGCAACCTTCAGTCTCGAAAGACTATGGTATCGCGCTCTGAAAGGTGGTTCTGGAACAGCGTCTAGTGTGGCTGAAAAGGCTGATTCAGGAGTGACAATCCCTTCCACACTGGGAGCAAGTACAGTCTGTCCCTGGTCTGTCTCCCTGGTTATGGGCCTTCCTTCTTTGCCTCTTAGCCTCAGACTGTTGGCCAAGTGTCTCTTCAAACTGGGAAAGGCCATGCTGCACAGCCTGCCTCCAAGCGGGCCGCTCAGAGGCCAGGGTTTCCCACTTGTTGAGGTCCACTCCTAAGGCCTTCAGATCCCTCTTGCAGATGTCCTTGTATCACAGCTGTGGTCTACCTGTAGGGCGCTTTCCTTGCACAAGTTCTCCATAGAGGAGATCCTTTGGGATCCGGCCATCATCCATTCTCACGACATGACCGAGCCAACGCAGGTGTCTCTGTTTCAGCAATGCATACATACTAGGGATTTCAGCACGTTCCAGGACTGTGTTGTTTGGAACTTTGTCCTGCCAGGTGATGCCAAGGATGTGTCGGAGGCAGCGCATGTGGAAAGCGCTCAGTTTCCTCTCCTGTTGTGAGCAAAGAGTCCATGACTCACTGCAGTACAGAAGTGTACTCAGGACACAAGCTCTGTAGACCTGGATCTTGGTGTGTTCCGTCAGCTTCTTGTTGGACCAGACTCTCTTTGTGAGTCTGGAAAACGTGGTCCATGACTTTGTCCATGACTTTGTGTACCTTGGCTCAACGATCTCCGACACTCTTTCTCTCGATGCCGAGCTAAACAAACGCATCAGAAAAGTAGCTACCACATTTTCCAGACTCACAAAGAGAGTTTGGTCCAACAAGAAGGTTATCGGCTTACACGATGTAAATACAAATTACAATATGTAAATAAAATACAAATTACAAGGCTGTGTTCTTCCCTCAATAGACATGGCTATGTTGCTAAAAATGCTGTTATCGGCTGCTATCTAGAAGACTTGCATCAGCTTTAGCACTGATTATATCCTTCTGGGGGCTGGGGATAAGAATAGGCCCTCAGTTTGGCTGTACTTGTCGTAAGAGGGGACTAAACAGCCACCGGGTAGATGGGACTCGTTAGCCTGGGAAGGCAGCTCATCTGAGAGAAGGAAAACTCTGATCCCAAACCTCCACTGCCTTGTGGCTACATCCAGTTATGGAAAAGGCTTCAGGAGTCAACCTCAAGGCAAAATCCGGAGTCGGAGTCCCTGAGGCAGTTCGTGGCTAAACACAGTCACGTTCTGGCAACTCCTGTGACGCCGCTGGAACCAACCGTATTGGCCTCTGCCTTTCCATTGGACCATTTCAGCAACGTGGAGAGGGGGGATTTGCTGCCTGGGTAACAGCCTATCCTCCATACCTACTTTACCCAGGCTTCGCGCTCTGGAGAGGACACTCTGTTCCAGAACCACCATTCAGAGCGTGACACCATAGTCTTTCGAGACTGAAGGATGCCAACAACATATCCTTCTCTCCAGTGGTATAGCAAGCAGGATGTGCAGGGAGCGACCTGCCCTGGGTGCCAGGTTGGAAGAGGGTGCTATGAAGTATGAGTGCACATGCTCAGGAAGTAACCAGACTGTGTGTACACTCACAGCAGTGGCTGCGGTGGTTTTCAACAAGCTCCTCTTCTTCATCTTCACCAGACAGGAAGAGGCCATGTCCCTCCAGGAAAACCCAAAAGTGACGTCACAATTTTGAGTGATGTCATGACCTTGCATGATATCATGATGTTGCCGCCCTGGGCACAGTGGCCTCTGGTTATTTGCACCGGCGCATGATAGCAACATGTCTTTTACAATGCTATAAGAGTTGCAGCAGCAGATCGTGAGATCCACCTCCATAAGCCCTCAATAAGATTAGGTTGCCTCTTAGCAGAGGTATCACTAGGGTTTGCATCACCTGGTATGCAAGGCCAGTGTGTCACCATGATGGACTTCCTCCTATGCAATGGGTGAGGCAATGACCCAGGTGGTGGGCATGGTGATGTACCATTGCCCTGCCCCACTTGTTTTTTGGCTATATCTTTTGATAGAACACAGATATTTCAAAGTGGTTTTTTTCCCATTGCATTCTGCTGTAAATTATGCATTGAATGGTATATAACACGATGGTATTATTCCTACAAACTGCGATTTTGGTCACTAGCGTGCGTCACCTTCCCCCTGTGTGTATCACCCGGTGCAGCCCACACCCCTGCAGCCCCTAGAGACACCACTGCCTGTTAGTTGCACCTCGAAAGGGTGCAACCAACTTCCACAACTGCTTTCCAAACATTCCATGCAAGATTAGAACCTTCACACACTCTCCACCAGCCACAGCAGACAATTCTTTTTTCTGCATCTCCCTGAATTCCTGACATGCAATCCGTAATGCTGATGAGTGGGCTTGTGTAAATCTGACACCCATTTCTTTACATGTTCATCCCTTGGTTATGAGCCTTCTTAATTTCTGTTCATGGCAGAACTATTCTTAGAAAGATCATCTCTCTGGCAGCTGTTAATCTGTCATTGGTGTAGCATAAGTCAACCAAATTCAGTCATAAGTCAACCCTACCATTTCAGTGCCTCGGTAGACTGGAGGGAGGGACGGGGGGGGGGAAGGGAAGAGAATCATTTTTACTTTACTGTCACTGTAAAGGCTTTTATCACCCTTGACAGTTTTATTCAGGAAACCTTTGCTATGTCTTAATTGGTGTTTTCTGAAAGCTGCAAATTAGTAGCAATTTGGTTAAGGAGAAGTTTAACACTGGGCCAGATGCATCCTTTTCCCTTCTTTTTTTTTAAATTATTATTTAATTGTTGTTGTTGTTGGGAACCTCGAAAGACTCTGGTATCGCACTCTGAATGGTGGTTCTGGAACAGCGTCTAGTGTGGCTGAAAAGGTCGATTCGGGAGTGACAATCCCTTCCACGCTGGGAGCAAGTGCAGTCTGTCCCTGGTCTGTCTCCCTGGCTATGGGCCTTCCTTCTTTGCCTCTTAGCCTCAGACTGTTGGCCAAGTGTCTCTTCAAACTGGGAAAGGCCATGCTGCACAGCCTGCCTCCAAGCGGGCCGCTCAGAGGCCAGGGTTTTCCACCTGTTGAGGTCCACTCCTAAGGCCTTCAGATCCCTCTTGCAGATGTCCTTGTATCGCAGCTGTGGTCTACCTGTAGGGCGCTTTCCTTGCACGAGTTCTCCATAGAGGAGATCCTTTGGGATCTGGCCATCATCCATTCTCACAACATGACCGAGCCAACGCAGGCATCTCTGTTTCAGCAGTGCATACATGCTGGGGATTCCAGCTTGTTCCAGGACTGTGTTGTTTGGAACTCTGTCCTGCCAGGTGATGCCGAGGATGCATCGGAGGCAGTGCATGTGGAAAGCATTCAGTTTCCTTTCCTGTTGTGAGTGAAGAGTCCATGACTTGCTGCAGTACAGAAGTGTACACAGGACGCAAGCTCTGTAGACCTGGATCTTGGTATGTTCCGTCAGCTTCTTATTGGACCAGACTCAATATTGATTAGGAAACATGTGCAGGAAATTCTGGAAAAAACTCCACCTCCGAGTAAGATCTGGTCCATACATGCTGCTGAGGGAGATGGTAGAACGGACTACACCATTTCGAACTGTGGAGTGGTGAGGATACAAATCTCAATGCTCTTGCATGTGGACACTCTCCACAAGTAGAAAACTAGCACAACAGGGTTATAAAGGAGCTAGCAAAAAGAAGACGTGAGCAGGAGAGGGCCGCAGAATAATGGTTGAGTGGTGGAATGGGGAAGGAGCCAGGTTTGATGCCTGGCATTACTAGTTGAAGGGAAAGTTAGAAAGTGATGGGAAGGACCTCTACTAGGGACTGCAGAGAGATCCTGCCAGTCCAAGTACACTATACTGAGTTAGATTGTTGGACTCAGCATGTGGTAGGTTCACACGTTCTTCCACCCACTTCACTTGCAGTTCATCTTCCAAGTGTTTTTTCCCAGAGATGGATGTGCACCAGGGATGTGCAGTCAGGGGAGGCTGAACCTTCCCTGTCCTGTCAACTCAGCTTCCCCTGTGATTGTGCATGCGCTCCACCCAGTTTCTGAGTGGTTGTGCAATCATCAGGGAGGCTGAGCTACCCCAAGGTCTAGTCTTTCCTATAGGCTCTCTGATACTATCCAAGACACTAGAGCTTGCAGCAGTGGCAGCTTAGCCTCTGTCGTGATTGTACAGGCGCTGGTGCTTCTGGGTAGCCCCTAGAATACCTTGTGGCCTGATGTCACCTGGGAGAACCACATGCTGTTCCCTCCCAGCCTTGGACCTCACCGCACATCACTGATGTGTGCTTTCTGCCACATGGGGGAAAAAGTGCCCCCTTCCTGATTCTGCTTCATATCATTCCCACTCTCCTCCCTTCCAGGTTGCCCAGATTCCAGACCTAGATCTCCAGGTGTCCACAAATGTGTAATTCCAGTTTTTGCTACTCACTGAGAAAGGCAGGCCCTGAGACAGTCTCTACTATTCTCCATTCCATTGTCCCTACTTCCTCCATTTCAACATTTTTCTGCATTCGAGGAGATGCTTTTCTAATGATAATCCTGGTTTCTTTGATGCTGGGGGGGGGGGAGCAGGAGGTGAGCATCAAGCTCACAACAATGAAGACTGTGATAATTCCACTCAGGCAGAAAACAGAGCGTCTGCATAATGTATTATAGATTCTATAGCTGCATATATTAAAGCGGAACAAATAATGACTCATTTCTGACGGCTTTCAGCACTTCTAAGAACTGGGTCAGTTGCCATGGCAATAAATGCAGCATAGAATCCAAATGGAATACCAAGTCATGAGAAGGAGAACTTGCAATATTGACTAACCTTCCTGGGGGCGGGGGCCATCGCGCCAACAACACGGTATTATCTGCGGCTGCCTGGAGTTTTTCCACGGGTCTTTGAGGCGATGGAGAGGAAATGGGCAGTTTTCAGGAGCCTCTGCAGGATCTATTTTTCGGTTGTGTTTTATTTTTAGGATGCGTCAATCCGAAATGGATCTATGGAAGCCCTGTTTAGTTAATCCCCCCCATTGGGATGCTTGTGCTGAACATAAAGCATTTGATGCGCAGGGAGAGAATTGCCTGGAAGAGCTTTTGTTTTGTAACAGTCTGATTGTCCCTGAGGAATTCCAGAGATTCTGTTGGAGGGCAGCTGCTCAGTGCCTGGCAAAATAATTCTTCTGTACTTAAAAAGCACACAAAAAGCTGCCTCAAGCTGACTTTGGACTGGCTAAGCAGGAAATCAGATCTCAGAGCAGTTCTTGTACACAGTATCTGACATGCCTAGGACAGATCTCTTGCTGTCTTGTGTGCTCCTTGGGGCATTTGGTGGGCCACTGTGACATACAGGAAGCTGGACTAGATGGGCCCTTGGCCTGATCCAGCAGGGCTCTTCTTATGTTCTTACGACAGGCTGGGGTCAACAATCTTTTTGTTTAAAGGGGTTGGATGTTCGGCGACGATATCATCACATCATCACCAAACTTCCAGGTTGCCAAGCACCCAGAAGTGACTGCACAGAGCCACTTGGCTTGCCACTTGGCAACCACTGTGGTTGCTCCACAGCAAAATACTAGCTGAATGAAATGTGTTTGTGCAGCCTGATTGCCGTCTATCTCTGCTAGAACAGATGCTGGTACTTCTGTACTGGCATAAAAAATTGACAGTTAACGAGATGATTGCGCAACACCGACAGAATGGAGACCAGGGACAGTCCCACAGCTGGCACTGCTACAGACCCCTGTCAGAATACAGTATGACAAACTGGATCAGTGCAGGGATAGTGACTCTCTGAGGGTGGAGCTGCGGGGTGGATAAACGGGGCTCAGTAGCACGCCTGCCCTCTTCGCAACCTGGGACACGTCTGCGACGTGCCGTCCTCCCCGACATGCCACCCCCGTCCAGTATGCTGCCCCCCTCTCCAGGATACTTACCCAGGCATGACGGAGCCTCACGTGATTGAGAAGCCTCCTGAGGCTTCAAAACTGGAAGTTTTGCTTAAAATAGCAGGAGAAGTGTCAGAAGGCTTCTCACCTGCTGCCAAGCACTGCACGGAGCCTTGCCTGCCCACAAACAGCTTGGATGGGCAGGTGGGGTGGCACGGCAGGCAGAGGTGGCAGTGGCGGGGGCTTGGTGAGCACAGCACCCAGGGCTTTTGCCCCCCTTGACCCCACCCAGGTCTGCCACTGATGGGGCTGAAGGCCTTTTCTTACAACACGGTCTCTGAAATGTACAACTGCTTCATATCATTCCCTCTCAGCGAAGCGTGAAGAGTGAAGCCCTGTTTTATGACAAATGAAATGTCAGCAGAAACAACTGTTTCATTTCTCAGCTGAAAAGCAGTAGGCGGACAGCGGAATTGCAGGTACCGCGTGTGAATGGCCTCTCAGTTCACATCATCAACATTGTGTGGGTGCTGTTTGGTGGAGGGTTACAGCCACTTTGCCCACACACTTGAAATATGCCCGGTCTTTGCCTAGAGAAGGCAAACATAACCGCTAAACTATTAATTAAGCTGGCAAAAACGTAACTAAGAGATGAATTGGGTTTGAAGGCATCATTCCTGACATCAAATTAGAAATCAGTCAGTGAGTCAGAAACAGCAAGGTGATTATATTTGTTCATTTCTTGAAGATGTTTTTAAGGGAAAGGAAGAAGAGAGAGAGGGAGGGAGCAAGAAGAAGAAGAAAAACAGAAAGGGTATGTATGCAGTTAAAAAAAATTGAAGGTGGGCTTCTGATTGTATCTCCCATCTGAAAATGTTGAAGAGGCAAATGAACTTCAAGCCAAAACTGAAGCAGAAGATCTAAACCCCTGTAAGAAGTAGCTCTTGAGTCAAGTTTTGTGCACTTCCACCATGCCTTCATAGCTGTTGGGAGCAAAATGGGGCAGTCGCTCCAGTGAATCATTACCCGTCCATCATCGTTTCTCCAGTTCAGCGATTTTCAACCAGTGTGCCGTGGCACATTAGCATGCTACAAAAGGTCTACAGGTGTGGTGGTGGGGTTTGGAGCACAGCGGTTGAAAATCAGGGACAGCTGTCTATAGTAATGAATAGACAAGTAGCCAGCAGAGGGAGAGGGACAGACAATTCATTACTACAAACAGTGGCCATAGAAATGGAGCCGCAGAACATGGAAGGGTCTCCTGAAAGATGGAAGTGACATCATCAGAGAAGAAGACCATAGAGGTAAGTGTGCCATGACCAGAAAAAAAACAATGAAAATTGCTGTTCCAGATATATCAGGGGAATCACTTCAGCTCCCAATGAATTGCTTTGTGAGATTCTCAGCCATAATTGCAGGTTTTAGAATGTGGCCTGCTGAAGACATGTCTCCAGAAAAGCCTTTTCTCCTGAGGAAATACTCATGTCTGTTTCTGATTCCATCCAACCATCCGCTTGAAGCATCAAAGTTTGGAAAACTCATTTTTACCAGAAGCGTAGGAGTCGAAATTGCCAAGTTACAGGAGAATCCTATTCTTAGAATTGCTAATGGAAGCACGTCTTACAGTCTTGTCTAAAGAAGCTATGAAAGTGGGTCTGTTAATTTTTCACTTACTGATGCAAAAGCCATTTTCCACGTAGGAGTGGGGAAGGAAGACTGGGCTCCCACGAATTACGAGACTTTTGGAACACACATCATCCTGATCTATGTGCATTCAGAGAAGAAACTCTGCACGTTATGTTCACTCTTGGGAGTTCCACATGTGGATGTCAAGCTATGTTTGTAAGGTCATGTCAGAAAAAACAGTAACTTTTAGGGCAGATCCTAAGGTCACATCCGGCCCCTGGCATTTACATCCTGTGTGTAATGGGATGTAGGGTGGGGACTCAGCAACTAGGCCTTGCTCATAGTTCATCCACCATGAAAACGATGGATTGGGAAGTCAAGGCCTTCTCATGTACAAATATGTGTGTATAGAAACATGGTAAGTCACAGAGGATTGGACTGTTAATGTCCTACACATGGAACAGTACAAAATCAAGGGCATTGATTCAAGGCTGACTCTGGTATATGTTGGCAACCTTCAGTCTTGAAAGACTATGGTATCGCGCTCTGAAAGGTGGTTCTGGAACAGCGTCTAGTGTGGCTGAAAAGGCCAATTTGGGAGTGACAATCCCTTCCACACTGAGGGCAAGTGCAGTCTGTCCCTGGTCGGTCTCCCTGGCTATGGGCCTTCCTTCTTTGCCTCTTAGCCTCAGTTGGCCAAGTGTCTCTTCAAACTGGGAAAGGCCATGCTGCATAGCCTGCCTCCAAGCAGGCCGCTCAGAGGCCAGGGTTTCCCACCTGTTGAGGTCCACTCCTAAGGCCTTCAGATCCCTCTTGCAGATGTCCTTGTATCACAGCTGTGGTCTACCTGTAGGGCGCTTTCCTTGCATGAGTTCTCCATAGAGGAGATTCTTTGGGATCCGGCCATCATCCATTCTCACGACATGACCAAGCCAACACAGGTGTCTCTGTTTCAGCAGTGCATATAGGCTAGGAATTCCAGCACGTTCCAGGACTGTGTTGTTTGGAACTTTGTCCTGCCAGGTGATGCTGAGGATGCATTGGAGGCAGCGCATGTGGAAAGCGTTCAGTTTCCTCTCCTGTTGTGAGCGAAGAGTCCATGACTCGCTGCAGTACAGAAGTGTACTCAGGACGCAAGCTCTGTAGACCTGGATCTTGGTATTTTCCGTCAGCTTCTTGTTGGACCAGACTCTCTTTGCGAGTCTGGAAAATGTGGTAGCTGCTTAACTGATGCGTTTGTTTAGCTCTGGTATATGTAGGAGATACAAAACAGAACCATGTGTACAGCGGCCCTTAGTACGTCATTCCCTCTCATATACCCCCATGCTCCATTCATTAGTCATATGAGGCGCAATCTGCCTGGAATAGCTGTACTGCCATCAATGAAAGGAATATGCATTTGCCAATGCTGATATTCACAGATTTGAATTTTGCAAATATTTTACAAATATTTGCAAAGCAGAAATCATTATTATGCAGTGCAAGTGGCACTTATGCAATCTTATCTCATGGACCTACAGTCCTCTAATTCCCCCTCTGGGGAATCCATTTCATAACTGGGAGGGGATAATACATTATAGATCACCTCATCTAAGTACGTCTTCAGAAGTGTGGCACATTGATATCTGACCCTGCCTCCAAGGACTACCTGAGGCTACTCAATTTTATCCTCACGGGAACTCTCTGAGCTACATTCACCTGCAAAATACTGATTTGCTTCAGGTCACCCAATGAATTTCATGGCCGCTTTTAGGGGGGAAAAGAAACTTGCACTAACCACTTTGCAAGGGGGGGGGAGGTCAGGTCAGGGACTGGGGTGGGGACTGGGGCAGGGCGTGGATCGATCAGGGCCAGGGAGGGGAATGGGCTCTTCCCAGGCCTGATCCACCAACATGGATCAACTTGGATTTGCATCAAAGATATCACAGGTGTAGGTCAGAGCAGACCCATTGCACCGGCTGGGGCTTTCGCTGGAGTAAAGAGATGAATGTCCCCTAACCTAGAGAAGACCTGCAGCATGCAGAAGTCCCCCAAGAGATGCCGCAGAAGCTGCACTGGTGCCACTGCATCAGTGCA
Organism: Tiliqua scincoides; assembly: GCF_035046505.1. NCBI lineage: Eukaryota > Metazoa > Chordata > Lepidosauria > Squamata > Scincidae > Tiliqua > Tiliqua scincoides. Next base: position 229,746,705 of record NC_089823.1, read on the forward strand.
GGAGAATCTGCGCTGAATTGAGTTGCCTGAGGATCTTTCTGGGATAGGGAGTTGGAAAAGATTCAGGACCCATCTCATTTTTATAAAAATAAAGGTGCCACATAGCTAGCACCACCTGGCTCAAGGAGGCACCCCACACTTCCTGCTGGGAGGATCCTCAGACAAAAGGCCATGTTGGCATCCTTTAGTCTCGGAAGACTACGGGATCGTGCTCTGAATGGTGGTTCTAGAAGAGAGTGTCCTCTCCAGCGTGTGAAGCCTGGGTAAAGTAGATATGGAGGATAGGCAGTTTCCCATGCAGCAAATCCCCCCTCTCCACGTCGCTGAAATGGTCCAATGGAAAGGCAGAGGCCAATACGGTTGGTTCCAGCGGCGTCGCAGGAGTTGCCAGAACGTGACTGTGTTCAGCCATGAACTGCCTCAGGGACTCTGGCTCCGGATTTTGCTTCGAGGTTGACTCCTGAAGCCTTTTCCATAACTGGATGTAGCCACAAGGCAGTGGAGGTTTGGGATCAGAGTTTTCCTTCTCTCAGATGAGCTGCCTTCCCAGGCTAATGAATCCCATCTCCCCGGTGGCTGTTTAGTCGCCTCTTACGATAAGTACATCCAAACTGAGGGCCTATTCTTATCCCCAGCCCCCAGGGGATAAAAGGCCATGTAAATATCAGAATACACAGGTGCAATTTCGGTATCCGTGGGGATTCTGGAACAGAACCCCTTGCAGATATCAAAATCCATGCATACCAGAGTCCATTGTGGATACCAAGGTCCACTTTAAAAGCATTGTAAAAATCAAAAAGTGTCCAAATTGTTTTCCCTACCTTTGTGCAATCCAACGGTATCATTTCTCACCCTCCAGAGCTATTTTTCGGCTTCTAAGCCCCAGTTCTGGTAACACATTCTGGGACGACCCTGGGAGGAGCCAAGAACCTCCGCGAGACCCAGAAGTGGGTCTTAGAAGCCTAAAAATAGTGCTAAAGGCTGAGCAATGGCACAGTTTGACTGTGCAAATGTAGGGAAAGTAATTTTGGAGCTTTGTTGTTTTACAGTGCTTTTAAAGTGGACTGCAATACAAGGACATCTGCAAGAGGGATCTGAAGGCCTTAGGAGTGGACCTCAACAAGTGGGAAAGCCTGGCCTCTGAGCGGCCCGCTTGGAGGCAGGCTGTGTAGCATGGCCTTTCCCAGTTTGAAGAGACACTTGGCCAACAGTCTGAGGCTAAGAGGCAAAGAAGGAAGGCCCATAGCCAGGGAGACAGACCAGGGACAGACTACACTTGCTCCCAGTGCGGAAGGGATTGTCACTCCCGAATCGGCCTTTTCAGCCACACTAGACGCTGTTCCAGAACCACCATTCAGAACGCGATACCAGAGTCTTTCGAGACTGAAGGTTGCCTACTACTAAAGTGGACTCCAGTTATTCACAGGCATCTGCAGAGAGTGACATCCACAGATTCTGGACTTGTGGATACCAAGGTTGCATTATATGTCTTCAGTGGGCTACACTTTTAGGGGCCATGGTCCCTTTCCTCTATGGCAGGCTGCAGTTTTAATGCTTCCAGCTTGCTCAGGGGACACTTGATAAGAGAAATGCAGACAAAAACACGAGCTTTGGGGTAACGTCAAGATGTATTGTTGTTGATATTGTTGCTCCCTCCTCAGTTGTTCAATTGCATTTCCTTGAAGATAGATTGTTACAATAATAAAAACTTGGCAGGCTTGCACTTTCTTACATGAACGAGGTAGATTAACAAGATATTTTCAGCCAAACACTGTAAACAAAATAAATTGTGGTATGTGCATTAGTATTAAATGTCTAAATATTTCATCCCGCGCATAAATAATTGTTAGCATTTTATTCTAGCCGATAAGGAGAAGCGAAGGGGGGGAAGGGATAGAAAAAATACACAACAATGGACATTGTTTGGGAGAATATATGTTCCCGTCTCAGGACTTAGTCTCAGGACTTAGGATAGAACTGTAAATTCTTACAGCTAAAGATGCCCCCACTGGAAATGGGCCTGGCATTTCTGGAGAGGTGCTTCTCGGAGGATGCTGAACCTGCTCTGAAAATACCTGGAATCCTCAAGAATTCCTTTTTTATTCTTTATGTTTATGTTTATGCAAACAGACTTGCAAGTCTGTACCTCACTCAATGGGATCCTTGCCCAGGGATAGCTCAGCAGGTGATGCACTGAGGTGATGCTCAGCCGGTGATTCAGCGCACTGAGAGCCGAAGAAGGGAGGAGGCTACTTTGGAACTGGCCCTGGACAGGCTTCCCTGCATGGCTGAGAAGGCACCTCTCACCCGGTCCTGGCAACCATGAAGGACCAGAGGGGAGCAGAAGCCAAGTTTCACGAAGAAGATATCACTGGGATCTTGAGATGCCCCCCAAACCCTGTGTTCGGGTCATTTGGGGGTGGCAGAGGTCAGCTCTTCCACAGGAACTACAGCTCCCATGAGCTGTGGGGCACCAAAAGCGCTTGTTGGGTTTCACGTTTGACCAGTGGTGCGACACCTCTGTTCTCCCCTTGTTGAGTGTGAGTGGCATTTGTGGCTTCTTCTGCCTAGTTCATCCTTTCATAAAGGCTAGTGCAAAAGGGCAGCCAACACTGTAGGGGAGAACCACTGGTCAAACCACTGGTAGCCCCTTCTAGTTCTCAAGAGTCCCTGCACAGGCACATGGGCAGCATAGACCTGGTTTCAAGGAGGACATGGCCCAGCATTCAGGTGTCACCCCCCAGATCATGTCACCTGGTGCATTCCATAACCCCCACACCAGCCTAGTCATGCCAGTATTTTCATGGGCTCACAAAAATTAAACTCCAGCTGAGACCGCCCCCCCAAATATGGGGATCGTGTACCCAGGGAGTCATGACCCATGGGTTGAAAAACACTGTTCTAGACCAGAAAAAGGGAGACACATTTCCCATCCTTTCACTTCTATGTCCTAACATCAGTGCCCAATGGAAAGCTAAATGGGCAGTCGAATGCCCAGAAATGGGTAGATATATAGATGATCCTACACTTAAGGTGCCTGGTTTCGACTTACCTCGTCAGCACTGGAAAACTTTGAATAGGATCCATACCCGACATGGTGTTTGTCAGAACTCAATGTTCAAATGGGGGCTAGTATCTACCCCTCAGTGTGATTGCGGGTTCTCCCACCAAACCATGTATCACATTGTGTCTGGCTGCAAACTGAAGGGCGTATACTGGCCCATAGACTTTTTCTATGAAGGTAACTCTGTCCTTGAATGGCTGCATGAACTGGACATTGACATTTGATCTAGTCTAAATGATATATAAGTCCATGTATTATATGCCATATGCTAAATAAATGAATAAATGTGACCTAATATAATGTAACATGGATATCTAGTGTAGCCGCCTGTGGCTTGAAGCAGACCCCAGGCTTTGACAGACCTGCCTATTATCCTAAATAGCTCCAGTCCAGCAAAAGAAGATTAATTTAATTTGTTTAATTGTTTAATTCCAAATTGTTTAATTTGGTTGGAGATCTTCCTTGAATCCCCAGAAGGAATATCTCCAATCCAACCAAAGGTAAAAATCCAACCCTCTGTGCTCTATTCAAGACTCATAGGATGTCCCAGGGTATCCAACACAGCTGGAGAGGGGGCTGCTTCAAGGCCTGGGGGAATACACAAGGCACAAGCACTCTGAGGAGCAGGGGACACCTTGCCTTCAGAGGGTTCTCCAATCCACCCAGGAAGTGGAATTTTATTGACCCCTATCTGCCTCCCAGACCTTCCCTCCTGGAATGTGGAGGGCATTCCATTTGGGGACTGAACATCTGCAGTGCAGCAAGGGGTTGACTTAAAATGCTATCCTAACCCTCTCATTGTCGAAGAGCATCAATATTGAAGTTATGGTAATATGTGGATGCATTTACATTTAATCAGTTAATTAGAGAATCAGATGATTCATCAATGTCGAAAAGCCTCCATCAGTTGACACCCGCTAATTTGTAACTCGCTAGAACTGAGCAGAATGCTCAACTGACTTTTAATTCAAAACAGCCAGCTGGGCGATGTCAAGTTTCAGTCTGGCTGCAGAAGTGAATCTGCATCGCCATCATTTCCAAGTTCTACTAGACTTCCTCTCCTGATGGCTTTCTCCACGTGCAGTATCATTACTTGAGAGCCTCTTTTTCCTAAATGAAGGTGGCAAACATATTGTGTGGTGCAGGAACTGGTGAGCTGCTTAAAAGCGAATGCCTTTCCTTTGGCATTGGGTTGGGGGGGGGAAATGAAAACTCCCCTCTTGATGGCCATCGCTCTGGGGATCAGCATCATTTGCTTGCAACTGTGACAATCCACTGACACTTCAGGTCAGTGGCGTTGCTAGGGGTGTGGGAGGTGCGAGCCGCATTGAATGGGGGGTGACACCCGTACTCACCAAAAAATTTTAAATCTTGATATTTTCAAACAATACCATCGTGTTCTACATCAGTCGATGTGTGATTTCATGCAGAACGCAACGAAACAAACTGCGTTGAAATATGTCTATTCTATCAAAAGTTATATCCCAAAAAACCAGCGGGGCCAGATGGATGGTGCATTACCATGCGCACCCCCTGGGGCATTGCCCCATTCAGTGCATGGAAGGAGGTCCATCAGGGGGATGATGCACTGACCTCCTATACTGGGTGATGCCACTGCTTCAGGTGTATAAACTGTGTTCATAGCAGGTTCTCTGTTATTTTGCATCAAGTCCAGCTGTTTTGTGAAGACTGAAGTGTCAAGGGAACTCACACTGGTTTATCAAAGGAGAAAAAGGCATTCCCAGAAGCAAAGTTATTAGAAGCATATCCTGTAGTCACGACCAGCAAGCACGGGTGTCATGGCTTGCAGTCTGGTGGCACAGCCGCAGCTGAGGTAGCCACAAAGAAAGCTGGTGGCACTTTCAGCCACTGTGCAGTTGGTTCTTGCTTGGGAACGGGGCAGTCTGAGCTCTCCTTTTCCCAGTACTAAGAGATGATGATGCTTCCCCATGTCTAAATCTCAAAAGTGCTCTTACATGAACTCTTTCACAGCCCAGTCCTGAGGTGCTCAGTGCGCGGGGCTGCAGTGGCGCCAAAAATGGCTGCTGCCATATCTAGCATGCTCCAGGTAGCTGGTGGCGGCTCCTCGGGAGAAGGGGACTTTTGTCCCCTTCACCTGGGTAAAGTGAGTAGCCCCACAATGGAGCTACTTGATTCTACGGCGACCCAAAGGTCGCCGTAGAATCAAGAGCTTCCATGTCGGGCGGTGAGCCCAACACAGAGGCTCTGGATCTGGTGGTTTGCTCCACTGGTTCTGCCTCCCTCCTGCCCCACTCCCTCCCCAGAGCACCTTCTCCCCGTCCTCTCCCAACCCTCCCTCCGCTTCCCCCCTCCTTGGAATGCCTCCCCCCCCCACGCTTCCACCTACCTCTCTACTGTGCGGTCTGTGTGTCTGCCTAGCAGCAGAGCTCTGGTATTCGCCTGGCGCTAACCCAGGGCTTGGTTAGCACCAGTGGAGCACCAGCGCTATGGCCTGCCTTATGACATGTTTGCAACAGTGCGCACCAGTGATGAGCAGGCGCTCCAATCTCAGGATTGGGCTCTTATACCTCAGTCATGCCTCCCTGTCAGTTTCAACAGGAATCGTGTAGGAAAGAAGGAACTTCACTGCACAGAGTGTCTTCCCAAAGACCAGTTGGCTACTCAAACTCCATGACACGAAGAGTTTAAGAATGTAAAGTCGTCATCCTCCCTCGCTGCTCCTCAATTCTACCCCTCCTGCTGCTTTTAAAATGCAGAATGCGGCAGGGCTGAGCCTGACTTCTTCAATTTCAAATCTTCATTGCCGTATTTTTTCTCTCTCTCTCTCTTTGAGCTCGCTTCCTTTTACTGCAGCGGGGGTGGAGTGGGGGAGGAAGCAAATGAGTCATGTGAAACCAGCCGTGAGATTAATATAGACAAAGATGTCATATCCTCATGCAGCCAGCCTGGAATGGCCCATCCAGCTTGCCATCTGCAGATTTAACAGTCGGAGGCTGCTGGGTGTGTATGTCTTGGGGGGGGGAGAGGAATGGGGAGGGAAGAGAAATGGAAGGCTTGGGAGAAGTCATCATTCAGCAACTCCTAAATTTTCTCCTGCATAACATTCTCATTTATTAGCTAAAGCCCAAACTTGATAGAACATGGGAGAGCTGTGATCAGGACATCTTCTTATATTATTATTAAGGTTCTTAGGTACTTCTCACCAGATGTCGGTGGCTGGATTTGACCTGTTGAATATCGGGGCCCATCCCAAGGATATTCGTAGACATTTTTGGTAAAATGGGTGCTGTTCGAATGAAGTCTGCTTTCAGTCGTTGGTACATTGGTGCAGAGTAATCTAGGATGTTCAGGACTTTTTCAAAGTCTTTTGCTACTGTGCCTGGAGTGCAGAAAGCAATTGGTACCACTTCAGTCTTTTTCTGCCATAGGCATTCAGTTTCAATTTCCAAATCTTTATATTTTGTGATCTTTTTGTATTCTCACAACTCCAAGTATCGCTACATCCACTGTCCAGACCAGTGTCTTTATCATCATCATCACCATTATCATGGTATCACAGCCCACCGGATGTTTGGGCTGGAATTTTTGGGTGCTCTCTAGTTTGAATGCCACCCAAGGGTTTAAGAACTGGTGAAATATCACCATATAATGTTCACTGTACCAAGCAGTGTGGCTCATTGCTGTTGTTTGACTGATTGGCAACCTTCAGTCTTGAAAGACTATGGTATAAGCTACAGCACCCGGTATTCCCAGGCGGTCTCCCATCCAAGTACTAACCAGGCCTGACCCTGCTTAGCTTCTGAGATCAGACAAGATCGGGCATGTGCAGGGTAACAGTGGATGTGTTGTTTGACTGTTATCTTGCCAATGCCTATAGTGGCCAGCTATTACTTAAGGGTCTTGAGAATTGTGCCAAGTGCACCAATAACAATTAGGGTGGTTGTGGTTTTCTTATCCCCCATGTTGGCAACCTTCAGTCTCGAAAGACTATGGTATCGCGCTCTGAAAGGTGGTTCTGGAACAGCGTCTAGTGTGGCTGAAAAGGCCGATTCGGGAGTGACAATCCCTTCCACACTGGGAGCAAGTGCAGTCTGTCCCTGGTCTGTCTCCCTGGCTACGGGCCTTCCTTCTTTGCCTCTTTGCCTCAGACTGTTGGCCAAGTGTCTCTTCAAACTGGGAAAGGCCATGCTGCACAGCCTGCCTTCAAGCGGGCCGCCCAGAGGCCAGGCTTTCCCACCTGTTGAGGTCCACTCCTAAGGCCTTCAGATCCCTCTTGCAGATGTCCTTGTATCTTATCCCCAAAACACTGTATTTCAAGTTCCAGGTCTCTGTACTTTGCAATCTTTTCCAATTGTTTTATCCTTGATTCTGTGATCTCCTGGAATGGCCATATCAGCAAGAATCACTTTCTTCTCAACCACAGTTATACATGGTGTGTTGCATTCCAAGTTTTTATCCGCTTGTATTCTGAAGTCCCACAGGATTTTGTCCTGCTCATTTTCTTCCACCTTTCCAGGCATGTGTTCCCACCATTTCTTTACTGATATCATTCCATATTTCTTGCACAAATTCCAAAGGAGCATCGAGGCAACTTTGTTGTGCCATTTTTTGTAATCACTCTGTGCTACACCCACTTACACCCACAAAACACCCATTTTGCACCTGCATCATCATCATCAGCTCCATACAGCTCAGGAAAGTAGCACCAGAGGAGGGAAATATTTTATTTCCCTTGCCCAGAATTCCCTCCCCCTCCAAAATTGTGGCTATATGGGTACCTGTATATTTTCTTGGTGTTGATCTGATACCACCTTGGTGCTATTTAGATCAGGGGAATTAAGTCAGTCCCAAACCTGTGATCTTTAAAATAGCTGCACAAGCCTGATAATTCCATTTAAAAACACACCAAAGCGTGAGAGAGCCTGATCATGAGACAGCCTGCCTGACTGGTAACATCTTTCCAAGACTTCACTCAGAAATTATTCTCAGTTCTGCTACTGGAGATCTGTGGGCCGCATTTCCCAAAGGTATGATACATGACCCATGACGCACTATTTTCTTGATTAAAATTGGAGGTACACACTTCTTCTGCTCCAAAATGGGTATTGTACACGTGTGTGTGTGTGTGTGTGTGTGTGTGTGTGTGTGTGTGTGTGTGTGTGTGTGTGTGTTTCCCCCAATAAACACAAAGATTGAATGTTTCCAATTTAGCAAAGGATAAGATACCACATTTTTCGGACAGCTATCATAGTGAAATATGAGCTCAGTGGTCTATACACTGTCATCATATTTATGAATGGGATGCTGGTTTACCTGCATGCTTAGATTTTTAGTACATGCAATACTTACAAAAGTCAATTCGTCACTTTACAGATGAAGGCTGGAGCCAGGCATGACTATAATCATGGAACTGCTGCTGCAAATGACAACCCCATCACAATGCTGTCTTTTCTCACCAAATGCCTGATATAATGTCATCATGTCATATATTTCCTTTCCCACTCACCACATTTATTTGTAGCTTTCTGGGACAAATCAGGGCAGAAAAAGCATGGAGTGATGACATAAACATCATGCATTGCCTTGATATTATGAGGAACTCATCTTCTCAAGCACTCATGACATCAATCATGTGTAGTTCTCACCCAACCTCCTGACTTGTTTTTAACTAAGCCACCCAGTTTAAACAAGCTCAATCCAGGCTATAACCTTCCAGTTTGGACTGGGTACAGACTTTGAGATTTAATCTTTGACATCTGCCAAAATCAAAACAATCAAGAGAGGCCTTCAGATTTTGAGGTTGAAGATTTTTTTCTGCAGGCAAATTTGTATTCTGAAGCTATCATTTCTAACTCTGATTCTAATTCTGAATTTGAAACTGAAGGGAGAAAATGAACAGTTCACCAGATTTTGCTTCTGTGAATCTGATTACATTCATTTTGGCTAAATGGTCCCTACAGTTCTGTTCTGCCAGGATGAATGAAAGCTGTATTGCAGCATTTGAAAGCTTGGCTGTCTCAAACATACAATCTCCCAGCAGGAAGAGTGGTAGAAATTGTTTTTATTGTGCCAGAATAAAACTCTCTCTCTCTCTCTCTCTCTCTCTCTCTCTCTCTTTTCACCCAGTTGCCCATCACTCTGCTAGCAAAGGAAATTGACATTTATACTTTTTTCACCTGTGCAAAGCAAAACAAAATCTTGAAAACTGAATTAAAAAAACCAAATGAATGAATAAAGCATAAGGACCAGAAAATGAGGATATAGAAATTTGCTTGCTGAATCAAATCAAGTGTCCTATTCTAATGCACTATGCTCTTAGCAATGGTCAGTCAGATTTTTTGGAAAGCACTCAGGCAGGGCATGATGTCATCATAGCCACAGCCTCTTATTTGTCCCCAGCATTTAGCAATCATAGGCTACTTCTACTTATGGAGGCTTCATCTGGCTTCTCTGATCGAGATGGTAATGCAGGCATAAAAGAAGATGCTTGTTTTCACTGGATCCTAGGAATCTTCTCTATACTCAGAACTCTTTCTTCAAACTAGCATCTAGCTCAAACTGTATACTTTCCTCACCTTGATTCTATGGATTCAAGTGGGCATGTTTCAGCTTCACATGTACTTATTTCAGTAAACTGGAATCAGACCTACAGCTGTCATTTAGGGAAAACATACATCTTTCGGTGGCAAGTTTTGACCCAATATGTACTGTCGAGGGTTGAGCCTTTGCCCGACCCCCAGCTTACCTGGCAGCTGGCCAGCAACAGAACCGCTGAGCCACAGAGCCGCCGCCATCTTGCCGGCTGACCAGGCGAGACAGTCTCCCTAGGGATCACCAGAGCAGTGAGCAGGGCAGGATCAGCCACCAGAGAGAAGAGAAGCAGGCTAGGACCTAGACCCCTTTAAGCCTGGGGAGTAAGAAAGGGGAGGAGCTGAGGGTGTGGCTGGGGAGGATAAAAGCAGGGAAGTCAGTGATGATGGTCAGTTCTGGAGAGGAAAGGCAGGAGACTGGAGCTGGAACCCCTGCCTGAGGACCAAGAACCTCAGGTCCTGTCTCCAGGGAGGAGGACAAGGGTGCCCCCTGGCTGGGTCTGAGGCTTCCCCTGCAGGGAGCCCCAGAGAGGTGGACACCCCCACCCAGGGGACCCCAAGAGGCCAACCAGCCACCCCTTGGCACCCCATTGGGCGACCCTCACAGACCCCTTCATGGGGCAACCCTCACATGGCCTTTCCTGCATATCTATACAATGTGTTGTTTCATTTAAGTCACAAATCAAGCTGTGTGAACACCTTAAGTTGTCATCCACACACAAGCAAGCAGGGGACATTGCTCAATGTCAGGGCACATGCCTGAAAGTCCCAGATCAGTCTCTGGCATCTTCCTCATAAAAACACTTCCGGGACATAGAAAGACCCCTCTGCCCAAGAACCTGAACCGCCTTGTCCATTCAGAACAGATATCACTGGTTGTGATGGATCAGAGGTCCCACTTGGAATAAAACAGCCCAATTTGGGAAAGAGCACAGATCAGATTGTGTCAGATAAGCAAACAGATGCTGCCTTCCTAATAATGGTAAATGGAGTGATTCTTTCCCCGCAATTATTTAATGACTAAGCACAATACCGCCTATGAATTATTGGACGAAGGAGTGACAGGAGTGGCAGAATGATGTATGGCTACAGTCAAAAATAGCTAGGGATTGACGCTGAAGAAAGGGAAGAGAACAGAAGCTGGAGAAGAATTATTTCAGTCGCTGTAAGAACTGACTTGCTGAACTGAATTTTAAGCCACTGCTGGGCATTTCATACTCAGTTTTATTAGCACAACCATATTTATGTCATAGTATTATTATGAGAGTTTATTATGCTCTGCACATGTGGCCAAGTATATCTACCTGGTTAGATATGTCTGCCGGAGCCCAGTTAGACTCATGTGTCATTCTCCTTCAGGAGTTAGATTAAGACATGGGTGGCATGGGAACTAAGACTTCTTTGGCCAGAACTATCCCACAGTGAGAGATTCATTTCCCAGGTTTTAAAGCCACATTCACCTAGTCTAGATTTTAACCTGACGTTTCACCCTATAATCTGTAGACTAGAGCATGGTCAAGGGACTAAAAATAGAAATAAAAAACTAACACCTGAGAAACACTAAAAGTAGTTACAAGTCATAGTAGGTATGTGCAAGCTCCTGGTTTTAGAGGCAGGCTGCCTCTGATTGCTAGATAAAGGGGAGGGCACTGGGACGCAGGTTGTGTCTGTTGTCTTGTGTGCTCCCTGGGGCCATTTGGTGGGCCACTGTGAGATACAGGAAGCTGGACTAGATGGGCCTTTGACCTGATCCAGCAGGGCTCCTCTTAGGATGTTTCTAGTGGAACTTAGTGGAGCTTTAATATCTCTGCTCCTAGGTAGTTTCACTATTTCGCAGATGTTAGTTTTTTAATTTCTATTTTTAGTCCCTTGACCATGCTTTAGAGCAGCCTTTTTCAACCACTGTGCCATGGCACACTGGTGTGCCACGAGTGGTCCACAGGTGTGCCACAGGAATTTGAGGGAAAGTCATTTATTAGTAGGGCCAATAGGGATGTGAGGCCCCCACTGGCAGCATGGTGTGCCTTGTCAACTGTCAAAACCCTTATGGTGTGCCTTGACAATTTTAGTGCCTTGTCAGTGTGCCATGAGGTGACGAGGTCAGTGTGCCTAGAGAGTATAGGATGAAACATTGGGTTAAAATCTAGACTTGGTGAATGTGGCCTTGAAACCCGGGAAATGAACCTCTCACTATGTAAGACATGGGTGTTTCCATATGGACCTGAGCAGCAGGAGTGGGTGCAGGGAAGTTACCATTCGGTGGCTGCTGCTGCTGCTTCCAAACCAAACCTGCCCCCTTCCTAGACCCTATCTGCTTGCCTCCCACTCCTATTCTGCCCTCATTCTGCCGCCATTCCACCCTCCCCGGCTGCACCCCACCTTCCCCGCTGACTTACCTTCGCCATTGGGACTTCTCCTGGCAGTTGCACTGTGAGGGACTGCTTAGCCCTTGCCACTGGGGGCTGGTAGCATACAACTCCAGCAGGCCATTTCCTATGGCCATAAACCACTCTGCGCTGTCAAAAAGCTAGTTCAGATGGTGGGGGGCGGGACTAGGATTGGGCTGTAAAGCAATTGCAACACCCGCTCACTGTACTTTTGAAGTCTTTTTTTCACTCTCATTCATTCCTGTCTTGCTGGGCTGAGCTGTACCAGGGGACCCTGTGGATGCACGCTCATTTGGTTTGAATTCAGCAGCCAGACCAAATGAAATGTATGTGGTGTCTCCAACTCACTTTGAGCATGACTGAACAGAGCATCAGTTGGGCCAGTGGGCAACTCTTCTATGCCCGAGTAACACCTGATCTTGCCAACCAGCCACGCTTCCCTCTGTAAGAGCATATAGCAAAGCTTGCCGTATTGTCCCATCCAAAGTACAAGCAAACATCTCTATTGTTAGTTGGTCTGCCTTTTATCTTAACATTTAGCATTCCTTGTGGTGTCTTTGGGAAGGGAGGAGGGAATAGTGATAACAACAGAATGGATCTCAGCCTCTTATCAATGAACAATACGGTGGGTCCATTTGTTGAGAGTCCTCACTGTGTGAAGCTGTTTGTTAGGGCCCAAAAGCAAATTGGTGACTGGTGTAATGTCTGCAGAACATGATGAATATGTGAGTACCTCTCAATATCCCTTGAGCATCAGCTGAAGCTCCCAAGTCAACTTCAAAGGCAGGGCTGTGTAGGATGCATTACAGTCATCTAACTGGAAACTGACAGAAGCCTGAATCAGCTTGGGGGGGGGGTTGTTTTTCATTTTTTTAGCCAGCTCACCAACAGTCTGGGTAGTGTTCGCCTCCATTTTGCTACTACCACCTGGAATGGCTCCGAAGGGGAGGGGTGAGGTTCTGTGCAAAACTTGCACCCCCTCTAGCTACGCTACTGCTGGGTAGACCAGGCCTTAGGCAGAGGGATACAAAAGTGTCTACTCCTCATGTTCATAAGAGAACACAAACAACAACCGGAAGAGTGAAAGTGGGACTCATCAACACATTCGCACCAATGTCATAAATCGGCAGTCTCTGTTCTGCAGGAATCTCAGTTGCATCTGCTTTGAATTGCTCAGCTACAACATAACAGAATGTGAGCAATACTGAGAATCGGAAAGATGTCCCCCCTTGGGGCAGGGAGAACTGGGCCAACTGACACGCAATATTTCAGCAGGTTGGACTGTTTAGCTTCGTGGATCCGTGCTTCTTTTTTTCTGGAATCAATTCTCTCACGCAGCCTGCGAAGAATAGCAGAATGCAAATGTCACACACTTAACTGCTCTGCTGATGCCTATAATGTAAATATGAAATATATAAAGGCATTTTACAACCTTCTTAAAAAAAGAAAAAAACCTATGCAGGAGATAAGCAATATCTTTGTAATGTGAATGTCGCCATTTTCATTATCACAAAGATTTTGACAACCCACTTCCTACGCAGTTTGTCACGCAGAATGCCAGTAATACCATCTGAATACTGATTGGGATTGGCCATCTTTTTTATTTTTTAATGTTTCAAAGTGTGAATTTTATCTATTTAGTACAGCAAACACATTGATCATGAGATAACAAGAAATAGTCGGAGAGAAGCTATTGATGAGCACTCCTCTAATATCATAGGGACACAATGCCCAAGGCTTCTGTAATATTTGTGTTTTACCCTCTTTGATGAGCTCTCTTAAGAGTCAAGTGTTTATCCCAAAGGGATCCTAGAAGAAGGTAAAGGCTGACTTTTTAAGCTCAAATGTGTACTTCTTAGTAAAATCAAAGTTAGTTCTATGCCATTGGAATTCATCGCAATGATGGGGCCATTTCCAGTACTTGTTCCTGCTTTACTGAGCAGAATGAGATGTAAGAGATGAAGTCAGTGGCATTACTAGGGAGGTGCAGAGCACACCGGATGACATACTCGGGGGAATGACACCACTAGTGGCCAAAATTGTGAAATCTTCATATTTGCAAATAATACCATCACGTTATATATCAGTGATTCTCACATATTTAGCACCAGGACTCACTTTTTAGAATGAGAATCTGTCAGGACCCACCGGAAGTGATGTCATGGTTGGAAGTGACATCATCAAGCAGGAACATTTTTAACAATTCTAGGCTGCAATCCTTCCCACACTTACCAGGAGAAAGTCTCATTTACTATCATTGCTAAAATAATATACACAGTAGCTTGTTAAAAGTACAGGTCACTAACATTTCCCCAAATGCAGTCATATACCATGGCAGCATCAAGTCTAAAATATTGAAAATAAAATATTGAAATGAGTGGGGACCCACCTGAAATTGGCTTGTGACCCACCTAGTGGGTCCCGACCTACATTTTGAGAAACACTGTTATATATCATTCGATGCAGAATTTTGTGCAAAATACAATGAAACAAACTGCGTTGAGATATATGTATGCTAACAAACGTTATGACCAAATAACCAGAAGAGGAAAACAACCGATTTCTGTAACAAAAAGTGGATTTCCTTTACTCAGTATTGACCAATGAGACTGTTTGCTCTGAGAGCCAATGAGGTTATTATGACACTGCAGGAACCAATAAGGTGTTAGTCTGAGTCATTTCCATGCATCAGAGCTAATATTGGAACTCTTATTCAGTTGCGTGTCATCGAGTTGACCACTGGTTTTTTGTTGGTTACTGATTTGTTGGGTTTTAAATATTAAAAAATATATATATTCTGAGCACCGTCCTGAGCCCTCTCAGTGCTGCTCACTCCCAAATTCTTTTGGAAAGTCTATAAGTAGGGCATGAGGGCAAAGGCCTTATCCTGCAGTTGCTCACCCCCACAACTGGCATTCAGAGGCACCCAGCCTCTGAGTCTGGAAATCACATATAGCCATTCTGACTTGCATCTCTTGAGGGACTTGTCCTCCATGAAAGTGTCTATTCTTCTTTTAAAGGTATCAGTATCTCTTGACCATCACCGCATTTTTGCAGCAGCCAATTCCCTAAACTAATTTAGAGAAGAGAGCCAGGATGGCATAGTGGTTCAGGAGTTGAACTTAGACCTGGAAGATTCAGGTTTGAATTCCCACTCAGCCATGAAATTTCCTAGATAACCATGGTCAGTTCCTACCTCTCAGCCTCACAGGGTTGTCGTAAGGACAAAAGAAGGAAAGGAACCATGTACACCACCCTGAGCTCCTTGGAGGAAGGTTGGTCTAAAAATGTGAATAAAATAAAATAAATAATAACATAATTACATACAGTGCTCAGAAATACTTCCTTTTGCCTATCCTAAATCTCTTGCCAGTGACTTTCAATCCTTTATCTAAACCCCGCCTTACAGTTCTGGCTGTCCTGACCTGATTCCAGTTCTATAGCTATCTACTCCCCATTTTCACTCTCTAGTAAAGTACAAGTTTAATCCATCAAGTGACTGCACAGCAAAAAAGGATTGCATGCAGTACCCCAAGCATATGCCATGCTAATTCTATCAACAGCTTGGCCTGCTCAGCAGGGGGGATCCGCTTCATTTTTGACATCAAAGCAGGGACTTTTCTCCCGAGCACACATTTTCTGGAATTTTCATTGAACTCACAAAAATTTCCTTTGGGTATAGCCACAAACCAAGTGCATTGTTGTCGTTTCATTTTTTGGCCCACTTTTGGTGCACTCAAAGTGGCCTAAGACAAAAATAAAATATAAATATAAGATGCAATTTAGGCAACAGGACAAAAATAGACAAGGAAACAACCTAACGTAGTGATGATCCAAAGACCCCCATTTGAAGGAGGCAGAAATGGAAGAGCTTGTTCAGCCACTCTGGGAGAGCGGGAGCATAGAACTCTTTAAAAGGGGTCCTTTTCAAGGACAACTTTAAAGTTTCTGGATAAAAAATCCATTACAGGTTACAAGTCATGATGTGTATGTGCACCCTCCTGATTTTAGAAATGGGCTATGTCAGAATGCAAGGGAGGGCACCAGAATGAGGTCTCTTGTTATCTGGTGTGCTCCCTGGGGCATCTGGTGGGCCGCTGTGAGATACAGGAAGCTGGACTAGATGGCCTATGGCCTGATCCAGTGGGGCTGTTCTTATGTTCTTAACTACAATTCCCAGGAGGCCTTGCAGGTCTTCTTGTTGCCTGGTGTGCTCCCTGGGGCATCTGGTGGGCCGCTGTGAGATACAGGAAGCTGGACTAGATGGACCTATCGCCTGATCCAGCAGGGCTGTTCTTATGTTCTCCAAATGTTTTGGATGAAGCAACTGACTGATGGTGGTGGCAGTGGGTGCCATTTTTCCCCTTTTCTTAAAAACCGTTTTTCCCGCCATGTCTCTGCAGAAAAAAAACAAAAGAACATGTTAAATATGGTAGGAGAATAAAAGCCCTGCTGGACAGAAGCAGAGGTACTTCAAGTTCAGCATTCTGTTTTCCACAGTGACCAGCCAGATATCTCTGGGAAGACCACATAATTCTCTAGAACTGTTGTCCCAACCAGCAACTGTTATTCAGAGTTGCTCTTTCTTTGAAAAATGGAGGTTCTGTATTACCATTCTGACTAGTAGCCACTGACGGACTTGTCCACCATGAGTTTGTCTACCACCTTTTTAAACCTATCTGGCTATTACCACACACCAGGGCTTCTGAGATAAATTTTATGAGGGGGTACACATTTTCTTTTGGGCCCCTTTTGGGGAGCAAAGTTGCCTTTGGGTTTCTTTTGGGGTACGAAGTTTCTTTAAGGCATCTTCCCTACTCCATTGGCTGATAATTTCATACATTCATTGGACCAAAATTTCCACAAATTACAATATATAAAACCACGCAGGTTTACACAAGATGTGAATTCTAGTTTTCACACAATATATGCAAATATTTTCTGAGATCCCAGGAATTTCCAGCACAACTCCTTTGGTTCTCGGGCCCGCTTTTTGACCCCAGGCCCAGGTATGAAGTGCCCCCTACACCTGCCTCTCACAGGCCATGGTTGAGATCAGAAAAAGTACAATCTCAGGAATTTGGCTCCTTCTTCTTTGGCTTCTGGGCCCCCTTTTGATCTTGGGCCCAGGTACAATTTACCCCTACACCCACCCACCCCCAAGGGCCATGCCACATACCATGGCAGCAAACCCTGCACATTAATAATGCCCTGTGAAAAGAAGTTTTGTTTTGCCTGCCTTGCATTTCCTGCCAATCAAAGATCTCCTGGTAAATCTTCCATCCCACATCCTTGAAAGCTTGTGAAGATATTTTTGCTTCTCTCCCCTCCGCCCTTTATTTTATGACTCAAGAATGAAAGACAAGTAGGATATAAATTGTCAGAGAGAAGAGGCACTGTTTTATGGGGAAAGCGATGTCATTCAAAAAAGGAAAAATAAAAAACCCAGCCCACACCCCTATGAGCCATTCAATTTTCTCCACAGGAATTGTTTCTGTTGATATTTTGATTTAAATTGGGCTGGAAGGGAAGGAGAAGGGAAGTTTAATCAGAAGGTTGTCAGCCCACTGCTTTCGCTTAAGAATTAGTGGACAGTCAAGGCTTACGCAGGCCAGCGTTCAGCATATGTTTCCTGGAGATATATCTCTTGGGGAGGTTGGAGATATATTGAGATTCTTTGTTACTTTTTAAGAAAATAGTGCAGTTCAATGATTGCTTACAGTAGCCATTTTCATGCAGATGGCCCAAACCGATGATTGGCGCTTGGCTGCCAGAGGGTCCGATCGCTGGTGTAGATGTTGCTGATGTGCCAGAGTTCAGATGTATATGCCCCTTAATTGAATTGTTCCTCCCCCCAATTGCCACACTGATGCCATGGAAGCCTCCACCACAGGGCCCTGACAGCACCCAGTCAACAGACAAGGATTACAACACGGTGCCAAGAATCTCTGCCAGGATTTATGATCATCTGGGCACAGTGTCTGCTTGCCCATGAACAGGAAGTGTCTCAGGAAATTGCCACCAGACATATCTCACTTAAGTGGGACACAAGGAATCACAGTCTTCTGGTCGTTCCATCCACCCCCTCCCTCACTTGCTGTGGCAAGCAGAACTTCAGGTGCCCTGCACATTAGGTGAGTAAGGAAGGCTGAACTATAGAAGGAAAGTGGGCAAAAGGAATTGTGGCTGCCTTTAGCAAGGAAGTGATTTGGCATTTAGCAGTTAATTAGTTTAGCGCGTTCAAGTGTTATGAAGCACTTCACGTTGATTATTATTAACTACTACTAATTATTATTAATAATAATCTTGTAATTATTTCAACAACTCTGTAGGTAGGTGAATATTATTATGTCCACATTGCAGATGAGGAAGACTGAGGCTGAGAGTGACTCACCTAAGGCCACGTGTTGCGCTCAAGTCAGGGGTGCTGTTTGGACTAGTTACCTCTTGATTCAGAGCTCAATATCATCATTATCATCATCATCACCATCATCATCAATGTGCAGTGACAAGTTTCAAGCCCCTGTTCCAATCAGTGAAAACAACACGCTACAAGATGAAATGACAAATGCTTGCCTCGTTTTTTAAAGGCTTATCATGGGCCATAAAAGAATAAAAGTTCAAGTTCTGGTAGGTCTGGTGAGCCCACTCCATTACTGGCAGGTCACTGCCATGGTGGCACTACTCTGTGCTTAGAGGTGGTGGCGTACCTAGAGGGGGTGCAAAGCACTAAGTTTTTGCACACGCCTGAACGCAAGTGGCCCCACCCAATCCCCGTCAGAACCATTTTGGGCATTCCACCTCAATTTTGCTCCCACCACCCGAAATATCTCCAAGGGGGAGGGGGAGGGGGCTGCTTGCACGGCACGTTCAGGCACCTGCAAACCTTAGTGCTTTGCACCCCCTCTAGCTAAGCCACTGCTTATAGGAGAGTAAGAAGAGAACCTCTTCAGATGACCTTCTTCAGATATATTTCTAAATCTGGCATTGTCTGATCAAGGACTGCAATGCCCAGAAAAACCTTCTTTCTGTCTCATTCTGTAATGACCAGTCTGCAGATGAGTTTAACATACCAGCACTGGGCCAAGGGGAAAAGTGGAAGGATGAGGCCCTCACAGTGGGGTATGTTTGTTGCAAGGGAAGCGAAGAGTAGTCCTATACAGATCACCTACTATGTGCATACTGAATGCATGGAAGGGGATTGCATCTGCATTCATGTGTAAGGGTCTGCACATCCATGGAACTTCTCTGTGCAAGTGGAAGCCCTGAATGCCCAGGCTTCCCAGTGGGGTTCAGAAGTTCTAAGTGCCTACCATTGTACATGCACTGAGCTTCTTGCTCATCAAAGTTGAATGCAGCCCTGTTCAGATGTTCTGTAAACTTGGACAGTGTGCTCTTCACAGGGATGGGGTTAGTTTGAAGGGAGAGTTTCTCCCCTTGATGTGGAACGCTGGGTGCCCAGCACCCTAAATCACCAAGCTGATCTCCACCAGGAGATAATGTTTGTCTCTTAGACAAACACTGTCAGAGGAAGAGTGGGGGGAGGGGAGGTGGCGTCTTCCTAAGGTACACCTGGGCATACTGTATGAATGAGCATCACAGAACTCTGAGAAGGACTGTGGGTGTCAGGATGCATGGCTCTTGTACGGACCAACATCAGGGGCAGAGCTTGCATCTAAAATCCCACTTCCCATTTATCTATATGTGGGGTTTGAAGATGTGAACAGTCAAACATAGATGAGAATTTCCAAGATGCAGCTTTGCTTACATTACACTTACCTACCAATATCCAATTTTCTGCCCAAAGTGTTCAGGATCCAGGACCTTCTCTCCTTTTACATCTGCTCCCTCAAGATGTAAACCTTTCCCAAAATAAAATGCAACAGAATCACATCAAGAGAGGAACATGCTGTTTGTGCCTCATATTGAACTTGTTCATGTGGTGACCCTCTCCCACTCCATGTAGTTTACGATGGTGTCTGAGTTATGAGACATTTGAAACTCCTCATTACTTTCTGTTTTTCAGCTCTAGAATTCTTTGAAATTAGCTTCATTGAATTCTTCAGCTCTAGAATTCTTTGAAATTAGCTTCTAAATGACATTAGCTTGTCTATATCTGATCAGCCCTGTGTTGGGCTTCTAAGCCTAGGAGGGGGAACAGGATTCAGCATGCACAGTGCCTTCAATCTCACCCCCTCCTGGGCCTGATTTTCCCATATTTCTACCCTCCCCCACCCCATTACACCCTCTCTGCCCCATCCTCCTCTACCCAGACACTGCCCAGAGGGGCCGTGCCTGCTCTGTCAGGTGCTCATTCTGGATCTAGAGCCAGTGGGATGGATCAGTCCTTCCCACCAGAGCTGTTCATCACATGTCAGGGGTTCTGATTTGGGGTGCCATTCACCCCAAGTATGCCACTGCCTCCTTCCATGCACAGCAGACATAAGGTGCATTGATCCACTTCCCTACCCTCCTCCTTCCTCCGGTGGAGTTTAAATGGGACGCAGCCCTTTTACACTCTAAATGCTACGTGAGGAAGGAGATCTTCACTACCCCCTCCCCTTACTCCATCCTTGTGCTGCATATAAAACTTAAATGACTATGGGCACAATCCTAACCAGGTCTACTCAGAAGTAAGTCCTATTTTGTTCAATGGGGCTTACTCTCAGGAAAGCGTGGTTAGGATTGCAGCCTCATTCCCTTTCAACTCCAGACCCTGTGCACGGGAGGGGCGAAGGGATGGAGTAGCAAAGTGCTCCTTCCTTGCACAGTCTGTTTTTGGAAAAGAACTGTGCAATGGAAGGGACACAGTGAGGACCTTAGGGGTGTTTTTGGAGGGGGAGCCGCATACACATGTGTCCAGCCAAAAGTGTGGCAAGTCAGGGGCAGTGTCAGGCAGCAGGACCCTGTTGGGCTACAGCTCCAAGGCTACTTATTCAACTCAGTTTGTAATCTCTGCACAAGAGAAGAATTCCTATATCCCAGCCACCTTCCCATCTTTCTGCTTAACTGGCTTGGTGGCAGGGGGTGGTTTTGCTGGCACTTGGAATGCTGTTGTTTCTTAGGCCCAAGAGCAAAAGACCCTGGAAAGTGTCATATTTAAGGCTTCATGTGCCCTGATAACTATATGATCCAGGGGTCCTGGTGCCTGGGACATTCTTGTTACTGCTGTGCCAGTCCAGAGAATTGGGAAGGGAGCAGGGATGCAAGCTACAAGACGTTGCTGGTGGCAACTTGCTGGGGGGTAGAGAGAGATTCTTTATTGCATTGGGAATGCAATAGTGTCTGAACTGTGCTCAGAATTGGTGGCATAGCTAGATGGGGTGCAAAGCCTGAAGTTTTGTAAGGAGCCTCACTGTGGCATGCAAGTGGCCCCTCCCTCTCTCCTCTGGACCCATTCCGTGCAGTGGGAGCAAAACAGAGGCGAATGCAGGGAGGGAGGTGAATGCCTCAATTTTGCTCCCACAACTGAAAATGGCCCCAAAGGGGAGGGGCCGCTTGCACGCCGTGGTGAGGCTCCCTGCAAAACTTAGTGCTTTGCACACCCCTGCTACGCTACTGCTCAGAATAAACTAAAGAGGTTTTGGTTTGGGGAGGAAAAGAGCACATCTGCCAAGCCCCATTGGATGTCAAGCTTCTTGCAAGGTGGGATGAGATGGGATGTGATTGCCTGTCACAATTGTTAAAATATTTCACCCAGGACCAGGACTGCACCATACCTCCTCTGTAGTAGTCTTTAGTATGCACCACGCTCTAGAATATTTCTGATGCATGCCCATTGTGAGGCATCCATAGTGAGAAATTTCTTAGCGGTGAAACCAATCGAGACCTTTTGCTTGCTTGGCACTGGTGGAAAACTTCTCCCTGAAATCAGTTAGATAGAAAACTTTCTGTCTGTTGGCTTCATTTCATTGGGAGAGTCTGTCTGGATTTCTGGGAGCATTTCATTGACTTTGCTGGAGACTTTGCTTGGGCAAACCTTTAGAAATTTTCATTTTGCGTTGCGAAATTCGAGTCCCCTGTTACTTTAAATGAAAAATCCACATTTTTATTAAGAGAATGAATCCACCAGTTTGCAGCTTACGGTAAGTGCCACCCCATACTCTAAAACCGAAGCAAAGCAAATATATTTTTATCCACCTAGTGTTGAATTAGAGGGCAATTCGATTTTAATACACGAAAGAAATGCATGTCGCAGCAAGAGTTACTTTACATTAAATAACGATCATTACGAACATTTACTCAGGTTTCACAACATCCTGTCAAATTAGTTAAACTCCTTCCCCCACCCCAAGTAAGCACGTGGCACTTGGCTAACAGTATGCAGAATGAATGTCTTATTAAGCTTAAATTAAATCCATGCTGGCAAGATGTAATTCAGTGTATTCTAAGTAATTCAGAGTAAGTAAAGAGAAGATTTCATAAGCTTAAAAGTTCATTGCTTCTGGAATCTATTATATTTATACGTTTCCAGTTCTGGGCATGGCTTTGAAAGAGGTTATATAAGTTCAGGCTAAGGATTGCGACCGAGTGCTCATTTCCACAATGAGCACTTCAGCTATCCACAGGTCTAATGCTCCCCCACCACTATGGCAGCCTCCATGGGGAGACTTTAAATTGGCTGGCTGGGTTCTGCTGGGAGAGTTCTCATCCTTTCACATAAGAAGCATTTGTTCCTTGACCTCAAGGGGTCTGGTGCTATGACCCACTGGGTTCAAAAGAGGTCCATGACAGCTTTTCTCATTGTCCATTTTTTGTCAGTATTTATTGTTCAAGAATGTATACTTGTTTGTGTATACTTATGTACCATTCTGTCCTCTAAGGACCTCTAAGTACTATTTAATTATAGGTGGTATTTAATTATATATCACATTTTTATATCACCCTTCCTCCAAGGAGCTCAAAGTGGTATACATAGTTCCCCCCCTCCTTTTGTCCTCATGACAACCCTGGGAGATAAGAGAGATAGTGACTGGTCTGAGGTCACCCAGAAAGCCATGACTGAGCGGGGATTTGAACTTGGATCTTCCAACTCCTGAATCACTACAGTATCCTGGCTTTCAAAGTAGTACCCAGGAAGCCCAATCTGTCACAGTGCCCTATGTTGGATGCAGCTGTGTCAATGCTGTGTCTGCTGAATCCCATGGGGAAGGTTTGGCTCTAGGCTTTTTCAGGGTAAGGGAAAAATTGCTTAAGATCGGTTAAGGAGGCCTTGCTTTTTTCCATTGTATTTGGAGGCCAGCTCAGCCTACACAAGAAACAGGTCTTCTCAAGGGTCCAGAGCACCCTTCCACGGATGTGTGTTTGATGCCATCCCTTTTGGCATACCACTAGCAGGATAATAGCTTTCTGTTTCAATGTGATTTGGTTTGCAAATTCCTGTTTGTTTTCCCTGCAACATTCGCTTTTTGTGGCTGTTCTGTCCAGTGTGCTGTTTTGTTTCAAGGTATTTAATTGGTTGTAGTTTTATTGTGCTGTGAGATGCTTCAAAATCCCTTTGGATATAAAGTGGCACATGAATGAACTGCTGAAAAGCCCTGCCTCCTCTCGCTTATTCATCAAATGTGTGAGTCCATAGAAGTGCTCCTTGTTTGCAAATTGCACTGAGCTTGTGAGCTACAAGCATTTTTTCCAGTCCCTGTCCTTCCGTCGGGCATTCCAGAAGTTACAAGGGCCAAACTTTCCCCATCAATCTGTGGAACCATTTCAGGGTTACAGGGAATGTTTGATTTTGTTACTACATAGGCTGCTGTGCTCATTCCTCTTACTACAAGGAGCTATGAAGAACCAGTATGAGTTGGTATGAGTGAACAACTAGTAAAGTTGGAGACCATGTCTCCCCATCAGGTCTGTGTGCCTTACAGCCCAATCCTAACCAGCGTTGGTGCAGCGGAACTACTCAGCCTATGTAACACCCAGCTCTGGGAAGGAGTAGGCTGGAGGTCTTCTCGAGGTGAGGGGATATTTGTTCCTGTACTCCAGGTGAAGCCTCACCCTATGCAACAGGGCTACTCTGATCTGCACAAGCAAAACCGCTAGCACAAGTCTGAACAGCCCTGTGTTGGGCTTCTAAGCCTAGGAGGGGGAACAGGATTCAGCATGCACAGTGCCTTCAATCTCACCCCCTCCTGGGCCTGATTCTCCCATATTTCTACCCTCCCCCACCCCATTACACCCTCTCTGCCCCATCCTCCTCTACCCAGACACTGCCCAGAGGGGCCGTGCCTGCTCTGTCAGGTGCTCATTCTGGATCTAGAGCCAGTGGGATGGCTCAGTCCTTCCCACCAGAGCTGTTCATCACCAGGTGTCACAATGTGCTTTACAGCATGTTTGTGTCACTCTAGGCTGGTGCAACTGCCCCAGCAAAAACCCATGTAGCATTGTGCCATTAAATAGCTACATGACTGACAGGAATCCAGGAGATGAAGCTGTTCCCAGTGTGGAAATAAGAACAGCCCCACTGGATCAGGCCATAGGCCCATCTAGTCCAGCTTCCTGTATCTCACTGCGGCCCACCAAATGCCCCAGGAAGCACACCAGATAACAAGAGACCTGCATCCTGGTGCCCTCCCTTGCATTGGCATTCTGACATAGCCCATTTCTAAAATCAGGAAATTGCGCATACACATCATGGCTTGTAACCCATAATGGATTTTTCCTCCAGAAACTTGTCCAATCCCCTTTTAAAGGCATCCGGGACAGATGCCGTCACCACATCCTGTGGCAAGTTCCACAGACCAACCGCACACTGAGTAAAGAAATATTTCCTTTTGTCTGTCCTAACTCTCCCAACACTCAATTGTAGTGGATGTCCCCTGGTGTTATGTGAGAGTGTAAAGAGCATCTCTCTATCCACTTTATCCTTCCCATGCATAATTTTGTATGTCTCAATCATGTCCCCCCTCAGGCGTCTCTTTTCTAGGCTGAAGAGGCCCAAACACTGTAGCCTTTCCTCATAAGGAAGATGCCCCAGCCCCGTAATCATCTTAGTTGCTCTCTTTTGCACCTTTTCCATTTCCACTATGTCTTTTTTGAGATGCGGCGACCAGAACTGGACACAATACTCCAGGTGTGGCCTTACCATCGATTTGTACAACGGCATTATAATATTAGCCGTTTTGTTCTCAATACCTTTTCTAATGATCCCAAGCATAGAATTGGCCTTCTTTACTGCCGCCACACATTGGGTCGACACTTTCATCGACCTGTCCGCCACCACCCCAAGATCTCTCTCCTGATCTGTCACAGACAGCTCAGAACCCATCAGCCTATATCTAAAGTTTTGATTTTTTGCCCCAGTGTGCATGACTTTACACTTAATGACATTGAAACGCATCTGCCATTTTGCTGCCCATTCTGCCAGTCTGGAGAGATCCTTCTGGAGCTCCTCACAATCACTTCTGGTCTTCACCACTTGGAAAGGTTTAGTGTTGTCTGCAAACTTTGCCACCTCACTACTCACCCCTGTCTCCAGGTCATTTATGAAGAGGTTGAAAAGCACCAGTCCCAGGACAGATTCTTGGGGCATACTGCTTTTCACCTCTCTCCATTGTGAAAATTGCCCATTGACACCCACTCTGTTTCCAGGTCTTCAATCCAGGAGAGGACCTGCCCTCTAATTCCCTGACTGTGGGTTTTTTTCAGTAGCCTTTGGTGAGGGACCGTGTTGAACGCCTTCTGAAAGTCCAAATATATAATGTCCATGGGTTCTCCAGCATCCACATGCCTGTTGACCTTTTCAAAGAATTCTCAAAGGTTTGTGAGACAAGACTTACCCTTACAGAAGCCATGCTGATTCTCCCTCAGCAAGGCCTGTTTGTCTGTATGTTTTGAGATTCTATCTTTGATTAGGCATTCCACCATCTTACCCAGTATAGATGTTAGGCTGACCGGCCTATAGTTTCCCAGGTCCCACCTCTTTCCCTTTTTAAAGATTGGCATGGCATTTGCTATCCTCCAATCCTCTGGCACTGTGGCTGTTTTGAGGGACAAATTGCATATTTTAGTCAAGAGATCAGCAACTTCATTCTTTAATTCCTTAATAACTCTTGGGTGGATGCCATCCGGGCCCGGTGACTTATTGATCTTTAATTTATCAATGAGGTCTGAAACATCTTCTCTTTCAACCTCTATCTGACAATTCCTTGGTCAGGAGGGGCCGTTCGGGCAGCAGTATTTGCCTAAAGTCTTCAACTATATGTAATGAAATTCTACCTATTATGCAGTTGTTACAAGTAGGGGACTTGCAAGGGGAAAAGAGCAGGCAACTGAAGAGCTGCCCCCCATGTGAATTTGTTGGTGGCCACTTACTTTTGTGTAACACATAGTTTCAATAAGACTATTCAAACAGAGTGAGGTCAGATGAACACCACTGCTGCCAGGCTGTTCAGTTAGATTTTGCCATCTCTCTGAGAGAAGAGGGAGAGGGAAAGAGATTGCAATTAGAAAAAGGCAATTGCTAGAACAATCTCGCAGTTGCAGTTTTTTCCAACCCCCTGGTGACCCTCCAGCATCAGAGTCTGAACATTTCCTGGCTCTAAAATGTTCTAATGAGAGTTGGCTTTTTAGAAAGCGGGGTTAATTGGGAGGGGTATAATTTGAGATTAGGGATTGCATTTAAGAGCTTAGTGGGTGTTTTGTTCGCTTTCGTGGGTTTCTAAGTATTGTTTCTTTCCTGAGCCCTCAGGGTGGGGGTGGTAGTACAAAACCCTAACTATATCATGTCCATATGTGTTGCTTTAAATCTCAGCAGTAGTGTAGACAGAGGGGGCAACACAGTAAGTACGACAAGCACTACAATATGCCAAGTACGCAGCCCCTTCCACTTGCTATTGCTGCCCCAAATGGCTCCTACGACAAGGGGGAGATGCCACCTACATGTCAGATTGCAGCACCTGCCATACTGACCGCGCTGCCCCCCTCTGACTACACTTCTGAATCTCAGTGCTTCAGATGGTCAGTTTCCAAGAATGCTCACAAATGGTTGGGCCAGGTGGCAACCTTAAGATTTGTCTTAAACACACCGCATGCACCAGTCTCAGGTATCTGAAAGAGTTTCTTGCTGGGAAGGAAGTTGGGCATTGTGGTAGACCCAGTGGCGTAGCTAGAGGGGGTGCAAAGCAGAAAGTTTTGCAGGGAGCCTCACCGCAGCGTGCAAGTGGCCCCTCCCCCCCTTCAGAGCTATTCCAGGTGGAGCCATTCAAATGACTCTAATGGGGGGAGGGGTCACTTGCACACTGTGATGAGGCTCCCCGCAAAACGTACTGTTGCACCCCCACGAGCTATGCCACTGGGTAGAACAGCCTCTGTAGCATTTCCCAGCTGCTGTTCTGGCAAGATCCTGTTTCACCTTGAGCTGCTGTGTATAGAATAATGATAACCCACCACAGCAATTCTGATGGAGCAGCCTGAAATTTCTAACTGGATCTAGGCCAGCTGACGAGAATAAATATAAGGCGTTGCACCAAGTGATTCCTCCCTATCATTTCTCCCAAGGTCCTGAGAACAATCAGGTTTTTCTTTCTTGAGGCTACTTGTCTGGGTAAGGAGGAAAATATAGCTCACCAGGGGAGAGAGCAGTGTCAAAAAATGAATTGAGACATAAATCCAGATCCATTGACCCTCTATTCAGACCATTGGTGCTACATACCCGTAAAGCGCAGCTTGTGATAATCACAGTTAGAGGTTGATTTTCATCATCATTCATTAGTATATTGTTAAACGAAGACGCCTGTTTCTAACTTCCATCTTTGTTGCAGTTTTGCCATGCACCACATGACCAAGAAATGTATTACATGGAGAGTTGTGCAAATGAAGGGGTGGGTTATGCAGAAAGGAACTGGCTCCGATCTCAATTCTTCCAGTTACACTCTAGAACAGGGGTGTTCAAACTTTTTCACAGGAGGGCCACATCATCTCCCTGACACTGTGTCGGGGGCCAGGACAAAAAATTAATTTACATTTTAAATTTGAATAAATTTACATAAATGAATATATTAGAGATGGAACTTATACGAATGAATGAAGGTCTTGCAGTAGCTTAAGCCATAAAGCAAGGCTAGTCTTTCCTTCACTGCCGCAGCTGTATCACAGATGTGAAGCAGCAAGCAGTGGAAGGAGCCTTCATCCCACAGCTCATGTGACAGGTCAAACCGTCACCCTCACGCTAAGAGCAGTTGTATCGGGCCAGCATGGGCTTCATTATATATCTGGACTTTCAGAAGACGTTCGATACGGTCCCTCACCAAAGGCTACTGAAAAAACTCCACAGTCAGGGAATTAGAGCGCAGGTCCTCTCATGGGTTGAGACCTGGTTGAAGACCAGGAAACAGAGAGTGGGTGTCAATGGGCAATTTTCACAATGGAGAGAGGTGAAAAGCAGTGTGCCCCAAGGATCTGTCCTGGGACTGGTGCTCTACAACCTCTTCATATATGACCTGGAGACAGGGTTGAGCAGTGAGGTGGCAAAGTTTGCAGACAACACCAAACTTTTCCAAGTGGTAAAGACCAGAAGTGACTGTGAGGAACTCCAGAAGGATCTCTCCAAACTGGCAGAATGGGCAGCAAAATGGCAGATGCGTTTCAATGTCAGTAAGTGTAAAGTCATGCACATTGGGGCAAAAAATCAAAACTTCACATATAGGCTAATGGGTTCTGAGCTGTGTGTGACAGATCAGGAGAGAGATCTTGGGGTGGTGGTGGACAGGTCGATGAAAGTGTCGACCCAATGTGCGGCGGCAGTGAAGAAGGCCAATTCTATGCTTGGGATCATTAGAAAAGGTATTGAGAACGAAACGGCTAATATTATAATGCCGTTGTACAAATCGATGGTAAGGCCATACCTGGAGTATTGTGTCCAGTTCTGGTCACCACATCTCACAAAGGATATACTGGAAATGGAAAAGGTGCAAAAGAGAGCAACTAAGATGATTGCTGGGCTGGGGCACCTTTCTTATGAGGAATGGCTACGGCGTTTGGGCCTTTTCAGCCTAGAAAAGAGACGCCTGAGGGGGGACATGATTGAGACATACAAAATTATGCATGGGAAGGATAAAGTGGATAGAGAGATGCTCTTTACACTCTCACATAACACCAGAACCAGGGGACATCCACTAAAATTGAGTTTTACAAGCCATGATGGGTTACAAGCCATGATATGTATGCGCAACCTCCTGATTTTAGAAATGGGTTATGTCAGAATGCCAGATGCAAGGGAGGGCACCAGGATGAGGTCTCTTGTTATCTGGTGTGCTTCCTGGGGCATTTGGTGGGGCCGCTGTGAGATACAGGAAGCTGGACTAGAGGGGCCTATGGCCTGATCCAGTGGGGCTGTTCTTATGTTCTTAACAAGTGTCTGGGGGGCCAGAGGCTCATTGGAGACTGGAAGCTCCTCGCTGGCTGGATTGGGAGTCCCCAGGTGGCTTCCCGGCCGGGGTTTGGGCACCCCTGTTCTAGAGCAGGGGTGTCACTTATTTCATACAGCAGACCAAATAGCATTCATTATGCTTTCTGAGGACTGAAATGATGTCATTAAGGAGGAAGTGATGTTGTGACCAGAAATAAGCACTTTTTCCTCACTTGGGAACTTTGAGCACTTAGCTGCAAATGACATAAGAGAAAAATACACAAATTTTGATCCTATTTCCAATAAATGGGAGAGTCCAGTTATCACACGGGTCACCCTTTCAGTGGGTGTACCTCAGCACCAGGGTGTACCTTTCAGTACCTCAGCACAGCTCAGCAACTGAGAGCAGCTGATGATGGTACTGGGAGAGCCCAAGGGCTGGAAAAAGAACTTCGATAGGCAGAATTCAGCCCGCAGGCCTTATGTTTGAAACCCCTGTCCTAGAGGATGAAGTAAAAAGGGCTGCAATCCATAAGACAGTTGAGGTAGGGACAACACATACTTGCTCCCCCAAGAAACTTGCACCACCAAAGATTGGTATTGCATCAAGCCTGACTTGATGACATTGATACAATGTCCCTGAACATAACTTTTTACTTGAATAGATGGCATTCACTTCTATGGGAAACAGTAAAAAAAAAAAAATCATTGCACTTGAAGCCATTTACATGGTTAAAGTTGAAGGATGCTCACGTGTGAAGCGGGGAGTGAGATTGTGTCCACTGTTCCTATTCTTGTCCTCCTTGCACTGACTATTCCTTTGTGAGCACAGCCTGCACACAAGAAATGCTAATGCATGATCTAAGGGGGAAAATTGGCACACACACCCCAGCACCAGTGGTCCTGCCCCAAATTCTCTCTCACCTATTAAGGAGCTATCATTCATTCATTCATTCACTATACTTATACTTGCTTTATTTCCCTGAAAGGCTCTCAAAGCGGCTTACAGACCTAAAACACGTTAAAAAATAATATAGACATTAAAATCTCCTAAGAACAATAAACAACCTTAAAAATAGCATATCAAGTCCAGAAAACAAGAAAAAGAACCAGCAGACATCAGTACTTAAGAAAAGGGCAAGCTCATAAGTTCAGTCAGTGTTTAAAACAAACAAACCCTGGACTCAGAAAGCTGATTTTTAAAAAAGTCTTTAGGTCCTACCAGAATGCCTCCAAGGAGGGAGTAGATCGTAATCTGAGAGGGAGGTAATTCCAATAAGGTTGGTGCCACTACTGAGAAGGCCCTATTAGGCTGCCTTCTGCCTCTCCCTCTCCCTCCCTCACACACACACACACACACACACACACACACACACACACACACACAGAGAGAGAGAGAGAGAGAGAGAGAGAGAGAGAGAGAGAGAGAGAGTTCAGCACCACCTCAGTTTACCTTATGGTACCAACTCTGGCCTTAGCCTTAAAAAAAATACCAATTGAATGGCACTTAGAAACCATAAATACCATGGCCGATAACCGTGCTGCTCAGCTGCTTTTGATAATGTCTATTTATTTCTCTTCAGCCAAGACAACCAGGTTTCCTGATCATAAACCTGGCAGTTGCCCTTCCTCTTTAATAAAAGCCGCATTGTGGCTTGGGAGTTGGACTTAGACTGGAAGGTTCGAATCCCCGCTCAGCCATGAAATTTCCTGGGTGACCTTGGGCCAGTCCCTATCTCTCAGCCTGACCTGCTTCACAGGGTTGTTCTGAGGACAAAAGGAACCATGTACACCACCTCGGGTTCCTTGGTATAAAAATGTGAAAAACAAATAAATGAAAAAAAATTCTGTTGTGTTTATCTCTTTTGGGCGAAGACATTCAAAGGATAATGCACAGATCCCAAAACAACACTAAGCCTGTATTTATCCTTGAATCTGCCAGTTTGCTTCTTTCCTTTTACAGCAGCAATAATGGTGTTTCTGAAAGACACTGAAGCAACATTTGTTCTGTATCTGGTTTATTTACTGCCCACTGATGTTAGGGAGCTGAAAAGTAATTGTGTCTTGGACCAAAATACGTTATTAGCAATGAGCAAATTCCCAAACATTCACTTGTGTTCACAAACCTACCAATGAGGAAAAGTAAATGTGGCTACATTCTTGGTTGGGATTTGTCTGTATTTCCAGTGCAAAATTGGCACACTTTGCTTTGAATAATCTGGTTTCAAATTGGAACAGGCTTTTGCAGTCTCTTCATTAGTCACAGTGCTGAACTGAAATTCCATTCCATCCTTTCACCACCCCATTCACATGGGGTTGAGGGTCATTTTGATAATATTCTGGAGTGGGCAAAAGCTGGCCAGGCTTCTTGGTGGTGGTGCTCCTCCCAGTGACTGACAGGTACCATTTATCCACCCAGGTGCCATTTTTCTACCCAGAATTTTCCTTTCTACCCAGAATTTACCCAGAATTTTCATCTTGCATTATCACCCTGTAGTGTTGTCCTGAGATGCCTGAGTAGGTTTAAAAATGGCGGCTAGCAGTCACCGGCATGGGAATTGCCACCAGAAAATGATTCATGGGGGGCAGGAGGTCTGGTCTAGAGGGTAGAGCCTCCGTCTGCCTGAAGATAACATCCACAAGGTCGCCAGTTCGAGGCCACCGGCACCGTGTGACCTTGAAGCAGCTGACAAGCTGAAGCCGAGCTATTCCATCTGCTCTGAGCGTGGGAGGATGGAGGCCAGATTGTGAAGCCAGATTGGAATGAAATACCTTGAATGTAGTCATTCTTGAAAGAAAGAACCTTCTTTGAAATTGTAAAAATCTCCATTTAATAAGGGATTTAATAAAGCCTGCCTATGTAAACCGCCTTGAATAAAGTCTTGAATAAAGACCAAGAAAGGTGGTATATAAATACCTGTTATTATTATTATTATTATTATTATTATTATTATTATTATTATTATTATTAAAACAGGTGAGCCTAAGGGGCAGTTTGGGAACACCTTTGGAATCCTTAATCCCTCAAAATTTCAATCCAAAGGTTTGTAACAGAGAGCAATGTAAATTTCCAACGTAAATTGGAGGCGCATGACTGCCTGCTACCACCAGAGAACTAAAGCCTGGACCAAAACCAGGCTCACCTTTGGCCATTTGTCCCGTTTGCTCACCTGTTAGGCAGTGGGACATTTGGATATTGGTTCATTTCAAACCACCCTATCAGAGTCTGGAGAGTAGGCTCCTTAAAGTCAAATAAGAGACAGCTGCCCAACTGGGTTGAGATGCAAGATGCCAGCCAAACCGTGATGCTGCCCAGCTAGGACAGATATCATTGACAGCCCTCAGCTTTTCTGCAAATACTACCCTGGAGGACCTGGCTTTTAGCATCCTACCTAGCAACTGAAGTCCAATGCAGATTTTACAAGTTGCACCAAAAAATAACAATGAGGTTTACCATAAATACAATAATAAATAAAATAGTTAAAAAATTAGTGTATACATTTAGGGTGATAGTGTTTTGACTCAGTCTAAACTCTGAGTTTATAGTTTTTCAAGTAGCATTTTTCAAAACAGGTTTATGTTTTAAGGTTTATCTGCTTCAAGTCCTCAAGATGTGATGCGTTAAGCTAGACGTGACTTTGAATAAGTCAAATTGTCCTTCACTTTTGTTGGTCAGCTAGCAACTGAGGGGTGGGATCCAGATCAAGACCACTGTGATGGAAAATAATCCACTGGGTCGAACTGTTGATCCACCTGGCACTATTGTCTATGTCAACTGGCACTGGCTCTCCAGATTTTTTTTTTTTTTTTTGGGGGGGGGGGTCTTGCCCAGCCCTGCCTGAAGATGACAGGGATCGAACCCTGAACTTTCTATAGGCACCACAAGTGCTCTGCCACTGAGCCGTGGCCCTTCTCTGCAAAAACAGTCTTCCTCTCTCCTACTTGGTCCTGATCCAGCTGCTTTTCACAGCTGCTATTTTGCAAACAAACCATAAACACGGAGGGCTAAATAACATGTTAATGTCACATCTAGTTAGCCGGCACTTAGAAACGGAAATGAATGCAATGAAATGATCAGCCTTGTGTAACTCCAGCTATGGCACTGTGAAGCCTTCAGCTTGTGTGTGTGTGTGCAGAGATATTTTAGTTTCCCATGTTGACTGTGTTCTTGTAAGCCTCATCAATTTCAGTGTCTCTGTCTAGATAAACAACCCTCCACACTGTCAAGGTCAGAAGGCAGAGCGCTGTGCAGAATAACAGTTGTCCTCCCGTTGAAAACTTTCCATGTTTTTGCAAAAGAGGGCTGCTCATTCCGATTTCCCTCTGTTCAAGGGGTAGTTGCTGGTTTGCAACACTGGCAGCTCCTCTGAAAATCTGTTCTGAATAAACCAAAGGAGATGAACGCCAGCAAATGGAGCTTCACTGTGTAATTCTGGGAAAGTCCTCAGTTCCCAGGAATAAAAGGACACATTGCTGGAAATGATTCCATCAGAAATCTGTTTCTTGAAAGAGAGGGTGAAAGGCACATATGCAATGGATTTCTGGTGTTCAGCCTCTTCAGTCTCAAAATGCCTTCAACACAACTGTGCATCATGACACCATCCCTTTTTCATTTGTTATACAGGTGTTCCCCCGTTACATATGCAAGTTATGCAGGATCAAAATCCTGCATAACCAATTGGCCCAGTCTTATGGCTGGCCAATCGGGTGGTAGATCGAAATCCTACTATCGATTGACCCTCTAGTTTAGTGTTTCAACAGCAACAATCATGGGGAATCTGGGTAGAGGTAAGGGGTATAGAGCCAGGGGTGTTTGCCTTGTGTTTTCATTGCCAGGTTCTTTTCTGAAGATGAAATAAATGTGTTGAGCTGTTACATAAGAACATAAGAACAGTCCCACTGGATCAGGCCATAGGCCCCTCTAGTCCAGCTTCCTGTATCTCACACCGGCCCCACCAAATGCCCCAGGGAGCACACCAGATAACAAGAGACCTGCATCCTGGTGCCCTCCCTTGCATCTGACATAGCCCGTTTCTAAAATCAGGAGGTTGCACATACACATCATGGCTTGTAACCCGTAATGGATTTTTCCTCCAGAAACTTGTCCAGTCCCCTTTTAAAGGCATCCAGGCCAGATGCCGTCACCACATCCTGTGACAAGGAGTTCCACAGACCGACCATACGCTGAGTAAAGAAATATTTTCTTTTGTCTGCCCTAACACTCCCAACACTCAATTTTAGTGAATGTTATCTCTATGCCTTCCTTTATTCGCATGGACCCCACTATTTAACACCCCCCATAACAGCAGATCCAGTATTGGCTGTTTCACTTACCTGTGGTTCTCTGTCCCCACCCCACCCCCAATGCCCATTTCCTTCATTTTTCTTTATTAGCAGCACAAGTTTGCATTTTCTAGCTTAACACTGGAAATTTTTTTGCTTAACTGAGGAACACGACATGCAAGCAGACAGCTTGCATGCTATGGGGTCAAAGGCACAACTTTAACAGGAAGCTTTAACATGAATTGTCCAGCTTCCTGTTAATATTCAGTTAGTTACCTCCCTCTAGTGTGCAAGCTGCTTGCCAGCAAGATGCATTCCTGAGTTAAGCCAGAAACTCTTCTGGTATTAAGCAAGAAAATGGGTGTTTGCACTGCTAGTAAGGGATAAATGAAGGAAATGGGTGCGGGAGGGCATGGAGTATTGAACTTTGTATAGCAGTATTTCTCAAACGGTGGGTCGGGACCCACTAGGTGGGTCACAAGCCAATTTCAGGGTGGTCCCCAATCATTTCAATACTTTATTTTTAATATATTAGAATTGATGCTATCATGGTATGTAATGGCATTTGGGAAAATGTTACAGATCTGTACATTAAACAGGATACTGTACATTAACAATGATAGTAAATGGAACTTACTCCTGGGTAAGTGTGGGCAGGATTGCAGCATAGGATTGTTAAAAAAAATTTCTGCTTGATGATGTCACTTCCAGTCATGACATCACTTCTGGTGGGTCCCGACAGATTCTCATTCTAAATAGTAGATCCCGGCACTAAACATTTGAGAACCACTGTTGTATAGGGTTCCCCCTATTTAGCCATTTTCAGCGCTGTGGCAGCCCACACACCAGGCAGCTCAGGATTGGGCCATTAATCTCCAAAGAGTCAATTTTGCATTAAATCATAGTTTTGAATAAGTTGGCACATGAAACACCCGATTTCAACACCACATTTCTAAAACAAAAAGAGAAATAATGTAACTGCATATATGCTACAGGGATCAAGTATATGCACCTGCGGGATTGCCAGAAATGGGTTAAGAGCTTACCTCTGACTTATGTTGTTCTCAGTGATATGATGTTATATCAGGGATGGGCAAACATTTTGGCAGGACGGCCGCATCATCTCTCTGACACTTTGTCGGGGGCCAGGGGAAAAGAGAATTAATTTTCATTTCAAACGTGAATAAATTAACATAAATTTACATAAATGAATACATTAGAGACAGAACTCATATGAGAACTATAAACTGTTTGCCGTACACCTCTTGCACAGTGAAAACATACAAACCAAGCCAGAAATGCATGGAAACATAAGTTGTTCAGAGGCAATGGGGGGGGGGGAGGTTTAAAATAATGCCCAGGGAAAAGAAGAAAGCACATGGAGACTATAAAAGGACTTGCTTTAAATTGTCCCACAGCTCTCATCTGGTGATTGTGACCAGCAGTCGTCGGCCAGTGCGGGCTCCAATGGGCCAGAGGCTCATTGGACACTCAGGGCTCCCTACAGGATGGATTGAGGGGCCCCAAGGGCCCCAAATGGCCCTCGGGACAGGGCGTGCCCACTCCTGTGTTATAAAAGAACATAAGAACAGCCCCACTGGATCAGGCCATAGGCCCATCTAGTCCAGCTTCCTGTATCTCACAGCGGCCCACCAAATGCCCCAGGGAGCACACCAGATAACAAGAGACCTGCAAGGCCTCCTGGGAATTGTAGTTTAAGAACATAAGAACAGCCCCGCTGGATCAGGCCATAGGCCCATCTAGTCCAGCTTCCTGTATCTCACAGCGGCCCACCAAATGCCCCAGGGAGCACACCAGATAACAAGAGACCTGCAAGGCCTCCTGGGAATTGTAGTTTAAGAACAAAAGAACAGCCCCGCTGGATCAGGCCATAGGCCCATCTAGTCCAGCTTCCTGTATCTCACAGCGGCCCACCAAATGCCCCAGGGAGCACACCAGATAACAAGAGACCTGCAAGGCCTCCTGGGAATTGTAGTTTAAGAACATAAGAACAGCCCCGCTGGATCAGGCCATAGGCCCATCTAGTCCAGCTTCCTGTATCTCACAGCGGCCCACCAAATGCCCCAGGGAGCACACCAGATAACAAGAGACCTGCAAGGCCTCCTGGGAATTGTAGTTTAAGAACATAAGAACAGCCCCGCTGGATCAGGCCATAGGCCCATCTAGTCCAGCTTCCTGTATCTCACAGCGGCCCACCAAATGCCCCAGGGAGCACACTAGATAACAAGAGACCTGCAAGGCTTCCTGGGAATTGTAGTTAAGAACATAAGAACAGCCCCACTGGATCAGGACATAGGCCCATCTAGTCCAGCTTCCTGTATCTCACAGCGGCCCACCAAATGCCCCAGGGGGCACACCAGATAACAAGAGACCTGCAAGGCTTCCTGGGAATTGTAGTTAAGAACATAAGAACAGCCCCACTGGATCAGGCCATAGGCCCATCTAGTCCAGCTTCATGTATCTCACAGCGACCCACCAAATGCCCCAGGGAGCACACCAGATAACAAGAGACCTGCAAGGCTTCCTAGGAATTGTAGTTAAGAACATAAGAACAGCCCCACTGGATCAGGCCATAGGCCCATCTAGTCCAGCTTCCTGTATCTCACAGCGGCCCACCAAATGCCCCAGGGAGCACACCAGATAACAAGAGACCTGCAAGGCTTCCTGGGAATTGTAGTTAAGAACATAAGAACAGCCCTACTGGATCAGGCCATAGGCCCATCTAGTCCAGCTTCCTGTATCTCACAGCGGCCCACCAAATGCCCCAGGGTGCACACCAGATAACAAGAGACCTGCAAGGCTTCCTGGGAATTGTAGTTAAGAACATAAGAACAGCCCCACTGGATCAGGCCATAGGCCCATCTAGTCCAGCTTCCTGTATCTCACAGCGGCCCACCAAATGCCCCAGGGAGCACACCAGATAACAAGAGACCTGCAAGGCCTCCTGGGAATTGTAGTTTAAGAACATAAGAACAGCGCCGCTGGATCAGGCCATAGGCCCATCTAGTCCAGCTTCCTGTATCTCACAGCGGCCCACCAAATGCCCCAGGGAGCACACCAGATAACAAGAGACCTGCAAGGCCTCCTGGGAATTGTAGTTTAAGAACAAAAGAACAGCCCCGCTGGATCAGGCCATAGGCCCATCTAGTCCAGCTTCCTGTATCTCACAGCGGCCCACCAAATGCCCCAGGGAGCACACCAGATAACAAGAGACCTGCAAGGCCTCCTGGGAATTGTAGTTTAAGAACATAAGAACAGCCCCGCTGGATCAGGCCATAGGCCCATCTAGTCCAGCTTCCTGTATCTCACAGCGGCCCACCAAATGCCCCAGGGGGCACACCAGATAACAAGAGACCTGCAAGGCCTCCTGGGAATTGTAGTTTAAGAACATAAGAACAGCCCCACTGGATCAGGCCATAGGCCCATCTAGTCCAGCTTCCTGTATCTCACAGCGGCCCACCAAATGCCCCAGGGAGCACACCAGATAACAAGAGACCTGCAAGGCTTCCTGGGAATTGTAGTTAAGAACATAAGAACAGCCCCACTGGATCAGGCCATAGGCCCATCTAGTCCAGCTTCCTGTATCTCACAGCGGCCCACCAAATGCCCCAGGGGGCACACCAGATAACAAGAGACCTGCAAGGCTTCCTGGGAATTGTAGTTAAGAACATAAGAACAGCCCCACTGGATCAGGCCATTGGCCTATCTAGTCCAGCTTCCTGTATCTCACAGCGGCCCACCAAATGCCCCAGGGAGCACACCAGATAACAAGAGACCTCATCCTGGTGCCCTCCCTTGCATCTGACGTAGCCCATTTCTAAAATCAGGAGGTTGCACATACACATCATGGCTTGTAACCCATAATGGATTTTTCCTCCAGAAATTTGTCCAATCCCCTTTTAAAGGCATCTAGGCTAGATGCCATTACTTGGTCAGGATGTATATCAATGCTGGTTCACTAGTTAACAATTTGTCCTTGGAATATACTAAGGTACAGGCCACAAATCCCCAAATCAGCATCTTGGTTTCTCCCACTAGATACAAAGTTCAAATGATAAACTCATCAGAGAGTGTTCAGCATTCTGGCTGTTGAAAAAACTATTTTTCTCCTCAAAAGACCTTCTCTTGTTTTTCGAGGGAGAGCAATTGAGCCACAAAAAAGAGAATGGATAAAGTTTTCAGAGTCTCCTTGTTGTAAAAACATCATTTTATCCTTGACTGTCACCTTGGAAAATGATGGCTTGCAAGACACATGGGGACTACAGATGATATGTGGTATGAAATTAAAAGCCAACTCAAAGGCAGAGTTGAAATCAATAGACTCTGGCATATCGAACTCTTCATAGGATCAGATTCTGAAGAGATAACGGATAGTTACCTCATTGGAACCCTTGGCTTCTGACAAGTGGACTTCCCTCAAATGAGGAGGCTGGTTAGAAGGAGGTTGAAAGGGAAGGTAAAAAGAGTCCAATCTCGCCAGAGTGCATGGAGACTGCTTAAAACAACAGTAACAGAGGCCCAGCAGAAGTGTATACCGCAAAGGAAGAAGGGCTCCACTAAGTCCAGGAGGGTGCCCACATGGCTAACGAGCCAAGTTAGAGAGGCCGTAAAGGGCAAGGAAGCTTCCTTCCATAAATGGAAGTCTTGCCCTAATGAGGAGAATAAAAAGGAACATAAACTGTGGCAAAAGAAATGTAAGAAGGTGATAGGGGAGGCCAAGAGAGACTATGAGGAATTAAGGGGAATAATATAAGCTTCTTCAAATAAAAGCTTCTTCAAATATGTTAGAAGCAGGAAACCTGCCAGAGAAGCGGATGGTGAGGGAGGGAAAGGGGAAAAAGGAGACTTAGAGATGGCAGAGAAATTAAACGAGTTCTGTGCATCTGTCTTCATGGCAGAAGACCTCGGGCAGATACCGCTGCCCGAAGGGCCCCTCCTGACCAAAGAATTAAATCAGATAGAGGTTAAAAGAGAAGATGTTTCAGACGCATTGATAAATTAAAGATCAATAAGTCACCGGGCCCTGATGGCATCCACCCAAGAGTTATTAAGGAATTGAAGAGTGAAGTTGCTTATCTCTTGACTAAAATATGCAACTTGTTCTCAAAACGGCCACGGTGCCAGAGGATTGGAGGATAGCAAATGTCACGCCGATTTTTTAAATGGGAAGGAGAGGGGACCCAGGTAATTATAGGCCAGTCAGCCTAACATCTCTATCAGGTAAGATGGTAGAATGCCTCATCGAAGATAGAATCTCCAAACACATAGACGAACAAGCCTTGCTGAGAGAGAATCAGCATAGCTTCTGTAAGGGTAAGTCTTGCCTCACAAACCTTTTAGAAATCTTTGAAAAGGTCAACAGACATGTGGATGTGGGAGAACCCGTGGACTTTATATATCTGGACTTTCAGAAGGCGTTTGACACGGTCCCTCACCAAAGTCTACTGAAAAAACTCCACAGTCAGGGAATTAGAGGACAGGTCCTCTCATGGATTGAGAACTGGTTGGAGGCCAGGAAGCAGAGAGTGGGTGTCAATGGGCAATTTTCACAATGGAAAGAGGTGAAAAGCGGTGTGTCCCAAGGATCTGTCCTAGGACCGGTGCTTTTCAACCTCTTCGTAAATGACCTGGAGACAGGGTTGAGCAGTGAGGTGGCTAAGTTTGCAGATGACACCAAACTTTTCTGAGTGGTGAAGACCAGAAGTGATTGTGAGGAGCTCCAGAAGGATCTCTCCAGACTGGCAGAATGGGCAGCAAAATGGCAGATGCGCTTCAATGTCAGTAAGTGTAAAGTCATGCACATTGGGGCAAAAAAATCAAAACTTCACATATAGGCTAATGGGTTCTGAGCTGTCTGTGACAGATCAGGAGAGGGATCTTGGGGTGGTGGCAGACAGGTCGATGAAAGTGTCGACCCAATGTGCGGCGGCAGTGAAGAAGGCCAATTCTATGCTTGGGATCATTAGGAAGGGTATTGAGAACAAAACGGCTAATATTATAATGCCATTGTACAAATC
Organism: Tiliqua scincoides; assembly: GCF_035046505.1. Classification (NCBI taxonomy): domain Eukaryota; kingdom Metazoa; phylum Chordata; class Lepidosauria; order Squamata; family Scincidae; genus Tiliqua; species Tiliqua scincoides. Next base: position 229,787,393 of record NC_089823.1, read on the forward strand.
AGTGGTAAGGCCACACCTGGACTATTGCGTCCAGTTCTCGTCGCCACATCACAAAAAAGACATTGTGGAAATGAAAAAGGAGCAAAAGAGTGTGACTAATATGATTACTGGGCTGGGGCACCTTCCTTACGAGGAAAGGCTATGGCGTTTGGGCCTCTTCAGCCTAGAAAAGAGACGCCTGAGGGGGGACATGATTGAGACATACAAAATTATGCAGGGGAAGAATAAAGTGGATAGAGAGATGCTCTTTACACTCTCACATAACACCAGAACCATGGGACATCCACTAAAATTGAGTTTTGGGAGGGTTAGTTCAAACAAAAGAAAATATTTCTTTACTCAGCGTGTGGTTGGTCTGTGGAACTCCTTGCCACAGGATGTGGTGATGGCGCCTGGCCTGGATGCCTTTAAAAGGGGATTGGACAGGTTTCTGGAGGAAAAATCCATTACGGGTTACAAGCCATGATGTGTATGTGCAAGCTCCTGATTTTAGAAATGGGCTATGTCAGAATGCCAGATGCAAGGGAGGGCATCAGGATGCAGGTCTCTTGTTATCTGGTGTGCTCCCTGGGGCACTTGGTGGGCCGCTGTGAGATACAGGAAGCTGGACTAGATGGGCCTATGGCCTGATCCAGTAGGGCTGTTTTTATGTTCTTATGGTCAGCTGTTTGGTTGCTTTCACCTACTGTAGGCCATCACACATTGTGATCTTAACAAAAGAGTGTCTTTGTAACAAAGACATTGCAAATGTCACAGATTCCACCTTCTTTTCCTTCTGCCAAATTTTACTGAGGAATCTATGTTTACAGTACACTTGCTGAGGTCTAAACACTTGGTAGATAGTGTGGTGGTGTAGAATTGAGGTCTGGAGAAGAACAGCAAATTGTCCTGGGTAGAGGAAAGTCCTGGGAAGCAGAGCAAATAATTTTGTAAATATTACTGGATGATGAATATTACTGGATGATTTCTTGCTTTAACATCACATTTAGCAGAACTGGGGGCATTTTGGTAATTTGGAAGGGCAGAAGGAGGGCCTTGGCTATGGTGGTGGCAGCATTCCTGCTGGTGGTGGAATTTCAAGGGGGCTTCTGAGAAAAAAATGGAGGCCACCAGCCAGTGGCAACTAGAGGAGCACCACCTTCATAAAAAAAGGTGGTGGTGGTAAATAAAGATGAGATGGGCCCTGGTTGTGGTCTCCTTGCACTCAAGCCCCCATTGCCCCTATTTTGGCCAAACTTACAAAACAGTCTGCAGCCTTGGCTAAACTTGTGAGGAATGTCAGCTTTCCTTGTCCACAGAAAGGAGATTCTAAGGTGCTCAGTGGGGACTCCTGTACTGGTCAGCCACTAGTCAGCCCTCTCAGATGTGTACGGCAGCCCAACAGTGGCTCTGTAATCCTCTTGCCACATTCTAGTTTAAGCTTCAACACAATGAGGACAGGGATGGGGATGGTACACCCCATTGAAAGCAGTTCAGTGTGCATGGATGACCTTCTCATCTTATGCCTATGGTTTATGGTGCAGAGAAGATCCAGGAACCAAAGCCTTCTGACAAACCACATTACAAGCTTTGATGGGTTGTGCAGCCACCTGGTTTTAGAAATAGGCTTCCTCAGAAGGCCAGGTCCAAGGGTGTGGCAACAGGATGCAGGCATCTAATTGCATTGTGTACTCCCTGAGGCATCTGTGAGATATAGGAAGCTGGACTAGATTATGTTTTTATGTTAATACATATTGCTTGATGAGTCACAAACTCTGTAGGCTTGTAATAGTCTAAGGCCCAAAGTCACATGATTAAAAAATGCATGTCTGCCAGTGATCCATGTCACTGACCCATGCAACTGACCCTGCATCTCCCCATCAAAGAAATAAAAGATGTGACATCTTCATTCCAAGAGTTTCTCTCTCCCACAAGCAACAGACAGGCAACGGGCAGGAGGTCTGGTCTAGAGGGTAGAGCCTCCATTTGCCTGAAGATAACATCCGAAGGTCGCCAGTTCGAGGCCACCAGCACCGTGCGACCTTGAAGCAGCTGACAAGCTGAGCCGAGCTATTCCATCTGCTCTGAGCGTGGGAGGATGGAGGCCAGAATGTGAAACCAGATCAAGAAAGTAACACCTGAATGTTGTGGTTCTTGTAAGATACGAGAACATTCTTTCGTAGAACATTCTTTCAAATTGTAAAAATCCCTACGGGGATTTAATAAGCCTGCCTATGTAAACCGCCTTGAATAAAGTCTTGAATAAAGACCAAGAAGGGCGGTATATAAATACATGTATTATTATTATTATTATTATTATTATTATTATTATTATTATTATTATTATTATTAACAGACAATGAAGTGTAGAGGGGAGGGGGGAAAGAAACTGACTGTGATGATGTTATGGTTTCTAGAGGTCAGTCCCTAGTAAATCACTTTCCCTATATTTACTCTTGGGTATACCTTGTAAAAAGGTTCTGGTGTGAGTTGTGAGAACTGTCATTCGTCAGGGTTCCGTTTTTTCCCCCAGGTTCCCTCAGAGTTGTATTTCAGAGCTGGGAATGGATGGATCTTGGCGCTGGCACACAGGGCCAGCCTTAGGAGCTGCAGGGTCCAATGCAAAACATTTTTGCGGAAGGCTCCTACTCACCAGGAAGTGTTGATGCAGCAAGGCACCCAGCAGCAGCATCACTGCCAACGGCTTCCAGAGAGACTGATAACAAGCCAATCAGACTCAGGGGTGGGGGGAGGGATGCTCTGCTTGCCACACTCTTCTTGCAGTGCCCTGACATGGAAGATTCCATGCCAGAGCGTCAGCTACAGAGCGAGGTGCTGGCTGTGGGCACTCCACTTCCTGCCAAAGTGCAGGGCCCCTCCATGGGCGGAGCCCAATTTGACCAAGGGTGCAATCCGGACTTGCCTTTGGGTCGGCGCAAGTCCTTTGCACAGGCCCAGGAGGGTCGCAAACGTGCCATAAGATATGTTTCTGCCTCCTCATGAGTCAGTGAGGCCGGCCTGCAAAGGCACACTGGCCCACGGAGGCCCGCCTGCCCGCGGAGGCTGAATTCAGTGTCCATGCCAATGGAGGGACCGAGCCTTGCATCAGCCAAGCTCGGCCAACGCAAGGCTCTGGGGTGGGCAGGAAGGAGGCAGGAGGGAAACGTTCCAGGGTGGGGGGAGGGCAGGTGGTGGGCCTGGCCAGACCCTCTCCACTTGCCCTGTCCTCTGTTTGTCACTTCGTCCCAAAGGTCCCCAACATTCCCTGAAGGTCTGCTACCTTCAGGACTCCTCTCTTAGTCCTTCAAAACCCAAAATCCAGGTGGGGGTGTTAAAAATAGAGGAGGGACATTAAAAAATTTGATCTGCCACTGCAGTAACAGACCTGCACCTTGTTGTGCTCTGGGGCTCAAGTCTGCAATGCCGCCCCCTCTACATCCTACCGCCTCCCCTTCCGGATACCTACCCAGCACAATGGAGCCTCACACAGCGTTCAGGACCATTTGGAAAGCCTTTTGAGGCTTATTTTATTTATTTATGTATTAGATTTATATTCCGCCTTTCTCCCCGAAGGGCACCCACCCGTGAGGCTTCCAACATGGTCTTAAACAGTACTTTGGGGAAACCGGAAATGCTGCTTAAGGCCGTGTTGGAAGCCTCAGAAAACTTTCCAAGTGGTCCTGAACGCCGGACGGGGCTTTGCCTGCCCCTGGAATGGCTCCAGAGGACAGGCAGAGGCAGAAAGATGGGTGGGGACGGCAGTGGTGGAAGCACATGGGAGCATTGGTGCTGCCACCACAAGGCCCACGGACCTGGGGCTTTTGCCCCCCTGCCTCCCCTCCAGGACTGCCACTGTGCCCATTGTCAAATGCACTGGCTATGCCACTGTCTGCAGCAACATGTGTAAAGCCTCCACTGAATACATTTGGCCCCAGATGAATGCAACAAACAGCTTGGAGCCTTCAGCAGTATGTAACAGGGGGAGATCTTTGGTATGAGAAGAGAGGGTGTTACACAAGTACCACTATTTTCACCAGTGAAGTTGGAGCGGATATATGTACAGTATGCCTCCTTGCAGGAGGGGGGGTGCCGGAAGGGGACAGAAGGTCAATGACAGCAGCCAGATATTCCTCAATACATGGAGTTTGGGCTTGTAAAGTCAGCTTCCCACCCCACCCCCACCCCCTAAAAATCACCCCAAAACCTAGTGCAAAATTTTTTAACCTCTTTTTCTCTAATGGCAAGCCTGGGGAAGCTTGGGACACACCCATAATTTCCTCCCCCCCCCCCCCAATGATCGTGTTGTCTTAATATTGTACAAGTTATGGGCTTTCAAAGACAATTGCTAGCAAATTGATAAACTCTTATTTGGCTAACAGTCTCAGAGCTCGTTTCCTTTCATTCCCTGCAGGCTTCCCATTCTAGGCATTTGCTCTTTTACAAGCACATTTCCACACTCGGGGATTTCTTTCCCATGTTCTGTTAAGATGAGATATTCATTGGTTGGAGCCTCATTCGGAATATTAAATTAAAACACTGCCATCCGTCTTCTCGATTCTCAAAGTAACACTGACCTCTAGAGGGGAAAGACCCATATAACCGACCATAGAAAGGAGATAATTAGGGGGTTTAGAAGTGAAAGCCGAAGGGGGCAATGATGATATTGTCCCCTCCTGACACTGGAGGCTAAACAGCATGTTCAGAGCAGTCAAGTCGCACAACACTCCCTTGCACAAGCCCACAGCAGGTGGCAAAAGCCATTCCAGATGCCACTCGCTAATTCAGATTTAAATCAAGCAAAGGGCCATCGTTCTACTCTCTGCCCAAATTTATCAGAATGAAACCAAGCAGCCCCACTCATCCTTCTGCACATGGCACAGGAAGAGCAAAAATTGAATTAGCTCCTGCACCACCATCAGGTTTGGACATTCAAAATGTCACATTTTGCTACTTACATTTGATAAAATCAGGTAAGGAAGTAGTCAGAAAATAGCATCTCCAAGGAGGGGGAAAAGCCCTGGGGAATCTCACCATATTTCATATTCGGATCTAAGCTGTCAAGCATTAAATAGCCTTCTCCATTTTCTGTTTGCTTTCCTGCATACTTTAAAAAAAAAAAAAGTAAATTGGGAAACGAAATGCTGAAAATAGCACTAACATACAAAGCTGGTTTGGAAAACCCAACAAACTACAGGGGGCTGCTATATCCGCGGATCCCATATCCCTGGATTCACTTATTTGCGGTTCAGGTCTGGCCCCTCCCTACACATGCCCCCTCCGTAGGCAAGGGGAGTTCTGCTCCTCTCGCCTCCCGAGGGGAGTCAGAACTCAGCCTAGGCTGGAAACATCTGTCCCCAGCCTCTTCTGGGCTCAGACTGAGCTTTAGAGCTCAAAACACGTGACTTCCGGTTTCACGGAGAAATGTTTTTAATGCTTTATAAGGCATTAGGAGGCCCGGGGAGGCCCTCCAGCCCTCTGCAGATAACTGCAGGCTCCCTCTAGGACTTCCCCAGGCCTCCTAATCCCTTATAAGGCATAAAAAAGTCACTTCCAGTTTCTTCGCGTAACCGGAAGTCGTGTTTTGAGCTCTAAAGTTCAGTCTGAGCCCGGCAGAGGCCTGGGACAGACATCTGCAGCTCCTGCTGAGCTCAGACTCTCCTCCAGACTGCAGGGATGGGCATTTGCCTATATCTGCCATTTCAGCTATCTGTGGGTTCCAGAACCCCCATGGATATTGGGGCATGCCTGTATAGCAGTGTTATTCAAACTGTGAACTCTATAGGGCGGCACCAGGAACTCAAAGGGGAGGCGCGGGATGTTCTCTCGCAGCGATACAGTCACTCCCCTGGGCAGAATACGAGCCTGAATTCTGCCCGTCGTCTGTGCTTTTTTAAAAAGAGTTGCTCAGCTACGAGAGTGGCTGCTGCTGCCCTGCCCTCTTCCGAGCATGCTCGGCTTGCAGTCCTTAATCCTCGCTGATCCTTGTCTGGTTGGTTCCTAGTTCCCAGCCTGGGATCGCTTCTCATCAAAGTGAAATATCTCTTTTCAACCACCTCCCTCTTCCACTCCCCCCTTTCGATCTCCAAACCTTCCCACTTTCCTCCCCCTCCCCAAATAAAACACTTCCTATTTTACCAGTCACCAGGGCTCTTAAAGTTGTTTCCAAGCAGTTGGCAAAGGGGGAGGGGAGAGAGAAGCACACACCTTACTTGGCCAGGAGCAGAAAAAGGGTACTGTTTTTAAAGTGATTTATTAATCTTGTTTGACTGAAGAGGAGAGGCTGTATTTTTAAAGTAATGAATCTTGCTATTTGAAGGGAATACTTATCAGCCAGTCCAATCCTATCCACACTTTCCTGGGAGTAAGCCACATTGACTCTAATGGGACTTCTGAGTAGACATGCATAGGCTTGAGCTGTGCATCTCCTAGTATAGGAGACAAATCAACTTCCTAACCAAACCCTTATCAGCTCTGATATATTTTCATGGTCTATTTTTGTTTTCCCCACCAGCTGCTGGAGAAATTTAATTTCATCAAATTAATAGAGGATTCAATCCTATCCAAGGAGAATGGGAGAAATGACTAGTTGGATTGGGGTCCACAGGGGTGTGTGTGTGTAATGTTGGTCAGACTGGTTGTTCACAAAGTTCATTTGATAAAACAATTCTATTGGTATGCTTACAAAGTTTTAAAAAATGAGTCCTCCTGGACCAGACAAAATCTACCTACTCCAGCATCCTGTCTCCAACAGTGATCAGCAGCTGATCATTCATAAAGCATGTATATTGCTGTGTATTAATAATATATTTTTAAGATCTGCATTTAATTAATGATATGATTAATATAATTAATATTAATATAGTTAATATATATTTAATATTTAATATTATATTATAATAAATATAATGTTATAATATTGTATTTAATATATTTAATATAGTTAATATTTCTGGCCACTTCCTGTTTAATGATGTCACTTCCAGCCCTCATGATGGGGAGTCATGGCCAACAGCCATGGGGGTCAAGGGAGCCACTGGCCGGAAAAGTTTGAGTTCCACTGCTGTATAGGCAGTATGAACATGAATGTGATCCAGCCAAATGCCAAACCCATATGTCCCTCCCCCTTTTCCTTTTCTCCTTACCTTGTGTGCCAGGCTATGAGGGAGGAATCCTGGTTTATGAAACCACAGCTCGCCATCTAATCTTGGGAATTGTGATTAATAACTTGTGGCCTACAGACAAGAATCAAAGCTTGGGGTCTGTGAAACGATTAACAGCCCAACAACCCAGCCACCTCCCTGCCAATGCAGCCATGCCAATGGAAATTGCACCGCATCCTGTGCCTTGGATGCACAGGATGTTCCCTACCACTGTGCCTGGGATCACTCCAGCCTCTTTAGTGGCAGACTGGTAGTGTGCCACTCCGCGTGCTACCAGAAGGCCATTTATGATGGCCGTAAAGCACACCCCAACACTGGAACACTTGTTCCGATGGAGGGAAAGGGTCAGGTTTGGGCCTTCAGTATCAGTCAGAGTTGGGAATTCAACCCGGATAACTCGAACTCGAGTCGTGAAAATGTGCGTTTTTCACTGACTTGGCAACTCATGAGTCATGCCTGTGGAAGACTCTGAAAAAGACTCAAGTCAGGCCCCCCTGATTTGGCACTCATCCCCACGCATGGTGGCTCGAGTGTGCTTGGTGTTCTGAAGTAAGGGAACAAACATTCCCTTACTTTGAGGAGGCCTCTGTGAGTGACACCCAACTGCAGGATGCAGTACGTGCCCCATTGGCACTGCTATGCCAGTGCTGGAAGCACTGACATAATAGGTTAGGATTGCACACAGAGTCACTAAAGGATGACTCAGCAACTTGGAAAGTACCCCCGTTAGAACTCTTTGTCGCGTCGAGTCGCGAGGACAGTGACTCAATAACTTGACTCAAGTCAAGCTACACTGGGTTTTCCCAACCTTGGTGTCAGCCAGAGTGACTTGGAAGACCCAGGCTAACCTACCTCATGGGATTGTTGCGAGGATAAAAAAGTGGAGAAGCCTGTACGCCCCCCCCCCCGAGTTCCCATGGAAGACGGATGGAATAAAAATGCAACACATACAGAGTGTGATCACCAAACAGTATCAGAATGAGATGCAGATGAAGATGAAAGTATGCAGTATGCAGATGAAAAGCCTGAGCAATGCAATTAGCTCATCTCAGACCATGCCAGCTAAATTGCTCCTGCAAGTCCAAGAAGACCTATTGATAAGCAGGATGCTTGCAGGGGTAAGGGGATTTTAATTCCCTCTCCCTTATGAAGCCTCCTGATCTACCACCCTTCCATTGGATTCAACATGTTCATTTTTGGTGTGGCTGCACCAAGTGAGGGGAGAAGATTGAACTCTGTAACTGGGAACATCAGTGGTAAGGAGCAGGTGCAATCCCCCTCCATTACAATGGTGTCTTTTGGGGAACCCTCTTTCCTTCTCCAAAAGGAAATGGTTGCCATTCACTTGAGTGGGAGGTCCAATCCTATCCAACTTTCCAGCACTGATGCAGCCCTGCAGTCACGTGTGACGGGGGCAGCAGTCATGGAGGCCCCCTCAAAGTAAAGGAACATCTGCCCTTACCTCTGGGCTGATTTGTGGCTGCATCAGTGCCGGAAAGTTGGATAGGATTGGGCCCTGGGTTAAATTATCAAGCTCTATGTTTGGAGAGGGTGAAGCTTGCTCTTTCTCCTAGGAAGTGGTGTAGCTAGAGGGGGTGCAAAGCACTAAGTCTTACAGGTGCTTGAATGTGCTGTGCAAGCAGCCCTTCCCCCTCCCTTTCAGAGCCATTAGGTGCAGTGGGAGCAAAATGGAGATGCTTCTAACCCCGGAATGGCTCCAAAGGGGAGAGAAAGAGGCCACTTGCACGGTGTATTCAGGTGCCAGCAAAACTTAGTGCTTTGCACCTCCTCTAGCTACACCACTGCTTCTAGGGATCCCATGAAGAGGAGTAGGGAGGTATGCTGCAGTTCCTTCGGGCCTTGGTAATATACCAGCCTTCCTCCGCACATACTCTGCCTGGTCCAAATGATCTGGCATTTTGCTCATTCTCTTCTATTTCAGGATACACAAAAGTTTGGCAAAGTAGCGGTTCTGCCTACATTCCTTTAACAAGCACCACTCTTACACTCCTTTCCCCTAGAACAAGTATTACGGTTCCCAAAGAAATGGCAATGGGAGGAAAAGAATCCCTGGGGGGAAAAATGAGATGTGAACGAAGAAATAACGGAACGATAAAACAGCAGGAAGCGCTGTTAATAACCTCATAATACTTCTCCCATATTACGGCTGGTGTCGCACTTAAAAATAACAGGCCTTTTCATATTCATCTCGCTGCTTTCAAAATAGTCCTGTCAAAGGCGTTCGATGGATACGTGTGCACCAACGTGAACGGGGAGGGTATCCCAGACAACGACCGCTTTTCCCATGGCAACCAGCCACGGGAATGTTTAGCAAAACAGAAGGAAGGCTGGCACAGCGCAGTACGGAGAACGAGAGCTCTCGCAGAGCAGCCTCGCCACACTTCTGGGCCCTGGAATGATCTATCTGCACAGTGAGTTAGTCCAGCTGAGGTGGCTGAGTTTTTTTTCTGTGGAGCTTTCACACCACTTCTGTGTCTCATTAAAACAAAAACAAAAAACTCCCCTGAATACATTACAGTTTATCCTGCCATTTCTCCAAAGCGCTCAGGGCAATGGACACAGAGTCCCTCCTCCCGTTGTATCCTCACAAAAACACTGTGGCAGCCCTAGCCGAACAAAATTCCCCCACACTGGTGCAGAGGTGCCAGTGCTGGCTTGCGCTGCATCCTGTGGGGCAAACCTGAAGTTCTGCAGCTCTCCTCAAGGTAAAGGGACGTTTGTCCCCCTGCCCTGAGGAAAGCCACAACAACATGTCTTCTTGGATCTGTGCTGGTTAAATTGCCGGTGCAAGTCCAAGTGGATCCATGTCAGCGGATCTGGCCTGGGAAGGGGGATAGGATACGCCCTGCCCCAGCCCTACCAAACCCACCCCTCACTCCACCAAGCACACAGGCGCCTTAGGATTGTATTGTGAGAGAGGCAACCTCTTGGGAAATTAGCCCTACAGGGAGGGCTAACTGGGGTAAATGACAGCAGGATACCTAGCCACCATGCTCCCTGGCACATAAACACACACCACCACTACCACCATACTGTTGGCAACCTTCAGTCTCGAAAGACTCTGGTATCGCGCTCTGAATGGTGGTTCTGGAACAGCGTCTAGTGTGGCTGAAAAGGCCAATTCAGGAGTGACAATCCCTTCCACAATGGGAGCAAGTGTAGTGTGTCCCTGGTCTGTCTCCCTAGCTAGGGGCCTTCCTTCTTTGCCTCTTTGCCTCAGTCTGTTGGGCAAGTGTCTCTTCAAACTGGGAAAGGCCATGCTGCACAGCCTGCCTCCAAGCGGGCTGCTCAGAGGCCAGGGTTTCCCCCTTGTTGAGGTCCATCCCTAAGGCCTTCAGATCCCTCTTGCAGATGTCCTTGTATCGCAGCTGTGGTCTACCTGTAGGGCGCTTTCCTTGCACGAGTTCTCCATAGAGATCCTTTGGGATCTGGCATTTGACATTTTCTGCAGAATACAGACAGGCAAGAATGCAGGGAAGGGTTCTAAATCATGAGAACCTTCCTTGCATTCAGTGCCCACCATCTGCAGGCAACTCTCTGAACACAGCATTAGCCAGGAGGTATGGTCAGGAAGCACATCAGTGCAGGGGTCTAGTTAGCCATGGTGCTTCCATTTGTCCCCCTCGTGTGTTGGTCCTGCAGAACAGATGAAGGTCTGAAGAGGGCCAGAGGGGCTGACCCAGGGTCACCCATTACTGAGAGGGGAATGGAACCTACTGCATCTCTTCCCAGTTGGACACTCTTACAATGACACCACTCTGATTCTCTTATTTTATTTAAGCCAGCCTGTAAACGGGGTGCCATTTTTGAGAGCACAAGAAATCAGCCATCCCCCACATCTGACTGTGTCTGGCATGCAGGAATGCCATTTGCTTGGCCACAAGTAATATGTAAAAAAGTGTGTTCAGGCTGGCTAATAGCAATGGGGTGAGATGCCAAAGGAAGTCCTTGGACACCTCTTATGTCATTGCATTTCCCCAAGGTCAGGGTCTGTGGAATCCTTGCCACAGGATCCCTTGCCACAGGATGTGGTGACGGCATCTGGCCTGGACGCCTTTAAAAAGGGATTGGACAAGTTTCTGGAGGAAAAATCCATTACGGGGTACAAGCCATAATGTGTTTGCGCAACCTCCTGATTTTAGAAATGGGTTGTGTCAGAATGTCAGGTGCAAGGGAGGGCACCAGGATGAGGTCTCTTGTTAACTGGTGTGCTCCCTGGGGCATTTGGTGGGCCGCTGTGAGATACAGGAAGCTAGACTAGATGGGCCTACGGCCTGATCCACTGGGGCTGTTCTTATGTTATTTTTCTTCAGGAAGGAGGGAAGATTGGTGACAGGTAGAGTAATGGCAAAAGATGGGGTGCAAGCCCTATTTTAAATAACACCCAGCTCAAAAGGGACTGGACGCAACTCAAAATGGGGTCAGCATATTCAAGCCAGTGTGTTTCAGCGCATTCTGCATGAAATTCCGCATTGAATGATACATTGTATAGCATGACGGTATTATTCAAAAATATAAAAATTTCACAATTTTAGTAGTGGTGTAACTCACCCACCCCCTACCCCCCGAATGCATCGCTTGGTGCAGTCTGCATCCTCCCTCCCCCCCACACACACACACACACTCCCTTAGCGAAGCCACTGATACCAAGTCACTTCTAAACCGAGTTGAGAGGTTTTGTCCATCTAGCAAAAGGTGACATTTTCAACCCAATATGCTAATAGATCTTGGAGAACAGCAGCTAATCTGAGTAGCCAGTGCTGGGCTAGATGGACCAGTGATCTGGTTCAGTGCAAAGCAACTTCATGTGCTCAGTGCTTCATATACTTCCAGAGTGTGCACACAGTGATATTCAAGGGTCTAAATCCTGCAAGGAGCTGAGCTCTTTTTCTCAGAGGCTAAGCATTCTCCACTGGAACTGAAGTCAGCAAAGTTTAGGGCTTCACTGTTTTGCATAATTGACTTGTAATTGCTCCAAACCGTAGGATGGAAAAGATGATCTCTTTACGTTGTTTATTTCCAAAGGATTAGAAAGTTAATTGCCAAAATACCTTAATGACAACTCTCCAAAGCTATGTGCTTTGTATGATTTTCCTGGAGATAGTTCTGTTTTTTAATAACTTCCTGGAAAAGGAAAGAAAAAATTATCTAATCGCACTTGCTGGCCAAAAGAGTTTAATCTTTTATGATCCATTTGTTTGGAATATTTATTCGTCTCTAAGCTGCACCTGGAAGAACAAGACAAAACCGTTTTCAGTAGTGAAATGTTGTCTCAGTCAGTGAATGAAGGTTAAAAGATGTAGCAAGATTCAAAAACTACCGACTCGTATTGGTTTTATTGTCATGACTTCCCCCAAATAATCTTGAGACTAAAAATTTGACTGAGAATTCTGAGTGGTTCCCAACCTGGAGTATGTGTTCCCCAAGGGGTACTTGCCAGGATCTTTGGGGGTACTTGAAAAATAATTGAATAATGGTGAGAAAAGGCAGGTCTTTATTAGAATTCCTTGCAGGGCTGGCAAGGCAGGAAGGAAGGCAGCTAGCTGGCTGCAAAAGCCCTAGAAAGTGCTAGATTCTGGTCATCAATTTGTGTATTATCAGATATGAATCAGTAGCTGGAAACATAAATTTGAAAGAATTGCAACTATAATAAGGATAAATATTCTGCTAATACGAGGGATACAATTTATGGAAAAGGGCTGCCAAGGGGTACGCAAGTGTAAAAAAGTTGGGAACCACTGTATTAGAGGTTCCATTTCCAGAAGTACAGGGGAGAGCAAATCACTGATAAGTCCCATCTGGGGCTCATGCTGATGGATCTTGCGATCTGTCAATATAAGTCTCGGATTGACAGTGGGAAAGCTGCTCCGCTGTTCAGAGGGCTGTTGCTGCCAGGGCAAAAGGTTGAAGCCCAAGCAACCCTCTGAACCTCCAGAAGCTGGGAAGGGCCATGAGTGAAGGGTAGCAGGAGATGACATTGTTCAAGTGTACATACTTAAGATCCATATCATTGGGAAGAAAGGATAAAATGTATGCAACACTTTGAAAAAAAAAAAAAATTGTTATTGCATTGTAAGCATTTTGCAGAAAGTCAGTGCAGTGAGCCAGGAAGGCTCACTTTTCACATGGGGACATCCCACACAACTGGAGTATCCCAAGGAGAGCCCTACAATTTGTCCAGGGCCTGACATTGTACATTGCTTTAAGCCAAGAGTGATCGGTTAGGTCAGAGGTTCCCACATTTTCTCTGTTCTGTCCACGGCGCCCCTACAGTTCTCAATGATAATTTTTCAAGGTGACCCTACAGTTCCATCACTGTGTTTCCTTTGGAAATCTAAAATATGCCACAGGGACCCCTGTGAGTTCACTGCAGGGGCCCAGAGCGCAGTAGCACACCACATGGGACCCTCAGGGGTAGGTGGTTCACTAGACAACAGTGGCATCACTAGGGCATGCAAAGTTGATGCACATGGGGGAGGTGACACCACAGCTGGCCAAAATTTTTAAAATCTTGGTATTTTAGAATAATACCATCATGTTACATATCAATTAATGCATAATTTCATGCAGACCTCAATAAAAGAAACCTCGTTGAAATATCTCTATTCTATCAAAAGTTATAACCAAAAAACATGCAGGGGAGGGGCAATGAAACATCACCACACCCACTGCCTGGGGCATTGCCCTGCCCACTGCATGGGAGGAGGTCCATCATGGGGGGTGATATGCTGGCTTCCCGCACCAGGTGAGGCGCTGGCTTCCCGCACCGGGTGCTGCAAGCCCTAGTGATGCCACTGCCAGACAAAATTGTCAGTAGGGGGAATCCCATCCTCTGCTTGTAGTCCCAGGAGGCAGGGGTGAACTGCCCCAGTCAATGTGTTGTAAGTGCCCATGTGAGCCTCAGAAGCAAGTGCCCAAGTGAACCTCAGAAGCCTCTGTTTGTGCCATTTGCAACTATCCAGTTAACAGCCATGCACCTGTACAATGCTGATTGAGCCATTGCCACCTCCAGGCATGGCAAGCGTGTGTGTTTGACAATGCCATGCAGTGTAATGTTTTGCATAACGCACTGGTTACTGCCACCACCTCCTAGACTAATGCTTAATCCAGCTTTGGAGCATGGAAACAGAGCAGCAGTCCTCATTTATGTCTGACCACAGAGCTAACCTGTATCGTCTTAGCCAACTTCCACCCCCCTCTGCTTCCGGGGACCATTTGTCCTCCCACGTGTCTGCAGAACTCCAACATCTAACAAGCTCAGTGCTCGGAATCGTAGGGACCGGATTTCTTCCAGAGAACGCCACCGACATCTCTGCAACACACTACCTCCGATATGTGCCAGCTGGCTAAAACTGTGAGCAAATGGCGCATTCCTATTTCCAGCACCCAAAAAGAGCAAGAGGAAGGTTCACGACAGCTATGTTTTGAGTCTGTGGTGCTGCCTTGCTTCTGTTTGTTTAAGGCAGCCTTGTTGGCTGTACCAGCTGGCATTTACCTGCCTGATCTGCGTCATCTCCAGGATGTCTTGAGCGTTCCCACCTTCGACAGGCAGATGTCACACAGATATTTATAGACCTGCCGAGTGTGTCCTGGAAACTCAGAGCATAAACAAGCTCTGTGAGTCAGAGGAAAGAAGAAAGATGAGATTTTGAGGGGGGGGGGGGAATATGGCACAGTGGAGAATGAAATCTTTAACAGAGAGTGAAGACTGATGCAACTGTAGAATAGCATGCAGTGGCTTCTCTACTCATAATGTAATACGAACTTTGCAACCAGTCTTACGTGCATTTTGAATGTGGGTTGAGCTGGCACCTTTCACCAACCCTCAAGCTTCCAGTGGGCTATTGTTCCTGGGTATGCTCTGAGACATGATTAATATCAAGGATTTGATTTACACACCTGCAGGCAGTGATGTAGCTAGAGGAGGTTGCAAAGCACTAAGTTTTGCAGGGAGCCTCACCCCAGCGTTCAAGGGGTCCTTCCCCCTCCCCTTCAGAGTTATTCCAGATGTACATCTCCATTTTGCTTTCACCACCTGTAATGGCTCTGAATGGGGGGGAGCCCCTTGCACGCTGCAGTGAGGCTCCCTGCAAAACTTAGTGCTTTGCACCCCCTCTAGCTACGCCACTACCCACAGGGACCAAGATGCAAACCTCAGTGGTCTGGCATTAAGTAAGGATCAGAGGCAAAGATATGGGGGTAGCACAACACAGTTTATTAGAAGGGTGAATAGACAATTAAAGGAAGGGGGTCAGGAAGTACGCAATGGAGTGTGTGTGCTAAGCCCTAAATGGTAGCTGTTGCCAGGCAGTGCAAGGGAAAGGGGGAGTCCTTAGAAAGCAAAGGAGCATGTCAGCTTGCAAAATGAGCCAACTTCTGCCCCCCTCTGCTTGCAGGGACAATTTGTCCTCCCACATGTCTGCAGAGCTCCAACGTCAAATGTGGGAGAGAAGAAAGGAGGAATAGGAAGTGACAAGGGAGACATGAGCATCTAGGGAAAGGATGGAGGTTGCCCAAAGGGGCCAGAGTTTCAGAAATCAGGGTTTGTGTGGCATTGGAGGAGGAAAGGGAGGAAGAGAATGATGGGGGGGAGGCAGAAAAAACAAAAAACATTCTCGGTGCAGTGCACGACTGTGACTTATGACCTAATTGTATCCACATGGTATGCCAGCGTACCACAAGGTCCACCATCATGGCAGCCACTACTCTAGTCTGTGGAGCACTACTGCAGTACGCAAAGGTTGTGTATTGCCAGCAGCACCCTGTAGACTAGCCACTGGTGAGTTTCTGCCAGAGGGCAGGGGGCACATCAGAGCCAAACTGGGGGCAGGTTGGGGGCTGGGAAGGGTGGATCATGGCAGCCCTGGCCTGCACTTTATCCAAAACTCTTGTCCCAGCCTACATGCCCCCCCTGCAGCTCTTCAGATCTGGGAAGCACACCTTTTGGGACGATTAATGGTTCCACTTTTCTCAAAACCAGGAATCTTCCAGGATCTGGCATTGTTTCTAGGTCTGGTCAAGCCAGGTATGACCAAGGGTGGAATTTTCCAAAGCAAGGCTTCTTGTCGGTTAGCAAGGGGAGGGGGATGAGGGGCTGTTGAACCAAAGTTGGCTTTTTTACTCAGGGACCAGATGCTTCTTTGCCACCAGGCTAAGCAAAAGTAACATCACACTGGCCTGGGGCATGCTGTCCTGGCATGCACCCAGCATCTTGTACACATGTGCATGTGCATGTTAAGCAACACTGTCTACCTTGTAACATTTAAAAACAAATACCAAAATGCTCTGAGGATGACACCACTAGTTCCTTGGTTCAAACGTCATCAACTTTTCAGTTGTTTGCCAGAGACAGAAAAGGGTAGGTTCAGTGGCGTAGCTAATGATTGTGTAGCCCAGTGCCAAGTTCAAAGTGTTGCCCCGGAAGTGATGTCACAACCGGAACTGACATCACGCTCAGGGTTTTAAAAAAGTGAAAATTGGGAGGAATCCACTTCCTCCCCCTAGCAACTCACCACCCACTTGCTCTGTTGTCTACCCCCCAGTCAGTGGCCTAGCTAAGGCATATATCTGCTACCTGGGGTCAACGAAGATTTTGTAGCCCCCCTGCACGACAAAATCAAATTTAATTAAGTAAATAAATAAAAAGTTATTGTTTCCATGCTGTATCATAACAACATCTCATTGGCACTCAGAACAATCAGTCTCATAGGTCAGTTTGGAGTTAAGCAAATCCATTTTTTGTTCCACAAGGTAGTTGTGTTTACATTTTCTGGTTAATTGGCCATAACGTTTGATAGAATGAGGATATTTCAATGTGGTTTGTTTCATTGCATTCTGCATTAAATTACCTTTCCAATGATACATAACATGATGGTATTATTCATACATACCAAGATTTTCACAATTTTGGTCACTAGTGTCAAGCTCAGCTTGTTGCCCCCTAAAGCTTGATGCCCGGTGCAACTGCTACCCCCTGCACCCCCTTAGCTATGCCACTGGGTAGGTTTGTGCTAACCAAAGTTTAAGTCTCTCTCTCTCTCTCTCTCTCTCTCTCTCTCTCTCTCTCTCTCGCCCCCCCCCCAACTCTAGGCCATTAGGAAATTCAGTCTCATTTTGTCATAAAAAATCACCAATGGATGCTAAAAGCAAGTGAGAGGAAGGGATCCCAAACACCCTTTCTACCCACAGTCAAGAAAAAATGGCATCTCTGTTCTCAAGCAGAAGCTAATAGGCATTTGTGAGCGGAAATCACCTTCTCCCCCCATTAACTTCTACTCTCAAAGAAAACACATCCACAGAGTGCATGGAACAAAAGTGCCTGTGGCAGCCACAGCTGCAGCAGCAACACACAGCTGAGTAATAAACTCTTGGCACTGATAAGGAGAGGCAAAGGGAAAAAAAGAACACAAGAATGAGGTCATTTCAGAGGCAGTGCAGTGTGTGTGTGTGAGAGAGAGAGCATCAAGATTAGATGTCTTTGGAAGACCTGCTTTGGAAACTCAAGCTTCAGACCTTGTGGCACGTCCACTTTGCAGAGGACCTGTAAACAGTCTACAAGGGCTACCCTGATGGAAAAAGTAGCCACCATTTTCAAGAAAACTTGCAGCACACCCAGTCCAAGGATGCCCACCATAGTATATGGAATGTACCAGCTGGATGTGTCCTTCGTTTTCTAGCCGTTCATACAGAGCCAGTGTGGGAGCTGATGGTGTGCAGTTCACAGACTCCACTGGTCCTTCAGGTGATGCTGTGGTGTCAGGGGAGACCTTTAACCTTTTGTTCCCTATAAGGTTCCCTGCTCCTGCAGCTGCTATTTGCCCCAGGAGGAAAGCTTCTATTGCCAATGCTAGCAGGGCAAACAGCAGCTGTGGAGAGGCCTGATCTCAATCAAGACTGCAAAACTGAGTGTTGTTAGGACAGACAAAAGAAAATATTTCTTTACTCAGAGTGTGGTTGGTCTGTGGAACTCCTTGCCACAGGATGTGGTGATGGCATCTGGCCTGGATGCCTTTAAAAGGGATTGGACAAATTTCTGGAGGAAAAATCCATCACGGGTTACAAGCCATGATGTGTATATGAAACCTCCTGATTTTAGAAATGGGCTACATCAGAATGTCAGGTGCAAGGGAGGGCACCAGGATGCAGGTCTCTTGTTATCTGGTGTGCTCCCTGGGGCATTTGGTGGGCCTCTGTGAGATACAAGAAGCTGGACTAGGTGGGCCTATGGCCTGATCCAGCAGGGCTGTTCTTATGTTCTTAGGGTCTTATGAAGCAGAACTTCCAGGTTTCATGGCAGTGCCAAAGGACCACAGTAAGGAGGAGAATGACCCCTAGATGCCTCAGAGTGCACACAAGACAAGAGACCTGCATCCTGGTGCCCTCCTTTGCATCTGGCTTTTGAGTCTCACAACAGTGCACAACGTGCATGGTACGGTTTGGGTGTTTTCTTGGTAGCACAGAGGAGGTCATTCCAAGGCAGCATAAAAAAAAAAATAAAAATGGTTGGCAACCTTCACTCTCGAAAGACTATGGTATGAGCCTTCAGCACCTGGTATTCCCAGGCAGTCTCCCATCTAAATACTAACCGGGCCTGACCCTGCTTAGCTTCCGAGATCAGATGAGATCAGGAGCCATTATAAGTCATACCACACTTGCTTGGGACACTCCTCAGGCTCCCATTGTGCTCAACAGTAACCAGCTGATAAACTGTGGTCTGAACACCGTGTGGGACACCACTGGCAGCTTTCACCCAGGAAGTGAGATCAGTCAGAGGGCGATCAAGAAACTATTTGGTTTTTATATTTATTTAAGGCAGTGGTTCTCAAATTGGTGGGTCGCGACCCAGCAGTTTGTGTAACGCTTCCCCCGTCCCTTTAAGGGGTGAGGGAAGGGGAGGGAGGCAGCGACGCAACCCACAGGATCGCGTCACTAAGGGGGGGCGAGGGGGGCGCTTTGCACTTACTTCAAGAAGGCGGGGCTGCAGCAGGCTACAGGAGGTGCAGGGAGCTCTACGCAGTCCCACATAGCGTTCCCGGAGGCTTGGAACATTCGCTAACAGCGGGCGCAAAGCACTTCGGTTTTGCAGGACGTGCTTTGCACCCGCTTTTAGCGAATGTTCCAAGCCTCGGGGAGTGCTGTGCAGGGCTCCCCACACCTCCTGCAGCCTGCTGGAGCCCTGCCTACATAATGTGAGTTCAAAGCATCCCCCCTTGCCCCCCTTAGCGACCCGATCCTGGGGATCGGGTCGCTAAGCCCTAGCCTCTCCCCCGCAAGAACTTACTGAGGGAGTAAAGCTCCCTCAAAGTTTGAGAACCTCTGATTTAAGGAATTTTTAATACCGCTTTTCTGATACTCAAAGCAACGTACAACAGAATGTATCACATTCAAACAACAAAATACAATATGAAGATTTTTTAAAAACCATTAAAACCATAAAACAATTTAAAAGTTACAACAATATTATTAATTATTATAACAGTATTTATATACCGCTTTTCAACAAAAAGTTCCCAAAGCGGTTTACAGAAAAATCAATTAACTAATGGCTCCCTATCCCAAAAGGGCTCGCAATCTAAAAAAAGCAATAAAAGAGCAGATAACATTTTCAGAAGCATAAAATTTTTAAAAAATTAAGAATTAGGGGTTCCCTAGGGAGTACCTCCCTCCCCAAAGGCCAGCTGAAATAGATAGATCTTCAAATTATCAAGAAACACAGTTAAAGACAAAACAACATTCAGTTTTATTGATTGTTTTGTGTGAGAAACATTAACAAGCCCAGCACCTCATGGATGACAACAGCAGAGTAATTACACAGCAAGGGGTATAGTGACATCTAGTGGAACACACTTGCCCAACATACTGAAATAAAAAAATCCCTTCTGAAGTTCCACGGGTGGCCTGAAGAAGTCACAAGCAACATGGACCAGGGAGGGTTAGGACCATTTCACATAGTCAAACCTGCATTTGCCATCAAGCATACACTTCACAGGGAGTTGCAGCCAGTTCTGGCTTTTCGATGATAGCACTTGTGAAAGAGATACACCTGTAGCATTTCCACGTTACAATTCTTGGGTGCCTTAAAACTTTGTAGGCCTAAAAGTATCACATGGTCATGATCTCCTAGATCAGGGATCTTCAAACCCACATGCAGCCTGTGGCAAGCCTCTATCTGGCCCGCAGCCAACCTCTTGTTCCCTGAAAGCCTCTGGCCCACTCAACTGAACATGACCAGAACTGTTTGGACCAGAACAATCACAGGCTCTGATTGTGTAAGGAGGGTTTTCTGAGGGCCAGAAAGGTTGAATGAATGAGCCCATTCATTCATTTATTCACTCATCTAAGCTCCATCTCAAATTTATTTATTTAAATTTTATATTTAAATTATTTTTCCAGCCCTCAACACCACGCCAGATATTTGATGCAGCCCTCTGGCCAAAACATTTGGAGACCACTGTCCTAGATCGATGTCTTCCATACATTGTGCTTCACTGGGTAACCTTGAGCCAGCCAATTACTCTCACATTAACACACACGTTTTGGGGGGGAGAATAATGAGGGAGAAATTCAGGCAAGCCACTCTGTGGGCTCTATGGCCTCCATCACATTATGGGGGCAATTATTTCATCACCCCTCAATACACAAGAGGTTTATGTGCTTGTGTGGCAGGGTTCCCAGGGTTCTGGAGCTTGAGTTTGGTTATGGAATGCATTCTAGGTTCTAGCATCCATTCTGGAGTTTTGACAGATAAGAATGAGCTTGCTCTAAAACTAAACGGAACAGAGCAGAATTCCTGGTTGTGTCTATTACTCTGCAAGATTTGATGAATCTTAGAAATTTTAGAAATTTTAGAAAATCTTAGATTTTAGAAATGACATACAAAACTATCACAAGGAGAAACACCCACAAGACAAAAGCACATCAAGATACGCACATACCCTCCCAAACAGGCAAAAGCACATACACCAGGTTACTACATCCCTGTCAGAGTTCACATTAGGAAAGAAATTACCAACTGCAGTTTATCACTTGAGTTCCGATTCCAAAAAAGTAACACATTTTTTCAAAAAAATTATTTCACATTTGAATACTGCCCTTCCTTTAAGGAGCTCAGGGTGGTGAACAGAGTTCCTCCCCACCTTTTGTCCTGATAACAACCGTATCAGGTAGGTGAGGCTGAGAGATAGTTACTGGTCCAAGGTCACCCAGCAAGCTTCATGGCTGACTTGGGATTTGAACATGGATCTTCCATATCAGGTAGCCCAATCCAATGTAGATCTTTGTGTGCAATATGGCGGTACGCCATGGGCTACGCTGCATCCCGTGGGGGATTTTTGGCTGATGGAGGTCTCCCTTTGTCCCCTTGCCCTGGGGTAAGACCCAATAGTCTGATGGGTCAACTCAAACCTTCAGTGGAGATATCGCTAGCGCAAGTCCGTGATGATCCATGAAGACAGATCAGGCCTGGGAAGGGGTTTGGATACAGCATGCACCAGAGCCACCAATCCTACCCCCCTCCCAGCTTCAATTCACGCAACCTTCACCTCTGCTACCAAACCGTTCCACCCTTTTCTGCCCCATTCACCCCCTCCCCAAAACTCTGCCCCTGCGCTGGGCTTACCTGCTCCAGCAGGCCTTCCAACGCCTGCCAGCACCAGCACAAAGGCTCCAGTCTTCCAGCCGATCCAGCTTGCCTTGCATTGTCACAAATCACTTTACGGTGCTTTTGTAACAGTGCACACCAGTGGAATGCGCATTCTACCAGTGCAGGTCCTCATTACGATTGACCCATAAGTCCAACTCCAGAACCCTCGCCACCCCCATGATATGCCAATACAGCACTCCTCAATAGATGGCAAGTTTACTGAACATATTCAATGACACATGGCATAAGACTTTCAAAAAGAGAAGACTACATATGGGCTATTCATTTGGAATATGGGGTATTCGTTTCAATGGAACCCAGTTTGTGACAGTTTGCGGGCAGTTTGTGACACAATTGTGGACACCAAGACATGGACTGACGGCACCTAAAGGAGCAAGAACATTCTGATTGCCCTGATGCCGTCATATGCAAATCACAGTCCTGGCAGGCAGTGAGCTGCCTCCTGACACAAGCAGCCAGGGCCTTGACCTCTGGATACTGGCCTTTAAATATTCATATCACTTAGAATGAATATTGAATGGCTGAATGAAGGTATTTTAATGGCTCCCTGACATACATTCGCTAAAGACAATGCATGTGCCACACAGGTGCAGCGAAGGTGTTTTTTAAAAAAATACTAATCAATGCTAACAGGTTAGGAAATCTTTTTCTTATCTCTCTCTCTGGGCACTAACATGGCTCATTTCCATCAATTTCATATTCTAGCAAATAAATATTTAAATAGCAAAGAAAACTGCGGTACTCGAACTTGGAATAGCAGCCTATAGGAAGCTGCTTGAACGTGGCTATGCCGTACCCCCAAAACTAAAGCCAATTGGACAAAACTGAGGCCATTTTTGGATTCAGCACTTCAAACATACCCAAGAATTATATCTGACTTTTATGACAACGAAGGGCGCAATCCTAACCCCTTATGTCAGCACTTTCCAGCACTGACATAAGGACAATGGAGCTCGGAGGTAAGAGAACAAACTTACCCTTACTTTGAGGAGGCCTCCATGAGTGACACCCAACTGCAGGATGCAGCACACATCCCATTGGCACCGCTATGCCAGTGCTGGAAAGTACTGCCATAAGGGGTTAGGACTGCGCCCTTAATAACTTTTATTAATTTAATATTTAATATTAATATTTTATATTAATAACCTTAATAACTTTTAATAACCATTTCTGCCCAACACTGCACATACACAACAGGGATCAAATGTGTACACCTGTGGCCTGAGCAGAAATGAGTTAACAGGTGGTTACACATACAGTGTTGGAAAGATGGGCCAACTGCATTCAGCTACAGACTGCCTCTTTGGCAGTGAGATCAGTTGTCCTATGTAACATCCACTTCCTTGTTCTGCTTTTTTTTTTTTTTTTGGGGGGGGGGGGGTGATGGCAAAGCACATTCTGTCAGGGGATGACAAACCCTGCATGAAAGTTGATGGAGTCACAGGAGCTGACGCAACATTATTCCATCAATCCCATGAATATAAAGTGCAGATAAATGCGAATTCCAGACAGGTGGCAGTCCCCTATTGCAACGCCTCCCCTATTGCACAGCTTTCTGATGCCCCATCTCTTGTTGCTAAGAGGCTCTGTACTAGATAACCTTTGTGGTAGTCTGTGCTTTACTCTAATTAGGATGGATCACTATAATTAGCCTCAGGTAAAGTTACCTGCTTGTGAGATCATTGAGTCTGGGGATTTCCTCGGTATTAAGAATGAATGGAGCAACGCTGTAAAAGATGGCTTAAAAACAAAGGCCTGTGCACCTGCTTGACACATGTTTCTGTGACTCCCGATCACAACCACATTGAAATTACACTGGAAGGGACATAAATGTGATTAGAAGGGAAAGGAGATAATATTGCTTACAGCTGGGATGAAACTACTTGCAATTTTTCATGAGTGTTTTGGCAATGTGGAAAAACGCCTTCCTTTTTTCTTGTCTTGTCCATCAGAAGTGAACATTAGTGCAAAAAGTGCTGAAAAAACCACTTTGAAATGTTCACATTAATTTGCAATGCAATGCCCTCAGCTGTTTTTCTGAATTGCCCTCACTCCCTTAATGATGTCAGCATAGCCAAATCTGATTAGCCATGAGTGTTGTGATCTCATCTCATTTACTGTTCAGTCCCTGATTGGGATCCACATTACCAATCTGTAAAGGAGGACGAAGCTAAAGATGGGAAGAAATGGTATAACAAGCAGGAATTCTTGTGAATTGTGCGTGAAATCAAAGAAAAATATGCTGCCCAGCAGCCGTCACCATTAAGTAGGGTGAACTTTGTAGAACTCTCAACAAAATTGCCACAATTGCAGCTTGTAATAACTGCCAAAGCCGGGAGGGAGTATTTTTTGACCTGTGACTGACACATCATGACTACAGATGTGATTCTATGCAGGCATTCTTCAGAGATGGGCCGCAACTTGGATGACTCAGAATTGAGTCGCGAAAACACACATTTTGCGTGACTTGTACAGACACGAGTTACGCATGTCAAAAACTTGGACACTGATGGGGTCAGGGCACTAATGAGATCAGAGTTTTACCCTAAAGATGAAAAGGCTCAAATAGACTTGAGACAAGACTCGCTTTTGTGTGTGCTTGAGATTCTGTTTTGTGCGTGTGCTTGCTTGCTTGCTTGCTTTTTTTTTGCCTAGTTTCTCCAGAGGACTCAGGTAAAAATGATTCAGAAAATAGCTCTGGACAAGTCATGCTGCTTGCCCTTTATGACTCATGGGCAACTCGAGTCAAGGAGTGGAGACTTAGGAATTGACTCAAGACTTAGCGCTGTGGCTCCGGCCGGTGCCATAGCTGGAGGGGGGGCAGAGCACTCAGGCTGGCAGGGAGCCTCAGCAAGGCGGGCATACGGATCCGTTTTGCTCCCCCCTCCGGGAATGGCTCCAAAGGGAGGGGCCGCTTGCCCGCCTAGCTGAGGCTCCCTGCCAGCCTGAGCGCTCCGCCCCCCTCCAGCTACACCACTGGCTCCAACACATTCCTGGCATTATTCAATCAATCTGACATGAAGCTGCACCAGTGGACAGTATGGTATGCTGAAATCAGTGGTAGAAAAGCCACATACATTCATCAAGGAGACCAGAGTTTCTCCAGAACTCCACAGAAAACAATTTCATTAAAATCAATTGAACAGATGTAAAAATACTAAATGAAGGGACTTGATTGAGGTGGTTCATCTCAGATATTGGTCAGTTATTGAGGTCATTGCCAAATCACAGGGGAAAAGGCAATGCTAGATGGTAGGTCTGCCTGGAAGACTTCTCTGGGAGTGGACAAAGAATTCCCAGCTGACTCACTGAAAGTGTTCTTGTTGTTCAGAAGAACTGCTTTGAATCTGTCAGGAGCAGCCTTGGGTGGAACTGGACACCCACAGCTCTTGGCACAGCTGTCCAGCTTGGGACCAGTGGTGTAGCTAGAGGGAGTGCAAAGCACTAAGTTTTGCAGGGAGCCTCACTGTGGCATGCAAGCAGCCCCTCCTCTTCAGAGCCATTTCTGGCAGTGGGAGCAAAACAGAGGTGCATGCTCTGTCCAGTGGGGGGGGGGGGATGCAAATTGGGAGTCTTCGAAGGGGGAAGGGGAATTATTTCCTCTTATCCCTCTGTAAGCCTCTCAGTCTGCAGTGGGTCTCCTCAGACCTCACCAGATCTGAAGCTGGCACAAGGAAAAGGAGGGGGTGCAGAGGCTCAAAAAAGAGGTCCGAAAAAGAGGGGATAGGAGCCAGCACATGCCATTGTCACTGAATCTACCTCCTCCCACCATCCCCTTGTCCCCACACTTCTCTACACCCCACTTCACCCTTCTCCACCCACCCCTGCCCCCCACCGCTGCCTTACATGGTCCGGTGGGGTCCGGTGGAGTAGTTGAAGAGCTGCCACCTGTTGCAGACTGCAGCAGAAGCCATTTTATGACAGCAGGAGAATCTCTGCTGTTGTAAAGCCATGCCCTTGACAGCCCAATCATGAACTGGATGGGGCTGTTTCAGTCAAAATGAAGATCAGTCACCCCAGATTACACAGTGCAAGTTATGGTCAGATAGAAATGCATGGAAAACCACAGTGCTTTGGATAGTTAGAAGCATAAGATAACCAAACACGAATGTTTCTGTTGCCATATTCCTGAGAACAATTCTTTTTAGGTGTAAAAGCTCAGAGCTGTAACTGAAGTCTTCTTCAAAACGGATCGTTTTAAGGTTCCAGCACTAGGTGGTGCTAAAATCTTTCTAAACCTAACAGGTTTTTTTTAGCTAACTTAGGGTCTTCTTATTCTTCAGCAGCCTGGAAGAGGTTTAGGTAAATATCAACTCTCCATATCCCTTCTCAGGAGTGACACACACACTCTGAGGCTCTCCCCTCAATATAACTCTGCAATGTTTTCCGTCATTAGCGCCAGCCTCCAGAAGATAATAAAAGCTTGGATGGCATGTCCAAAACCCGGCTCTCAACTGCATTCCTTCAGTCCCAAGCCATATGCTGACAATTTACTCTTGAACAGCAAGAATGCTTGTGACCATTCCATGACATCACAGCAGCTCAGCCAACGGTTAGGGAGGACTTCCAAGATGACAGTCAATTGTCACAGCCAGACTGTGCATATCTTAGAATTCTTTTTCTTGTTCCCTTTTTATTTCTTTTTGGGGAGAAAATGGCATATCTACATTTTTCACCAATGTACTAGTGGCTTTATTTCTTTATCTTTATATATTTAAATTTCTATCATTTATAGTTTATGGTGACTATTCAAAAAGCATCAACAGAAACCCTTCGTTCATCATACATTATAGTCCAATTCTATTTAAGGATGTTTTAAATTTCAGAAGAACCATCTAAAACATATAGTTGGGCTGTTGGTTCTCAGGCAGAGCTTTGATGTGTGAGAAAAGGATGTTACAAGCACACAAAACATGGGTGATAGTTTGGGGATGTTATGGCATTATCTTTTTAAGAGGCAAAAAAACAGAAGTCCCTGGACACCAACTGATACCTATGCTTATTGACGTCAGAGGGAGGGGGAAAAAAAACATTCTGGAAGGTTAGCAAATATGACTCAGACCTTTTTTGCCTTGTAAACCTGAATCCACTGAAGGCTATTCTTTTATTGGAAGGAAATGAATTTGCCATTTCATTCCCTGCCATTTTAAATGTCAACAGTAAATGCTTCAGTGCTGCAGATGTTTTCCTGCATATATACATGTGCTTCAGTAAATTAAAGTAATCAGTGACGTGCACACCATACATTTATTTACATCCCACCTTCCTTCCATCATCAAGCTGAAGGCAGCGCTTGTGGAGTTCCAAGACAGTCACCTATACAGACATCTACCAGCAGCGTTGGCCCAACCATGAGGATAACTGGGGGAGTCCCAGCAGGGAGCAGGTTGGACATGTTGCCCACTTCCCTGTACTCCTTCTCCTCTTCCCCCCAACTCCTTGGATTGGAAAAAGAAGTTTGGGAGCAGAAGAGTTTTGGAGGAGAAGAGAGTGGCGGATTAGAGGACTACTCTAACCCACCACTCTACTCTCCTCCAAACTTCCTCTTCCACTCTGCCCCCTCTTCCAAACCAGCAAATGCTAGCACTTCACCAAGTAAGGGAGTTAGCATGTGGCATGCTGCCATATGCCTTGGGAGGTCTTGGGCCAGCCCTGCGCACAAGCCCTTGACATGCAGAGTTCCATTAAACTGGCTGCATTATGTGTCCTAAGACCATGTCATGGGGATAGAGAAGCACCACAGAAAAACTTACAGCAGCTTGGGTGAATTCGGGGCCATGTCACAAACCCCTATGTTCTACCACCTTACAGCCCAGTCCTAACTGGGCTGCCTGCCAGTGGAATGAGAGTTCTACTGGCCTCAGTGCCAGCCCACCAACAGAAGTGATATTCTGCTGGCGGGTTGGCACTTCTATAGAAAGGCCAGCAGTGCAATTGCTGGAATCTGTGCATGCTCACAGGTTGCAAGTACCCCTGTCTGCCAGAGCTGTTAAGGTAGTAGAGGGGGTGGGCAGAACAGAGTAGGAGGTGTGTGGTGCAGGGCAGGGTAGAGATCAAATCAGAGCAGGGCAGGATCAAGGCAGATATCAGAATCTCAGGGGTGGGGGGTGGCAGAGTAGGCTGGTGTTGGCAGTTGTCTCCACCAATATCCTCCACTCCATTTTGGCCCCAACCACCCCCTTGCCTCTACTTGGATGTGCCAGCTAAAGAGCTGGCACAAGTACAAGTAGACCGCTAGGGACTCATGCAGGAGTGGAGTCAGGTAAGTAAAAGAAATTATATTTAGCTGTCTGCCCCTGCATGGTATATGGCTGTCTGCAGGCTGCAGCAAAGCCTATGCTGGTTCCTTTGTGTCCGGTAGGCAGCCTTCAGTGAGGATTGGGCTTTTTGTCAAGGTGAAATCATGAACTCTCCTAATGACACTCCTTTGGCAACTCAAAATCCTGATGGAACAAGGAGAGGGATGCCTCTGGGATATATTGTCCTTGCCCAGCTATTTGCTATGGAAAACCTCATGCTACATTTCCCAGAAACGGCCACATAGGTAACGATTTAAAAATAGCATCCTATTCTTAGGAAGGCCTTTCCCAGTCTTTTCCGCACAATAAACTAAAAATGTTGGGTGTGAGACAGCAGCTTAAAAATATCCCCTTTAGGCATTTCAGATTCTCAACCTGGAGTCAGCCGGTAAAACAAAGAGGCTCTCATTTGCATCCAATGGGCTACAAGCATCAGAACAGGTCGTATTCCAGACTGGCAGTGACAGTGAGCAATGACTGGCAAAGGAGAGGTGCAGAAAAGTTCAAAGAGCCATTGCATCACACGCACTCGCTGAACTGCGGTTCCAAAGGAATTAGTGCTTCATGGCTGGAAAAAGTTAACCACCAGCCAGAGTATAGTCTTTCTCGGTCTGTTGCTATGAGTACCGGTCTATAGGGGTGTAGCTTTCCTCTTGGGTTTCTGTGTTTGTTCTGCTACTGCTTTCCTCTTTCCTCTGGCAGAAGTACTTTTTTTATGATGATTGGGTGAGATACTGCCGAGCCAACATCATGGAGCGCCTGAACGAAACCAAGCTTGCCCTAGGCCAATCGAAAGACAAATGGGGGTAAGTGGAAAAAGCAATGAAATTAAACTGCTTTAGCTGTTGCTGGTGGTTGCCCACTGTTCGATTTAGCCCAAGGGAAGCTCTTTACGAGCCCTCTTCAGACTCCTTCCTGTTGAAACTTGAAATCAATGGGGATGGAACATTAATTGTTCCCAAATAAATCATAATCAAGAAATTATTCTCATGGGTGTAATCACAGGAGGCCAGGAGAAATGAATGAATTTTATAAGGGGAGGGACCTGATTCTCCAACCTCCCCCCATTTTTTTATAGTACACAGTAATCACAAATGCTGACGAAAAATTGCTGGCTGCCAGTAGCCTCTGTCTGCTTCAAAATGACTGCGGAGGTCACCAGGATGGTAGTTATCCATAACTGCCCCAATGCATTAGGGATGTGGGGGGGGGATTGGCTTATATGTTTGCTTACATATAATCAGTATTCAAAGAACTTCACTGCATGGGGAAATTCCCAATTATTTGATGGCAGAAACCACGATGTAAGGGGAGGGCAGTTTCCCTCTGGATTAAGGAAATTGGCTTCAATATTCCTTCACTCCATTTCAAACAACGTCAATCATTTTTAGATAGTCCAACAGTTTTCTAACCAAATCGTAATCTGAGAATTGATCAGCCGTGAAATAGTGAAGAAGGGATTCACTGGGGCCCCAGCGGTTATTTCTTACTTTCAAGGAACAGCATTCGGAAGACCTTTAGTATTTGATTGTGAATAAAACTTGCCTTCTTTCTGAGTGGTACTGCCTAGTTTTGCCACTGCTTTTGCCTAGTACTTCAGTAAAATGGTTCTTGTGGCTTGGTACGTATTCTACTGTCTGTTGTGTGCTCGGCTGCACTGAACAGTATTATGGGGCATGGTGAGAAGGGCAATATTGAAGCTTTTGGATGAATCCCTGTGGCTAATAAAATAACCACCCACTTGGTTGGGAATATCAATTTGTGGCCGTAATGGCAGCACCAAGTGAATGGCATCAAGTGATCCGGTTTTCTAATCCTATAATCTCCATACACTTTGATATGCATGCAGGAAGTGTTTGCTGCTATACTGGATGGTGAGATAAGAAGTAGCAAAAAAAGGCAGGGAGGCTTATGTTATTAAGCCACCCATAAACTTTAAACTACAAAAATGTTCCATTTTTCACAGGGGTTTGAAGGTTTGTGGAACTGTAATTCTTTCTTCAAGGTGGTCCTGCTGGTTTGCTGCCCCTTTATCTGAAACTTTGAACTAGACGGGAGACGTTCAATTTATGACTACAGCTGTGTCCAATATCCTCCTGTTTCCATTTTCAGTTTCAAACCAGCAATTTCAGTGAGATAGTTGTGGGATTCCCCCCCCCCCCCGAAAAACACAGTGCTGGTATGAATATGCACCTTTTTAAAAAAATCGTACTTGGTACCATTCTTCTCCCTGGTTGCTGGGTCTTCTGGATTTTACACACAGGTGATGATGCCCAAACAAGTATTCTGCAATGAACGAGATGAAATTGCAGCTGTGTGGCCATTCAGATGTGGTGTCCACCTGCAGGGCTGACCCAAGGCATTTTGCCGCCTGAGACAAAGGGCAAGAGGGTGCATCCACCCGCCCACGCCCCTGCTGTACAAAGTCCAGAATGTTGTTTCTGAAAAAAATACATGCAAACCCAGACTGCTGAAAGCAGTTTCACAACACACCAGTTCATAGGCCCTCCCAGTGAAAATTCAAAGCCTAACGACATCATCAGAGGAAAATGGTAGCCAAATTTGCTTTCTTGAATTCACGACAAATCATATTTTGGGGAAGTGCAAACGAAGTTTCACGAGAAATTTTGCTGAATGAACTAGTATACATCCAGGGGATGGTCCAAAACCACCCGAACCCAAATCTACACCTAAATTCTCGCATCCACTCACCCCCACCACACACCATCTCCATCATGCACACTCACCTTGTCATCTAATCTCCATTTTTGTCCCCTTTACTCAAATCCTACAGTTCCACTGCCTCTTCTTGTAAAGTGCAGGCTTCACAAAGAGGAATACTTCACAAACAGTATTGGGCACTGTTTGTGTAAAGTAGTGGGCATTTCATGTAAATTTCTTCATGTAAAGTAGTGTGCACTGTTTCATTACTGGGTAATCTCAGTGGTGATAGGTGAATTTGCTGCCTCCTCCTCTTCCTTTTGCCACCACTGCACTTGCTCCGCCTCTTCCCTCTCCTTTCAGGCCAATTGCAAAGAGTGAAGCAGGGCACAGCAGTGTGCTGGCTGTCCCCTTAGCAAAGGAAGGGATATGGCAGCACTGGCGAAGGAGGTGTCAGCTGTGCTGTGAAGCACAACTTTTGCTCAGGCACACGCGGGTCAGTAGGGCAGTCGAACATGAGGAGGAGTGGGTGCCAAGGCAGAGGACATGGGGTGCCAAGCCACCTCCCCCTCAATTCACCCCTGTTGCAACCAATTCAAGTTGCTTCATAGATTGGCCAGCCCTGACTACACGATGATGCCACTGAAGCAAGTGTGAGCCACAGAGAGAAGGGGCAGGGCAAGGCAACTGAGAGTGGGGGCCTTGAGTAAATGAATTACAAACATTTTTGGAAGGAGTGACCAACAACTGGCAAAAAGAAGATGCATTGTTGACATGGTGAATTTTTTTAAAAACCGAGCAGCTGAATTCTGTGGATGGCGATATATATGGTCTTAGAAAAGACGTGGTGTCTCGGATTATGTGCGTACTGGAACAGGATGTCTCATCTGCAAGGAAAGATCTGTCAAAAATCGGTTTGAATCAGTGCTGAACGGTTTGCTTGTTGTTGGATGGAACTTAAAATTCCTCAACTGGAGCCTTTGTTTCAAATAATTTATTACATAGTTCTGGTGAAAAACTGTTGTCGCTAGACGTATTTGGTGGCTGTGGAGATGGGATTCTATTTATCATCTCTGAAACTTATATTCTGCATTTATGGTACTTCTTCATTCTTACTGATGGTCACAACAGCCTTGTGAAGCAAGTTAGACTGCTAGATCTCAAGAAATGCACACACATGTGTGAACAAGCCTTGGCACCTGGCAACTGAATGTGTGAATGGTCTCCAGTGAAAAGTGCGTGCCTGAAGTGATACAGAAACTCTGTGTGCTGTAGTGATGTGTAATGGACCATGCAGACATAGCAACGTCAGTGGATGACTTGTGTGTGTCAATGGATTACACAGGCCTACAAAATTGAGGGTCAGAAATGTTTTTCCCAAACTTTATGGTGCTTTGATATGAATTTGGGGTGCTGGTTCCAAAAATGGCATCCATTTTGTCCTATCACGTCTAGTTTTGGAGCTATAGTATAGCCTCTTTAGTGAATGGTTCAAGCAGCTTTCTCATGAGGAAGCCATGGTGTAGGCTTCCTCATGGAAGCTGCTTGAACCATTCACTAAAGAGGCTATACTATAGCTCCAAAACTAGACGTGATAGGACAAAACGGATGCCATTTTTGGAATCAGCACCCCAAATATACCCAGGAATTGGTGTAACGTTTAAGGAAGCAAAATGTGTGTTTGCCTGAGAGATGTACAATACCAGTGGAGAATTTTCACCAAACATGCTTGTGTGCACTATCAATGGAACCTGAGTTAGTTGTGCATAATAGAACTTAAATTATTTTTTTTCCTGTGGATCAAATATTGCCTAAGTGTTGGTATTAAAATGACCTGATCTAAGCTTTTGTCTTGTTTGGGGAGTTTGTCACCCTACTTTATTGCTTTTTTCTTGTTAAATAGCTAAAGCATTTGTAATTATTTTCAGTAGCATTTGTAACAAACAAACAGACATGAACTAGACTGTTCTCCCTCTGACAGGCTATGGCTATAGTGAGCAACACATGCTGTGATCCTAGTCTGGAGTGTCCTTCCCACCCCAGTGAGAAAATCTGACCAGCTCTGACATATATGGGATAATGCAGAAATGTTTTCAGGGAAACTTTGGTCACCTTTACAACCCTATCCTATGGGCCTGTGGCACTGGCATATTGCCAGGTACACCCGCGGAACAAGGGCCCCACTGGGACAGCAGCCAGGAAGCCATGCGTCACCAGCATGGCAGCAACTGTTACCCTGCACATGCCCAATCTCGTCTGATCTTGGAAGCTAAGCAGGGTCCGGCCTGGTTAGTACTTGGATGGGAGACCGCCTGGGAATACCGGTTGCTGTAGGCTTATACCATAGTCTTTCGAGACTGAAGGTTGCCAACCATGCGTCACCAGCACCACATTACAGAGCGGCCACCAGCAGAGTTCTGCTGGCACAGGGGAGGGGATTGGAGTGAGTGGATTACTGAGGTGGCAGCATTGTCTGCCATATCCTGAACACCTGCCCAGGGCTTTTCATGCTCCCAGCAGGATCCTCAAAGTTATGCTAGCAAAAGAGTGGGCATTGATCTGAGGAATCCTACTGGGGACCATGTGGCAGCCAAGAAGTAATTTCAATACTTATCTCCCCTATATGGCCTGGTCCCCATCCTACACACTGGATGCAACAGATGCTGCACCAGTGGCCCTATACCCAGTTTGCCATCGCTGGAGAGGATCGGGGCCCCAGGCAGCTGTGAACAGCTGGTGCCCAAGCACTTGTTCAAATATCTCTGGGGCTGATCTCATTGTTGCTTTGTTTTAAGATACATTTTTCTGTGCACTTTTTTTAAAAAAACTGCACTAAATCCTTATTTCAAGCCTAAGTGAAGGTTAAACAGGTGAAACTTCTGGAAATATGTCTTAAATACTCATACAAATACTGTCCTTCGAATACTGATGTTCAGCTTCATAGGGGGATTAATGTGTAAACCATATTTAACCTATCAGCTCAGTTTCAGTGGAGGTAAGTCACTTGGCTGCTGGGAGAGTCGGCTTTAAACGTGGCTTTATACTTTCACTCTCTCTTGCACTTGTACACACAGACACACTTTCTGTCTTTTACACACTCTTCCTTCTCCACTAAGGCCGCTTGGTAGTTTCTTGATTGACTGGGCTGAGGCAAAAAAACTGAAGGTGATCAAGTTAAACAGCTCAGGATGAAAAGAAGGGGCACCTCATGTGTTCCCTTCAAGCTCTAAACCCTGTGTGAGGATGGCAGGTAGTGGATGATCTCCCAGCCAATCTACACTCTGCATAACCTCTTCTGCTTCAGAATGGTAGCTATGATTTCCCCTGAGTTTTATCATCAGAATAAAATCATGTGTATGATCACCAGATTCCTGTTTTTTTATGTACTGTAAGAGCTTAACCTGCATAATCTATTCAGGTTGCAGAATTCTGCTTTTCCTGGCACTACATTTGAGGGTATACTGTCAATGCATAATTTTATAAGGGCTTAGCATCAAGTAGACACAGCCCATCATAAATGAGCACCATAAGAAACTCACCTTATTGTGGACTCATGATTTGATGAATTAAAGGGTGATGTTTCACCTGTACTATACCATTTACGGCTTAAGGGAATAGGATTTGCCTGTTTTAATGTTCGCCACTTAAAAGAATCTCTCCACGCCCACAGGATAAGACATCAAATTAGGACACAGGGCAGGGATCTGTGGCATGATAGCTATGTTAGAAGAGTTTTGCCCATGGAGAATATTCAGATAAATAACCTCCTCCTGCCTGTGGCCTGAAGTGATACAGTCTTGGCTAGAGTCAAAGAGGACCCCTGGCTCTTTCGAGACTTGAGGGAACCAAAAGGAGGATCAAGAGTGAAACTTCCCCCGGACCTGAGGCCAATAATCCCAGATGAGGAGAAGCAAGCCTGGGGAGGCAGGAAAATGGATTCTTCCCTCCATTGACCTGCCTACTACACCAGTACAATGGAAGTCACAGACTGCAGCATAGAAACTCTAGTGCAGGGGTGCCAAACATAAGGCCTGTGGGCTGGATGCAGCACCTAGAAGCTCTTTAGCCAGCCCCCATAATAATTGGGCTCTCCTAGAGCCACCTTTCCAGCAGTGCCACTTCTGGGAGAGTTGGAAGGAGACACTGCCAGGGCACTGGGACAGCCCAATTATCACTCAGGATGCCCTTTCAGGAGTGCTACTTCTGCCAAGGCTCTGGGAGAGAGCGAGAGAAGGAGACACTGCCAAGGCACTGAGGCAGCCCAGTTATCACTCAGGATGCCCTTTCAGGAGTGCTACTCCTGCCAAGGCTATTTTGCCGATGCAGATTTATGTTGAGCCCTCTGGCCCAACATGGAGTGCAGAATCCAGTGGAGCTCCAAACCCTTCCCACTCCAGTTCCTCCCCCCACCTTAATTCCATCCTCCCTGGAGACCAACCGCTGCCCAGCAGTCACACTCACCCCCGGCAGTGGTACTTCTGTCCTTCTGTCAGCGCTGGACACGGCGCCGTGGGCCCAGTGCCGGTGCTCCTTCCTCACCAGGTGCTTTTTACTGCACCCAACACCAGCGCTAGGGCTCAGTACCGGTGCTGGTTGAGCTTAGAATGGGCCCCTGAATATGACAAATAAAAGTTGACCAAAAATATTTACAAAACATGCCCAATTCCATCTGCAGAGATGACCTTTGTTTTGAAAGTCAATCACCCACCTGATCAAGAGCAGGCATTTTGAGACTCAGCAGGAAATGAGAACAAGGCAAACATCAGAGCAGCCAGTTGAAAAGAAAAAGAATTAAAACACATGATGGACGTGGGGAGGGCGAGGGGAGGGGGGGGGAGGGAGAATGGAAAATCATAACAAGAAAAACACTTCAGAGATGGCTTCATCAGCAGACACCCCAGGAGCAGATTGATCCAATCGCCATGAAAAAGAACTGGTGGGATAACAAGGGCAGGGAGAAAATGAGATAAATAAAAGGCTTAAATGGGAAAATGATAAACCAAATGGACAGGACTGCATTTGGTATATTAAGAAGACAACCACGTCCAAATCTGTGGGCACAATTCAAACAAGAGAAAACCGCAAGTTTCCCAAAAGCCTGGCTAAGGGTGCAGTTTTGTAGGTCTCATCATTGCTCACCTGCATCACAAGCTGGGCCTCTTCTCCCCCAGAATTTTGCTGTGACTTGGCATGTTCAGTGAGCTTCCGGATATGAGCAGTCTGCATTTCGCCTCCTCGGACTGCTTTGCACATGTCGATGTTCATTCCTGTTAGCCCCTTCAGTGGAACTCTCACTCAGAGAGGTGCCTTACTCAGAGAGGGGCCCTCGGTCACTGGTCCAGCATGTATGTATTTTTTGCTTGCAGAGTGACCCCACTCTTGTTATCTGGTGTGCTCCCTGGGGCAGATTGTCTGGACCCTTGTCTGGACAGAGACCTGGAAAACTGCTGCCAGTCTCTAAAACATACTGAGCTAGGTGGACCACTGTTTATTAATAACAACAACAACAACAACAACAACAACAACAACAACAGGTATTTATATACCACCTTTCTTGGTCTTTATTCAAGACTTTATTCAAGGCGGTTTACATACGCAGGCTTCATTTAAATCCTTTATTAAATAGGGATTTTTACAATTGAAAGAAGGTTCTTTCTTTCAAGAACCACTACATTCAGGTGTTTCATTCCAATCTGGCTTCACATTCTGGCCTCCATCCTCCCACGCTCAGAGCAGATGGAATAGCTCGGCTTCAGCTTGTCAGCTGCTTCAAGGTCGCACGGTGCCGGTGGCCTCGAACTGGCGACCTTGTGGATGTTATCTTCAGGCAGACAGAGGCTCTGCCCTCTAGACCAGACCTCCTGCCCATAACCCAGCAGAAGGTAGCTTGTATCATGTAGGTTGGCCCTCAGAGGTTGGATAAAGGAAACTCAAAGCAGCAGCTATGCACTTTAGTACTCCTGCAGTGAGAGTTCTGTCTCTATCCCCTCTGAGGAAGGCTAAGACAATTTAAAGAGTCCATACTCTGTTCCTTGGATGCTGGCTCTGTCAGGGACCTCTCTGTCTGGGACCTGTTGGCTTTAGGGTGGTAGCAGGGGTTGCCCTCCTACATCACAGAGCAGAGGTACCCATGGTGTGCATTGCAGCACCCTGAAACATGCAGCGCACTCACAGGGTTGCCATGGGATGTCCCCAGTGGCCCCTTTTACTGGCTCCCCTGGGCACCAACATCTTGGATGATGCAAAATCTTGGGTGTTCCAAGATGGTGGTGTCCAAGTCTCACAAAATTTAGGTGCCACCATCGGAAATCCCATGAAATTTTGTGAGATTTTGATGCTACCCTCTTGAATCACATAAAATTTCATGAGATTTGGGTGCTACAATCTTGGATCCAAGATGGCAGTGGTCAGCTGAGCCAAGAAGAGACTGTGGGGGCACCATGTCCCTGGTAAATTTGGAAACCACTGCCATAGAGGGTTCTGAGGAAGAGAAGAAGTACCAAAGCAATCTGCTCTAGCAGAGCAGATACCAGCAGAACTAGCCCTGGGGTCCACCTCTCCTGGAAAACCAGGCATTTCTGGGCCCTTTCTAAGTGTGGTTCTCTTGCCCCCAATTTCCTCATCTTCCAGCGCCCCAGGATCCAACTCCATGACACCTTATCATTGGTTGTTTAAGCCATTTCTGCCCAACATTGCATATAAACAACAGGGACCAAATGTGCACACCTGCGGGTCAGGCAAAAATGGGTTAATAGATTCTCCTTGGTTTCAGAAGTGGTTTGCCATGCAGGACAGGGGGCCTTGGTTCACAAGACAAACGTCCAAACTGCTTGGGCCAGTCAGAACAGGTTGTGTGGCGTTCTTTGCATTCTGAACTACTAGAACAGACAAAGGAAAATGTTTCTTTACCCAGTGTGAAATGAAGCTGTGGAACTCCTTGTCACAGGATGTGTTGATGGCATCTGACCTAGATGCCGTTTAAAAGGGATTGGACAGATTTCTAGAAGAAAAGTCCATCACAGGTTACAAACTGTGATGGGTATGTGCAACCTCCTGGTTTTAGAAGTAGGCTATGTCAGAATGGCAGGTACAAGGAAGTGGCAACAGGACACAAGTATCTTGTTGTCCTGTGTGCTCCCAGAGGCATCTGGTGGGCCACTGTGAGATACAGGAAGCTGGACTAGATGGGCCTATGGCCTGATCCAGTGGGGCTGTTCTTATGTTCTTAACTACAATTCCCAGGAGGCCTTGCAGGTCTCTTGTTATCTGGTGTGCTCCCTGGGGCATTTGGTGGGCCACTGTGAGATACAGGAAACTGGACTAGATGAGCCTTTGGCATGATCCAGATGGATTCTTCTTATGCTTCCATGACTTGAGGTGCAAAATGTGGGATGTTCTGAAGCCATTCTCATATTTCCACATGTGTATTACCTTTGCTTTGATTAGCTTCAAGATCGAAGGAGTTATGGGACTTAGCGGTTTCCGAGAAGAGGATTACTGTAATATGTTTATCTGTGATTTGAATGTGCCAAAAACTGATTTTATCCATATCCAATAGGTGGCAGCATGAGATCCACATCTAGAGCCAAAGCACTGATGTAGGAAGCCAGCTGTAAACAGAAAAGCCTCCTGACAGTTCAGAATTTAGCAGGCACTCAGAAGAAAGCTACACCAAACCCTCTTTTAAGGATGGCACCTCAGGTCTTAGAAAGAAACATTCAGGGGAGAGACAACCAAGGAGGGAAATGCCTGAGGCTTCAAAAGGCATGAAAGGATTGGGGAAAAGGAAAGGGGGAGACAGTTGCTGATTCATTCCTCTAAATAAAACCAATGAAGAGAAGAGTCTTATGCAAGTGTACTCAGAAACAAGTCCTGCTGTGTCCAAAAGGGTGTGCTCATAGTTGATGTGCAGTCTAGAAAAAAGGCGCCCGAGTAGGGACTGGATTGAGGGCACAATCCTAACCAAGTCTACTCAGAAGTAAGTCCTTTTTGTTCAATGGGGCTTACTCTCTGGAAAGTGTAGAGTTGGTCTACTGGGTCAAACCCCTGGGTCACTGGTTGAAAAGAGCTGCTGTGGACTATAAGTTCTACCTGGTTTCACACCCACAACACACCTGTTGTGGCCTTGCAGCACCCCATAGCACCTCCCATGGCAGGAAATCCTGCCATGCCTTTGTCTGCTGTGGCCCCACCGAGAGGGGACAGTATTTTGAGATCAAAAATGGACAAACCTCCTTAGAAGTCCAGAAAGGGGAGGCAAGTGGGAGGAAATGCAAATATATTTTGCACTGATATGCACATGAATATTTTGTTGAATCTGGGATGTTCAATTGTATTCTGCCGAAGGCAATGACAGTTTGGTGGGGGGAAATCAGATTAGCGATGCTTTAAAACAGCAACATTTGAAAATTTGATTTTCAAACGATTACCTTTTGCCAACAAGCACTCTGTTTATTGCATAATGTATGCAATCTTATTTTTAAGAAAGAAAAAATACCTATGAAGGATCTAGAATGGAGAATGTTTTTCCCTCTGTTGATTTAAAAGAGTATAGGCTGCATTTCTGTGCATACTTAGGGCCCAATCCTATCCAATTTTCCAGCCATGTCAATGGGGCGTGTGAACCATCCTGTAGTGGAAAGGCAGTCACAGAGGCCTCCTCAAGGTATGGGAACATTTGTTCCCTTACATTGGGGTTGCATTGCGACTACACCAGTGCTGGAAAGTTGGATAGGAGTGGGCCCTTACTTAGGAGGAGTGGCGTTTCTACGTTACTTAGGGGGTGCAGGCTGTACTAGGTGACATGAACAGGGGAGTGACACCACTACTGGCCAAAACTTTTTAATACTTGGTACTTTCGAAGAATACCATCATGTTATATATAGTATTGATTTCATGCAGAACGCAATGAGACAAATCGTGTTTAAATATCTCTATCCTATCCAAAGTTATAGCCAAAAAAAACCAGTGGTGCATTACCACACCCACCACCTGGGGCCATGTGCCACCCACTGCATTGGAGGAGGGCCATCCTGGGTGTGACACACTGGTCTCCCGCACAGGGTAACATAAACCCGAGTGACGCCACTGCTTCGGAGTAAATCCCACTGAACACAACAGATGTGAATATTCACAGGACTGTACTAGCAGACTCGTTGATTACTTTAAAGATCTAAGCATAGTATTCCGTACAGAAGATCAAAATGTGCTTCAGCTAAAAGTGGAAAAGTTTTCAACTTCCACAGGTATCCACAAAATGGAATATGCGGCAATGGAGCGTGTTCTGTTTTTCAGAGGAAATGCATTGGCTTTGCTTGAGAAGACTGCAGGAGTAAATTCTCATAAGCTGTGTAATAGCAACAGCCTTGTCACTTGGCCTTCAGCTGAGTCCTGAGGACTTTTATTCCCTGCCAGAGATTGGTGTCAGCGCTTTCAAAAATGACTGAGGTTAATACATTTATTAACCCATCTCCAGTGTTGATTTCCT
Source organism: Tiliqua scincoides (assembly GCF_035046505.1). Taxonomy (NCBI): domain Eukaryota; kingdom Metazoa; phylum Chordata; class Lepidosauria; order Squamata; family Scincidae; genus Tiliqua; species Tiliqua scincoides. Next base: position 229,827,662 of record NC_089823.1, read on the forward strand.
ACCCGTCCCAGCCTTGTTACTCCCCTGATTTCCAGGCACTCAAAATGCTTCTTAATCTCCCATATCCACCCAGATACAAATGCAGAACAAAAGTGGCCAACCTCTCATTGCTGACCTTGAATATAGCTTTTCCACCAATTATGTGTCGCCAAGATGCCACTGTGGATTGCTCCAGACCAGAACTAGAATCACAACAACAACCAGGCAACATCCTGTGCTACTGGTTCACCCTGCTGTTCAAAGAATCAGTAGCATTGACTTGATATCTCCACCAACTAGCTGCAAAACATGGTTAGCCCATCAGCCCTCCAGAGATCAGCATGTACCTTCCTGAACCAAGTGTGTTGCACATGGAGCGTTTTGTAATAGAAGCATCGCAGAGCATCCTTCTTGAAACACAATCAACCAGGCATCGTTTTTGTAGTGACAGACATCAGCTCGGCCTTTTTGCATGTGGTGAGCACAGTGGTAGTTATGTTATTAACAGGACAAAACTGGGCAAGGTTTTCAAAAGTAATGCTTCTATTTCAGCTTTCTAAGCAAAAGCCTCAATATTGAGTTGCTCAGAAAATGAATTTTTCTCGAGTGCTCTTATTTCACATAGATGCAGTGTGCATTGGAGTTGTGGATGGATTTCCAAGCAAGCGAACCAGAGCATAAGAAATATTTTAATTTTCTTTTGTAAAGAAAGGAGGCTAAAAACCGAATCTCATTGGGGGAGGGGGATATAGTTCTTCATTACATAAGGACATTGCAAGTAGCTTCTCTGCAGAATGTCATGACTGATATCCCCCCCCCCACACACACACACCATGAAATCTAGGGTTTTTTTCTCTCCTCCTTTCTTTTTTAATTAAAACATCAACTGAGCTTTAATATCTAATTTTCCTTGGGGAAGAAAGGGGGGGGGGAAACTTCTACTTAGTTTAGGACCAAGTTACATGTTACCTTCCTTGCATAGAGCTGCCTGGTGGATTCTTAGTTTCTTTTTTTCAACTGTGGCCTGGGGAGACCATGAAAGAGAATCGAACCACTGGGGGGTGGGTGGCTTGAGTGGCTTTAGGGTTTGGCTTGCACTGCAGTTTTGGTCCTGATCACAGACTCCCCCTGCCTCTACCCCGCCTCTATTTAAATAGAAAAAAGTCTTCCATTGGCTTTCAATAAAATATTCTTTTTCCTTGATTGAAACAGTCCGGTCTGGCCCATCTATGAGGCCAACTGAAGCAGTAGCCTCAGGCAGTATATTGGTGGGGGGGTGCCCATCTCTGTCCACTTACTTACCTCCACTGCTCCTCCTTTTGCTTCCACCACCCCCTTGTTTGGAAAAGGAAGAGGAGGGCAGAGAGGAAGAGAGGGGAGAGGGAAGCAGTGGGAAGAACAGGGGCTGGACCATCATCAGGTAAGAGGGGGCAGCATTTGGCATGTTGTCTAAGATTTCAGAAGGTCTTGGGCTGGCTCTGAAAACCGTGCGTGGGCAATATATCGGGAGTGAAACCACACTAGGGCAAAGCCCTTAAGCCCCCCCCCCAGCTCCACCCTGCACTACCGCTCTGTTTCATGCCTCCCCCGGGCTGCTATTTATAAAACAAAACAACCCACCAGAGCACACTGTGCAATTAGAAACCTGGTCCTTTGATTCGCACCTCTATGAAGCAACTGTAACAATGACCATATCCATGAGGGTACCCATCAACACGTGAGGCTGGCTGAAGGATTCACGTATTGTCTAAACCTGTGGTTCTCATACATTTAGCACCAGGACCCACTTTTTAGAATGAGAATCGGTCAGGACCCACTGGAAGTGATGTCATGACCGGAAGTGATGCCATCAAGCAGGAAATTTCTCACAATCCTAGGCTGCAATCCTACCCACACTTACCCAGGAATAAGTCCCATTTACTATCATTGTTAAAAGATTGTACATAGTTACATAGCTTGTTAAAAGTACAGGTCTGTAATATTTCCCCATATGCAGTCACATGCCATGGTAGCATCAAGTCTAATATATTAAAAATAAAATATTGAAATGAATGGAGACCCACCTGAAATTGGCTTGTGACCCACCTAGTGGGTCCTGACCCATAGTTTGAGAAACACTGATCTGAACTGTTCCTTCCAAGATCCTTCCTTACCACCAGACACCACCCCAAGTACCACTGGTGGCACCCATACCACTGGTTGAGAAACACTGGCCTAAAGGAAAGGCACTCTTCACATACAGAGGCCTTTTCTCCAATATTATCCAACCAATATGTATGAGGAGTAGGCCCTCTGAGGCTTGACAGCTCTATTACCCACAACAGTGCACTAGAATTTTCAAGTTTGGGTTAGGAGGGGTGTGTTAATATGAAATATACTTTTATTTCTTTTCCAGAAATTTTACAAGGGGAAGCAAGAAAGCTACCCAAAGAAAAGCACTTTGTTACTTTGGGTTTTTTTTCTGGTTTCCAGTACTAATATTATGAGAAAGGGAGCACAATATTCCTCTTCCTGCTCTTTTTACATAATGCTCACTCCATATCACAGCCCCATGTGCATTGTGGGCTAGCCAAATACACTATTGCCTTGAGTACGAAATGAAAATATAATTCTTATCCTTCAGCACTTGCCATGCTGCTGACATCCATGCTGGTTAGAAAATGCCAGAAGTATGGTTTAGGGTTCAGATCATGCCCAGAGATGGCATTTCTGATCTGGGAAAGGCAGCTGGAACAAAGCTAGTATAGGTGCCATGATAATGGCACTGGAAGATCATGAGAACAGTCTGAGTGAGGTTTGGGGTAGAACCTCTAGTGTTCAAGTGTTCCCTGTCTGAATATGTACTGTGAAGTGCATGCTCCATCCATTTTTGGTTTCCTTCTTATAATGGATGGATCTTCTGAAATGTGAACAGATTGTACAGAAATTATGAACAGATAGCCTGCCTCAGTTCAGTCCCGAGACAAACAGGGAGGGTCAGATCAGGTTGACTCCAGAACTGGCAGACAGGGATCCAAGGGGCTAGAGACATGTAACAAACAGATCAAGACAAAGCCAAGGTCTGGTGCAACAGAGATGGGTGAAACAGGGACAGATACATACTGTAATGGAAGATCAGAAGATCATCAGGTGGATGATGTGGTGTTGACAGTGATTCCATGTTTTGACAGCTGGTTGACAGCTAGGGGAAGGGCAGGGCTGGCTCCACAGCTGTAATCAATCAAGGCCAATGGAGACCTGGTTGGACACCTGAGCTTCATTTGACTTTGATGGGGCTTTGAATGAGCTAAGGAGGTAGTTCACAGCTGAGCTGCATTTGCACTTAATGGGACACAAAGGATAAAAGGCAGCTTCAGAAGGACCAAAGAGCCGTACGCTGACCCAGAGGGAGAGCCGGAAGCAGGACGCTGACCCAGCTGGGAGTGGGACGCTGACCCAGCTGGAAGCCGGATGCTGACCCAGAGGGAGAGCCAGAAGCAATACCCTGACCCAGAGGGAAACCCAGACCCTGACCCAGAGGGAGACACTACCTGACCCAGAGGGAACCAGACCAAGAGGGCTACCTGACCCAGACCTACAGGAGAAGGGGACTGCCAGGACTCTGCTGGAGGACACAGAAGACTGGGAAGACTGGACTGTGCTTTGGAGACTGGATTGGACTTGAATTGGAGGCTTCAGACCTTTACCCACTGAGTTAAGTGGAGTTTTGGGGAGGGAAAGCCTCTGGACAAGAGGACTTGCAGGGAGTGTCTGTGTTCATAGCAATAAATTTGGATAGTTGCTATAGATAAGGAGTTCTGTGTTCATTCCTTTGCACACCACAGCGGTTGTTCTAGAGATAAAGAGGGTGTTAATTAGCCAAAAAGCGGGCATTAGAAGGGAGTTGAGATATTTGGACGGGACAAATTGGCGTAGTCGGCAGGAGCCGAAAATGAGGATAGGACACATAGTCAAGGTCAAGCAGATAGATGGTCTCAAAAATTGACTGACTAGAATGGAGAAGAGATTGGTTGAGGCAAAGCAAGAGGGTTGGGAGAGCTGGAACAGACCAAAGAAAATATTTCTTTACCCAGCGTGAAATTAATCTGTGGAACTCCTTACCACAGGATGTGGTGATGGCATCTGGACTAGATGCCTTTAAAAGGGGATTTGACAAATTTCTGGAGGAGAAGTCCATTGCAGGTTACAAACCATGATAAGTATGTGCTACCTCCTAGTTTTAGAAGTACCTTAGAATGCCAGATGCAAGGGAGTAGCACGAGGATGCAGTTATCTTGCTGTTTTATGTGCTTCCTGAAGCATCTGGTGGGCCACTGTGAGACACAGGAAGCTGGACTAGATGGGCCTTTGACCTGATCTAGCAGGCTCTTCTGTTTTTAAGATAAGAGCTACTGGTTTGTCCACCCCGTCCACCCCCCACCCCCGCTGGGCAGAGACACTGTGTCTCCTGCATACAAGTTAATCTAAATATTGAGCAGGGTGAGATCCCATGAAGCCTGGACAGGTCTTAGGTACTGTCGGGGAGAAGCAAGTCTCCTTTTGCTACTTCTGGTGTCTCTGAAGGGAGTGGCCGGCTTAAGGGACTGATTCCTTCCCAGGGACTCTTGAATTCTGGGACTTGTGGCAAGCAGCCATAGAACTGTAGATTTGTCACTTTGATTATCACAAAGAAAAGGCCCTCAGGACAATGATGGGATTGATTATGCCAATTTGAAGCCCCGAGTGCCCAATTTCAGAGCCAAGCACGTTCCAAAAGCATATTCCCGCCTGTAGTTCCCGCTCCGCTCTTCAAGATTGACGGTTGGTTTATATTCTGTCAGGAAGCTCCTGGCAAGACGGATGAATGAACCAATTTCAGGAGCTGTACACCTCTGTTAAAAAAAATAAAAATGAGTTCTACCCAATAATTCCCCCAAATTTATGTCCCTCAGAAGCATCATTACAGTAATCTCTCCAAACATTAGTTCAGCAAACAGCTTTTCATTTATAGCTGTATTGCTGCAGTAATCCTCATGGTATGGACTTTATTTCTCCAGTGACGTTCAATCGGTAATTTGCAAGTGTGGGAGGCAATTTGCTATCCCAACTCATTTCTTTTGTCTTCAGGTGAAGTTGATGATGTCAAAAGATAGTGCATCTCGTTCACTGGCAACACTAAGAAGAGAGACTGTTTGCCCTCATGATATTTCTTACCCGAGTGCATCATGATTATAATTAACATGTTTAACCCATCCTTTCTCCACTGAGCTCAGGGTGGCATAAATAGTTTCCCCTCATTTTATCTTCACAACAACCCTGTGAGGTACATTCGGTTGAGAGAGAGTGACTGGCCCAGGTTAGTGTCACCCAATGAGCTTCATTGGCTGAATGATCCTGGCTGAATAATCCTGCATATCCACACTTCAAATTCAATACTCTAACCAAGTGTTTCTCAAATAGTGTGTCAGGACCAACTAGGTGGGTTGTGAGCCAATTTCAGGTGGGTCCCCATTCACTTCAATGTGTATTTTATTTTTAATATGTTAGACTTGATGCTACTATGTGTATGTGAATACTATGTGAATAAAGATGTGTATGTGACTGCATTTGGGGAAATGTTACAGATCTTTTAACAGGCTACAGGTTCTTTTAACAGGCTCCTATGTATATGCTTTTAACAATGATAGTCAATGGGGCTCACTCCTGGGTAAGTGTGTGTAGGATTGCAGCCTTTGGGATGTTCAGGGAATTTTTAAAAACACATCAGCATCTGCTTGGGACGGTTAGGAGGTTTCTTCTTTGTATTAAATAAATTTTTAAACTTATACTTATTTTAATTTGATTTGAATTTGTTATATGGGGATGATAAAAAATTTTCTGCTAGATGATGTCACATCTGGCCATGACATCACTTCTGATCGGTCCCAACAAAGAATAAGGCAAAGTTCCTGATCACATATAGAAGTCCCTACATTGCAGACCTTTTACACATGTAGATTAACTTCAGACATTGAAACACATGTAGCTTGGGGCAGGAGCTTTCTCATGTGCAGCCCTGTCAGCACACACTTTTTCTACCTGGAATAAAGATGTGTAAAGGGCTCTAGCTGAGTGCGAATTATTATGTGTGCTCAGGTCTCAAGTCCCTCTTCAGACTCAGCAGGGAATAAGGATGTGCAGCTTCAGCCCCCATGATTGACAGCCAGCATTGGCCAAGCCTGGTATAAACAGAGTGCCTGGCCTTCTACCCTTGCATGGTCAAGAGAGCAGAACCTTTTGCCTTCTGACTTTTAGGCTTCTAGCTTAAGTCCAAGCAAGACTCTTTGAGCTACAGGATACACCTTCCAGGCTTAGACCTGGTATGGTGGCCCACAGTTCTGGCCTCTTCTGAGCCCAAGGGTATGGCGACAGTAGCCAGTAGCTTTCATACTACTTCCAGTTGAAGAATCATCTGAATGTTCCCAGTCCAGAAACATATGGCCAAGAATGAAATTGCTTTTGTTGATTCTGTTTCTCCAAGACTACAGTGTGTTGTTTGTGATGTGTTGTTGGTGATACAGGAAGTTATTGCATAATGTGGTATATCTGGTTGTGAGTTCTGTGAGGTGTGAGAGTGTTTGACTTGGACTGGGGAGCCTGGGCTCCAGTCCCTACTCATCTGTGATCCTCAAAGGGTGACCTTGGGCCAACCTAACCTACTTCACAGGGACATTGTCACTTGTGAGGATAATATATACACTATCCTAAGCACCTTAGAAAAAGGGTGGGATGAAAAGGACCCCAAAAAAAAAATCATGTTGTGAAAGCTTTCCCACCAGGATGGTAGCCAAAGGTTGTGAACAGCAATTGTCTTCAAGCTTAGGGTTGCCTCCACTCCTAAAGAGGAAGGTGAAAAATAGCACACCCAGAAGATATGACATAAAACATCATAGCAGAATGTTGCATAATCATGTGGTCAATGGCAAGGCAGGATGGTAATTTTTTTCCCCCTTGAAAATGGCTGTGATCAGGTTGTTAAAGACAGAAGTTCTATCTGTCAACCAGAAATGAGAGGATTCAAGGATATTCCATATCTTCAGTTGTTATCTGTCTCCAGAAAAACACCTCCCTCCCTCCCCCACGCATAAAGATACTTTGAGTGCAATCCTAATGGAGCGCTCCGCCAGCGCAGTGACCACTACACAAGCCTAGAGTGTTACAAACATGCCATAAAGCATGTTTGCGACTACTTGGGGAGCCAGCCGCACTGGTGGAAAGGCCTGCACAGGCTCTCTGGCACTGCATCCAGACCCTCCACTACTGGTGGAGGTAAGAAAAGTGTTGAGCAGCACAGGGACTTGGGGAGAAAGGTACAGAGGAAGGGATGGGGGTATTTCAGGGTGGGAAGGGCAGAAAGGGGGCAGATCACGCCTGAGAGGGCAGGATCAGCAGAGGTGGCCTCTGCTGTATCCTATCCTCCCTCCTGGCTTGAACACCCTACACAGGCAGATCAGAGTAGCCCCATTGGGCAGTCTGGAGCATTTTTGGAGTAAGGGGAAAAATGACCCTCCAGCCTGCTCGTGACCTGCGCTGGATACATCATAGGCTGTGCAGCCTGGCTGCATCAGCGCAAGTTAGGACTGGACTATGCAGTCCTCTCTGCATAATTTCTCTCTGGTGTAGGGAACATCCACCAATATATTTTCTCCCTACTTGCTGCTCCTGAAGACACAAAAGGACACAGCCTCTGATTAAGTCCTCCAGAAGGCCTATGGCAGGGGTGTGATGTTTGATGCCTGCAGGCCCAGTGTGACCCCCAGAAGCAATTTATCCAGCCCCCATTATAATTGGGCTCTCCCAGCGTGATAATTGGGCTCTCTCATATCTTGAAAATATGATTTGCACATTTCTCTTCTGCCATTTCATTGCAGCTAATGAGTTTCTATGTGAGCACAAAGTGCTTTCTTTCTGGCTATCCTCTGCTGAATGATGTCACTTCTGGGCCTCAGCAGGCAGCATGAATGGTCCTCTGTACGAAACGAGTTTGACATCCCTGGCCTATGACATTGGTGAAAAGAGTTTGTTTTGCGGGAGAGACTAGCTCCCTCCTCTCCCCACACAATGGCTACATGAGATGGTCGCATTGGTTGGGTGTGATCCTTGCTGAGAACATTCTGCTCAGGTCTCAGTGAAAGTCCACAAGAGAAAAGCGTAAGGTTGTCTCAAAGGAAAGGGAATTGAATTTTTAAAATTTGGTGTAGCTTGACAAGGAGGTTTATCTTCAAGCCTTCATGCTTGACAAAAGTGCTGGGTAGCTCTGTCATCTGATGAGACAGGGAAAATAAAATCCAAGAGCTGCTGATCCTTCTGCCAAAGATCCTTTAAAAAAAAACCACCCAAAAACATTGTTAGTCATCTTCCAGCCAGAATAAACAGTATACTTTGCTTTTGCCTACCACTGCAAAGAGCTGTAGCCCATCCAAGAGAAAAACACAAACTACACTCTTGCCATCAGGAGAAAGAGAACCTGCCAACATTTTGGTAGTTCATGAATTGATACCATCTGTTGATGGTACATGAATTGATACAGCTGTTCTGTGCATAAATATTATTTATTTGGGATGAGGCAGGGAGGGAAGCAAAGAAGAGACCAAACCGAATGATCCATCTCCTGCACCAGTGGTTTGCAATCAGCCTACCTTCAAGGGACCCTATGTGCCAACTTGCCAGCCAAGGAATTCCCGCATTTCTGTCATAGAATCTAAGTGTGTTGTAAAGATTCTGGGGCACATTCTGGGGTAATCTCATCCAACCCTAAATGGAACAACACAAACTCCCTCCAAATTCTTTTTGAACCTATTCCTTTCCTCTAGTAAAGAAAATATTTCTTCACCTTTACATTATTGGCAACCTTCAGTCTCGAAAGACTATAGTATCGCGCTCTGAATGGTGGTTCTGGCACAGCGTCTAGTGTGGCTGAAAAGGCCAATTCGGGAGTGACAATCCCTTCCACACCGGGAGCAAGTGCAGTCTGTCCCTGGTCTGTCTCCCTGGCTATGTGCCTCTTAGCCTCAGACTGTTGGCCACGTGTCTCTTCAAACTGGGAAAGGCCATGCTGCACAGCCTGCCTCCAAGCAGGCCGCTCAGAGGCCAGGGTTTCCCACCTGTTGAGGTCCACTCCTAAGGCCTTCAGATCCCTCTTGCAGATGTCCTTTTATCGCAGCTGTGGTCTACCTGTAGGGCGCTTTCCTTGCATGAGTTCTCCATAGAGGAGATCCTTTGGGATTCGGCCATCATCCATTCTCACAACATGACCGAGCCAACGCAGGCGTCTCTGTTTCAGCAGTGCATACATGCTAGGGATTCCAGCATGTTCCAGGACTGTGTTGTTTGGAACTTTGTCCTGCCAGGTGATGCCAAGAATGCGTCGGAGGCAGCGCATGTGAAAAGCGTTCAGTTTCCTCTCCTGTTGTGAGCAAAGAGTCCATGACTCGCTACAGTACAGAAGTGTACTCAGGACACAAGCTCTGTAGACCTGCATGTCACCTAGCATGTCATTCTTCACCTAGCGTGTCATTAATCCGTGGAATTCCTTGCCACAGGATGTGGTGATGGTACCTGTCCTACATGCCTTTAAAAGGGGATTGGAAAAATTTTAGGAGGAAAAGTCCATCACGGGGGATAAGCCATGATGGGTAAATGCAACCTCTTGGTTCTAGAAGTAGGCTAGATGTAGAAGTAAGTTCTAGAAGTAGGCTAGATGTAGAAGTAGGTTCTAGAAGTAGGCTAGATGTAGTAGGCTAGATCTCTGAAAGCCAGATGAAAGGATATGGCAACAGGATGCAGGTCTCCTGTTGTCTCGTGTGCTCCCAGGGACATCTGGGAGATTCAGGAAGCTGGACTAAATGGCCTTTGGCCCAATACAGTGAGGCTTTTCTTATGTAGTACACCCAGGACCTTACAGCACAGCCTTATGCATGTCAGAAGTTCCACTGTGTTCAGTGGAGCTTACTTCCAGGAAAGCGTATATAAGATTGCAGCCTTACTCTCCCAAAAACCTCAACCTGGGGGGGGGGGGATAAAGGACAGCTAGAGTTGAGTCTCTTGCATCAAAACCATGATGCTTATCACTGCAGCGTGGTAGCTCCCTTCTATAGCATTATAGCCTTTCAAGAGCTACCTCTGTGTTCCAGAAGAATACTTTTGCTTCATCAATATTACGATTAGAATTGGTTCTGGAAGCAGGCTATTTAGTATCTGCAGATGTGTACAGTGATAGGAAGCTAATTAGCTTCCACCACTCAGAACTGATTGGAAACCATATCTTGCCTCCCTCAATGGTGCTGCTTATGTCCTCCTCCTCTCTGATGTTAGATAATGCTATGAAGGCAGTGCAATCAAGTGGACTAATAATCCATGGCCAAGAGCCAGGAGCCTCCAAAGCCGTGTTGTCTTATCTGCTCGGCAATTAGATGACTTTGGGCCAGTTCAGACTCCCTTCATAGTTCAGTGCCTCCGTAAGCCTCTATTTTTCTCCCACCGCCTGGAATGGCTCCAAAGGGGAGGGGCCCCTTGCACGCTGCAGTGAGGCTCCCTGCAAAACTTAGTGCTTTTCACCCCCCTCTAGCTATGCCACTGCCTTACAGCCTTGAAATACCTTCACCTCCTCCCAAGGCAGCTGCTGTGCATTTTATAGCCCTGAGGATTGGATCTCAATGTGGATCACTTATCCACATGACGTGGGGGACGAGTGTGGTGACGGGGGGACACATATGAACATGTTGGCTATTACTGAGTCAAACCAGCTCTATCTAGTTCTGTTTTGTTCACTCTGACATCAACAGAGGAGACTTTCCTCAGCCCCAGCTACCTGGTTGCTGAAACTAGAGCAAAAGAGATTGAACCTGGAGTCTTCTGCACACAGAGTACAGGTGTTTGATTTCTGAGCTAGGGCCTTTCCCCCTTGTTAAAGGTGTACCTTTGCCTTAGCTGTAGTATTCTCCAGGAACTCTAGTCAGGTAACGCAGATTTGAGTTGTGAAAATGCACATTTTGGGGTGACTCATTGACTTGTGAGTCATGCGCTTGGAAGACTTGGAAAAACACTCAAGTCTGGGGCCCCTTAACTTGGCACTTGTTCCCATGCATGCTGACTTGACTCTGCCTGAGTCTGGAGGTACTGTTTTCGTGGTGTGAAAAAGCTTGTGGAGCCATCATTGAGACCAGGTGAGCAGCAGGGAAGTTCCAGCCATGAGGCAGGGAAGGGTTAATGTTTTCCTCTTGCAGTCAATGGGGGGGGGAGGCAGAAGTGGGCTTTTTGCCTATCTGTGATAGTAAAGAAGGAACAGATTATCATTGGACGCAGGAGGAGGATGCATGGGGGTTCTTGCCTTATGATAAGCTGCAGAAGCCTAGGGAGGGGGAGGGGAGTTCTTTCCCTGGATGAATGAGGGGAGAAGGGGGGGTGGCAGTTCCTAGCCATGTCGGAAAAATTCATGGCATGACTCCAGCATTGAATGACCAGCTGCAGTTGGACTACTTCTGAGTAGAGCTGCCAAGGATCGCAGCTGCTGTGTATGACCCTCTTGCTAAAGTGAATTCGCACGCGTGCACACGCACACAAACACACGCACAGCCCAGCAGCAGCCCCATTTTTTCCCTGGTTGGAAGGGGAGGCAACTCGATTCAAGTCTCCTGTTATGACTCTTTCTTGAGTTGAGTCGCAGTTGATTCTAGACTTGACTAGAATCAAGCCCCACTGAATTTTCCCATCCCTCGTGTTCTCCCTTGTGGGGCTCAAGTCTACATCATCTGCTTTCTCCACCAATGGTCTGGCAAGTTTTTTAATAAGAGGAAAGGGTACAGCATTCGAGGCTTTTCAATCTAGAAAAAACGTACCGGGGGGGGGGGGTGACATGACTGAGACAAACAAAAACTTGCAGGGAATGGATAGAGTGGATAAAGGGATTTTTTCCCCTCTCACACAACACCAGAACCTAGGGACATCCACTAAAATTGAGTGGGAGAGTTAGAACAAACAACAGGTATTTCTTTATCCAGTGTGAAATTAATCTGTGGAACTCCTTGCCATAGGATGTGGTGATGGCTTTTGGCCTAGATGCCTTTAGAAGGGGATTGGACAGATTTCTGGAACAAAAGTCCATCACAGGTTACAAGCCATGATGGGTATGTGCAACCTTCTGGTTTTAGAATTGGGCTATCTCAGAATGTCCAGTGCAAAGGAGTGGCTACAGGATGCAGGTCACTTGTTGTCTTGTGTGCTTCCTGAGGCATCTGGTGGGTTTCTGTGAGATACAGGAAGCTGGACTAGATGGTTCTTCTTACATCATTATGATTTGTTTCTCACTTTGTGCTCTCTGACCGTATCACAACAGATGTGATGTGCAAAACAGGTGTCTGCTTCTGTGTAGTTCAGTCTTTGCATGTGAACAGGCAGGGGAGGTTGCAAGAATACCTTCCAACATTTTGCAAGAATAGGACCCTTTGTTTGGAGAGTGCCAGGTTGCTAGGGGCAACTGTAGGATGTGTTTTAAAAATAAGCATCCAGAAAGAGGACAAATGGCTGGAGCCAGTGTCCCGGGGAGACAGCTGTCGATAAACCGATCAAGGTGTTTAGATTGGACTTAAGTAGAACTAGGGGCAGTTCACGCATGCAGTCAAGCTGCTTGGTCTCCTGAACTCGAGAATCACACACTGCTTCTTCCCAACAGAACACGGCCAGTTGCAACTTCACGTGTGGGGCGTTTGCAGGCGTACCTTATATACAAACCATACATGCAGGAAATAATTCTGAGCATCCACCTGGGACAGGGGTGTCAAACATAAGGCCCACAGGCCAAGTGTGGCTCCCAGAAGCTCTTTATTCAGTCCTCGGGCTCTCCCAGCACCACCATCAGCTGCTCTCAGCTGCTGCGCTGTGCTGAGGTATCACTGCTGAAAGTGCTGCCTGAATGATAATTGGGTTTTCCCATATCTTGAAAATGTGATCAAGATTGGTGTATTTTCTTTCTCTTCTGTCATTTGCAGCTAATGAGTTCCTAAGTGAGAAAACGTGCATATTTCTGGTCACAACCTGCTTAATGACATCACTTCCTGTTTAATGACATTGCTTCGGGCCATCAGCAGGCATCATGAATGGTATTCAGCCCACTGTGTGAAATGAGTTTGACACTCCTGCTCTATCACTTCCTAGCTCTCTCTAAACCCTATATTCCCCATATTGTTTCCCCCCCCCCCCAAACTGTTTTGGAATATATTATTTCCCACACATTTGCGCTCTTGTTCTATCCGAAACAGTCACTAGAAGGGTTGGATCATCTACCTTACAGCCCAATAATAGCCAGGTCTAATAATAGCCAGGTCTCAGAAGTAAGTCCCACTGTGTTCAATGGGGCCTACTCCCAGGGAAGTGTGCATAGGATTGTAGCCTGTGCTTGGCAGCAATGTGGGGTGAGTGGGGTTGAATCAATTCCTGGTTGTTACCTGTTGGGCTTAGTCTTGCCAGAGCAGACCTTAATTACAAATTTTCAAAATATTGCTCTCCTCCTGATGAATTGAGGACTTGTCTTGCTGAATCAAGATTGATGTACTACAGCTTTCTGTAGCCATTGGCCAACCGGATGCCCCTGGGCACGCATAAACAGGGGATGACGGAAATTCCCTGTTGTTAGTCCCCAGCAACTAGTATTATGAGGTAGATTGTCAATGAAGCTGGAAGTTCCCTTTAATTGAAAGAGTTTTCTCACTGGCATGAAAGTAACCCAATTTATCCTTTCAGTACCCAGTTTTGACCCACAAATACACCGCTTAAGGCTCTGGAAGATACAACCACATATTCATCTAAGGGTACAAGTAAAAACTTTGAAGACCTTAAGCCCCCTCCATGCTTCAGTTCCTAATAACTACATACCACTTCTTTTAGAGACGAGGCAGAATTTCAATAAGTGTAATTAATGTGGAGTGGTGTGTGTATGTAAATGGCAACTTCCACTCATGACTGCCTCGTGCTATATCAGTCACCTGCTGAAACCAGCTGTTATTCTTCTATCATCTTTTCTACTGTACCTATTAAAAAAAAAACACAAACCCCAAAACGTGCTCTGTTTCATTTCTTTCACTCTTTATCCTGAGGATGCACAAACAGGACTCTTACTGGTCCCTCCCTGAGCTTTGAAATTCACCCTGGCCCTTGCACTCTTTAGAAGCTTATGCTGGGTCACAGAGACAGTTTCCTCTCCATCTGCAACCTCCAGCTCCTTATTGCTGTCTTCCTTTGTGCAGGGTAGGGGAAGCTCACAGACCTCCTGAATTTTAGAACTCCATTCACAACTGGAAGCGTTGCCAGTTGCCCAGGCAAAGAACAATCTGGCCTGCTCCTGTGTTTTTACTAGTGTCTTGATCCACAGGTGGTTAAGCAGAGAGCATGGCGTGGAGAAAAGTAGGATTGGCTTTTGTTGCAGAAGATGACTGCTATTCAATGGATGAAGTCAATTCAAAAGTTGGTCATGCTGCAGTTCAGCTCCTGCTCCACAACTTTGGGGGGGGGGAGGGTAGATATAAGTATAGAGCTATACTCTGGGAAAGTGTGTATAGGACTGTAGCCATTTAATATAGCGGGACTTTCTTCTGAGCAGCACTGCCTAGGATTGCACTTTATATTCATGAAATGTATCCTGTTGAACAGTATATCTCAAACTGTGGGTCATGGGCCAATTTCAGGTGGCCATTGCCATTCAGTTCAATGTGTATTTTATTTTCAATACATTAGACTTGATGCTACCATGGTATATGACTGCATCTGGAGAAATGTTACAGACCTATACATTTAGCAGGCTACTATGTACTGTATATGCTTTTAACAGTGGTAGTCAATGGGGCTTACTCCCGAGTAAGTTTGGATAGGATTGCAGATTTGGGGATGCTTAGGGACTTTTTTTAAACAGATCACAAACTGCTTGGGAGGGTTAGGAGGGTTCTTTTTTATGTTTAATTGATTTTTGAAACTTATTGTAAACTTAATTTACTTAGGGCACAATCCTAACCAGGTCTACTCAGAAGTAAGTCCTATTTTGTTCAATGGGGCTTACTCTCAGGAAAGTGTGGTTAGGCCTTAATTTGATTTGATTTTGTTATATGAGGGAGTTAAAAAATTTTCTGCTTAATGATGTCACTTCCAGCCATGACATCACTTCCAGGTTAATGACTTCACATCTGGTAAATCCCGATAGATTGTCATTCTAAAAAGTCAGTCTCTGTGCAAATTGTTTGAGAACTACTGCTGTAGAAAGTGATCCATGTCATGCCTGTGAATTTTTTCCACTATGTTTATAAATTGAATTGCTGTTAGATATTGAGTTGAAATGTTGATCGGTTGTTGTCGTATATTTTGTTACAAAACTGATTGAAATGTCATTTTGACATTGTTGTGTATCTATTTACTGTTCACCACTATGAGTTTCCTTTTGGAAAGGAAAATGTAGTAAAGCAGTATTAAACTCCACCGATATTAAACTCTCTCTAAACAATATTAAACTACCTTCTCCATCATGGCAACTCGGATTGCTGTCTATTGTAAACCGTGAGAGATTTCATTTTTATATTTCAGTGGGTGATGAGAACATTCATTTATCATCCAGTCGAGAGAACAAAGGTATCTTTGGATGTTTCTTGTGACTCTGACCAAGCCAGACTTTTGTGTTGCTGCAGTTAATCCGTTAAGTAAATACATTTTGAAAAATTAGGGCGAAAGAATGAACACACCGTTCCTGATTTCATAAAGATGTATCTGCTGATGTATCTTCATATGTAATCACTGTTCATCAGATCAAAGGGAGCTGAGTTGCTAGGAGATATCACTCACATGTAATACATCACTGCGTCTTAAGGCAGAGGGATGGCTTAGCAGCCTAAAAGTCTGGAGAGAAAAACACCTACACTTGCTGAAGCCATTGATTCCAATCCCTCAGAGCAGGGACTTAGCCTGCCTTCATCCTTCTGAGACAGATAAATTGAGCCTGATGGGCTTTGCTTTGTGTGGGAGGCTTTTGAAGGAGGTCTTCCGGACTGACCTCTTGTCAGGTAATACAGTTCAGGGTACTGCTTTTGAGAAGATCAGATCCTGGGAATAAAGTTTTCCTTCTTTTGTCCTCGTTCTGTTCTAAGAAGCAGCAGTGGAGTAGCTAGAGGGGATGCAAAGTGCTAAGCTTTGCAGGTGTCTGAATGTGCCATGCAAGTGTTCCTTCCCCTTCAGAGCCATTCTGGGTGGTGGGGGCAAAAACAGAGGTGTACACCTCCATTTTGCTCTCACTACCCGGAATGGCTTCAAAGGGGAGAACATAAGAACAGCCCCACTGGATCAGGCCATAGGCCCATCTAGTCCAGCTTCCTGTATCTCACGGCGGCCCAACAAATGCCCCAGGGAGCACACCTGATAACAAGAGACCTGCAAGGCTTCCTGGGAATTGTAGTTAAGAACATAAGAACAGCCCCACTGGATCAGGCCATGGCCCATCTAGTCCAGCTTCCTGTATCTCACAGCGGCCCACCAAATGCCCCAGGGAGCACGCCAGATAACAAGAGACCTCATCCTCATGATTCTCCCTCAGCGAGGCCTGTTTGTCTATGTGTTTTAGACAAGGGGGAGAGGCAGCTTCATGTGCCTCCAGCTACACCACTGGGAAGCAGCACTTCTCAGGAAGCTACAGTTATATTTCAGTCGGGATGGTGGCCTATGGTGTGCACAGCATATCAAGTCAACAAGCCTTGGCTATTAATGGGGTGACTGGAACATTTGTTTGGAACATCCAAAAGATCCAGCCCCTGTGACTGCCATTATCTGGGCTTCACAGCCAGCTGTTTAGGGGAACAAGGAAAGTGAGACAGGTAGGGACCAAGAAGCTGAGTAGGGAAGGGAATATTCATAGAGACCTGAATGGCCAGAGGAATTAATTTGGAATATTCATAGAGACCTGAGTGGCCAGAGGAATTAATTTATGCCAAAAATGCAAAAGAGAAGGTTTTACTTTCTCTCCATGTAAAAACAACACACTTAGTACCAGGCCAGAGAGAGAGAGAGAGAGAGAGAGAGAGAGAGAGAGAGAGAACATATTTCAGGGTTCTTAGTTAAGTAACATAGGGCCCAATCCTGTCTACTGCCCAGTGGCATTGCTAGGGTTTGCATCACCCAGTGCTGGAGGCCAGTATGTCACCCCACGATGGATCTCCTCCCATGAAGTGGATGGGGCAATACCCCACAAAGTGGGCATGGTGATGTACCGTTGTCTTGCCCCGTTGACTTTTTGGCTATAACATTTGATAGAATAGAGATGTTTCAACGCTGTTTGTTTCATTGTACTCTGCATGGAATTATGCATTGATTGATATATAACGTGATGGTGTTACTCAAAAGTACCAAGAATAAAAAAAATGTTGGCCAGTAGTGGTGTCACCCCTCTGTGCACGTTACCCAGTGAGGTCTGCACCCCCCTGCATCCCCAGCAATGCCACTGCCCCCACATGCCCAGAGTATGCAGTACTTCCAACAAAGCTTGTGCTGCATGCTACGAGGCAACCTAGGAGATGTACATAAAAATCTTTGTTCCTTACCTCCCTATAGGCTTCATAGGACTTATGCCATGCTGTGTATCTGGCATAAGTCAAAAGGAGACTCCTGGATGTGGGTCCAAGCCAGAACGGGGGGAGATAAGATCTCAGTGTGCATGGCTGCTGCTAAGATCCTCTACTTCCCTCGCTGCTGCCAACTTGCCAGCAACAGTCGGGGACAGAGGAGGTTCAGTGGGCTGCTGTTGCCAGCCTCCAGCTGTTTGCCCTGGTGACTTTAGCCCATCAAATGGCAGAGTGGCATTCCCACCATCAGCTTGGGACATGCTCATGGATCACGAGATCCAACAGCAACATAAAGCCCTGCTAGGATTGGGCTGATAATCAAGTAGCACCCTTAGAGGTTTACTACTGACCTTTTTGGTCTCCATATGGTCCAACTATTAACTTCAAACAAGGTTATTTTTCTCAATAGCTAACTGCCCTTCTTCCTGATTCCAAAACGTTGCTAATCTCATTTTAGATAGATACAGATGAACAATCAAAATCTGTTTTTATCAAGTGGACCTTGTCTGTTTCGAAGGTACAAAGAGAATCTATTTAAAAGGTGATGATAACAAGATCCAAATTAAATTCGATTTCCTCCTTATCAAAGCCATTTTTCCTGTAGTCCATGACAGGGATTTCTTTGATCCCTCTGCAACAAAGCCCTGAGGTTCCTCCATCAGGAAAAACAAACGATAGTTTCCTTGTCAGGAGGACAGCACAAGGAGACATTTGGAAGGAAGTTATCTAGGCATGGTAGCCGGGAGGTCAAATAGTCAAAACCACAACTGAACCAGATCGGCAGAACAACCCTAATGGATCAGACCAAAGATCCATTGAGTCCAACTCTCTGTTTCCCATTGTGGCCAGCCAGATACCTTTGGGAAGCCCACAAGCACAAGAGGAAGCAAAGAGCCATTCAGATGGTCCTGGATTCTGCCCCTCCCCCCACAATACATGCATTCACACCAGCAACTAGTATTTATTAGCAACCTCCTAATTGGGTAAGAGGCACTTTTTCAAGTGGGTGCTCCTTTTTTTAGCAGGGGGAGAGTAACTGGCCCACCTCACCCCAGCACTGTCTGTTCTAGTGGCTGTCTGCTGGTATTCCTTGGCATCTTATTAGATTGTGAGCCCTTTTGGGACAGGGAGCCATTTAGTTATTTGATTTTTCTCTGTAAACCGCTTGGTGAACTTTTAGTTGAAAAGCGGTATATAAATACTGTTAATAATAATTAATAATAATATTTAGAGGAATATCGCCATTGAACATAGAGGTTCCATGTAATTATCGTGGCCAAAAGCCATTGGCAGAACTGTACTCCATGATATCTAGTCACTAGTCATTACCTAGTACACTAGTACTATACACTAGTAAATATATTATTTACTTGATACAGTTGTCCATCATCCATAAAAAGACTGGGCAAAATACATTGTCCAAAAGTCGCTATAATTTAGGACTGCCGCAGCAAGCTACTGCATTTTTATCCATTTTAAGGAGACCAAAACAAGGCAGAGCTGATTGGGTGGTCAAAAATAGCTGCATGTCAGAATCTCTGACTTGAAACACCATCTCCCTCTCTGATCCAACGCCTTACATATTTAAGCCCTTATCTGACACCACAGTCCCATCCACTGAAGATGCATAGATATGAAATATGGCTACAACCTACATGGTCCCTGTTTGAAATGATCTGAAAATGTCAATCTTATAAAGCAGAACAGACTCACAATGCACCCCTATGCATGCTTGCTTGGAAGTGCTACTGTGTTTTATGGAGCTTACTCTTAGGTAAGCATGCAGAGATCTGTGGCCTTACAGCCCAATCCCGAGCTGCCGGAAGTGTGGGGCTGCCGCAGAGGTGAAAACAGCTGCCGTGGCATCCAACATGCCTCCAGCAGCCACTGCTACCTCCTTGGGAGAAGGGGAAGATATTTGTCCCCTTCCCCCTAGTTAAGGAAGTAGCCCTGCAATGGGGCTACTCGATACTTGGGCAACTCTGGAGCTGCCTCAGAATGGGAGAGCTCTGTGTCGGGCCATATGGCCCAACACAGGGCTCAGTTTCTGGTGGAGCAGAGCTCCACCAGTCCCACCCCCACCCTCCCTACTCCCTCCCTCATGCCTGTTCTGTGCCCTCCCCCCACCTCCCTCCCCTCCGGAACAGCTCTTCCCCGCCTCCCTCCACACCCCCACTCACCTCTCCACTGCCCGGCAGTCCGGGCAACCGCCAAGTGGCAGACCACCAGCCTCCCCCCAGTGCTGGCCCAGCGCACACTCGTGCTGAGTTAGCTCCAGTGCTAGGTTGGCACTAAGCCCTGCAAATGTGCCTTACGGCACATTTGTGACAGTGCACAATGGCGGTAAGCCAGCACGCGAAGCTCAGGGTTGGGCTCTTAATTATGCTAAGGCAAATACAGTTATTTGAATTGTCTTACCTTGTACAGTATAATTCTGGAACAGAACGTGGCCTCTGTGTGTGTGTGTGTGTGTGTGTGTGTGTGGCAACACAAGAGTGCACCACCATGGTTCCTGAAGGGCAAATCAGAAAACCCTTTCAAGAACCTCGAGAGATTCATCAAATGCCCTTCATTTCCTACGTGACTCAAAGTCACGGGCAATAAACACCGGTTAAATTAAATGTATTTCATTGGTTCTGGTGTGTGAGCAAGGAAGAGCAAGCTGTTCATTTCCAAAATGGGTTCTAAAGGCCCTTACAACCAGTATTTAAATGGGTACGGATTAGTGATTTTAAATGAGCAATAACCATCTCATCTATTTATCACAAAGGCTTGAAAGTAAAGGGGAAAACACTCTAAGCAGAGCTGGACTACTGAGAGCATCCTTTGGCAGACCTGCTTCTGTAGACATTAGCTAAGGCTCCTGTGGTCACCATCCAACAGACTTTCTATACATTCTATATGGCTGTAATCCTATATGCACTTTAATGGGAATAAATAAATAAATAAATAAATAAATAAATAAATAAATAAATAAATAAATAAATAAATAACAACAACAACAACAACAACAACTTTATTTTTACCCTGTCTTTCTCCCCGAAGGGACTCAAGGTGGCTTACAACAGGTTAAAACAGATTAAAAACATAATTTAAAAACAGATAAAAGCATATTAACACATATCATAAAAACAGTAGTCAGATAAAAAGTAGTAAAAAGGTAAAAAGAGCATAGAGCAGCAAGTCATAAAAGAATCAGGCCTGTAAAAAAATTAAAAGATGTTGAAAAGATGTTTAAAAGGCCGAGAACTCAGAAGGCTTGTTTAAACAGAAGGGTCTTCAGGCCTCGCCGAAAAGTCTCAAGAGAGGGAGCCATTCTTAAGTCAAGGGGAAGGGAGTTCCATAACGTTGGTGCCACTACTGAGAAGGTCCTATTTTTAGCCGCCGCCCCACGTACCTCCCCAGGCGGCGGCACTTGTAAAAAGGCCTTCTCTGATGACCTAAGAGGACGAGCCGGATTGTACGGAAGTACAGTAAATCTCATTGAACTGAATGGGATTGACTTTCAAGTAGATATGCGGAGATTGTGCTGTAAGTTATAGAAAGAAGTATTTTTTTTCCGTATCCAGAAGCTCTTGCCAACCATTTTCATGTGTTACATGGGCATTTGGAACTTGAACCCAGTACTAGAATGAATCAGCCTGATGCCATCCAAATGTAAACCCCCTTTTGTCCTCACAACAACTTTGTGAAGCAGATTAGGCAACTGGAAACAGCAACTGGACAAAGGTTGATCTAAGCAGTTGGTAAGCTTCATAGCTGGGTGGAAAGTTGCACTCAGATCTGCCCAGTTCTCGTCCAACACTCTAACCATTATACCACACTCTAACCACTATAGTAGAGCAGAATCACAGGGGAAATGTAGCCATATATAGTGTGCAAACATATATGTGGTTTAATAATATGTATGAACAGGACTGGCGCATTCATGAGGCCAACTGAGACAGTCACCTCAGGCAACAGGTTGGTGAGGGGTGCCCACCCACCTATCTCCACTGCTTCTTCCCCTGTCCTCTCAATTGGAAAAAAGAAGAAGTGGAGAATGGAATGGGAGAGGAAACATGGAGTATAGACCACTGGTCACCTCTCCTCTACACTCCACTCCCACTCCCAGAACGGAGTGGGAGAGGTTGGCCCATGACCAGGGCACATGACCAAGTAAGTGGACAGCACTGGCATGCTGCTACAGGTGCCAGGAGGTCTTGGACTGACACTGTGCATATAATAACCATGTTGGACTTAGATCTGTTTGGAACTTTGTCCTGCCAGGTGATGCCGAGAATGCATCGGAGGCAGCGCATGTGGAAAGCGTTCAGTTGTCCTGGAACGTGCTAGAATCCCTAGCATGTACGCACTGCTGAAACAGAGGCGCCTGCGTTGGTTCGGTCATGTCGTGAGAATGGATGATGGCCAGATCCCAAAGGATCTCCTCTATGGAGAACTCGTGCAAGGAAAGCGCCCTACAGGTAGACCACAGCTGCGATACAAGGACATCTGAAAGAGGGATCTGAAGGCCTTAGGAGTGGACCTCAACAGGTTGGAAACCCTGGCCTCTGAGCGGCCCGCTTGGAGGCAGGCTGTGCAGCATGGCCTTTCCCAGTTTGAAGAGACACTTGGCCAACAGTCTGAGGCTAAGAGGCAAAGAAGGAAGGCCCATAGCCAGGGAGACAGACCAGGGTCAGACTGCACTTGCTCCCAGTGCGGAAGGGATTGTCACTCCCGAATTGGCCTTTTCAGTCACACTAGACGCTGTTCCAGAACCACCATTCAGAGCGCGATACCATCGTCTTTCGAGACTGAAGGTTGTCAACAAAACAAAATCTGGATGATCCAGGTTCAAATCCCCAGTCAGCCATGAGGCATCCTAGGTGACCTTGGGTCAGTCACTATCTTCCAGCCTCACCTACCTCACAGGGTTGTCGTGAGGACAAAAGGAGGGAAGGAACCATGTACTCCACTGTGAGCTTCTTGGAGGAAGGGCAGTTTAAAAAAGTGAAGAATAAAAAAAAATCTGAGCTCTCTACAGATTTCTCTTGGTGAGTATAACTTGCCTGCTGTTGGAACCCAATGCTTCAGTCTTTGCTCAAGGATTAGACTGCATGGTGATGCTTGACCAGTGCAATGTTACAACCACTTTGCGCAGGACCACAGACTCAGGTGATTTGACAGGTTTACAAATAAGCTTGCCAAGCTCCAGTGCTTGAAGGGGAGGCTTCAGGCTTCAGGCATTATTAAATTAACATTGTGTATAATTAGATATTGATTGCTTCCACCATCAAGCTTGGCCTGTGATTTGTACTAACATGACCAATCACATATATATTCACCTTTTTTTACTGATTGATGTAGCACAACTAAGACACGTCCAGGATGCTATGTTAATCGCTTTTCCTCCTGACACTAGCGTGCGAAAGTGTTCGCAGTTCCCTTTCCTAACTTTTTTGAAACTATTTCATTTAGAATGTTTAAACGGAACAACTGGTCAAGAGTGCCAACACCAGTAAGTGCTCTCAGGATATGTCTTAGGAAACACTTCAAACACATAGTGATGAGTAGATCAGTGGTGTAGCTAAAGGGGGCAGAGAGGTACGTTGCCCTAGGTAGGGGTGTCTTCGAGGCCTCCAAAAGGAACCTCCCATTTTTGCCTAGAGGGTCTCAGAAGTAACCCAGTGCTTTCTAAGATGTCATATGGGGTATGTTATGGGGGCCATGGGTGGCCCTGGAGGTCAGATGCCTCAGCTATGCACTAGGGTGGATTCCCCACTTTCAACTCAAGAGTGAACTGTTAAACTGCGTTTATTAAGAGGACCTCTACTGGACAACCAGAATCAACCTTTTTGAGCTTGAGGACCTCTACTGGGCAAGCAGAATCATCCAAAAGTTGGATCAGTCAGGAACTGGTAAGGCTCCCAGGCCCTGTTGCACCCCCCCTCATATTATCAAAAACATAGTGGAGCCTAGAAGCCTTCTTGTAGTCTGCGTTCCTCCCAGCCTGGATGTGCCCTCCCAATGGTCCATCCACTTTGCATTACTTGCCCGAGGAAGGGAGTGGCGGACAGGGTCTCATCCAGGCCTGGAGGAGTGCCAATATCAGAAAGGCCTTGGGTGCTCCGATACTTTTGTGGTGTATCTAAAGCAAGCAGGGAACGTGGGGGCTATGGGGCGTGGAAGCTGCCTGGACCATATTTGCCTTTGTTGGAATGCCCTACTTTGTTGGAATGAGGCTAAGGATGGACCCTTCAAATCGATGTCAAAGCTCTGGTCCAGATTCACCCTCTCATCAGTTGGTGCAGTCAGTGCTTCACTGTGAATGATGACCTCACTTAGGGAGCTCCTTTAAAGAGGTACTGAACAAAGATTCCCAACTTGGTATCTGTGTTTTTTTTCCAGCTACGTAGAAGGGGCTAGGAACTTTGTTCCCATAAATGTGACAATTGAAATTGCAGTCCCTCGCCCTTACTCACGAGTAGAACGATTTTGCAGGCAAGCGCCCTTACCTGATGCATAAGAGAGCCGTTGGTGTGCCTCATAACCAGGAAGTAATCACCCTTACTTATTACTCGGGGTGGCAACATAGGTCCCTTTCAAGCAAATGACATACTATTTAATATAGTCCTCATAGGATGGTCTCTCCTGGGAATACAGTACACATTGGGGTATATGTGTTTCAGTGGAAAACTAGATTAACTGTAAAAAAAAAAAAACAGGTCCAATTTCACATTTTTTTCCAGTATGTGAGTTTTCTGTGTGTAAAGCTTTTCATTTTCATCTGAGGAATATTCATCCTGTGATGTACCACCTACAGTAGTTTGAAGTGACAACCCAAGATGAGCAGAGGCACCTAATAAGTCACTGCTAGAAGCAGAATATTGGACTAGAAGCCTTGGGTGTTCCTGCCAGGCAATGCTTGTGATCTTCTACTCCAAAGTAAAGTAATGCGGGAGTTCCCCTGAGGCTATTAAAAGCTGTGGCTCCAGAGGTAAGAAGAACCCTACTGGGTAAGATCAAAGTCTGTTCAATCCAGCATCCTGTTTCCCACAGCGGCTGATCAGATACCTCTGGGAAACCCACAAGCAAGCCATGTAGGCAAATAATCCTCTCCCACTGTTGCTTCCCAGAGACTTGTATTTGAGAACACTCCTCTGAACCTGGAGGGAGCACATGACTCGTAGCCATTGATAGACTAGCCCTCCATGGATTAATCCAAAATGATATTTGCTGGGGAAATATGCCTTCTGCAGTGTGTGCAGGACCTAGGAGAGGAGGGTAAAGGGGGTGATTTGTACCCAGGGTCCAAAGGGGGACCTGGGAGCCCAAGGAGGGGGCCCAGAAATTTCCTGGGATCTGACATTTTCCTATCTACTCAGGCTTGTTGCCCGTACGGGATGCTGGGGACACTACCATGACTGGGGATGCTGGGGACACTACCGATGCCATATGGGTGGGTAGACCTGGTCTCCAAAGACTTTTTCAGTTGTCTCTACCCTCCCCTCACCTTACTTCATCCTCCCTGCCCCTGTTCCGCTCACCCGTCACCATTCTCCCCTGCTCTGTTTCACCTTTGCAAAAGGGCCCAAAAGAAACTTTGTATCCCCTGATAAAATTCCTCTCAGAGACCCATTTCTTGTTGCAGCTTTTCTGTTTGTGATGCAATTAGTTCTTTCGTGAAACAATGATTACTGCCATCACAAGCTCCATGCAAGCGGCCAGGTGGAAAGGTTTGTCTGATGGATACCGCTCTAAATAGATGTGGCTCCAGCAATGGAGCCAGGTGCCTAAGGATTGGTGCGGTAGCATAGCTGCATGGGGGCGGTGCTGTAAGTATTACAGGGGCCACAATGTGTCATGTAAGTGGCCCCTCCCACTCACCATTGGAGCCATTCTGGGCAGCAACAGCAACTGCTACCCAAGCTGGCTCTGATGGTGAGTGGGAGGGGCCACTTACATGGCATGTTGCCGCCCCTTCAATACTTACTGCACCATCCCCAAGAAAAATGGACATGAGAGAGAGAGAGAGAGAGAGAGAGAGAGAGAGAGGGGTGATGCTAAAGCTCCCCATCTTCTCTCCATATCAGTAGCATAGATAGAGGGGGTGCAAAGCAGTAAGTTTTGCAGGGAGCCTCACCGCAGCATGCAAGCAGCCCCTCCACTTCAGAACTATTCTGGGCAAGGGAAGCAAAACGGAGGCCTCCCTGGAACACTCCTAGAAGGCGTACACCTTTGTTTTGCGACCACACACCCAGAATGGCTCCAAAGGGGAGAGGTTGCTTGCATGTCGCAATGAGGGTCCTTGCAAAACTTAGTATGTGGTACGCCCCTCTAGCTAAACCACTGCTCCATATGTTTCCCTGCTTAAGGAAAGCCTCAGTGTAATGTTCCACTGTAAAGAGGCTTCCCTGAGGCCCCTTGAAATCAGTGCTATTGCAAAAAGGCCATATGGACAAGCAGAAAGGTGGCTTGTGAATTGTTTGTCTTCAGTGTCTGAGTCCACCAAGAACAACAGTCCCTAGTCAGCCATCCACTGGGATTGGTATGTGCTGATTGGGCATTCAGTCCCACCAGACCAGATCAGACGGCAGAGATGTTACCACTGGTGCTCAAATTATTTATAGGCATGTGCCGCTTAACAACAATTCACTTAATGATGGACCACATATATGACAGTGGTCAAAGCACAATAAAGATGCTCTTAATGAGGCAATCGCATCTCCCACAACCTGCCACAGAATGTCTGTTTAGACAACAGAGAGGCTCTTAATGCAAAGAAGAGGCAACCTCCAGTAGCCTGTGCAGCCAGCTAGTGTCTGGCAAGGACTGTCTGTTTACACAACAAAGGCAATAGTTTGGGCTGAATGTTCGCTTAGCAACCTAATCACATAACAACAGGGATCAGAGAACATATCCCCATCATTAAGTAGCACACACCTTTATTTGGGGAATTCATTTAAAAGTGGAGGGTGAGCTTCAGTGGATCTGGAGTAGGTAACAGCCCAATCCTATCCACTCTTTCATGGGAGTAAGCCCTATTGACTGGAATGGAACTTACATCTGAGTAGACATGCATAGGATTGGGCTGTAAGTCGTCCCCAGCCTTTATGTTCCCTGAAGAAGCAGTCAGTGAAGCAAGGGGTTTTGGAGCTAGGTGCAAGAATCAATTCAAAAGACAGGCAATGGATTGTTTTCAAAATTACAAGATATTTATTAATGGAACATGTGATTGCAAAGATAAGATTCAAAAAAGCAGTCCATAAACCCCAATGGGTATGCTTGTGGTGAAATATTCCTAGGTTGTCACGTGAGAGTGTATGCACTTATAATTGGTGCACCAGTTGGAAAGAGGAATGCTTTTCAGGGAAGGCGGTTTAGGAGAGCCCTACACTTCGATCCCTAGTCTTCAGCTCAAGGAGGGAGAAAGCAGGAGTGAGAGAGAGGGGAAGAAAGTTGCAAAGGGGAAAGAATTTCAAAGCACAACTATAGCTACTTGACTTGAGAGAGCTTTGCAGGGAGGATTCAGAGGGTTCAGTGCACCTTGTGGAAACAGACTTGATGCAACACACGCAGAGGTTGTTGCCCCAGGTAGAGTGACAGCTGGCTGATCAAAATCCTCCAGTATTTAAGAAGTTTTGGAATTACTGCTATGTGCAGCTTTGGGGTGAGCAAATCAATCTTGTTACTGGGCAAGGTAAGAGCTCTGGAGTCTTCGGCATTAATGTGTAAATGTGTGACCTGGTGGGTGAGTGGACGCTGAGCAGATGCTGAGTTGTCTGTTACTGGCACCTAATTAAGGGAATCAAAATGAAGACAGACCGAGGATGTTTCCTAAGGGGGTTGACCCAAAGCCTCAATGGTAACAGCTAAAATGCAGACATACAAAGGACACCTCCAACCCAAGATGCAAGTAGTTTCACAATGCGACATGCTGGGGGGATGTCAGGCAGATACCATAAGAACGTAAGATGAGCCCCGCTGGATCAGGCCCAGGGACTATCTAGTTCAGCTTTCTGTATCTCCCAGTGGCCCACCAGATGCCTCAGGGAGTACACAGGACCACAAGAGACCAGCATCCTGGTGTCCTCCCTTGCATCTGTTGCATCACCAACAGAAGGTGAACATTACAAAGCACATTGGAGTTGGGTTACATCACTGAAAAGTTTGCATGCGAATGCAGGTACAAGCAGGAGGTTGTGATATTTATTCAATAGAACAGGTAGAATGTACTTTGTCTAGGCACCCAACCCCACCATCTATGCAGCTAAGCAGATATGAGTAGGTAAACTACTCATGCCTGATCTCATCTGCATATGCCCGATCTCATCTGCACATGCCCGATCTCATCTGATCTTGGAAGCAAAGCAGGGTCAGGCCTGGTTAGTATTTGGATGGGAGACCGCCTGGGAATACCGGGTGCTGTAGGCTTATACCATAGTCTTTTGAGATTGAAGGTTGCCAACCAAAATTTGGCCTTTCGCAATCTTGGCCATTGGCCCACTATCTTCTGTGTCTTATGCGCAGTCAAATTATGACACACTTACAGCCCCATCCTAACTGAATCTCCTCCACTGATGCAGCCACGACAATGGAAAATGTGCTGTATTCTGTGTAGGGAGCAGCCCAGAACTTTTGTTCCCTTATCCCAAGGCAAGGCTCCACTGTTCTAATGAGTCTTATTGGATCCGCACCAGCTATTTTTCTGGTGTAAGTCTGAGAAGGGTAAGGAGGAAAGGTCAGAGAAGAGGGTTGGTATCTGGTACACACCAGTGCTGCTGAGATCCAACCCCCTCTTTCCCATTCCATCTCCTGTTCCCTCCCAAGCAGCAATCACCACACTGTATAAAAGAATCAAACCAGAGACTATGACGGGTGAGCACGCAGCACAAATCCCTTTCTGAGTCTCCTCCTACGCTTCTCTGCCCGTGCTGTCTAGCTCTCAGAAATTGCCCTTTTACTTTCTATCACCAACACACATAGAAGGAAAATGATCCAATAAAAAGATGGCTTCCAGACTTGTTGCTTGGCTGATGTTCAAGAAACGCATGAACAAGCACCAGTTGCGAGGAAATGCTTGCTGTGCAGGGGCTTCAACTATGCCAGCCAGTATCTCAAACATTCTGAGGCTCCAATCCCATACACCAATGGTTCTCACACATTTAGCATTGGGCCCCACTTTTTAGAATGAGAATCTTGTCAGGACCCGCCGGAAGTGATGTCATTACCGGAAGTGACATCATCAAGCAGGAACATTTTAACAATCCTGGGCTGCAATCCTACCCACACTTACCGAGGAGTAAGTCCCATTGACTATCATTGTTAAAAGAATATCCGTAGTAGCTTGTTAAAAGTACAGGTCTGTAGCATTTCCCCAAATACAGTCACATGCCATGGTAGCATCAAGTCAGATATATTAAGTCTGATAGATTAGATTATTGCAATGCGCTGTACGTGGGGCTGCCCTTGAAGACGGTCCGGAAATTACAACTAGTACACAATGCGGCTGCTCGTGTGGTTGCTGGGGCACATCGGTTTGACTCTGCCGAGTCGTTGCTTCGGCGACTACACTGGCTGCCGGTTCTGTTCCGGGCCCAATTCAAGGTGCTAGTTTTGACTTTTAAAGCCCTTTACGGCTCGGGCCCGGGGTATTTGAGGGACCGCCTCCTTCCTTATAATCCTGCCCATGTTCTTAGATCTTCTGGGGGGCCCTTTTGACAGTGCTGCCACCAAGAGAGGTGAAAGGGGCGGTGGCCAGGAAGAGGGCCTTCTCGGTGGTGGCCCCCGAACTATGGAATACCCTTCCCTTAGAATTGAGAACTGCTCCCTCTTTGTTAATATTTTGGCATGGACTGAAGACCTTTTTATTTCAAAAAACTTTTAATTGCTGACAGGCTGGTTGGCTTTCTTTCTCTTTTTTCTCTTTTATATTAGAATCCACCGGGCTTGTTTTAGATTTTTTAATTATGTGCACCTGTTTTAATTATTGTTTTTAATTGCTATTTTTGTATTTTTAATTGTTGTAAGCCGCCTTGTGTGCCCATGAGGCAAAAAGGTGGGATATAAATTAATAAAATAATAATAATAATAATAATAAAATAAGATCAGCCTGAAGAAAACACAGGTCATGGTTCAGGATGTGGACTCACCTCCCTGCATTACAATTTCTGCGCATGAACTGGAGGTTGTCCATGACTTTGTGTACCTTGGCTCAACGATCTCCGACACTCTTTCTCTCGATACCGAGCTAAACAAACGCGTCGGTAAAGCAGCTACCACATTTTCCAGACTCACAAAGAGAGTCTGGTCCAACAAGAAGCTGATGGAACATACCAAGATCCAGGTCTACAGAGCTTGCGTCCTCAGTACACTTCTGTACTGCAGCGAGTCATGGACTCGTCGCTCACAACAGGAGAGGAAACTGAACGCTTTCCACATGCGCTGCCTCCGACGCATTCTCGGCATCACCTGGCAGGACAAAGTTCCAAACAACACAGTCCTGGAATGTGCTGGAATCCCTAGCATGTATGCACTGCTGAAACAAAGACGCCTGCGTTGGCTCGGTCATGTCATGAGAATGGATGATGGCCGGATCCTAAAGGATCCAGTGAAGAAGGCCAATTCTATGCTTGGGAATCATTAGGAAGGGTATTGAGAACAAAACGGCTAGTATTATAATGCCGTTGTACAAATCTATGGTAAGGCCACACCTGGAGTATTGTGTCCAGTTCTGGTCGCCGCATCTCAAAAATGACATAGTGGAAATGGAAAAGTTGCAAAAGAGAGCAACTAAGATGATTACGGGGCTGGGGCACCTTCCTTATGAGGAAAGGCTACGGCGTTTGGGCCTCTTCAGCCTAGAAAAGAGACGCCTGAGGGGGGACATGATTGAGACATACAAAATTATGCAGGGGATGGACAGAGTGGATAGGGAGATGCTCTTTACACTCTCACATAATACCAGAACCAGGGGACATCCACTAAAATTGAGTGTTGGGCGGGTTAGGACAGACAAAAGAAAATATTTCTTTACTCAGCATGTGGTCGGTCTGTGGAACTCCTTGCCACAAGATGTGGTGCTGGCGTCTAGCCTAGACACCTTTAAAAGGGGATTGGACAAGTTTCTGGAGGAAAAATCCATTATGGGGTACAAGCCATGATGTGTATGTGCAACCTCCTGATTTTAGAAATGGGTTATATCAGAATGCCAGATGCAAGGGAGGGCACCAGGATGAGGTCTCTTGTTATCTGGTGTGCTCCCCGGGGCATTTGGTGGGTCGCTGTGAGATACAGGAAGCTGGACTAGATGGGCCTATGGCCTGATCCAGTAGGGCTGTTCTTATGTTCTTATGTTCTTATGATCTCCTCTATGGAGAACTCGTGCAAGGAAAGCACCCTACAGGTAGACCACAGCTGCGATACAAGGACATCTGCAAGAGGGATCTGAAGGCCTTAGGAGTGGACCTCAACAAGTGGGAAACCCTGGCTTCTGAGCGGCCCGCTTGGAGGCAGGCTGTGTAGCATGGCCTTTCCCAGTTTGAAGAGACATTTGGCCCACAGTCTGAGGCTAAGAGGCAAAGAAGGAAGGCCCGTAGCCAGGGAGACAGACTAGGGTCAGACTGCACTTGCTCCCAGCGTGGAAGGGATTGTCACTCCCAAATCAGCCTTTTCAGCCACACTAGACGCTGTTCCAGAACCACCTTTCAGAGCGCGATACCATAGTCTCTCGAGACTGAAGGCTGCCAACATGAATAATATTAAAAATAAAATATTGAAATGAATAGGGACCCACCCAAAATTGCCTCCCGACCCACCTAGTGTGTCCTGACCCACAGTTTGAGAAACACTGCTGTACAACTTTCCAGAGAGCAAGCTCCATTGAATACAGTGGGTCTTACTGCTGAGTATGCATGCATAGACTTGGGCTCTAACAACTGACCCTGACTGGCAGGAGCTCCCCAGGGTTTCAGACAGGGGTCTTTTGTGAGCCTACCTGAAGATGCCAAGGACTGAACATGGGATCTGTACATGCAAAACAGGAGCTCTGTCATTAAGTTCTGGTTGCTGGTGGGTTAATAGGGGCTAAGAGACTGACATCAGAATTTTCCGACTTCAAATCTCTCCAGTACCATAAACTCAAGGGGTGGCCTTAGACAAGTCAGAGTGAACAATAATATCAAGGGGGGGATTGAAAGAAGGTGGATATTTGCACTGTCCACCTCAACATTAATCTCTCAAGCCAATCTAATTTTTTTTTAAATGATGAATATATGGCACAGCACTGCTCCAAACAGGGCCTTATCTGTCGATCTTTAAGGACAGCTGAGCGCACAGTGTGAGTGGCAATCTGGACATATATTAGAGCATTCACCAGACTGATTCAATGTGTCAAAATAACAGAATCCATCAGAGTGACTTTGACATGCAGCAAAATGGCTGTTGATTTGGCCCTCTGTCTCACAGTCTGGAAGGAGCACACCAGGGAACTGGCCGTTAACTTGCAATTTCAGAATTTGGAATGCTGAATTTCCCTCTGGGATCCGAGTGAGGAATCCATCCGTTTTCTGTGTTCCCAGTCCAGGTTTTTAAGCACCAGATTCAGTAGGTCTTCTGACATGCAATTCTTTGGGAATTTATTCAGATGCTAATCTGAATGCCAGAGTCACTTCCGTTCAACAATTGTTCAGATTTGTGGTAAAAGCTGATATTTCTTTCTTGGCTTCGAAAACAAAAACAGCCTGTTTTTGGCCAAAGACCTTCAAGGAGGATGGGACAAAAGCCAGGCTCACAGCAAAAAAGGCAGATTGTATTTTTTCGCAGAATTATATAGTTACTAATGATGGAGAAACACCAAAGGGTGTGATAATTACTTGTTGTCAGAGGGAATATACTTTTTTTAATTATGCAATTTGTTCCAGAACTGTGTACTTTTGCTACGGTTTTTGTTTGTTATGTGATGTACTATAATGCTCTTAGGAATTGTTCACACAGTGTGAAAAACAACAGTCTCCCTATTTGGAGAAGAAATTACACAGCTATTGCATATGCTCAAATTGTCCCTGTTCACCAGTCCTTCTTACTGGTAAATTACTCCTCCTAAGTTTTGCTTTTGGGGGGATGCTTTATTTCACATTTTGTTGGCATGAGCCGCTAGAGGTGTCACAGTTCAGGCTTCAGCTCGCTCTCCCTTTCCTAGCTGTTAAATCTCTAACAGTAGATAATGATACCTTGCCTTGACTGCACATCCACATAAATCCCACTCACCGTCACAGCCATTCCGGGCAGCAATGACAATGTGCAGGTGTTCACCAAACCAAATGATGTCCCCTGCATGTTGCTGTCTCTGCCCGGAATGGCTCCAAAGGTGAGTGGGAGGGGTCACTCACACCTCAGTATGTACTGTTTAGCTCCCACCCCCGGCTATACTACTGCTTGAATCAGCAGACATCAAGCTATTGCTGAGGAAATGAGTACCACACAGACTGCAGGTCTTCAGCAGTGTCTAATAAGGAGAGGCCTTGGAAAGCAGAGCCAGTGTCAGGTTATTGGGGACCCTGGAGCACATCCCTGCCCTGGGCTTCCCTTGCCAGATGGACACCATGAGTTGTTCCAATAGCAGGGGGCAGCAAGAGAGGAAAGACCAAAAAAATTGTCATTTGTATTATGATTTAGAATATTTATATGCCACTTAAAGAAAAAAGAAACTTGTCAAAGCCATTTATGCAGCAAAAGGGTAGAGAAGGTGGTTCCCTGACCCAAAGCAGCTCCTAATCAGAAACACTAGGCTGACACCAGTGACCACCACTGGGGGAGGGACGCTGTGTGGAGTGAAGAGGGACAGTGGTTCACCCCCTGCTAAATATAAGAGCCACCATTTCAAAAGCTGCCTCTTTGCCCAATTGCCTGGAGGAAATAGAGTTGCCCCCAGGCAGAGTTGGCTTGTGGCAATGGGTCAAATGTTGTGCCCCCCTTATCTGGTGTGTGCCAACCTCTACTCCTCCCACTTCTTCACATTCCAACCCAGACCGCTCCTCTCCTCCACACTTCCTGTTCCATCCCCATCTTCCTTTTCTAATCCAGCCCTGGAAAGGAGAATGCCAATTATATTTATGGCAAAGAAGGTTGACAATGGGAGTGAAAAGGGCAGGAGGAGCGGACGGAGAGTGAGAGGAGTATGTAGATAAATAATGTTGGCAACCTTCAGTCTCAAAAGACTATGGTATCGCACTCTGAATGGTGGTTCTGGAACAGCGTCTAGTGTGGCTGAAAAGCCCGATTCGGGAGTGACAATCCCTTCCACACCTGGAGCAACTGCAGTCTGTCCCTGGTCTGCCTCCCTGGCTATGGGCCTTCCTTCTTTGCCTCTTTGCCTCAGACTGTTGGCCAAGTGTCTCTTCAAACTGGGAAAGGCCATGCTGCACAGCCTGCCTACACGCGGGCCGCTCAGAGGCCAGGGTTTCCCACTTGTTGAGGTCCACTCCTAAGGCCTTCAGATCCCTCTTGCAGATGTCCTTGTATCACAGTTGTGGTCTACCTGTAGGGCGCTTTCCTTGCACGAGTTCACCATAGAGGAGATCCTTTGGAATCTGGCCATCATCCATTCTCACTACATGACCAAGCCAAGAGCAAGAGAAGGTCAGAGCCAATAGCTAAATAGAACATGAGATGGATGTGAATTAAAGGAGTAAACAGAGATGGAGAAAAGTCATCAAAGTGATTATTTGATGGTGATTTCAATTTAAAATCACATTGTAAGCCAGGGGCATGGCACTTAGAGATGGTAGTGCTTCAAATGAAAAAATGCAGTCATTTGGACATATCAATGAAAGAACAACAGCAAAGAATATTTACCCGCAACCTTAAGGCCAAACAATTATATCAGATGATCACCAGTACAGGGAGCGGGAATTTATGACAAATTTTGTCTGCCATAACAGCAAATAAAGAGGAAAGATTGACCATTGATTCTGAGAACAGAGAAGAGGGCAGCGCAGTCATAATGCAAACTGAAGAATTCACGGCAAAGCAAAAGGGGTCTGAGAGAAGAAGTAGGAATCTAATCGCTTCCCACTGACACTCCCTTACTCTCCCCTAACTGATTTACTGTATCTAGTTTGGCAGAAAGCGGAGCTTTCATTGCAGCAATAGATTACAGGAGTTCCCAGGGATTCCTGCCGAGCAGGAACAGTAAGGGGAAAAGGAAAAACAGATGTTGCCATGAAATGAAGGTGGGCAAAGGTTGTTGGCAACCTTCAGTCTCGAAAGACTATGGTATCGCGCTCTGGATGGTGGTTCTGGCACAGCGTCTAGTGTGGCTGAAAAGGCCGATTCGGGAGTGACAATCCCTTCCACACTGGGAGCAAGTGCAGTCTGTCCCTGGTCTGTCTCCCTGGCTATGGGCCTTCCTTCTTTGCCTCTTAGCCTCAGTCTGTTGGCCAAGTGTCTCTTCAAACTGGGAAAGGCCATGCTGCACAGCCTGCCTCCAAGCGGGCCGCTCAGAGGCCAGGGTTTCCCACCTGTTGAGGTCCACTCCTAAGGCCTTCAGATCCCTCTTGCAGATGTCCTTGTTTCGCAGCTGTGGTCTACCTGCAGGGCGCTTTCCTTGCACGAGTTCTCCATAGAAGAGATCCTTTGGGATCCACCCATCATCCATTCTCACGACATGACCGAGCCAACGCAGGCATCTCTGTTTCAGCAGTGAATGCATGCTAGGGATTCCAGCTCGTTCCAGGACTGTGTTGTTTGGAACTTTGTCCTGCCAGGTGATGCCAAGGATGCATCGGAGGCAGCGCATGTGGAAAGCATTCAGTTTCCTCTCCTGTTGTGAGCAAAGGTGGGCAAAGGATCCTTGGGCAAAGAGAAGCAGGATTATAGTGCAGTAGCAGCTTTTGGCTGAGAATCCTCTCATTGCAGCCACCTCTGGCTGAACATCAGACCAGTGGTCTCACTAGGGCTTGCATCACCTGGTATGGGAGGCCAGTTCATCACCCCTATGATGGACCTCTTCCCATGCTATGGGTAGGGCAATACCCCAGGTGGTTGGTGATGTACCATTGTCCTGCTCCGGCTGGTTTTCTTGCTATAACGTTTGATAGAATTGAGATATTTCAATGTGGTTAGTTTCATTGCCTTCTGCAGGAAATTACACATTGAATGATATATAACATGATGGCATTATTCAAAAATACAAGATTTAAAAAATTTAGGCCAGTAGAGGCATCACCCCCCCCCCCACGTGTGTCATCTGATGCACCCCGCAACCCTGTAGTGACGTCACTGCGCCAGACTATGACAATTGCCATGCTGGATGCAAACAAGGTCTTTCTAATTCAGCATTCTTTGTCCAACAGCAGACAGACTGCTGCTAACCCTGGATGCTCAAAAACAAGGGATGAACAAAATGGCCTTCCTCTGAAGTTTGTCTCCAGCACGCAACACTCCCCCGTCCGTGGAGGTTCCATTAACTTGTTGTGGTTAATGGTTGTAGCTAGGTGTAGCCTCATGACTGTGTCCATTTTAAAGCCATCCTAAGGCCCCTTGCACCAGCTCCTGACTTTCACAAACATGCCATAAAGTATGTTTGTGCCAACTTGGGAGCAGGCCATATTGGCACAAGGATGTGTGCTGGCCTGTTGGCACCTGGTTCCATCCCTGCACTGGCCAAGGCAGGTAGGTTTGCACTGGGCACCAAAGGGGGTAGGAGAGGGTGGCAGGAGGGCTTTCTGGGGGTTGGGAGGGAATGTTTCTGGGTGGGGAGAGGGTGGGACAGGGGTGTGACTGGAGGCAAAATGAATGGGGACTGGAGGCAAAAAAGGGGGCACCATTCCTGGTTTTTGGTGTCCAAAACAAGGTCCCAATCCCTAATCAATGGGAATTTTAATCACTTTTCTCCTCCTAAGCTTCCCAGTCCACCCACTGCCCCGCTGGATACAGTGCACCCATATTTGTCGCGGCTGCACCAGCAGGTAGGGGGAAGGTAGGATTGAACTTAGTGAACTTCATAGCTTAGTAGAGATTTGATTCTAGAATCTAGATCTACATGCAACAACAAGCCCAAGAACTGATACACTCCACTAGAAATATTCATCATCATCATCATCATCATCATCATCATCATCATCATCATCATCATCACATAGAAAAAGATTGTTGGGTTACTGTGCTTCCAATTGATTATAGTTATTTCTATTCAGAAGGAATTTCCTGAGATTAATATGTAATTAATATTTGGGCATGATTACGTTCAGACATGTTCTCCAGTTAATTGCTTCTTGGAAAGAAGGCACTGAGCAAAATAGCAGTGAATATATAACGGAACATGAGCAAACAGTGACAATTCAATTGCCTGCATATGGAGCCATAACAAATTAAAATAACCTGAGTAATGAGGGCACAAGATGGATACGCACCAGCCGCCCCTAATAGGAAGAATAAATCCCATAAAGTCTTGCCAGGTTGCAGCAACATCCAGCCACTCAAAACGCTAATGGAAGCAGCTTCAGACAAAAGCAAGTACCCAGACTGCCAGACAGCACCGAGATATTAAGCAAATATCAATGACATCAAATTCACAGAATCAACAAATAACACAAGTAAACACTCGGCGCAAATCTCCTTCAGATTCTCCGCCGAGGAGCCTCTGCCCACGCTCTTGAGCGATCAAAAGTGGCCTCTTCGCCGCCTGCATTTTCCTAGCTGCGCATTCAGAATGAGCATCAAGTCTTGGAACACCTCAAAGGAGGACTTCTAGGCAAGAGCGACCTACAGAGGAACCTGAGAAGAAACTTAATGAGGGCTCTGTTCGTAAAAGGTAATTGCTTCCACTTAACAAACCCTTAAGAAGCTTTCGCTGCTCTTTCGCTGGGGACCAAAGCACAAGAGATGTGTTAAAATTCTCCTGACATTTTTTTCCCTTTCTAAACAGACAAGCAACATCAGAGGCTGCAATCCAGAGTGGAAGAGCCATGGTGGAGAAGGGTTGCTAAACCCTTTCCCTTCCAGCTGTTCTTCCACTTGGTCTCCCCAAAGTGCTCTCCAACCCATAGGGGAAAAGACAGGGTCCTGAATTGTTCCTATACAGCAGGGGTGTCCCAACATTTTGGTAGGAGGGCCTCATCATCTCTCTGACACTGTGTTGGGGACCAGGAAAAAAAAAGAATGAATTTACTTTTCAAATTTGAATAAATTTATATAAATGAATAGATTAGAGATGGAACTTATATGAATGAATGAAGGTCTTGCAATAGCTCAAGGCCTAGAAAAGTGAGGAAGGAGCACAGTTCAAACAGCTGGTGGAATTCAGCTGTTCTGAGTTCAAATCCTGGAATCCCTAGCATGTATACACTGCTGAAACAGAGACACCTGCGTTGGCTCGGTCATGTTGTGAGAATGGATGATGGCCGGATCCCAAAGGATCTCCTCTACGGAGAACTTGTGCAAGGAAAGCGCCCTACAGGTAGACCACAGCTGCGATACAAGGACATCTGCAAGAGGGATCTGAAGGCCTTAGGAGTGGACCTCAACAGGTGGGAAACCCTGGCCTCTGAGCGGCCCGCTTGGAGGCAGGCTGTGCAGCATGGCCTTTCCCAGTTTGAAGAGACACTTGGCCAACAGTCTGAGGCTAAGAGGCAAAGAAGGAAGGCCCATAGCCAGGGAGACAGACCAGGGACAGACTGCACTTGCTCCCGGTGTGGAAGGGATTATCACTCCCGAATTGGCCTTTTCAGTCACACTAGACGCTGTTCCAGAACCACCTTTCAGAGCACGATACCAGAGTCTTTCGAGACTGACGGTTGCCAACAAAACAACGAGTTCAAATCTTTTCAAGTAGCAGGGCTGTCCAGGAGAGCACCTTCTTTGCATACAGCCCAGGTTCAGCTCCTGGTATCACTAGCTTCAAGATTCTCAGTAAGCAGGACTTTCACATCAAAAGCCATCCAGAACATGCCCCACCCCACCCGCCATTGAAAAATTAAACGACGGAACATGGTAATCAAACTAAATTTGAAATCTGTTTGGAGCCTCATTTCCCCGCCAGACGTGGCATGTTTCCCAATAGACTGCTGTGTGGGTTGTTGTTGTTTTTTCCCCCAGTCACTGTTTATCACTGACTGATGTTAATTTTGCATCTTTAAAATAATAAAAAGCCTGCACAGTTTGGTATGAAAATGAACGCGGGCCCCCTGTAACCATGACAGGAGAATGTCTTCCGGAAAATGATGAATGCTGCAACCAAATGCCCATCGCAGCACATAACATCCAGCTGCTTTTTAAACTAATGATTGCATTTGCAATATATCCATATATATATATTTTTTTTCCAAAAACAGCTCTGAGAGCATAAATCATACATGCTCCCTCTCTCATACCAATGGATTGTAACATCTTGGCCATACTTTTGAGCAAACAAATTATAATCATTTTAATCATCTTCTCTTCGTAAAGCATTCAACACCCACAAAGTACTTAAAGCACAGCACCAGAGTTGGTATTGAAAATAAACTCTGCAGGAGAATTTCCATACCCCTACTCAACTGCATGGAGGTTTCTGGGGTTGACAGCACAAGGGGATTATGTCTCTTTTTGGTTCAATAAGTTTGTGCAGGCCATAAGAACAATCCCAAAGTTACATCAGTCTTAGAAGACATGTTGATACCACAGGACATAAAACAGGGAGCTGGGATCAGGTGGTGTCAGGGTGAGGAGGAAGGCAGATCAGGCCTGGGAGAGTGTGGAATTGGCAGTGGTGACGGACAACAAAACCTGAGCTCCTTTCCAGGCCTGATCCAACTTCCTGAGTCAATGTGGACTTGTGTCAGCAATCCCGTTGACCCATAGTGGTTGCTGGGGCTTACCTCAAGGCAAGACTTACCCCAAGTCTTCCCCTTGCACCAAGGAGACCTCCAGCAGCCCCAAGTCCCCCACAGGATAGCTGTACCAGCTTCGCTGCATCACCACACAGGGATTTAGATAGGATTGGACTATTTGCAGGTTCAGGAGTGCTGCCTCTGAAAATGAATGAAAACCATTTTTAGTGCTACAGCCCAGTCCTAACTCCAGACCACCACCAATGCAGCCATGTCAACAGAGCACACACAACATCCTGCAGTCACAGAAATCTCCTCGGGGTAAGAGAATATTTGTTCTCTCACCCTGGGGGCAAGCCTCCTTGGATCTACATCGATCATTTTTCTGGCATAGAACTAAGGAGAGAAAGGGAGAGTGAACAGGGAGCAAATCCTCGTGCACCCTGTCTCTCCTTCACTCTACCTCCCACCTGCTCTCTCCCCACCCAGAAACTCACACGTTCCTCCTCGCATGGCAGCCAGCCCAGCCAAGTGTGCTGCCAGCCAAGATGGCTGCATTGTGCTTCATCACTTATGCCACCAGGCTGACATTTCTGCTGGCAGCTTATAGCCCAATCCTGAGCTGCCCGGGGCACCAAAAATGACTTCGGCAGCATCCTGAGCACAACTGGGCAACCACCGGCGGCTCCTCGGGGAAAGTAGTCCCACAATGGGGTTACTGGATTCCACAACAACCCTTGGGTCACCATAGACTCAAGAGCCTCCATGTCAGGATCTGGTGAAGCAGAGCTCCATTGGTCCCATCTCCCTCCTTCCCTCTCCCTCCCCCAGCACGCCTCCTCCCACCCTGGAACACCTCCTCTCCACCTCCCCACATGCCTTCACTTACCTCTCTGTCACCCAGCAATCTGTGCGACCGCAAAGCCACAGAGCACTGGTGACCCGTGGACTGGCGTAGGACCCGTGCTGAGGGCCACGAACATGTTTTACAGCACATTTGCAACACTCACTGCTGGTGGAGTGCCAGTGGTGCAAGCTCAGGATTGGGCTCTCAGGATTTAGTCCGTCCTCTACATTTGGTTGACCAATTTGCCCGCATTTACTTTCTTTCATTTTCTCTTGACTAGAGAGAAACCTTCCCCAATTATTAGCTACGCAAACGTCTCATTAATTCTGGAAGCTCAGTGGGTGCCCACGCAGGGTGTCACAGACTTCTTAATGCAGAAAAAAAATGCATACACTCATAGAACATTTGACATCTTCAAAGTACTGTATCAATATTAAGTAATTAATTAGCAGAGTGTCTAATTAAAGATGGGAAGATGGAGTTCACATCACTCAGGAATTTAGGGACTGGCTTAGGTTATGCACTTTTGGAAGATGGAGTCTTAACTCAAGATTTTGGAAGGAGATGCAAATATAGCCATTACAGTAACTTGTCATCTGACCTTTCTATATAGCTACAGGCCATGCATCAATGGACACGGCTTCTATTCTGCTCTGGGCTATGTATGGACACATAAAATTCCTGATGGGCTCTTTCTGGATTGGCACCCTGTGAATCCCCCTTGAAGCCATGTATGAATAAATCTGCATGACTAATAAATATGCATGAATAAGTTTTTAATATGCAACAATTACTGCAATTTCACAAGGGACTGCGAAGAGATTTGAGGTTAAGGGGAAGGAGGGGAAACTGTAGCCAGCGTGGAGAATGGCAAGAAAGAAATTAAACACACACAAAAAAATCATTTAAAGCTCAGCAGGGAATGGACAGAACGGGAGCAAAAGAAAATCTGAGTACATTTAAGTTGTCAGAAAAGCAAAAACGAATAAGAGAAGAACTTATTATGAAAGTATCGTGGGGAACAGACTGTATAAGTACTAAACATGAAATACAGACACTAATGAATGAGGGTGGCTGGGCATGAAATTAACATTGACACCCAAAACTTTTGAAGAGAAAAGTCTGGAAAAAAGAAGCTTTGATTGTCAGCCTCTGGGGGGAAGGAGAAGCCGTGGCGGCTGAATCAGAATCCTTAGGTAACTGGCAACTTTCTAGAGTTGCAGCACAACCCTATCTTGCGCTGGAGCAGGCAGGCTAGGAGCCTGTGCTGTATCCACCGCAAGATAGGGCCCCAAAGTGGTTCAGCCGGAGGTAAGGGGAAATTCTTCCCCTTACCCCCAGGTAAGCCATTGCAGCCCCAATGGGTCTCCTTAGGCTTGCGCTACCTCCAGAGGTGGCATAAGTCCAAAGTGAGCTTGAAGCCAATCTGCACTTCTCGGCAATGGGGGCCAGGATCTAGCATATCTGCTGGGTCCCAGCCCCGCCTCCCACTCCCCGCCCACCTGCCCGCCCTGGGACAACCCTCTGCCCACCCTCCCCCTCCCTGAAATGCCTCCCTCCTGCCTCCTCCCCACCTTCTTCCCGCCCTCCCCAGAGCCTTGCATCAGCCAAGGCTCTCCATTGAGGTTGGCGCAGAGGATGGATTCAGGCTCCGTGGACCGGCACTCGTCCCTGTGCTGGCCCAGCTGACGCCTAAGGAGGCGCAAACATGCTTTATGGCATGTTTGTGACCCTCCTGGGCTGGCATAAGGGATTTGCACCAGCCCAAGGGCGCTTTAGGATTGCACCCTTAGGGCGCAATCCTAACCCCTTATGTCAGTGCTTTCCAGCACTGGCATAGCGGTACCAATGGGACATGTGCTGCCTCCTGCAGTTGGGTGTCACTCATGGAGGCCTCCTCAAAGTAAGGGAATGTTTGTTCCCTAACCTTGAAGCTTCATTGCCCTTATGTCAGTGCAGGAAAGCACTGACATAAGGGGTTAGGATTGCACTCTTAGTGGTAGAGCATTGGAAGGCACTGCCCTTAGTAGGGTTATTCTTGCTTATAGGTCTGCTCAGTTAGCCTCTCCAAAGGCCCCTCTGAGTGAATACTGTACTGTTGACACTCCTGGAGATAAAAGGCTCCAGGTCAGGTTCAACCCTCTGCTTGAGCTTCACTGTTCATTTTATGCTCAAATTTTGACTGTGTTTTTCTCTTTGTCTCTTGTTCTTGGCTGTCCTGGATAAACTGCCTGGCTGAGATTTTGCTGTCCCTCGAGCCTAACTCTTTGAGGCTGGTTATTGTAATTAGACTGTTTTCCTGGCTGCCAACCCTCTCTTTTTCCTTTGGAGACCCTTTACGACAGCTCACTGCTGGAGTGGGAAACCTCCACTTGGCAGGCCGCAATATTTATTTATTTGTCCATTGGAAAGGTTTAGGGGCTGCCTTTCCACTCCAAGGAAGGAGCCACTAAAGCGGCCTATGATTCAGTTAGAAACAACAAACCGGTAACAACACAACCAAAACAAAAACAACAGAAGAGACACACAGCAGCAAGCAGCCCAAAAATGCAGGCAAAAGTGAAATGCAAAAGTTGCATTTTGGGGTATTGCGTTGCATTTTTCATTTCAGCATCAAGGAGACGAGAGGGCACTGAGAGTCTGGATGGAAAAATGCAAAATATGCAGGTCAGAGTATCTGAAAGACAGTAAGGGCTGATACACACAACCAATTAGCCTTTTGAAACCAGAATCTGCCATGAAACCATTTTCTACCTACCCACCTAGATCCACAGGGGGTTGCAACTTTTTACAGTTGAGTTGGGCATCTGGTTGAGTTGGGCATCTGGCTTTCGATGCCTTTGAAAGAGGACTGGACAGATTGTTGGAGGAAAAGTCCATCACAGGTGATAAGCCATGATGGTTATATGCAACCTCCTGGTTTTAGAAGTAGGCTCCCTCAGAATGCTAGGTGCAAGGAAATGGCAACAGGATGCAGGTATCTTCTTGCTCTGTGTGTATCCTGCAGCATCTGGCGGGCCACTGTGAGATACAGGAAGCTGAACTAGATGGGCCTTTGGCCTGATCCAGTGGGGCTCTTCTTATGTTCTTATAAATTCCCAGCGCAGACTGGCTAATGACCTGAATTCAAATGGCTCAGATCAGTTTTACTGGGAACAGATAAGGCCCTGTGAAAAGGACTGCTTGTAGCATAGCCAGGATTGCACGTACGGAGTCTTTCAAAAAACAGTTTAAGCCATTTCTGCCCAACGTTGCGCATACGCAGCAGGGATCAAAAGTGTGCACTTGTGGGTGGGGCAGAAATGGGTTAAATTCCACCAATCAGATGGTTGTTAGGAAAGGGGTAGGAGTGAATCAGATTTCCTTTGCCCCTTCTGAACAGTGGATTGGCAGAACAGGAACTTTTTGAAAGAACTGTGTGCTCAGCCTCGGCTGAATTGGAGAGAGAACATGTGGACACCTTATCAACCATATAACATTAGCAGCCCAATCTTGTGACGCTGCTGTTCTGAGACAGCGGGGCACTGGCGTGATCCTTTATGCTACTGTAGTGGAGATGCTGGTTAAGGGACTTGAGAGGCTTGTTCTGGCTGCTGCATTCATTGCTCCCTTGGGGTTCCTCTGATCTACTCTACTTCTGTTGCTGGCATAGCACTCAGCAGCTACTGGGTGTGTGTTTGCTGTCCATCATCTGCCTTGTCCCGCCCCACTCTCCTCCTTGCTGCAGATTCTTTGCTGGTAGGGGTGCACCAGCAGCTGGTCTGCACCTTATTAACAGTGTCAAGTGGCTTTTTGGTGCTGTGCTGGTGGCCGGTCTGTTCCCCATTAATAGTGGCAC
Source organism: Tiliqua scincoides (assembly GCF_035046505.1). Classification (NCBI taxonomy): domain Eukaryota; kingdom Metazoa; phylum Chordata; class Lepidosauria; order Squamata; family Scincidae; genus Tiliqua; species Tiliqua scincoides. The sequence goes on from NC_089823.1 coordinate 229,871,720, forward strand.
AGGGCTTTCTGGCTGTTGCACTGGTGTCTGTGTAGTGCCCACTGGCAGAGAGGCTTCTGCATCAGCAGGGCTGCCTTTGCATTAGCAGTAATCCATTATGAGTTACAAGCCATGATGTGTATGTGCAACCTCCTGATTTTAGAAATGGGCTATGTCAGAATGACAGATGCAAGGGAGGGCACCGGGATACAGGTCTCTTGTTATCTGGTGTGCTCCCTGGGGCATTTGGTGGGCCGCTGTGAGATACAGGAAGCTGGACTAGATGGGCCTATGGCCTATCCAGTGGGGCTGTTCTTATGTTCTTAACTACAATTCCCAGGAGGCCTTGCAGATCTCTTGTTGTCTGGTGTGTTCCCTGGGCATTTGGTGGGCCACTGTGAGATACAGGAAGCTGGACTAGATGGGCCTATGGCCTATCCAGTGGGGCTGTTCTTATGTTCTTAACTACAATTCCCAGGAGGCCTTGCAGATCTCTTGTTGTCTGGTGTGTTCCCTGGGCATTTGGTGGGCCGCTGTGAGATACAGGAAGCTGGACTAGATGGGCCTATGGCCTATCCAGTGGGGCTGTTCTTATGTTCTTAACTACAATTCCCAGGAGGCCTTGCAGATCTCTTGTTGTCTGGTGTGTTCCCTGGGCATTTGGTGGGCCGCTGTGAGATACAGGAAGCTGGACTAGATGGGCCTATGGCCTATCCAGTGGGGCTGTTCTTATGTTCTTAACTACAATTCCCAGGAGGCCTTGCAGATCTCTTGTTGTCTGGTGTGTTCCCTGGGCATTTGGTGGGCCACTGTGAGATACAGGAAGCTGGACTAGATGGGCCTATGGCCTGCTCCAGTGGGACTCGCATTTCCCATGGTTAGGATTGGACTTTAATTATATTTACAGAGCAATTACCCCTGCACAACCCCCCCCCCCCAATAAAGACTGCGGTTCTTTGGGGATTAACAGGGCCACTTTATTTAAATAACAAATGCAAATGCAGCAGGGCAAGATGGTGAAAAGGGGGGGGGGGTCTATCCCCTGACATGTGGGGTCCTAAAATTGGGGGAAACTGGCCTAGCCATCTACCTCCCCCAGGGCTCAATGCATAAGCCATAAACTAACAAAGAAAAAGCCTTGCCTTGCTTCTCTTTGATATATTGTAGAGGATGAATATTTATTTCCCATGAGACTGGTTGTTAGATGGCCATATAATAAATTTATCAAGCTCTTGCACATACATCCAAATTCACAGATATTTAAGACTTCTTTCAAAAATCTCCACTCAAGTCCATCAGATGCCTTCTCAGCATCAACCAAGTATGGAAGAAAAGAGTTTTGTTGTTCTCCAGAACTGCCTATTAAATGGATACTAACCCTTCTAGTTTTCCTGCTAATTGTCTTCTCCAATGAAATCTGTCTGATCTTCTTCAATGTAATTCCCAATAATTTCACCATTTCACCTTTTAGCCAAGGATGTAGTTAAAATTTTACGATCAATATTAAGTAGGTTAACCCGTATCCTTACCACATTTATATATTGAGAAACATTTACTTTCAACCATGGATTTGGAGTCTTTTTTCTCTTTAACCATTCTGAAATCATTTGAAATGATACAAGAGCCAATATCTCACAGAAGACCTGATAAAATTCAGCAGTTATCCCATCAGATCCTGGGGATTTATTCTTAGTTTAATGCTTTCGTTGCTTCTTTCACGTTTTGTTGTCCTATGTCCTTTTCCAACCTTTCTTTATGTTCATCAGTCAATACAGAACATCTCATACCATGTAAAAATTGCCTAATTTCTACTTCATCTTAAGTATCTGTCTTAAGCAATACCTCAAAACAATCTCAATATTCACTAATGATCTCCCCTTCTGTATAGACACCCTTCCCATCAAATTGTCTTATTTGTGTAATATGTTTTGCTTTAAACTTCTCTGGCCTGCTCTATAATAATAACCCTGCTGTATTGCTAAATTCAAACCGTAATATTATTTTGCATCGCAGAGGGATCTGGCTGTGCCATTAGCATCAAATAATTTAATCCTGTCTCATGCTGCTTCCAGTCTCTGTTTAACCATGACTGTTTAACATAATTAGAGAAATTGCATGCAATGGTTTTCCAATGACCCTGCAATGAATGATGCCCCCACCAGTGGCGTAGCTAAGGGGTTGCAGGGGGTAGCAGTTGCACCGGGCATCAAGCTTTAGGGGGGCAACAAGCTGAACTTGACACTAGTGACCAAAATTATGAAAATCTTGGTATGTATGAATAATACCATCATGTTATATATCATTGGAAAGGTAATTTAATGCAGAGTGCAATGAAACAAACTGCACTGGAATATCTGTTTTCTATCAAAAGTTATGGCCAATTAACCAGAAAATGAAAACACAACTGCCTTGTGGAACAAAAAGTGGATTTGATTAACTCCAAACCGACCTATGAGACTGTTTGTTCTGAGTGCCAATGAGACGTTATTATGACACAGCATGGAATCAATAACTTTTTATTTATTTACTTAATTAAATTTGATTTTGTCATGCGGGGGGGGGGCTACAAAATGTTCTTTGACCCCAGGTTGTAGATAGATGCCTTAGGTATGCCACTGACTGGGGGGAGGCAGCAGAGCAAGTGTGTGGTGATCTTCTGGGGGGAGGAGGTGGGATCCTTCCAACTTTCACTTTTTAAAAAGCCTGGGTGTGATGTCACTTCTGGTTGTGATGACACTTTTGGGGCAACATTTTGAGCTTGGTACCAGGCTACACAATCATTAACTATGCCACTAGCCCCCACAATTTTCCTGGCTCAACCAGGTACTTGCCAACTTGGATCTTGCAAAATCTCATGAGATCCAAGATGATGGCACCCAAATCTCATGAGATTTTTGTGAGATCCAAGATGGCATCACCCAAGTCTTGTGAGATTTGGGTGCCATGATCTTGTATCTTGTGAGATTTTGTGAAATCCAAAGTATTGGCAACTGGGGGAACAGGAAGGGGCCACTGGGAACATCCCATGGTGCTCTGGTGAGTGTGCCGCAACACCCAAAGGCATTGTGATGCACATTTTGGGAACTCCCGATTGAGAGACACCTTCCCTATGAGGAAAGGCGTTTGGGCCTCTTCAGTCTAGAAAAGAGGCACCTGAGGGGGGACATGATTGAGACATACAAAATCATGCAGGGGATGGACAGAGTGGATAGGGAGATGTTCTTTACACTCTCACATAATACCAGAACCAGGGGACATCCACAAAAGTTGAGTGTTGGGAGAGTTAGGACAGGCAAAAGAAAATATTTCTTTACCCAGCATGTAGTTTGTGGAACTCCTTGCCACAGGATGTAGTGATGGCATCTTGCCTGGATGCCTTTAAGAGGAGATTGGAAAAACTTCTGGAGGAAAAGTTTGTTACGGGTTGCAAGTCATAGTAGGTATGTGCAAGCTCTTGGTTTTAGAGACAAGCTGCCTGTGATTGCCAGATGCAGGGGAGGGCACCAGGACGCAGGTTGTGCCTGTTGTCTTGTGTGCTCCCTGGGGCATTTGGTGGGCAACTGTGAGATACAGGAAGCTGGACTAGAAGGGCCCTTGGCCTGATCTAGCAGGACTCTTCTTATGTTATTATGAGAGGCTAACCTGTAACTTCAGAAAGCTACATTTTCCTTCCCAGGACATTTCACTTGAATGAATGACAGTAGATTTGACTTTTCTGTCATGAAAGTTGGGCTCCAATTGATTTAAACGTTGCTGCTCCCCCAAAACATGACTCCAAAGCTATGGCTGTCAAACTAGTGGGTCTACAGAGTCTGTTATACAGGTACAAAAGATGAGGTGGACACTATAACCTTGAACATTAAACTGGTCATAAAATTTTGGAACCTTTTTGAAATTTGGCCTGGAATAACTAGCAGCCCACTCCAATCTGGGATTCAGCTGGTGCAGGCAAGCGTTTATGGCAACGGGACAGATCTCCACTGTAGCAAAACTTTCTTTGGCGGCATGTGCAGAGCGCCTCCAGTGGCCATTTTGAGTACAATGTCACAACCGGCAGTAGTACACAAGGCTTGATGCAGGACCAGCACAGCTGGTGCAACAGCTGTGCGACAGCTGTGGGGGAGGAATAGGGCTGGAAGGGGGAGGAACAGGGTCGTTCCGCGTGGGGTGGAAGTTGAGAAGGGAATGGACCAGGGCAGTGTTAGCAGCACACACTGCTGTACTGCTCTACTCACTGCTCACAGCACTGTAAGCATATCTTACCCCATCTGTCTCCTTTCTGCCTCCATTCCACTGTTGGCAACCTTCAGTTTCGAAAGACTATGGTATCGCGCTCTGAAAGGTGGTTCTGGAACAGCGTCTAGTGTGGCTGAAAAGGCCGATTCGGGAGTGACAATCCCTTCCACACTGGGAGCAAGTGCAGTCTGTCCCTGGTCTGTCTCCCTGGCTATGGGCCTTCCTTCTTTGCCTCTTTGCCTCAGTCTGTTGGCCAAGTGTCTCTTCAAACTGGGAAAGGCCATGCTGCACAGCCTGCCTCCATTATACACCTCCATTATACACCTGATAAATAACAGGTATAATTCTGAGGAGTCCCATATAGTGACAGTTGAGGCTTTTCCCAAGGTAAATGAATAAACATTCAAATTCAGAAGGGTTTGGTTATACTCACAGCCTTCAGCATCCTGTCAACATTCATACATCTCCACCAAGAAATTGGGGTGATACAGCAATTTAAAATTTTGTCTGAATCCAGAGGACTCTCAAATATGTGAAACTTTTTTTAAAAAAATTTTCATTAGGGTAACTCAATTTTCTTATGGTTTATGTCCCTGAAATTGTTTTCAAAAACTTGTGTTTGTTTTGGGTTACATTTTTTTTATTATTAGGAAGAAAAATCATCAGGTGCTCTGTGCATCATTAACATTTCCTCAGTGTTTTCAGTGGGGAACTGTGGTGGCAATTTAAATCACGCATGTCCACTTGGGGGATTGATGATGTTTAGATCTTTTGCTTACCCTCAACAAGCATGGCTGACGTCTGCCAAGCAGAAAGCAGCTTGAATGTCAAACTATCTTGTTCACAAAATCAACACTGTTTGTCCAATCTTCCTGAAATCAAGTACAGATTAACCAGAGGTCTCTGTCCATGAGCTCCCCAAATTCGGTCCCGATTCTTATAGAAATGGGCAAGATGCAACACTTTCAAGTCTGAATATGCTTCTGTTTGCAAAAATGAAATGGCTTGGAGAATCCAGGACAGGAAACAGAAAAGTTGCCCAGGTTGATTCCATTTGCTCACACCTCAGCCAAAAGTGATAGCAGCAGCTGGAGGAATTGCAGATGGCCAACTCTTCCACTGCTCCTAAACTTTTAAGCAAAACAGTTTTCGAACCTGAAAAATGTGATATTTATAGCAAGCCTACAAATGAAAGACATTCCAGAGTCATTACCATTTATTTTATCAACAGAGAGCCAAATCCTATTCTCCCCCCCCCCCACTAATGCAACAGCACCAAAATGGGAGGGGCAGTTGTGGAGGTTTCCTCTGGGTAAGGGAACATTTGTTCCCATATGCCTCTACAGCATAGAGGGGCCTATTCAGATCTGTGTAGACCTACGCAGTGGATGAGGTCCAGGAAGGGGGTTAGGATTTGGTGGTGGGCTGCCAAACCCACCCCCTTCCCAGACCCAATCCACTCATCTTCCATGCTTGTTGCCTCCCCATTCCACCCCTCATGTCACCACCTCATTCCCACCCCTGCCTCCCCTGCCCCACTTTCCTCCCACCCTATCCCACTCCCATCAAGTGCCTCAGCACATCCAGGGGGATCAACCTGCACACTCCTGTAGAATTTTGCCTGGACATGTATTGTACTGGCAGGTGGTATCTTGGAGAAGCACTGTGCCTTACAAAAATGCATCACAAAGGCATCCATCTAGTGTATCTCTAACAAGTGATGGGGAACAATTCTCCTGCTTAATTTTCTCCCTGGACACTTCCCCATCATTATACAGGAGATGTACAAAGTGCGGACAGTTTACATGGCAAATAAAGGTGACTACTTTTCGGAGCACTTTTCGGAGCATGACGGAAAAATGCAAGCACTTCAACACTTAATGATCTTAATCACAAGGGTTTTGTTTTTGTGTTTTTAAAAAAACAATATTTGAATCAATTCTATTAGCCAAGACGTTTGGCCCTATGGCTCATCCACTCTAAGAAGGAACAAAAGGCCAAAGGGCCAGTGTGAGGACACCAGGTGGTCAAGTGTTTTTTTACACCTAAGATGAGTTCTGAGCTCCACCATTTTTCATAATTTTATAAGTTGGCTAAAATTTATTCAAAGAAGCAAGTGCCCTTTTGCTAACAGCAGACTAGTCTCCTTTGCTCTTCACAATGGGTGGTTTAAATCATTTTTTTTTTCCAACAAAGAAATATTGATATCCTTCAGTCTATGAAAGAAGCATTTTTAACCTCTATTGAAAGTGGAAAGACTTACGGCCTGCAAAATTCATCAGAACCACCTCCATTCTCTTTCTTTATAGTCTGTAACAAGACAGTCCTGTTGGGCAGGGAAAAATTGCTTCGTTGCTATAATCTTTGGCTGCTTTGGGCAATCATCAAAACCACCCCAGCTGAGGCAATAGGCTAAGTATCACCATTCAAAAGCTCTGGTTCCTGCAGCTTCCCATCATGACCAAATGTGTCCCAGAGACTTTTCCAATAGTCAGGCTCGCTGAATATGCAGGATCCAAATGTGTCTTGTGCGGGCTTGGAAACGTCAAACAGCATTGATCGTAAAGCCTCAGTTAATGGAGCATCATTTTCATTTGTTTGCTTATAGCAGGGAGTAAACCCATTAGAAATGTGCATTCAGCTTAACTTTAAAGAGGGTGCTTAGAATGCATCATGCGCACAGCATGATACTGTTTTCCACCTGTCTCTTCTCTATGACTTCCTTGCAGAAATGACTTCACCATCCCTTCAGTGTGACAAAAGTTTTTGGGCAAAGCAAGGCAGGATTCCATTTCTGGGACTTGAGTTTGATTCTGGAATCCATTCTCGATTCCACAATCCATTCTAGATTTTGGTAAGACAAAAATTCATTTGGGCACATATTAATATGCTGGACTCTTCGCTCACAACAGGAGAGGAAACTGAACGCTTTCCACATGCGCTGCCTCCGATGCATCCTCAGCATCACCTGGCAGGACAAAGTTCCAAACAACACAGTCCTGGAACGAGCTGGAATCCCTAGCATGCATGCACTGCTGAAACAGAGATGCCTGCGTTGGCTCGGTCATGTTGTGAGAATGGATGATGGCCGGATCCCAAAGGATCTTCTCTATGGAGAACTTGTGCAAGGAAAGCACCCTACAGGTAGTCCACAGCTGCGATACAAGGACATCTGCAAGAGGGATCTGAAGACCTTAGGAGTGGACCTCAACAGGTGGGAAACCCTGGCCTCTGAGCAGCCCGCTTGGAGGCAGGCTGTGCAGCATGGCCTTTCCCAGTTTGAAGAGACACTTGGCCAACAGACTGAGGCTAAGAGGCAAAGAAGGAAGGCCCATAGCCAGGGAGACAGACCAGGGACACACTACACTTGCTCCCAATGTGGAAGGGATTGTCACTCCCGAATTGGCCTTTTCAGCCACACTAGACACTGTTCCAGAACCTCCATTCAGAGCGCGATACCATAGTCTTTCGAGACTGATGGTTGCCAACAACAAAACTCTCCCCTTGCCTTTCCCACAACTACAAACCTAGTTGCAATGTTACAATGGGGTGAGTTATTACTCCCAGCAGCAGCAACTGTTACCCTGCACATCCCTGATCTTGTCTGATCTTGGAAGCTAAGCAGGGTCAGGCCTGGTTAGTACTTGAATGGGAGACCACCTGGGAATATCGGGTGCTGTAGGCCTATACCATAGTCTTTTGAGACTGAAGGTTGCCAACCAACCAGTGCTTTTTAATGGGAGACCGCTTGGGTGCTGTAGGCTTATACCATAGTCTTTCGAGACTGAAGGTTGCCAACCATCGCTTTTTATAACACAGATAACATGAGCACATGGGGGGGAGAGAATTTTGCGCAGGGATGCTGGGTAGTGGTTTATGGCACAGCTATAAAATTCAGTGGGCAAAGGAAAAAGGAGATGAAGGTAAAGTCCAAGTGGTTCTTAAAAGCAAAAAGGATTCATTCGGGGGGGGGGGGGTTTCAAATTAAGCCTAACTAAAATAACACACACTTTGTGCTAGACAGAGGATTTCTGTGACTAACAGTCATGCACAATGCAGCACTGGGGAAAATGTTTAGAAGGAAAAGAGAGGAGGAGAAGGGATGGGATCGGAACTCCTCAGAAGGAGAAGAGGCTGAGCAAAGATGAGGGAGAGGCTTGTTTCTAGGGAAAGCACTTCACCCACTTGAGGCACTGGTCCCTCCCAGCAAATAAACACCTGTAACTGATGCTTACAGGGCAGGAGGTCTGGTCTAGAGGGTAGAGCCTCCATTTGCCTGAAGATAACATCCGAAGGTCGCCAGTTCGAGGCCACCGGCACTGTGCGACCTTGAAGCAGCTGACAAGCTGAGCCGAGCTATTCTATCTGCTCTGAGCGTGGGAGGATGGAGGCCAGAATGTGAAACCAGATCAAGAAAGTAACACCTGAATGTTGTGGTTCTTGTAAGATAGAACATTCTTTCAAATTGTAAAAATCCCTACGGGGATTTAATAAGCCTGCCTATGTAAACCGCCTTGAATAAAGTCTTGAATAAAGACCAAGAAAGGCGGTATATAAATACCTGTATTATTATTATTATTATTATTATTATTATTATTATTATTATTATTATTATGCTCCATGCCTCCAAAGGGGGCTTACCTTACTGTTGGTAAGGGAGATTGCCTCATTCTGAGGACTTGCCAGATCAGTCAAGGCAGTTTGCTTGGAAAAGGAGGTCTGGGGTAGATCAAAGAGGATACCTCCATCAAAGGGGTACAAAAAGTAGAAAAAGAAAAAAACACACGTCATGCACTCACACAGGAAAGAAAGCATAACTTTACACAAGACAACAAATAAAGTCATAATAAGAACAGTAAAATCATTGGGGGAGGGCAACTATAGCAGTATTACAGAGACATAGACATCAGGTCAGACAACAACGCATCACTGAAACGCCGGATGAAACAGGAACATTCTGAGCCCTTGCCAAGGCCATGAGGAAGGGGGCAGTTCTTAATTCCCAAGAATGGAATTCCATAATTGAGGTGCTATAATAGGGAAGGCTCGCCCTTGTGCCACCATCTCTCTAACTTGAGATAAAGGCGACACTTGTAGGACAGCCCTCTCAGATGACCTAAGGTGGACCAGAATATCTAGGAGAAGGTGGTCCCTCAGGTAGCCTGGACCCAAACCGTGAAGGGCTTTAAAGGTTAATACCACCATCTTGAATTGGGTCTAGAGCGCGCAGCCAGCGCAGTCGCTGAAGTAGTGGTTCAGCAGAGTGGTCCAGCAGTAGTCCAAACCTAAGCAGCAGTGGCGTAGCTAAGGGGGTGCAGGGGGTAGCTGTTGTACCGAGCATCAAGCTTTAGGGGGGCAGCAAGGTGAGCTTGACACTAGTGACCAAAATTGTGAAAAATCTTGGTATGTATGAATAATACCATAATGTTATACATCATTGGAAAGATAATTTAATGCTGAATGCAGTGAAGCAAACTGCATTGGAATATCTGTATTCTATCAAAAGTTATGGTCAATTAACCAGAAAGTGAAAACACTGCCTTATGGAACAAAAAGTGGATTTTCTTAACTCAAAACTGACCTATGAGGCTGATTGTTCTGAGAGCCAATGACATGCTATTATGTTATTGACATGCTGTAATGTCATGTTATCGCGATACAGCATGAAACCAATAAGGTGTTAATATAAGTCCGTTCCATTTCCACGTATCATAATACAGTTACCCCTGCTAAAAGGCACTTTTAAAAGGCACTTTTTCAAGCAGTGCTCCTGTTATATTGAGCAATATAACAGGGGGGAGAACAACCGTCCCTCTGCACCCCAACACAGTGCTAGGGGCACACTTTTTATTTATTTATTTATTTATTTATTTATCTAATTAATTAATTAATTAATTAATTAATTAATTAATTAATTAATTAAATTTGATTATTTTTTTTTTTGTCTGCGGGGGGGGGCTACAAATCTTCTTTGACCTCAGGTAGCAGTTAGATGCCTTCGCTATGCCCCTGTCTGGGGGGAGGTAGCAGAGCAAGTGGGTGGCGAGCTGCTGGGGGGAGGAGGTGGGTTCCTCCCAGTTTTTACTTTTTAAAAAGCCCGGGCATGACATCACTTCCAGGGCAACATTTTGAGCTTGGCCCCAGGCTACATGATCATTAGCTACGCCACTGCTAAGCAGCCACTTTCTGCACTAACTGCAGCTTCTGAAGCGTCTTCAAGGGCAGCCCCAGGCAGAGGGCATTACAGTAATCCAGGTCTGATGGACTCAAATACAGCATGGTAAATTTAGAACTGAGAAAAGGAAGTACTTCTTCAAACTGTGCATACTTGCTCTGTAAATCCATTGCCACAAAATGGGGGTAATGACCACTAGCTTGGATAGCTTTAAAGGGGGATTGGACACTTTCATGGAGGTCAGGACTATCAATGGCTACTAGCCATGATGGCTATGAGCTACTTCCAGGCTAAGCAACCCTAAGCCGGTTGAATACCAGGGGAGCAATAGCAGGAGAGAAACATGCTTTTGCCTCTGCTCGTTGGCTTCCCAGAGGCAGCTGGTGGTCCAGTCTGGGAAATGGGATGCTAGATTAGATGGGCCTTTGGCCTGATGCAGCCAGGCTTTTTATGTTCTTAAGGACTGAACTGGGGGTGACTAAGCAGGAAAAAGCAGTGGTATAGATAGCAGTGGCATTCGCCTCCATTTTGCTCCCACCACCCTGAATGGTTCGAAAGGGGAGAGGCCACTTGCATGGCACATTCAGGTGCTTGCAAAACTTAGTGCTTTGCACCCCTTCTAGCTACACCACTGGGAAAAAGAACTTCAGACTATGGTGGACATAGTCAACTCAGTGTGCAGAAGCAGTAGAAAATACATTATTAGGGAAGAGATGAAACTAAAATGACCTCTACAAAGCACATACATTGGATTTTAACCATGTACATGAGCTCTCCTGAGCCAGCTCCTACAATGTGGAGTTTGTCAGTAATTCTGAAGGGAAGCCTGTGTTTTCCCCAGCAGTTCTTTGTGTTGTGAGTTTATCATCTGAGGTCTCAGTGAGAAGTGAGGGACTGCAGTGTCCTAAAATAGCATCGGCTCAGAAACAAAAACACAAGTAGCTCTGATGATCCGCTAGAAGAATCCTTCTCCTATCTAGTTGATCAGAAATTGAGTTCATCAGAATTTTTTTTTTTCATGTGGGATGTTAAACAAGAGGAGAAGGGGCAAAAGTTGTTCTGGGTGGAAGTGGATGGAAGGCCCAGTCTGCTGTGCCTAACAATGGACAGAAAGAAATATTGCTGTTGCACCCTCCACCCCACCCCCCCAACACAAAAGACAAGTCTTTTGGAATATAAATTGGACCATTTTTATTGTACCAACAGCCCAATCATAACCAAATTCTCCTGTGCTGATGCTGCTGTGCTAGTGCGGGCTCTGCTGCATCCCGCAGGGGAATTTTGGCTGCTGGAGGTCTCCTTAGGATAAAGGGACATTGTCCCCTTGCCCGTGGGTAAGCCTTAGCAGCCGCAATGGATCAATTGGCACAAGTCTGAGTTGATCTGCTGACATAAGTCCGAGTAGATCCATGCAGGTGGATCAGACTCAGGAAGGGAATTTGGATTTGATGTGCCCACCCCACTCCCTGGCCCAATCTGCCCACTTCCACCCCATATTCTCCTGCTTTTGCACACACCCCCAACGCCCTCCCCAACCTGTTCCGTCCCCAACACGGGGCTTACCTGAACTAGTGGGCCTCCATCACTCTGCTGGCAGGTGTGGGAAGACACTGACTCCCTTCTCTACCACAAAGCATTTTACAGCACTTTTGCAGCAGCCAGTACTGATAGAACATGCATTCTTCAGGCGCTTCCTTTAGTCAAGATCAGGCTGTAAGAGTTAGAAAGTGATTTAATTCTATTGAACCAGCAAATACGTGAACTTTGACATGCTTGTAACATGCCTTGAGCTTTTGAAAAGACAGGATATAAATATAATTGATAAATCCAATAAAACGATTTTCAGCTTACCAAACAGTGGGATTCTTCTACAGAGCAATACTATTCGCTGAACTTAGCTTTTGCAGTATTTTTTCATTTGGGTTTATTGATTGCGGGGGCAGGGTTAGAGAGAGACTTTAATGAGTAATTGAACTGATTGTCTTGTCTTGTTATATGCTCATGTTATACACTACCTTGAAGACATAGGTGGGTGAGAAACTGAATATAAATAAGTACAGCATTTACCCATTTTCTATAATTCATGTTCGCTTGGGTGGGTTGCGAAAAGAACATGTCTTCACCACAAACAGCCAATTTGTCTGTAATACAACATTCTTGGGGTATTGCTCCGAATGCTTAGAATTTCCTGAATACATTGCGGAGGGATAGCCATGATAGGTGACAATTCTATACGCACTTTCCTGGATGTAAGCCTCATTGGACACAGTGGGACTTGCTTCTAAGGAGGCATGCTAATGGATTATGCTGTTACAGCCCAATCCTGAGCTGACCAGAGCGCAAGACTGGAGTGGTGCCAAAATGGCCACCACAGAATCCAATGCGCAACCAGGCTGCCCGCAGTGACTCCTTGGGAAAAAGAGACTTTCGTCCCCTTCCCCAGAGTAAAGGAAGTAGCCCGGCAATGGGTCTGTTCGATTCTACGGCAGCTCTTGAGTCGGTGCAGAATTGGAGATTCCTGTGTCGGGCTGCACGGTCCAACTTGGGGCCCAGGATTTGGTGGAGCTTGGCTCCACCAGTTCTACCCTCCTCCCACCCCACTCACTCCCCCTGCTACTTAAAAAGGTTCAACTTTAGGGCTCCTGGCACATTAACAATAAAACAAAGGAGGGAATTTCAACAGGTAGAGCTTGTCACTTGCGAGACGACAAGCCGCACCTGCTGAAATTCCCTCTTCTACAGAATTGTTAAGGTCCAGGAGCCCTAAAGTGGAAAGGTTGGCCGCCCCTGCCTTAGACCATGCTCCAGAGCCCATTAGAGCCCATAGACTGGGTCCTAATCTTCCAAGATAGATTCTGAGACATTCAAGTGCCTGCTAACTTCTGAGCGGGTGGACAGGATGACACACACATTGCTCCTACTGCTGCCTTGCCGAAGAGCATTTATGGGCTGTATATCTCACAGTGCATTTTCAAAGACTGTATATCTCCAAGAGTGCTAGCACAGAGGTATTTTTTTCTGGTTTTATTCTGCTTCCGTGTGATTCATGGTCGTTTGCTTGAACCAAAAAAATATATTATGTCATTGTTTGCACTGCACGCTTGGGGGTTAGTCGATACTAAACGGGAAGAGCAGCAGGGCTGTCATCTTGCAGAAGACAGTGTCTGGAATGTTGTGTGAGGCCTGGTGCAGGATTTCCTGAGAATGTCCACTTTCATTAAAATGAACCCATCCGTGCTTGGCATTCAGGGGTGAGGGGGCAGGTTCTAACTACAGGTTGTGCCTCGTTATCCACTGATTTGGCATCCACTGATGTGACTCACCACTGATACCGGGGTTCACCTTTAAATGCCTTGTAACAAGGAAAAAAGTGCCAAAAGCCCATTTCCTACCTTTGCACTGTTAAACCGCACCAGTTGCAAGCTTCTCAGGATTAAAGATAGCTTGAAAAACCAACTTCTGGGTTTCTTGCTCCTCCATTGTTGCCCCAGGATACATCAGTATAGATCAGTGATTTTCAGCCTTTTTCATCTCACAGCACATTGACAAGGTGCTGAAATTGCCAAGGCACACCATCAGTTTTTTTGACAATTGACAAGGTACACTGCACTGCTAGTGGGGGCTCACATCCCCCAAATGCCCTATTAATAAATTACCCTCCCCCAAACTCCCACGCTACATCTCTAGACCATCTGTGGCACACCAGTGTGCCATGGCACAGTGGTTGAAAATGGCTGGTATAGCCATTCAGTCATAATTTCATTCCATTAGATTCCGTCATTCACTCCATCTAGTGTCTAAATGTGGTATGGCATCAGGGCACAATGAAGCCCTCTTCCTCCTTTTAGTTGGCCTTGGTCAGTGCACTGCTTGTACTACAACAAGACAGCGGTGTCACAAGGGTGTACAGACTGCAACGGCTGACACACTCAGGGGGGTGACATCACTACTGGGTGTCACTCGGGGGGTGACATCACTACTGGGTGTCACTCGGGGGGTCATATCACTACTGGTCAAAACTGTGAAAATCTTGGTATTTAATAATAATAAAACTTTATTTTTATCCCGCCCTTCACCCTAACGGGACCCAGGGCAGCTAACAACATATTAAAAAACAAATTTGTTTTTTTTAACATATTAAAAAACAAATTTTAAAAACATTAATACATAGCAGATAAAAACATTTAAAAACACATTACAGAGGCCATAAAAACAGTAGTCAGATTAAAAGACAGAATAAAAGAGCAAGTCACCAAGGAATCAAGCCTGTAAAAAACTAAAAGATATATAAAAATGTTAAGAAGGCCAGAAATCAGAAGGCTTGTTTAAACAACAGTGTTTTCAGGCCTTGCCGAAAACTCTCAAGAGAGGAAGCCATTCTCAAGTCAAGGGGAAGGGAGTTCCATAATGTTGGTGCCACTACCGAGAAGGCCCTGTTTCTTGCAGCCGCCCCCCGGACCTCCTTGGGTGGCGGCACTTGCAAAAAGGCCTTCTCTGATGACCTGAGATGGCGAGCCGGATTGTACGGGAGTAGGCGGTCTCTAAGATATCCTGGCCCAGAGCAGTATAGGGCTTTAAAGGTCAAAACCAGCACCTTGAATTGGGCCCGGAAACGAATGGGCAGCCAATGTAGCCCCCGGAGAAGCGGACTGACAGAGTCAAACCGCCTGGCTCCAGTGACCACACGGGCCGTGGCATTCTGTACTAATTGTAGTTTCCGAACCATCTTCAGGGGCAGCCCCACATAGAGTGCGTTACAGTAATCTAACCTTGATGTCACCGTGGCATGGATCACCGTGGCCAGGTCTGCACGATCCAAGTACGGTCGCAGCTGCCGCACCAGCCGAAGCTGAGCAAAGGCCCCCCTAGCCACAGCCGCCACCTGGGAATCCTGGGTATTTACAAACAATACCACCTTGTTACATATTATTTGATGCAGAATTTCATGCAGAATGCAATGAAACAAACTTGGATGCTATGAAATCTTGCCTGGATGCCTTTTAAGAGGGGATTGAATAAATTTCTGGAAGAGACGTTCATTGGGACAGGGAGCCATTAGTTATTTGATTTTTTTCTGTAAATCGCTTTGTGAACTTTTTGTTGAAAAGCGGCGGTATATAAATACTGTTAATAATAATAATAATAATAATAATAATAATAATAATAATAATAATAATAATAACGGGTTATACGTCATAGTAGGTATGTACAAGCTCTTGGTTTTAGAGGCAGGCTGCCTCTGATTGCCAGATGCAGGGGAGGGCACCAGGCCGCAGGTTGTGTCTGTTGTCTTGTGTGCTCCCTGGGGCATTTGGTGGGCCACTGTGAGATACAGGAAGCTGGACTAGATGGGCCCATAGCCTGATCCAGTGGGGCTGTTATTATGTTCTTATGCATACTATCACAAGCTATAGCTAATCAGCTGTATTTCACACAACTGCCTTGTGTGACAAAAAGTGAATTTCCTTAGCTCAAAACTGACCAGTGAGACTGATTATTCTGAGAGCCAATGAGGTGATATTTTGACACAGTAGGGAACCAATCAGGTGTTAGTATGCTCTCATTTCTATGTATCACAGCTAATACTAGAACTCTTAACCTGTTGTTTGAATGTCATCAAGTTGTCATCAAGTTGGCCTCTGGTTTTTTGTTGGTTTGCTGGGTGACCTGTATTGTTATATATTAAAATAAATAAAGTTAGTGGGGGTTACTCCAACCCTAGTGATGTCACTGCATTTAGGTTGTCTGTATGATATTGTAATTTATTCTGTATGATCTGGTACAGGAATATATCCATCACGAGGGTGATGCAAACCCTTGTGATGCCTCTGCAACAAGAGATCCACGCATGCCTCTCTTAACTCTTCCCTAACACAGAAATTACCTGTCCTCCAGAACTGCAAGCCAAAACCCCAGAAAAAAGAGGGACAGTTGGATGATTAACAGGAGATCCTGCAGGCAACTAGCTAACTTCCTACTTTTCTTGCTGTCTGTCTTAAACCTTAACCAGCCCTAGAACAGTCCTCTAGCGTCAGATGCTTCTAACAACTGCCTCCTGGTTTGCTTATGTATCCTTCTTCATGCTGGGGCTAGCATACACACCCATTCAATGGGCAGTGCAGGTTTGGTCTTTGTTGGAAGCAGTAAATACAATGGCTGCAAGGCTTGCGTTGCCTGTTGAATGGGTGCACACACATTTGTCTCCACATAATGAGCAGTCTCCATGTAATGAGAACTCTCTGCTGCCAGTGGCATAGCTAGAGGAGGTGCAAAGACTCCGTTTTGCTCCCACCGCTCGGAATATCTCTGAAGGGAAGGGGGAAGGGCCACTTGCACGGCACATTCAGGCGCCTGCGAAACTTAGTGCTTTGCACCCCTTCTAGCTATGCCACTGATTGCTGCCGCATCTCCTCTTTAGCAATGTCCCCCCTTTTAAATACACTCCTGAAAGTTCTTAAACCACTCCGCGTCGGCGTCCTTGGAAAGCAACCAACTGCAACAAATATTTGTTCCTGGCCTGAGAATTTCATCACCAATTTTCTAAGCTGGAGGGGGCGAGGAGAGATGTTATGTTCTGCTTTGCAGCTTTGCGCCTCCATCCTTTTGATAAGAGAAGGAATTAAGCTCAGAGAGGCTGGCACAGCTTGAACTGAAAAGCACATCAGACAGGGAGGTGAGGGCAGACCAAGGTAACATGGAAATCTGCACATTCCTCAAGCAAGGGGGAAAAAGCAAAGAGGACGGCACTTTAAACCAATTAAAAAAGATGAAGGCAAGCAAATGGCTACAAAGGGAAGGGAAGATAAGAGGGAGAGAAAGATTGGTGGTAGAATTGTGGGCATCCTGGCTGCAAAGTGATGGTTAGGGAAATGAACCTACCTAACTATTTTGGTTCTTCATAGACCTGGCCAAGTTGCTTTCTTGGCAAGACAGCTAAGTACACTGGGCCCACTGGGATGGCTTTGTTGGACAGAAGAGAAAGGGAAATGCACATGCCTGATCTTGTCTCATCTTGGAAGCTAAGCAGGGTCAGGCCTGGTTAGTACTTGGATGGGAGACCACCTGGGAATATCAGGTGCTGTAGGCTTATACCATAGTCTTTCAAGACTGAAGGTTGCCAACCATTTTCATTCTGACTAGCAATCCTGTGCAGCTCTAAAGATTGTATATTCTACACCCACTTGCAGCTCTGTTTTGCACCTGTCAGACCTTGCTCCTGTGAAACAGAGTGCTGGGCAGGCAACAAGTGACAAATGTTTTGAGCCAAATATGGAAGATTATTCCCTAGAGTGTGAAGGTTTCCTGTTAATGTTATATGCAATGGTGGGGGGGGGGGGAGCAATTGAATGAGAAGATGTAAGTAAAAATATATTTAACACACACAAACACTTCCCCCCCCCATATACTACCCAATCACCTATGGGTCTCTTTGGACCTAAGCTAGCCATTTTGCTGACTTAGGTCTGAGAAGAGAAAATGGGCAGGGCAGCCTGGTAAAGAGGGGATAAGATCTAGCACACACTTGTATTGCTGAGATCGACTCCTCCCTCCCCAGTCCCTTCCTTCCCTCTCCCCACCAACAACATGTCTCCACCACCAACTTACCAATACTCGCGGAGGCTTCAGGAGCCACTGTTGCACCTGCCTGTACTCCAATTTCAGAAGTAATTTTAGTAATTCTCCGAGTTCAACTGGAATTCAGGAGTACTAGAGCAGGGATCTCCAAACTACGGCCCAAGGGCCACATCCACCCCTCCACAAGATTCTATCTGGCCCTCAGCAATGTGCAGCACAATCCTAACTGCACGTTAGGCTGGCGCAAGTCCCTTGGCACCAGCCTCCAAGGGTCACAAAAGTGCCATAAAGCACATTTGCGCCTTCTCATGAGCAAGCCACGCCAGCACACAGAGGTATGTTGGCACATGAAGGCTGAATCCAGCCTCTGAGGCAGTTTGCGGGTGAGTCTTCTTTGGCCCAGCTGGGCCAACACAAGGCTCTGGGGTGGGCAGGGAAGAGGCGAGAGGAAGGCATTCTGGGGCAGAGAGAGGGTGGGCAGTGGGCAGCCTGGGGGTGGGTGGGGAGTAGGAGGCGGGGCTGGGATCCGACAGTTATGCTTCAAATGGCTTCAAGCTGCTCCGCTCTCCTCGGACTTGCGCCAACTCAGGAGGTGGTGCACATCGGAGGAGACCCATAGGGGCCTTAGGCACTGGCATAGCTAGAGGGTGCAGGGAGGTGCGGGCTGCACCGGTTATGTGCCGGGGGGTGACATGCCCTGGGGGAGGACGTGCTAATTGCGGCTTTAGGAGCTACCCTGTCATGCCATACATCATTGGATGTGGAATGTTCAGCGGAACACAATGTGATAAACAGAATTGAAATCGCTCCTTTCATTCAAAAGTTATGGCCAAAAAACTGGAAGAAAAAATGCATGGAAACAGAAGAACTTTAAACTGGGCACTGGGGAGGGCTGGAAATCTCACTGATTCTTTCTGGGGAGGGATTGCAGGCAGACTATGGAGTAAGCTCCATTGACCACTAAGGGACTTACTTCAGAGTAGACATGCATAGGCTTGAGCTCACAGGCTGCAATCCTACCCACCCTTTCCTGAGAGTATGCCCCATTGACCACTACAGGACTTACTTCAGAGTAGACATGCATAGGATTGGGCTCACAGGCTGCAATCCTACCCACACTTTCCTGAGAGTAAGCCCCATTGACCACTACAGGACTTACTTCAGAGTAGACATGCATAGGATTGGGCTCACAGGCTGCAATCCTACCCACACTTTCCTGAGAGAAAGCCCCACTGACCACAATAGGACTTACTTCAAAGTAGACATGCATAGGATTGGGCTCACAGGCTGCAATCCTACCCACACTTTCCTGAGAGTAAGCCCCACTGACCACAATAGGACTTACTTCAGAGTAGATTCACTTGGTGGAACAGGACTGGCTCCCCCTGATTTAATTATTTTTTATTTTAATTGTATTTATAATTATTTATTTTAATTTGCTTGATGATGTCACTTCTGGCCATGACATCACTTCCAATGGGTCCTGGACAGACTGTCATTCTAAAAAGTGGGTCCCAGTGCTAAAAGTTTGAGAACTGCTGCAATAAGGTGTTAGTAAGTTGACACGGGTGTGTGTGTGTGTGACTCTACAAGTTTTCAAAATCACTAAAATCAGAGTCATAAGAATGTAAGAACAGCCCCACTGGATCTAGTCCAGCTTCCTGTATCTCACAGCAGCCCATCAAATGCCCCAGGAAGCACACCTGATAACAAGAGACCTGCATCCTGGTGCCCTCCTTTGCATCTGGCATTCTGACATAACCCATTTCTAAAATCAGGAGGTTGCACATACACATCATGGCTTGTAACCCATAATGGATTTTTCCTCCAGAAACTTGTCCAGTCCCATTTTAAAGGCATCTAGGCCAAATGCCATCACCACATCCTGTGGCAAGGAGTTCCACAGACCAACCACACGCTGAGAAAAGAAATATTTTCTTTTGTCTGTCCTAACTCTCCCAACACTCAATTTTAGTGGATGCCCCCTGGTTCTGGTGTTATGTGAGAGTGTAAAGAGCATCTCTCTATCCACTTTATCCTTCCCATGCATAATTTTGTATGTCTCAATCATGTCCCCCCTCAGGCGTCTCTTTTCTAGGCTAAAGAGTCCCAAACGCCGTAGCCTTTCCTCATAAGGAAGGTGCCCCAGCCCAGTAATCATCTTAGTCGCTCTCTTTTGCACCTTTTCCATTTCCACTATGTCTTTTTTGAGATGCGGCGACCAGAACTGGACACAATACTCCAGGTGTGGCCTTACCATAGATTTGTACAACGGCATTATAATACTAGCCGTTTTGTTCTCAATACCTTCCTAATGATCCCAAGCATAGAATTGGCCTTCTTCACTGCCGCCGCACATTGGGTCGACACTTTCATCGACCTGTCCACCACCAACCCAAGATCTCTCTCCTGATCTGTCACAGACAGCTCAGAACCCATCAGCCTATATCTAAAGTTTTGATTTTTTGCCCCAATGTGCATGACCTTACACTTACTGACATTGAAACGCATCAGTCATTTTGCTGCCCATTCTGCCAGTCTGGAGAGATCCTTCTGGAGCTCCTCACAATCACTTCCGGTCTTCACCACTCGGAAAAGTTTGGTGTTGTCTGCAAACTTTGCCACCTCACTGCTCAACCCTGTCTCTAGGTCATGGAGTCTGGAGGAATAAGACCATCATGTTATGTCAATCAATGCAGAATTTCATGCAGAATGCAATGAAACAAACCACATTGAAATATCTGTGTTATAACAAAAGGTAGAGCCAAAACACCAGTGGGGGCGGGGCGATGGTACATCACCACGCACACCACCTGGGGCGTTGCCCCGCCCACTGCATGGGCTGACGCACAGGCCTCCCACACCAGGTGACATGAATCCTAGTGACACCACTGGCAATAGGAAACCCATAGGGGCCAGGGTGGCTTACCCGGAGGTGTTTCCCCTTACCTCTGGCTGAGCCACTTTGGGCACCTATCCTGTGCTGGATAAAGCGCAAGCCTCCTGGCTTGCCTGTTCCAGTACAAGATAGGATTGCGCCCTTACATTTTTTTTCTCAGCCATGTGGTTGGACAGTCAACGTCTGCGCACTGCTTTCCATATGGCCAAAGTGGCGTCAGCCTGGCCTCCCTCATTTTCAATTGTCTGGGTCATATGCTTTAAAACCCCCAAACCATAATTATTCAATGTGAACCTCACCCCTGCCGATAAAACAAATTGGGTTTCTGCATTTTCAACAATGTGGTAGGATGATTGCGGTGTGGAAATAGTGGCATTTTTGCACTTGCGTAAACAAATCATAACAAAATGTGTAAAATATACTATGTGGCTCTCATATGGAAAAGTTTGGAGACCCCTGAACTAGAGGAACTTTAACAAAACAAATTTCATTTCTAGGTGTGATCTACTGTCTTTGCTTTCCGAAGTACATCTTTTGCTCAAGCTTCCAAGTGCTTCCAGGTTCTCTCCATGCATTGGCTAATAGCAACCTGTGTCTCTATCCACACTTTGGAGACTCCGCATTCTCTTAGCAGCACTTTCAGTCCCTCATTAAAACATCGGTGAGCAAACGCTACAAGGAATACATCAGCTCTGCACCTCATTGATGTGACATTTGCAGCAAGCTGTTCCTCTTTGCAGGGCCTCTTACCTGTGAAGTGCAACGTAATGGGTTGTCCAAGAGGTTATTTCTCACCCTGATGGGATTAGAAAGTGTGTCAGTGGCCTTTCAAAAGTGAATGATGCTCCTCCACTGTAAATGTTGCAGACTCAGCCTTAGCGTGAAAACAATGAACTCTAAGCTGCCCCCATTGGTTGGTACTAAATAATATATAGCTGCATTCAGGATGTCTCTGCCAAGATTTCCTCGGCTGTACAAGGTTGTTTGTAGTGCACATTGCCAAGGAGTGGGTTACCCATATTTCAGGTTCAGGAACTGGGGAGGGGGGCAGCACAACCATCTCCTTGTGTGTAGAGAAACAGGAGCATGTGAGGGAGGGCTGTTGAGAACATAAGAAGAGTGTCACTGGATCAGGCCAAAGCCCCATCTAGTTCAGCTTCCTGTATCTCACAGTGGTCTACCAGATTCTTCAGGAAGCACACAAGACAACAAAAGGCCTGCATCTTGTTCCCAATACCCTTGCACATGGCATTCTGGGGTAGCCTATTTCTAAAACCAGGAGGTTGCACATAACCATCACAGCTTGTAACATGTGATGGACTTTTCTTCTAGAAATCTGCTCAATCCCCTTTTAAAATCATCTAGGCTGAATGGCATCACCACCTCTTGTGGCAAGGAGTTCCACAGACTAATCACATGCTGGGTAAAGAAATATTTTCTTTTGCCTGTTCTAATGCTCCTACTCTATTTTAGTGGATGTCCCCTAGTTCGGGTGTTGAGTGAGAGGGAAAAGAACATTCCTCTATTCACTCTCTCCATCCCCTGAATAATTTTGTACATAATTTTGTACAAAATTATAATTTTGTTAAGAGGGCAAATGGAGAAGTGGTGGGGCTACCCAGTAGCTCCAAGGGGTATAAACACCTGGGCATGGCCGATAAGGATAACAGTCTCCAACTGGAGGGCAGCCAGGCCACTGAGCTCTGGGGAGCTGGGGGGGGCAGCCCAGGAAGAGGATTGCAGGGTGAAGCACAGCTCCCTCCCCTAGGTGGTTTCTGAGACCTTGAAGGACCAAGCTGGCCCAGGAGGGAACGCTAGCAGGAGAGCAGGCTGACAGGCAAGAAAACCAGAAAGGCCAGCAGGGACTCTCACAGTGGCAAGGCGAATCTCCTACAAAGACCATACAATAGTAACTGGCTTTCAATTCAAACTAGTCAGCATTAAATCTTTAACTGTATACAAAGAATCACAGTTAGGGTTGTGCATTCTTTTTGGAATGAATGCAAAAAATGAGCCAAAACATGAGCCCATTTAGTTCACTTTTCAGTTGTTTCCAAATGAAGCACCAGAGTGCCAAATAAAATGTGAACGTCTCACTCATTTGCAAGCCATTCACTATTCCTTTGGAGCTCATTCAGGTTGGGACGTTTTAGCCATCCTCACTCTGGAAAACAGCGGCAGGAAGGGGGGGAAGCATCACTTGCAGAGGATCCTTGGGGACAAGAGGAGCCTATGTGATAGGTGGGCTTTTGTCCTCCCCCCAACAGCAGTTTTCTGGGGCAGTGGTATAGCTAGAGGGGGTGCAAAGCACTAAGTTTTGCAGGGAGCCTCACTGTAGCATGCAAGTGGCCCCTCTCTCTCCCCTTCAGAGCTATTCTTGGTGAGGAGAGCAAAACAGAGGCATTCCCCTGACTCCAGAGGGGACAGGGAGTGGCAACTTGCATGCCATGGTGAGGCTTCCTGCAAAACTTAGTGCTTTGCACACACCCCCAGCTATGCCATTGCTCTGGGGAGTAGGATTTTTCAATTCCTCATAGACCCTAATGCAGTGGCTTCACTCCATTAGACAATACGGGGAACAGGAAATGAAAAGGAACAGCAGTTACAAAATGGCATGGAATTATAATGGATGACTAGCAAAACGAATGGGATTTCACCATTTAATTCAATGAAGTTCTTAATAGCAAAATTAAATGAAAAAAGTTCTTGCAGGCCCCTAATCACTGTCTCAAAACTTGATTTTGTTGTAGGCTGGGCGTAGAGAAAGGTGTCTGTTGCCCACAACAGTAAATCTGTTAATTCCAGTAGTTAATGGATGCCAGATATCAAGACGGAGACAGGCTGGTCACAGCCATTCACATGGTAACAACATGGGACCAGGAAGACTTCAGCTGGGCACAGTGTGGGCTATAGACCAGCTGAGCAGAGTGCCCATGCTGCAAGTATCTGAAGGAGCCTTCCGTCCCTTAGCAAGTACCTTCAGGAAGCTTCCTGTTCCCTGGGAGAGGAGGCATGGAACACAGAAGGTGACCAGGAGGGGAGGGTGGCCCAAGGAAAGGAAGGAGGGACCAATCAAGGCCAGGAGAACATAAGGAGGGGGCCAGGGATGAGAAGGGGCTGGCTGAAGGCTGACTGAAAGGGAGACTCCTGAGCTCTGAGAGCCTGGAGAAGGCCCTGAGGCTGATGAGGAGTAAGGTACTGTCCACCCGCTCTCTGTCTTTGCTCTGAGCCCCAGGGGAGGAAGACAAGCCAGGTGGATGTGGCCTGGGAAGCCCTGCGTACACTGCTGAACTTACACTGGCAGTCACCAGTGACAAGCAGAAGCCTAAGCCCCTTTCTCAGGGGCCCGGACCTGCCACTTTTGGGGTTTATTTTACTATTTTTGATTGTACTATGCATTTTACAATAGTATAATTTGCTTTGCTATTGAGTTATTTTGTTAACCGCTCTGGAAATCTTATTGAAGAGTGCCAAAGAAAACCATGAAATAAAACGAATAAAAATGAATTCCTCTATGAAGCATGATGTGAAAGTGAGGACTCTCCCCTGTTGCTTGTTCCCAGCACATGGCACTTTGGGGTAGACTTCTTCAGCAAGTGGAGGTTTTGCTTGCCCACCATGACATTTATTGTATGTTGGTCCTCTCATGCTGTACACAGTGGAAGCAGGGAAGTATGTGGTCTCCCTTAGTGCTCAAAGTAATGTTGGCTTCCGAAAGGGGCAACCTGGAATTATCTTCTCAAAGCTGAGCTTTTCAGCAAACATCTGCAACAAAGAAAATCTGAGCAATCTGACATTTGCACACAGTTGCACTGCATGTGCTAATGCAGAGGGATGTTTATATTTTCTCATCTTTACAGTTCATAAGAATCTTACAATGCGAGAAGAATCGTGGCCAGGAAACCCACAGGTTAGCATATGTTCAGATTTCTTGTCACTGCGATCCTGAATCAATGGGCACAGTTATGAATAGATACATATTTCTGAGCGGAACTGGATGATGGAACCGGGGATCAGATAGCGTACAACATTTGCACTTTATTATACCCAGAGCTATTTATATCACCAACCTGTCCAACAAAATCCCATTCTCATCAGGCTCTGCTCTCTACAGTCTGTTAAAAACTGCCAGCACTTGCATGGAAATTTCACCTCCTAAGTCCACACTGCAGACAAAGCCAAACTTAGCAGATGGCACATGGGAAAATTAAAAGGTAAAATGCAAGAGCCACTTCAAACTATCTTCTGTCATTTCCTGTCCTGTTTACAAGTATGGAAGTTGCTTCCCTTTCTTTTTCTGGTCTGCCCTTGTGCTGAGAGATGCTACCTGATCCAGAGAAATTTGGTAAGCGAAGCTTTGGCTATCACACATCTCATACAAATCAGGCTGCCCAGATATGGAGGCTGGAATATGGCAACGCAACACTTGCCTTGCCATCCTTCTCAACAACTATTAGGGTGCAATCCTAACCCATTTTCCAGCACCGAGGTAAGGGCAATGCCACTCCGAGGTAAGGGAACAAACACTCCCTTACTTTGAAGATGCCTCCGTGACTGCCCCCCAACTGCAGGACGCAGCACATGCCCCACTGGAACAGCTATGCCAATGTGAGAAATTTGGTTAGGATTGCGCCCTTAGTCCTTCATCCGATGCCTTTGGCCTGCGCAAGGAAGGGCTATAGGTTGGCGACAGTGCTCCGTTTTTGCATGCAGAAGGTCTCAGGTTCAATCTCCAGGTAGGGCAGGGAAAAATTCTCATGTGTACCCACCACCAGGTCAGCACCGACAATACAGTGGCCCTCCTTATCTGCAGTTTGGCAGTCGGGGTATGGCAGCCGTGGGCTCAGCAGCACAGGTGCCAGACCTGCACTGAAAGACCTCACCTGACCTCCTGGATTTGACCAGAAGTGCCTTCCAGCTGCATCCGGGGGGCCTTTGATTCCCACCCCCACGGATTTAATTATATGCAGTTTTTGGTATCTGTGGGTGTCCACAAACAGTTCTCCCATGGATGCCAAGGGCCAACCGTACTATGAAAGAGGCTGAGTCACTGGGAAGCAGCATCCTCTGCTTCTGACTGATGAAAGATGAGAGGATTTCCCCCCCATCCATCCCTCTGTTGCTATTTTAGTTCCATTTTTATTAGGCCTTTAGTTTTCTCGATGGTCTGTTATTCTGTTTTTATTGTATTGTACTTCAGTGGATTGATTGTTGTTTTGAAATGTGATGGGAAATGCTTTAAGGGGCCCGGCCTGAAAAGTGGTGTGCAAGAACGTATTTGTTCCATCCAAAAATGAAAAATCAAAGGCCGTGCCCAGAGAACACACATTTTTGTGCTCACAGTGAACTGCATGCCAAAATTCAACCAATTTCCATAAAACCATTCTGACTGCACTGGCGGACTGAATTTTTGCAGAGCTTAGAATGTTTTAGCAAGGATGCTGTTACTCAATGCCAGCAAACTCAGTTCAGGGACTCTGGCAACAGGACTTTTTGCACCTCCAAGACTCCTTCCAAAAGGGACGGTCTGGCTGGCCTGAGCTTTGCTGCACCCCAGCACCCCTCCGATAGTGGCAAAATGGGAGCAGAAAACCACAGCTGGCCAGTCATCTCAAAAAGACTCAAGTGGTAGCATACATAAGACCAGCGGGAATCCTCCAGGTAGCCTCCTGAACTTGGTTTCTCAGTCTGGGCCACTGAGAAGAATAAGCTAAAGCAGGGGTGCTCAATAGGTGGATCGCGATCTACCGGTAGATCGCGAGGCAAAATGAGTAGATCGCGGAGCCCTGTCTCTCCAAACTGTTAATATGTCAGTTTCGTCTAGTGACTAGACGAAACTGACATATTTAGCTGACACTAAACTGACACTGAAACTGACACTTTAGCTGCTCTTCAGGCATGCAGCAACAAAACTGACGAAACTGACTAGACTCTAGTCAGTTTCATCAGTTTAGTGGCACTGCATGCTGGAAGAGCAGGAGCTAAAGTGGGCGGCGGCGGGAGGGGGAGCTGGGCTGCACTGAACTGAGGCGCTTCCGGGGGCTCCGTAGCGGATGGGGGAGGGATGGGAGTTCGAGATGGAGTCGCTCTGATGGCGGTTGCCACGGGAGGCCCAGAGTGACCCTCCCCTTCCCTTCCAGTCAGGTCCGGCCCAACCCAGCCCAGTCATGCCCGGCCTAGCCGCCCCTGTAGGAGCCCAGAGGTAAGTGCTGCGGCCGCTGCCACTCTTGGTTGGGGTTGACAGGTGAGATGACCCCCCTGGCCCTCCTGCCGCTGCAGGAGGAGGGCCGGTGGGAGCAGTGTCTCCCCCGCCTGCCACCTGCATGTGCAGCCCATCTCCATGGAAACGGGGAAGCCCCCCCACCCCTTCCGAGGAGGACCTGCAACGCCTCCCTCTCCCTGCTGGTCTCGGGGTGCAGCCACAAAGAGTTTGGGGGGGGCGGGGAGTGGGGAGCTCCTCCCCCCGTAGTGCAGCAAGGCTGGGCATGTGCCTCTTGGGGGGACCTGTGGCTGCCCCCAGTATGTGGGGTGGGGAAAGAGGAGAGGCCTCCCGTGTGCTTCCTGAAGCATCTGGTGGGCCACTGTGGGGCACAGGAAGCTGGACTTGGTGGGCCTCCTCTGACCTCGTCCAGCAGGGGCTCCATACATCAAAGGGGGTGTCTGTCAGTTGCTTCCTTCCCCCCTGGTAGATCTCCAGACCTTGCTGGGTTTCAAAGTAGCTCTCGAGCCAAAAAAGTGTGAGCACCCCTGAGCTAAAGACTCTGGTCCAGTCCCTGATTTGTTTGTATGGTGTGATTTGTCTTATTTGACCATGGCAGAGGCTCAGCAAATCTGGCTCTTGGATTCCTCACCTAGTCCATAGGATGATCCTTTGCAGTGAAAATGCAGTGTCTGATTTCCTTCTTTCACTTGTTTTGATCTTCCTCTCCCCTAAGAAGGCTCCTAGATTGGATCACCATTTCTAAAAGATTGCTGAATCATTTCAGAATGGCAGCCATGTTTCCATAGTTCTCATTGATCTTCTCCTTTGTTCCTAACTGACCAGTAAACAAAGAACTTGACTGAGTCAGCTCCTTGGACAATGAAATGCACCTGAACCCACCCAGAGCAGGGACATCAAGATGCTCAGGTGGACCCCTCCCCCGTAACCTAAGCAAGCATGTGAAATCTAAATTATGTCCAGACGTTATAAAAAGTGGGTAATGCATGATGTATCTGTTGCATCAGGAAGAGTTGCCCACCCTCCTGGCCTGTTGTGGGTGTAGGAACTGAGAACCTGAACTAGTATATGGTGGGCCAGAAAGACACATTAGGTTTTTGTTTGTTTTCAGTTTGCCTCTTCCAATGCCTTTAACTTGGTTGCCTTGGTGTAGTCATCCTCATTCCTACATGAGCCTTGATATTGCTTGTTTCTATCTCTTTTTATCATTTGGTGTACATTTGTTACTATTTCAGTACTCTTTTTTTAAATTTGTACTGTTGTGTCTGCCTGGTGTCTGTTCATTCCTGAAGCAGCCAGTGACCTCATGTCCTAAACCACCAGCTGGCTCCCACCATCCAAGGTCAAGGGCCTCCTTACTCCTGAGACTGTAGACTCAATGGTAAGGCCACACCTGGAGTATTGTGTGTAGTTCTGGTCGCCACATCTCAAAAAGGATATAGTGGAAATGGAAAAGGTGCACAAGAGAGCAACTAAGATGATTGCTGGGCTGGGGCACCTTCCTTATGAGGAAAGGCTATGGCATTTGGGCCTCTTCAGCCTAGAAAAGAGGTGCCTGAGGGGGGACATGAATGAGACATACAAAAGTATGCATGGGAAGGATAAAGTGGATAGAGAGATGCTCTTTACACTCTCACTTAACACCAGAACCAGGGGACATCCACGAAAATTGAGTGTTGGGAGAGTTAGGACAGACAAAAAAAAATTTCTTTACTCAGCGTGTGGTTGGTCTGTGGAACTCCTTGCCACAGGATGTGGTGACGGCATCTGGCCTGGATGCCTTTCAAAGGGGATTGGACAAGTTTCTGGAGGAAAAATCCATTGCAAGTTACAAGCCATGATGTGTTTGTGCAACCTCCTGATTTTAGAAATGGGCTATGTCAGAATGCCAGATGCAAGGGAGGGCACCAGGATGCAGGTCTCTTGTTATCAGGTGTGCTCCCTGGGGCATTTGGTAGGCCACTGTGAGATACAGGAAGCTGGACTAGATGGGCCTATGACCTGATCCAGTGGGGTTGTTCTTATGTTCTTACTCTCCTGCCATACTGGGAGGGAGGTTCCCTCAAAGTAGCCTCCTTCTGTCTGTTCTCCCAGTTTTCAGGAGTGACAGCAACAACTAGCCTTAACTAGATATTAAGAGTTTAATATCCAGTGTTTACTACTCTATGATTTCTGCAATGCAACGTGCACTGCACCAGTTTTCCACTGATCTAGTGGTGTTCTATAGCAATGCCATGGGCTGAAGAAAAAAAAAGCTGACTCTTGTACCTCAGGTCAGTCACAAAGCTGCTGACATCCACTAAAACACACGCCAAGGATGTTTGTGCTTGGAGTGATTACAGCTTCACTTTGATTCAGTAGTAGATCCTTGAACACAGATGATGCTAAATGCATTGAGAATTCATCATGCCCTTAAAAAAAAGAAAAAGACATTAATTCCAAGTGCCACCAGACACTGAAGGGGAGAGAAACAATGGAGGTCTTTCTTAGTATGTGATGATCTTGATATATTAGGCTATTCAACATTCATTTAGATTTGTAGCACAAAATTTTTCCTGTATATCCCACCCTTCCTTAGGACAGTGTCAGTGGTTCTCCCCCCCCACCCCCACCCCACTGTTCTACTGCTCTGGGACAGGGCTGTTCATGTGAGAGGTTCAGGGTTCAATTCTTGGCATCTCCAGGTAGGGTTGAGGGAAAATACCACTCTCAAACCTTGGAGAGCTACTGCCAGCCTGCGTTGCCAATACTGACCTAGGTGGATGAATTGTCTGACTCAGTAGAAAGCAGACTCTTCTGCTCCATCTGACTGAATACAGATTCTGTATAGGCCGCTGCTACATACCTATAGTTCAGGGGTCTCCAAACATTTCGATACGAGGGCCACATTGTATATTTGACACATTTTTGCAGACCAAAAACATCAGCTTTAGAAACGAATGAACAAAATTTAAATGAATGGATAAGTTTTACTTAAGTATTTTTGGAAATCAAAGAATGGTATGATTCAGAACAAAAGGGAATGTGAAAATTACAAATGAACAATGTCATTCTTAAACTGAAATGATATATTATAAGTAAAAATGAGGGTTAGCCAGGCTGACACCACTCTGGCCATATGGAAAAGAGTGTGGTGGACAGAACTCTACTTGTTAACTGTCCAACTATATGGTTGAGAAAAAAAAATGTTTTATGTTGCTGAGGGCCACATAAAATCTTGTGGTGGGCTGGATGTGGCCCTTGGGCTATAGTTTGGAGACCCACGCTATAGCCCTAGGAGGAGAAACAACCTTCATAATATTTTATGACAAAATATTAATTATGCACTAATTCGTAGGCAACCAAAGTGTTTGGTACCACTTCTCTATTTTTTCTTTCAGGCTCCAAAATTAAAATATATTTATGTCCTCAGACATTTGCCGTTCCATATTTTGTTATACTTTGGCCTTTTGAAGTGCTTCTATGTCATGTTAATGTATAGTTTTTGTTCTGCGTTAGACTGATTGCTTTTAGTTTGATTTCTGAGGCTTGGAAGATTCTGTGGATTTATAAAACACACATAGCCATACCTATACAAAATAACCATACCTATACAAAATAACCATACCTATACAAAACCATAAATTTTAACACACTGTTAAAATTTGCATCTCCAGCTACTCCAGCTCTGTGACAGTGAAGTGTAGTGGGCAGTGTGTTGGGTTAAACTTGGGGAAACCAAACTTCACTCCCCCATAATCAGAGGCCAGGCACTCTCTCCGTCTAACCCATCAATTTTCAACCTTTTTTCATGTCATGACACACTGACAAGGTGCTGAAATTGTCAAGGCACACCATCCTTTTTTTGATCATTGACAAGGCACACCATGCTGCTGGTAGGGGGCTCAAATCCCCCAATTGTCCTAGTAATAAATGACCCTCCCCAAAGTCCCAAAGCACACCTGTGGACCATCCGCCGCACACTAGTGAGCCACGGCACAATGGTTAAAAATCACTGGCCTAACCTATCTCATGGGATTGTTGCTGTGAGAGGGAACCATGTGAGAGGGAACTAGGGAGGGAACCATGTGCAGTGCCCTGAGCAGCTTACAGGAAGAGTTGGGGGGGGGGTGTAGTTGCACGTAACAAAATTGATACCTTGCCCGTCTTATTAGGAGTTGTCATTGTCGAGCAGCTGTTGTTGGCTACTGTCAAGTCTTTGAGTGCCAGTGTCCAGATGCTTTATGTGGTAGTGAAGTGACACACTTGGCCAAGCAAGTCTCTCCATTATCCCCTTCTCTCTCCTATCCCATGTGCAAATGGGAGCTTTTCCCTAGGGACCACTGTGATTATGCAGAGGCCTCAGGACAAAGGTCCCATTTGCAGGGAGTTGCAACGAAGTGACTTCCTTAGTGAAGAGAGTTGAACTGTCATTGCCTCTTCTCTCCCCTATATCTGTCATGATGCACCAGAAAGAGCCTCCCAAGTAGGAGGGAACCAGAGAGAACCATTTGCCAAGAAGCCCGGCAAAATTGGAGCCAGACCTGCATCTTGTCCACGTGAGGGCTTTCACAAAACCGAGATGCAACGAGTTTCAGTTCTGTGCCTCTGAATTTTAAGTGACCAATCCAGAGAGATATTGGTGTAGGAAACGGTTCCCAGAATGTGCATTACAATATCTTAGGGCATCGCGGCACACTCACAAGGGAAGGATGCCCCTTCCTGTTTCCCTGGGCTCTGTCATCTTGGATCTCACAAGATCCACGATGACAGTGCCCAAATCTCACAGGACTTGGGTGAAGCCATCTTGAATCTCCCAAAAACTCATGAGAATTGTGTGCCAACTTCTTGCATTTTGAGAGATCCAAGAAGGCAGTGCTTGAATGAACCAGGAAGAAGAGGCTACAGGAAACTGTGACCCAGGTAAGTTTGGGAACCACTGGTGTAGATCACTTCCAAATGGATCACTTCTTCTTCTCTGAAGAAAACTTCTCATTTCTGGCCCAACTGCCATGGCCTCATCTATTATCCAGCAGCTCTTGGCATATCCTTGAGCTTATTAAAAGGTTTTGATAATCTCTGACCACCTTGAATATAGATTTGAAGAGACTGGCAAGTTCATCAAATTTGATCTCAATCTCAAGAGCCTGGGCCAATTGAATTTCTTGCAGCTGTTGGCAGTAATGAGCATTCAATTGCATTTGGCGGAAACCTCTCAGTCTGAAGGGCATCTAGTGTTCAAGCATTTCCCTTTCCCACTATCCATTCTCTTGCCACTAAAAGTTAAACCTAAGTCTCATGGGAATGATAATTATTCAGACCTTTCAACTCCCTAGGAAGTCTTGGAGTTTTTTAAAAGTCTAAAATGGACATGATTAGGCTATTCTCCAAACTGACCAGTTCCCAGTGGTGTAGCTAGAGGGGGTGCAAAGCACTAAGTTTTGCAGGCACCTGAACGGAGGCCTCTGTTTTGCTCCCAACACCCAGAACAACTCTGAAGGAGAGGGAAAGGGCCCACATGCATGCCGCGGAGAGGCTCCCTGTAAAATTTAGTGCTTTGCACTCCCTCCGGCTACTCCACTGCCAGTTCTTACACTCCTAGTTCCTACACGCCATGCCTAGGAGTAGGCTTCTGAGGCTACAATCCTATCCACACTTTCCTGGTAGTAAGCCCCTTTGACTATAATGGGACTTACTTCTGAGTAGACATGCATAGGATAGGGCCCTAAATCTACAACAACAACAAAACCCAGGATTTGCCACCATATTATTAACAGTATTTATATACTGCTTTTCAACTAAAAGTTCACAAAGTGGTTTACAGAGAAAAATCAAATAACTAAATGGCTCCCTGTCCCAAAAGGGCTCACAATCTAAAAAGATGCAAAAAGAATACCAGCAGACAGCCACTAGAACAGACACTGCTGGGGTGAGATGGGCCAGTTACTCTCCCCCTGCTAAAAAAAGGAGCACCCACTTGAAAAAGTGCCTCTTACCCAATTAGCAGGGGTTAAAGAGCAAATTACAGGTGAAAATGAGAGTGACCCCTGTGAAAAGTAAGTAGTGAATTCTACAGAGGGTTAAAAATAGTATCTGCTGCAGGATGATGTTCTAGTCACTTTTGGCTACTGAACCTGCACAAGAGTTTCTGGGGGGTTAAAAGTGTCCACAATTAAGTAAAAAAGTAGGCAATGGGGGAGAACAGGTCATTCATCACACCACTGGAAACTTTTTTTTTTCTTTTTAAACTAGTGGGGGCACAATCAGGAACAGAACTAGGTAATGTTACCTGATGTCTGGATTTATTTGGGCAAAAACAAGTTTGTTATCCTTAAAACAGCTTAGCAGAGAGCAAATAATCGAAACCAGGAGCTCCTCCTAGATATCTTCTTTTTTTTCTTTTGCAAATCTGCAAGCACTACACATACATAAGTGGAAGACGAGTCTTCCAGAGCACATTGTTTCAGATCTGAAAAAAGAACATTATCATCTGTTCAACCTGTAGTGAACCAGTCCACATGTGCAGGACACTTTTGTCGGCATATTTGCATGCAAATGAACACAAAATAATTAAGTAAGCAAATGGAAGGAGAGTGAAAAGAGGACTTGACATGCTTTTTCAGTTAACCGGGGGGGGGGGGAAATATTCTCACCTGGGAGTCTGTGTTTGGATGACACCCAATATGTACCCAGTTTTTAGCCTGCTTTTCTTCCCAAAGGCTTCCCAAAGCGGTACCACATCAAAGAAAACAGTGCTCAAGAGTATGATGGACTTTTGCTTTGTCCATTAGAGGTCATTGCCATTTCCAGTGATTGGATTTTAAACAGGCATACTATAGATACCTGCTCAAATGAGCCCTTTAACTGGACCAGACTATTATATAGTATTGTTCTTTTGCAATCTGAAAGATTATAGTGCCACAGGGAGATGGGGGGGGGGAGTCAAAAGTCCCCACATATGATTGCAGGGAAAGAAAGGCATACCATCTCCAGCTCAGAATGGCCCAATTTAATTGGCCCTTACTGTAGTGTGCCGATAAAATCCACACTTCTCAGGTTTTCTGGCTCCTATCATGGCATCTCAGCTGCGCCCCATCAATGAATACTGGGCAGGTCTTAAACACAAGTCAGTTTCACACCAGATAGCTCCTTCCTTGCACAATGATGTCTCCCAAAGCACATTACAGATTAAGCAGCTTCTGAGATCGAAAGGACTTTAACGTCAGGCAATTAAATCTGCTTAGCACCTAGGCTTCCTGTTCGGCCAAGAGGAGGAAGACAAGTACTGTGCTAGCTCATTAAAATTCCTTTGCTGCTCAATATCTCTCACGAAACAAATGCTTGTTTTTTTTATCCTCTCTCTCTCTCTCCCCTCCCCATTGATTTAGCAAGAGAGGAAGAGAGGTATGTGTGAACTTTAAAGGGAATTGCTTGAATTTGTTGTGCATGTTGTCTTTGCTCAGGGGTTACGCTCTGGCACACGGCACAGAGAATGTATGCATGTCTTTTTTGGCACATCTATATATGTGCAAGAAAGAGAACAATATGCCCCCAAAGGCTACAAAGGGAGGTTGACTGTATAGCCTGCCAGGAACACTGAAAGAGGAGATTGGGGAGTGGGAGCCACAGCAGAAAAGGTCAGGAGTGTGTTGACTTCGGCAAGAATTAATAGCTGTACTTTTGGAAAAGCAAGTATAAGGATGGAGACGTGCTGTGTGAGATAAACGGTGCCCTGAAGATATTTTTTCGTGACTATCTGATCTCTCGTGCTTCTCCCAAAGGATATCACTCTTGAAAAAGTTTTCGCCCCCTTGCCATTTCAGGCATGATATGAAAAGTAAACAAGGAACCAAATAAAGAAAATGCACCCGTTTTTCTGTGAATATTTGGGTACAGTGGCAGGGAGAAGGAGAAAAGAAGCATTATGTATATCTGCAGGTCCCAGAGCACAGCTGAAGGTGCACGGTGCAGTCCCCTGGTGGAGGATGAGCAAATTTCTCGCTGGTTATTGTTTGGATGGCCAATCTCCTCCATTACCTGTGTAAATACCTTGGGTTGCACCATGGAAGAAATGTAGGGTGTTAACTGTACAAAATGTACATACGAAGATGTATGGACGTGCACTTGAGATGCGGTCACAATGTGCAGATTTTGGCTAGTCATATCAAAATTTTGTTTAATTTCTCTCAAAATTCCTCTGCTATTCTTCTTCCGGGCCTGGTCTCCAAATTTGCCTTGATATTTTGCTTTAGGGGATATTCGGCAGCAATTCTAAGCCCAAATTTTGTCCATTGCACGAAGAGTTACTTCACCCATTCTGGCCTCTCAAGCAGATGCCGAACCACTGGAGAGAAGCAGACAGTGACCTCACGGGTATCAGTTGACTAATGACTACGCTTGCAACATTTTGGTTGCAATCCTATATAGTATATAGTGGTTCTCAAATATTTTAGCCCCGGGACCCACTTGTTAGAATGACAGTCTGTTGGGATCCCCCAGAAGTGATGCCATTAACCTGGAAGAGATGTCATGAATGGAAATGACATCATCAAGCAGGAAAATTTTTAACACCCCCATACAACCAAATCAAATCAAATATCAATTAAGTAAATTAAAAGTTTACAATAAGTATAAGTTTAAAAAAATTATTTAAAATAAAGAATCCTCCTAACCCACAGTTTGAGAAACACATACATTTATCTAATAATAATAATAATAATAATAATAATAATAATAATAATAATAATAATAATAATAATAATACAGGTATTTCTATACCGCCTTTCTTGGTCCTCATATTTCTCCTCAGACTTTGTTCAAGGTGGTTTACATAGGCAGGCTAATTAAATCCCTGTAGGGATTTTTACAATTTGAAAGAAGGTTCTATCTTTCAAGAAACCACAACATTCTGATGTTTCTTTCTGATCTGGTCACACATTCTGGCCTCCATCCTCCCATGCTCAGAGCAGATGGAATAACTCGGCTCAGCTTGTCAGCTGCTTCAAGGTCGCACGGTGCTGGTGGCCTCGAACTGGCGACCTGCGGATGTTATCTTCAGGCAAACGGAGGCTCTACCCTCTAGACCAGACCTCCTGCATCTAGGAGGAAGGTCCATTGAATCCAATGTGTACACATGTCTTTGACTGCGCTGTCAACCTTTTCCATCTCACAGCACAACTGACAAGGCACTATAATATGCAAAAGAATTAAAATGTTATTAGTACCTGATGAGAAATCAGAGGTGTACATTTAATCAATCACTCTAACACAGTTATTTTCAACCAGTGTGCCATGGCACATCGATGTGCCACGAATGGTCTGCACGTGTGCTGCAGGAGTTTGGGGAAGCTTTCTGATCTACCTTCCCCCCCCCCCTTGTTGCATACAATGCACCTGTTTGTGGACTGCCTGCATTGGAAGGGGGTTGGACTGGATGATCTTGCAGATCCCTTTCAACTCTGTGAATCTACATTCTCCAAGGTCCACCACACAGAGCCAGGTACAAATTCAGGGACAGAGGCACATGCAAAGAAGTGACAGAGGGGGTAAATTCCTGATACTGAATCATACACTTAGATAAGTGACGTAGACAAGTACTGAATAGCTCTTCCTGTGGGTTAGTGCAGATCAGGGATTCTAACACACAACTCTGAAACTGGCCAGTGCAGCTTCAGAAAGACCTAGTGGTCAAAGGCAATAAATAAAACAGGTGAGGCTCACTGAGGCTAAGTGATTAGCACAAGGTCATCCTTGGCTGAGATATACTCGTAGTTGTTATGACTTCTGGGAGTCAGAAACACTGGCCAATCTATTGCAGAGCACCCAGTCGTCTACCAGCAGATCTATCTTTAGCTCAGCCTTCCGGAGGTGAGAAACTCTCTCCATTTGTCCGCTCAGAGTAGAGCAGCTGAGGCCCAGGTGAGCAAGGTACTGCTGGCATGAGGTTAATGGTGAGTTTGCAGGAGCATCAGAGCCTAGAGCAGTTTCCTTATTAGGACCATGGGGAAGGTGAGGGACTCTAGCTGCTATTGTCCATGCTGCCTGCTGAAAGAACAGCATTTGTTTCCTCTCCCCCCTCCAGCGTTGAAAGCAGCCTTGATTGCACC
This sequence comes from Tiliqua scincoides, assembly GCF_035046505.1. Classification (NCBI taxonomy): domain Eukaryota; kingdom Metazoa; phylum Chordata; class Lepidosauria; order Squamata; family Scincidae; genus Tiliqua; species Tiliqua scincoides. The sequence continues at coordinate 229,908,889 of NC_089823.1, forward strand.
AGTTTGCTTCATTCCAGGGGCGATGTGTACATCAGCCTTCTGAAACTCCTCTCCTTTTTTTCTCCATAAAATATTGAGCCAGGCCTGTCAGACTCTAATGACTCTCTCCCCTCAGGCCGAGCTGTCCACACCAGCTAGATCTTTTATAGAGAAGTTTGCTTTTCAGCTCCTGGGTGGAGCAAAGTTGGGGCCCCAACTTTGTTGACATTCTTGTTGCCCATAATGCCATCATTTGACATGTCCAATCAAGCGCTGTCCTGGTTGCCGGTGCTGCTGTCATTTGTCCTGCGCATGATGTGCAATGCGCTTCACTGTTTACCTTGCATGGAGATTGGGAATTGAGCATTTAGGTGCTGTCACACTTCTCTATAAAGGAACCTGAGTGTCTTATAGTGACATGCTTTTATCATGTGTGGCAGCTTTTCCAGTCATTGCAAAAAATTTCTGATTTTAATTGCAGCTCACCTGACATCCCCACTAATGATATTGCCAGAGAAGGCTCTGGTTTCTAAAAAGAAATCACTTGATACATTGTATTCTCTTTTCTTCAAGACTCAAGTATCTACTTTAATCTGATTTTCCTCTCATTCTTTACTTGGGTGCTGCTTTACCTTAGCAGAATCATCACTCTTTGATGACATGCAGTCATCAATTTTTTCTTCCTTTTAGAAAAGGTCTCTTGGGCATATATAAAATGCGTGATTTGTTCAAATGTTCCCAAAGCTCATCTGTTAATATGGCAGTCATTTGCAGCCCAGGGGTTACTGCAGTCCAGTATATAGGTGGGTTGTTTTAAACCCAAACAAAACCCAACTCAGATGCTGACTTTTGATTTAAACAACCTTTGGGCAGGGATGGGTAGAATGTAGGTCAGGATCCAGCAGTGGAGGTGATTTCCAGCAGATCAGCAAAGGGTTCTGACTCCCAGTAGTTTAACAATAGCAAGAAAAATTTCAAATTAAAAAAAAAATTCTATGCTGTTTCTGATGTGGCTTTAGGGCCCAATCTTGAACTCACCCAGCACCGGAGCTGAGCCCTAGCAACTGGTGAGTTAATGGCACCTGATGAGTAGGGAGTGCTAGCGCTGGGCCTGCACCAGTCAGTCATGATGTAGCTCTTGTCGAGCAGTGGATGGGGGGGCCAGAAGATTCAGTGTGCCCTGCAGCCTGCCTCAGATGGAGCCACATCAAGCCGCTCCCTTACCCACTCAGCTAGCACAAGGAAGGAGCAAGGTGAATTGGTAGGGAGGTGAATCACCGCTGCCTGAAATCACCACCACTCAGGTGTTGGATCACCTTGTGGATCACCGCTACCCAGCCACTAGTGACCTGCTTTCCTGTCTACACTCCAATCTCCTTCCTTATGGTCCTTGCAAATCAAAGAGGAAGTGAGGGGCACACTGGGAGCTCCCAGCATGACAGTGGGTGTTCCTCTTTTATTTAGCAGGGGGAGAGTAACTGGCCCACCTCACCCTGGCAGTGTCTTTTCTAGTGGCTGTCTGCTGGTGTTGCATCTTTTTAGATTGTGAGCCCTTTTGGGACAGGGAGCCATAAGATATTTGATTTTCTCTGTAATGTTGTTGGCAACCTTCCGTCTCGGAAGACTATGGTATCGCGCTCTGAAAGGTGGTTCTGGAACAGCGTCTAGTGTGGCTGAAAAGGCCAATCCGGGAGTGACAATCCCTTCCACACCGGGAGCAAGTGCAGTCTGTCCCTGGTCTGTCTCCCTGGCTATGGGCCTTCCTTCTTTGCCTCTTTGCCTCAGACTGTTGGCCAAGTGTCTCTTCAAACTGGGAAAGGCCATGCTGCACAGCCTGCCTCCCAGCGGGCCGCTCAGAGGCCAGGGTTTCCAACTTGTTGAGGTCCACTCCTAAGGCCTTCAGATCCCTCTTGCAGATGTCCTTGTATCACAGCTGTGGTCTACCTGTAGGGTGCTTTCCTTGCATGAGTTCTCCATAGAAGAGATCCTTTAGGATCCGGCCATCATCCATTCTCACAACATGACCGAGCCAACGCAGGCGTCTCTGTTTCAGCAGTGCATACATGCTAGGGATTCCAGCACGTTCCAGGACTCTGTTGTTTGGAACTTTGTCCTGCCAGGTGCTGCTAAGAATGCGTTGGAGGCAGCGCATGTGGAAAGCGTTCAGTTTCCTCTCCTGTTGTGAGCAAAGAGTCCATGACTTGCTGCAGTACAGAAGTGTACTCAGGACGCAAGCTCTGTAGACCTGGATCTTGGTATGTTCCGTCAGCTTCTTGTTGGACCAGACTCTGTTTGTGAGTCTGGAAAACGTGGTAGCTGCTTTACCGATGCGTTTGATTAGCTCGGTGAACTTGAAAAGCGGTATATAAATTCTGTTGTTGTTGTTGTTGTTCTGTTGAAAAGGAATGTGTAGGAAGGAGCAAGTGTTGCTTCACATGTATTACCCCACTGGTTGCAGTAACCTTATAAGGGAATTATCCCAATACCATATAGTTGGGAGCAGGAAAGAGTAAGGGAAAGAGATCACCCTAATTTGACATTCCAGATGCTATAATATATTTATCATAGAATATAGTATAATACAGTATAGCAACACTTTTCAACAGGGACATGTTTTGTTTCAGAAGTAAACATGACACCTTGAATGGGGGGGGGGGAGTCCTCCAGCTTAAGGGGACCAAACCAGGGGTGACTCTCAGGAGTCACAGGTCAATAGATGGAATATTATCTCCCCGTTTCCTTATGTCATTTTTACCCAAGCGGAGCCTTAACTTTATTTTTATTTGACTTGAGAAGATTGACTGGAACACATTTGAAAAAAACACCAGGCTTGCACAACAAATTTGTAAAAAGCAAACCCCATTATACAGTCTTGAACAAGTTGTGATCCATCAAGTCGAACAGAGCCCAGCCAGTGGTGTAGCTAGAGGGGGCGCAAAGCACTTGGTTTTGCAGGGAGCCTCACTGCAGCATGAAGGAAGCCCCTCCCCCTCCCCTTCTGAGTCACTCCGGACAGGGGGAAGCAAAACGGAGGTGTCCACTATAGTGAGGCCACCTGCAAAATTTAGTATTTTGAACCCCCCCTAGCTACATCACTGAGCCCAGCCACCATAAATGGAACTGGCTGAGACACCTGTTTTTAAGCAACGAGCCAGCCAGAGTACATGGGGTGAGCTGTATTAAGCTTGGCAAGTCACACAATTTTGTAGGCCTGCCATGGCAGTGTTGTCAACCGACTACTGCACTGTGAAAACGTTGCGAGACGTTCTTTTTCCCACTTTGTGTTTCTGCGGCGGAGGCCTCGCTTCCGCCTTCAGTGATTTACAGAACAGTGTTGTCAGACCAGAACTCATTTAGTTTTATCATTTTCTGCCAGGGACTTCAATGGTTTGTACAACTCATCACTGTGAAAGATGACGCCGATGCCTCCGGATTTCCCCTCCAGCGAATTTTAAAAAAATATATATGTGAAAAGACGCAGCCTGGATTTGAGCTAAAGCAGCAGTGAAGCCAATTATGCACCTGCTAGTGTACAGCAGTCACAAATCTGAAAAAGTGAAAGAATCGGGGCAGGGGAGGGAGTTAATTTGAGAAATAATCACCACTAGCTCTTCCACCCATGATATTTCTTATCGCTTTATTTTAAACTGGGATCTTGACATTGTAGAAAATGTTTAAACCGATTGCCATATTAATCCATATTTAAACCATATTTCCAGATCGCAGAGACATTGAGCGCAAAGGCGGATCTGTGCAGGTATATAAAGGAAAGGTGCTTGATGTTTTGTCTAGGCTCCCGTTTCCATCTCTCCAAATTGAAGTCATGTTCTGACACATTTTTTTTTTCAAAGCTCTTCCAGGAGATGTATAATTTTATAGGCGGACAATCGCAAAAGCTCACCTCTCGTGGCAGTTAGATGATAGACACAGAGATTGTGTGTTTTTTTCTTTTTTTTTTCAATTCAAGTCTCTCCACTCTGTTTCTGTAAAGCTTTCTGTGCATGTAGAGTGGTGATTTTTTTTCCCCCGGTTTTTGCAAGAAAGAAAATTGGTTCTCTGTTATCTAGCTGGTAGCAGGAGGGCTCTTCCCCGTTGGTGAAGTCTTTGTATAAATATATAATATAGGAAAACTGGCAAATTTTTTTGTGTGGGAGGGAGAAAGCTGATAAATTTGGCTGCTCTTTTTAAAGACCAGGAACAAAATTTGAGCTGGCAAGAAAAAGTTAATTTTATACTTACTATAAACGAGAAGGATGTTGTTTATTGGAGGTACTACTGCGTCCAGAAAAGGGAATGACTTCCGTGCCCTAGGAACATAACTGTATTAATAAAACCTTTGTGTTGTGTACTGCATTGTTTCTCAAACTGTGGGTCAGGACCCACTAGGTGGGTTGCGAGCCAATTTCAGGTGGGTCCGCATTCATTTCAATATTTTATTTTTAATATATTAGACTTGATGCTACCATGGTATGTGACTGCATTTGGGGAAATGCGAGCATTGCCTCTGGATGGTGCTCTCTCCTGCATGCCCCTGGGTCCCATTGGCTCCATCGAATGGAGCCATCGAAATCCCCCATCGAAATCCCCCTGGAAGCAATCGGCGGTGATGCCACTGTCGGTTGCTTATCCACTGCTTCTCTTCCTGGTGAGTTGGAAGGCCCAGTGGGGAGGAGGTGCGCCAAAATGTTTTGCGTTGGGCCCCACAGCTCCTAAGGCCAGCCCTGCATGTGACAGTAGTAGGGAACCAGGGTTTTCAGTTTTACAACAGAAGTCTGTGTGAGTGGTTGGGCTGTATGATCTCCTCAGGAACCTGAACAGTTCTAGGCCCAGATGGATTGGTGTGCTTTTTAAAAACCAATCTAAAGGTTATGCAGTAGGCTTGGTCTAGCACTCCATGAGTTGCAAGCCGTTGAGAGCAAACCAGTTGAGTTAGCATTTGGGTAGTGGCTACTTCAAGCCACTTTGAGTAAGAATCGCAGACGACTGAAAATGTTTTGCCCTGCAACGGTCCAGCTAAAGCTGGGCAAAACACATGGTGCCACAGCTATCTATTCTCACATTCTAGGTAATTACAGTTTGATAAGAAATGTAAATTCTCTCTCTCTCTCTCTCTCTCATATAAAAACTGTTTGGGGATGACAACCTTTCTTCAGATCCTGTACTCAGTGTCACCAAACAATTAGATCAGAACAAACAATTGATCAGATTGAGGGGCTGAATACACACAAATGTGAGTATGTGATGAAGTCTTCCTGGTGACTTCCCAGAGGGAATAACAGGTATTTTTGGTTGGTTGTGGTGAGTAGCTTCATGAGTGCACCAGCTGCTGAGGACATTTGCTGTGTCAGTGTCCATTTCAGTCCACCAGGCATCTCTTGTCCAGTGCACAGTGCGTTCATCTATACATTCACCAGGTGTAGTGCGTGAATCATTCTCAGTATGGTCTGGCATCCTACCTCTAGCTTCTATTACCTCTCACTTATCATTATTGTGAAACACTGACAGCTACTTTTTGGGGCTGTTGTTGCATGTTGATGATCAAATAATTTGTGATTATTCCCTGAGCACAATCAGAGAAGACCTAGAAAATGTTTGCCATCATCATGACTGGGGAAGAAGCTGAGGGCAGATTCAGAACTGCTGTGATCTACGTGTTCCCTTTCTCTTTTCTTTTCCTTCTTTTGTTGCACTGTTTTGTAATGATGTTGTCTCAAACAAGCTATTCCTCCTCTGTTATGGAATGCAGTGCATGGCACCAGTCTAATTAAATCCAACACATTTAATTCATTTATTGGATGAAGTTAAATCATGTTGCGTTGTATTTGTTACTCGCATTTCATGCTGCTTGTGCATCAATTTTTCCTCATCGTGGAATGCTGGTTTTTCAACTTGATTGTGTCAGTCGGCCTTAGGATGGTTTCATAGCCAGGCAGGCCAGGAAGCAGATTGTCAGAGACAGAGATGATTCTCATGAGTTCAAAAATGACCTGGCCACGACATCAGTAGTGTCAGTACCAGGTTGCTCGGGAGAGGTCTGGGGGCAAAGCCCTTCACTGAGCCCCCATGGCACCTTCCTCCTCCCCTGATGGTGAACTGGGCATTTCTGCTCCCAAGCATTCAGGGATCAGCTGAGCCAGCCCCTGGTGCCACTCTACACTTGAGATCTTCCAGTGTTCCATTTTGACAAGAAATCCAGTGCAGCTCCCTTGAGCCTCCTCTTTCTCTGTTCTAACGCCTACAAATTGTCTGAAGACAGGGGCATGTTGCTGGTTCCAGGCTGAGGACCATATGAATGAATGATGGGAGTCTCTGCCAACCCACGCTATCACTGAGCTATGAATCCATGTGCAACCAGCAAGTTAAATCCAATGCTGGCAATAAATCTCCCTCCATCAGAATCAAGGTCCAAATGGGACAAGGTGTTAAATGCTTCTTTGTCTAGTTCAGGGGTGCCCAAACCCCGGCCCTGGGGCCACTTGCGGCCCTCAAGGAGTCCCCAGTCTCAAATGAGTCTCTGGCCCTCCAGAGATTTGTTGGAGCCCGGACTGGCCCGACGCAACTGCTCTCAGTGTGAGGGTGACTGTTTGACCTCTTGTGTGAGCTGTGGGATGAGGGCTCCCTCCACTGCTTGTTGTTTCACGTCTGTGATGCAGTAGCAGCAGCAAAGGAAAGGCCAGCCTTGCTTTGTGCAAGGCCTTTTATAGCCCTTGAGCTATGGCAAGACCTTCATTCATTCATACAAGTTCATCTTTAATATATTCATTTATGTAAACATATGTAAATTTATTCAAATTTTAAATGTAAATTAATTCTTTTAATTAAACCCCGATACAATGTCAGAGAGATGATGCGGTCCTCCTGCTAAAAACTTTGGACACCCCTGGTCTAGTTAACAGCTGTACATTTCAATCTGATGTATATTTACTCAGAAATAAGTCCCATTATCTTCAGTGGAGCTTACTCCTAGGTAAATGTGCATAGTATTGTAGGCTGACTTTGCTTTCAAGTAGCGGCTATGTCGGGCCATGATATGAATTAGGACTAGGAAGAAGAGTCAGACAGGGTGTGTGAGTACCTGCAATGCCTTGTTTTAATGGATATGTTCCTGATCATTCACCCCATGGATGTGGACGGTTTCTTGGAGTTTTGCAGCCAACTACATGCCTGCTTAATCCCCCCCCCCCCATCAATGTGACAAGGAAAGGGACTGGCTGGTTCAGTAATGGAGACTGTAAATGTCTCCCTGAAGAGGTTTCATCTTTATGAAAAGACCAAAAAAATCTTTCAATCCCTTAGTGAATCTTGCTGGGGGGGGGGGGGGGGCAAGGTAACTGGGCATATAGTGGTATTTTAATTCCAGGCTTTCCTGAATGATACTGTCTGTTTTCACCTTTTTTCAGTCCAGATTTAGGCCTGGTTTGGGAACTGAAATGACCCTGATCACACTGGTTGACAATCTGCACTGGGAACTGGACAAGAGGAGTGTTATCTCCTTGTTGGTTTTGTTGGACCTCTCAGTGGCTTTTGATAGCACTGACCTGCCTTTGACCCTAGATGACCTAGATGTCCACTGTGGCCAGGAACATGTTCACCCAGCTTTGGCTGGTGCATGCGCTGTGGCCATTTCTGAGATAAAAAAAAACAAAAACTGGCTACTTTGCTCCATGCTGTAGTTATATCATATTCAAATTATTGTAAAGCACTCTGTAAAACAGCGTCAGCCACGGAAGAAGAACAATTTGTTATTACAGACAGTTGCCTGAAAAACAGAACCCAGAAGAGTTTTTCCACAATTCTCAACCATTGTGCTCCAAATTCTTGTGGCACACCTGTGGACCTTTCATGGCACACTGGTTGAAAATCGCTGCTGTAAATGGTTTTTAAGCATCTGATCAAGACTTATTTGTTCCAACTGGCCGTCTATTAATTATGCCTTTATCCTTCTTATCACTGTCTCTCTTATTACTTGTCATGATTGATATTTTTATATAGGACTGCTTTTAACGTTTTGATTCATTGTCTTTTAACAATTGTTGTAAGCCATCCTGGTGTTCCCCATATGTATAAAATACTTTAATTAAATAAAGCATTCCAAAATGGTATGCACTGTTACCACTGTTAGTAGACTGACTGTGCACAATGGTCACAAAATAGGATGGGGCTTTCAAAGTGGTGTTAATGAGAACTGATCTGTAAAGAGCTTTCCTTGTGCCAGCCCTGGTGCTCGTATCGTACTTTTTCTTCCCCCAGTAGAAATGCAAGCAGGAACAGATGCTTCGAGAACAGTTAGCCAAAAGGCACCAGACTCTGTGTAAATAAAACTTGGCCTAACGAAAAAAGAAGGCAGATCATGTTTACAGGGGGAAAGCTGGAAGGTTTCCGACACCTGGACAGCATAATGATGGCAGGTGGTAGAAGTGGAAGGAGAAGGAATAATACAGTCTACCAGCTGGCAGAAACATTAAAGCAGGCATGAAACCACCAGGGGAGTTTTCAGTTTGGAGTTGGAATCTTTGACATGCTGGCTCTGCTCTTTTCATTGGTTGACAAACCTGGGAAAACAGACTACTTACTTGTTGGCAACCTTCAGTCTCGAAAGACTATGGTATCGCGCTCTGAAAGGTGGTTCTGGAACAGCATCTAGTGTGGCTGAAAGGGCCAATTCGGGAGTGACAATCCCTTCCACAGTGGGAGCAAGTGCAGTCTGTCCCTGGTCTGTCTCCCTGGCTATGGGCCTTCCTTCTTTGCCTCTTAGCCTCAGACTGTTGGCCAAGTGTCTCTTCAAACTGGGAAAGGCCATGCTGCACAGCCTGCCTCCAAGCGGGCCGCTCAGAGGCCAGGGTTTCCCACTTGTTGAGGTCCACTCCTAAGGCCTTCAGATCCCTCTTGCTGATGTCCTTGTATCGCAGGGAAAACAGATGTCCTTGTATTGCAGGGAAACAGAAGGAAACAATATATTAGGGCATGTAAAGCAAGAATCCTTTGTGATACCCAAATTCAGGGTTGCACTTAGTGTGCGGTTCGTGCTTGGTGTGTGAAGCTAATACACAAGAGGTTGGAAAGGTTAACGAGCTTTATTTCCATGGAGGAGAGACAGTGTACATAGCCAAAGGCCCTGGTGTGTAACTGCTCTGTCCTGAAGCAGAGGTACACCACTTTTATACAGTGCATGTAGTTCTTGTTCCTGGGCAGAAAAAGACCATATAGTCATCACTAGGCAGTTCTAGAGGTATCAGTTTCAAGGTTTACCACTCTTTACTTCCACCTATCACCTGCTTGATGCCTTTCTATCTGGCTACGTGATGGATTCTTATGCCTGTCAACCTCTGATCCAAGATGGAGGTACTGATCTAAGATGGAGATACTTTGGTTCACCAAACATTTGCCTGTGTCATGACCTACCTTTCCTCCTTATCAGCTCCCCATTCTCTTGGCCTTACTGCATCCATTCTGCCATTCCACAGCCATCTCTTCCTAAGGGCAGTGGATTCACTATCAAGACTTACAAGCAGTACCACGCTATCATAAACGGATAAACCCACCCCACCCAAAGGACCTATGTACAGAGAAATCCATTTTCAATAGCCTTCTAACTTGCATTAGCTTAAACTGGATTACTGCTTCTTCTCAGCTTATATTATCTTAAGAAAAAGAACAGGCAGAGGCGATAAGGCATTCAGGGGAAGATAAGAGGTTGTGTGGTTTGCATCCTGACTGTAAGTGAACTGCTGTAATGAATAAGAACAACGAATGCATAATTTCTTTATGACTCATTCTGGTTATAATGAGAATTTGATAGATGCATAACTAGAGAGTGTAACTATCTGTTACAAATACAGAAGCTAATTACATATGGAAGTACACAATATAATTAATGTTGCAGGTTGTGCATGCAGTAACCTCTTTCTCTTCCTCGGTGGAAAAATAATCTCTGGGATCTGCCTCCGTTTGCTTTGAAGTCGCACATCTGCAAAGCAGGGGTTGTTTTTAATCCTTACCTCTTCCTCCAAGTGCATGACCTGACAGCAAAGTGATGCACTTAGAACTGGCAGCAAGAAGCAAGGGAGCCTAGTGTGCAGCCGGCAAAAATGTCATAAAGCACAAAGATCCATTATCCATAGCTGACCAATCAGATTTGTTTTGTTTACACCTTCGCCATCCAACTGTATCAACAGTAATAATCTGTCTGGCTTCACAGGCTGCATGCCGAAGCAGGGGGAGGCATTCATCGCTGAGTGCAAAGTAGGAAAGAGGATGAAATGCAAAAACCAAATGGCACCCTTCCTCCATCGCTACTTTACCAATTATTTTTGAAATTTATTCATTTTTATTTATCCTTCACATTTTTATACAGCTTTTCCTCCAGGGAGCTCAGGGTGGTGTACATAGCCCCTCCCCTCCTTTTGTCTTCACAACAACCCTGCGAGGTAGGTTAGGCTGATAGGCCTCCCTCCAGCATTTCATCATGTGATCTGCTCTTCTTTTATTCTGTTAACTGAATGTTTCTAGTATTAAGATATCACTGCTGGTTTTACTCTGCTCTGTTTTACTTGTATTTTATTCTAGTACTGTTGACTTGATACGCGCCACCCTGGTAGGGTTTTTTTTTCCTGTATGGTAGACTATAAATGTTGAAATAAATAAAAAATTCCATCAAATTCTGGGAAACTTAACAAGGGACCTTTAGTACAGAGAAGAAGCCCTACTCGAACATTGCTCTCTGCTTTTGGCACACTATAATTGAAATAATTACAGGTTCTTAGCACTGTAGATGCTTGCATTAAAACACGTTAATAGTTTTACCATTTTGTCTCCTCTGCCTTCCCTCTCTTTTTTTCTTTGGTCATTTTCTTTGAAGACAGTGAAATTTCGGCAAGGTTGTGTTTTATTTTTGCAATGTTAAAGAAAGTGCTCTGGAGGTTGATGGCCCATTAATCAAGATGGTGATTGTGATTATTTGGCAACTTGCAATGAATGGGATTTGAGAAAATTGTGCGTTTTGACATTAAGAGGTATTATCCTTCAGTTATTTTGTGAAAACTGTCTGTAAGGCTGGCACAGAGAGCATTACTCACAGCTTTGCAAAGCTCGATCCTTGTTCTCTAGGAAACTGAATGAAAGCTATCCAATTGTCTTCTGGTGAATTACTGATGACTTCTCCCGCTATGTTAAAAGTAATATTCTCTCACCTGCTGCTACTATTATCCCAATTGGCTGTGGCGCGAACAGTATGCTAAGCAATATATAGAGCACTGAGGTGACTTAGGGATTTGGGGGGGGGGTGTGTGCGCATGAGAGGACATTTCAATATGAATCATAGAGTTGCAAGGGGCCTAATAGGTCATCTAGTCCAATCCACCCCTGACATGGATCAGGTGTGGTCCAGTGGCATAGCTAGAGGTGGTGCAAAGCACTAAGTTTTGCAGGGAGCCTCACTGCAGTGTGCAAGCAGCCCCTCTCCCTCCCCTTTAGAGCCATTTTGGGCAGGGGAAACAAAACAGAGGCGTTTGAGCATATCAAATGATATGATCGTGCCAGTTATCAGGGATTCACATAAAAATAAGGTGACTTAGGATGCAATCCTAACCCACTTTCCAGCACTGACATAAGGGCAATGCAGCTCCAAGGTAAGGGAACAAACATTCCCTTACTTTGAGGAGGCCTCCGTGAGTGCCACCCAACTGCAGGATGCAGCACAAGTCTGATTGGCACAGATATGCTAGCGCTGTAAAGTTGGATTCAAGACTTCAATCTCACAGGTGAGAAGAACCAAAGACTGCAAGGCCCTAAATAAAGTCATGCATTTGTATTGGAATTGCGGAAGATATTACCGAGGAGATAGGGTGTGGTGTCCACAGTGCCCCTTGCTCTGAGTAAATGCAGGATTAAAGCCCAGGTGGTAGCTGGAGGTGTGCTGCACAGCTGCAGCCACTAGAGCATAAGAAGATCCCTCAGGTATATAGGGAGCACCTGAGGCAGAAAGGTTTTGGTGGGTTTTGAAGGAGTGCAGGTTGGAGGTAGGAGAGGAGACTGACTTGGTTTATGGAATTGGGAATTGGACTGTGGATTGTGACTGGACTTTGGCTTTGGACTCCCTGATGGATTGGACTGACCTACCTGGAACCTGACTTTGGACTGTAACTTGGCTTATTGGCAACTTTGATTGATTGGACTGGTTTACAAGGCCCAGTGGATTGGGATTTGGCAAAACAGCATTTGAGTGAAGTCTCCTCTTTATGTCTCAGCCATTTTGACATCACCAAAACTAGTGGGGTGTCCGGTGCACAGACACAGAGGTTCCACTGAAAGTGTGAGGGATGGGAGTGGGGCCAGTGGGCACAATCTTTCTTCCTCCCTTATGCATTCAGTGTATGCACTGTTGTCTGCAAAGGACTCTTGCCAACTAAAGTCCCAGTGATAGATTCATGGGCAGTGGCATAGCTAGAGGGGGTGCAGAGCACTAAGTTTTGCAGGGAGCCTAACCATGGTGTGCAAGCGGCCCTTCCTCCTCCCCTTCAGAGCCATTCTGGGTGAGGGAGTAAAAGGGAGGCTTATGAAGGGGAAGGGGAGGGGCTGCTTGTGTGAGCTGTGGGAGGCTCCATCTAATCCAGCTTCCTGTATCTCACAGTGGCCCACCATGTGTTTCAGGGAGCACACAACAAGACACAACCAGCATCCTGGTGCCCTCCCCTGCATTCTGAGGTAGCCCACTTCTAAAATAAGGAGGTTGCACATTACACATCATGCCTTGTAACCTGTAGTGGATTTTTCCCCAGAAATTTGTCCAATCCCCTCTTAAAGGCATCTAGGCAAGATGTCATCACCACCTCCTGTGGCAAGGAGTTCCACAGACTAATTACACACTGGGTAAAGAAATATTTTCTTTTGTTTGTCCTAACTCTTCCAATGCTCAATTTCCTCATAAGGGAGGTGCCCCAGCCCAGTAATCATTTTGGTCACTCTCTTCTGCACCATTTCCACTTCCACTATATCCTTTTTGAGATGTGGGGACCAGAACTGGTCACAATACTCCAGGTGTGGCCTTACCATCGATCTGTACAATGGTATTATAATATTAACCATCTTATTCTCAATACATTTTCAAATGATATCTTTTCTAATGATTTTTTTTAATAGATCAGCAACTGCTTGTGAGGGTTAGTAGTGTTCTTCATTTCAAATTTTTAAATTTATACTTATTGTAAACTTTTAATTTACTTAATTGATTTTATTTTATTTTGTCATATGGTAGTGTTGTATGTTGGTTGATTTTGTGTAATGTGTTCTTTGGCTGATCATGGCTTAGGTTTGAAGCCTAAATTGATGATGTCACTTCTGCTCATGACATCACTTTCAGGTTAATGACATCACTTCTGGTGGGTTCCAACTAAAAAGCTTGAGAATTTTACAGTACTGATATGGAAAGTCCTTTCCCCTGTTTTTACATGTTATTGTATTCACTGCAACAATCACAGAGGAAACAACATCATAGGATGCTTTGAGCCTAGTCGCTATTTTTTTCAAGGGAGTATTTAACCAGGTTGTATCTGCACTCCCACCTTACAGTGCGAAGTGGTACAATCCAGGAGGGGCTTTACCACTTGATTCTGCTCATCTTATACAATGACTCCCAAACTAACTTGCTTTTCCTACTTTAAGGGTGGGGGGGGGGGGTCGGATAAAACATCCTCTTTCATGCATTGGGTTTGTGTGAAAGTAGCTGACAGTGTTCAAAGAGGGGAAGGGAATCCCTTGGCATCAGGGACTCTATAGTGGGTGGACTGAGCCCTCAGCAACCAGATGCCTGTCCCTAGTCTAAACACAATGTTATTGTGAAGCAATATGAATATGAATGGGAGAGCACAGAGTTGTCCAAATAAGACAAATCAGAAGGGAATGGAGGTCTGGAAGGTGTGTCAATTTGTTTTCAAAGTGGTTGATTGGCAGGCTGAAGCTAATAACACAGACCAATACACTGCTATCGTAAATGTTAGACCAATTCCTGGGTATATTTGGGGCACTGGTTCTAAAAATGGTATCAGTTTTGTTGTATCATGTCTAATTTCAGAGATATGGCATAGCCTCATTAGTGAATGGTTCAAGCAGGTTCCTCGTGGGGAAGTGAGCTCCTTGGCTATGCCATATCTCTGCAACCAGACATGATAGGGCAAAAAAGATGCCATTTTTTGAATCAGAGCCTCAAATTCATATAAAATCACCAATAACTTTGAAAAATGTTTTTCTGACCCACAAATTTGCAGGCCTGTGTGTAATTTTACTGCTAGGCTTATACTAATTAGGATTACTTATTTATACGGTTTACACTTAGATAATAGCAAGTAGCAACAGCTTCTCCTCCAGCTCAGGACATGAAAGGGGATAAGAACATTTTTATTAAAAATACTCTTTCTTTTTTTCCATGTTTGACATGCCTCTAGAAAACATTGGTTTTGGACACAGTCGGTTGACCTCACTTCCAGAACCCAGCAACAAATGTACACGACAATATTTGTGATGGCTGGTATCAGGAGTGGGCAGATTGGACCATCAGGGTTGCTGCTGTCTGCAGCCTACCTGCTTCCAAGACTCAGAAGGGAAAGGTGGTACCCAGCTGCTAGTCTGGCACTTTCTCTGCAAGTCTGGATTTCTGAACTAAAGAGAGAGGAGGCATTATGAGGAAGTGTAGGAGGGGACGTATTCAGGATACTGCAGGCCAGGGAGAAAAGAGAATGATGCTGCCTGTAGTGCTTTTCATCATTTTGTTTTCCTTATCTCTCCCCAATGGGATCCTCAAGCTGGTTTGGAAAATCGCAACAGTAAAACAACACAAAGCCAAAGTGTAAAGCAGACAATAAATAATCACTAATCAGTATGCAGAATAGAGCTGAATGTCAAGAATACATATATATATTTCTCAATTAGCAATTCAACTGGGGGGAAAAAAAAAAACCCACCATGTTAAAAGTAGGTAATTTCATTTTCATCAATTTTTTGAAATGCGAAGAGAACTGACCCAGGGGTCCAAGCTCCACAGAGAGACTCCCACACAGTGGCGTAGCTAGATGGGGTGCAAAGCACTAAGTTTTGCAGGGAGCCTCACCACGAGGCTGTATAAACGAGATTGTATAAATTAAGAGCATCTCTTTCCCCTGATATTATGCTTTCCTTTTCCTTGCAAGGGTTGGAAAAGTTTCTGACAAGGAGCAATACTTTGCTAACTCTTTGCATTCTCTGTGATTATGACAGGTAGTAAGATTATTGTAGGAAGCTGCCTTGCCCAGCTCAGTTTCTCCTGGGAGGGGGGGTGCAGTTTTCCCCAGTACTAGGCAATTCTGTTTGCTCTTTTAGGGGTTCCAGATAATAATGTGAGACTCTTTCAGGCAGGAAGCAGAAGCTGGGAGTTTCTAGATGGTTGAATCTGCCTGCCTTATGCCACAGAAATGCTGGAAGGCAATGGGGGGGGAATGACTGTTAGAATCAGTGGCATAGCTAGAGGGGGTGCAAAGCGCTATGTTTTGCAGGGAGCCTTACCGCGGCAGGTATGTGATGCAGTGGTGTAGCTAGAGGAGTCATTGCTTCTGTTTAGCTCTCCTCCTGTTTAGGGGGAGGCGCCGCTTGCCCGTTTCTGTGAGGCTCCCTGCAAAACTTAGTGCTTTGCCCCCCTCTAGCTACACCACTGGTTAGAATGACCCTCGCATTTCTACCAAGGACCCTATTCCAGCACTGGACTGAGACTGAAACTGATGCCAGGCACCAAATCTCACTTAAGGACTACAGGGTGGGGGGGGTGGGTCCTTTGATTCTTCTGTGACTGGGGGCAAGTGGTGCCAAGCCTGATGTGGCTGCCACCCCTCCCCAACTCTCTCACGCACTGTGAGCAAGGGAGTGGATGATTCAGGGAGGCTGAGTGCGAGCAGAGGGTTGGGACATTAATGGTCTGGGAAGGCTGGGAGCGTCAGGAGGCGAGGATGACGGTGTCCAAGAACCGGTGGCAGGTCGCAGGAGTCCGCTGGCGATGCTCCTGGTGCCTCCCCGGCGGCGTGTGGCTTTTCTAGGAGGGAAGATGTGACCAGTCTGCGAGAGGTAGGATGATGATGATGTGCATTGGGGGGGGGGGGGGGAGACGAGGGGGAACAAAGGGATCGGCTGCCGAGGGGGTGGGTGGCATTGTGTCTCTGGCACTGGGTGGGTTTCTAGGCGGAGCCGCCTGCCAGCTGCGGAGGAAGGGGTGGGGAGCGGGGGGGGGGCGAGAGCTCGCTTGGCAAGCAGGAAAGATAACTGCGACCAGGTGCATGGGGGGGGGGGGGGTTGGTGGCAGCAGACTCTTGGGGAGGGAAGCCCCCGATCGCCTGCTGAACGCACATCCTCACGTTCCCAGAGAGTCAAGGGACACCCAGAGGTCATGCAGACGGTCGTGCACCAGCCACTGCTCTGTCGCGCCAGCTGGGTGGCTTCCGAGGCTGGGCTGGGAGGAGTGGAGCCTGGAGGGTGGATGGAGGCGGAGAGGGTGGGGAAGCAAGAACCTGCGAGGTAGGGGGCAGGAGTGCGAAGCAGTGGCGTAGCTAGAGGGGGGCAAAGCACTAACTTTTGCAGAGGGCCTCGCCGCATCGTGCAAGGGGCCCCTCCCTTTTGGAACCATTCTAGCGTATGCCTCTGTTTTGCTTTGCCCGCCTGGAATGGCTCTGAAGGGGAGGGGTGAGGCTCCCTGCAAAACTTAGTGCTTTGCCCCCCTCTAGCTACGCCACTGGTGCGATGTGCCACTCTTAGCATGCACGCCTTCACCACCACTGTGACACTAAAGAGAAAAGGGGCAGGGGGAGTGATGCCTTTTTCCCTGGGTGAAGAACTACTTGACTGTGACCCCCCCTGGCAGGAGCAGTGTGGGGAGGGCGCACATCTGCTCTGCATAAAAGCGGGCAGGTTGGCACCGTCTTCGGTCAGTGTGCCAGCTGGCCCAGAGTGACACATCCAGGCAGGAAGGGGTCCGTCTCTGGCTCATTCCAGGTTTAATTAGAGCCAGAGTCCATCTGTGCTCAGCCAAGAAAGCCTGTGTTCAATTTACAGGATTTCCATGGTGAAGAGATGTTAAGCAGTGTCTCTGAACATGTCCAGAGTGCATGACTCTCATTAATGAAAGGAGCACGAACAAGGCCTGCCACCTGTTCTATGATGCGCAGAGGACATCTCCCCCCAAGAAATTTCACTTGTGTTTATAGATATTCATTTAGATATCATTATATTCATTCATTTGGCTTCCCTTGAAGATGTTTGTATGTTTCTCCACGGGGTTCACTCCCCACAGATTTGGAATTTAACTTTCTGCACATTTCAGTGCTGCTAACCCTACCTGCTGTTTCCTATTACCTGTTGTCAAGGAATGAGACCACCTCTAATAAGTGAGGGGATCCCTACAGGGCAAGATATTTCATCTTACTTGAGAGTTCAGCACAGCAGGCTAGCTAGTGATTCATTGGGGGGGGGGGCAGAGCATGATGGGAAGAAAGCAGAAGTTTTCATATTGTTTTAAAAAATATGAAGCTGAACTGGGGAGGGACTTCTAGCAGGTAGAACTGGACAGTCAAGGACATGTGAATTAATGGCCTGGGGCTCTTGGTATACTTCCAGTGTGCTGGATGCTGGTTCATCCTAGGTGGTAAAATGATTATTATTACATTTCCCCCCCTGCTGTTCCGACAAGGAGCTTAAGATGGTGTATACATCATTTCGCCTTCCTCACAACAACCCTGTGAAGTAGGCTAAATGGAGGGACAATTACTGGCTGATGAATGCAGGTATTAACCTTTAAAGCTCTCAATGGCTTGGACCAGAGTTCTTGAAGACTCATGGGAAAAGGCTGTAGTTCAAGGGCAGAGGATACATTTTGCATGCAATGTGTCCAGGGTTCACTTGCTGGTAAGTCCAGCTAGTACTGCAGAAGATCCCTTTCTGAAACTCTGGAGAGCTCCTGCCAGTCCTAACTCGGAGCTGGATGAAGCAGTGGTGTTGCTCAGTAAAAGGCAGCATCCTCTGTTTCCACCCTTGGCTCATGCCCATCCCCTAAAGGCTCATAGAGTGCTGCCACTGGTACTGAGGGTTAAGGGATGTGCCCTCTGATTGGCATGGATCCTTGGCCAGTGCCTGATCTCAGATCTGGCCAGCCTTGATACCATCCCTGCATTAAGGTTATCATCAGAGGCTTTTCTATGGGTGCGAAATGAGGCGTGGCTGGTAGAAACTAGAGATAGGGCCTGATTAGTGGTGGTGCCCTGCCACCGGATTGCCATTTTCACTGCTGTTCAGTGACATAGGTTGCCCACAGTGAATTCTTCTTGGTACCTGGCAAAAAAAAAATTTCCCTAGTCCTTTAAAACATTTTAAATATTAAATTTGTATTACATTTATGCTGAGTTATCCTCTATATTATCTTTATCTTCTGTTTTATACTTATCTGTTTTATTTGTACTGTGTTGACCGTGTACAATCATTTAACTCTTGTTGTGTGCACTGCGCTAAGATGGATCGGAAATAATAAGAATGAACCTCCTAGCTGAGCAGAGACTTGAACCGCGGTCTCCCTAACCCTAGTTTGGCTCACTAGCTCTACAACACACTGGCTCTCTCTGCGTTGAAAATAAGCTGAACGGTTGGAAGCATTGTCTACTTGAAAAAAAGGCTTTCTGTCCTTGCTCAACCTCAGGTCCTGCTCCAATTGCCAAGGCTCAAACTAGGAACACGTGAGACAGTCATGTGTGCCTTTGTGCAGAAACAGAATGCTTGTCTTCGCCACCAGTGGTGTTGCAAGGTGGGTGCGGGCTGCGCCGGTTGGATGCGGTGCACCACGTGGGATGTGGCTGAAACCACTACTGGCCAAAATTTTTATAATCTTGGTAATTTTGAATAATACTACCATGTTATATATCATTCAATGTGTGATTTCATGCAGAATGCAATGCAACAAACCACATTTAAATATCTCAATTCTATCAAAAGTTATAGCCAAACAAACAGTGGGGGCAGAGCATTGGTGCATCACCATGCCCACCACCTGGGGCACTGCCCTGCCCAGCGCATGGGAGGAGGTCCATCATGCGTGTGAGGTGCTGGCCTCCCACACTGGATGGTGCAAACCCAAATGGCACCACTGCTCATCACTGAGTCCCTCAAGCAGCCCACCAATCTCAGAGGTAAAGGTCACAGCCTTTTAGGGAAGGGAGAGTATATTCTCAGGCAGCTTGCATCCTGGCAACGTCCTTTCAAAATTTAAGGGCTGGAAAATCCACAGGAACGCAAGGTGAGCAGCGAAGGTTTCAGTTCCGTATACGACCTTACTTTTTGTGCTTGGTTTCGGGGAACCAGATGAGAGGATGTGCAGCTGTCACAAGCAAGAAAATGTTTTTTTTAAATTGCTCGTTAGGAATGGAGACTGCAAAGCTTTGTCCTTTTCTTTGACCCTCAGCAAGAAAGGACCATAATGAGAAACGGCCTCCTACCCAAGTACGCATTTCATAAGATTGTTCAACATTTTGACCCTAATGAGATTATTTCCTATTGAGACAATGGGTTTCGTTAAGCGTCTTATGGTCTAAAATTATTGAGAATTGGACCGATGTGTGGACCCCCTGGCAACAGTGGAAGGCATTTCCACTGTCGCAAAACGGCTGCTGACAGAGCACTCGGCACTAAGTTGTGAGCCATTTTAGAAGCGCCGCCATGGTTGGCGCAGTTGGCGGCCTTTGTAGGAGCGGCGCTGTGGGGAGGAGGTGAAACGGGGCAGGGAAGCTGTGGAACAGGGTGGATCTAGTGCTGAAGATGCATACCGTATCCTATCCCCTCCAGCAGTAGCTGCCCCACCCCCTTTGAGACTTGCACTAGTAAAATTGCTAGCACAGGTCTAAGGAGACTCATTGTAGGTTAGGAGGCTTACAGGGGTAAAGAGATTGAAATTGGTGTGGTTGCACTAGCAGTGGGGGAGGGGGAGGATAGTATTGGGCTCTTAAAGTTTTGTCACCAAGCAATGATAGGGACCTCAAAAATGACCAGCATTTTGAACTGAAAGTATTCTGCTGGTGGAAATAATTTATTGCAGGGACAACTAAAAAATGCACAGAGGGCTCCTGAAAAGTACAGCATCTTTTGCTGTGCCAGGTGCTAAGACGGAGATTGCACTCTTCCTTTAAATGTCCTTTCAACAAAGCTGTTCTTAAACAGGTCATATAATTGTTGAAACTTCCATGAACTTGGTTAGAATGATTATTTTCATTAAATCTTCATTCGGGGAAGAATTACCCTACCAGGAACTCACCGCAGTAATTCGATTTCACTCGTCACATCAAATGTTTCCTTTAAGGAGATTGTTATTACATTAGTGCACACCTTAAGTGGGTCACAGTGTAATTCATTTGGTAACAGCATGTGGATGACACTTTTATGACAAAAGTGTGGAATTCATTGGGGGAATCAGTACCCAAATGACTGGCATCACTAGGTCCAGATGATGAAGAATCATGTTCCTCCAGCTCCATCATTTTTAATGTGCTCTAAACGACACATATTTAGTGCTGAATCAAAGTAGCAGGTATACCATAAATGTCCTGTTAGTTGACTTTTAGGGACACTGTTCGCCATGCCATTCCCTATGATACGCACAAGTAAACTGTTCTTTAAGAAACAGTATAATACTTAATACTTTAATTATAAACCTGCCCACCTGTTGCCTTCAAATCCCTTGCCCTCTCCTGTGTGCAGAGCCACTGTGGTGTCATGGAATGTTCACAAACAGTTCAACCACAAGTGTGAAGAGGTCAATCAAAAAAAAATGTCAGCAATTAATGCAACTGCGGTAAGGAAAGCAAACGGTTGATTGGAGTAGGGCGGGAACCACCTACCTTATGTAACCTTGCTTTATGTAAGATCTTTTTTGTTGTTAGATTTAGTGTACTTATCACAATAGGTCAGAGTTTCCTAAACTGTGGTTTGGGACCCACCAGTGGGTTGTGACCTGATTTTTGGTGGGTCATGAAGCTGAAAAGCTGACACTGTAGCTAAAATGGAAAAATGTATTGAACCCTATGGAAAGTGAAAGGAGCAGCACATGTGTGCTTACTTGGAGTAGGCAAAGGTGTCTTGGTCCACTTCAAAGAGTGGAGGTGAGGGGAGTGCAACTACTCTAAAAGGATCCAGATCTGATGCACACAGGCCTCAACAAACTTTCAAGAAGGAAGCCCCCTCCTCTACGCTGACAAGGAAAATTTATTGAACCCTATGAAAAGCAAAACTGAGCCACATGTGCGCATTTACTCACCAACAGGCAAATGTGTCTTGGTTCTTATCAAAGGCCAGAGGAACACAAAGCCACCAGAATGGTCCCATCTGATGAAGAACGTGGAACTCAACAAATGCTCCAGAAGGGACTCCCCCTACCACAGGATAAAAACAGAGACTTGAGCAGCTGGTAAAGTGAAACTTCTTTAGTCTCGTACAGCTAGGTGGGTCCTGACAGTGTCATTTTAAAAAGTGGGTCCTGGTGATAAAAAGTTTGGGAACCACTGCAATAGATTATTGTTTGTGAGGCAGGGGGCTCAGAAGTCAGGAAGCAGGAAAGACCACATGATCAAAAACTTACAGGGAATTTCCCTTCTCGATTGTAAATCAGTAGTTCTCACTGCAGGTGTCTAGGTTTCTCACATTTGATAGCCTCAAAGGTGTACTTTTCAAATAGCATAAGTTATACATGTGTGAGGGATATAGGCATAGCCAGCTCTAGACCAAATGGTGCGCGACATGAAGAGCATCTTCAGCACCCCTTCATTTCATTCCCCTTTTTGAATACCTTCGTTTTGCTGGCATGTGTTGCCCTTTCATGATTTTGACGCATGACCCGCATGCCTGATTTATCCCTGTACTGAGATAACTTTGCACATGTGGCTTGGATCTATAAATCTGTTTTTATTCACATCATATATAAGCAGATAAAAGCACATTTGTTCTCTCTGTTCTTATAGAAGCTTTAAAATTTTAAAAACAATTAAAATCCCCCCATACTCAGCACCCCAGGTGGTTGCCTGGGTCATCTGCTTCATAATCCAGTCTTGGAGATGTGCACACACCTGGAGCATAAATGATAAGAACATCTACTCTGCTAAATCAGTGATCGTCCCTGTGACTGTTGTTTGTTGGAAGACTCAGCGGTGTTTGCTTTTCTTTGACTTAAGCAAACAGTTCTGAATCTTCAGGATGTAAGGAGGGAGATGGAAGAGGTTTATAAAATTTTAAACAGTGTAGGGAGAATGAGGTCTATTTTCACGATTATTATTTATCTCCATGATAGGAAAACTGGTCATCACCTGATGAAAATGACTGGCGGTCAGCTTAGGCAGGAAAGAAAAGCCAATTTCTTCACCCAGCATAATCCTGTGGAACTCACTGCCCCAAAATAGATTTAGGTCCACAGGATTTGGTGGCTCGTTAAAAATTTAAACAATGAATGAAGAAATAGGGCACAATCCTAACCCCTTATGTCAGTGCTTTCCTTGAGACATGTGCTGCATCCTGCAGTTGGGTGTCACTCACGGAGGCCTCCTCAAAGTAAGGGAATGTTTGTTCCCTTACCTCAGAGCTGCATTGCCCTTATGTCAGTGCTGGAAAGCACTGGAAAGCACTGACATAAGGGGTTAAGATTGCGCCCTAAGTCAATCAATGGCTGTTAGTCACGAGGGCAAAGCAGGACCTCCATTTCAAATGCAGCATGTACTGGAGACAACAACAGGGAAAGGAAAAGATCATCATGGTTTTGCCTCCATGTGAGCTGTCCCCTGACCTGATTCAGCTGGGTTTGCAAATCGCATGTTCTTATTAACTTCATAAAAAACATGCAAGAAGTCATTTCGCATCCATGGAAGCAAGGTTCTAGAATCAACTTCTTGAAGGTATGTAGGCATCTATCAGAAGATGTACTATATATGCGACAGGGAAATGCGCTCAGGGAAGGCAGAGCTTCACATGTCATACTTCAATGAAAATCCCCCGTGATTGCACACATGATTGCAAACCGCCAGGGTTTGCAATCATTGCACAATCGCAGGGGAGGTTGAGTTCTCAGTCATGAGATACACTTTGAAAAACCTTGAACCCTATTTTTGCCTTTAGAGGAAGCTGCGGCAAGGGCAGATCCAGTGTTTGTGTTGGGGGGGGGGCCATGAGCACTACAAGGCCAGGCTGAGGAAAAGCAGGGGCAGGCCTCTCCTGGTTGCCTCCTTGGAGCTCCCAAAGAAGCCACCTCCCTCCTTGGTGGCCCAGTTCCTTATGAGGCTGGACAGCCCCGCCGCTTCCGACCACATCATATGCCCAAGGTCTCGCAAGACCTCAGGCATGATCTCGCCATCAACACCTGCTCAGTTGGAGTTCCCCTGGCACCCAAGTTCATTTTCCATTCCAGTGGGTGCCCTTCTCCGCTGGTGCAACAGTTTAGTGGGGAGGAGGGCAACTTCCTGGCAATCCTGTCCTGAGTCCTGTGATAGCATAGATAGAAGAAAGATAGCATAAAAAGATAACAATAAGTGAGTATATTAATATTAAGACATTACTTCGATGCTGAGTTATATTTTGAACTGTTGAGAATGCAAGATACATCCATTATGTTTTCCACGTATATATTAACCTCAAAGAACAAATGCCACCCGGTTTTCAATCTGTGGAAAATATCAGAATAAGTGAATGCAGCAGACAGTCTTCAATAATGTGTAATAGTGAAAAGGGGGACATTCATTTGAAAACTGGAGTGACCCTATTCTCATCTGTAAAATGGGGAATATTTGTGACCCTGTAATGTGCTGCTGCAGACATGTGTTGGGTAGGACATGAATCCAGGTCACCTGGGACAATAGTGTGAGCCAAGAGGCCAGTGCTCTGATGCAGCCTAGAACATGCAGATGTTGCATTGCAGATGCTCAGGGGTTTATTGTCGGGCAAAGCAATATAATCTGAAGGTAGATCATTTGAAAGCTACAGGAAGTAGGCACTGGATCATGAAGACTCATGCCACCATCAACCAGTTAGTCTCAAAAGAAGGATGCTTAGCTTTGTCAATGGCATGGATTTTTCTCCAGGAAGTCTGTAGGCAAATCTGTATTGAGCTTTAGTTAATTAGGAAGATCTGGCCATTTCCATGCATCTGATTAGTGAGGATTTTGTTGACTGTAAATAAGCTTTGAGGAAAATGTGTTTTTGTCCCTATGCTTTTTCAAACGTGTTCCAAGTAAATTAGTATAATCCCTTCTTGCAAAAAAAAAACACAAATCCACCTCAAGCTTTTATAATAATTGCTTTAGTTTGAAAAGAAAAAGATGACTGGAAGTAATTAATTTTAAAAACTTGATGAACTCACATGTTTGCATGGGGATGCATCCATTGCTAGCAGTTGTGGAAAAACCGTTCCGTATGATGTATAATTACAGTTTTTTAAGCAGCCTTTATTGCTGAGCTGAAATGACCAACTAGCCATTCCTCTTATTTCTAAGATGCAAAATTAGGGAGGGGCATTTTGGTAAATTTGGGGCAGACTACAAAAAAGGATGAGGTGAAAGTGTGAACTCAAAAAAGCATAGAAGATTATGCTCCCGGTTACTGGTGGGTACCATTTTTCTCCCCTGGAAAGCATAGACCTCATTCTGATTTGATTCTAGGAAGACCCTACATTATAATCCCAGCCATCACTTGAACTTTAAAACAGGTGGTGACATGGAGGCAGTTCATTAAACCTTCTTTCCCAGCCCCACAAGAAGCCCCTACTCCAAGTAAATGTGTTCTGCAAATAACATTCAGCCCAGCTCTACTTTTGAGAGTTTCCATGCTTCCCTTGACCAAGTTGGTGTCTTCATGGTAGTCATCACAAGCCAGCAGCCACTGATGGGGATGTCTGTTGAACACAAGGAGTTCCCACACTTGGAAAAGCTTCTTTATTGACTTTTATGTTGTAGTCAACCAAGGGCCCAATCCTATCTAACTTTCCAGCGCTGATGCAGCCATGCCAATGGGGTGTGCACTGCATCCTGCAGTGGGGAGGCCTTCACTGAGGCCTCCTCAAGGTAAGGGGATATTAGTTCCCTTACCTTGGGGTTGCATTGCAGTTGCATCAGTCCTGGAAAGTTGGATAGGATTGGGCTCCTTTAGGCTAGCACCATTAGGTCATTACAACACCCAAATTCCAGACAAACTCCTTTTTTTCTCTCCTACACCCAGCTCTCCATTCACCACTTCACCTCTGCCACCACCTGCCAGTTCTTAATTGGCCAGGTGGGGAGGATCTTGAAATCGGAACCTCTTCCACTCTTAGGATCTTCCCTGCCTGGCTAGTTTAGAAGAAGCCACAGTAGAAGAACGGGGAGGCAGCAGTCCTTTTCTGCATTGCTGTCCAGGAAGAACTGTTGGGAACAGGGTTACAGGGGATGTTTCCTCCTCCTGTAGCTCTGCCATTGCAGCCCTCATCAGCAGCCCTGGAGGAGGTGTTTTCTCCCATCCTCTTCTTGCCACTCTCAAGGAAGAGGGCAGATGAGCATGTGGTGCAAGGCCCTTCCTCATTGGCATCCTCTCCCCAGCTTGGCACTTGAAGCAGCTGCTTCTCTCAGCCTAATGGGTGGGCTGGTCCTACATGCAACTCTGTGTCTACAGGTTGTGCCAACACCAAAGGAGCCAGCTGTCAAGACTATCAGTCCCAGAGGAGAGCTCAACCCATGGGCCTTCCAGCTATAGGCTGGGGCTCTGCTCCCTGTATCACTGCATCTCTTTTGGAAAACACAAGCCTTCCTGAGCTAGTTTAGAAGCCTAATTTGTAGGTTTGCCTTGCTTCACCTCTCTCCTTGTGATTGGTCTCTGTCTTTTCCTGCCTCTGTATAACACCCCCACCCCCACACACACACACTTTGTTAGCAACTTTGTTCAGCAAAGTGCCTACAGTGTGCAGCTCCCAGAATTTGGCTACCAAATTCAGAGGCCTCCTGGAAGTGAAAACCGGAAGTGTAGTTTAAAGGCCCTCCAGAGACCTCAGAAGACACCTGGTGAGGGTGGTGACAGTTAACTAGTTGGGATGGCATTCTACGGTTCTAGCCCCAGATAGCACTGGGGCCAGGATCGACACTGATTTGGCACTGGCCCTGTTCTTACCCTGCTCTCTGATCCCGCAAACCTTTCCACAATTCCTCGGGCTTGCCATTCCCAGTGCCTGCTTCTCTCCTCCCACCTCCCTGGGCTGTCTTTTAGATTTGATCTCAGCTTGCCTCACCCACTCATGATTTTGTGTGGCCTTTCCATCTGTTGCATCAGCCTAACCATCATACGAGAAAGTCGCTACAGTGCAATAATCTGGACTTGTCTTGTCTCCCTTGAGGGGCCTTCCCATGCGTCACAACAACACACCCCAGGAGCTTCACGGCCCCCTCCTGTCATCCAGTTTACAGTAACAGGACACTGTCCTGCTGTCGTAAATTGGCAGTCGATGATGCACTCAACATGCCACTGATGGCCATTTCTAAGCTGCCACCACAAAGCAGTGGCAGTATCCAAGCATGCAACTGTTACCCCGCACATGCCCAATCTTGTCTGATCTTGGAAGCTAAGCAGGGTCAGGCCTGGTTAGTACTTGGATGGGAGACCGCCTGGGAATACGGGGTGCTGTAGGCTTATACCATAGTCTTTTGAGACTGAAGGTTACCAACCACCATGCAAGCCAGCGCAGGGTGTGGTCCTTGGGCGGGGAGTGTGACAAGGCACTTCAGGGAAGGAACCAGAGCTGTTCACTGGAGAAAGGGTGTGGATCCGGCGACAGCCATGCACACCGGATCATATCTCCTCTTTACAAAACACCCCTGCCACTTTTCTTTCCTCAGACATACACTAAATGCCAGCTGTACATCCAACAAGACCCATAGATGGTCTGTAGGCTTATGCAGGTGTAAGTAACTTTCACTTACCTCCCACTTGCCTTCAGGCTGCCCCAGCCCCCCAATAACATGCTGGGTGTCTGTGTTTGACGCAGCTGCATGCTACGGCATGGCAGGGGATAGGATTGGGCTCTCAGTCATGCATGAGAACACACAGGGGACTCAGGATCAGAGCCAGAATCCCTTCTCCATTTCCTTGGCATGTTTGAATGTGCTTAATTAAGAAGGACTGATGAACAGATTTAGCAGGTCCTACTTAAGTTTCTTTTTTGCTTTTGTAATGATGGTTCTTCTTCCTATTTTTTTTCATCCTCTCATCTTCTCCCTTTTTTTTTAATAGCAGGGAGATTTTCTGTTCCATTGCCTATAATTAAAGGCTTCATTCATCCATTCCATTTTCCAATCCCAGTGGAAATAATATACCATGAAAATTGGCACCTTTGAAGTCGAATAAAAAAAGAGTAATACAGATGTATGCTTGCAAGATCCAGCTGATTCTCACACTGCTTCTGTGCAATTCTTCCCTATGCTCGTTCATCCCTATGGAATATCTGTGGGTTTGAGTTAAGTGAAACAACAATAAATGCTACAGAAGAGGTCAAAAATCACCCAGGGCAGACTGTTCTTTTTCCTACCATTAGAAGAATGTCTGTAAAGGTCCAATCCTAACATTGGATTTATGGCAGTGGGATGACAGCAGAACACACTGCCAAATGCTATTGCTTTATGTTCATGCGTTGCTGGATCCCACCCAATGTCTGCAGTGAACTAAATGCATTTGAGACACTGGCAGCATAATCCTGTCTTGCACTGGAACAGACAGGCTAGGAAGCCTGTGCTGTATCCAGAGCAAGATTGGGGCCAGAAGTGGCTCAGCCAGAGGCAAAGAGAGACTCTTCCCCTTACCCCCAGGTAAGCCACCACAGCCCCAAAGGGTCTCCTTGGACCTGCGCCACCAAGGAGGTGGCACAAGCCCAAGGAGAAAGGAGCAGCTTTGAGCCACTCCACGCTGCTTGGGGAACAGGGTTGGGATCCAGCATAACTGCCAGGTCCCAGTCCCACCCGTATGCCCCCTGGAATGCCCACCCTCCCCCTACCCCAGAACACCTCCCTCCCACCTCCTCCCTGCCTTCCCCAGACCCCCGTGTTGGCCAAACTTGGCTGATGCAACCCTCCCTCCCCAGCTCGGAGGGAGGCATTCTGGGATAGGGGGTCAGCGCAGAGGCTGGAGGCAGTCTCCGTGGACCAGCACGCTTCCCTGCGCTGGCCCAGTTAACTCCTGAGGAGGCACAAATGTGCTTTGTGGCACATTTGCGACCCTCCTGGACTGGCGCCAGCCTAACAGATAGTTGGGATTGTGCCCTAGTACTAGTAATAGTGAACTTGCACGAGCTTGTCACAATTGCACAGTCACACAACACTGTGGTTGGAATGTGCCATTTCAGTCTCTACAGTTTTCAGTCTGATAGAGAAGAAAACAGCATCTCTTGCATCGTCCCCAAGAGAACCTGGTTTCCCTGACTTAGCTCTGAGACCTGAATGTATCCATGAGAAAGTGTGAGTCAGTATTGAAAGCAGAAGAGGTGTAAATAACCAAAGGCAAATACAATTTCAGCCACAGGAGCCCAAATTGCCCTACAATGCATACAGAATACATGTTCCAATCATATATCTGAGAAATGATTGTACCTTGAAAGCGTGGGAGTGATTTTGTTTGCAACATAAATGGCTCCTGGATCTAAACTTAGTGCTGCATTTATTATTGCATTGTGTTCTATATATGAAATGTGACCTCCAGAATTGTATTCTTTTTATGCATTTTGCTTGTATTTTATTGGAATGTCTTCCTCATTTCCACATACAAATTGGGCCCTCTTGTCAGCACTCACAGCCCAATCCTAACCTATGCTGGAATGGGGAGACCAGCTGGCCTGCCCCATATCCAACAGCCCAGGGCTCCTGGGTAAACCTGCAACAGCCCCAATGGGGTTAATCAGAACCACCTCAAGAGATGGTGCAGATCCAAGCAGCCCAGAGCTGTTCTGAGCTGCCCAGGACTGGGGTACCACCCCGCCCCTCACTCAACCCCTGCCTACCCACAGGCCTGCCCGTCTCCACACCAAAACACTTCCTTCCTGCCCCCCCCCCAAACCCCAGACCCAGCCTGACTCGGCCAGTGCAGGCTTACCTTTTGTGCTAGCCCACAAGGCTCGGCTCAGCCTTCCTTCTCGGATGGTGCCATGAAAGTGCTTTATGGCTATTTTGTGACCTTGTTGGCTAGCACAAGGGACTTGTGCCAGCTCATCATGGAGTCTGGATTGTGCCCTCAGCCTCATACGACTCCAAATAGAGCCATTTCCGGGCCTGGGCCACACATGCTTGGGGGGGGGGGTGACGCAATGATGCAAGGGATGTCATCACATCACAGGTACCACCACTTCCAGTTACGCTACTGAAAGGGACCACAGCCATTGGCACTGATGTCGCTCTGACCGCAACCCAGCAACAATGCATTCTGTCCTTGAGAAAAGGGCAGTACCCTTATACTCCACTCAACCAAATTGAAAGGTTGACTCTGATACAGATGCCCCCCAGCTGCTATTTATGCAAAAAGTGCTATTTAGGCTAGAAAATGAAACCAACCAGGCATGCCAGGACCAGTGACGTGGTTGACACAACATGTCATTTGGTGCTTCTTGTCTGCTTCATCTCCTCGCATGTGACCTTAGACGGCCTTTTGCTGTTGTGAGTTTTTAATTGCTTTATTACTACTTTCTATTGAAGAATCTGAACCATTTTGGACAGGAAAGATTTGTGCAAGTATTTTAAGTTAGACATATAAATCAGGTGGAAAGACATGGCATGCTGCTATTAATGTTTCGAAATGCACCAGAAAATGGTGCCAGTGGGCTGCCGAAAAGGACTGCGGTCTGTTTCATACCCAGAGCTTGCATATATAGCTTATGAATCACTGAACACTATAGGTGCTTGATCTTTATCATTAAATTGAATGAAGTTTGTAGCCTTGAGTTTTTGCCAAGGTTTTTTTTTTTCTTAATCTTCTCTGGTTTAATGATCTGAATCCTTGAGACTGGAAAAGCTGCAATGGCGCACTATGGCTTCACCACAACATAACTGAAATGGCATCCTTCAGCACTGCTGTCTGAGAGTGGCTGTAGGTCAATGCAAGGGCATCTGCTTTGAGGTCCCAGGTTCCTCCACATTTCTTTTCTAAAAACTTGGAAACCTACTGCCACTCAGTGTCAGGGTCAACAATAATATGGAACAATGGTCTGAGTCAGTGGCAGCTTCCTTTAAGCCAGGAGTGACCAAACTTGCTAATCGCAAGAGCCATATGAGAAACTTCAGATGTTTGAGAGCCACAGTATTTAAGAAGCATTTAAATTCCTTAATATATTTACTCACCATGAACATTAAACATATGTCTTAATCCAGTGAACTCTTAGACTTATATCCGATAAACAATTACAAAGCTTGAACACTGACCTTTTATATTAATTGTGCTACAAAAAGGAGCCAGCATTTTTCTGAGAGCTAAATGTGGCTCAAAAGGTTACAGCATTTGAGGCTCCAGTCTAGAAAAAAGGCACCTGAGGGTGGACATGATTGAGACGTACAAAATTATGCAGGGGGTGGAAAGAGTGGATAGAGAGATGCTCTTTTTCCTCTCACACCACACCAGAACCAGGGAACACCCACTAAAATTAAATGTTGAGAGAGTTAGGACAGACAAAAGAAAATATTTCTTTACTCAGCGTATAGTTAGTCTGTGGAACTCCTTGCCACAGGATGTGGTGATGGCATTTGGCCTAGATGCCTTTAAAAGGGAATTGGACAAATTTCTGGAGGAAAAGTCCATCACAGGTTACAAGCCATGATGTGTACTGTGCAACGTCCTGATTTTAGAAGTGGGCTTCCTCAGAATGCCAGATGCAAGGGTGGGCACCAGGATGCAGGTCTCCTATGGTCTTGTGTGCTCCCTGAGGCATTTGGCGGGCCACTGTGATGCACAGGAAGCTGGACTAGATGGGCCTATGGCCTGATCCAGTGGGGCTTTTCTTATGTTCTTATAAAACTGCAGTTTGGCCACCTCTGCTGTAAGCTTATGCTACTCCACTGTAATTTTAAACATTTTCTAAGCTGCTGAGCTTTCACTGTGTGTTGTGTGTTTTTTTTAATATTCAGTTTCATCATTTATATTATTATGACGTGCACTGCCTTGGGCACTCTAGTAATGAGGAAAAAGGTGGAAGATATATATATTATTTTTTTGTAATTAATCCTACAGTTGGCAAATCAGTTAGGCTGTCCTTCTCTGCAGTATATCAATTGCTTCCTTGATTAAAACTGTCAATCTCCAAATATTCAGCGCTGTGGAAAAAGTCCAGGGTAAAGTACAGGATACTTAAATATACAAAGCTGGCAAAAACTATGCTTCATCATAGGATGTTTTAAAATGTGGAAACTCACAATAAAAACACAACACAATTTGCCTTCAGAAGCCGTAAGTAAGGACCAGGGACTGAAACATCAACAATATAGGAAGACTCAAAAGCTGTGTTTTCAAAGCAAAATATGGGAGCTCAAAGACCATCAAAAACATATGCTTTTCCTATCTGAATCTCTTCCCCCTTGTCACTGGTGGCATGAACATCACCCGATCAGCCCTCCACAGTTACCTGTACCATCAGCCTGTCCTCTTCCCTATGGCCCCTTCTAGACCATTTTCCATGGTTGAAGGGCACAATCCTAACCAGGTCTACTCAGAAGTAAGTCCTATTTTGTTCAATGATGCTTACTCTCAGGAAAGTGTGGTTAGGATTTCAGCCACAATGTGTTTGGGATGCCTTGCCAGTCACTCACCCGAGTCTTAAACCATTTTTGCCCATTGTTGCATATACGCAACCGGGATCAACTGTGTACATCTGTGGGCTGGGCAGAAATGGGTTAATACCACTACACTCTTGCCGTGCTGGTTCTTTCACCAACTGTGTGCTATATGGCATGTTTATGTTGTACTTTGTTGATGGTTCTGCTGATTTCGCTTAATTTGCTCTGGTGGTTGTGTTTTATTCTGGGTTTTTGATGATTGTTTTAATTTGCATTGTGAAGGTTAAGAATGTTGTCACCTGCCTGGTGGATTTGTTCATTGAAACATGGGATATAAATATTTGAACAAACAAATAAACAGGGATCTGAAGACTTTGCCAAGCAAGTGTCTCTCCTCCCTGCCCATGGATTTTTTTCACTATAAATTTAATTGTGCATTTGAATTGCAAGCTGCTTTGGAAACCAAAGTTTTAGTTGAAAAGTGGGCTGTTGATATAACAGATTGACAGCCCAATCCTGAGCTTGGCGCTCTGGCTTTCCACTGGAGCGCACGTTTGCCAGGCTTACCGCTGGGCTACTGCCTGTGCTAGCCCAGCACTGGTTGGTGCTGGGCTAGCGCCCAGCAGGTGCATGTCCTCTGCTGTTCGGCAGTCTCATGGACCACTGAGCCACGAAGAGGAAAGTGGGAGCAGGGGGAGAGGCGAGGAGGAGGCGTGACAGGGAGGGGGGAGGCTGGCAGAGGGTGGAGAGGAGGCGTGACGAGGAGGCAGGACAAGAGCAGGTGGGAGAAGTGCCGGGGGTAGGAGTGGAGAGGCAGGGAGGCGGGTCCAGTGGGGCTCCGCTCCACCGGATCCAAAGCGTTCGTGACGGGCTTGCCACCAGACACAAATGCTCTTCCTTCACCCCCAACCTTTTGGTCAGCAGTGAAACAAGTAGCCCATTGGGGGGCTGCTTCCCTTACCCAGGAGAAGGGGACAAGAGCTCAGGATTGGGCTGTTAATGAATATACAGCAGTGACATGCACTCAGGGGAAGCAGAGCCTCACCCAACCCAGTAAGTTTTTTGTTTTTTTTCTAAGAAAAGGGCCCAACAAGTTAAAAAAAAAAATAACCTTTTGCCTTTCCCAAGCTGCTCCTCTCTGCTCCAGCACACAGTCCTTTCAAAGCAGCACATACACAATAATAGAGGGAACAAGGAGAGCTGCCACTCAGCTCAGTTGCTATGGTGGCTATGTACGCCTGTGCAGTTATAGCCCCCAGGGAGAGTTACCTCTGTTTGCCCAATAATAAAAAAGACAGGGCTAATATCTTGGAAGCTAAGCAGCATCAGGCCTGGTTAGTACTTGGATGGGAGACCACCTGGGAATACTAAGAACATAAGAACATAATAACAGTCCCACTGGATCAGGCCATAGGCCCATCTAGTCCAGCTTCCTGTATCTCACAGCGGCCCACCAAATGCCCCAGGGAGCACACCAGATAACAAGAGACCTCATCCTGGTGCCCTCCCCTACATCTGGCATTCTGACTTAACCCATTTCTAAAATCAGGAGGTTGCGCATACACATCATGGCTTGTACCCATAATGGATTTTTCCTCCAGAAACTCGTCCAATCCCCTTTTAAAGGCGTCTAGGCTAGACGCCAGCACCACATCCTGTGGCAAGGAGTTCCACAGACCGACCACACGCTGAGTAAAGAAATATTTTCTTTTGTCTGTCCTAACCCGCCCAACACTCAATTTTAGTGGATGTCCCCTGGTTCTGGTATTATGTGAGAGTGTAAAGAGCATCTCCCTATCCACTCTGTCCATTCCCTGCATAATTTTGATTAACTGGGTCCATTCCCTGCATAACTGGGTGCTGTAGGCTTATACCATAGTCTTTCGAGACTTAAGGTTGCCAACCAATGTCATCAGTCACTGGAGAGGCAGCAGGAAGAGTTGCCTCCAACAGACTAGGCTGTAAGCATGGCTATCTTCCAATTTAAAAAAAAAAAAGGAAAGCAGGGCTGCTGGCTTCCAATCAAAAAATAGCAGGACACCTACATCAGCAAGCTCTGGGGAGGCAGCAAAAGGAGTTGCCTCAATTCTGTTTTTAAAAATCTATTTAAAAAAGCAGGGAGCTTGCACAAATGACTACTCTGTATAGCACCAGGAGAGGCAGATTTTCAGTTGCTTCGAGGGACTTGTGCTGAATTCTCCCTAGCTCCAACTGGGGGAAGAAGAGGTGAGCTTTGTAATTTATTTCTGGAAGTGGGGAAAGAGAGAGTGTGTTTTTCAGAGACTGAGTTTGCTTTATTTGTTTGTTTATGGTGTGGACTAGAGTGAGTGTGTGTTTCAGAGTGTGTGTTTTCCCACCTCAAAGGGGGAGGGAGGGGGGAGAGTGTATGTATGTTGCCTCCCTGGGCTTGAACCTCACTGCACATCACTGATACACAGATGTCCAGCAACAATGGCTATTGGGTGGATGGGATAAGAGTAGTACTGATCAATGCTGCTACATTGGTATAAGGTCATGGAGCGGGTCATGACACCAGCATGGTGCCCCAGGGTTGTGACAACATAATCTTGACAATTTGCCCCATGATGTCCAACCAAAGCTCCATCTAATCAAATTGCTTTCAACAGCAGCTGGCCAGATACCTCTGGAAAGTTCACAAGCAAATCCAGAGAGCACTGGACCTCCCCTGATTAAGTTATATCTAGCATCTGGCACTTGGAGATAGACTGCTGCAGTATATGGAGGTTTGGTTTAGCTGTCATGGCAATACAGTTGTCAACCCTCCAGGTTTCCTCTGAAATCAATATCTATCCACAGGAGACTACTGTAAGCAACCCTGGAGATTTTAGCAGGGTCTCCTTTGCTTAGAGACATTACATCAGGTTGGAGAAGAAAATCTCCAGGCATCACTTCAGTTAGAGTGGGCAACCCTAAGCCCAGGTCCACATTTATTTCCTGCTAACCATTTTTGCTTGTCCTTCGCTTTGGTCTGCACTTGTGATTAGCACACTGTCCTTTTAGAATAGGTCATTTCAGCATTTAGTAACGGAACTGAAGACACATCTTTTCCGATGGCCAAAATTTAAAGCACCCAAGTTTATTGCCTGAATACTTCAAATCAAGTGCCAGCACATCTTGGCACAGTTAGCTTTTATTATGTCTGAGCTGGATCTTAATGGAGTCAAAAGGAATCCAGAACCTATTAGTTGTTGCTGTCACAGGTGACTGCGATATTTATTCACAAGCACCCATCTTGGAGCCTGTGGAGTCCTCCAGTGCAATTTCTCAGATCAGCCTGTTTAAATATGCACTAGAGGGGCATTTTTTAAAAATTACTCTTGAAATATTTCTCTGGTGATATTCAAATTGTCCAGTGATCTGGTCTTATGAGTTGCTACACCTCACAGAGATGTGAAAGAATCCAAGTGCGTTGCCAACTCTGTCTGAAGCCACTCTAGGAGATTCCAACCCCCCCCCCCCCACACACACACACACGCACATACACACCCCACACAAATTATTTAATTTAAATATTATATTCTTACCTTACAGCTAGATCATTTGCGAAACATTGTTGCCCTTGGCATTCCTCCTTTTAAATGTGCATCTGCCTTGTGAAGTCTCCTCACTGGATGAAGAAGCCCCTTCATCAGTGTTTTGTTATTTTTGTTTTCAGCTGTTGGCTAATGTGATTTTTCTACCAACGAGAATGAGATTTTGCACATTTAATCAACTGGCTGTTGCAAAAATGGAAACATCTCTTTTAAAATAGGAAGAGATCCATTAACCCTCTCTGCACTGTACAACGTATGACTTACACAGCTTCATTTTTAAATTTTTGTTCTGGGATGGGGCCTGCTTAATTTATTTTTTAGTTTGGGGGAGCAACTCTTTTTTTTTTTTTTTTTAATTCGATGTCATAATAACATCACACCAGCAAAACCAATAGTAGTCATTTAGGAGCATGGAGACATAGGGATGCTAGTACCAGGCCTGAGGGGGAGGGAGCATCATGTGCATTTTTAAAGCTGTACTCTCAGAAAAAGAAAGAAGAGAGGAAAGAAAGGGTATTTTCTCACCGGTATTGATAAAGTTATGACTTTATTTGGAAAAAAAAAAAACCAAAATGTATTTTTCCTTTATTCCTGACTGGTCTTGCACATCATGGGGAGGGGGTCTGCTATCATTGGGGGTGGGCACAGGCAAAACCTGGGCATGTGTCCTGGGCAAAACCCCAACCATGTGTCCCCCTTCTGGGCAAAACCCCAACCATGGGCAAAACCCCAACCATGTGTCCCCCTTCTGCACATGGTTTCTCTGCACAAGGAACCCTCTCCTCTTGTCTTCTCTGGGTTTTTTATTTTTTCCCTTCTTCTCCCAG
Source organism: Tiliqua scincoides (assembly GCF_035046505.1). NCBI lineage: Eukaryota > Metazoa > Chordata > Lepidosauria > Squamata > Scincidae > Tiliqua > Tiliqua scincoides. The sequence continues at coordinate 229,945,033 of NC_089823.1, forward strand.
ACAATGGGATGAAGCTGAACATGGCTTTTTTCTGGCCGTGAACTGTAGTCAACTCAGAGGTAACGGCAACCTGCTCCAGTACTTCCCTGTCACCCTCCTGCCAGCCTCACTGTCCTGCCCCATGGCCTCCTGCTGACCACTTTCATGATGAACAACTGCCTCTGATGTTCGCACAGGTATAGCATTGCTGGCCGGGTCCTTTGCTGGGGTGGATTGCTCTTCAACTGAAGGCAAGATTGGGGAGGGAAGTTTGGTGCAGTCAGCCTGCCACCCAGCCACAGTGGACAAACTTAATTCTCCCAGAACTTTTGACCCCTTACCTCTAAGTAAGTCCCTTGTTTCCCTATGGGTCCACTCGAACCTGTGCCAGCTCTTTGGCTCATACGGGTCTGAGTGGACCCAAAGGGGCATGGCAAGGCCACATGGGGTGCATAGGATATTTGGTGCCTTTGCTACCAATAACTGCCCTGACTTGGCTCCTGGTGGCCCTAATCCCCACCACAATCCTCTCCATCCTGTTACTGCTCCTCTCTGCCTATTGCCCAACCACTGTGCCAACTTAGGGTCCAATCCTATCCAACTTTCCAGCTCTGGTGTAGCCACAATGCAGCTCCGTGGTAAGGGAACACATGTTCCCATACCTTGAGGTGCAACTGCACAACTGCACCAGCACTGGAAAATTGGATAGGATTGGGCCCTTACTGGTGATGGGAGAGCCAGATGAACCACTGCTATGTGCTACTGGGGTACACCATTTGCAGTGCACCCCATTAGCACCCAACAGCACAGCACATTGTGCGATGCTGCAAATCAGATTGCGCTGCTGCATTCCAGGAGCGCAGATGGGGGATAGGATTGGGTAGAGAATCTCTCATTCTGGGAACTGTGCCAGGCGTATATTAAATTAAGCAATTTAACTGTCCCTTATTTCAAGAGTTTACAGCCCTCTAAATGACAGGTCGTTAAGCATGTAGCAGTCTAGGCTGGCTTGCAGAACACATACAGTATTAAATCTCTCTGGCATGGGCTTCAACGGATAAGGGTTGCCAACTTTGGAAGCGACTGGTGTGGTTGCATCCTCAACAGCAGTCTGCTTCATGGTAATTAGCAAATGATTGCATTTAGCTCTGTGCTATGAAAAGCCTCACCTGCTGATTTCTCTGTTAAAGGGACAGGAGAGGTCAGGCCTGGTTGCCTTCCAGCCAGTGAAAACATATGAACAGCCCCACTGGATCAGGCCATAGGCCCATCTAGTCCAGCTTCCTGTATCTCACAGCGGCCCCACCAAATGCCCCAGGGAGCACACCAGATAACAAGAGACCTCATTCTGGTGCCCTCCCTTGCATCTGGCATTCTGACATAGCCCATTTCTAAAATCAGGAGCTTGCACATACACATCATGGCTTGTACCCCATAATGGATTTTTCCTCCAGAAACTTGTCCAATCCCCTTTTAAAGGCATCCAGGCTAGACGCCATCACCACATCCTGTGGCAAGGAGTTCCACAGACCGACCACACACTGAGTAAAGAAATATTTTCTTTTGTCTGTCCTAACTCTCCCAACACTCAATTTTAGTGGATGTCCCCTGGTTCTGGTGTTATGTGAGAGTGTAAAGAGCATCTCCCTATCCACTCTGTCCACCCCCTGCATAATTTTTTATGTCTCAATCATGTCCCTCCTCAGGCATCTCTTTTCTAGGCTGAAGAGGCCCAAACGCCGCAGCCTTTCCTCGTAAGGAAGGTGCCCCAGCCCAGCAATCATCTTAGTTGCTCTCTTTTGCACCTTTTCCATATCCACTATATGCTTTTTGAGATGCGGCGACCAGAACTGGACACAATACTCCAGGTGTGGCCTTACCAATGATTTGTACAACGGCATTATAATATTAGCTGTTTTGTTCTCAATACCTTTTCTAATGATCCCAAGCATAGAATTGGCCTTTTTCACTGCCTCCGAACATTGGGTCGACACTTTCATCGACTTGTTCATCTCCACACCAAGGTCTCTCTCCTGATCTGTCACAGACAGATCAGAACCCATCAGTCTGTATCTAAAGTTTTGATTTTTTGCCCCAATGTGCATGACCTTACACTTACTGACATTGAATCGCATCTGCCATTTTGCTGCCCATTCTGCCAGTCTGGAGAGATCCTTCTGGAGCTCCTCACAATCACTTCTGGTCTTCACTACTCGGAAAAGTTTGGTGTCATCCTCAAACTTTGCAACCTCACTGCTCACCCCTGTCTCCAGGTCATTTATGAAGAGGTTGAAAAGCACCGGTCCCAGGACAGATCCTTGGGGCACACCGCTTTTCACCTCTCTCCATTGTGAAAATTGCCCATTGACACCCACTCTCTGCTTCCTGGCCTCCAACCAGTTCTCAATCCATGAGAGGACCTGTCCTCTAATTCCCTGACTGTGGAGTTTTTTCAGTAGCCTTTGGTGAGGGACCGTGTCGAACGCCTTCTGAAAGTCCAGATATATAATGTCCATGGGTTCTCCCACATCCACATGCCTGTTGACCTTTTCAAGGAATTCCATAAGGTTCGTGAGGCAAGACTTACCCTTACAGAAGCCATGCTGATTCTCCCTCAGCAAGGCCTGTTCATCTATGTGTTTTGAGATTTTATCTTTGATGAGGCATTCCACCATCTTACCCGGTAGAGATGTTAGGCTGACCAGCCTATAGTTTCCCGGGTCCCCCCTCTTTCCCATTTTAAAGATAGGCGTGACATTTGCTATCCTCCACTCTTCTGGCACCGTGGCTGTTTTGAGGGACAAGTTGCATATCTTAATCAAGAGATCAGCAACTTCATTCTTCAATTCCTTAATAACTCTTAGGTGGATGCCATCAGGACCCAAGGCCTCCTGGGAATTGTAGTTTAAGAACATAAGAACAGCCCCGCTGGATCAGGCCATAGGCCCATCTAGTCCAGCTTCCTGTATCTCACAGCGACCCACCAAATGCCCCAGGGAGCACACCAGATAACAAGAGACCTCATCCTGGTGCCCTCCCTTGCATCTGGCATTCTGACATAACCCATTTCTAAAATCAGGAGGTTGCGCATACACATCATGGCTTGTACCCCGTAATGGATTTTTCCGCCAGAAACTTGTCCAATCCCCTTTTAAAGGCGTCTAGGCTAGACGCCAGCACCACATCCTGTGGCAAGGAGTTCCACAGACCGACCACACACTGAGTAAAGAAATATTTTCTTTTGTCTGTCCTAACCCGCCCAATACTCAATTTTAGTGGATGTCCCCTGGTTCTGGTGTTATGTGGCCGTTTTGAGGGACAAGTTGCATACCTTAGTCAAGATGTCTGCAACTTCATTCTTCAATTCCTTAATAACTCTTGGGTGGATGCCATCAGGGCCCGGTGACTTATTGATCTTTAATTTATCAATGAGGTCTGAAACATCTTCTCTTTTAACCTCTATCTGACTTAACTCCTCGGTCAGGTGGGGCCGTTCGGGCAGCAGTATCTGCCTGAGGTCTTCTGCCGTGAAGACAGATGCAAAGAACTTATTTAATTTCTCTGCCATCTCTAAGTCTCCTTTTATCTCCCCTTTCCCTCCCTCACCATCCAGAGGGCCAACCGCTTCTCTGGCGGGTTTCCTGCTTCTAACATATTTGAAGAAGCTTTTATTATTCCCCTTAATGTTGCTGGCCATGTGTTCCTCATAGTCTCACTTGGCCTCCCGTATCACCTTCTTACATTTCTTTTGCCACAGTTTATGTTCCTTTTTATTCTCCTCATTAGGGCAGGACTTCCATTTACAGAAGGAAGCTTCCTTGCCCTTCACAGCCTCTCTAACTTGGCTGGTTAGCCATGCAGGCACTCTCCTGGATTTAGTGGAACCCTTCTTTCTTTGCGGTATACACCTCTGCTGGGCCTCTATTACTGTTGTTTTAAGCAGCCTCCATGCACTCTGGAGAGATTGGAGTCTTTTTACCCTCCCTTTCAACCTCCTTCTAACCAGCCTCCTCATTTGAGGGAAGTTTGCCCGTTGGAAGTCAAGGGTTTTTGTTAGAGATTTGCCTGGTATTCTTCCCCCAACGTGCATGTCAAAATGGATCGCAGCATGATCACTGTTCCCCAATGGCTCAGTAACATTTACATCTCTAACCAGGTCCTGTGTACCGCACAATATTAAATCCAGAGTCACCTGCCCTCTGGTGGGCTCCGTGAGTAGCTGCTCTAAGCCACAGTCATTTAGCACATCAAGAAATCCGGCCTCCTTATCGTGACTAGAACACAAATTGACCCAGTCTATATGAGGATAATTGAAGTCCCCCATGATTACAACCCTGTCCCTCCTTATCACCTCCCTGATCTGTTTCCTCATTTCAAGGTCCCCATCCGATTTATTGTCTGGAGGACGATAGCACGCCCCCAGTATTACATTGCTGCACAAGCCTGGTAATTTAACCCACAGAGATTCTACGGTGGAGTTGGACCCACCTTCAATCTCTACTTTGCTGGATTCTATCCCTTCCTTAACATAAACAGCCACCCCACCTCCAACGCACCCCTGCCTGTCCCTCCTATAGAGTTTATAGCCCGGGATTGCGGTATCCCACTGATTCTCCGCATTCCACCAGGTTTCCGTTATGCCCACTATGTCAATGTTTTCCCTTGTCACCAGACATTCCAGTTCTCCCATCTTTGCTCGGAGACTTCGGGCATTCGCATAAAAGCATTTGTACACGGAATGCCCTAGGATTGGCTGCTTATTCACTCCTTTGTCCCCGCATCCTCTTATTGTGCCAAACCCATCCCATCACGCTACCCATCACACTACCTTTCCCAATTTCTCCTCCTACTTTGCCTTTGTCTTGTTGTTCTCTAACCTCCCAATCCTCATCCCATAGGGATGAGGAGTCCCGAACCAGATGCCCCTCGGCTCCTGTCAGCCTTCCCCCAGGGATCAGTTTAAAAGCTGCTCTGCCACCTTTTTAATGTTATGCGCCAGCATAAATCAAAGGCACTTAAATCAAAGTTGAAAGTTATCAAAGTTGAAAGTTTGATAGTTGATATCAAAGTTTGATAGTTGATAGTTTGAAAGTTTGATAGTTGATAGTTTGAAAGTTGATATCAAAGTTATCAAAGTTGAAAGTTATCAAAATGGGCTCTGGGTGTCCCAGAGCCCACACTCGCTTCTGCAGAGAGGCTCATGCAGTGGCAGGCACTAGCTTTATACTCCTAGCTAGCTCCTCCCTCCCTCCCTCCCTCCCTCCTTGCTGATTGAAAAGGGGCTGGTCTTCCCAGGTGAGATTTCCCTGAATGGGGTGCTTGGATTTGCCTAATGGGGCTCTTATCAACTCCTAAAGGTCAATTGCTATGACCTAAAGGACAATGACTATGCTAAATTGCCCTGTCTGGGTGGGAAAGGGCCCTTCCTAGGTTCTTACCCTGCTACTTCAGTTCTCTAACGCTGGACTGTTTTTTAACCTCAAGCTGGTTTTTTATTTGAGTTTAAACTACACTGGTTTAAGAGTTTTTTTAGCTTGGCAGAACTTATACACTAAGGTTTAAATCCTATTTAGCCCTGCTAAAACTCTGCTTTTATTAAGTGTGCACCTTTATTTATTTGTTTGTTTGTTTATTTATTTATTTATTTATTTATTGCTCTCACCTGGATCCTGTGTCCTAATTTACTGAACCTTTAAATGATGTTCTAACTTAGATTAAGTTTAACTTGGGTTAAGTATAGGGTTAATTTAAACCAAGAAGAAAAACTTGCTTTCCACTTTATCCTCCTCTGTTTTATTTATTTTTCCAAGTGCCTGTACCTTGGGCTCTTACTCACAAGCAGGGCTCTGCTCCTGCTCAGAGTAGACCTCTGTATGCACTTACGTATTTATTTTTATTGCCCTCACCTAGCTCCTGTGCCCCAACTTGCTAGACCTTAGAATCCCTCCCTCAGTTTATTTTGTAGGGACCTCTGAGGTGACTGTTAAGGAAGCTCTCCATTTTCTGGCTGTCAAAGAAATCTGGCTGCTGAGTGTGGTTGATGATGTTTGATGAAGGGCCCGCTGCAGGTCCTTGAGGTATCACCAGCTAAAAGAGTATATGAACAGCAAAAAGATGGTTACTCTTCTATGTAAGCAGTCTTAAGAAAGGTAGCAGGGGGCAACTGGTAAGAGAGTTACTTGGAAGAACTGCCACCTGTGCTTTGAAGTGATTGAGAGGATAGGGGCATTCCTGCTGAATGTCACCTTGTTTTCAGCCCTCCAGCCTTCTTCCTATTAGCTCTTCCTGCTCCCTGTTATCATTTGCAGTTAGCACCGAGACAGTCAGGAGGGCTGCAGTCAGATCCTTTACATGAGATGAGGAATTTGTGAACCACTTCTTGTAGGGTTTGCTACTATCCGCAGTTTCCAGTAGCAGCAGGAGCTGATACCAGGGGATGCTTGTACACTGTCTGTGTCCCCACTCCCTTCTTTTATTTCTGCTTCCCGAGAGGGCCTTGGCAGTCTCCAAAACCATTTTAAGCAAATGGCAGCAGGGGGTTTAAAAGCTGTACCACAACAACTGCAGCTGAAGTGACACTTCACATGTATTCTGAGCATTTGCCTTGCCAACCGATGTGCATCAGGGACTGTTAAGCAGCCCTGTCTTAAGCAAGACAAACAGAGCACTGATTTGCTTGGAAAGGAAAGCAGCTTGAGGACTGAGAGACTCCTTTAGGGCAGCGCTGCACATTTTGAAGAACACTGGGCTGCCGTCAAAAATGGCAGCCCTGTCTTGAGCTCTGCCCTCTCTCTCTCTCTCTCTCTCTCTCTTTCTCTCTCTAGCCCAGCTGAACCCATTTCATTCTGAGGTGCATGCCATCACCCCACCCCACATCACTAGTTGCCACTGATGGCTGTGGGGCAATGCATAATGCAACAGGAGGACCTGGGATAAATTGTGGGCTGGCAGGAGATTCAGAACAGCTGTTAGGAAGTCTTTCTGCTCACAACAGGTGATTAATTGATGGCATTTGCTGCTGCAAGATGTGATGGTGACTTCTGACTCTGAAAGGGGGATTAAACAAATTCGTGAAGGATGGTCTCTCAGTGGCTGCTAATCATGATAGCTGAACCAAGTCTCCAAGTTCAAAGTCACTGTACCACTGAATACTACTGCCAAGTCCCAATTGCTGGGGAGCAACTGTGGGTGAGGGCTATTGCCTTCACACCTTGCCTGTGGGCTCCCCAGAGAACATAAGAACATAAGAACAGCCCCACTGGATCAGGCCATAGGCCCATCTAGTCCAGCTTCCTGTATCTCACAGCGGCCCACCAAATGCCCCAGGGAGCACACCAGATAACAAGAGACCTGCAAGGCTTTCTGGGAATTGTAGTTAAGAACATAAGAACAGCCCCACTGGATCAGGCCATAGGCCCATCTAGTCCAGCTTCCTGTATCTCACAGCGGCCCACCAAATGCCCCAGGGAGCACACCAGATAACAAGAGACCTCATCCTGGTGCCCTCCCTTGCATCTGGCATTCTGACATAACCCATTTCTAAAATCAGGAGGTTGCGCATACACATCATGGCTTGTACCCCGTAATGGATTTTTCCTCCAGAAACTTGTCCAATCCCCTTTTAAAGGCGTCCAGGCCAGATGCCATCACCACATCCTGTGGCAAAAGGCATCTGCTTGGCAGTGTGGCAGACTAGATTGACCTTTGGTCTGAATCTGCAAGGCTCTTCTTATTTCCTTATGACAGGCAGCTGCCACTTGGGGTGGAGCCCTGTGCTTGTTGAAAGGTGTGCAAAATTGGGAGGGGGGAGAGGAGGGAAAGAGGATCCAGTAACAATGCTACTGAGAAGAAAAAGCCACATATCATTATTCAAGCATTACTCATTGTATATGTCCAGATTTACTATGTGGTGGATATTCTAATTTGCAACAAAGCACCTTATAGTTCATCATATATACATGCACCTGAACACAATCAGTTTACTTTCTGATCTGATCTAGTAACTGGGGCTGGGGGATAACTGGATTGTTTAACATGGATTCAGTGGTGGAAGATATTGTTTGTTTCTTTAAAGTGTTTTTATCCGGCCTTTCCCTACCAATCAAGAGGTGCCCAAGGCGGCTTATAGTCAATTTATTATAAAGAAAGAAAAGGCAGTATTAAAACATAACAACATAGGAAAATACAAAATGCGTTCTGGAGCGAACTTGGGCAAAGAGAGAAGCCTCTACACAACCAAGAAGAGGCTGCAGGTAGCTCAGAAGGCTGCCCGGAGCCCTCAAAATGCATTGGTTTTGCTGAGCAGCCGTAGGCAAAGATTTTTTTTTTACTTTTTTCTTTACTTTCCCAATGTTTTTAAAGTGGTCCCCTGTTATTGATGGAACAGTGGATAACTCAAAACCGTGGATGCTAGATCCATGGATACCAGGGTACATCTGTATTTTGTTTTGTGTTTTGGAACCAATGGGTTCTGATCAGCAATTCCCAAAGTCCTACTCAGACTTTGGGATCACACTAAGTTGTTGTGGGGATGGGAGCGAGGCAGGAATGGAGGGGTGGCCCCATCGGCGCCACAGGTACAATGGGACTGCGAGGAACCAGGGACATCCCCACTTGCCTGGGAGTGTTCTGCAGCCTCCTGGAGGCTTGCAGCCGCCTCTGCGACTCTCCACATGGCTGCAATGAGCTCCATTCTGCTATCGAAGCTCATGTCCGGTTTGCGATCACACAAACTGGAAGTAGGCTCCAATAGCAGATCGAGCTCATTGCAGCCATTCGGAGGGTCACAGAGGCAGCTGCAAGCCTACAGGATGCTCCACACCCTCAGGTATGTGGGGATGTTCCCGGGTCCCCATGGTGCCTCGACTGCTGCAGCGCCACTGGGGACCCATTCCTGGGCCACTCCCCTTAAGAGGGAATGGCCTATTTCTGGTTCCCCTGGTGTGTCATGACCCACCAGTTTGGGAACCGCTGGTTTAGATTCATCACCTGACATTTCAGTGTTATTACAAGGTGGGTGTCTTTTTGGTTTCAGTTGCATATGCATGAGGGACTGGAATCAGATGATAAGACTATCTCCTTCCAGATATTTTCCTCATGGTAATGATGATGCAGGGTGTAATATTACATATCTCGAGGTGTGACTTTTTCATTAACAAGGTCTCACGCGGCACACACTGTCACAGCTCCACTCTCTTGTGCAGTCTGCGCCTTCCGTTCCTGAGAGCCAGTGGACATTTTTGATAGCTATGCAGACAGGCTTCTGCCAGACTGACAGCATACCTCATTCATACTTTTAATGGTTTGAAATTCATGTTTGCCCAAAAGGAGCTGATTTCTGCCATAACCCATCTGGTGTTTTAGGCACGGCGAAAGAGCAGAGTGACTAGAGCAGTCGTTTCCAAACTTTGTAGCACGGGGCCCACTTTTTAAAATGAAACTCTACTGGGACCCACATAGGTTTACCAGATTTTTAAAAAAATGATGTAGAAATAAATAATATAAATAAATAAAATGCTTAGTTAATAACCAGAAAAAGACCATCAAACATTTGGTTGGTTGGCAACCTTCAGTCTCGAAAGACTATGGTATAAGCCTACAGCACCCAGTAGTCCCAGGAGGTCTCCCATCTAAATACTAACCAGGCCTGACCCTGCTTAGCTTCCGAGATCAGACAAGATCAGGCATGTGCAGGGTAACAGTTGCTGCATCAAATGCTTATCTCCCTATATTTATGCAGACTGCAGGAGCTAAACTCATTGTAGGGTAATTACATTATGAATTTTGAATAGCCTGAGGGCTCAGTTAGTTATCTGATCTTTCCATCTCCCTTTGGCGACCCACCAAAAATCAGGTCACAACCCACCAGTGGGTCCTGACCCACAGTTTGGGAACCACTGGACTTGAGAGATGAGAACTGTACCTTGAATAGTTGCACAGTTTAGAGTTGCATACGGCTCCCCTCATCATGCCCCAAAGATGAAAGAATTTGCACATTTCTACTCTTCTAATTAAAGGATCAAACCTCTCTGACTTCAGGTGATCTTAGACTGGAAAACAGCCATAATTGATCACTAAGAACTACTCATCAACTGCTGGTGTTCAGCATGTTCTACTTTGTATTCTCTGCTACCAAACGGGCTGATCTCTAGTTTGCATGAGAAATGCATTCTGTCAGAAGTTCCCTGGTATTGCTTTCCACGTGTGATCCACTGTTGCCTCCCAAGCCATAAAAGGCAGCAAGGGGACATAGCTGCATGATCCTGCAGTCCACAATGGCATTGACAATGACATAATCACTGAGCATTGGGATTCCCTAAAACCCCAGCTACAGCACAGCTGCGGGCAGCCTCAGGGGACGGCAGGGCCAAGGGTGGTGGGAGGATTTGAGCAGAAGGAAAAAGAAGATCAGGGAGGAAGGAAGCAGAGGAACGTGGGTGAGATAAGAGAAAGAGACAGAGAGGAGGAGGGGCAGAGAGATAAGGACCAAACAAGCAAAGAGTTGGCAAGCAAAGACTGGGAAAGAAGGATGCAGGTGATGGAGATGAGAGAAGGAGATGATTCAGGAAGGAAGAGCAAAAGAGGACAGCAAGGAAGAAAAGTTGGCCTGGAGGAGCAGGGACATAACTATGGAGCGGCAAGCCATGTCATTTGCCCTGGGTCCCACTGAAGGGTGCAAACTTACGAGTAGTGGCACGCCTCCCAGCCATGGTGATCCTTGATGGTTCCCTGTCTTTCTGCGGGGAGCGTTGGTTGCCTGTTGATGGGCCCAGCTGCCCTGTTGAGGTTCTGTTTGACTCCAAAATGGAGCCCTTCCTGGAGGGAGGAGTGTAGTGCATGGGGGCGATGTGATGTTGCAGGGGGTCTGCATTGCCCCGCCGCAGGTGCCATTAGGCCCAGGGACACAGCTATGGAGGAGAGAGGGTGAGGTGAATAAGCCAGCAGGAAGAAGAGGATGTTTGCTTATTTCAAATTTGAGAATCTCAGGGAGACATTCCTGTGCAAAAAAATTTAAGTAAGGATCCCCCTCCCAATATTTTGTTTAGGGTCAACCAACACTAAACCCTTGCAAGGATGTCCATTGTACAAAATAATATCCATCTTTCAAATCAGACAGAACGTTAAAAGGGTGATTTTAGTGGTTTAGTCACAGGAAACCGTTGTCACTTCCTGAACATTCTCAATGTTAGCTGTATGCCCTTATTGTTGGATTTATTTTAATCGGCTAATCAATCAAGCAGAGGCAATTAATTGACAGCTATATTTGTGGCCAACTTTATTATGATGTATTATTTCTGAAGGTAAGGAGAGTTTCCACATATCATATACATATGCCTCTCAAGCTTTGACTTTCAAAGCTTATGCTCTTAGGGGAGCTTTGCTAAAGTTAATTGCATTTAAATGGAAGTTGAAATTACTTGTTTGAAGGTAAATGCACATGGCCAAAATCAATATTTATATATTAAACACCATCATTTTGTTAAATCCTCTGGAGGGTAATTTTGTTCTTCTTCCCCCCCCCCCCCCATGTAGCCATTGGGAAACAGGCTGTGTCAGTTTCCACAGCTTTCCTATGAATTTGCCTCTTTTCAAAGAGATTAGAGCCACAATCCTATGCACACTTTCTTGGGAGTCAGCATCACTGAGGACAATATGACTTACTTCTGAGTAAACAGAAATATGCTGTAGAAGAAGCAAATCTCAGACACTTTTTATTCTAGTATTTTGAAACCTTTGTGCTAGAACAGAGGGTGCCTCCCCTTCAATTGCATGTTCAAGCCAAGGCGGTTCTGTTCACACAAGGAAAACCATGTACATAAGAGTCATGCCACTGGCCAGTGGCATAGCTAGAGGGGGTGCAAAGCACTAAGTCCTGCAGGGATCCTTACTGCAGCATGCAAGGGGCCCCTACCCCTCAGATCTGTTCTGGGCAGTGGGAGCAAAACAGGTGTATGCCTTACACAGGTGCCAATGCACAGCAATCTCTGTTTGCAAAGATGGAGAGAATGGCAGAAAGGGACTTCAAAGCGAACCCTGGTGGGCTAAGCCATAGCTCCTTTCAAGGAGGGAAGCAAGGCAAGAGAGTCAAGAAAGGTTGACTGTTCAACAGGTGCTGGAGCAGCAGCCTCAGTTGTGCTCAGGGAAGGGAGCCAGAGAGAAGAAAGACTGGAAAGTAAGAGAGCAGTCCTGTGTGTCAGCCGGCACATGGACCTTGAGTTGCAGAGAGAATGGTGTGCTTGACACTGCACCAGTAGGTAAAAGGCATAAACCAGTAGCATAGCTAGAGGGGGTGCAAAGCACTAAGATTTGCAGAGAGCCTCACCATGGTGTGCAAGTGGCCCCTCCCCCTCCCTCTTGGAACTATTCCATTTTGCTCTAGTGGCCTGGAATGGCTCCAAACGGGAGGGGGAGAGGCCACTTGCATGCCACAGGGTGAGGCTCCCTGCAAAACTTAGCACTTTGCACTCCCTCTAGCTATGCTACTGGCATGAACAAGAGACCTGCCTGCTGCACCATTGAACCGAAAACACAAAGTGCCTGTGGTGCAGCTTTTTAAACTCCCATAGAAAAGCTTAAGAGTTTTCCATGTGCTGAGCTCACAAAGGACCTTTCTTTTGTGCCTTGATGTCCCTTGATTTGTAAACCCTGGCTCAAGATGGGTACCTTTGTGGTTCTGCCTCTTGCCATCAGTGCAATCCAAATGCCGGGAGCTTGAGTTGGATTATTCTGGCCAGTGCGACACACACATGAAAACAACTGCATCAGAACAATATACAAATTAAAACCCCATCAGGCATTACTACAAACTGACTCCTTTGACCCTCTGCTTCACACATGAATGGGGCAGACGCAGGTTCAGAGACATAGTTGTCACCTTCACGTACAGCTTGAACTCAGTGAATAGTAGAAAAGTTTGCTAGGAATATTCTGTAATCTTCTGGTTTATAGTCCTTCAGGGTCACCTGCCCTTTGATATTTATGTTCCATTTTTCCTGTTGTGCATTCTTTTCATCTCCTCCTGCTTCTACCTTCTACTTTTACGATGGCACTTAAAATGCCTTGAAACAGAAATACAGAATTTTCAGTACTCTCCAATTCTCTCATTGGAAAGTAGAACCAATGAGGTTGGGAGCTGGATTTTGAAGATCCTCGATAATTTTATTCCAATAACAGATGCCCTTTCCAGCCTGCCTTATTGCTAGCCAGGCCATGTGTGACTTGTATTCTTGCCGTGTTAGGCAAGGCTGCAATCCTATATGCACTTATCTCAGAGTTAGTCCCACTGAACTCAGTTAAGCTTACTTCTGAGTAGCCATGCATAGGCTTGCACTGAAAGACTGTTATCAGTTCAGGAGATAAGGCGAGTGAACTGCTTGTTTGAATGTCCTGTCCCCCACAAAAATCTCCCTGCCTGAGGAAAGCTAGCATACTCGGGAAAAGTGTTCTAGCCTTTCTCCCTGATAGACTGATTTGCTATGTGCAGATGAAAAAACAAAACCAAGGTGGAGCATTGACACGTATAACCCCTCATCTGCTTGCTAAAAATGTTAGCCCCCCCCCAAGGGCTGCAGCCTAAGGTTTATCTCAATGTGTAGATTGACTCTTAGAGTGCGCAAAAGCAGGTAGATAAGCAAAGCCTACACTGGGTCTCCTGTGACACCCCCATCCATTTCTTTATGGTACATTGGCCTCTACTGATAAAACTAGTATTGAGGAGCCAAGGGTCAACCTGGTCAGGTGAGTCCTCTAAAGAGCATTGTCCTTTGGCCAGTGCCAAATCTGGCTGACCACCCCTGCTAGCCAGGCCAAGCCCAGAATCCCCCACTACTGGTTGCAGCAGTGTCATGGGTTGACCAAGTTACGCCCACCACTACTGTGCCTGACCAACTTGCCCAAATGTATAAATGGAAGCCTCTTAGGTATACTCCCATTGGTTCATGGAATGGGAGGAGCTGCCAAAGAAACCCCCCCCCCTTTGCCAATGCAGAGAATGGAAGGAGCTGTCCCTTCCACCAGTAAGCGGGGTGGGGGGGGGACATAGGACAGTCAATCCTTCCTCCCTTGGCTTTTAATCAGCGGAGAATGGATTATTGCGAGGGAAGGGTAGAAAAGCGTCTTCGGCCATGTGCAACTGTGGGCAGGGTAGGGCTCGCAAAATGAGCTTCGGTAGAAGAACAGGAGTTATACAACCATTTCCCTATTTTCATCGCTGAAATAGTGGAGGATAAGTGATTGGGGAAGTCAATACTTAAAATGTTTTTTAGCTCCTACTGGTGAGAGGACATAAATTGCCACCTCTCGGCACTTCAAATGTGTGCTTGTCTGCCAGTAGCTTTCTTCAGACAATACAAAGCCATGGAAGAAAGATTGCCACAATAAACTGAAATCCAGACAAGGGAAGAGTTTCAAGGACAAATTCTGCCAGGGATGTGTGGTGTGGGGATGGCAGGAGAGGCAGAACCGCCCCAGAATGGCCAGTGAGGCAGAACTGCCCCAGAACCTTGTACACTTCCATTTTGCTCCCACTGCCCAAAATGGCTTAGAAGGGGAGGAGCCACTTACATGCCATGGTAAGGCTCCCTGCAAAACTTAGCGCTTTGCATCCCTTCTAGCTATGCCACTGTATCATAGTCCATGGGAAAGTACTGCAGCTGCCCTGCCTGCTTACACCCGAGAAGGCTCTTGTACCCAAGAAAGCAGGTGTAAGGAGAGCCAGGTGTAAGAACATAAGAACAGCCCCACTGGATCAGGCCATAGGCCCATCTAGTCCAGCTTCCTGTATCTCACAGCGGCCCACCAAATGCCACCAGATAACAAGAGACCTGCATCTTGGTGCCCTCCCTTGCATCTGGCATTCTGACCTAGCCCATTTCTAAAATCAGGAGGTTGCACATACACATCATGGTTTGTAACCTGTAATGGATTTTTCCTCCAGAAACTTGTCCAATCCCCTTTTAAAGGTGTCTAGGCTAGACGCCAGCACCACATCTTGTGGCAAGGAGTTCCACAGACCGACCACACGCTGAGTAAAGAAATATTTTCTTTTGTCTGTCCTAACCCGCCCAACACTCAATTTTAGTGGATGTTCCCTGGTTCTGGAATTATGTGAGAATGTAAAGAGCATCTCCCTATCCACTCTGTCCATCCCCTGCATAATTTTGTATGTCTCAATCATGTCCCCCCTCAGGCGTCTCTTTTCTAGGCTGAAGAGGCCCAAACGCCGTAGCCTTTCCTCATAAGGAAGGTGCCCAGCCCAGTAATCATCTTAGTTGCTCTCTTTTGCACCTTTTCCATTTCCACTATGTCCTTTCTGAGATGTGGGGACTAGAACTGAATGCAATACTCCGGGTGTGGCCTTACCATTGATTAGTACAATGGCATTATAATATTAGCCATTTTGTTCTCCATACCTTTTCTAATGATCCCAAGCATAGAATTGGCCTTCTTTACTGCCGCCAGACATTGGGTTGACACTTCCATTGACCTGTCCACCACCACCCTAAGATCTCTCTCTTGTTCTGTCACAGACAGCTCAGAACCCATTAGCCCAGTGTTTCTCAAACTGTGGGTCGGGACCTACTAGGTGGGTCGCAGTCTGATTTCAGGTGGGTCCCCATTCATTTCAATATTTTATTTTTAATATATCAGACTTGATGGTGGTAAGTGACTGCATTTGAGGAAATGTTACAGACCTGTATTTTTAACAAGCTACTATGTATATGCTTTTAACAATGATAGTCAATGGGACTTACTCCTGGGTAAGTGTGGGTAGAATTGCAGCCTAGGATTGTTAAAATTTTCCTGCTTGATGACGTCACTTCCTGTCATGACATCACTTCTGGTGGGTCCTGACAGATTCTCTTTCTAAAAAGTGGGTCCCAGTGCTAAATGTGTGAGAACCACTGCATTAGCCTATATGTGAGGTGATGGGGAAGCCGTGGTGCTTTTCCACAGACAATGACAAGGCAGTTCTGCCTCACCAGCAGAACAGATCCCTGCATTCTGCAAAAGACACTTGAGTGCTATACCAGGCAGAGAGCCATCCCTAGCTAACAGGACTCTTTGGAGAGACTTCTGGCTTTGCATCTCTTGCCTCCTGTAGAATGCATTTGGTCCCCAGTAAGCAGTCTCTTTCCCCCTCCAGATCAGGCTGCAGAACTGCCCTCCACTCTTCCAATAACAGCATCACCCAGTGGTGTTACTAGAGCATTCAAACCACATTGGGTAACACCCTCAAGGGTGCGTGTGACAGCCCTAGTGGCCAAAATTATAGAAACCTTTTGGTAACTTTATATTTATGAATAATGCCATCATGTTACATATCATTGGAAAGGTAATTTATTGAAGAATGTAATGAAACATACCATGCTCAATTATATGTATTCTAACAAATGTTATGGTCAATTAACCAAAAAAGGAAAACTCAAATGCCTTATGTAACAAAACGTAGATTTCCTTGACTCAATACAGACCGATGAAACTGACTGTTCTGAGAGGAAATGAGGTGTTATTCTGACACAGCAGGGAACCAATAAGCTGTTAGTATGAGTCAGCTGTCATTTCTATGTATCAGAGCGAATATCTTGAGCCCTCTCAGTGCTGCCCGGGCAACAGACATCACAAAAGTGTGGTAAAGCACTTCGCCACCAGCGGTGAGCCACAGTGCAGGCAGAGGCCAGAACCAGTCAGCACTGGGTATCTGCACCTCCCAAATCCCAGGAGGAGCACAGAGCAGTAAGCATTCCTGCTGAGTGATAGGGAAGCTTTTTGGGGAGGGGGGGGAAGATAGTGGGAAGGGGTGGAATGGAGAGAGAGCGGAAATGAGGATTGGGCCCAGATGATTGGGCCCATGAGGGAGCGGGCATGAAGGCAGAGGCTGCCACTGCATCCTATACCCCCTCCCAAGCCACAGAGACCAACATGGGTCTCCATAGTCCTGTGCCCATGAAATAGCAGGCACAGATCTGAGTAGATGCATCAGGGCCACAAGGGCTCAATGTAAGGGAGTTTCTCTTCCCTTACTCCGAGGAGACCTCTGGCAACTTTCCTGGCACCAGGAAGCTTAGGATTGGGTTCTAAATAAAGTGAATGGGGGTGACACCAACCTTAGTGATGCCACTGCATTTAGGCTGTGCATGTGATACTATAATTTGTAAACCGCTTTGTGAACTTCTAGTTGAAAAGTGGTATATAAATACTACTACTACTACTACTACTAATAATAATAATAATAATAATAATAATTAATAATTTATTCTGTATGGCCTGTCATGGGAGGAGGTCCATCATGGGGGTGTCACACCGGGTAGCACAAACCCTAGTGATACCTCTGGCATCAGCCCCTAACTCATGACCTCCTTGCCTTGCAAGGGCAGTGAGAAATTACTGGGCTGGGGCTGCACTCAATAGAGAAACATGGTGTCCAAGCTTATCACTTTAGGTACTCAGAGATAACTATCTACAAGCTGTGACTGCACTAGTAAAAATATATATTTGGGGGTACAGAAGAAGCACAGTTTGTTTGTGGGGGGGGGGCAAGCTTTCCTATACACGTTAGATTCTGAAAAAGAAGTAACAGTATTTTCCGTCTAATGCTCCTGTCCAAAACATAAACAGAAGTGGTCCTGGGGCAACTCTTTATACATATTGGTTGATGGTAATAGATAATAAAGCACTCTGAGTAAGTGAAAAGTGATTTTCCATTAAGTCATCCTCTAGCAAGAGGAAGCAGGTGGAAATAAACTGCTTGTACTGGGAGTGCTTGCCCTCTCACCTTCCTCTGGCATGCTCTATGCATGCATGCATGCCAAAAAGAAAGGAAATCAGTGATGAATGATGCGTTTTCTATACAAAATACATGATGTATTTGTATACATCAAATATATGAATATATGATGTGTTTGCTGTGCAAAATACATATGGAGAGCTGAAGCCAAAGATTTGGCTGGCTGTTTCAAATCAACTGTTGGCCCTACGAATCCTGGTCATGTGCAGGAGAGAACGGTTATAGCCAGCAGAGGTGCTGGAATGTGTCAGGGATCTCAAACTGGGGACTCTGGTTGCCAGAGTTAGGCTACTTGACCTCTGCCAAGCAGAGGCGTAATGCACTGCCCTGGCACCCGGGACAGTGATGTCACGATGTCATGTGATTGTGATGCCACTTCTGGGTTCTCTCCTTAGGAGAGGACACTCGCTGCGGCAATTTCGCTCCACCTGTGAGCCTCCGCAGGAGAAAGAATGGGGGGACGTGAAGCTGCCAGCACCTCCGTCATAACTAGGGCAGAGCCTGAGGAGCAGTCATGCACCCCCATCCCATGGCTTAGCACCCAGGGCTAGTGCCCCTCAGGCTCCACCCAAGTTACACCTCTGTTGCCAAGCTGAAAAACCACTTATTGGTCATCTGTAGATAACACCGGGACACAGTTGAGAATCAGCAAGCTGGTTCTCTTTTGAGGTCTCTCTTCTGACAGCCTGTGGCAGAACCAACAGAGAGTAAGACCAGTAACTCGAAGGGCCAATGGATTCAATAAAGCTTCTGATTGGTGATTCTCAATCAGAGCACTTTGTCTTTTAGGCTAAGAGGTCGACTGTCATGAGATTGATACAACCGCTTCCCTGCTCCTTTCTCGGAGGTACCAGCTGTCCTCCTTGCATTCCCTGTCTGCCTAGCTCTTTGCCTTCCTTCATCTTCTCTGAGTAGCCAGGTCTGACAAGCATACATATAGGGGAATGTCTCTGAATACCACATGACTCAGTGGTCATGCTGGTCAAAAGGCCTTGCCTCTTGAATCCTGGCATCTTTTTTTGGAATTCCACACACATTTCTGGTACTTCTTATTTCTAAAGCAAGTTGCCTTTTCATCTGTTTTTTTGCTAATCCCAATGACATCAGGGCCCAAATTTGTGGATTTAGCTGGGCACAACCATAAGGGCTAGTAACTTACCACTTTTATTTTTTCCTTCTGCAGAATCACTGAAGACTATGAACCTTGCCAAACCCTGAATAGTGAACTGTAAGTGTGAACAAGTACATTGTAGAGGAAAAAGGAAGTCAGGGGCCCTTGGCTAAGTGCCTTTGGTGGGCCTCCATAAGACTTAGTGGGGACTGCCCTGGGATTGTTAGTAGTTGCTTTTTTATCCCTATCACCAGAAGTGACGATAACAAAACTTTCCTTGTGCCCACATCCTCACTTGTCAACTCTGTACCTAGCCCTGAGGTATTCAATCTGTGCCTCCCGCCTCCCTAGTGAGGTGTGGCTAGCCTCCAGGGGCATCGCCAGGCATCTCGGGGAGAGAGGCGAGGCTGCTCTGCTCTGCTCAGGTCCACCTGCTGCCTGCTGACTTGCTGCTTTTCTGCAGCTGTGCACGAGGTGGGTGGGGCAGCGGGAAACATGGTGGGGGGAGGTGGGAGAGAAGGTTGGCTGGGCAGGCAGAGATATTATTATTAACATTATTAACAGTATTTATATACCGCTTTTCAACTAAAAGTTCACAAAGCGGTTTACAGAGAAAAAATCAAATAACTAAATGGCTCCCTGTCCCAAAAGGGCTCACAATCTAAAAAGATGCAAATGAATACCAGCAGACAGCCACTAGAACAGACAGTGCTGGGGTGAGGTGTCGCATCTCATCATGGAGCTCTCTCCATGTGCAAACTTGCCCCAAGGACTACATTTCCCAGTGTACCCCTTGCCCTGGGCATCCTGGGATTGGTCAAGGCTGCTTGGGAAGGAAGGAGCCAGCCTGCTCTTAGTGGGGGGGGGGTCCAAATGCCCTCCTAGCCTGTATCCCTCTGTCTTGCCAAGCAGGAACAGGGGTGGCATCTGCATGTTGGGGGTGTGTGAGTGTGAGCAGCTCTCGTCTACTTTGGGGTGAGTTGTAATCTTGCTGGGTGTGGCTGCAATCCTTTCCACACTTTCCTGGGAGTAAGCCCCATTGACTCAAATGGGGCTTACTTCTGAGTAGACCTACATAGGCTTGGGGTCTGTGTCAGCTTAACCCAGGATCCTCACCTTTCTCTTTTTCCTCCCCCTTCAAAAAAAAAAGCCACTCTTGATGACTTTGTCTCCAAAAGTTGATTAAAAAAAAAATCCCCATTCCTTTTCAGCCATCCCTTTTTCCTCCTGCCTCCTTTTTTTTTTTTTTGGGGGGGGGGGTGGGGGGTACTCTGTTGGCTGCTATCGTAAGACAAAAGGCACAATCCTAGCTAGGTCTACTCAGAAGTAAGTCCTATTGTGTTTAATGGGGCTTACTCTCAGGTAAGTGTGGTTAGGATTGCAGCCTCAGAGTGCTGGCAGCCTTGTTTCTAGTGTATAATTATAACACCATCATCCCCATTTTGGGGGTAACTGAGGTGAGGTGTTGTAATGGCTACAAGGATCAGGGGAGGCGTGAGCTGGAAAAGTTCGAGAACCACTGACCTAGCCCCTCCATGGTACTGATGAGGCTAAATGGAATGCAAAAGACTTATACTGCACAGGGGCATCTGAGGGAAAGCTCCCATTTATGGATAGAAGAGAGGGCCAACAACAGAACTACATTTCCTCCTCCCCTGGGACCCCCTATCTGCAAATGGGAGCTTTTCCCCAAGGACACCTGCCGTGGTGCTCCCCTTGCAGATGGGTCAGAAGAAAGGGGCAATGATGGGGCAATTCTCTCAAGAGAGGGAGGTTCTCAGTTGCCACACAAAGGCAATGAGCACAGGTGTTCAGGGATCCTAAGGGTGCAAGACCCTCAGCAGCTGCCTGAGGATGCTGACTACTAATGCCAGCCCTGAATTAAGACTTGTGTCAAATCCCCTGGCTACAGCCTGCCTACAACTGTGTACTGGAGCTTGGAGGACACAGTCTGCTGATGGATTACCAACCCTGGCCTGTGTGGTCCAGATGGAAGGGAACGCCCACTGTGTGAAATACCTATACTTAACAGACTCATTTGTTGTACCCGGTGCTTAATAATTTTGTCTAGAAAATGATCAGTCTGGAGCAGACCTTGTTTGGAAGGCCATCTGTGTAGCTAGCAGTTGGGTAGGAGCACGTGTAAAAGGCAGGTTAACCTCCTCTTGTTCCGGCAGACAGATGATATGGTTACCAGGCCAGATGCAAACATGTTTGGAAAGCCAGTTGCTAAGTGATGCACAGGGATTGTTCTTTCTGTGAGGTTGACTTTGCACATTACAACATGCGGGGGGGGGGCGGAGAAAGAGAGGGCACAAGCACTCTGTCTTATCTCCCTTTTGCTGTGATAGGTTTTCCAGCCTGTTAGAAAATGCTTAACCCTTCACAGAATTGCTAGATCAAAACACTTAGCAAAGGCCCACCTGTACAGCAACCTCCTCCACTTAATATATTCAGGCTGCAATCCCGTACATGCTTTCCCGGGAGTGAGCCCTGTTGAACATAATGAGGCTTACTTCTGAGTAGACATGCCTCGGCTTGCACTGGAGGTTCATTAGCAAAGGCTAAACAGATTAGAACCTAGAAACAGCAGGACCAGAAAGAAAGAAAAAACAGAATCTAGCTTTTCATCCCCTAATATGGCAGTATGAAACATCTTACTATCTTTTGCTTTTAGCAAAGGTTCTGAAAATGGCCTGAAGCAGTGATAGATGGAATATCCCTTCGATCTCTCATTGATTTGCAATAGATCAGCAAGGATTTCTCACTCCCACATCTTTAACTATAGCAGCTTTCTGCTTCCTGTTAACATTCTGACTGTGTCTCTCTAGCATTCAGGCCTCCTGCCTGCATATCCTTCTATAAGTTTGCCTGCTTATAAAGTTCTGTTAAAGCAGGGGTGCCCAAACCCTGGCCCGGAGGCCACTTGCAGCCCTCGGTGACTCCCAGTCTGGCCCGTGGGGAGCCCCCGGTCTCAAATGAGCCACTGGCCATCTGGAGACTTGCTGGAACCCATGCTGGCCTGATGCCAGCATGATGCTCTCAGCGTAAGGCAACTGTTTTCCCTCTCATGTGAGCTGTGGGACGAGAGCTTCCCTCACTGCTTGCTGTTTCACGTCTGTGATGCACAGCAAAGGAAAGGGTGGCCTTGCTTTGTACAAGGCCTTTTATAGGCCTTGAGCTATTGCAAGACCTTCATTCATTTGTATAAGTTCCACCTCTAATATAGTCATTTATGTAAATTTATGTAAATTTATTCAAATTTGAAATCTAAATTAATTTTTTTCCCCAGCCCCCAACACAGTGTCAGAGAGATAATGTGGCCCTCCTGCCAAAAGTTTGAGCACCCCTGTGTTAAAGGAACAGACATACTTGCTTGGTGCCATAGAAGAAAAATGAAGGTGATGGGCGGGGGGTCTGCAGAGATAGGGTTCCATCTTATCCACAGTTTCCGTATCCATAGGGGGATCTAGAACATATGCCCTGCCAATATTGGGGGGGAGTGGCCTGTACTTGTCCTTTCCTACAAAAATTTTTGTGGAGCTTTCTTTTGGGTCTGGATGGCCCTTTATAGCTCTTCCCTTGTTCTAAATGAGTAGTACTATTGCTTTGCACTCTACCAAGGATGCAGCATCTAGCTCTGGAGGCCACTGGCCCCTTGTTTGAATTTGGCAATGAAGTCAGTGAGAGTAGCTAGCTCACTGGGGACTCTTCATTTGTGTTGTTAGTGTCTTTGTTTACTCCAGATTGGGATATTCCCAGGATGTGGCTTTTGTTCCCCATTCCAAAGTGTTGAGCAAGCAAGATGCACCCCACTCATGGATTTCTCTAGGAAACAGAAGCCGGGCAAGGCTTCTTCTAAGACAGCCTGCTAGAGTGGGGCATGAGGTGATTGCTTAGACAAATTAAACATGCGGCCTTCTTTGAGGCCTGTGAAATCTGTGACTCATTCCATCAAAGTTTGCCTAGGCTGTGCTGCAGGAACATGCGGTCATTAGAGGTAGGTGATGCACCTTGCCTGACTCTGGCTGCATACCCAGAAAAAAGGACCCAATAAGTCAGGTCCAGAGGTGTTCTAACAGTCGGAGAAGCTGTGCATGGCCCTCTGGAGGCCTTAGAAGGCCTTCTGAGGGCTGGAGAGGCTGTGAACAGCTCCTCTGGCCCTCAAAACACCGCTGGACGTAACTGGAGGGGTTGCGGCCAGACATGAACCAGAAATGTCATCGCCGGAGGGGTTGCAGCCAGACGTGAACCAGAAATGCCATCGCTTCCAGAAGTGACATCACTTCCAGGTCATGGGGTTCCATGACTTTCTCTGCCTCACCAGACATCATGGCATGCCCCTGCTATGCTCTCCCAGCAGGCAACCACTTCCTTGTAGGCATGTATTCAAGTACGTCACCAGTCAACCCATTCAGGTAAGACAAATAAAAAGGTTGTCTCACTACATCAAGCTCTAAATTTCTCTAGGCTACCTGGATTTTTTTAAGCATTTGCACGTCCATATTTACAATGTGCAAAATGAGATCTCTGTATGAAGAGAAAATGGAAAGATAAATGTTTAAATGTATTTACAACTTGTAAAATGAGATCTCTGAATGAAGGGAACGCAGGAAAGCTCAATGTTTGAACTATGGTGTGCCCTACACTGCAGTCTGTTTTCATTTTTGCGGTGAGTTTGCAAAGGGAGCCAAGACAGCATGGCCTATTATATCCAGAACTTGCTCATCCATGGGCCGGTGGTTTTAGCTTTCATCTCAGAGTGCCTGGTGTCCTGACAGCAGATGTCTGTTGCCAGTGAAGCCGAACTGAAATTTCCACCCACAGCTGAATGAGTCAGCCCCGCTGCCAGCCGCTTTGGATTCCTGGCCTGTCTATTTTCTTTTGAAGCCCAGGTGGGAAGTAAACTGTATCATCAGAACAACCTTCCATGCACTTCATAAAACACAGACCAGGTGCTCCCCAAGGAAGTCCAGGCAATTGCTAGGGCAGCTGCAAGGTTATCCCCAACCTAGGTTGCTCATATGTTTTGATTAGGCTGGGGGGGGGGGGTTTATAGGCTATGTAAAATCTTTATCTTTGTTCCTCTAGTTCTGTAGTGTTGATCGATTCTGCTGGGAGAATAATAAGCCCATACATCATAAGCTGACTTTGTTACCTACCCTCTTCAACCTTCTGTTGTACTAAGTCTATCCTATGGCATCTACAATGCAAGGCAGAACCAGCTGCTAGGAAACGATGACTCCCCAAATTCTTTTTTTCCCTTTAACCCACAACCCCATCCTAAACACATTTATTCAGAAGTAAGAACATCCAAGCTCAAAGGGATATACTTTGGGTTGCATCCCTGGGTTGCTATGCCCAAGTTTGAGAACCCTTGTAGAGGGAATACAGGTTAGCCCTCCTTATCCATGGGTTTGGGACTTACTGCAGTTTTGACTTTCCATGGGTCCTTACCCACATCTGGAGGGCCTCACCAAACCAAAGTGGCTTCTGGTCATGCCTGGGAGGTCTTCTGAGGCTCGGGGATGTTGCACACAACCTTACCGCACCTCAGAAGGCCTCCCAGAGCCTTCTGAGAGGCATGTCCGGTGTGATAAAAAATTGGAAGTGTCTCTCACAAGCATCTGGGAGGCCTTCTGAGGTGTACGGAGGCCACGCTCAGCCTCCTCGCACCTCAGAACACGTCCAAGCATGACCAGAAGACACTTCCAGTCACACCCAGAGGTCCTCTGAGCCCACCCCTCCATGGATCCCAATATCCATGGGTTCAGTAACCAGGGGGGAGGTTGGGGAACAGATCCCCCACAGATACTGAGGGCCAACCTGTAACGTAGACTTTGGCAAAATGGAAATAATGGAATGGAAATCCCATTGTCTAAATGGACTTTGCCCATTTCTGGCTCAAAAAAGGGGTGGGCAGACTGCAAGTTTATTTCGTTGTCAGTACCGGTTCTAAGCTCTCAGTTCCTTCATACACTAGTCCATTCCTGGGTTCCCCAAAAGCTTTCTCCATTTCAACAGCCTCCATTCAGCAGTTTTTCTGTCGCTGCTGTTGAACACTGAGTCAAGAACCTTTGCTGATCTCCTGTAAATCCCCCAGTGATCTACCTGTGGACCTTCTGACTGCCCCTGCCTTAAACTGCCTATAGCTGGAAGGTTACTTGCTTTCTTTTTCTCAGTCTCTTGAGCAGTCTGTAGAAATGGCAAGATTTTCCCAGGCATGTCCAGATTTTCCACTCCTAGAGTGTAATTACCACAGTACACTCCCAAATGTTGTACTTCATTATGAAGTGGATCAGTGCCCAAAACGACTCTTGTTCTTACCTTCCCTGCATGCTGAGGACAATAGAGAGATACTGTGACACATTCACTTGTATTAACAGGGACTGCAGAATAATTCAGAGCAATTCACTCTTCCTTTCTGCTCTTTGTCTCCTCATGCTGAAGAAGACCAGGCCATTACCTGTCTTCTTCCTACAATCATTTCCCCCACAAAGTTTTCTCTTAGCTTAGCCTTTGACTTGGGCATGATTTAGAAACATCATCTCAACAACTGAGTCTCTCTGCCAATATTTCATCAGTGTTGCCCTCCCAACCAAGCCCAGAGTATATTGATATTTTAAGACGGCTGGAGGTGACAAGACAGTGCCTCTAAATTATTGCTGGGAGATCAGCAATAACAACTAAACAATGGTCTACAGCACTTCAGCCATTAAGCTGCTGTGACAGCAGGCAAGTATTTAAGGATGGGGCATAAAGCACTTTGCACAAAGATGACATTGCATCCTGTTGTATTGTATTGGCAACCTTCAGTCTCGAAAGACTATGGTATCGCGCTCTGAAAGGTGGTTCTGGAACAGCGTCTAGTGTGGCTTAAAAGGCCAATCCGGGAGTGACAATCCCTTCCACACCGGGAGCAAGTGCAGTCTGTCCCTGGTCTGTCTCCCTGGCTATGGGCCTTCCTTCTTTGCCTCTTAGCCTCAGACTGTTGGCAAAGTGTCTCTTCAAACTGGGAAAGGCCATGCTGCACAGCCTGCCTCCAAGCGGGCCGCTCAGAGGCCAGGGTTTCCCACTTGTTGAGGTCCTCCCTAAGGCCTTCAGATCCCTCTTGCAGATGTCCTTGTATCGCAGCTGTGGTCTACCTGTAGGGCGCTTTCCTTGCACGAGTTCTCCATAGAGGAGATCCTCTCCTCTCCTATCCTCTCCTCTATGGAGAACTCGTGCATCCTGTAGCATTGTGGGAATGTGGGGAAATGGACTGCACACAAGACTGGTGAGAGGTCTGATTGGTCTTGTGACCTGGCATATCTGATCAGGAGGGGTCCGTGCTTCCCTGCCGATCAGGAGTTCTGGTGACTGGGTAGTGCAGGAGTTTGTAATCCTTGGGTACAGATTGTGATACTCCTAGGTGAGAGATTCAGACAAAGGCATTTAACCGTGGGACAAATAAAATTCATCATTGGGAAATCAGGCCAAGCAACCTGAACAGGTAGAGCAGAGACAAACAAGGGGAGGTCAAGTAGGACCAAGGCTCAATACAGAAATTAGCACTTGTACCCAATCCTATCCGTGGTGTGTGTTGCTGGAACTCATGTTCCAGTTGCACAGGGCCTGTTCTGGCAGCATGAAAGCCAGGCCACTGCTGGGTCACTACCAGATTACTGTTGCAAATGATGAATGGCGTTGGTTTTACTGTGTACACTGCAGCAGCCCTCCAGCTCCCCTGGTGGTGGTACGTTGGCACAGGGGAGAGGCAGTGCACAGAGGGGAAAGACTGGGGCAGAGAGGGGGAGGATCCAGGCAAGGGTTGGTTGGTTGGGGCCACCGAGGGGATGTGTTGGGGGTTGACGGGGCAGAAATCAGTGGCAATGGTGCCTCCAATATCCCATGCCCCTGCCCAGCTTGACCATGTCCCCTTGGGTCCACTTGGACTTGCGCCAGCCAAAGAGCAGGCACAGATCTGAGTAGTCCTCCCATTGAGGACCATCATGTAGTGGAGTAGGAAGGCAAAACTTTTACTTACCTCTCCATTGTGCCATGGTCCCCATCCAGCCCACAGGATGAAGCAGAGGCTGTGTCAGCGCCGCAGCACCCACATGCCAGCTGAGGACAGGATTGGGAGTATAGACTGCAATCCTATGTACACCTACCTGGGAGTAAGTCCCATTGAATTCAATAGAAATAAAGGCCCAATCCTGTCAAGGGCCTACAACAGCGAACCTAGTGCCATATCTAGTGCTCTGTGCTCTGTCTAGTGCCATAGACCCTGTTGTGGTGGCACAAAAGCCATGCCATTGTCATGTGTGATGGATTCTCCACTTCCCTCCCTCCCTCCTTTCAGCAAGGAGGATGGGGAAGGCGTGGAGATGCCTGTTTGTATTGGGGGGGTCCTCCACTGACGAGCGGCATTGTGTGCCAGACTCACCTGAACTCTCTGCTGGCCCAATTGGCAGCAGGGGTGGACTGCAGGCAATTTGGGGGCACTTTGGGATGAGGAGGGGGAAGGCAGGGATGAGGAGGGGGAAGGCAGGGATGGGGACCAGGCTAGAAGGGGTGGCTCTCAGTGGCAAATACACACAGCAGATCTCATCCCTTATTTTCCGGTGCACTCCTCCTCCTTCTTCTCCTTGGGCATATGCCAAGGTCTGAGGATACCCATAGCTAGCCAGAAGGCCTACTGAGGCCTAAGATTTTTATTTACCTCTTTTTGGCCTCTGGTTGTCCACCCCCATCAGAACATGCAGTGCACACTCTGTTGGTACAGTTGCATGCTATAGCATGACGGGTGATAGGCTGTTACTTCTTAGAAAACATATTGAGGATTGTGCTGTTAGTCTATGATCTGAGTTACATTAGGTGCTCTGTTGTATAGACTCCACATCTACTTGAAAGAAGTTATGTAGAAATAGGAACCCATCACACAGAGATGTGATAGAGAAAGACAAAGCGGTGATGAAGCTGTTGGTGACCATGTGGTCTGTGGTTTTCAAGCGGCTACTTGCAATGCAGGGAACAAGAGCCCAGCCTACTTCCAGGAAGTCCCTTTGTTCAAGTCCACCTAAGACTGGTGGTTCTGATGCTGCAAAGGATCAGGGACATTGGTCATTGACTGAGCTTAGCTAAAGTTTACATCAAAATTCAGGGAAAAGATTATAAATTATGAAACCTATCATGCTCTGGACACAAATCTTTCAGGATAGAGGAAGCTAAACATCTAAGCAAATGAGCAAACAAGTGAACATTAGGGCTGACATGTAGCTATTTTCATGAAAGCCATCGTTCCTGTGTAATATTTTGCAGTGAAACAGGGCATAGGATCCGTTGCTTACCAGCTGTTTACTTGGGAGGTGTCACTTGTGCTTTTCATGCCCCTGAGGAATCCTCTTCCACACTGTAGAATAGAACAAGAGCTGTTTGTAAATCTAAGCAATAAATCCCATTGAGACTTATCTGGATAACAGCTTCCTTTTGGAACTGAAGGTTCTTCCCTGGTTCTCTGAATTATCTGTTGTGCCAGAAGTGAGTGATGGCTTCTGGGTTGGTCTGATATGAGCTTGCATGCCTTGAAGTTGCTGCGCCTTATCATGTAAATCTGTATTTCAGGACTTCTTAAAATTCATAAGGCTTTCCTGACAAAATGCATTGGCTCCTGTGAAACTGCTTAATATGTATCAGGGCGGATGTTTTTCTTGTCGAACTTATTTGGAAAAATGGTTGATATAAAGGCAGACTAATTGCTTTCTAAAGCTTAAATACACAGCAATATGAAACACATCGGTATACATCGATATCATTATTTATATAATTACACGCTGGGTAAAGAAATATTTTCTTTACCCAGTGTGTAATTAGTCTGTGGAACTCCCTGCCACAGGAAGTGGGGATGGCATCTTGCCTAGATGCCTTTAAGAGGGGAGTGGACAAATTTCTGGAGGAAAAGTCCATCATGGGTTACAAGTCATGGTAGGTATGTGCAAGCTCCTGGTTTTAGAGGTAGGCTACCTCAGAATGCCAGATGCATGGGAGGGCACCTGGATGCAGGTTGTGTCTTGGTGTCTTATGTGCTCCCTGAAGTGTCTTGGTGGACCACTGTGAGATACAGGAAGCTGGACTAGATGGGCTTTTGGCCTGATCCAGCGGGGCTCTTCTTACGTTCTTATAGGTATCCCCCAGAATCCGTGGTTCCTGCTGCTATTGCAGATACCTGAAATTGTGAATAGCAGAGAACCCTACTCAAATTCTCCCTGTCACGCTCATGACTCACCTCTCTTCATTTGCAAATGCTTTGCAAAAAGGAGATTTTTTTTCGTTTTACTTTGGAGCAGGAAGCAGACAGGGAGAACCTATAATCATAGCTCCTAGACTTATAATCATAGAATTATAATCTAGAACCTATAATCTAGAACCTATAATCATAGCTCCTAGACATTCCTCTAGGACCTAGAGGAATGCTACAGGAGGTTAGTGAGAATGCTAACAGGAAGTCCTCTCACAGCTACAAGTTTAAGTCAATGTCTACATGCTTCCTGTTCAAAAAATGAAAGGAAGAAAAATCTGCCTTTTGGAAAACATTTGCAGACAGCATGAGTACTATGGGTTGGGGTTGAGAACCAAGGATAACTGAAACTACAGATATGGGACCCAGGATATGGGGAGACACCACACACAGCTTGATCTTCTTGGCTACCCAACACAGATCTCTTCTTTTGAGATTAACACAAAAAAAAGCAAGGTCATAGCAAACTTAAAAGGTAGTCAGTGCTGGTACTCTGGGTCAAAACACTGCTTTGGGCCCCGTGGCCCTCTTCGCCCTCTGGTAGTGCATCAGGTGCTACTGCCGTCACCAATACTGTGACTGGTTCAGGGATGGCCTGGCCAGCAGGTCCTTCCAAAGCGCATGGGCCTTAAGTCACTCACTGCCCAACCTTGCCAATCCAAAGCCATCCTGACAACAGAGGCCAATTTTTCAACTGTATCATGAGTTAACTACAAAGCACGAGTCACTAAGGTTGCCAACTGACCAGGAAAAAATTGATCTGGCTACTATTGTAGCGTTCTTTCACTCTAGTTACCCAAAAAACAAGGGAGAAGACTGACTATTCCCCTCAATTAAATTATAGGCTGCACACCTAGATGGTTTTTATGAAAAATCCATTACGGGTTACAAACCATGATGAATATGTACAACCTCCTGATTTTAGAAATGGGCTATGTCAGAATGCCAGATGCAAGGGAGGACACCAGGATGAGGTCTCTTGTTATCTGGTATGCTCCCTGGGGCATTTGGTGGGCCGCTGTGAGATACAGGAAACTGGACTAGATGGGCCTGTGGCCTGATCCAGTGGGGCTGTTCTTATGTAACAGTTCTATCCCACCCTTCCACTGGAGCAGCAGGGTTGGGAGAAAGAGAGCAGTTTCTCTCTTTCTCCCATCCCCATTTTATCTTCACCACTACCTTGTGAGGCAAGTTAGCCTAAGCAATAGTGGCTATCCCCAGGCCTCCCTTGAGCTTTAAGTCTGGCTGGAGCTTTGAAGCCAGGTCTCCCTGTTTCTAACCCAGCATTCAAACCATTACAGCACCCTTAATGCATAGACACTTCTTGTCCTAGGCTTTGCCTTAGGGCTCCATATTAGATAACACTCTTGAACCTACCCCGTCCCTCACTCAGGCGTCAGGATCAAGGGTTTGCAACCTGATGAGATGGAACCAGTCTATCAGGCACATATACAGCCTGCCCAGACACACACAACCCCTTCTTGCAACACATTGGTATGCTTTTGCCACTAGCCCGCTTAGCAGAGAGGAGGCAGCACCACAGCATGGAACAGGGAGGTAGACGTGCCTCTGTGCTACATCCAGCCGGCAGGGCCTCCTGCTCCTCTTGGGCCCTGTTTCCTTTATTCATTCATTAAAAAAAAAAAAGTATCATCTCATCTCTTTGTCATGGGGCTTGCTTTATGGTTGCCATGCATAAAAGTAGGATTTTTTGTTTGTGTTTTCCCCAGCCACTCCTAAACAAAAATATCAACATTTGTAGCAGAGACACTCGTATAATCTGGTTTTTACAGATGTCATCCTGAAACACAACTTTATGGATGAGATGTGTTGGAAACAGAACGAAACAGATGTGCTGTTAGATTACACCCGTCTCTCTTACACTTGCGGAATAGACTGCTTTGGATCTGTTCCAGGCACAGGGGCATCAGACGCAGAACCTTGTCAGAATAACCACATACATTCCTTATATCAAGTAATGTACACTCTTTGGGCTTTTCCATCTTCAGTGATGTTATTCACCACCTCCAAAACAGCTTTGTTAAATATTATAGCACTTCAGGGAGAAACAGAATGGGTGATTACTTATATGATAATGGTAGTGGATAACATGATTTTTGTCATTCAGCTAAGGGCCTGGTCTTATCGCCCATCAGCGTGTCCGTGAGGAAGCATGCACTGCATGCAATGGGGAGGGTGACCAGATGGCCAGGAGAGGTAAATCATCTGGGCTCCAATGAGTGTCCTCAGATCTACACCTGCTATTTTGTTGGTATAAGTCCAAGGAGACTCAGAGGGCAGTTCAGAGTGGAGAAAGAGGGATGCTGTTATGTATGCAAGTTATGCAGGATCGAAATCCTGCATTACTGATTGGCCCAGACTTCTGGCTGGCCAATCGGGTGATGGATCGAAATCCTACCATCCGATTGGCCCTCTAGTTAATGTTTCAATTGCACCAATCATGGGGAGTCTGGGCGGAGCTAAAGTGTATAAAAGCCAGAAGTGTTTGCCTTGTGTCAGATTCTTTGCCAGGTCCGGTTCTGAAGATGGAATAAACGTATTGAGCTGTTATCTCCATGCCTTCCTTTAATCAGAGGCACCAAGTGCCTGACCTGGTTAACCTCTGACATCCTGAAAAGTTAGGTGTAAATAGTTTCAACCAGTGGTTGCCAAACTGTGGGACACAACCTATTTTTGGTGGGTTCCCAAAGGTGGGACAGAAAGATCAGATAACTAATTGCCTCAAGCCCTAAGGCTGTTCAAAAATCAGATACTGTAGCTACTAATTACCCTGCAAAGAGCTCAGCTCCTTCAGTTTGCAAGCCTGTGTAAATATAGGGAGATAAATGTTTGAGGGTCTTTTTCTGGTTGTTATAAATAAATAAAATATTATTTTTCTCTAGATCTCCTTTTTTTAAAAGTCTCGTAAACCTAGGTGGGTCCTGATACAATGTCATTTTAAAAAGTGGGTCCTGGTGCTAAAACGTTTGGTCTTAATAAGATAGCTCTTGTGTGGCAATTTAGTGGTAGATGTATGGTGACTCAAAGAGAGTGCTGAACACATGAAGCTGTTTAAATGCACTATTGGTCCATCGAGCACAGAATTGTTTGACTAGCCATGATTCAGCAGGACCGCAAGTTAGGGCCCCGTGTAGCCCTGTTTCTTGAGATATTTCAATTTGAGAAACAAGAGACTGAACCTGAGACTTTCTCCACACAAAGCACACATTCTTCCACCTAACGGTAATTCCTCTTCAAGATAGATGGTCTTCCATCCATTTGTTTAACAGCTCTACCTCAGTGTCTCAGGCAGTAGGTCTTTTTTTCCACAGGCCTCAAGGGGGGTGGAGGAGAAAACCAAATTTTTCAGTTTGTTTTAGTAGTTTCCAGTTTGTTCAACCTTCTCCTTGGAAGTTGTATTAGCCAGACATCACCTTTTGGCCTACTTCGTTCCTTGAAGTTGAAGGCCCGGTGTATCTTGGCACTATAACTGGGCATAGTTATGAGTGTTTGAAAATGGTTTTATTTTTTTTTTCCAGATTTCATGATTTGAAAGGCAGAAAGTGCTGTTATGAGTTTTTATTCCAAGTTCTCATTTTTATTAAAACACTTTAAAAGTGTACTAGGTAGGTGATATGGGTGATATAGTGTCAGCAGACACAGCCATGGTATTATTTCTAACTGGAAAAGTAATCTATTTTAATTTCTGGAAAATGTCTTAAACACCAGAATGTGACGTTTTGTTTTTGTTCAGATATTTTAAATGTGTTTATGTGTTTTTAATTTTTTTAAAAAAACCAAAAACATCTCTAGTTATGAGTGTACCAGGTACATTTTCAGAAAAGGAACATCTTTCATCAGCAGATGTTATCCAAGTCTCCTGACACTTTGCTTCTTGCACTGAAGCTGCCCAGTCAGAAGCACACCTGATGTTTCTTTGGTTCATTACAGCTGAAGTTTAATTGGCATCTCATGACTGAATTAGCAGATCTGAATTTCAAGTCTCCTCAAGAGTTCACAGAGCCACCAGGTGATTGCCAGGGCTGACATTCCCTCCTTCAACATCCTGTATGACTCTAACCACACACAGACGTGGCATCCAATGAGACCCAATTACTCATTCCTGTATCACATCCAACTGGGAAACTGATGCATTACCTAGACACTTGGTTCTTTCTTGCCCTACTAAGATTTGCATTACTTTTTCCATCATCTGGGTGCATCCCAGAAGCTTATTTGTCTTTTTATCCAATATATTATGCCTATTATAATAAATAGAATAGAAATACTCTGACCAAGAATTGAAAGTACAAATGTGTAGACCAGGAGTGCTCAATACATTGATCGCGATCTACCGGTCGATTGCGAGGCAAAATGAGTCGATCGCAGGCTTCTCTCCTGTCCCCCTTGACTCTACTGGGGCTGACTTACCTTTCCCCTGTTTTTGCACTGGTATGTATGGAGATCTGCCCCCCCCCCACTTCCATCTGTTGGTTCTGTGTGCAAGGAGTTTTGCACTGGTCTTGCTGTGATGTCTATATAGAGTTCTTCCCTCCCCCACACCTTTCCCCTGTTTTTGCACTGGTATGTATGGAGATCTGCCCCCCCCCCAACTTCCATCTGTTGGTTCTGTGTGCAAGGGGTTTTGCACTGGTCTTGCTGTGATGTCTATATAGAGTTCTTCCCTCCCCCACACCTTTCCCCTGTTTTTGCACTGGTATGTATGGAGATCTGCCCCCCCCCAACTTCCATCTGTTGGTTCTGTGTGCAAGGGGTTTTGCACTGGTCTTGCTGTGATGTCTATATAGAGATCTTCCCTCCCCCACACCTTTCCCCTGTTTTTGCACTGGTCTGTATAGAGATCTGCTCTTCCCCCCCCCCCACTTGTATTGGAATCAAAGAAGATCTGGTGAGGAGGTAGATGTGGTGTCAGCAGTGGCCCCTTTAAGGGTAAGGCCTGGGCATCCAGCAGAGTGTGCTGCACAGCTGCAGCCACTTGAAGGCAATAGGGCCCTCAGGGATATAAGAGCACCTGAAGCAGGAAGGGCTCCACTTATTTATGTGAGTCAGCCTTTTCCTACATGAAGATCATTAAGTCCAAGTACCATTCCACCATGACTGATTAACATTTGGAAGTGTGCTTGAGGCTGGCTGTCAGCAGCTACTGTCCGGACTATGAATCCTTGGCTGATTCACTTCAGTGCAAGTCATCAAAGTAAATTCAAGTAATTACAAAAAATGTTTATAGTTAATTGTGTTGTGCAATATTGGCTCATGCAGTTATGCAAGGTACACCAACATACATTGTACACATAAATGTTATGTATGTTATGATGGCACAAACATTGTAAAAAAACTCTGGTAGATCTCCGGGCCTTGCTGGGTTTCAAAGTAGCTCTCGAGCCAAAAAAGTGTGAGCACCCCTGGTGTAGACTGCCAAATGCAAATAGGCTTTTATTTTCAGAGAGTAACGTGCAAATAATCCCACCAATGGTGAACACTGCTGGTGTATATTTGTCTCCTCTACCTTCCCCTACAAGGCACCATTCCCTTGGGTATATACCCAGAGATGGACAAATCCAGTATGGCTTGACTTGAGTTGAGTCACGGGTCTCTGCTCCGTTTAACTTGACTCAAAAGCGAGTCCTAACGGGGGCACTTTTTGAGTTTCCAAGAGCATTTTGGGAACTCTAAAACACTAAGTCCTGAGTCTTTTCAGTAAAAAAAGTCAGCCGCAGAAGACAATAGAGCTGCTGCTAGGGTGTGTATGTGTCAATTCTCTTTAAACACTCCCCTGTAAACAAGGCAGGAAGGGGTGAGACAGAAGTGGCAAGAGGGAGGAGGGTCATGCGCAGCAACTGGGAGGCTTACCAGTATGACTCAACCCTTTGTAGTTCTACTCAGAAGTAGTCCCATTGCAGCCAGGGTCATTCAGTGTAGTCATTCAGTGTAGTCATAAGAACAGCCCCACTGGATCAGGCCATAGGCCCATCTAGTCCAGCTTCCTGTATGGAAGGCCCCACCAAATGCCCCAGGGAGCACACCAGATAACAAGAGATCTCATCCTGGTGCCCTCCCTTGCATCTGGCATTCTGACATAGCCCATTTCTAAAATCAGGAGCTTGCGCATGCACATCATGGCTTGTACCCCGTAATGGATTTTTCCTCCAGAAACTTGTGCAATCCCCTTTTAAAGGCGTCCAGGCCAGATGCCGCCACCACATCCTGTGGCAAGGACTTCCACAGACTGATCACACGCTGAGTAAAGAAATATTTTCTTTTGTCTGTCCTAACCCTCCCAACACTCAGTTTTAGTGGATGTCCCCTGGTTCTGGTGTTGAGAGTGTAAAGAGCATCTCTCTACCCACTTTATCCTTCCCGTGCATAATTTTGTATGTCTCAATCATGTTCCCCCTCAGGTGTCTCCTTTCTAGGCTGAAGAGGCCCAAATGCCATAGCCTTTTCTCATAAGGAAGGTGCCCCAGTCCAGTTATCATCTTAGTCGCTCTATTTTGCACCTTTTCCATTTCCACTATGTCCTTTCTGAGATGTGGCGACTAGAACTGAATGCAATACTCCGGGTGTGGCCTTACCATTGATTAGTACAATGGCATTATAATATTAGCCATTTTGTTCTCAATACCTTTTCTAATGATCCCAAGCACAGAACTGGCCTTCTTTACTGCCGCCAGACATTGGGTTGACACTTCAATTGACCTGTCCACCACCACCCCAAGATCTCTCTCCTGATCTGTCACAGACAGCTCAGAACCCATCAGTCTATATGTGAAGTTTTGATTTTGTGCCCCAATGTGCATGACTTTACACTTACTGACATTGAACCACATCTGCCATTTTGCTGCCCATTCTGCCAGTTATTCAATGAGCCCTCTAGAGCAGGGGTGCTCACACTTTTTTGGCTCGAGAGCTACTTTGAAACCCAGCAAGGCCCGGAGATCTACCAGAGTTTTTTTTACAATGTTTGCGCCATCATAACATATAACATTTATGTGTACAATGTATGTTGGTGTACCTTGAGCCCCACTGAGTTTAACAGGACTTACTCCTGAGTAAACATGCCTAGGATTAGGCTATGAGGCTGCAATCCTAGCCACACTTACCTGGGAGTAAGCCCCATTGAGTACAATGGGCCTTACTCCCGGCGTTTCCTCCCAGAGGCACCTGAAGGGGGGGGTCGGCACTCCGCAATCTACTCATTTTGCCTCGCGATCTACCGGTAGATCGCGATCCATTTATTGAGCACCCCTGCTCTAGAGCCATGCCTTTTCTCCTGGATGGCTAGGAACTGTTTCTCCTTCCCGCCCCCTTCACTCCTCATTCATCCAGAAAAAAAACCTTCATCCAATTATCATTGGTTCCTTCAGTGATGGACAAGAGAGCCCACTCCCACCTCCCCCTTCTTGCTTGATGCAAAACCAAAACATTAATGCTTCCCTGCCTCCTGGCTGTAAGTCTGCTTGTGTAGGAACTTATTTCCGAGTCAGTGGCCTCACACTGGACTCAGTGCCATAGTCATTGACACGCCTGACTCGAGTGTACACGAGACAGCAAAAAACACGTTTGCGACTCGGACTCGAGTCACCTGACTTGAGTTCCAATCCCTGGGTATACCCCATCCAGTTTGTGCGCTGAGGCCCACAATCAGTACATGAGAGCAACAATCCTTCCCTATTCTTTGCCCGCAGCATCTACTATTCAGAGTCATACAGCCACAGATTGACTTATCGAATATGATGTTGTAAAACTGAATATCCTGTATATTGAACCTGCTACCTGCAAAGCATGTGCATGACAAATAAATTATGGCAGATCCTTCTTCTTCTTTTTTTAAAGGAGAAAAGGGAGCTGGGATTCCAGCCCTGCTTCGCCCGCCCCCCCAACAGTTTTCCTTCTGAAACTTCAGAGAGACAACAAGCATGAAAAAGCCATATTTTATTTTATGCCAGGCTTTCTTTTCTCTTCTCTTTCAACACTCCTAATGGCTGCCTTCCTGCACACTGTGCAGACAGTCTGGGCTGCATACCATCACCACCTTTCTCTGAACCATTAACGATCAATTAACTAATTAAGAGGTTTTGCCCTCAAGCTAAATCAAATGCTCCACAATTATTGGTCCCCTCTTTCCAAATAAGCAAAGAACAAAATAAAAAAAAAAAAACCCTGCTTCTTAAATAACCTTCCAAAAAGCTTCCCCTGGTTTTCTGTCTTAAAACAAAAAAAAAAACACAACCTTGTTTTTTAAGCTGAAGCTCATTAGGAAGAGTATTAAACAACCTTTGAAGGGAAACTCTCCATAATAATGATGATTTACCCTTCAAAACTGGTAAGAAGGAGAAAGTCGGGCAGCATCATGCCTAGACAGAAAGCCTGCCCCCCCCCCCCCCAAAAAAAAACTATTTCAAATCTTCAGGGCTTGTAAAAACAGCTGTTCCACATGCAAAGGTGAGAAGCTGGGTGACTCCTGGTTAGATGCCAAAGGCAAGGTTGCAGTAATTAAAGTTCACATGTAGAGCTGCATGCCTTTAGAGGTGCCACCTGCACTGGCACAAGTCTGCGTTGACTCAGGATAAGAACTGGGAAGGGACTTAGGATTCAGTGGTTGTGTCTGCTACCAAACCTACCCCTTCTTGATTCATCTCTGACAATTTAGTTGATTTAGGGCGCAATCCTAACCCCTTATGTCAGTGTTTTCCAGCACTGGCATAGCTGTGCCAATGGGGTGGGTGCTGCTTCCCACAGTTGGGTGGCACTCACAGAGGCCTCCTCAAAGTAAGGAAATGTTTGTCCCCTTGCCTCAGAGCTGCATTGCCCTTATGTCAGTTATAGAAAGCACTGACATAAGAGGTTAGGATTGCACCCTTAGTAGATTATATATTTATGGCCCACTGGCACCACAGTCACTCTGCTGTCATGTAGTGACCTGCTACCAACACAAGGTCCTGAAGGCTACATGCAGGCTACAGTGGTCAGCAGAACCTCCATCATCACCAGTCAGTTGGCAGTGGGGGTAGAAGGGGGCAGGGATTGGGCCTGTCCAAAGGCAAGTCAGGGGTGGGAGGGAGTGGAGCTCATCTACACTAGCACATGCTGGGTCCTGTTTCCCCTTCCAAGCCCAGATCCACCCCCATAGACTTCAGACATATGATAGCCAAAGAGCTGGCATAAGTCTGAGAAGACCCCTTGTGGACCAGGCAGCCTATGGAGAGGTAAACATTTCCTATGTCTTCAGGGCTGCCTGTTCCCAAACAGCATGCAGCACAGGCTATGATGGAGGTGCTGCAGGTTCTGTGGATAGGTTTGAGTTGTTAGTTATATATAATTGTGTGTACTAGTACTTCTATAAATGGCAGGTGGTATGTGCCATCTTAGAAGAGGCATTCTCTCCCTTTTCTCTCACCTAGGAGGGAATCCCTCTTTTAAAATAATGCTTTCTGTGAATTAAAACTGTCACCTAAAAATCAGAAAGTCTGCTTCTTGCTTCCAAACAATTGGAAACAGTTGTTTTCCCTATGTACAAGTGTATGCAAATGCAAGTGATACATTTAACAGCCAATTTTCATACAATTGACTTAGATTTTGTTAATCAGGTGGCACCAGCTGCTCTAATTTTAATGGCATGACTAGACATTGTTAATATACTATGTTCATAAGAAGTATCTTTGTGTGTTTTCTTCATCATTTACCCTGCACATGCCCGATCTCGTCTGATCTTGGAAGCTAAGCAGGGTCAGGCCTGGTTAGTACTTGGATGGGAGACCGCCTGGGAATACCGGGTGCTGTAGGTTTATAACATAGCCTTTCGAGACTGAAGGTTGCCAACCATTAGTATGCTAAATGGCTCAACGGTCCATAATTTGCAAAAGGGAAAGCATTTTATTGATTTAAAGTTTAGGGTATTGGACGAACGTCTTCGTTTGATGCATACAAAGCTAACGTGCCAGGGGGGAAGTTTCTCGGGGAGTCTTCTCTGTATGTAGCTTTGTATCAGTGGTGTAGGTAGAGGGGGTGCAAACTGTTAAGTTTTGTGAGGAGCTTCAACGCAGCGTGCGAGCAGCCCCCCCCCCCCGTTCGGAGCTCCAAACAGTTGACGTTTGCCTCCATTTTGCTCCCGCCACCCAAAATGGCTTTGAAGAGGATGGAGAGGGCCACTTGCATGCCACGGTGAGGCTCCCTGCAAAACTTAGTGTCCCTCTAGCTATGCCACTGCTTTGTATGTATAGGTGGCACTGCTGTCCTGATGTTGTG
This sequence comes from Tiliqua scincoides, assembly GCF_035046505.1. Classification (NCBI taxonomy): domain Eukaryota; kingdom Metazoa; phylum Chordata; class Lepidosauria; order Squamata; family Scincidae; genus Tiliqua; species Tiliqua scincoides. The sequence goes on from NC_089823.1 coordinate 229,984,453, forward strand.
ATGGAGGAACATAGGAAACTTCCTCTTACCAAGGCAGAACCCAAGTTCATCCTGGTCTGTTTTGTCCATGGCGTCTGGCAGCAGCTCACCACAGTCACAAACAGGAGCTTTTCCCAGGCCCACCTGGAGATGCAGCCAGGTATGACTGAACCTAGGGCCTTCTGCATGTATGAAGTGTGCTACACCACTGGGTTGTGACCCCTCCTCACAGTCAGTGCAAACTGTCAGTTCCTTCCTTGCAGTAGGTGTGAAATGTGATCTAACCACATGTTCATCTTTGGGTTTTCTGTATGAAGTCTAGATTTTTAACTGGGGTTGGCACTGAACTTTCGTTAGAGTGACCGTTGAATGAATTCAAAGGTTCTTTCCAAGGTGAGGCAGCCAAGAATTTCCTAATGTTTCTATAAGACTAACGGGAAGCCCAATCCTATTCTGCGTTGGAACAGGCAGGCCAACTGGCCTGTGTCATATTCGGCTCAAGGTTGGAGGTGGCTGTAGTGCAACTCAGGGTAAGAGAATATTTTCCCCCTTACCCCAAGCCATCGCAATTGGGCTACTTGGATCTGTGCCAGCTAAATCACTGGAACAGATCTGAGCATCCCTGTGTAAGGCTGGGCTGCTCAGGAGGGCAGTTAGGATCTGGCCTAAGTGCCAGAGGACGGTCCCACCCCCCAAGGGCCCAGTCTGCCCTCCCCCCTGAAACATCCCTGAAATGCCCTCCCCCTGCCTTCTCCAAACCCCCGGTCAGGCCTTACCGACACTTTCTGTCAGTTCTTTGTCCCACATCAACACTTTTGTGCTACTCTTGGGGGAGATAGGCTGGCGCACGGACATGCGCCAGCCTCCCCCCCGTTTGCCCTCCCCCCAGTCTGCCCTCCGGCCTCCCCCAAGTCTGCCTTCCCCCAAAAAACATCCCTGAAATGCCCTCCCCCTGCCTTCTCCGAACCCCCGGGCAGGTCTTACCGACGCAGGTCCAGCTCCAGCCCAAGAAGGCCGGCTCACATCCTAGCATCAGCCTCCCCGACTCCTGTAGATTTGTTTACAGCATGTTCATGACACCCAAAAGCCAGCGCAAGGGACTTGCAGCAGTTTAAGCGCAACTCAGGATTGCACTCTGAATTTCTGAAGGAGGTTCTGCCCATCGCTACCACCTAGTTTTTGAACTACCACTCTATGGGACACAGTCTTTATATAGAGATACAGGGCACAATCCAGAGCGCCCCTTCGGCCGGCGCAAGTCAGCACCTTCACACCACTTTCTTTCTAAAACTTCATAATGAAGGGCCAATTCAAAATCTCACTTGCTGTCAGTCCTCTTTGTCCCACATCAGCACTTTTGTGCTACTCTTGGGGGAGATAGGCTGGCACACGGACATGCGCCTTCCTCCTCTCACTGACACAAGCCCCGGGCCCAGTATGTTCATGTCAGCCTAGCTCGGCCAGTGCAGGGGTCTGGGGCAGGCGTGGGAAGGAGGCCTTCCAGGGTGGGGGAGGACAGGTGGCAGGCATTTCTGGGGACTGGCGGGTGGGGAGCGGGAGGTGGGGCAAGGATCTAGCACTTATGCTGGATCCTAGCCCCATTCCCAGGCAGCCTGAGGCAGTCCCTGGCTGCTTGGGTTTGCACCACCGATTTAGGTGGCACAAATCCAAGTAGACCCATTGGTGCTGCTGCAGCTCTCCCTGGGGTATGGGGGAAAGTTTCCCCTTGCCTCAGGCTGAGCCTCAGGCAGCCCCAAACTTGCGCTGGATACAGCCTAGGCCCGCAAGCCTGCCTTTTCCAGCACGTTAGGATTGCGCTGACACCTTCCTACCTGGCAGCTGATGTGCAACAAACTCATAAGAAGACTGTATCACCTCAGCAAGTGAGATTTTGAATTGGCCCTTAGCTGCTCATTATGAAGTCTTAGAAAGAAATATCTTCTCCAGGGTATTGTAACACAGCAGTTTGTTCTGTCATTGAATGTGCTGGAAAAAGAACAGTCATCATAATGGAATACAGGCACATGCACAAACGCACACTTAATTGTGTTATCTATTAACATCTCCAAGCACCTGAAGAGCATATAATTAAAACCATAGATTAGATTATAGCATAGCCCATTTCAATCACATGAACAAAGCACAACCCATGCTAAGGCAACGCACCGTCCTTCAGGCTTTCAGACACAGAGAGTTGAAAATCAAAGTGGAGCATCTTTAAATGGCAAACCTCATCTTCCTCGCTATGTTCCCACGCTATGGCAGGGTCCGCTTTTTGGCATGCCCGTCTCCATTTGGCTCGATCCAGGGCATCCTCGGGGCGTCCTCAGCATTTTTAAATGGCAGACCAAGTGGCTGTAAACACTAGGTGGAAATAAAACAAAACCTTCAACAGTATTCAACACTTTTTAAAGTGTGAAAGGCAGAAAAATAACATTTTTATTCGCACAAGTAGCATTTCAGTTATTTTCAGAAACAATTCTTTTCAAGAGCATGTCCAATCAAATATCTTATTGAGATCTCTGTAGTGCATATTGATAGTAACTCTGTACAGATTTTCCCCCATCTCTCTCTTTTTGATATTAAATGTATCTGTATTAATTTCTGGTCTTGGATATTGTGGGTCCGATCCTATCCAATTTTCCAGCGCTGTGATGCAGCTGTGCCAATGGGACATGTGCTGCATCCTGTGGTGGTGGGGCAGTCATGGAGACCTTCTCAAGGTAAGTGAATGTTTGTTCCCTTGCCTCAGGGCTGCTGCTGCTGCTGCTGCTACTACTAGTAGTAGTAGTAGTAGTAAGTAGTAGTAAGAATAAGAATAATAACAGTTGAACAACTGCAATGAGTCAAACTACCAGGAACATCAAGCATTATATGGCAATATTTCACCAGTTCTTAAACTCTTGGGTAGTTTTTGAACTAGTGAACACCCAAAAATCCCAGTCCAAACTTCAGGTGAGCTGTGACACCAGCACTGATGCTGCTGATGATAGACCAGCTCTTACACCCCGGTCCCATGTCCTTCATAAGAGTGGCTTGCAGTCCCAATTTATGCCATCTAGAAATCAGCCATGCCAAAGATCTGCTGTTGTCCCCCATTTTCCTCACTGGTAATTGCATCAGAGAAGCTCATAATTAAATTTAGCTATTTGATAAGTGCTCCTGTACGTTCCCTTATGGCTCCAAGAGAAGAGAGAGAGAGAGAGAGAGAGAGAGAGAGAGAGAGAGAGAGAGAGAGAGAGAGTGTATGTCTGTGTGTGAGTGTGTGTGTGAACTTTCTCTTTCATTAGTTTTAAGAGAGTGTTAATGGAATCGCTTCTTTGTGAGTTCTGCGGTGGCAGGCGAACAAGAAATGGAAATCTATATGATCACCCAGTCTGAAGAGCTCTTAAGGGAAAGCCTTTGGTAAATGCTCTCTTCATTTGGGGCCTGGCAAAGAGGGAAGCTTACAAAAGAGTCCTAAGCCCTTATCAGGATACTGGCTTATGCGTTGACCAAGGATTGGTAGTGCTGTGTGAATGCTCCTCAGGCCTGTCTCCAATTGGGACTCAATTATAAGAAACATTGGGGAACACTAAGGAAAAAATTGTATTTTTTTCCAGATAGCTCTAAATATATTCATAATTGCCCAAACTCCCCCTGAGAGCTTCAGGCCCCCTTCCCTATCAGTAGCAGCAGACTCTCCTTCCTGCAGTTTTCTCAAAATCATCCTCCCCAAGCTGCTTCTCTGCCTGTGGGAGAAAAGGTTAAGTAGCCCCTTCCCACCAATACTCTTCTGAGTGACTACATTTCAGTAAAAGAAAACCAGATGGTTGGCAACCTTCAGTATCGAATGACTATGGTATAAGCCTACAGCACCCAGTATTCCCAGGCGGTCTCCCATCCAAGTACTAACCAGGCCTGACCCTGCTTAGCTTCCAAGATCAGATGAGATTGGGCATGTGCAGGGTAACAAGAATCACGTACCTGAGCATTGTGTATGATTTTAGGTTTGACATGGTCAATGGCAGTGCTGCCCCATTGAGAGAGTTGTTGTTGTTGGCATCGTTCAGTCTCGGAAGACTCTGGTATTGCGCTCTGAATGGTGGTTCTGGAACAGAGTGTCCTCTCCAGTGCGCGAAGCCTGGGTAAAGTAGATATGGAGGATAGACTGTTCCCCATGCAGCAAATCCCCCCTCTCCACATCACTGAAATGCTCCAATGGAAAGGCAGAAGCCAATATGGTTGGTTCCAGCGGTGTCGCAGGAATTGCCAGAACGTGACTGTGTTCAGCCATGAACTGGCTCCAGATTTTGCCTCAAGGTTGACTCCTGAAGCCTTTTCCACAACTGGATATAGCCACAAGGCAGTGGAGGTTTGAGGTCAGAGTTTCCTTCTCTTAGATGAGCTGCCTTCCCAGGCTGACGAGTCCCATCTATCCGGTGGCTGTTTAGTCACCTCTTACGACAAGTACAGCCAAACTGAGGGCCTATTCTTATCTCCAGCCCCCAGGGGAAACCCCAGAGAGTTGTTGGCTGCCTACATTTTAGGGTAGCAAGCTTGAATCAGTTTAGTTTGTAAAGGAAAGCTTTAACCGAGTTATTAGCATGGGGGAGGCAACAGTTTTGAATCAGTGGGGTGGTGAATTAAGGACCCATTTATTTGCAGGTGCACTTTTGATTCTGATGTATTACTATAATTAGGAATGAAGAGCAAAAGATTAAAGAACAGGTTTTTTTTAAATGATGAATAGTAGCTCAAGTTATTAAACTTGATTCACACTGCCTTCAGTATCTCAGAAAGGCATTTCCACAGAGGTTAATAAGGTTTTTAATTGATCAATCTGAACAAAGACAAATTCATTCACTCATACAGTGCCGTCTTTATATAGGCGTCCCCTGGCATCCATGGATCAGGAATCCGTAAATCCAGTTATCCATGTACCCTGCAGCCCCCCACAGCCATTACCTTCATTTATGATTTTTATAGTTGTGCAAAGGAATCATGTACTTGCTTTAACCAGATGCTATAAGCAGAAAGCTTATAGCAAGACAAGCAGGCAGGTAGCCTGCAGTTAGAGAGGATGACTCAGTGAATGTGCTTCCTGCTTCCTATTTCCTGTTAACATTTGTTGGGTTGTCCCCTCTAGCTGCAGGCTGCCTGCCAATTTTCTTGCTTTTTCTGGTTATTGTGTCTGGTTAAAGCAAATGCATGATTCCTTTGCACAACTATAAACAACATAAATGAAAGTAATGGGAGCTGGGGCCATTGAGATAGGTTCCCCCATATCCATGGTTTTCTGTATCAATGGTGGGGCCATGAATGCCCTTGTGGATATGGGGGAACACCTCGCTATGGTGTTATATGTTAGGTCCCTGTCCCAAGAGGATTACAGTCTGATGGACACAAGGAGAATGAGGAAGGAGAGGGAAATAAAGACAGCGATAAGCAGTAGACCAGCATGCAATTGTTTCAGTTGCACAAGCTCAGTTATAGTAGGGAAAGAGACTAAGGACAATGGCTTCACAGAAAATCTGAGTTTTAAGAAGGGATTTGAAGACAGAAAGCCAGGAAGCCTGAGACGGCAGAGGCATTCTAAGCATATGGAGAACAAGGGAGGAAGGACACTGTCATTTGACGGAGAAGTTTGGACAGCCAAATGTGGTTGAGCTGGAAAAAGTCAGATACAGGAGCGGAGCAGGCTATGAAAACACAGAGTAGGAGGCAGATGTGAGGCCATAGAGTGCTTAAAAGGGAGGGACAAGGAGTTGAGCAGGATCCAGAAGCAGACAGGAAGTCAGTAAAGGGATTTAAGGGCGGGGGAGATCACGGTGAGAATGATGGGACACATGAATGATTTTGGCAGCAGAGTGCTGCACAGAGGTGAGGTATTAATCAACCCAGCCAGGAGTTACTCAGCTGTGGTGCTGTGTATTCAGAACGAATGTTTTGTTTACAGTGGACTTGCAGAATGGGAGGAGAAAGAGAAAGCAAGAAAAATTCATTAGTGGTGGCACTAACCACGTGGAACGCCCTCCCTGTGGAAGCCTGGAGGGTCCCCACCCCACAGATTATATATCTGGAAGTTTTTCTGGTTTTTCTGTTCCATCTTTGTTGGGGGGGGGGGGGGAGAGTTCAGCAGTGATAACAGGGTTGTTTAGTTCTGACATGTCACTGGTGGTGCTTCTTTTGTCCCATGCTGCTTTTTTTGTTCGTTTGTGGTTTTGTTCGATCATGTTTGCATTGTCAGTTTGACATATTATGAGCTACTGGTAAGAAAGGAAGGATTGAAATGTTTTAAAATGAATAACATCTCTCCCCGTTTTCACTACTCTCTTCACAGGTGGCAAAATGGGGAACCGGTCAGATATCTGGAGAGCAACAGGGAGACTTACCCATGGTAGCAGTGGTGCTAGTTCCCAAGGGAGGGTCCAAGTGGCCATCATTTTTTTCTCATAATGCCTTCTGGAAATGATATTACAGCAGTGATTTTCAATCTTTTTCATCTCATGGCACACTGGCAAGGTACTGAAACTGTCAAGGCACACCATCAGTTTTTTGACAATGGACAAGGCACACCATGCTGTTGGTAGGGGGGCTCGTATCCCCCAATGGCCCTATTAATAAATGACCCTCCTCCAAACTTCCATGGCACACCTGCAGGCCATTCGCAGCACACCAGTGTGCCATGGAACAGTGGTTGAAAATGGCTGCATTACAGCATCACCCCCTTATTATCTTCCCAGCCTCTGCAAATATTCAAGCTAAAAGTTCTTCCCTAAGAAGTTTTGTTTCGGCCCTAACATAAATATGACTCTAAGGATGCAGTTTGATGTGTCCCAGATGAACAGCAGTGGACTTCCCCAGCCCCACACCTGGGGCAAAGGTCCGTGATGGCACCCCCCCATGGGCTATCACTGCCCCATGCAAAAATCCTACCCCCCCCCCACTCACCTGAGGATCACAGAGCCTCGTGTGACCCGGGGCTGCGTCAGGGAAGCCTCTCTGTGGTTCCCTGAGGCTATAAACTATGCAGTTTCTGCCCACATCGGGAGCCTCAGAGAGGCTTCCGCAGGGTCCTAGCAGCTCACGCTTGGGGCTTTTGCCCCATCGGACCTAATGGTAGGTCCACAACTGTAGATGAATAATTTTTGTTTGGGCAACATAAGGAAGTTGTCTTTGCAAAAGTGGAAGACTTATCAGCGATTTTGAAATGCATCCCATATTCATGCATAGCAATTCATTTCATGCACTAGTTACTGAATGATGAATTAATAACAGTATCATAGATAGGGCGTCTTCAATTTGCTTTTTTTTTTTTTTTTAAGGTTCTATCAGCATTTTGATTAACAGAGATGAGGGAGGAGGATTCAAGGCATCCATCATTCAAATGGTGACTTGAAATGAGTAGTCTTGACATTTTCTCAGATACTTTTTAAAAAAGTAAATCCTTCTGTGATTTCCCAGGGCATACCTGTGGAAAAATTCCTGAACGTTCAGAAAGGGTGGCTTGCATGCAGTAATTAGGTTCACACGTTCCACAAGTCTGATCCAGTGCAACTTGCAACTGTCAAAAAATGCAATCAACCTGTAAATCAAGAAGATGGGTGAAGCTTGACTTTGATTGGCATTGGTGTTTAAAATGAGAACTTGCTTGAAGTATTAATGACTTCAAATACTTTATCCAGAGCTGGCTCAAATGTCAGTCAAGCTATGCTGACAATCCCTAGAATTCACTTCGATCTGATTTGATTAAACATTTTAAGGGCTAATCAGAGACGAAAGAATGCCAAAGGGGTTTAACATAATCGGTTTGCTTTATGCATATTCAGAATTGCTTAACGTGGATTACCTCGTTAATCGGCTTGATTAAAGAGGAGTAGAAGTATGGCTGTCCCCCTATCCATTCAGTGGAGGAAGTGAGGGGGGAGGGTCTAATTTGTATGAATGACAGTAGCAGACTCCATTTATTTATTTATTTATTTATTTATTTATTTATTTATTTACAGCCCAACCCCATGCTCCAGTGTATCTTTACATTCACCAGTACAAAGATAGAGCCATTGATGGAGATGTCCACCCACAAAATGGACACACACGTACACTTTGGTGGTACCACTCTCCAGTGGCATAGCTAGGGCATCTAGCACCCGAGGACACAAAAAATGTTAACACCCCCCATACCCTATATCCCCATAGCAACCGCCCCCCAAAAAATTTTTTAACAACCCCATATGACATAGTAGTGGTCTTCAAAAGACACTTCCTTCTGAGGCCCTGGATGCCATGCCTTAAAAGGGTGCCTTAGAGGCCTCTGAAAAGCACATTTGTTTTACAGCAAAAACCAGAAGTGCCTTTTAGAGGCCTCTAAAGACATCTCAGGGCATGGTACCTACGGCAATGTACCCTTCTGCCACCCTTAGCTACGCCACTGCCACTCTCCCTCACAAACACGGAGTATTAAGTATTATCTCAATCTGGAGAACAGGTATGGCTATAGGGAAGCCTATAGCCTATTATCCTGCAGTGACCATTGTGAGCCCAGCAGCTGGATGAGGTTGCTGACCTACAGCTTCCAGTCAGGCCCCCATGGCAGACAGTGAACCAACTGGTGCAGCCAAACTAGTACCGATTATCTGGCTGTTTGTTGAAAAATATACAGTGGTACAACAGCCCTGCTGAGAGGGGATGGTTAGCAAGCAACTCACTTATATGTTTCTCTTTCAGAAGCTAGTCCATCACTGATACTGTTCAATAAAAACTTGGGCTAGATCACCCAGATAGGAATTGCTTCTTCCCACCTCAGTTGTTTCTTAGCTCAGCTGGCCTCATGGATGGACCAGCAGTGGACTCATGAATTATTGTAGAAAATATGCTGGGTATTTTCCACAAAGCATCGAGCTCAGCCAGTGAGCACCCATGTGCACCACCTCAGTCAGTGTAGCTGAAAACCCAGACAATACCCTGTGCAAGAATTAAGTACAGTTTATTGCTGACTGCATTTGTTTTAAATAGAAAAAAGGGATTGTGTCTTTGCCAGGTTTAGGGGGTGGGAGGGAGGGAGCTGTGCTGAACTAGAATCCATCTGCAACAAGACCATTTTCATATGCAGATGTAAATCCCACACAACCCAATTAAAAGAAGATGCCCTAGTAATTTATCGGGCACTTAAAGTCATCATCGCCCTTTTAATCCTGACAGCTGGACAAACATTGCGTATTTTTGTCTGTGTGTTGCTTTGCATTAACACAGTCGCCATAAAACTCCGATCCAGTGAATCAACTATAATGAGGTTGTTGCAACAAGAAAGGACGGTTCATTGAGTAAAGGGTATATAACCTGATCGGCAGAGACTAAATCTTCACTTGCTTAGCATCCTGCAGCAGGGATGAGGACTGGGAGGGCTGCCGAGAGAATTACTATTATGCTTTATGGTTTCATTTGAAACATTGGTAACTCCTACAGTGCTCTTTGGAGTAAAACACACACAGATGGGAAAGCCAGGAGTTCTCTGTGTCTCATCTGAGTGTGTCCAGAGAGGGGGGGGGCAGCAACTCAATCCTAACCAACTCCAGGGAAGTGCAGCCACTCAGCTCACACTGTAACCAGAGCTGAAAAGTAGCAGACAGGAGTCTCCTCAAGGTAAAGGGACATTTGCCCCCTTTCCCCAAGTAAAGCCCCAGCCTGTCAGATGGCCAGCACAGTTGCCCCGTGTCAAGCTTTCAAGGGGGAATAAGATACGGTGTTTGCTGCTGCCACTGGTCCTGACCCCCTCCAAAGACTGCTGCACCCCATTTCACCCCATCCCCATTTCACCCTGCCTTGCCCTTCCCCACCCTCTGCAGTGGCGGACCTCCCCAGCCCCACATCCTGGGGCAAAGGTTCGCGATGGCGTCCCCTGTGGACTGTCACCACCCCCCCATGCGGAAATCTGCCCTCCCCCTCACCTGAGGCTCACAGAGCCTCACGTGACCCAAGCCTGCATTGGAGAAACTGGGGATTTGAACTCAGATCTTCAAGGTCCTAATCCATCAAGCACTCGAACCACTAAACTCTAGAGCAGCCATTTTCAACCACTGTGCTGTGGCACACAGGTGTGCCACAAGTGGTCCACAGGTGTGCCACAGGAATTTGGGGGAAAGTCATTTATTAATAGAGCCAATGGGAGATGTGAACCCCCACTGGCAGCATGGTATGCCTTGTCAACTGTCAAAAACCTGGTGGTGTGCCTTGACCATTTTAGTGCCTTGTCAGTGTGCCATGAGATGAAAAGGTTGACAATCACTGCTCTAGAGCCCAGTGGTTTACCCAGGACAAGTGAGGGGCAGAGTAACAGAGCACACTGGCATTGGGACGGGTGAGGCTTTCCAGGATGTTCCCACTTCCCTGACCATGTGGGTCATTCAGTATTCTGTGCTCATTTGTTTTTTCTACTAGTCCTTAAGGCTGTCTTTGCCATCCAACTGATACACAGAAATTTAACAGATGAAGATTTTCTTGTCCTGAACTTAAAGTGTTGGGAAAAACGTGATCTGCTTTATTTCTATGTCATGTTGCTGTGGGGGGGGGGGGGGAAGAAGAAAAAGCCCAGGAGCGGCGCCGCTGCAAATACTTGCCAACACTAGATTGTGCCTGAGCGGTCCTTCTACTTCAGACCATTTCGCGCAGATTTTCCACTGTGACTGCTGGACAGGGAGCTGCAGGCAATCCCAGTCCTCTGTCATATGCACCTGCATGATACATCTGCTTTCAGTCACCTCTTTGCTGTATTCACACCTCATATTCTGGGGATCTTCTTCAGGTTTAGACATCCATTGGAACTTCGTAATGTGTGATGGAACCTCTAGTACAGGGGTGCCCAAACCCTGGCCCTGGGGCCACTTGTGGCCCTCGAGGACTCCCAATCCGGCCCTCAGGGAGCCCCCAGTCTTCAATGAGCCTCTGGCCCTCCGGAGACTTGCTGGAGCCCCTGCTGACCTGATGCAACTGCTCTCAGTGTGACGGCCAACTATTTGACCTCTCACATGACCTGTGGGATGAGGGCTCCTTCCACTGCTCGCTGTTTCACGGCTGTGATGCAGCATTGGAAGCAAAGGAAAGGCCGGCCTTGCTTTGTGCAAGGTCTTTTATAGGTCTTGAGCTATTGCAAGACCTTCATTCATTCATTCAAGTTCCATCTCTAATATATTCATTTATGTAAATTTATTCAAATTTGAAGTGTAAATTAATTCTTTTTTCCCCCGGCCCCCGACACAGAGTCAGAGAGATGATGTGGCCCTCCTGCCAAAAAGTTTGGACAACCCTGCTCTAGTACAAGGATGTCCAATTCGTATACGCACTTTGTTCTCACGTACAGTCATAAGCTGCAAATGGCAGAAGAGAAAATGTGTAAATCTTGTTCATAGTTTGAAGATTCGACAGAGCCCAATTATCAAGCTGGGAGAACCCAATTATAATGTGGGCTGGAGAAATTGTTTCCAGGGCCGCATTCGGCCCACAGGCCTTATGTTTGACACCCTGCTCCCAGATTGCTCCTAGTGCCTGTGAAGAACAGGCAGAAGCAGTGGTGTAGTAGTAAGGGTAGCTGTACTTGTCGTAAGAGGCGACTGAACAACCACCGGGTAGATGGGACTCGTCAGCCTGGGAAGGCAGCTCATCTGAGAGAAGGAAAACTCTGATCCCAAACCTCCACTGCCTTGTGGCTACATCCAGTTATGGAAAAGGCTTCAGGTGTCAACCTCGAGGCAAAATCCAGAGCCGGAGTCCCTGAGGCAGTTCATGGCTGAACACAGTCACGTTCTGGCAACTCCTGTGACGCCGCTGGAACCAACCGTATTGGCCTCTGCCTTTCCATTGGACCATTTCAGCGACGTGGAGAGGGGGGATTTGCTGCATGGGTAACAGTCTATCCTCCAAATCTACTTTACCCAGGCTTCGCGCACTGGAGAGGACACTCTGTTCCAGAACACTATTCAGAGCGCGATACCATAGTCTTCTGAGACTGAAGGATGCCAACAAGAGGGTAGTATGCTAAGGGTGAGGGTAGGGTGGGGGTAGTATGGTAAGTATTGCAGGCACCACAATGTGCCATGTAAGTATCCCCTCCCACTTGCCGTTGAAGTCATTCTAGGCAGCAAAAGCAATGCACAGGCATTGCTGTCACTGTCCAGAATGGATCAGACATCTGGGCACTTACATGGGCACTTACACAGCACGTGCAGTACTTACCATGCCTCCCTTCCCCCACTCTGGCTACACTACTGGGCAAAGTGATTCTCACACTGCTGAATCAGCACATTGGAGTGGACAGACTTCAGGACAAAACTATGATGTTTATTATTATTGAGAGTACTTCTATACTGCTTTTCAACAAAATGTTTGCAAAGCGGTTTATAAAGAAATCCAAATCTATGAATGGCTCCCTGTCCAAAAGAACTCACAATTTAAAAAGAGGTGCAGGAGAATCACCAACAACAGCCACTAGCTACTCTCTCCCTGCTAAACATAGGAAAAGTACCACTGGAGAAAGGACCCCTTTGTACAGTTAGCAGAAGTGATGCAGTACAGTGGCATAGCTAGAGCGGGTGCAAAGCATTCAGTTTTGCAGCGAGCCTCACCGATGCATGCAAGCAATCCCTTCCTTCCTCTTAGGAGCATATGCTCTCCCTGCCCAGAATGGCTCCAAAGGGGAGGGGGAAGAGTCACTTGCACACCACAGTGAGGCTCCCTGCAAACTTTAGTGCTTTGCATCCCCTCTAGCTACACCACTGGTGTAGAGGGGTAAATCACTTTTCTTTAGTACAGCAGGCAAAACAGTTTCCAGTGCATACTGGGTAGGATTCAGAGAACTGCAGCTAGCTCTGTATACCCATGGGGGCTTTGGACTTCGTTTCTTGAAAAATAGCCCTCCACCCCACACAATGGTAAATCATTGTTGAAACTGAGAATTTTTTTTTTTTTAAGTTTGTGATATGGCATGAATTGGTTAAATATCCCCCCCCCCCTATTGGAATTGTGGAAGATCTGGTGAGGAGATAGGATGTGGTGTCAGCAGTGACCCCTTTAAGGGTTAAGGCCTGCGCTTTTGGCAGAGGGTGTGCTGCACAGCTGCAGACACTAGAGGCAGTGAGGTCCCTAGTGCTATAAGGAGCACCTGATGGAGGAGGGGTTTGTGGGTTGTAGTGGAGAGAGGGAGGGGACTGGACTGGACTGGACTGGAAACGAAACGAAACTCATGGGCTGGCTCCTGGATAACTGACTTACTTATTTTGTCCAAAAGGACAAAATGTCAGTCCTTTTGGACTGACCTTTTGGCTAACTGACTTACTGGTTGTTACTTGTGGACTGCCCCACAATTCTGTTAACAAACCAATGGACTGGTGTATGACTTTTTGGGCTTCTGAATGGATTAACTGGCTTACTGACTAATGGACTAATCAAACAGACTGCTTTATGGTGGAGAGCTGCGTTGGTGCTGTTGTACCTGAAAGGACTAATGCTTGGAGAGCTGGGAGGAGGGACCCTGCAGACTTACAGGCAAGCCACCTACTAGTCTCCTTCCTGCTGGGGCACAGGTAATTCTTGCAGTCTGCTAGATCTAGGCATGGTTAAGTTGGGGGAACTAATTTGCTTAAAGTGGGCATTTGATCTCTAGGCAAAGCTCAGAACAGGAAACTTGGCAGAACACCTCCCCCCCCCCAAAAAATCATTTGGGCTGATGCAGACTAGTGGGTGCACCTCAAGCTGCTCTCTAGATCTTGTTCAGTACCATTGTGCAATCTCAGACTTATACTGGGTTCTCTGCAGTTGGGTGATACCTGATGATACCTCAGGACAAACTAGGCAGGATAGTGAACATGCCATCATTTTTTTGTGTGTTTTTAAGAAAGCAGCAACCATGGGAAAGCCAATTTGGACTGGGATGACGTTAAATGGGGAGTAACCATTTCCCCATGTCACAGACCTATTGAAAATCATCCACCCACAACCACACCTGCTCTTTCCCTGAGACAAAAGCTGCCATTGAAGCCAATGATTTTCTTCTTTAAGCCTTTGATTGCTTGAAATATTTATCACATCCTTTGGCTTGTTATTTTCAATCTATCAATGTGTGTTTCTCCATGCTCCGAAGAAACAGAACACTTGTCTAATGGGGTGGGGGAGCTGGTTGCTTGAAGAAAAATGGCTTTGATGGAAAGTTATCATTCCACGAATTTCTTGGTCGTTAATTGCTGCCTATCTGTAAAGTGTTTTTCCATTCATTAAAGTGCACAATCTCTTCTCCCATTCACTCAGATGTCTCAATTAAGTTAATGGAAGTGTGTGGTTCAGTAGGAAGAAAAGCTGTCCTCGCTCTTTTCCCTGTACTGATACATAAACAGGGTTGTTAAAACAAAAGAAAAATGCATTGCATTCCTTTTGACCCTGGTCTCCTGCATCACTATCAAAGGCACACAAATTAGAGGTGGATCTGTTCATATCCAGTCAGAGGATGAACCAGAATGAACCACTGGCTGCTGCTTTCATTCCAGGCACAATTCAAATTGCTGGATTTTAACCACAAAGCCTTAAATGGCCTAGGATCAGGCTCTTTGAAGGGCCACCTACTCCTGTATAAACTTGCCTTGTTATTAAGATCTTTGTCACAGGTATGACTCTACCTTCTGAGGTGAGATGAGTAACTACCAGGAACAGGACATTTTTGGTAGCAGCACCTCAGTTATGAAACTCTCTCTTAGGTTCCAATCCTTTCCCCTTCCAGCCCATAACACATAGTTCTACTGAAGGAGTGCATGGTATATGCTATTGGGGGGTGGGCAACCAAACAGCCCAGGAGAGGCAAGTAAAACATGGGGAAGCTACTTATCTTCCCTTAGGCAGCCTGGCCACCAATGGATCATTGTCATGAATATGTACAGTTTAGGCCTAGGTTAGCATGTGAAGCCTGAACCAAACGAAGTCAGTAACAGAGAAGTGGCTAGCAGTTCCTAGCTGCAAGAATGCGAGTAAACAAACAAAAGAGTGTTGTCTCTCCTTTGCTAGCCAGAAAGGACAGACAACAAGAATTACAACCCATTGGAATGTTTAACACCTCAGTAGACTGAGGGGCGCCTGATCAAGCGGAATGGAATGCAGCTATGAATCTCCAGTTGGGAGGGGTAAGAACTAGGAGGGTTAGCAACCAGACCCACTCCAAGAAGGTTCTGTCTTCAAAAGTTTCTGATTGGACAGTCTAAATAAGTATGAAGTCACCTCAGTACTATTAGCACAAGAAGTATAATAATGAGTCCCCCAAGGGGTGTGTCCGGTTCTTCCTGGGCAGAGTTTTTGGGTGCAACATCCTGCACACTGTGAGCTCCATTGTCCACCATGGGCATCTGGCTTCACAGGTAGCCTGGAGCTAAGAGATCTACAAGAGTAACTGACCCAGGTGAGAGATAGGTATTAATAGAGATAACCAGCTAGCTTTATTATTTTATTGCTGATATGTTTCCTAGATGTTTATGCCTCTAGCATTTGCTGCCTTATGTAACCTTATGTACTTAATAAACTAAAATCTCTTTTACCAAGTTGTTTCATTGCCTGTTGGGGACAAAGGTTCAGAATCCTGCCTAGCCGTTCAGCAAGCTACCAAGTGCTCATTGAGGTCTAGTAACTTGAGGACTGAAGCTTTAATTGGAGAAAGAGCTCAGTGCCTGCAAGTTAGAGTTAGAGGGCAGTTCAGGGCGGGGAAAGAGGGATAGGATATTGGCATACTCTACTGCTGCCAGGATCCTCCCCTTCCTTCTCCCAAACCACCCTTGATCCTCCCAAACTGCCCCATCACCAACCAACCTACCTACCTACCTACTCCAGTGGGGCATCTGAGAACCACGGTCGCACATGCCAGGCCTCCAGCCATTTGCACCAATGGCCCCAAAGTGCACAATGGCAGCGCAGCTTTTGCACTACCTGTCCAGAGCTTACAGTAAATAGGATTGGGCTGTTAAATAGGTGGACTGGTACTATAAGCCCTGGATAGCATACTGTTTACTTAGTTTTCAGTTAAATTTTAATTTCAGTTTTATCTCATCTTTCTATTGAAAAATAATTGAAGAAAGAAAAAAATATAATAATGACAATATTTCAAAAGTGGTAATATCAAATCAAAATTCAAATCCCTTTCCAGCCGTGATGTTTACTGGGTGTCCTTGGGCCAATTATGACCTCTGACAGTGCAATCCTATGCATGTTTACTCAGATGTAAGCCTCATTGAATTCAGTGGAGCTTACTCTAAGGTTACTGGGTATAGGATTGCAGCCTGAGTTTAGACAGTGCAATCCTATTATGTCTAGTCAGATGTAAGCCTCAATGAATTCAATGGAGCTTGCTCCAAGTTAACTGGGTATAGGATTGCAGCCTGAGTTTAACCAATCTCTTGCAACTGTAATGATTAAGTAGAAGACTATGCATGTTTCCTTAACAAAGGGCAAGATAAAAAGTGAAACACAGACACCCAGCTACAGATTTGCCATGCGGATATTTCCCTTTTATCAGAAAGTTGCTGCCTGTATCTTGTTCTTACTTTTCTCTGCCACCCTCAACACAGATGTGCTGCTTTTCTACCTGATGTGTCTTGAAGTTTAGCAGTGTGGCTTTGGTTTCAAAACCTTTGATTATTAGAAATACTTGTCACATCCTTTATTCCCTTGATTTTCCACCCATTACTATGTGTTTTTTTCAATTTAAGAAGAGATGGAAAACACTTGCCTAGCAAGAATAAGTATTGTATTGGCAACCTTCAGTCTCAAAAGACTATGGTATCGCGCTCTGAAAGGTGGTTCTGGCACAGCGTCTAGTGTGGCTGAAAAGGCCAATCCGGGAGTGACAATCCCTTCCACACCGGGAGCAAGTGCAGTCTGTCGCTGGTCTGTCTCCCTGGCTATGGGCCTTCCTTCTTTGCCTCTTTGCCTCAGACTGTTGGCAAAGTGTCTCTTCAAACTGGGAAAGGCCATACTGCACAGCCTGCCTCCAAGCGGGCCGCTCAGAGGCCAGGGTTTCCCACTTGTTGAGGTCCATCCCTAAGGCCTTCAGATCCCTCTTGCAGATGTCCTTGTATCGCAGGTGTGGTCTACCTGTAGGGCGCTTTCCTTGCACGAGTTCTCCATAGAGGAGATTCTTTGGGATCCGGCTATCATCCATTCTCACGACATGACCAAGCCAACGCAGGCGTCTCTGTTTCAGCAGTGAATACATGCTAGGGATTCCAGCACGTTCCAGGACTGTGTTGTTTGGAACTTTGTCCTGCCAGGTGATGCCGAGGATGCGTCGGAGGCAGCGCATGTGGAAAGCGCTCAGTTTCCTCTCCTGTTGTGAGCGAAGAGTCCATGACTCGCTGCAGTACAGAAGTGTACTCAGGACGCAAGCTCTGTAGACCTGGATCTTGGTATGTTCCGTCAGCTTCTTGTTGGACCAGACTCTCTTTGTGAGTCTGGAAAACGTGGTAGCTGCTTTACCGATGCGCTTGTTTAGCTCGGTATCGAGAGAAAGAGTGTCGGAGATCGTTGAGCCAAGGTACACAAAGTCATGGACAACCTCCAGTTCATGCTCAGAGATTGTAATGCAGGGAGGTGAGTCCACATCCTGAACCATGACCTGTGTTTTCTTCAGGCTGATTGTCAGTCCAAAATCTTGGCAGGCTTTGCTAAAACGATCCATGAGCTGCTGGAGAACTTTGGCAGAGTGGGTAGTGACAGCTGCATTGTCGGCAAAGAGGAAGTCACGCAGACATTTCAGCTGGACTTTGGACTTTGCTCTCAACCTGGAGAGGTTGAAGAGCTTTCCGTCTGATCTGGTCCGGAGATAGATGCCTTCTGTTGCAGTTCCAAAGGCCTGCTTCAGCAGGACAGCGAAGAAAATCCCAAACAAGGTTGGTGCAAGAACACAGCCCTGCTTCACTCCGCTTCGGATGTCAAAAGGGTCTGATGTGGAGCCATCGAAGACAACAGTGCCCTTCATGTCCTTGTGGAAAGATCTGATGATGCTGAGGAGCCTGGGTGGACATCCAAACTTGGGGAGAATCTTGAAGAGGCCATCTCTGCTGACCAGGTCGAAAGTCTTTGTGAGATCTATGAAGGCTATAAAGAGTGGCTGTCGTTGTTCCCTGCATTTCTCCTGCAGTTGTCTAAGGGAGAATACCATATCAGTGGTGGACCTGTTGGCTCGGAATCCACACTGCGATTCTGGATAGACGCTCTCTGCAAGTACCTGGAGCCTCTTTAGTACAACTCGGGCAAACAGCTTTCCTACAACGCTAAGGAGAGAGATGCCGCAGTAGTTGTTGCAGTCACCCCTGTCACCTTTGTTCTTGTACAGCGTGATGATGTTTGCATCCCTCATGTCTTGAGGTACTCCACCTTCTCTCCAGCAGAGACAGAGGATTTCATGCAGCTCAGTGACGATGATCTCTTTGCAGCATTTTAGGACTTCAGCAGGGATGCTGTCTTTTCCAGGTGCCTTGCCAAAGGCAAGGGAGTCCAGGGCCACGTGAAGTTCTTCTAGGGTTGGTTCACTGTCAAGCTCTTCCAGCACAGGCAGGCACTCAATGTTGTTCAGTGCTTCTTCGGTGACTACATTTTCTCTGGAATATAGCTCAGAGTAGTGCTGCACCCAGCGTTCCATCTGCTGCGCCCGATCCTGGATGACCTCGCCTGTGGCAGACTTCAGAGGGGCAATTTTCCTCTGTGTTGGACTTAGGGCCAGCTTGATACCATCATACATCCCCTTGATGTTGCCCGTGTCAGCTGCTATCTGTATCTCGGAACAGAGCTGGAGCCAGTAGTCGTTAGCACATCTCCTGGCAGTCTGTTGGACTTTGCTGCGAGCAGTTCGGAGGACCTGCAGGTTGCGCTCACTGGGACAGGCCTTGTATGCTGCTTGAGCTCTCCTCTTTTCCTCAATGACTGGTGTCAACTCCTCAGAGTGGGCTTCAAACCAGTCTGCCGCCTTGTTGGTCTTCTTGCCGAATATGGACAAGGCGGTGTTGTAAACGGTATTCTTGAAATGTTCCCATCTGTTGGATGCGTTTGCGTCGGCCGGGCCTGGAAAAGATTCCTCAAGCGCTTGTGCAAATTCCTCCACTTCTCTCTGATCCCGGGTCTTGCTGGTATCAATGCGAGGTCTTCCTTCCTTTTTCGTGTGATACAGTCGCTTTGTTTGCAGTTTCACTCTGCTGCACACCAGGGAGTGGTCAGTGTCGCAGGCAGCACCATGATAACTGCGTGTGATCTTGATGCTGGGAAGGCTGGAGCGTCTGGTGAGG
Organism: Tiliqua scincoides; assembly: GCF_035046505.1. Classification (NCBI taxonomy): domain Eukaryota; kingdom Metazoa; phylum Chordata; class Lepidosauria; order Squamata; family Scincidae; genus Tiliqua; species Tiliqua scincoides. The sequence goes on from NC_089823.1 coordinate 230,003,712, forward strand.
ATCAGGTCGAGCTGGTGCCAGTGCTTTGATCTTGGATGTCTCCAAGAAACTCTATGTTGGGGCTGTCCCCTCTATGTCCCCTGGGGGCTGGGGATAAGAATAGGCCCTCAGTTTGGCTGTAGCAAGAATAAGTGGAGGTTGGTCATTATGCAAGGAAGCCACCATTTGTTATGGTCCTTGCCTGAGAGTGCTGCATGCAAGGCCTTGTGGGAAAAGACAACCTGTGGCATCCTAAAGATTAACCAGTTCCTGTGATGTAATGTTCTGTGTGTGGCAGATTCCACCTTGAAAGAAGTACAAAAAGTTGTTTCTGTTAGAACCAAATGACATATTAGGACTTTGCCCAGTCAACAAACTTTTTCCCCGAGATAGAGCATGCAGGAGGCACCATGGGGATTGACACCATGAGTGGAGACAAGTTCTAAAGCCACCTCCCATGTCCCTCTGCTGCCGTTTTCCTCTACAACATCATGCACTTTCCTGTGCACTATTTAAAAGAATAAAAGGGGGGATGGAAACAAGCCAAATTATGCATTTCTTAAGATGTAGTTTGGCCTTGTAAAAAGCCATCCCTTTTCAAAACATATTTGTTTGTCTTTCCTACAGTATTTTCAAGGAAAACATTAAAAAAAAACAGCAGTGTGTGCGTGTGTGCGCGCGCGTGTGTGTGCGCGCGTGTGTGTGCGCACGCGTGCGTGCGTGCATCTCAGAACAAACTCCAATTAGTTGATCTCCCTGGAGATGGAATCACAAGAGCTGGTGAAAAAGAATGCATAAGACATACCCAGAAAGAACATCTAGTTGCATGTTCAGAGTTCTCAAAAATCAATCACTATGAATATTTATCCTGATCAAAGAAGGGTAGATGAAAAAATTCCTCAGGTGAACCCTTCGACACCGAATCAATTCACTTGGGTGTTCACAGATTGATTTCTCAACTGCACACAAATCCTGCCATCCCTATGCTGTGTCCTGCCCTTATCTCATTTTTCTGCCATTGTCTTCCCGGATCAATTCTAGTTGTAGGGCAATATCACAGTTTTGTGCTGATGATGTCGTAAATTGGCACAAGGCTGCATGGCAGACGGCTCAACAACCATTACATTAACTTCTCGTTAAAGTTTACGTCTAATACCAAAGCTGCCATACTGTAGCAAAATATTATCCGTAGAATGCAGTCATGCCGAAGAATCCAAAGGTTTGAAACATGGGTGCAGCCAGAGAGGGGGATTATTGAAGCATCATGAAAATGGGTAGGCGGATACCAAGTACATGAGGTACAGGCAGAAATAAAACACCATCATTGGAAAAATCTGATGATGCAGTTTTGACTAGGCCGTACCACTGCAAGACTATAGGTGAGGGATAACAAGTTTGAATGCGTTTCCATATTTTGGAGGGAATTAAATCCACATAGAGTTATACTGTAGTTGTAATTTTGATTGATTGATTGATTGATTGATTGATTTAGAGTATTTACACAGGCATGCCTCTATATCTACCGGGATTCCAATCTGTCCCATTCTCCCCCCCCCCAATGCGGATAACAGAAACCACTGATACGGGGAGATGCTCCCCCCACTCATCCATTACATTACCTTTGTTTCACTGTAGAAGCACTTGCCATGTGGGAGCTTCTTGTTTAATAGTCTTGCTTAACTGAATAGCAAAATGTGCAGGCAGCTAGCCTGCATGCTACAAAGAGACACATATTCCTGTTAAAGCACAAACTCTGCTCCCTATTAGTTGCCCTATAGCATGCAGGTGAGTTGCCTGCATGTTGGGCTCTTCAGTTAAACAAGAAGCACCCATGCAGTAAGCACTGCTACAATAAAGGTAGTATAATGGGGGCATGGGGGAGTGTGGAGCTTCCCTGGATCCGTGGATACAGGATCATCACATACAAGACCCCGCCTATACATAGCCTTTCAACAAAAAGAATTTCAAGCACTTCACATACTGGGCAACAAAAACTTAGGTCCCAGTCCTATCCTCAGAGATGCCTGAGGGGGGACATGATTGAGACATACAAAATTATGCAGGGAATGGACAGAGTGGATAGGGAGATGCTCTTTACACTCTCACATAACACCAGAACCAGGGGACATCCACTAAAATTGAGTGTTGGGCGGGTTAGGACAGACAAAAGAAAATATTTCTTTACTCAGCGTGTGGTTGGTCTGTGGAACTCCTTGCCACAGGATGTGGTGCTGGCGTCTAGCCTAGACGCCTTTAAAAGGGGATTGGACAAGTTTCTGGAGGAAAAATCCATTACAGGGTCCAAGCCATGATGTGTATGCACAACCTCCTGATTTTAGAAATGGGTTATGTCAGAATGCCAGATGCAAGGGAGGGCACCAGGATGAGGTCTCTTGTTATCTGGTGTGCTCCCTGGGGCATTTGGTGGGCCGCTGTGAGATACAGGAAGCTGGAATAGATTGGCCTATGGCCTGATCCAGTGGGGCTGTTCTTATGTTCTTAAACTACAATTCCCAGGAGGCCTTGCAGGTCTCTTGTTATCAGGTGTGCTCCCTGGGGCATTTGGTGGGCCGCTGTGAGATACAGGAAGCTGGACTAGATGGGCCTATGGCCTGATCCAGTGGGGCTGTTCTTATGTTCTTATCCAACTTTCCAGCGCTGATGCAGCCACAATGCAACCCCAAGGTAACAAATGTCCCCTTGAGGCCTCCATGACTGCCCCCTCCACACGTCCCGTTGGCACAGCTGCATCAGCTCTGGGAAGCTGGATAGGATTGGGCCCTTAATAAAATGTCTCGATAAAGTTTTCTCTAGGATTCTCTCTGCATTCATCCCTGAACAAGACATCTTTTGATTCTTATAGGGTTCATTGTGCAGAGGATCCCAGTGGCTCCTGGCTTTGGGGATTTGAAATGTGAAAGGCTGTTGAAAACACTGGTGGAGCAGTCATGTAAAACTGTTTTACATGTTTAAAACTGTTCCCCAGCACTCGTGTTGTTATTACTGCTTCACTGGACCCACGCATGTTCAACCCCCACCCCCACCCCAGTCTTGGATGTGAGCACTAGATTTAGTAATGACAACACTGATATGGACAATCGTAGTTTAGGGGAGCATTCTTATTAGTGGTCCATCATAAGAAGGGTCATTCTGCTTCATAAGGACCGTTATGCAAGCGGAATGCTCCATCCATCCATTCATGGAGGTAGCTCTCACAGCTGAGCACTCTATGTCTTTTCCCTGATAGGCTAGAATCCCCGGAAGAAGAATTTCGCAGTTGAAAGTAACCAGAGATAATATTTCAACACATACGCTCAAAATACAGACCTGAGGCACACTCCAACACAGAACAGAGTGTGTTTAAGCCAACTAATTGAATGCACTGATCTCTGGGTTGGATTGTGACCTTGCCGCACAGCCTGAATAATTAAGAGCATGCTTTATGTTGATGTCGGAGAATAACTTATCTTGAAGGCCTTCGATAAAGTTCTCTACAAAGCCACATACACACCCTACGCAGATTCCCACAGCTTCACTGGGGCACATTTTGACTAAAGGGTGTACAGTTCATATCACATTTCAATTTCTTGCTCCAGAAGTGACTTGGCCCCATCCCAAATATCTCACTCTATTGCCAGAAACCTATTCAGTTGGTTCTTCCAGTTCACTTCCTTCCTATCTGGAATACAACAGTTGAAAAGCCAGTATATGAACAATGACCCTGCCTGTCTGCTCTCCAGACAAAGCCTTTGAGCACTTCTATCAAAGAACAGCATCACGGTGTGCATTGTACTCCCTGGCGCTTACAATTGATTCCCGGGTGTCCGATCCTTATCACCTGGCTCAGGTTTGTTCTCATGTAGAAGGTAATTGTGTGTGAAGAAGAACTGCAGGATCAGTAGAATTAATGGCCCTAAGACGTGGCGGCACAATGGAATATGGTGGCTATATAGCTAGAGGGGATGCAAAGCACAAAGTTTTGCAGGTGCCTGAATTTGCCAATCAAGGGCCCCTCCCTTTCGGAGCCATTCCGAGTTGCAAGTACAAAACGGAGGCGAAAGGGAGGGGGAGGTGTCATAGCATGGCACATTCATGCACCTGCAAAACTTTGTGCTTTGCACCCCCTCTAGATATGCTATTGACGGTGGATATTCTGTTCACTTCCAGGTAAGAGTGATCCACAGTTTGTTTTTTTCTTATGAGCAGTTCTCCTGACCCTTTTTAATGTCTGATTCTATCCAATTTATTTTTCATGACAAGAACAAAAACAATCAATGGCTAGATGTGCAACATGGGCAGAGAGGGAGAAAAACAAAAGCTAAATGTACACTGGGTAGGGCAACTGAGTGCAGATTTCTGTCCACAACGGGACGTGCATTCTGAAATAGGGATGAGCAGATACCCTCCCCTGCCTCGGGCCAGCCCGCAGCCCGTGCATTTCTTTTAAAGATTGGGGAAAAGGAATACACCAAGCTCAAGTCAAGTGCAGGAATCTTTTTATTCCTAGTGCACAAAATAAACGGGCATTAAGGTTACAAATAAAATAGACAGTGTAAAATTAAACTTACAAACTTCATGGAATAGTGCAGGGGAATGGAGAAGGTTGAAATTTTCACTTTCCATGATATGTCGGTGCCAACCAATGTGTGTCACAGTCTCAGTATAACTAGCATAACTAATCACACATCAGTAGATAGTTGGAAGTGGAAAGTGGTGGGGGAGGGAAGGGTTCACGTAGCCCTCTCCTCCTACCCAAAGCTTTTGTACTGGAAATGGCATCCTCCTCATCCTGAGTTGCATAGGAGAGGCAGCAGCAAGACGCATGCTTGAGGGAGAGTATGCAAGATGTCACAGAGTGGAGAAAAGAGCATGGAAAAAAGGATTTTGGTGCCCCATTTGTTTGCAGGGCTCCATTTTTTCATTAGGGGCCACACCTCAGGCCCCATTGGGTTCAGAATCCACTCATGCTGGAACAGACTGCACACCCTAGACAGAGTTCTGCGCTTTAAAAAGGCATTAATTCTGGTCAGAGTCATGGCAAGATTGATTGGCCAGGAAAGAGAAAATGCCAGCCCTTTTTCCAGAGCGCTTTCAGCTTGGAAGCATTGTCTAAAGACATTTCTGTTTCAGTAAACTTTTATAGCTTGTCATCAGCCACTTTACTTGGTTGTTTGGTTTCCTGACATTATGGCTGCCATTTTGTTTTGTTTTAGTTTGCATTTGCTTTTAAACTCTCTCTCTCTCTCTCTCTCTCTCTCTCTCTCTCTCTCTCTCTCTCTCTCTCTCTCTGTGTGTGTGTGTGTGTGTGTGTGTGTGTGGGATGAGTTTTGACAGAAATGAGCTGTCTGTCTGTGCGCATTGCCCATGGCAGTGGAGATGGTGAAGGTTATACTATGGTTATGCTACTGGCATTTGGTTGATTAGAAGCCTGCTGTACAAAGAAACTGATTGTATGGAAAGACCTTCAGTTTTCCATTGGCCTCAAGCCATAAATTAACCTCTCTTCCCAGCACATCTAAGAAAGACAAATGGACAGCCCTTTAAGGGACCACCTTTCCTAACTCAGAATGAATTTTCTTTTGCTTTCATTACAGGAGCTCTGTCCTTTCTTCTTTAGCAGGAAAAAAGGTCTCCATTTGTCACCTTCATCCATCTTACCTTTTTCTCTTTTCAAGAGGTAGTATTGTCTCTGCTTCAGTTCTTTGAAGCAAGCTGTTTTTATATCAAATTCTGCTATGATACCAGTTTTCTTACAGCAGTCAAGCTTAACCAGATAAATATATCTTGACCAGCTCTTATATTTCATGACTATCCAGTCAATTGGTCCTGCATAACTCATATTCAGGATACAGCTGGTGGGCTGCAATGGTGCTCAGGGAAAATGCTGGGGCTGTTGTAAATTGTGTTTGTTATGGGTATGGTGCCAACTGAAAGCTAAGTCATCACTCTTGATTAGAGTTAGCTTAGAGATGAGTCTTCATTTAAGTGGGAATACATCAGTCAGCATGGGCAGACCATAAGATCGGCAACTCTGACTGAAGCTACTTTTGGAGATTTTTCTTCTCCCCAACAAGATGTCATGTTGTTAAGTCAAGATGTCTCTGCTAAAATCTACAGGACTTTATCAGTCGTCATCTGGACCACTAATCACCTGAAGGTGGATGCTGATTCCTGGAGACTCTAGACCAGTGGTTCCCAAACATCCCGGGGTTATGACGCCCCCATAGCTTCTTCGGGTGCTGCCATCTCAGATCTCGCAAAATCTCATGAAAACCAAGATATCAACATTCAAATTTTGCGAGATCTCACAAGATCCAAGATTGTGGCACACAAATCTCATCAGATTTTGTGAGATCCAAGATGGCAGCGCCTTGGAGAATATAATACATAATAATACAGGTATTTATATACCGCCTTTCTTGGTCTTTATTCAAGACTTTATTCAAGGCGGTTTACATAGGCAGGCTATTTAAATCCCCTTAGGGATTTTTACAATTGACAGAAGGTTCTATCTTTCAAGAACCACAACATTCAGATGTTTCTTTCTGATCTGGTTTCACATTCTCGCCTCCATCCTCCCACGCTCAGAGCAGATGGAATAACTCGGCTCAGCTTGTCAGCTGCTCCAAGGTCGCACGGTGCCGGTGGCCTCAAACTGGCGACCTGTGGATGTTATCTTCAGGCAAATGGAGGCTCTAGACCAGACCTCCTGCCCAGATGAGTCATCCTGTGGCATCCCTGTGAGTGCGCTGTAATGAACACTTTGGGAACCCCTGCTCCAGATCAGTCTTAGTGGGTTGGAAACCCTGGCAGCCCACACCAATCTGCTCCAGAGATAATCCAAAATAATTAGACTGATTTCTCTTAGATGTTCCGAGGTGCACCAGAACAGCCAGTCTAGATCAAAATAGCCACTCTAGACCTGATTCAGAGCTTGTATGGAATGGATCCTCAGATGACAGACTGCACAAATCCAAATTCTGTAGAGTTTTATTGGGGTTTTTTTAATGGAACTGTTGAAGGTTGATCACATCTCTTGAATCACCCTTCTAAGATTTTATGCTATATGGGCACAATCCATTAGAATAGGATAGAGTTAGGCAAACATACAACACAAGCTTTTGCATATCTACTCAGAAGTAAGTCCTTTTAAATTCAGTAGGATCTACTCCCATTTAAGTGTGCATAGGAGTTTAGCCATGATTCAATCTTATGGCCATGGCTAAAATTCTGTGGTGGCAGAACTCCTAATTCTTGCAAGTAGCATCTGCTGACTGTACAAGTAGTGGTGGGCCCAAGAAGAGGCCATCAAAGGGTTTGATTCATTATGGTGAAAGCAGTGGCAGGCTGTGCCATACACTGAATTTTATAGCACAATCTTGTGCATCAGTAGCAGACCTGCCATTAACTGAAAGGGGCAAATGTTCTGAGCACGGAGCCCAGCTCACCTCTAGAACCACCCAGAAGCTTTACTGAGGCTCCTGGCGTGGTCAGAAATGGTACTTCCGGTTAGCCGGAAGCACGGTTTAAGACTTTGGGAAGCCTCAGAAGGCTTCATAAGAACATAAGAACATAAGAACAGCCCCACTGGATCAGGCCACAGGCCCATCTAGTCCAGCTTCCTGTATCTCACAGCGGCCCACCAAATGCCCCAGGGAGCACACCAGATAACAAGAGACCTCATCCTGGTGCCCTCCCCTACATCTGGCATTCTGACTTAATCCATTCCTAAAATCAGGAGGTTGCGCATACACATCATGGCTTGTACCCCATAATGGATTTTTCCTCCAGAAACTCGTCCAATCCCCTTTTAAAGGCGTCTAGGCTAGACGCCAGCACCACATCCTGTGGCAAGGAGTTCCACAGACCGACCACGCGCTGAGTAAAGAAATATTTTCTTCCCGGTTCATCCTGGAGTTGCACGAGGCTCTGTTTTGTTGAGGTGAGTGGGGGGCGAATTCACACATGGGGGGGCCAGTGGCATCTCGTGGGGGCGCTATTGTGGACCTTTGCCCCAGGCGTGGGGCTGAAGACGTCCACCACTGCTATGCATGTCTACTCAGAAGTGAGCCCTACTGAATTCAATGGGACTTCCCTTGTAAGTGTATCTAGGACTGCAACCTGACATGTTCAACTGCTTGTATTTACATGCCTGTACATTAGATACGAGGGTCATTCCATTCTACACTCTGTGTTTCAGAGACTCTAGGGAGGTAGTTGAGCCCCGAAGAAGAAAACTACAGCAATTCACACTAAGCATGTTAACAAAGTAGCCTCAAAGGGTAAGTATAGGGACTGTGATATACCAGGAGCAGACAGGAATCAGAAAAAAGGACTGCCTGATAAATATGGACCATTGAAGCAAATTGCCACTCAGATTGTCCCGGTCAGGCCCCCAAACATTTGGGGCAAGCCCTGCTCGATGTGCCGCGTTTGGGTATTCCACTCTTTCTCCCTGCCTCATGTTTTATGAGCCATTTTGACTCTCATTATGGTAATCTGATAACATTTGATTCTGGCAAATTGCTGCAGCCAGAGAGCCTGAGAGCTGCGTAATGGAGGCAGAGCCCAGCTTAATCAAGTATGCGGTGCCCATATTTCCAGGCCCTGATTTCAAAAGAAGGATACAGTTGTGGGCAATGAATAGCAATTTTTACAGCACTCAAGGGAAAGATGAAGTTTGAACTCCTGGAAAATGTTAAGAGATGCAATTGTATCCTTGCCTACTGCCATGATAAATTTTCTAGAGAGGGCGTGATACGTCGCCACTGAAACCCTGATCATATTTACACTTTTCTCCTGCCTTGCCACCAAGCAGGGCTCTCGTCTCCCTGCTGTTTATATGCTCCCAACAGTCATGGGAGGTTGTTTGGGCTGAAGGACAACAACTAACCTAAAGAACTTCCAAGCTCTAACTTCCAAAGAACTTCCAAAGAACTTTCCAAACTTCCAAAGAACTAACCTAAAGAACTTCCAAGCAGTGGCGGACCTCCCATTATGGACGATGGGGCAAATGCCTCAGGCACAAGCCTTTAGGACCTTGCAAACAAAACGGGGTTGGAAACTGTGCTTCCGGAAAAACAGAAGCACAGTTTTAAGCAGGGGTGTCAAACATAAGGCCCAGGGGACGGATGCGGCCTGCGGAAGCTTTTTATACGGCCCTCAGGTTTTCAGCTGCTGAGGAGTGCTGCGGTATTACTGCTGAAAGGGCATCCCACATGAAAATTGGGCTCTCCCATATCTTTAAATATGATCAAGATTCATATATTTTCTCTTTTGTTATTTGCAGCTAATGAGTTCCTAAGTGAAAAAAGTGCTTATTTTTGGCTATGACCTATTTAATGACATCACTTCTTGCCTAATGACATCACTTCCGGCCCTCAGTAGGCATCATGAATGCTGTGTGGCCCTCCATATGAAACAAGTTTGACACCCCTGGTTTAAAGCCTCGAGGAAGCCGCAGGAAGCTTCCTCAATGCAACCTGTGGCCGTGCGAAGCTCCGTGAGCCACAGGTGAATGGGGGGGATTTGCACACAGGAAGGCAGCAGCATCCCATAGAGGAGTGCCATCTCGGAACTTTGCCCTGGGCGCAAGGCTGGGGATGTCCGCCACTGTAAAGAGAAATTTGAATCCAGTTCCCCACACTCTTGGGCCAACACACTAACCAGCGCACCAACACTGTTTTGAAAACTACATCAAACTGGAGCTTCTTTCACTACATTGTTGTGAATTTGCAGATTATTTTGAATAGGACTGTCACTGCTAGTATGCTTTACAACTGCGCTTGATCAGAGACTAGAATTTGAGAGCATTTCAGATTTCACTATTTAAAACTGCCATTGTTCGAGATTAATGTGGGAGAAAAGCAGGGTCTGTGAGGAGTTTTGTGGGTACTGCTTTGCACCTCCTAAGAACTGGAGTAACATAGATGTTGTAGGTGTCAGCTTGCCAGGAAAATGTGTTTTCTGCCATTTGAATGATGACCATGTAGAACAGATGTGAGACCTGTCACATGTGCTGATTCAGCTTAAGAATAACTAATGTGGGGGATGGATGCATCTTGGATTGGACACACATTCATGTTTGTGCATGTGCATGAAAATGCATGTGCTCCAGGGCACAATATGAAGTAACAATATGCCCATGTTCCCCAAGATACACGTGTCCTCAATTTTTACTTTTTACTTTTGAGGTAGTTTGAGCACATTTTAAAAGCAAAACGCTGTTCCCATGGGGGTGGAGGCCCTCTACTTTTGCTCAGAGACTGCCTGAGTTGCTACACCTTGGCCAAAGTTGGCAAGCTGAGATACATTGCTTTGTTGCAATATTTTGTTGTGTGTTTTTGATCAAGAAGACTTAACATATGTTCGAAATATTACACAAATTGTACTGCTTACATAAAAACTCCAAAAGATAATGACAGCTGTTCAGCTTCTTGGAAATCCAATTAATTTTAACTAGAGCTCTTACATTTTCACTGCAAAGCAGGGAGACATTTATACAGACACACACACACACTCACTCACGCACATGACTTCAGGCAAACTCAATGGAATATGACATTTTATATGAAGAATCCATTTTTTGAGCTCTCACTTATCCGTAATAGTGGAATTAGCAGTCAATTAGATTCAGTAAATAATTAATGGAAACCATTTGATGTGGGACTCACTTCTAGCTGCTTTGGAAGTTTGCAAGTGCTATTATTTTCCCTAATGCAGTAAAAGAAGAAAGCAAAAGAACATGTTCTTTAGAGCCAACAATGCTTCTATTATTAACATGTTTGCTTTATGGAGCCTGACGTCCCCATTATTTCACCATCACATACAGATGAAGTTTGGAAAGATTTTTGGCAACAAGATTTGAATGAAGGGGAAGAGAACAGCAAACAGTATCTTGACTTCCTCATCTTCTCTAGTATCAGCCTGGTCAGCACTCTTTTATCACATAATGAAAGCGAAAACGGTATTAAGTGGCAGGACAAAAAATAATAATTCTAAGTAACTGACAATCATAATGTAGAGGATTGATATATTTGCCACCATTTCTCTGACATTCAGAGCAAAGAGCCAAGATGTTTCAAGGCAGTGTCTCCCATATTCCCAATATTCTGTCACAGGTATGACCAAGAAGAGACCCAGCCTGTGTAGTTTGCAATATGAGCTGTGGTAAATGAAGCGGCAAGGTGTGAACACAAGAGCCAGGTATAGCCCCTACCCCCTGAGAGTAGCTTTCCTGAGAGTGTGCCTTCATCTTCTCTTGTATAAATGGATCAATCAATTCCTATAGGAAATTAAATCATTGCACCTGAAGACAACGTTTCAGTGGAGATCAAACCAACTCACCCCTCACGACACTGGGTGATGAGGCCACCACTGATAAGACCCCAGAGAAAGAACAATTCCCCCCTTTCCCCACTTCCTAGGAAGCTCCAGAGTTGTAATGCAAGAGCAAGATGATTGTTCTAGCTCGGGGTTTCCAAAGTTTTTGGCAGGAGGGCCACATCAGCTCTCTGACAATGTGTTGGGGGCCACGGAAAAAAAGAATTAATTTACATTTAAAATTTAAATAAATTTACATAAGTTTACATAAATGAATATATTAAAGATGAACTTATATGAATGAATGAAGGTCTTGCAATAGCTCAAGGCCTATAAAAGGCCTTGCACAAAGCAAGGCTGGCCTTTCCTTTGCTGCCACTACTGCATCACAGATGTGAAACAGCAAGCAGTGAAGGGAGCCCTCATGCAAGAGGTCAAACAGTCGACCTTACGCTGAGATCAGTTGTGCTGGGCCAGAGTGGGCTCCAATAAATCTCCGGAGGGCCAGAGGCTCATTGGAGACTGGGGGCTCACTGAGGGCCACATTGAGAGGCCTCAAGGGCAGCAAGTGGCCCCGGGGCCGGGGTTTGGGCACCCCTGTATCTAGCTCATCTAGACACTCTACCCCACCATTCTCCACTCTTTTTCATCCTTGCCACCCTCCTCTTCTGTTGACATTCTAGGGCAGTGGTTTCTAAACTGGGGAGCCATGGAAACCAGCCAGGGGAGCTGTGGAATCTCTACCAAAAAAACCAGCACTCTAAACACGGTATAGGATTGTAATTCTAAAGGGGAGCCATGGCCAATGGCCTAGTAGGTCAAGGGAGCTACCAGTCAAAAAAGTTTGGGAACTACTGGTCTAGGGAATGGGTAGGGGAGGGAGGCAGTTGAGATGAGTGGGTAGACAGAGGCAAGGACCCCACCAATCAATTGCCTTATTCAATCTGCCTCATGGTTGGGCCAGCCGTGCTCTGAGGTTACCCATTTCTGCTGCCTTGCATAGATCAGCTCTGATTTTTGCCTTCTGATTTGATTGTCAGCATTAATTACAGGTGCTCATTTTCATTTTTGAATGAAACCCTCCACTGGCAAGCCACTGAATCTATCAATCTTTCGGAAGTCAGTTTAAAAGAACATTTGTACTTGTTCAGCGTGTCAGTTGACAGTTGAAAATGTAAATTTTAATGAAACTCTTTAATTTTTTTTAGCTGACTGTCAGTAAATTTACTTTTGAGTGATAAACATGCCTAGGAGTAAATTAGGCTTTGCCTTAGAAATGAAATCAAGCAATTAGTTGCAGTGCTCTTTGGAAGTCTCTCTGTCTCTCTCTCTTTGTCTTCATTTTCTTCCAGAGTTCAAGTGCATCACATATTGGCAAAGTAAGTTTAACTAACTGCCCCTGGAAACTTGATGTCCGGGAATTCACAGTGGATTTGCAAGTCATGTTTGGCTCAGGCAGCCTAGTTATCTGCACTGACATTGCAATGGAAGACTTATAAATAAAGACAATTTTTTTTTTTTTTTTACAGGGCTGCTTATAATCTGCATGTTGCAAAAATTCTGTTTCTAGGTAATTTTAAAAACAATCTGTACAGTTCAGAGTTCAATTGTGTAACCCAGTGCTTCCCAAACTCCTGCAAGGGAGCTGGGAGCACTTTAAGTTGGGGGGGGGGGCCTATGCCAGCAGCACAATCTACAGGATTGTGCTGCTGGGGGGAAGGTGGTTTTTCAACTTACCTGAAGGAGTGCCGGCCTCCAGGGGTCTCCCCAAGCCTCCAAAACAATTTTAAAAAAGTGATGAAAATCATTTCCTATTTTCTGTTGAAAACTGGAAATGTTTTCGATTGCTTTTTTATTGTTTTGGAGGCTTGGGAAGCCCTGAAGAGGTGTTTGCAGGGCTCTGCATACACACACCTACCTCCTGGCAGGCTGGTACTCCCTTAGGTAAGTTTTTAAAAACCCTCTACCCAACTGCAACACAACAGTGGGGATTGCCTTGCTGCCTTCCCTCCTTCCCGTCCCTTAAAGGGGCAAGGACAAATGCTTCTCTGGCTGGTGGGTTGTGACCAATTTGGGAACCACTGATGTAACCTGTACAAAATATACACTTGGAACAAACCTATTTCCTCTTACCTTGCATCTGTTTTCCCATTTGCATAATTCGTTCTGGTTTTGCGAGACATGGGAAGGATAAGGACACTGCAGCCCCACCCTAACCCCCAAAAACGTGTAATTAGTTTATGGAACTCTTTGCCACAAGAAGTAGTTATGGCATCTTGCCTGGATGCCTTTAAGAGGGGATTGGACAAATTTCTGGAGGAGAAGTTCATTACGGGTTACAAGCCATAATAGGTATGTGCAAGCTCTTGGTTTTAGAGGCAGGCTGCCTCTGATTGCCAGATGCAGGGGAGGGCACCAGGACACAGGTTGTCTGTTGTCTTGTGTGCTCCCTCGGGCATTTGGTGGGCCACTGTGAGATACAAGAAGCTGGACTAGATGGGCCCTTGGCCTGATCTAGCGGGGCTATTCTTATGTTCTTAACAAGCTTTTTAGAACTACTTCTAGCTTTCAATTGCTAGAAGCATACTGAAAAACAAATAATCTCTAAGCAGAGGTTCTTGCGATGCTAGCATCTTTTTCGGCTACTATCACATTCTGCACTTATACAGGACTCTTTGCCACCTTGTTTGTGATTGTAGTGACTTGAATGATAGTAGAAGCCAAAGGGTTGCATGAATAAGGTCGCAATCCTAACCAACTTTCCACCACTGACATAAGGGCAGTGGGCAACTCCGAGGTAAGGGAGTGAACATTCCCTTACTTTGAGGAGGCCTCCGTGACTGCAACCCCAACTGCAGGATGCAGCACATGCCCCACTGGAACAGCTATGCCAGTGCTGGAAAGTTAGTTAGGATTGTGTCCTAAGTTGTACAGAGGGAAGCAGTTTGGGGGAACCTTTTTCCAGCAAGGCATAGATTGCTAGAGCCACATCCATTTTCAAAACCATTGTAACTGATGCACTCAATTAATGGCCCAACTCTATCCCCACTTACGACAGCGCACACACTCCAAGTGCCATAGGGCACTTTGGGACAAAGTTTTTTCTAGCAGTGCTGGCAGGAAGGCCAGATCCTTCCCGCTGATGCATTGAGAGATCCCTGCAAGAGCAGGTAAGTCCAGCACAGGAGCAGGGAGTGATGGAAGGGTGGTGATGGGGCAGGGTGGGCAGATCAGGTCCGAGGGCAGGGTCAGTAGTACTAGTGAGCATTGTATCCTATCCCCTGCTCTGTCAACCTGGATCAACCCCAACTTGTGTGAATGATATAGCTGGCGCAGGTCCAAGTTGACCCCTAGCAGCTGCTGGGGCTTCCCCTAGGACAAGGGGAGAAATGTTCCCTAGAAGAGACCTGCAGCTGTCTAAATTCCCTTGTGGGAAGCAGCACAGCCCATGCCAGAGCTGCTGCCTCGCTGTGCAGGGATTTAGGTGGGATTGGGCTGTTTCCAATCCAGGAAGCAGAAGGAGCAGAGGCTGCCACATCACCAGGTGAGGCCAGCAGCATTTGACAGACTGCCACAGTGACTTACAAGTGGGCAGACCCTGCTTCCAATGCCTCTTGGGAATTTCAAACTGGGGTCTTTTCAAGCCCTACCAAAAGATATTAAGAATTGAACATGAATGCCAATGGAAATTTTTTCCCCACAACCAAAAATAGTACACAAAGGACTGCAAATAATATCTAGCTGTGGGGGGGTAGTAAAGCTGCCCCAATGCCCTGCCATGGTCTAATCACATTTTGAAGGGCCTCACCCACCATGCTATTTACAAATAAAACTTACTGTCATCAGAGCACATTGCACACTTAGGTGCATGTCTACTTTGGCCCTGAATCAGCTTGTAAGAGACCAGCTTCTTCATCTTATTGCAATCTCTCACGATCAATCAGGAGCAACCCTTTCATCACACCAGCTGCACACCTTCATGTGAAAACATGAAGCAAAGGTTTAATTTACAGCAAGGCAGGGGCACCGTTACTTTCTGTCAGGCCACTGCTAGCATTTCCCTCCACCTCCCAGGTCTGCCCAGGAACAGCTTCAATCAGGCATAAAGCAAATCAGCTACTAAGTGAATTGCCTGATAAGCAGCAGGCTGACCTGTTCCCTGATCAAAAGGTGCACCTTGCTAAGAACAGCACTGTGGACCCAGTGATCCTTACAGCAAGGAAGCATCCTGCCTGGCAGACTATAAAACCGCAGGGTTGTGGGTTTCTGTGATGAGCAGAGCAAGGACTGGAACTTGCACAGAAGGGTGTGCTAGTTCTTGGCAAGGACTCAAAGTCACTGAGATATCATTGGTAATGAATGAGTTGGCATGTCTCTTTCATTCACAAGGCTCATGTTGATCTCCAGACGTTGTTTTGGCCGGAAGCTGCAGTAATCTGGCAGGAAAAGGGTTTGAAAAGAATCACTGGTGTTTCTATAAAGAGAACGTCTGTCTCGTCGGTCTGGAAAGGTATACACAGGTGCTTTAAAACGTAGATACAGAGTAGCACTCAAAAGTGTGCAAACAACTGGGTTAGTGGTCTTCAATCTGTACTCCAGGTAACCATCAGGGGTTTCTCAAAGCAATTCTGGTACTTCCCTGAAAGACCTTTTCCCACTCACATAACACCGAACCAGAGGGCATCCATTGAAACTGAGTGTTGGGAGAGTTAGGACAGACAAAAGAAAATATTTCTTTACCCAGCGTGTAATTAGTCTGTGGAACTCCTTGCCACAGGAAGTAGTGATGGCATCTTGCCTAGATGCCTTTAAGAGGGGCTTGGACAAATTTCTGGAGGAAAAGTCCCTCATGGGTTACAAGTCATGATAGGTATGTGGAAGCTCCTGTTTTTAGAGGTAGGCTACCTCAGAGTGCCAGACGGAAGGGAGGGCACCAGGACACAGGTTGTGTCTTGTCGTCTTGTGTGCTCCCTGAAGCATTTGATGGGCCACTGTGAGATAAAGGAAGCTGAATTAGATGGGCCTTTGACCTGATCCAGTGGGGCTCTTCTTATCAGTACCAACCGTCCTCTGCAATGGGCAGCTATACAGAAAGCCAGCCCTGAGGTCTCAGGATCCTCAGCACTGACGGGAAGGGAGCTAATAGAAATTACCAGGCCCTGGCAGTCCAGAAGGGAGCCTGGGGCCCAACTAGGCTGCATATGTTTAGCAGCCTGCCCTTGCTGGGTGGCCCCCCCAAAAAATTCACCAGGTCCCAAGCCTGCCCTTGGCGGTCCTGTTTATTCTGGTGATCTACCTCCTGTTGGAAGTAATTTGTCCCTTTTCCCTCTGTGTCACTACAATAATCAGGGAGAGTGGTACCACCCTCCATTAAAGAGACTGTGGCAAGGCATGCTTCTAGTCCTGGCTTACATCCTGGTTTAGAATCCATGAGTCAGCTTCCAGGTTACACATTAAAATCACATCCATAAACTTGTAGGAAACACCAATTACATCCTATAAAGTTAGAATACAGAACACTGGCTCTTTTCCTACCAGTCCAAATGCAGTTTCTGACTGAGGGGGAGAGTCTTCCTTACCTCTTCTACAAGGTCTGGAAACCATGTTTGAGGGAATGGGACATGGCCAAGTTTGGGAAAGGATGTCAGTTCCTACTGAGCTGAGGTCCAGAGGCCCTGGGGCAAACTCCTGCACTGAGCTCCATGATGTCTTCCACCTACCCAATGGATGCTACTACCCCAACCAGTAATGGACTTCACCTGGGTCCCCTAATGGGTATGGCCTTTAGCCAGTGCCATACCTGACCGACCTCTGACACCACCCCTGGCCCTGAATTATTCCACACCTTAATTTGAAAACTAACCAGCCAGTGATTTGGCTGCAGGCTTCTTGGGTTTGCCCCATGTGGGTAGACCACAGGAACAATATTGGTACCTCCCAAGCTAGCAACCCTCTCCATTGCGGTTACTAATACTGACCCAGGAAGCATTTGTGTTATTCTGCCGAGATACCTAACACACTTTCTGATGCTATTGGGGCAAATGGGAGCTAGCCGATTTTGTGGGGGGGAAGCAGTTTGACAGCAGCATCCATAATGTATGAATCACCCCTTTGTTCAAGACAGAAAAGGAACTGACAGAAAGTAAGAAAGGCTGACAGAGCCCACAAACCATTGGACAAGCTTCACTATCTTGTTAGTTTAGTGAGTATTCATGTGCTTAAGAGTCTGAACTGATGGCAGTATCAGAATTTATTGTCTGTCGTTTACTCCTATTTCAATAAAATTACAGTATTGGCAACCTTCAGTCTCGAAAGACTATGGTATCGCGCTCTGAAAGGTGGTTCTGGCACAGCGTCTAGTGTGGCTGAAAAGGCCAATCCGGGAGTGACAATCCCTTCCACACCGGGAGCAAGTGCAGTCTGTCCCTGGTCTGTCTCCCTGGCTATGGGCCTTCCTTCTTTGCCTCTTAGCCTCAGACTGTTGGCAAAGTGTCTCTTCAAACTGGGAAAGGCCATGCTGCACAGCCTGCCTCCAAGCGGGCCGCTCAGAGGCCAGGGTTTCCCACTTGTTGAGGTCCATCCCTAAGGCCTTCAGATCCCTCTTGCAGATGTCCTTGTATCGCAGCTGTGGTCTACCTGTAGGGCGCTTTCCTTGCACGAGTTCTCCATAGAGGAGATCCTTTGGGATCCGGCCATCATCCATTCTCACGACATGACCAAGCCAACGCAGGCGTCTCTGTTTCAGCAGTGAATACATGCTAGGGATTCCAGCACGTTCCAGGACTGTGTTGTTTGGAACTTTGTCCTGCCAGGTGATACCGAGGATGCGTCGGAGGCAGCGCATGTGGAAAGCGCTCAGTTTCCTCTCCTGTTGTGAGCGAAGAGTCCATGACTCGCTGCAGTACAGAAGTGTACTCAGGACGCAAGCTCTGTAGACCTGGATCTTGGTATGTTCCGTCAGCTTCTTGTTGGACCAGACTCTCTTTGTGAGTCTGGAAAACGTGGTAGCTGCTTTACCGATGCGCTTGTTTAGCTCGGTATCGAGAGAATGTGTGTCGGAGATCGTTGAGCCAAGGTACACAAAGTCATGGACAACCTCCAGTTCATGCTCAGAGATTGTAATGCAGGGAGGTGAGTCCACATCCTGAACCATGACCTGTGTTTTCTTCAGGCTGATTGTCAGTCCAAAATCTTGGCAGGCCTTGCTAAAACGATCCATGAGCTGCTGGAGATCTTTGGCAGAGTGGGTAGTGACAGCTGCATCAATAAAATTATTCCTGTATATACAGAGTTGACTCCAAAGCCATATATTACCTTTGACAGGGAAGACACATTTGATGACTGCACAATCCATTCGCTATTATAGCTATTAATCCCTTTGGATCAGCTTCTTAAGAGAACATTCCACACATGTAATGAAGCTTTGAAGCAAAAAAACCCAAAAAGAATAATAGTAATGTTGTGATCTTAAGCAAGAATGTGATTGTTGGCAAGTGGAACAAAGGGAATGCCTTAATGTGGGTTGTCTTGCATTTTGCAAAGTCACTTTGGGCGCAATCCTAACCCCTTAAATCATTGCTTTCCAGCACTGGCATAGCGGTGCCAATAATAATAATAATAATAATAATAATAATAATAATAATAATAATAAACTTTATTTATATCCCGCCCTTCTCCCTAAAGGGACCCAGGGCGGCTGGGACATGTGCTACCTCCTGCAGTTGGGTGTCACTCACGGAGGCCTCCTCAAAATAAGGGAATGTTTGTTCCCTTGCCTCGGAGCTGCACTGCCCTTATGTCAGTGCATGCAAGTGGGACACAAGCAATTGGAAAGTTTGTCTGCCCAAGCACCAGTAAGATGAATACGAGCTGTTAAAGAGCACTTCTCTCCTTTATGTCACTGGGACTTGTATAACAGGACTTTGTAGTGGACTGTATGCCACAGGTAGCACCAGGAAGGTGAGCAAGGCAACTGCTGCATGAGAGATACACACATTTCGCCTTCTGTATTAATAGACGGAATTGTCACAAAGGCATCCGTTACAGCACGACTACTATACTTCCTACCCAGATGGCATTTGTTGTCATCACTCACATCTGACATGCTTGAAAGAAAGGCATCTCTGCATCTCAGTCTTGACACCAAGAAAAATGGACACGTAAGGGACTTGTCATGCTTTCTGCTAGCACACCTGGCTGTGTACCCCCCAATGTTAGTCAAATGAAACAGGACCATTTGTCTGATATTACCTGAAAGGCTAGGATACGCAGCAAGCAGCATGAATGAACAAGCCACTTCCAAAGGAGAAAACAATTATTAAAAAATAATATAAAAAAATAACCTTGCTTAATTTTGGAAAGTTTAATTTCAATACAGGTTTGATTTCAATATAGTACAGGGGATGGCAACCTTTAGGCAAAGGGGCTGGATGATGGCTGCTATGGCAGCTGTGATGTCATAGCTATGGCAGCTAAGATGTCATCGCATTATCACCAAATTTGCAGGCTGTAGTGTTCCTGGAAGCGAGAGACAAAGGCTCCCACCCAATATGCTAGCGTTCCAGTCCGGGAACAGCAGAGCCACCTGCCCAGGTTCACAGAGTCCCTGTGCCATGCAGCAGCAAATTGGGCAGGAGGATTTGTCTCCCAAGTCAAACTCCATACAGACCCGATTACTTTGAGTGGCAGGCTGGATCCTGCCAGCAGGCCGTAGGTTGCTGACCTCTGCATTAGCACAAAAAAGGTCATTCCTCTTCCGTTGGTCCATAGAGGTCCATGGTTACATATTGGAACGCACATCTATTTTGACCTTACCATTTCCCCCTGCCATCTTTGTGAGTTAAATCACCCCTACTCCTCACAAAGCTACTATGAACCCTACTTTGTTGGTTCAAAGCTGACCAGCATTGACTGGAAGTCTCCAGGAATTAGCATCAGTCTCCAGGTGATTACTGAAAGCAATCCTGGAGATCTGAACGGAGCTTCCAAGAATCTCAACATTGCTTTAGCCTGGCCAAATAGATCTCCAAGAGGAGCTTCTGTCAGCATTAGCCATCCTAGCCCTGATGGGGAAACTACAGGGAAGATGCAGGTGCCAGTCTCTTTTCCCCAGTGGGGCTAAGAACAACCTTAAAGGAGGTGATTGAGTCCAGGCAACAACAGAGGGGAGAATTAAATGCTTTTCCCCCTCCCCACATTACTTTTCCAATAAAAACAAGAGTCCTATACACCTCCCCACGTGGTTGCTTTTAAAAAAATTACCATGCAGCATTGTTCATCTTGTCCGTTTGAACCTTAAGCTCAGCCCTGATAAAGCCATGAAGCCCTTTAAACTGGTTCAAAGAGACGCAAATTGGGAGAGCTCTGTGAAGTGCAGAGAAGGACTTTGTCTGTCTGGACACCCACTTCACAGGTCTCCCTTCTGTGCAGGATCTTCTTATCCCTGCTTGTATGTTCTGCCTCCAGCTGAAACCCTTTTGGTTTGGTATGCTCAGTGTTCACAGCCCAAAGCTTATGGACTGACCGATTCGGCAGACTGTATCTTTTAGGGGCGAGATGCAGTTGGCTGCATTTGTGTCTAATTACAGCCCTTATTGGATTTTATGGTTGCTTTATAATTTGTTATACCCCATAGTGGGAACCTTTTGGACTATAAATGTTAGCTGTTAGCTAACATAGCTGTTAGCGCTAAACAAATGCAATCTAATTACATCAGGCACTTCGGACCATTTGCTAAGTACGCTACCCGGCCCATCCCATAGACTACCTGTGCTGTAGAGTTCCTCTAATTCCACCCAAAGGTTGTTGGCTGGTAAAAACTCATTGCTTCTTATTGCTGCAGACAGCTACAACAAAATATCTTGGAGCACTCCGCTCTCAGAAACTGCCATGGAAATCCCACGAAGGGACCCTTGTCAATGGCAGCGAGTGGCACAGAGCCTTAAAGAAAGCCTCGTAACAATCAGACTTGACAGACCTGTTGTTCTAACAGAAAGTTTATCTTTGTCTCGGTGGAAATTAGGTGTCCTTCTCTGCTCGGATTTGCAAACATGAAAAGACAAGGCAAGTCGATGGACTGGAATCTCAATTACAGAGGAGTACAGTAGAATATACAAGGGCACAATGTTAAATTTCTGCCAACATTTCAAAACCCCAAAGACACTATTTTTGACTTAGTGTCTAAAATGCAAATTGAACTGTACTTCTGATGATGAACGCAACTCCAAAGGAACAAAAGAAAAGAGTTTCCCCCTGGAAGATCAGGCATTGTATTCTCAGCATGGTGTAGAAAGAGGATAGTAATTACTGCTAAGTTATAATGACATTCTTATGGTAACCCACTGAAAGCTAGTACAGCGGTTCTCAAACTGTTCGTTCGGGACCCAACATTGGGTCCTGGCTCAATTTTTGGTGGTTCACAAAACTGACAGGGCAGGTTAGGTTACATGCATCAAGGGTTAAACAAGCTGCTACTAGGGGGGCACTGCTGCCCAATCACCATTATAGCCACACCCCTTGGCACTGATAAGTCAGGGAGCAGCCTCTGGGCCTCCAAAAAGTCTGAGAATCACTGGGCTAGTGTAGTGTAGTGGTCAGCACACCAGACTTGGAGATCTGGATACTGTTCCCGACCTGACTCCTGGGTGACCTTGGGCCAGTCACTATCTCTAAGCCTCAGGTCATATTTGCGAGGCAAAAATAAAGAGGGGAGGACCATGCACACTGCCCCAAGGTCTTTAGACAAAGCTGGGATAAAAATGCAATAACATTTTGAGTTCTCTGAATCATGTGGAGGATCCCTCGCCACATTCAAGGCTGCCCTTTGCAGGAAAGTTCTGAATACTGGAATGCCCAAGGGCTGTGGCCAGCAGCATGACTCACTGATATGCTTCACCTCTCAGTGTACTCAGTTAATGTGGAAAGGTGACTTCTGTATAGGGCTTCACAGCACTAACCAAATGGCTGCCTGCGCCAGCACAGCAATCCCTGTGCTGGCTTAGTGTCGCAAACATGCCATAAAGCACATTTGCAACTACTTGTGAACCGATGGAGCAGGTAGACTCATGCCAGGTGGCGCAGGGGTGTGGGAAGGGTGAGGAGGCAGAAAAGGCGCACTCCGGGATGGAGAAAGGTGGATCAGGCAACAGATTGGGCCCAGGAGGGTTCACCATCAGCAGTGGCCTTGTCTGCTGTATCCTAACTGTCCTCCCATCCATCTCAGCATTACACCAGCCTTCTTGGATTTGCATCAGCTAAATAGCTGGCACGGATCCAAAAAGCCCTATAGGGCAGGCTAGGGCTCGACATGGGGTAAGGAGAAAGATATTCCTTTAACCCAAGGAGACCTCCAGCCACCTCCTCTCCTGTGCTGGATACAGTGCAGGTTAGGTTTGGGCTCTCAGTGAGTTTAATGAGACATCTAAGTGAGTGAGGGGATTAGGTTGTACAATGTGTTTTAGCCACTAATCTCAGCTGTGCCTTGCGATTGTGGGTGTAGTGATGTTCACAGAGAACTCCCCCAACCCAACAGGGGTCTTCAGTCACTTCAGCAAAGGGGGAAGCTCTGGTCCCTGCATTATTCCACTGAAGTGAATATGAATGCCCACTCTTCTAAGAACTCCATACTCACATTGAAGCCTATCTGGAACTCTGAATCAGGACCTCTAATACAGTCCTCCACATTCCACCTTTCATTCAAGGTTAATCTTCACACTCAGGGTCTACCATATACCCTGAATGCATCCACGTGCCTGTGTTGTCAATAGCAAAAGGCCATCAAACCACAAAATGAAAACTGCTGTGTAAATAATAGTGGTAATTCCCCTATTTGGGGAGGGGCGGTGAGGCCAAAGTTAATGTAGCATCAAATGAAATTTCCATTCTAATAATTATGCGCTGAATTTTTAAAAACAATATCAAGCAGAAAGTCGCTACATTCAGAATGGACAGTCTCCAAGAGAACAAAGAAAAATGGTTTTAATCAAACAGTTGGCTTGAGGCGATAAATGTGCAACACGTATCATACATGAGCAAATATATTTATTTGATGGGAAAATGGCAGTGTGACCTTGGTGCAGGAGCAGTCATTAATGAACACTGTGGCACCCAAATTAATGGATATTTTTCCAATGCCCTTCCTCTCCAGGCCATCACATTCATTCTGTCCCACAGGCCCATTTGTTAACAAGGGAGTTTCAGGAATATTTTCTGCATTATAAGCAAACTGAATGAAATTGGGCACTTCTAATAATGCCATTTTACGACAGTGAAACACTGTTCCACTGTCATAAATTCCTCCACATGCCAGCCTGACCCCATCTAGATTTGGCTGTTACTTACCTTGCAGGGTTGTTGGAAGGATCCATCAAGATAACATATGTAAAGCCTTTTGTGCACCTGGAAAGTGCTGCATAAACATTAAGCCATCATCATCAGTGTCATCAACATCATCATTATACTTTCTAGATCAGTGGTTCCCACACATTTAGCACCGGGACCCGCTTTTAAAAATGAGAATCTGTCAGGGCCCACTGGAAGTGATGTCATGACCAGAAGTGACATCATCAAGCAGGAACATTTTTAACAATCTTAGGCTGCAATCCTACCCACACTTACCCAGGAATAAGTCCCATTGACTATCATTGTTAAAAGCATATACATAGTAGCTTGTTAAAAGTACAGGTCTGTAACGTTTCCCCAAGTGCAATCACATATCATGGTAGCAACAAGTCTAATATATTGAAATGAATGGGGGTCCACCTGAAATTGACTCGCGACCCACCTAGTGGGTCCCACCTAGTCCTGACCCACAGTTTGCAAAACACTAGATACCTCCATCAGTGCAAGAAAATTTTTAGAACAAAACAGGGAAACCTAACCCACCAAATGCTGTATGAAGGGGGCCCAATCACGTATCTTGTCCTGGTCTCAATGCCAGCTTTCAGCAGCCCTAGGAATGTAAGAGAGTGCTGAAGATTGCTCCAGAACAGCGGTGTCCAAAGTTTTTAGCAAGTGGGCCACATCATTTCTCTGGCACTGTGTTAGGGGCCAGGGGAAAAAAGAATTAATTTACATTTAAAATTTGAATAAATTTACATGAGTTTACATAAATGAATATATTAAAGATGAACTTATATGATTGAATGAAGGTCTTGCAATAGCTTGCACAAAGCAGGGCTGACCTTTCCTTCGCTGCCACTGCTTTCATCACAGACATGAAACAGCAAGCAGTGGAGGAAGCCCTCATTCCACAGCTCATGCAAAGAGGTCAAACAGTTGCCTTCACGCTGAGAGCAGTTGTGTCAGGCCAGTATGGGCTGCAACAAATCTCTGGAGGGCCAGAGGCTCATTGGAGACTGGGGGCTTCCTGAGGGCCGCATTGAGAAGCCTCGAGGGCCGCATGTGGCCCCAGGGCCAGGGTTTGGGCACCCCTGGTCCAGAACATCTCTCTCTCTCTCTCTCTCTCTCTCTCTCTCTCTCTCTCTCTCTCTCTCTGCTGCAAATCACCAGAAAGAGTCATAGTCCAACATCCCTTAATTTGGCACTCTGCCCCTTTCCTTCTTCACTGTGGCACCAACCAAGAAGGTAGAACGTTCTTGAAGGAGTGGCCACAGTAAGGCAGGAGTGATAAGCAGGCTGCTCCAGTCAGCCTTACTGCTTTCAGGCGTTGCTACCCTTGCAGTATGTCACCTCAACACAGAGCACCTTCCCTGGCAACTTCTAGCTGTGGGATCAGGTGCTTCCTCCTTTTTGACCTGCTCTAGGCTTTCCTTCTTCTTGTTCCCTTCTCCCTTTCGATCCATACTGCCACTAGGAGGCCCTGCTTCCTCCTGGGAACTGCTATATTTGCATGCTGGGAGCATCTATTTCGCTTTCTTTTTCTCTCTCCCGGCTGCTTTCATGATTTCCTGGCAGGCTGCCTATCCTCTTCTCCGGGCCTTGTGCCAGCCCTTCCAATTAACTCTTTCTCATCTATGCCTGTCCAAATGCAGCATAACTAGCTTACCCTTATGTAGCAAACAGCAATTTTACATTTTCAGACTAGTTTCCCCTTTTGTTTTCATTCCTTTCACTGAAACTTGCATGCATCATGACCAATGTTAAAATATCCCTAAACACGTGTTTCACATGAATGTAGGCACATATATACATTTGTCTTCAGAGCACCTGGGGTAACATCCTATTGCAGTGGTTTTCAAACATTTTAGCCTTGGGACCCACTTTTTAAAATGACACTGTATTGGGAACCACCTAACTTTACGAGACTTTAAAAAAAAGGCAATCTGGAAAGAAATAGTATTTTTATTTATTTATTTACAAGTAATATTTTAATTATTCATTTGCAAAAAAAAAAAAACTTCGATCCATTTCTTGTAATGAGGCAGCCCTAATGAATAAGCTTGAGAGGCTTAGTTATGTGACCCAGTCTTCACCTGCCCCCACTACCTGTCACTGAAGGACTTGGGGGGGGGGGGAAACCAGATGCTCAAACATTGATCTCCCTATATTTGTACAAGCATGCAAACTGCAGGAGCTCAGCTCTTTGCAGGACAGTTAGCAGCTATCTGATTTTTGAATAGCCTCAGGGCTTGAGGCAGTTAGTTATCTGAGCTTTTCTTCACCTGTGTTTTCATTGGAGGCTCTGCGGGACCCACCAGAAATTGGGACATGACCCATCAAGTGGATTCCAAACCCCAGTTTGAGAAAAGCTGGTGCAGGAAGGAAAACTGTATTTTATCCATCACTGATTCAATGACAATATGGTTTGTGCTACCAAAGGCTGACTTTTTAAACTATGGAGAGGAAAGCAGAAGGGGGGGGGGGGAAATGAGAACCTGAGCTATAGGTTGTCTGCTCTATTCATCACCATCAGATAATTCCAGCCTAACCATGGAGCAACAGAAACAGTCAGAGAGTGTTCATTTTTCTGGAAAGAAATATACTGCCACCGCTGGAGGGGGTGAGAGGATTGATGGACTCAGCAGCAATGGAGAAACATGATGAACTCCCTCTCCATCAAAGTGCCTAAGGACAAACACCAGAAAAATAAGGATGACAGTTCCTTCAAAGCTTTGAATAGGCTCCGTTGAGCTCAGGTGATAGAAAGGGGAGATGACATTAATTTTTCAAGAAATCCAGAAAGCTCATTAACCCATGTGAACCAATTTATTCACATTGAAACTCTATATACTGTTGAGTTTATATAGCTACAATCCACAATTTATGGTATTCTTTGGCATATAATGTGGGGAGGTTCACAAACTGAGGACCAAAGAACATGCTACTTTGGAGCACCTTGATTAGCACTCCCAGAAGCATCTAGCTGGTCACTGCTGGAGAGAGCACACTGGACTAGACAGTCTGTTGACCTGATACAGCAAACTGTTGCATCCTTAATCCATTTCAGAGTGGTGTGACCTCAGCCCCACTTAGTGCAAAGGGACTTCAAGACACATAACTGTGCAATGGATTTCAGTCATCTCCTCCAACTATATAGTGTTTTTGTCCTCACTATGGCCAACATTGAGGAATTTGCTGGCAATCCAGGGCCTCTGAGCTCCCTTGCCCATTCACTTTCATGGAGGGAGCAGCACTGCACATACATTTTTCATGTGTGCAAATCTGCTTCCAAATGAATAGAGGAACATAAAAAAATAAGAGCCCTGCTGGATCAGGCCAAAAGCCTATCTAGTCCACCTTCCTGCATCCTGGGAAGGGAAAGTCTCAAAGCAAATTGTCTTATCTTGAGTTTGCTACCTAAAATTTGCCTTTATGTTATTCTAGGGATGCAATCCTGTATGCAGTTACCTTGGAGTAAGTCCCATTGAACTCAATGGGATTTACTTCTGAGTAGACATGCCTAAGATTGCACTGTAAAGTCAGTTTTTCTCAACGTTCCCAGTAGACAGTATTGATGGACAATATCATTTTAGAAGGGGAAAAATTTGAAAAGTAGAATACTTTATAATGACTTTATTGTTTCACAAAACAAGAAAAATACTTAAAATTAGAATTCTCACCTCATTTGATTATACTTGATTTAGAGCCCAATCCTGAGCTCTGCACACTGGCTTACCCCCAGCACGCATTGTCACAAATGTGCCATAATGCATGTTTGTGGTGCTTAGTGTCAGACCTAGCCCAGCACGAGCCTGCGCTCAGCCAGTGCTGATGGGAGACTGGAAGCTGCCTGGACCACCTAGCAGCGGAAAGGTCAGTAGGGGTGTGGGGGGGAGGAAGTTTTCTGGGACAGGGGTGAGGTGGGCAATGGGTGGGCAGAGGGCGGGAGGAGGAGTGGCAGGGGGAGGGAGTAGGGAAACAGGGGGCTTGGCTCACAGCTTGATGCGGAACTCAGTTACTCTGAGCTGGCACAGAATTGAGTAGCCCCATTGCGGGGCTACTTTCCTTAGAAGGGGATGAATGTCCCCTCCTGGGGAGGTGGTGGCAGCTGCCCAGGGTGCGTTGGATGCCATGGCCACCATTTTGGCCCCACAGCAGCCCCACGCTTCAGGCAGTTCAGGATTGGGCTGCCCGGCCCAGTCATGTTATAGCACGCAGCTTTGCCAAAGGAGACTATGCTGCAGGCTGTGGTGTGGAGGGAGGGAACAGACTAGGAGATAAATAATAATATTTTTACGTAGCCCCTGGCCCGCCCAATTGCCTAAGGCAGGGGTGCCCAAACCCTGGCCCTGGGGCCACTTGCGGCCCTCGAGGCCTCTCAATGCGGCCCTCAGGGAGCCCACAGTCTCCAATGAGACTCTGGCCCTTCAGAGATTTGTTGGAGCCCACACTGGCCCGACACAACTGCACTCAGCATGAGTGTGACTGTTTGACCTCTCACATGAGCTGTAGGATGAGGGCTCCTTCCACTGCTTCTTGTTTCATGTCTGTGATGCAGTAGCGGCAGCAAAAGAAAGGCCAGCCTTGCTTTGTGCAAGGCCTTTTATAGGCCTTGAGCTATTGCAAGACCTTCATTCATTCATATAAGTTCATCTTTAATATATTCATTTACGTAAACTTATGTAAATTTATTCAAATTTTAAATGTAAATTAATTCTTTTTTCCCCCGGCCCCCGACACAGTGTCAGAGAGATGATGTGGCCCTCCTGCCAAAAACTTTGGACACCCCTGGCCTAAGGGTCTCCTCAGACTTACGCCAGTCATTTGGTGAAGTACATCCAAGGAGAGTGTTGGAGGAAATTAAAAATAGTTTCCTCTTTGGGGGGGGGGGAGCAGAGTTGCTTAAGCAGCAGACCACCCCTTCGGGTGTCACCCAGGGAACCTCCCTCACCCGTCTGACTGCTAATCAATAAAAAAGGACAAAGAGGCAATGGCTTGTTAAAGTTGCAGAAAAGAAGTTCCATTGAGTGTATATTTACAACATCTGATTAGGATCAGAGGTTCAGCTATTACTTAGAGATGGCAAGGCCCTGGAGCTGCCTCGCCCTGCTTGCCAAGATGGCCTGGGCATCAGAGCCCTGGTGTGCACCATCTTAACAGGTCAGTGGTCAGAGGACAAGAGGAAGTTCTCAGAGGAGAAGGGAAGGATAAAGGGTTAGGGCCACACCCCACAAGGATCACAGAGAGAACAGGTAGAAAGGCCAGTTTCACTGGGCCATAGCTTGACCCCTTCTGGACAGCATCCCTTCTGGACAGCATTCTGCCCCCTCTGGACAGCAGGCGGAGTTGCACCAATTCCAACAGAGAGAGGGGATGAGTTCCGGTGTGCATGACTCAAGGCCTATGAGAGGAATTTCAGCAGGGTGTACAAAGATTCTGCTGGGCCCCTGCCCAAAGAGGAAGGGGAGCAATGGGGACAGGCAGAATGGGGAGGCAAAATAGGGCAGGAAAGTGCTGACAGCCACAATAGTCTTTGGAGCTCAGGTCTACTAGATTTCTTGATGCAGAGCCCAGGTCTACCCAACCATGTGGCACTGGCAGCTAGATAAAGTAATATGGAAAATTAAACACACTCCTAAGTCTCTCTAAAATTTTTGAAATATAGAAAATCCACTGCAGAAAATTAGCACCATCGTATTTAGTGTGCGTAAAATGAACTTCCCCACAGCTGGGTCCCTGAGCTTCTATACACTCTTTCATGGTTATGGAATCCGCAAGCCAAAGAGCTGCTGTAGCAGGCCAGTTTCCTCCCAGATTTGACAAGGAGGGTCATGGATGCTTTCCTGGGCCTGGTGTGTATGGCTTGCAGCAGCAGTTAACACTGCATGCACGTGGTTGTGCCCCAGCATTATGCGCTGGCAACGAGTTCAGGTGAGATAGGAAAATGTCAAGTCCGAGGAACTTTCTGGGCCCCCTCCTTTGGCTCCTGGGCCCCATTTCTGACACTGGGCCCAGGTACAAATTACCCCCTTTACCCCCCTCTCCTAGGCCCTGGCATGACTGCCACCAGATCCTCTCCCTCCCCCCTCCCTGATATGTCCTGAGTTCCTCCCCCAGCATGCCCTGTTATTACCCCTCACTACCCATTGGCTGCCTCCACCCCTGCTCACCTGTTCCAGCACAGGCCACTGGCTGTGGCAGCGGGACTCCAATGCTGCTGGTAGTTTGCAGCAGTCTTTTCCCAGCCATTTTTGTCCCCTTTCCTCTTCTACTTTGGTTCTTCTTCCTTGGCCACCACCTCATTCTCACCTCCTCTGCCTCCACATTCCTCCCTCCTTGCCTCTCCATCTCGCTCTGCTCCCTCTGCACCTTTCCTTTGCCTCTTCCTGTTTGTCTCTCTTCTTCTGTCACCTGGCTCTGTCTTTCTCCTCCTTATTCGCCTCCCCATCTTCCCGTCTTGTTAAATCCCCCAGTCTCCCGAGGTTCTGCCCCCCTTGGTTACGGATGCCTGCTGGGTCCTGTGCTTCCCTTTCATCTCTCTGATGTGCAGGCTGCTCCACTCCATAGCAGAATGCCACGGTGCTGCATAGCTCCACATAGACCTATTTCCCTTTGTCAAATGTTGGGGGTGTCACTGAAACACCCAGCTCCGTGGATTGGATCAATGTTTGTTGTTCTCTGTTTGTTTTCTTACAAAGGTCACAAGGAAAATTCTACCAAAATACCTAAAGGGTATTCTAAATGCTGAAGCTATTAGGCAGGCAGGTGCAAATAAAAGAGTCATTTCAGCAAATGGAGAACCCAAGGTATTTATGTGCCTGCAAAATGTTATTGGCATTTGACGCGGTGATAATTGCTTCATAATGTAAGCAATTTTATTATGATGGTGAGAATTGCTAGCGATTCATTGCATAATGTATCATCCCTACATCCTAGATTCAATACTTTGACTTTTGTAATTTCCCAGAGCAAAATAAATGAAGATTGCAATATGCTTGAACTTAATTTATGGGATAACAGGATCGCATTTTAAAACTGGGAGTTCATTAAACCAGTGGTTCTCAAACTTGTTAGAATCGGGACCCACTTTTTTGAATGTCTGTTGGAAACCACTAGAAGTGATGTCATTAACCTGAGAGTGATGTCATAACTGGAAGTGACATGATCAGATAGGAAAAATTTTTTAACACCCCCATATGACAAAATCAAATCAATAAATAAGTAAATTAAAAGTTTACAATAAGTATACATTTTTAAAAAATTTTAAAAATAAAGACGAACTCTCCTAACCCTCCCAAGCACTTGCTGATTATTTCTAAAAATTCCCCAAACATCCCAAAGGCCGCAATCCTATCCACATTTACCCGAGAGTAAGACCCATTGACAATCATTGTTACAAGCATATACATAATAGCCTGTTAAAAATACAGATCTATAACATTCCCCCAAATGCAGCCACATACCATGGTAGCATCAAATCTAATATATTAAAAATAAAATATACGTACTTTAAATGAATGGGAACCCATAGTTTGAGGACCGCTGCATTAGACGGTCAAGCTAAACTCCAGAAGTAAGTACATGTGTGCAGCAAACATTACTATTATGCAAAACTGTACCTAATATGGGGGCTGTACTGCTATGATACCCTTTAATGGAGTATTGTGTCAAGTCCTGATTTATAGCCTGACCAGCATGAGGGGCAGTAGCTCAGCAGTTGACTGCATACCTTGGGTGTTCTAGCTCCTTCTCTGCCTAGACAGAAGGTGTTTGTGTTGTTTGACAAGGCTTTTTATTGCTTCTATTTAAAGCAAACAAACGGGGCATGCATGTGCACACAGACACAAGGTGCTGAGTGAGCACAACCCAGGTCAGTATCATATTTTGAGAAGCAGGGCTGATAGCAAGAGGCCTCAGACCTTCCCTTCCCCTTCCCCAAGAGGAAGACCACGCTTTTGACAATCAGTGCAATCCCTCCATCCGCTGCTCTGCTTGATTGAGGCTACAATCCAATGCACACTTTCTTGGGAGCAGGCCCCATTGAACATTTTCTAGAGAGGGCGTGATACGTTGCCGCTGTACTGGATTTAAATTTGAGTAGACCTACTTAGGGTTGGGCTATTATATACTGCTTTTCAACTGGGGTAGTTCACAAAGTGGTTTATATAGTAAAATCAGCAAATGGTTCCCTATCCCCAACAGGCTCACAATCTAAAAGACACCATGCTGGGGTGAAGAGGGACAGTTGTTCTCTCCCTGCTAAATATGATGCCACTTTGAAAGGTGCTTCTTTGTCCAGTTAGCAAGGTCCCTGATACCATCCTGCCTCCATTGCCAGGGTTATGGTGACCAGAGAGGCTACGCCCAGGTGGCTAGCAGGAGAGGGGAGAGGAGAAGAGCAGTTGTTAGTTAGTTAGTTAACCTTTATTGGCATTATAAATATTACAGCAAACAACTGACAACAAAGTGGAACAATACAACCGTTATCCACTAGACTAGTTCAGGAAAACTAAATAGAGAAAAAAAAAATAGGATCTAGAAAGAAAAGGAGCCAAGAGCAGTTGTAAGAAGACTGCCCTAGAGCTCAGAGAGGGCATTCAGATAGTGTGTACAGGGAGAGGAGGAGGAAAAGAAAGCTGATAGAACCTGGTTGTCTCTAGAATTGAGGCCCAGGGCTAGGGCCATGAAGGGTAGGGTAGGTACTTATGATAGCATGTACCTCCCCTTTGTAACATAGTGTAAGAAATTCACAGGATGCTAGCAGGTACAAGTGGCAGAGGCTGCACAAGTCAGGCATACACAATGAATTGTTATTGGCAGATTATGCTTTGTTGTGCTGCATGCAGAGGATGAGAATTCCTAGAGATGAAGCTTGCTGGAAGACTACAAGAAGTGTCCCCCCAATCATCATGAGGCAGCAACCAGGCTGACTAGCAGTTGGCTCCTAAAAAAATCCCCCTTCACAATTGGACAAGCATCCCACCTATCCAGTGAATAGTTTGTCTCTTGACTTTGCTCCCGTAAAAAAGGCTGCAGGCTTTCTGCCTCTATTTATATCCACACCTGTAGCTGCTCTTTGTGCAACTTGCATACTCTTCATTAGTGGTCTCTTTGTAGTGATTGTTGGCCCTGTTAGCTTATGGCAATTTTCCATACGTTCAGCTCTTCAGTTGCATTGAATTCCACTATCAGGAAAAGGAAAAAGAGCATGAGTGCCAGGAGAAGACAAGCTGACAAAGGGAAGTTGTGCCTGGGGTTTGATGCACATGCACCCTGTCCTGCTCCCTGTTTTCCCTTTACTGAACCAGCAGCTGAATGGGGAAAAGCCTTGCAGACTTGTATCTACTGCTACGATCTCAGGCTACAGTGACCAGGCAGAGGAGGGATGTCTGGGGGAAAATCCCCTCCTGGGAGAGCACTGAACCCCAAGGGATTCTTATCATCCCCAGTGGATCCCCAAAGGATTCTTATTAGCAATCAAAACTACATTAGCAACTGCAGGGCAAAGAGATGTGACAATCATCTGAATTACCTATGAACATGGACCAGGCAGACAAAGGGTCAAAATGTAACTAGTATTTATTAAAAGTCTAAACAAAGGGAATTAATATGAGAAAAGAAAGGTGGGTAGTAAAAGTACAAGCTGGCTGATGGACAATGCCTGAGCTTGATTGGAAAGCACAAATGGCTGCAGTAACCAATAATGCCCAGCAGATGGAGCTGGAATGCTAATCACTCAGATCACTGCCAGCCCACCTCCCCCAAAATGCATTCCTCCCATTGCTAATGTTGACATTTGTGAGAGCATTGGATGGAAACAAGCAGATAAAGCAAAAATTGATGCCCTGATCACGATCTAGTTAGAACAGCAGTGACTTAATATTTGTCCAAGGAATCTCCAGGCCGTACACTTGTGGGTGAGCAAGTGGGTGCTTTTGTCTGAGCTCCCAATGAATGGGTCACTCAGTAGCTGGCAGAGAACTACTTCGTATGGGCTGGCACTTTTACAAGTTTGCTTTGATGATGTCATCCAGTTGCCTGATTGGAGGAGTAGAAGCGACCTGGTCTCATCATCTCATCCCTTGGATCTAAACAGATAGGTTTGTTACCCAATGGGCAAGGTGGCTCCATTGCTAAGTAGAATAGCTGCCCCAGGTAGGAAGACAGAACCTGAACCCACATCCAGCACTTGGCTTTCTGGGAATAGCATTTTTCAACCTGGCAAAGGACAAAGCCTGCTTGTAAAATGATGCCTTAGCAGCTTTTAGTTGCTGAACTTACACAGGGGTAAATTCTAAGAGATTAAAGAGTCCAAAAGTACAGAAAAATAGACAAGAAATAAAGAACATAGTGTAGGGGTATGCGGTCAGGGCACCCCAGCAAGAGGCCTCATGCTTGGTCAGGAGAAGGGGGTTAAGGCACCCTGGCCCTCCTCCCTGCCTTGGTATGTCCTGAGCAGGCACTGTTGGCTACACAGCCTCCAGTTCTGTTCTACCTCTCATCACAGCCCTCTCACCTTTTATGGGGCTGCCTCCCTTCCCTGGCCCCTCCCCTTCCTGCTGAGAGGGTTGAAAGTGTCTCCCTGTTAAAGGGGCCCAGCCCTGGATCCTACCTAACTGTGCCTCCCTTGCCCAAAGGCCTGCCTTGAGACCCTGGCTGTTGGTCCCGGTCCCTCCCCCGCTGTGGGGCAACCCCGCTGACTGTCCCCCCAGACCAACTCACCCTGTGGCTCTCCGCCCTGGATCTCCTCCCCCAGTAAGTCGGGGGTCTTGGGGTGAAGAGGGACCCTGACGCATGATAGTCATCACAACCTTATTAATTGTGCAATCCAACCTTATGGAGCTTATGGGGAAGTAAGCAAACAATATTTTAACTTACCTCTCCCAGGCTGTCTGGTTGCTCTCCCCCCCCACACACACACACACTACTTAGAATGTTGTGTGTTTGTTGCCCCTGCATCACATAGGCTGGTGTGGCCAGGATTGGGGTATAAGCATAGCTTTCTTATGGGGCTGACTTAAATAAAAGCCTTGCATTTTCTGAAGATGAATGGAACATATTCATTTAAATATCTCCAAAAATGTATGGGGGAGGCCAATTTTTCTGCTGCCTTGAAACTTACCTTTCAGGCGGTCCAATTCACAAAAATATTTGTGTTGTTTTGCCTTTTGCACCCACTAACCTCCTAGTACACTTATCTCAGGCTGAGGACTAAGTCGGAGAGCTTTTAAGGAAAAAAAATTCAAAGCAGAGAGAAGAAAAACTGGCAGTAGACTTTAAGAAACAAGGGACAGACCCTGGAGCTATGTGTGGGAATTCAATGCAGTGTGACCAAAAGCACCTCTTTCCAACTCTGATGGAATTCCAGCACCACACATGAGATGGATTCCCACATGGGTGACAGCTGGGATGCGCACAGCTTTGGGATGTATAAATAGCCACTGCCACCTTTTGCTGCTTTCCCCAAATAGCAACACTGCTGAGAAAGAAAGGAAAGGCGGGAGAAATGAAATTGCCAGAAACCCATTTTAAATGGCATCATAAAGCTTCCCCCCCCCCCCAAAGGACAAGAAGTCAGGAAAGTTTCAATATCCCCGCTGCCCCTATATTAATAAATCAATGTCCTTGTATACCAGAAGCAAAATGCAAGCAACTTCAGACTTTTTTTTTACTGTTTTTCCTTCTCATTTCCAACCTAAGTTCTAGTTGCATTGAGTTATTATTTTCTTTTAGCATCAGATGTACAAGGAAGTTGGAGAGATCATCAATGGCTCCTCCATCTGCATAGGGACTCCTAGAAGTGCACAAGCAGGACATAATGACAACTTTCCATCATGTTTGTCTCCAGTATTTTGTACTCAGGAGCTGGGACACTGAAGTTGAACATGAGTGTTCCACCTAGCCAACATGACCAAAGGTCACGGATAGAGCTATCCTTGATGAATTTGACTGATCCTCTTTAAAAAGAAGACCATCTATTGCATGGTAGCTATAGGGTCATTTTCAATGGCATCTCAGTTAGCATGGTCTTCAGTGACATGGTTCCCAAAATGGAGTGTGCACTCCATGTTTATTATGTTGATTTGCCCAGCACAACTTGTATATCTTCAGATGTGTATCTTCCAGAATTGTGTTCAGAAAACCCTTACATGCATGTCCACCAGACTCATGTCTAGCATGTTTAATACATACACTTTTCACAGGTTACATCTTTTTTCTCAGATCTTCTCACGTCTTCTTCTCTTAGTCTGAGGAACTCCTTGCCACAGGATGTGGTGATGGCATCCAGCCTAGATGCCTTTAAAACAGGATTTGACAGAGTTCTGGAAGAAAAGTCCATCACATGTTACAAGCCATGATGGGTATGTATAGTTTGAAATTAGCTGGTCACTCTTTATGAGGGCCATGTAGGATTTTTTTTCTGTCATCCAAATTGGCCGTGGATGGCAATCTTTTCACCTACCCCAGACTGGCAAGGGAGGGAAGGTATATTCAGTAGTTTCATGCATTAAAAATTGGTCACTGTTTAATAAAGTAGCACAAGTTAAACCCAATTGCAATCTGGTGTCTTGCTGGGGGGTGTGAGCGTAAATAGAATGCTAGATGGAGGGAAGTGGCATTGAGATGCAGGTATCTTGTGGTCTTGTGTGTACTTCCTAAGGCATCTGGTGGGCCGCTGTGAGATACAGGAAGCTGGACTAGATGGGCCTGATCCAGCAGGGCTCTTCTTATGTTCTTGTGTTCTTCTGGCCATTACTAACTACATTTAAGAATATATATTGGGAACATGGTGTTATAAAAAGGTTGTTAAATGTGTGCAGATATTTTCAGAGGGGTCAAATTCTGATCTTGTTCAGTAGAGAGCTAGGTATCAGTACATTAATGGTCCCTTTTGTCCAGACTGATACTTGAAGTAGAGAGGAAATCAGTTTCTTCCCTTTGATACTATCCAACTCAGGTCTGTGCCTTGCCTTCTTATTCAGCACCATGGAGAAGGTCCCTGAAGGATGGTGAAGGTTATGAATGCCAAATTTAGACAACAATTTGCTGTGTGGACCTACTCAGAAAAGGATCCATAGTTCAAGTGGTCAAGCACATAATTTGCTTTCAGGAAGTCCCACTGGATCTCCAGCATCTCCATTGAAAATCTCTCAGGCAGGAGGACCTGGGAAGATCTTGGTGTGACACCCTGCAGAACATCTGCCTATAAAGCATAGTAGACTGTACTGAGCTAGATGAGCAAATGGCCTGACTCAGTGTAAAGCAACTCCATGTGTTCATATTGTAACACTCTGAATTTGCTAATGCAAAGGTATGAAAACAAGTGCTGTTGTTGAGATTTTATTTTAAAAGGAAGGATTCCAAGAAATCGGATCTTTCTGGAACACGTGAAGAATGGACCTGCCAGCTCCTGATACCATGAATCAACACAGGTTAAGTGGTGCACAGACATCAGTGTGACACCCACTGAGAAAGTAATTTCTTTTTCGGCATCCTGATCTGCTCAAATTGTCTTCAAAATTGGTGTTCTGCATCTGGAACAAATTAGTTCTTTATCTGTCAATAACTCTCCTGTATATGCACTTCTTTACATCCAACCATGATATTTACCTCACTCCATCAGACCAAATCAAATCTAGTCCAGTATTGTGTTCCAAACAGATGTCTGTAGTTGCTCATAAGTAGGGCATAAAACCAAAGGCCTTGCCCTGTGTTTCTCCTCAACACAGAGATATATTGCCTCTAAACTTAGACTTCCACTTAGCTGTTGTAATTAGGAGCCGCTGATAATTAGTCTCCATGAATTTGCTCCGTCCTTTCTGAAAGTCATCTAAGTTGGTGGCCATCAACACTATTGAGAATTCTGCTTTTGCCAGGAAATGTGGTCAATCGGAGCAATTTCCCAGCAGCCACAGAAACCAGCACTGTGACCATTGACCAGACTCACTTTTCTCTATGATGGTTTTCACAGTAAGGCTGCAGTGCCCTCTCCCTTGTCCAAGACTGTCTGAGAAAATTATTGGTATTGACACCAATGGCTTGGGTATCTGCTACATGGGGAGACAGCAGCTTGCTGAATAGACACACAGGTCTCATAAGAACAATACCATTTTCTTTCCCCTGCTGCCAAAGGCAAGTTCATTTTACATCTCTCAATGTGCCATTTAGCATGTGCCAGAATCTTCCTCTGTGTTGCAATAAAGAAAGGTCAATCAAATGGAGGCAGGTGCAAGAAGCACAAAGAAGGAGGCTGGCAATAAAGGTTAGCTACTTAAATGTCAGCACTGAAGGGAACGGAATTGGGGCTGGTGTGAACATATGAAGCTTTCTTATCTTGAGTCAGACCTGTGGTCTATCTAACCTAATACTGTATACTCTAGTTGGTTGGAGTCTTTCCCAGCCAGACTACCTGAAATGGTAGGATTTGAACTTGCAACCTTCCTCAGCCAAAGCAAATGCTCTACCACTGAGCTGGTACTGGTGGCATAGCTAGCAAGGGGTGAGGGGGCAGGCCACTCCAGATGCCACCCTTGGGGGGATGTGACACCACTAGTTACCAAAATAGCTAAAATCAGTTTGTAGGAATAATAACGTCATGCTATATACCAGAGGTCTCCAGACCCCAGCCCGGGGGTCAGATGCGTCCTGTGGCGAACCTCTATCCGGCCCATAGCCAGTCTCTGATCCCCTGAGAGCCTCTAGCCCAGTTGACCAAACACAACCAGAATTGTTCTTGTGGGGTGGGGGAATGGGGGTCCGTTTAAGTGTGTGCTTTATTTCTTGTGTTGGTGCTTGGAGAAGTCCTGGACATTTGAGCCCAATCATTTATTCATTCATCTAAGTTCCATCTCTAATGCATTTGAATTTTATATTTAATTTTTTTTCCCGGCCCTCGACACTGTGCCAGATATTTGATGTGGCCCTTTGGCCGAAAAGTTTAGAGACCCCTATTATATACCATTCAATGTGTAATTTACAGGTGAATGCAATGAAAAAACCAGAGTGAAATATCCCCATTCTAGCGAAAGCTATAACCAAAAAAAAAACAGAAAACAAAAATGCAACTGTCTTATGTAACAAAAAGTACACAACTACTTGATGACACAAAAAGTTGATTTCCTTAACCCAAAACTGACCGATGAGTCTGAGTGTACTGAGAGCTAACTAGGTGGTGTTATGACACAGCATGGAACCAATAAGATGATCCAGTTGGGCTGTTCTTATGTTCTTATGTTCTTATGTTATTATGTCAGTTCCCTTTGCCCTGTATCAGAGTTAATACTCGAACTCCTATTTAGTTGTATGAGTGTCATCAAGTTGGACACTGTTTTTTTTTTTTTCCTGTTGTTTACTGATTGCTTGGATAAACTGTACTGCTCTACAGTTAATGGGGGTGACAACATGAGTTGCCAGACCAGGTGATACCAACCTTAGTGATGCCACTGGTGGAAAGGTTGGGTATTGTTGTACACTGGCTTAGGTGACTTTTAAAGTGGAGTCTAAACATTCATGGTGGACTATAGTCTATCAGTGGTAATTAAGCCATTTCTGCCTGGCCCACAGATATACACATTTGGTCCCTGTTGCGTATATGCAATGTTGGGCAGAAATGGCATAACCATGAAGGCTAGATTGACCCTCCAGATGCAGGAACAGTATGCCACTGACTACTGCATGCAGGGGAGCAATAGCAGGGGAGGGCACTGACATTCATCCCTTGCTTGTGGGTTATATATATGTAACCATATTGCATGTGTGTGTGTGTGTGTGTGTGTGTGTGTGTGTGTGTGTGTGTGTGTGTGTATACGTATATACATGATTCCATTAGTGCTGCAAGCTAATTCATCAGTGTGATAGTGTTTATTGATATTTAAAATCCTCTTCTCCCTCCAAAATCTTCACTATTCTGTTCCATTCCACCCACTTCTCCAATTAATTGGTGGTGCTGTCAGCAAGCAACATGTGGTGACGCTGCAGTCTTAATGGGTCTGCTGCCATGCAGTCAACACAGCTGCGCCAGCTCTAGCCACCCTCTCCCAAATACAATGAGCAAGAAATTAAAATAGCTTTCCTTTCTAGCCCATAACCAAAGCCAGATGATCCTTTCTCGGTTTGAAATTAACCGCCTCCTTCTTCTAGGAGACTCAAAAAGTCACCTTTCTTGAGGTTCTGCATGATATAAATATGTTTGTGTGTCATTATTGGACTGATTGATTGAGATCACCATGGGTCTAGTGGCTACATTGCTGGACTTGAACTGGGAAGTCCTGGGTTCCAGTCCTTGCCCAACCATGAAGCACTGTGAATGGCCTTGTTCAAGTTACAGTTTCTCAGCCCAGGCTATCGTACATGCTCTTGGGAAGCTAAACTAAGAAACATGTATGCCATCCGGAGCTTCCAGGAAGTGAGAGATTACAACACTTAACAGTTGTGTACAGCTGCATTGTTTTTCCGTAACCTGTCATGTGAATGCATATTATTCCCCATGTTGTAGATTGGTGGCTGATACTAAAATACTGGCTGAGCAGTCCAGTCCTAAACTTCCCGGCGCCTTCTGGAGCAGCAGCGTCAAAGCAGCTACTGCCGTATCCAACAGGTTCCAGGAAGCTTCCAGGAGTCTCGCCAGGGGAAGGGGATTTTTCCCCCCTTTCCCAAGGGAAAGCCCCAAGCCCTGCAATGGGGCTTCTTAAGTCTACACTGGCTGTTTTGCCGTGTCAGGCCTTCTGGCCCAACACAGAGTTCAGGATCTGGTGGAGCAGAACTCCACAGATCTCGCTCCCCCTTCCACCCCAGTTCCTCCCCAACCCTGCCCTGCCCCACCCTTGCCTTGCCCTCATTCCATCCTCCCCCTGCCCCCCAGAGGCCGCACTGCCTCCCGTTGGTCTCATTCACCCATGATGGCAGCTCATCCTCCTCTTGCCAGCGCTGGACCCAGTGCCTGACTGGCACAGGCCCAGAATCAGTGCTCCCTACTCACCGAGTGCCATAAAGTGCCATAAAGCATGTTTACAGCACCAGCACTGGATGAGTTTAGGATTGGGTCCTAAGGCCACTAAAGAGCTCATGGCAGAATGATTCAAACCAGGGTCATTCTGATGTATAACTCACAGCACAATCCAACCAAAGTTCCCCTGCACCAATGCAAACAGTGCTGGTGCAGCTTCTGCTGCATCTTGCATGGAAATTTTATGCTGGACGTGTCCTTGGGATAAGGGGTAAGGGTACCCCAGGATATGCCCCAGTAGGTGCAACAGGTCAGCCCAAACCTGCGCCAGCTATATAGCTAGCACAAGTCCTCATTGATCCATATCAATGGATCAGGCCCAGGAAGGGGACAGGATACGGCATATGCCTTTGCCACTGATCCCACCCCCTCCCAGACCCAATCCACCCACCCCCTGCCCAGTCTCTGCCCTCCCCCATTCCATCTCCACCACTCCTCTTCCCTCACCCATGAACTGCACATTACCAGACTTGCCAGCTCCTCATGCCAGTCCTCTGGGCTTCCCACCAGTGCTGCAAACAGGTGTGCCGTCACAAGTGCTTTATAGCACTTTTACAAAGGCTTGCTCTGGCAGAGCTCATGCTCCACATGCGCTAGTAACAGGTAGAACTGGGCCATCCATCTCTTGGCCACTCTAGAAAAGAGGTGCCTGAGGGGAGACATGATTGAGACATACAAAATTATGCAGGGGGTGGATAGACTGAATAGAAGAAAGCTCTTTTCCCTCTCACACAACACCAGAACCAGGGGACATCCACTAAAGTTGAGTGTTAGGACAGACAAAAGAAAATATTTCTTTACCCAGCATATGATTAGACTGTGGATCTCCTTGCCACAGGAAGTGGTGATGGCATTTTGCGTAGTTGCCTTTAAGAGGGGATTGGACAAATTTCTGGAGGAAAAGTTCATCACGGGTTACAAGTCATGATAGGTATGTGCAAGATCCTGATTTTAGATGTAGACTACCTTGGAATGCCAAATGCAGGGGAGGGCACCAGGATGCAGGCTGTGTCTGTTGTCTTATGTGCTCTCTGAAGTATGGTGGGCCACTGTGAGATACAGAAAGTTGGACTAGATGGGCCTTTAGCCTGATCCAGTGGGGCTCTTCTTATGTTCTTATGCCAGCTTTCTATGCATCATCTACTTATAAGTCAGCTCAGAATATTCCATCAAATTCTTGCAACATTCTTTCCATTCAAGCATGGCCAAGGAAGACACAGCCATGTGGACAAGAACCAGATCAGTTCTCAGTGGACAAGAACCAGATCAGTTCCATTGAGTTCTAGCTGGGCAAAGTGAGGCAGAACATGCTTCTTAATTAGTAAGAACATGCTTCTTACGCCAGACAAATGGATTATTGGGGGCAGGTTTAGCTGTCACATTCTCTCATACATGCAGGTTGGCACTGAATTTTCACAGGTGAATATTTTTTGGGCAAGAAACAGGGGCTTTGGTCCCATCACTGTTGCACATCAGAATGAGAGTCATCAAGAATTCAGACCTGACCTTTGGAATTCCCTGCCTGTTGAGGTGACAGAGACTAGCATGTCCTTGTGCCTTCATCACACTTTCAGAGGTGCATTCTTTGATTCACAGTGTTTTGGGATGCTGTTATGAAAGATTCAGAGATGCTTTGACCATATTTAGTTTTACAAGTTATATTATTACTTGTTGTGAACATTTTTAGCAATGGGGGAAGTTTTCTAAAAATGTTCTACACACATAAAGGAAATATGTTTCTGATTTTACACGCACACACCAGGAGCCATATTGTGGAGTGGAGAGGAGGGAAGGACTTTTGCCTAACAAATAAATGCAGACAGTGAATTGACATGGCACAGAGAAGTTGCATTTTTATAACTTCTCCCCTCCTAATGCTGGAGCCAGGCTTGCTCAACATCCCGCTGCTGTGCATCTTCTAAAGGCACCAAAGTGCCATTCTGGCTGGTTCTGGATATTTTTCTCTCTTATAAAGGCTTTTGATTGTGAACACTAATGCCGCCTACTTGAAACCAGAGAGTTTTTAACCTCATTTTGAACTAGCTTTATGTGACAATGCAACTTCTCCCAGGCAATGACAGTCTTTCACAAAGCAAACAAGCAGCCAGGAGGCTATGTTTAAGAGGCTATGATTATGCACATAAAGGGGGAGGTCAGCTGGTGTTCTAATTGCCCAGGAAGGGGGTTACTAAGCAGCATCTACTAACCCAATTGTTATTCCCCCCCAGGGAAGTTGCCATGTCTCTAAACCTTTGCACCTGCTGTCAGTCTCAGTCACGATCCAAATGAAAATGCCTTATTAATACAGGCACCACCTTCCCTCCCTCTAAACACCCATAACAACATGACCCTTTCTCTCCATCTATTGACCTGGTAAACAGAGAGATGAAACCCCGTTTGTTACCATGATTTCTCGTGAACAAATAATGGTGAGTTCTTTATACAGCTTTCCACAATCTTCTCCCTAAAAGGGAAATGCAGGTTTCCCTCCCAAATAACCGATCAGGAAAATGGGTGTTCCCTGAAACCGCCTCCTCCATGCAATGAATACCCAGCATAGAGACATGGTGGATCCAGGTAAATGTTATCTAGGGTGCTGTTCTTCATTCTCACTGTTATGTATTTTGCCTTTAAATTGAGCTAGCTTATGTGTGCGTGTGTGTGTGTAACATGAACCGTTGGAGAGGAACAGCTAGTTACCAAGGAGACTCCCTGATGAATCAGGGAGACTGACTGGTATAAGATCTAGACATTCTGTATCTTCTTAATTCATGAGACCAAAACATTTTGAGCGAGGAGGAGGGGGACAGAAATACGAGCCAAGTCTGAGAGACATGCTTCCCTCTCACCAAGGACAGCTCTTATTGTTTTGCCACAGAAAGGAATGAGCGAGTGGAATCCAAGAGGAGATTTAGAGGAACTGAAGGGGGGATTTCTCTGGAGTACTCTTTGATTCAGGGCAGAATAAAGCAAAAATACTGTCCAGGGACAAAGTGGTCCATTTGGAGGTGATGGAGGGAAAAACAGAGAAGCCCTTGTTTCCAACCAGGAGTGAAGAACAAGCAAGATTGCCTAGTGAGCCCTGGATAAATCTGCCTGTTAGTTTTGCTGCAATCTTGGTGTTTTTGAGAGTAGCGACTGCCTTGTTTCTCCTTGCACTTTTGAATGCTGGGACAAAGAATGGAGTTATTGAGATGGTTTAATCCTCACAAGGGGAAATGCTAGTTGGGATTCGGTGCCGAGATTTCTTGTCAGCCTTTCAAAGGATGCCGGCTGCTGTTTGAAATCCTGGCTGTGAGCCTTTCCATCAGTGCTTCGACTTCCACAGTGCCGTTTCTCCAAGTGGCAGGTGAAGTGATGAATTTGGCAAAAGAAGCTTCAAAAGGGGACTTGGCTTCTCTGTGGTGCGGACCCTGATGTCTCCTGCCAGTCAAAGGGAATCACCATAATGTCTATGGCACATGCAAACAGCTCAGCCGGCCAAAGAGATGTAAACACCGGAGAAGGCTAGTGGAGTTTTCAGTGTGGCAATAACTGGGAGCTTTGTCAAACAAACTTTGACTGAGAGACACTTGGCTTGTGTAGACTTTCTGGTTTTTATGGAGTTTCTCCTCACCAGGTGGATTAGCACTGCTCCTTCTAAGAACATTCTTGAACATTTTTCCCCCACTTTGCCATTTTCCTCTTGGTTTGGAAACAAAGCGTTCAAGAAAATGGAATGGTGAGAGAAGCACACCGTTCTAACAACCGAAAGTGAAGACACATGAAAACCACCCTCATGCTAAAAGGCTATTTCTCCTCCAAAGTGAAA
Organism: Tiliqua scincoides; assembly: GCF_035046505.1. Taxonomy (NCBI): domain Eukaryota; kingdom Metazoa; phylum Chordata; class Lepidosauria; order Squamata; family Scincidae; genus Tiliqua; species Tiliqua scincoides. The sequence continues at coordinate 230,048,168 of NC_089823.1, forward strand.
ACTACAGAAGTATGTAGATAGGGGAGAAGCTTTGTCTGTCAGATCCAGTTGAAATCTTCGTATTGGGAACAGCTGGACCACTGTTGCTAAGGTAACTTGATCAATTAAATGTTGTCTAATACAGCAGGATATGTTGAAATGTACGACTGAAGGTATATACAGGAGTAACAGTCTGAGTGCCACAGCTATGACTAGGAGTAAAGTGTTATTAAACTATATTGAGGTTTCATTCGTAGGTGTGATTTGGGAAGGAAGCGTCCCCAAATGAGAAAATTTGGCAGGAAGGGTAACCAGATTGTTAGCCAAGGATTCCAACGGAGGACATTTTTTTTAGCAGCAACTAATTTCAAGCGCTCTTTTATGACATAAATTACACTCTCATTGCAGAAATGAAATTAGCTGCACGTAGCGTTTACGATCCGAAACGAAAGGCTAACAAGATTAATGTAATAGTGTTTTAGCAAGAGGTATTATGAGGGTTATTGCCAGTATTTTTTTAAAAAAATTCTTTTTGAAAGGTCTGATCTTTACTAGAATACTTCTTGCATTCTAGTAAGTACAATGCAAATTGGAGAAGAAAGATTATCCAAAAAGAGTGAAAATGAGTGAGAGATGAGCACAGCATCAGAATACTAAAGAGCTGGAGGGAAAGGTGAGACCTTGGCTGTGCCCGAGGGATAGATGCAAGAAAATTCCAAGCAGGAGCTCAGAGTGGATCTCTAATTCCCTGTCAGCTGCTTGATAAGAAAAAAAAAAAACTTGATATATTATGCCTAGTTCAAGGGAAAGACTGCAAGATCAGTGTAAGTTGTTACAGTTCATTATCTCGGACACTTCTGGTTAAGGGGATATGAATTGAGAATGTGAAGGAAGACTACCCAGAACCCAACTTTCATTTGGATTGATGGCTGCCAGAGTTTTTATGGACTTTTGTCATGGCTTAGATGGATGGTGATGTACATTTAATATATAATCAGTGTCATTTAACACTTGTTTAGTAGAAGCACTGCTGTGACAGGTTAAGCAATGCCCTGTAAACATGTTTCTTTGGAAGTAACTTCTGTTTAATTCAGTGGGACTTACAGCTGAATCCAATATATGTTCACTTGGATGTCACTTGAGTTCAGTAGGACTTACTTCTAGTAAGGAGGCTTAGAATTGTAGATTGGACCTCTGCAAGGCACGCTTGTGCAGACCTCTATAGGCACACTTGCGCGCAGACCTTAATTTAATCTTTGGAATGACTTTGCTTTTCTGTTCTGAACCCCTTACCCCGGAGAGTGGTGATTTGGTCAACAAACGTCAACATGAAATGCCAGCCATTTCATTGTGTTGCTGTTGGGATTTTTGTTTCCCAGATGTGGGGATATTGACACATTTCAGGGATGCATGGTTTATTTGACAGGGAAATTATCTGAAGTCTAGAATACTTTGATGTTTTGCACCAAGGTCACCTAGAAAGGCAGAGAACATGATTTATGAAGAAGCAGTGGTCTTGGGTTTGTACTGAGTTATTGAGTAGCCTATGAACCTCATTTCTTTTAGTCACCTTTTTCAAGTATACAGCACTACAGTATACACTTCTATAAGAAGTTGTGGAAGATAGGGAAAGCTGTTCATCAAGAAACCAAATGCTTGGGGTTTGTTGCAATTCTACCTGCAGTGGGGGAATAGACACGTGCCTTAAACTGAGTGAGACCCGTGGTCTATTGAGTCTAATATCACCTAGTCCAACTGAATGTAGTTCATCGGGGTCTCAGGCAGAAGTCTTCCACCATCATTCATTACCGGACTCTTTTCACTGGAGATGCTATGGACTGAAGTTCTGTGTACAAAATATATATTCTGCTGCATATCTGCGGCCCTTCCCATGATAAGTACAGGCACGACTGTAGAGGAAACAAGTTTCTCACCCAATGAACTTCTAGATAACTGTAAGCCAGTGGAGAAATAAACCCATTGTGGAAATGCATCATCCCTCAGTATCCATTAGCCTTTAAGTTGGTACACCTGCCATGTTTTTTGTCCACTTTAGAGATCTAACCTTAATGCAAACAACACCTTATGTTTGATATATGAATTCTGGAAAAGTTTCTTCTTTTTTAATTCCAAATTATAAATATGGCTCAATATAGCACAACTGAGTTGAAGGAAGCAAAACGTTGTTTTTAAATATATTTTTGGACTGAACTTTTTGAAGATGGGGTCCTTTTCTCTATATCTTGAACTTCCCCGCATTTTCATGCCAGGTTGATAGTTCTGTATATTAAGATGCTATCCTGATAAACTTCCCAGTCTTCAAGGAGGACAGCATTGCCCTTCTGTGATGTGTTCTGAGCAGGAGCGACCAAGCAATGGGAGGGAATTGTTTGCAAAGCTAACAATAAATCCGGTTTGGTCCCATAAGCCTTTGAGAATTTAACTTGGCAACTGACCCAAAGTGAAAATCTTCTTAAGACCGTTCAAGAGACAAGGTCATCCCATGAGCTGTGAGGTTGCTGCAGGCTGCACTACCTTGGAGAGGACTGGCACATTGGTCCAGGTTCGTTCACTTGAAAAGCAGCATGATCAGCTTGTAGGGATGGAGAAGAGAGCATGGCCATAGTAGAAGATTCAATCCTGAGGGATAAATGAGTTACTTCAGTGGGTTCTAGTAGGAGCCCACCTTCAACTTTGTCCTGATGCCAGAATATATTAGTCCAGGAGAAGCTGTACTCAAGGAAAGGGGGAAGGTTCCAAGAAGACCCAGTTCGCCTAACCCTTCTAAGTACTGGTAAATTCTCTCTCTCTCTCTCTCTCTCTCTCTCTCTCTCTCTCTCTCTCTCTCTCTCTCTCTCTCTCTCTCGCACTGTCATTTCTATACTATCTTTTAAGTCTTTCCGTGAAACTTTGTATCAAATTTTGAGACCATGGAGAATCCCTGCTACACTGACTTGTGGTCTGACCATTTTTACAAGTGATGCTAACACCTTGTAGTCTGAAAAGTGCGGCTACTGGAAGAGAGTGAACTTGTTTGACATTGATGGTATATTTTAGCCAAAGAGAAGTTCTACAATGAAATTATTAAACAGGGAAAAACACAGACAAAAAACCAACTGAAGCATCACTAGTGAAAGTGGCCTGCGCTTATCTTTTCAAATGGTGTTAAAGACCTCTATGTTGTTTGAGTAATCCATGTAAAAACAGGCAGTGCATGATGCTAACAGATTTTTTTTTTTTAGCAGAGCTGCTCAATGTGGGACACTTGACTCTTGACATGGTGAAGTGTGGGTAGTGAGGTGATGCTCTTGCTTGGCCAATTAGGACACCATTAGATACATGTGAGAGCATACAGAGCTTATGATGGAACGTAGAGTAGAAGTGCGTGGATTCCAATCAGGTAGAGAGGAAATATTATTGCTTGGAATGTTGGTCCTGAAGATTGTAGTTCTTAAATTTTAACATGTGTCCTAAAGGTTTGCCTTTGCCTGGAAATTATGCTCATGGTCTTTAAAGTCCTTTAAAGTCCTCTGATCCTAGTTTTTTAGGAGAACAGTTGATGCTACTATGGTGAGAGATTGTCATCTGTATCTATTCTCACTTTGTTATCAATACTTCTTACATTCTGGGACTGAACTCTAGTACTGGAAAAGGTTTTGGAGATGAGTTTGGTTCAAATTAAGCAAGAGAAAATATTTCTTTACTCAGCGTGTGGTTGGTCTGTGGAATTCCTTGCCACAGGATGTGGTGACGGCATCTGGCCTGGACACCTTTAAAAGGGTATTGGACAAGTTTCTGGAGGAAAAATCCATTACGGGGTACAAGCCATGATGTGTATGTGCAACCTCCTGATTTTAGAAATGGGCTATGTCAGAAGGCCAGATGCAAGGGAGGGCACCAGGATGAGGTCTCTTGTTATCTGGTATGCTCCCTGGGGCATTTGGTGGGCCGCTGTGAGATACAGGAAGCTGGACTAGATGGGCCTATGACCTGATCCAGAGGGGCTGTTCTTATGTTCTTATGTACAGAATGGCATGAAATGAGTGGCACTGTATGATAGAACTTATTAAGTCACTATAATTCCATTCGTGGAAAGATATTCTAGGCATACCATAATTCTAGCATGTGTACAAAACACCGATGCAGCATATACGATGTATGCGGCATGTACAATGTGGTATAGTAGATGTAGTGTTGCAATGGGCTTCTTCACACATGGCCATCAGACTGGTTTCTTACCATTCAGCAAGACTTTCCTTGGCATGACCCAAAGTTAAAATCCTAAGACCATCAAAAGGCAAAACATCTTGTCTGCCGCAAGTAGCCACACAGGGCTGGCTACTCTGTTAGACAGAGAGGGAGAGCAAGTCCCCTTCCATTTACCCTATATTTATTTTCTTAGCCACCTTGTTTTCTTCTGCTAAAAATGCATTTTTGCAAGCGCACGTCATGCACAGTGGTGTAGCTAGAAGGGGTGCAAAGCACTAAGTTTTACAGGGAGCCTCACCACAGTGTGCAAGAGGCCCCTCTTCCCCCTCCCCCTTCAGAGCCATTCCAGGCAGTGGGAGCAAAATGGAGGCATATGCTTGGCTCCAAAGGTGAGAGGGAGCTGTCCCTTGCATGCTGCAGTAAGGCTCCCTGCAAAACTTAGGAGGTCACCTCAGGATAAGGGGACGTTTGTCCCCTTGCCCAAGGGTAAACCCCAACAACCGAAATGGGTCAACTCAGACTTGCACCAGCAATACCATTGGCACAAGTCAGCGTTGATCCATGCAGGCAGAACTGATCCAGGAAGGAGGTTCAGAAACAGGCGCCCTTCCGGGGCCTGATACGCACACCTCCACCCCATCTCCTCCCCGATCCACACACACACCTGCCTTCACCCTACCCCTGCACTGGACTTACCTGGTCCAGTGGGCATCCTGACAGCCGTCAGCATGCACAAAAAGGCTCCAGCCTTCCAGCTGGTGCACCAGCTCCCTGCGCTGTCACAGAGAACTTTTGTAACAGCACACACTGATGGAACATGCATTTTGCCAGTATGTTTTTTAGTAAGGATTGGGCCAAAACATGGGTTTGTGTTGGAATCAGGATGCAACACCACCTGTAACGGAGGACAGGCAGGCAGTGTAATGTCTAGTCACCTGAGTCTGCTCCTCTTGCCCCCTCTATGGTTCTTGCAGAAGATGTGGTCCTTGACACTGTTGAAGATGTGGTCCTTGACACTGTTTCCTTCCTCCGCTCCTTCTCACATTTTCTCCTTTCTCCCTCTGCAAACATTGCTGAAGAAGAACGTGTGGGATGCATCCTCTGTCTCTTCAAAGGCAGACCGCATCCCCTTCCCCCATACTTCCACCCAGTTCTGTTCCAAACTAGTAGGGCCTCTGAAAATATCAGAAGATGCATGTATACAACTATGAACTGTGATTTCAGTATTTCTTATGAAACCTTAACCAAGCCTCTGCTCCTGTGTACGTTTTATTGATAGCAACTAACCGGGTGGAATATTTTTACCATAGAAAGGGAGTGCTTTTGCTAATTACTCTGCGTCCCCTTCTCTGAACAGTTTGCTTCTGCAGGATGCGTACAGAACTTCTTCAGAATTCTGTGCAACTATGGCAATGGGAGACGTTCTTGTGCTGACACACCTTAAAAGTCCAGGACCACAATCCACTTATCTTTGTGGGTCAGCTGGCTCTAGTGTATACACAGATCTTCCCATAATGGCCTTCATTGGAAAGGAAGTTTTAAGGGATATCATTTCATATTTTAGTGCCAGGGAGAGATTTCATTGGAGGGGAGGCAAGATGCAGCAAGTTGTAAATTCCTGCTGTCAAATCCATTCAAGCACCTGCACCGGGGTGAAATCAAGGAGACGGGAATTGAGAGGTTGTATTTAAGGAAGAGCTGATGATCTGGTAAGGAAGAATAATAGAGTAGGTTCTCCTTAACCATAGGCATCTTCAGATTTCAGTACCCACAGATGACAAGCCCACTGCTGGAGGACCTCAGAAGACCTCTCGGATGAGACCAGCAGTCACTTCTGGTCCGCACCTGCAACTTCCAGTCATGTCTCGAGGTGTTCTGAGGCCCTCCAGCCATGAATTTAGTTATCCATGGAATTCTGTATCCACAGGAGTCCTGGAACAGATCCCCCATGGATAACAAGGGCCCATTGTACTGGGTGATTTCTTCAGGGAATTTGTCTTGCTTCTCTATTCTTCGTAAAAATGTAAGGTATTGGAAGTATTGTCCTTTTTTCCTCTTGGATTTTTCTTTTCTTTGATTTTTCTTGTCCACTGCCTGAAGAGGAAATGGAGGAGGTGCTTTGTAGGCTTAATTAGGCTAGATTGTCCCTGATACAAAAAACTCAGGTTCCAGCAAGGAATGCTGGGGTGAAGGAGTGATCTTATCCTTTCAGATAGGACATAATAAACATCTAAATGCAAAGAACTGCCCCTACCGCAAGTGTGGGCTTCATAATCTGAGGAATCATTAGCAAGACGCCCCCAGAGTTCTCCTTGGCAAAAGCCTATCCTCACCACCCTCGGGAACCATTGCTTTCTAATGAGGTAGAGTTCCATGTGGTGTAGTGGTTAGAATATCAAATATCAGACTAGGAGCTGAAGGAGGCAGAAGTTCAAATCCTACTTGGCCATGGTACTCACTTGGACCAGTCACCATCTCTTGGCTAGCCTGCACAAATCAACTTGCAAAGGTAACTGACTCTTGCCCATTGGTGAACAGGAGGCTCAGGGCGCAATCCTAACCCCTTATGTCAGTGCTTTCCAGCACTGACATAAGGGCAGTGCAGCTCCAAGGTAAGGAAACAAACATTCCCTAACTTTGAGGAGGCCTCCGTGAGTGACACGCAACTGCAGGATGCAGCACACGTCCCATTGGCACCGCTATGCCAGTGCTGGAAAGCACTGACAGAAGGGGTTAGGATTACGCCCTCTGTCTCACATGTAACCCCTCTACATATTCTCAAACTGAAAAGACGACAAGCCCTTGAACTACTTGGAAGATGCTCCTACTGTTTCCTGTCTTCTCCATAGACTGGTAAAAATAAAAGAAGACCCCACTTCATGCCCAAAAATGGGCCAGAGGATTTGAGGAAGAAAAAGGCTCCTATATGAGCTGGCCTGAGGTTAGTACGTCAGGGGCCCTGATCTTCTTCTCTGGTTCACCAATGAAAGATATGCAGCTGTCAAGAATGAGGGAGAGGGCCTTCTCAACAGTAGCTGAACAGTTGTGGAAATTTGTCCCTAAAGAGATTAAGCAGGTCCCCCCAACCACATTGTCAGCAGATGGTGAATAACTTTCTGTTCAGGAAGACTTTGAATTCTGCTGCTTGGAACGGTTTTCTCTTCTATGTTCTTAGACTGCGTCTATCTGTTTTTAATTTGTTGATGTGTTTTCATGTCAATACATTTCAATGTCAGATCCAAATATTTTATTCCTATGCATTTGTTGTAAGCTGTGTTGGTATTTTTTATTTAAGAAAGAGGGTATACATTATAATACTTGTAATCTTTTTATTTCAGCCAGGCTTTCCCATTTTGATCGCTGGGCCAATTTGGTGTTTCTATCGGCTGCTTCAGATTTGCTTTTGATTTTACCGACTGACTGATTTTTGGTTGCATTTTAGTAATTTTATTTGTTGTGCCTCCCTAACAGGAGGGGAAAGTGCAGGATAGAATTAAAAAAAATAGGAAGAAATAAAATAAATATTGGACAGTAAGTCAACCACCATTGTATTATTAACATTATTATTAACAGTATTTATATACCGCTTTTCAACTAAAAGTTCACAAAGCGGTTTACAGAGAAAAATCAAATAACTAAATGGGTCCCTGTCCCAAAAGGGCTCACTAAAAAGATGCAAATGAATACCAGCAGACAGCCACTAGAACAGACAGTGCTGGGGTGAGGTGGGCCAGTTACTCTCCCCCTGCTAAAAAAAGGAGCACCCACTTGAAAAAGTGCCTCTTATGCAATTAGCAGGGGTAAACTCCTATTGTAGACTCCTATTTTCACCCGAATCCACCTCACAGGATTGTTGTAAGAATAACGTGTTGGGGGACAACATTGTATCCCACCTTCAGCACTTAGAGGAAGGCCAGGAAAGAAAATGTACATAAACATCCAATAACTGTGTGCATCTTTGCACACTGGGTTCTGTATCTGCATCTGTGGTTTCAAAATATTGTCCCTTACTTATGCATTCTTTCTCCTGTCATTCCCCACTAGCAAGGCTTAACTCTGTCTGTCTAGCACACCCATTTTCAACCACTGTGCCGTGGCACACTAGTGTGCCTCGAGTGGTCCACAGGTGTGCCACAGGAATTTGGGGAAAGATCATTTATTAGTAGGGCCAATGGGGATGTGAGTCCCCCACTGGCAGTATGGTGTGCCTTGTCGGTTGCCAAAATCCTGATGGTGTGCCTTGACAATTTTAGCACCTTATCAGTGTGCCACGAGATGAAAAAGGTTGAAAATCACTGGTCTAGCATCTTTCTCAAGGCTGCCATTTTAATTTTGCCTGTTAGCTTGTGTGGATCCTTTTGAAATGCATCTCATAAGAACATAAGAACAGCCCCACTGGATCAGGCCTGCAGCTATTAATGAAGGATATGAACCACTGACTTTTTTTCACACATCGGATGGGCCCTCGGAAGCAAACTCAGGTTGCATGGATGCTGCTCATCATGAACTTTAAGGCTTGCTAAGTAGAGTGGCCTTGCGCTTGACTATGGTGCATTTGACTGGAAGCAGCAGCTTGGCTGGTGGGATTATCATGACAATCACTGAGGAGTCAAAATGCATTTTCATGAAATTCCTGTAGGGTTCAAGGAAAACATGTCAAAATATAGTCCCAGGGCTGAAGTGACAAAAGATCATTGTGAAGATTTAGAGCCCAATCCTGAGCTCTTCAGTGCCAGCTGTATACCACAGGTGCTGGGTGTTATAAACATGCCATAAAGCATGTTTATGGCACCCTCCGTGTAGGGGCCAGTGGCAGCAGTCCAGCGCCAGTCAGCACTGAGCTCAGCGCCAGACAGATGCCGCCTGGAGCAAGGGAAGAGCTCCGGGTGGAGGTAAGGTTTTTTGGGGTGGGGGAGGTGTTCTGGGGTGGGAGGAGGACAGGGGGTGGGTTGGGAGGGGAAGGAACCAGGGCAAGAGTGGGTGGGGCTGGCTGAGCCCAGCTCCGCCAGAACCTATGCTCCGTGTCAGGCTGAAAAGCCCAAAACAGAGCTCCTCCAGTCTGTGCTGAGAAAATATCTGGTGCAAACTGGAGAAGACTCATTGTAGGGCCTGCACCCTTACCTGAGTGAAGGGCAAAAATGTCCCCTTCCCCTGAGGAGATTCCAGCGGCTGCCACAGCACCCATAGAATACAGTAACCATTTTGGCACCACTGCTCCTCCCCAGGCACTGGGCAGTTTAGGATTGGCTTGTTAATTTCTCAAAAATAATGTCTGATAAGCAATGGGTAGGGCTGAAGGCTTATGGTGTAGCCAAGAAGACACAGGTTGACACTTGATCTTAGTCAAGAACTCAGAAGGGGATCTTGAACACACAGCTAGTTTCACAACCTCAGCTCCCCACCTGTAAAGTGGGGATAATATAATACTAGCCTGCCTTGAAGAAGCCTTAAAAGAACTGTCTTTTAAAATATATATATATTTCTTATATTACCCTTTTTCCAAGGAGCTGAGAGTGAGATACAGTATGTGACTTCCTCCTCCTTTTATTCTCACAACAACCTTATGAGGTAGGCAAGTCTGAGTGATTGTGACAGGCCCAGCATTGTTCAGCAAGCTTCACTGTTGTGTGAGAATTTGTGAGAACACAGGTCTCCCCAGTTCTAGTCCAGTGCTCTAACCACTACACCTCACTGATTCTAATAGAAGGATTATTTTATTCATTTTATCTTTAAAAATTTATGTCCCACTTTCTCAATGATTCATGGCAGCTCAGAGAAATATATAAAAAATACAGTAGGATAAATTAAAATAATAAAGACAAAAGTCATCATGACAGCTACCAGAAGCTGGGTGACAGCTGCATACTAACGGCACTCTATGCCAAACTTTCATGGTCTACATGCAATAACAGTTGCATGTAGATGTTAAAACAGCATGGAGGACAGAATAGACCCATTCAAGACATTATAAGCAGCATCTTTTGGAAACTACCCAAGAAGAATCAGAGCCACCAAAAGTAGTGTAGTGCCCCAAATCTCTGTTGCCAAGAAATTCAGAGGGATGGTAGCAAATGCCTCCAGGAGGTCCAGCACAATCAACAGGGGGACACTCCCACATCTGATTCCCCAGCTTAGATCATTTACTAGAGCCCAAAGATCTTCCATTCCTAAAACTAGATCAAAAACCAGATGGAAATGAGTCCAGATAATCGCTCTCAACCAGGAACCTCTGGAGTTGAGGTGCCATCACAAGCTTGAGCACCTTGCCCCAAAATGGAAGGTTGGTCCAGTATCTAGCATCCGGTACGGTGGGACCTGCAGAGGATTTAGGGCCTTCTCGGTAGTGGCACCAACATTATGGAACTCCCTTCCCCTTGATTTGAGAATGGCTCCCTCTCTTGAGAGTTTTCGGCGAGGCCTGAAAACACTGTTGTTTAAACAAGCCTTCTGATTTCTGGCCTTCTTAACATTTTTATACATCTTTTAGTTTTTTACAGGCTTGATTCCTCGGTGACTTTGCTCTTTTATTCTGTCTTTTAATCTGACTACTGTTTTTATGGCCTCTGTAATGTGTTTTTAAATGTTTTTATCTGCTATGTATTAATGTTTTTAAAATCTGTTTTTTTTTAATATGTTGTTAGCCGCCCTGGGTCCCGTTAGGGAGAAGGGCGGGATAAAAATTAAGTTTTATTATTATTATTTATTATTATTTCTTGATTGAAAGCTGCATCACTGCAACTTTAAAGCAAGATGGCAGCAGGCACTGAACAGGTAATGAATGTATTAGCCTCCCAACTCACTCAGGTAGTCTTCCTATGGCAGATTCTATAAACCAGGACAGGCAAGGGTTAAGGGTTAATGCAGGCAGGCACCCTCATTCTTCCAAAGAACTTGTTCAAGTAACCTGTCCACATCCTTAAAAGCTGGGGGAGGGGGAGATGCCAGAGGGGCCAGCCAGTGGAGTGGCTAGAGGGGATGCAAAGCACTAAGTTTTGAAGGGAGCCTTACTGCAGCATGCAAGTGGCCTCTCCCTCTCGGAGCCATTCCAGGCAGTTGGAGCAAAATGAAGGTGAACACTGGACTGGCTGTGAAGGGAAAGGGGGGCCACTTGCACACCACGGTGGGGCTCCCTGCAAAACTTAGTGCTTTGCACCCCCTCTAGCTACACCACTGGGTCCAGCAGAGTACCAGCAATCACACCTTTGCTTCCTTGTATTATGAAGGCATGTGCTTTTTTTAACCATCGCATGTAAGCACTCTCTTAGCATGAGCGGCTGCCTGAATTCACTAGAGCTGATGTTATCCTCATGGAAAAGAAGGACCTGTTGTTTTGACCACCCTCCACCTCCGCACTCCCTTCAGATAAACAAAGAGACGAGCAGTTTGCTTTGATTTGTGCTTGGAGGAAGAACCAAGTTGCTACACTGCCAGCATCTGTATTTAAAGATCATCTGATGCGCCCGGAAAGAATGTAAGGGTGACCCACTGCCCTGGCTTCCTGCCCTTGTTGCTTTCTGAGCTGGCTGACTGCCAGCCTGCCTGCTTGGTTGCAAGCCTGCATTCTTTGGGAGATTGTTGCCTTTTTGCCGTGGTTTGCTTCAGATAGCTTCTCTGTTGCATTTCAAGGGTGAAGCATTTCTCATAAGCGTAAAAGAAAATGTGCTTCCATGACTCAGTGTTTTAGGGGGTGGAGGGAAAAACAATGGCCATAATATAATGTCTGGAAAACTGAATGAGATGCTAGTGACAGACGGTGCCTTTCGTCACTGATATATGCTGACCAGTATGGTCTGATTCAGAAATGCATAAATTTCTGAAACTTGGTGACTAAGGGCCAAATCACACATTAAGTACAACATAAGTGCTTGTGTGTTACCTTTAAAAATAAAAAAGGAGCTGTTGGGGTCCTAATCCAGATTGAGACTACAACATAGAATGCTTTAAGCCAGGGCCTAGGAGAGAGGGGTAAAGGGGGTAATTTGTACCCAGGCCCAGGGTCAGAGGGGAGGGCCAGGAGCCAAAGGAAGGGGCCCAGAATTTTCCTGGGATCTTACATTTTCCAATCTCACCCAGACCCACTGCCCATATGGGATGCTGGGGGCACTACCATGGGCACACAGTGGCGACTGCTGCCACAAGTCATACACACCAGGCCCAGGAATGCATACATTCCTTAACAGTGTCACATCTGGGAGGAAACGGACCTGCTGCAGTAGTTCTTTGGCTTGGGAGCTGCTAACCATGGAGTGTATAGGGGCTTAGCGACACAGCTATGGGACTGCAGCTACTGCAGAAGTCAGTTTTGGTGTGCACAGGACATTTTTTTTTTCATTCTAGTGTAAGCCTAAGTACAACGATGCTAATCTCTTGCAATGATTTTCTATATTTGAAAGATTTTACAGGGCACAATCCTAATCCCTTATGTCAGTGCTTCCCAGCTCTGGCATAGAGGTGCCAATGGGACATGTGCTGCATCCTGCAGTTGGGTGTCAGTCACAGAGGCCTCCTCAAAGTAAGGGAATGTTTGTTCCCTTACCTCAGAGCTGCATTGACCTTATGTCAGTGCTGGAAAGCACTGACATAAGGGGTTAGGATTGCGCCCACAGGGACTTAGGAGTGAGTTCGGTTTTCCGTATTACTGTATCTAGCTGCCAACGCCGGGCAGGCAGGCAGACATGAGCTCTGCATTGGGAAGCCTGGTATACCTGGGCTCCAAAGACTATTCTGACTGTTGCCATTTTCCTCCTGCCTGTTTTGCCCCCATTCTGCCCACCCTCCCTCCATTCTGATTCACTCCCTCCCTCTTTGGGAGGGGGCCCAATAGAAACTTTTATCCCCTGATAAAATTCCTCTCAGAGGCCCTGCTTTAAGCCTTTGCCTCACTACAGTTCTGGTCCAGATCATGGGGTGACCAGATGTTCTCTTTTTCCTGGACATGTCCTCTTTTTAAGGATCAAAAGTCCTCTTTTTAAGGAGGAGTAAATGTCCTCCTTTTCCCTGTGAGCAGGCCCTTGCAGGTAGGGCATAGCTTTCTTGTAATTAATAAATTATATATAATAAATGCAATATAGTTTTAAATGTAATAATACGTAATATAGTGTTTACATGAAATCAATATATGAGTGATTTTAGCTTTTATTTTGTCATACCCTACATTTTCTTGGATGTCCTACATTTTGGGGTGCCCTGTCCTCTTTTGCAGTTATGTCATCTGGTCACCCTGGAGCTACTGTGGCAGTAGGAGCAGGCCTTGGAGTACTGCCACCAGTTTGCCACCTGCCCAGCCCATCACCTGAGGCAGAGTTTTCAACTGGCCACCTGACTGGGCCGGCCCTGGATGGCAGCAGCAAAGAGCTAAAGTCCCCTCCACCATGCCACACCTCCTGCTTCTGTTTAGAAAAACAAAACAAAGATCATCAGGATTGTAACATGCAGTTTGGGCCAGACACTTTCCCTCTCAAAACTGAGGAGTTGCTAAAACATCATGCCCCTTTGCCAGTGATAAAAATCAATTAAATCATAAACAGGCTCACTTTGGTGGTTGCCTGAGCCCTGCAAGGATAGCAAGGTTTATCCTTGCTGAAGGATAGCAAGGTTTGTTCAGTGCTCATTCAGAAAAGATGTGGAGCTGTTGAGTGCCAACAAGATGTTGTGGACAAAATGTTGGATCTGCTCTAGTGAGATCTGAGTTCCAATTCTGGACAAGCCATGAGGCTCTGTGGGTGATTTTGGGCAAAGATCAACCCTTTTTCACACTTTCAATGAATGGGTGGAAAAGGGAATCAGGATCACTTGCTGTCTCTGCTCCTGCTGTCTCTACTCCATGTGCTCATCTGAGGGTCACCACGTACAAGCATATGAATGAGACACACATTGGCTTTCTCCATGAAGTCAAATGCACTGCAAATACACTGCATTTGCATTTGTATGCATTTGCATACACTGCAAATGCCAGAGCCCCACATTACACATGCAGAGTCATGCATGCAGATGTAAAAGTTGAGACCTTGCAGGTGTGAAGTTCAGCAGTGGGAATTACAGGTGGAAGCCTAATCCCCATATACAGCATGTGAAATGGCCTAATGTCTCCAAGTAGGGCAGGAAAAGACCCCTGTTTGAAGCACTGGAGAAACTCTACCAATCAGTGTTGACAGAAACGAGCCAGATGGGCAATGGTCTGACTCAGTTGAGGGCAACTTTGCAAGTTCAACCTCAGAATTAGGGGAGAACCATAAATGGACTAGCTTCCTGTGAGGCACTAGTCAGGATGGTTTAAACACGTCTTATCAACAGGCAGGGTCTGGCCCATTACTTCCTGTGCCACTAAACACTCACATGATCTGTTTCACTAGGGGGAGAGAGAGAAGTGAGGGTGCTGTGTTCAGCCACAGACCTGTGCCATCCATCCATCAAGTTCATCTCTTAGAAAGTGAATGTTAATGAAGCTCAGTCAACCCTGTTATGATCTGGGAAGAGTACTTTTACAGGGTGCTGGGCACAATCTAACAAGCAGGTCTCTGTAAGGCACTTGACATGTTTGTCTCTCAGGTTGGGAATCCCAGAAGTTTAGAGCCTTATCCCCTGTGCCAAACTGCCAGGCTCTCTTTCCACTGCAAGCCTAGCAGACTGAGGTCTGCGCTTCAAGGGCACCATCTAGACTGCAGTGTCAAATTGCCTATGGAGTCAGCAGACCCTAAGAGTCAGTCTTTGTCCACTTAAAAAGTACTAGGCTCAAAGACTGAGCAGCTGGCCTCTGGTGGGGGGATACCGCCTAACTCCTCTCCCTGATTGCTTGCTTGGATCTTGACCTTTGCTTGGCTATGATAATGCACCTGCCTTTGACCCTTCTGATCCTTGGTTACAGCTCTAGAACTCAAGCCTTGCCTATTTGGTATCACACACCTACTTCTGGCACATTTTTCCAGCCACATTCTGTTTCCCAGAGTTCTTGGGATTTTTCCTGGACTGTTCTGCTGCATTGCTCCCATCCTGACACTGCTGATATGCTCAGTTCTGCTCTCTCCTTGGCTGATGCTCCATCAAACCCTCAGGCAAGGTCTCCTCAATGACTTTCAAATTCTCCCAATATTGCCTCATTTCAGCCAAATTGTGTCAGCCTGCAGCATTGTCATTACTTACTGGCTTTCCACCAAATTTCTGAGCAGAGACTTGACTTGGCTCAATTAGACGTAGGGAGAAATAAGCCAGATTAACTGAAATACCTAATACTCTGGCCTTCCAGATTACTCTGGTCAGGCCCTGATAAAAATAGATGCAATTTCATTTCCTTCCTCACAGGGTGTCCCAAGAGGTTTGTTGGAGAGGTTGAGCCTCTGACTAAACAACTGTGTCATTTCAGTCCCATAACTCCATAACTTATTGCGACTATGGGCGCAGTAACTCCCATAGTCACTGCCTCTGCAAAATCCTAGCTTAACCCATTCCCTGTTTTTGACTCTTAGATAAGACCGAAATTCTGAAGAGCCCTCTTCATCAGCTTCAGGTCTGGGTTTTAGAGGTAGCCTATCTATGAAAGCAAGGGAGTGGCACCAGGTTGCAGGTATCTTGCTTTCTTGTGTGCTCCCATATGTCACCTGGTGGGCCACTGTGACATATAGGAAGCTGACCTAGATAGGCCCTTGGCCTGATTCACCAGGGTTCTTCTTATGTTCTGTTATTCAGCATTTTTTTTTTTTGGGGGGGGGGGGGCTATGAGCCTCTTTAAGGACCACTAGATTCCACAACTGCTGCATGTGTGCTGTGTGCTTTTAAAGTTGGACCTTAAAAGTCCTTAATACATTAATTCTCCTTATTTCTTGGTTTATTTTCCTGCCCCTATATGGCATTTCTTGAGTCTTTCTCATTCTAGCATGGTTGTTCTTTTGGTTAAAAAGACCAACCTAGCCAGGTTGAATCCAAAGGGGTGGCTTCTGCAGACCCTGGTGCTGTCTGCATGACCACTGCAGCAGTGCAACAGCATGATACATGATCTGTTCATTCATTCATTCATTCATTCATAATTTTATAGACACTGTTTATAGTTCAGCACAATACTATAGTGCAGTGTTTCTCAAACTGTGGGTCAGGACCCATTAGGTGGATCACAAGCCAATTTCAGGTGGGTCGCCATTCATTTCAATATTTTATTTAACAAGCTACTATGTATATGTTTTTAACAATGATAGTAAATGGGACTTAAAAACATAAGAACAGCCCCACTGGATCAGGCAAAAGGCCCATCTAGTCCAGCTTCCTGTATCTCATAGTGGCCCACCAAATGCCCCAGGGAGCACACAAGACAACAGGCACAACCTGTGTCCTGGTGCCCTCCCCTGCATCTGGCAATCAGAGGCAGCTTGCCTCTACTCCTGGGTAAGTGTGGGTAGAATTGCAGCCTAGGATTGTTAAAAGTTTTCCTGCTTGGTGATGTCACTTCGGTCATGACGTCACTTCCGGTGGGTCCTGATAGATTCTGATTCTTATGGGTCCTGGTGCTAAATGTGCGTGAACCACTGCTATAGTGCAACACTATAAAGATTAAAGTTCAGTGCAGGTCCTGCCCACAGGCCTGCAATCCAAAAGATATGATCCAAAAAGGTGGAGTGGGGAGGGAAGAAGACAAAAAGCAAATTCATGCACCAATACTAATGTTTCATAAAGTTACACAATTGCTGTTATAAAACTGAGTGGAACGGCTGTTAAAGGAGGGAGTTAGGGAAGGTGGAGGACCCAGAGGTAGTTGGTTCCGGCTGAGGTTCTAGAGTAGGCTTTGCTGTCATACCTTTCACTAGGGTGCAGCCAAGTGGAATTCTTCTGCCAGAATGATTTGTTTATCCATCTCCTCGCATTTGTTTCCCACTTTTCTGCTGCAAAAGGTTCATAAGGCAGCTTATGACACCAGTTTACAACACTGAGCCAGTAAAACCCTCAAGTGGTGAAAGCTATTTAAAGCTGGACAACTCAAACCTGCATAATCCAAGTACCCCTAAGTCACAACATGATCCCCTGCAAAGACCTGATCAAAGAGGAAAGGCTTCTTTTACTGGAAAGTACTGTGGGGTAATCTAATAGACATCACAGAAATGAGCACTGCACTGCTGAAAAAGCAGTTCGTGGTACCAGTCAGAAAGACCCCTGGTGCAGGGTTGTGCTTGCCAAACATAATGTGCAGGAAGTCTCATGAAACCAATCTCTCAAGTACCCTAAACCCAGACCATTCAAAACCAGAATGCTCATTCATCTTGAATTGAGCTGGAAATTAGGTGGCAAACACTCCGAATGATCCAAACAGTGAACATGTCATCTGTGGGACAATCTTCTCCCATTCATTATGGCCCACCCTTTTAGGTCATCTAAGGGGGCTCTCCTTCAAAAGCTGCCTCCATCCCAAGTTAGAGGGATGGCGGTACAGGGGCGAGCCTTTGTAGAGGCACCACAACTAGGGAATTCCCTAAGAACTACCCCCTCCCTCGTGGCTTTTCAGCGACAGCTCAGAGCACGTCTGTTTTGTCTGACGTTTGGGTGATGGGTTGAAGCCTGCCTCTGCACTTCTGTAATGCTGCTGTGGTTTGGCTGTTTCTTTCTGGACCAAATAGTTATCCCCTCCCCATGGTTCTACTCTGTGTGTGTGAATTTTTTTTAAAAAATGATTGTATATATCACCATTATACATCGTACATTTTATTATGGAGCTTTGTAAGGCACCTTGAACATTTGCTTCGGCATGGGAAAGATGGGATGATGATGATGATGATTTGATTTGTGGTTTAGAATTTTTTTTAACCAGCTTACCAACCAAGTCGGTTTTCTGACTATCTGCAAGCCCATATAGAGTACATTGTAGTCATCTGGATGTTACCAAGCCATGTATGACAGTGGTGGTTGTGGGCTGAGCCCAGAGGATATCCGGTTGACTCACATTGACTCAGCAGAGTGGTTTGGTGCAATTTAGGGGCAACAGTACTCATCCCCAAATGCTACACTGCAAAATACCAAATGAGGGTGGCAGAATCCTAGTGTTGAGTGCTTTCCTAGTCTCCTGGTATGCCAGTCATGTTGGCCTCTCCTACTACCATAGAACTTTTTGTGCTATCTTTAATTCCAGTAGGTCCTTGCTGCCTTTCCAAGAACTAGGTTCTCAGGTGCATTATGATGATTAAACACACAGAAACAGAGTGCTGTACAATCGTCAGGAATAGAACAGCCTCTACTTGGCCGTCACATAGAACTTTGTGTGTGGTGCAAACATTTGGGCCATCTCTGGTTTTTGCTGCTGAATTGCTGCTTAAAAAGAAAAAAAAATCCAGGGCTGAGACTTAACATCTGTTTCTTGTTTCAGCCGCTGCACAAGGGACAGTGCGCAGTAGGCTGAAGATGCTCGGAATGTTTTCATAGGACTCTTGTTGCCAGGGCAACTGCCTCCTTGTTATCTGTGTGTTCTCCACATCCAGCTCACTTGGGCATTTGCTTTCAGAGAGTAGGGAATATGTCAGGCCTTAGGGAGTAGCAGAGGAAAGGAACTGGATAAAAATACACAAAACACATAAAACAGGCACTTTCCCCTGACATTGTGATGCACTATGGGCTAGTTTAAAAAAAAATCTGACAGTTTAAAGCAAAAGAATGACATTTGAAACAATGGGATGTATTGTTTGTTTAGGTGTTTATTAAAAATCTATCCCACTGTTCCTCCACCATGAATCTCAGTGAATAGCAGCATAGAAATATAATAAAGACAACCTCAAATAACATGATAAACTGTTACAATAATGGAATCAGCAATCATAAAAAAATTATCAGGTTCAGCTGTTCACAAAGCAAGGAATCTTCACCAGGAACCAGAAGGCAGAGTTAGTTGCACGGTTATATGAACCTCTCTAAGACTGCAATCCTATTGAGTTTGAGTATGAATAGTATTCATACTTACCCAAGAGTTAATCCCAGTAAATTGCATGCATTTATTTCTAAATAGACATACATAGGATTGCATAGAAATGAAGTCATCCCAGAGCATTGGTGCCACAACCAGAAAGGCCCTGCTTTTTGGAAAAAAAACCCCAAACTTTTTGCAAGTGGAGGCAACAAATGTAGCCTCTGCCCGCTCTCTCCCACTGGTCTGCCACCTCCCACCAGCAGCACACTCCCTCCTGTCCTTTTGCCCACCAACCAAGCCCCCTAATTGCTGTTAACTGTTGTTAACAGTTTTTATATACTGCTTTTCAACAAAAAGTTAATCAACCCCCAACCCCCCACTTACCTGCCACTGCAGCTGTCTCCTCCTGCATGCTGGCCACCACCATCTCCCTCGGCCTCAGAGCTCCCTGGGCCACTGCCCAAATGCGACTGGAGCTGTGCTCCAGTCACCTCAAGAAGTTCTGAGGGCCGGGGAGACCATGCACCACCTCCCAGGCCCTCAGGCAGCCCTCCCCAGCCCTTAGAAGGCCTTAAAACATCACTTCCACGTTTTTGGCAAACCCGGAGGTGACATTTTAAGGCCTTCTGTGACCTCAAAATTTCATTCTGAGGGCCAGGGATACTGTGTATGGTATCCCCTACTTTCAGAATTCCTCTCGGCCATGACCGGAGCGCAGCTCTGGTGGCGGTCAGAGCAAGCAAGGGTGGGAACTCCTCCCAAGCACAGACACCACCCAAAAAGGCTCCACAGGCCACTTCCAACCTGTGGGCCATACGTCTGACACCCCTGGGTTACAGTAATTAGAAGTCACATGATTACCTGGATTATGGTTGCTTCAATCTCATTTGCAAAATGAGATATGTCCTAATATGATTCGTAAAGGGTTTTGAACAACCAATTCAAACTGGTAATATGGGATCCATCATCGCATCATGGAAAGTCCAAAGTTTGGTTTTTCAGTGTCTTTGCAACTCTCAAAGAAACAAGACACTTACCAAAGATATTGCTGAGCATTCATTATATGGTTGAAACTCTTCCTTCACATTTGGGTGACACATTTTCCCTTTTATCTTAGTAAACCAGCCATCAAATTATTAGCAAAGTGTATCCTGATACCTAACGTGAATGAGTTGGAGATGGGGAAAGCGGAGATTTAGAGAAACTAAATTGATACCCAGACCTTTGGTCTTCTAAGTTCATAATGCACTATTCAACAAACTGCTTGTGCAAAGTGGTGCTTAATTCAGGGACAGACATCTACCCACACACTGGGAAGGCTGGGAAGGGAAATGGAGAAAAGGCGGAGTAGACCATTCATATATATGGAGGGATGGGTCCATTTGGTTATAACCTCGTTTTTCTTCAGACATTGCATACACTTTGAGAAATATCCGTGTGGTTTTCTTGAGGTGATGTGATTGCTCTGGAATGGTGAAATAATGCACAAAAAATTGTTCATTAACATAAAATATGTCCTTCATTGCTGAATCTTGCTTCTCGTTAACACCGATAACACAGGCCAACACACTTTTTGCCTCCCTAAACGTTACACCAATTCCTGGGTATATTTGGAGTGCTGATTCCAAAAATGGCATCCGTTTTGCCCTATCATGTCTAGTTTTGGAGACATGGCATAGCCTCTTTAGTGAATGGTTCAAGCAGCATCCTCATGAGGAAGCTGCTTGAACCATTCACTAATGAGGTTATACTATATCTCCAAAACTAGACGTGATAGGGCAAAACGGATGCCATTTTTGGAATCGGCACCCCAGATTCATATCAAACGACCATAAAGTTTGGGAAAAACTTTTGTGACCCTCAGTTTTGTGGGCCTGTGTAATCTGAATAAGGACTTCTTATTTGCTCCTTATTATTAGAACTAATAATGAACTAATATTAGAACTTACTGGTTCATATGGCTTGGACTCCTGATAATTAAGAGTCATTATTGTTTTTTCACTGTGAAAACATTAAATAGGTCTGTGGAAACCCTGTTATTCTCCCTCCCTCTGCTGTTGAGCTAGAGTATCACATATGAAAACAGTGAAATGATTCTACTGTTACAGAAGTGAGTTTAGCAAAAACCAACTGTTACCCTGCACATGCCTGATCTTGTCTGATCTCGGAAGCTAAGCAGGGTCAGGCCTGGTTAGTACTTGGATGGGAGACCGCCTGGGAATACTGGGTGCTGTAGGCTTATACCATAGTCTTTCGAGGCTGAAGGTTGCCAACCATGTGAGGGCTAAAACATCAACCTGGTTTAGTTTTCTGGTTGTTTAGTCTGTTTATGTATTAAAAATACTAATATCCTGCTGCCTAGTTCAAAACTTGAACCATGCAAGGCAGGCAACATAGAATTAAAAACAATCGGCAAACAGAATAAAAAAGAAATAAAACAAACTGCAGATTAAAATAATAAAATAAAAAAATCTACTATGAAGAAAAAAAAAACACCCACAAACCAGAGAGTAATTAGCCAACATTCAGAACTGATGCCTATTGAAACCAACAAAGTGGTCTGGCTATGGCAAATGCATCAGGAAGGGGACTAAGCAAGGCAGAGAGCTCCCAAAGGAGGGTGCCACAACTGAGAAGTCTCTGGTGTCCTTGCCAGTTGTGCTTCAGATGGAAAGAGGACATACAGAAGGACCTTTCTTGATCATTCCTCTGGATGGAGAGGATCCATTCTTCTGGATGGAGAGGATCATCCAGGGGACATCCACTAAAATTGAGTGTTGGAAGAGTTAGAACAGACAAAAGAAAATATTTCTTTACTCAGTGTGTGGTTGGTCTGTGGAACTCTTTGCCACAGGATGTGGTGATGGCGACTGGCCTGGACGCCTTTAAAAGGGGATTGGACAAGTTTCTGGAGGAAAAATCCATTACAGGGTACAAGCCATGATGTGTATGCACAACCTCCTGATTTTAGAAATGGGTTGTGTCAGAATGCCAGATGCAAGGGAGGGCACCAGGATGCAGGTCTCTTGTTATCTGGTGTGCTCCCTGGGGCATTTGGTGGGCCGCTGTGAGATACAGGAGGCTGGACTAGATGGGCCCATGGCCTGATCCAGTGGGGCTGTTCTTATGTTCATATGTTCTTATATCTTATGGGCGGATGTGGGGTACTTTGCCACCCCAAGTTTAACTCTCTCCTCATCTCCCTTTAGGATATTTTTTTTTCCTGTGAGCATTTAGACTTTTGAGGGTATGAAGGTGCCAAATTTCATTTGTGTGAGAACTGTCATCAGGAAAAGGTGGCATCTGGTAGCTAAAGGTTTTTAAAGTGTCTTTTCTGCTGTTACAAAAGACCGAATGGGCTGAAAATACCATCTTTTCCCCATCACTTTTGGAGTTTTCATGGTAATGCAACATTTTAGGGGGTTGGCATTCCTCACCTACTCCTGTGCAACACTGTCTGTTCTCTATGCTTTCCATTCCATCCACTCATGCAGGATGAAGGGGGGAGGCATCTGGTCTTTGTGGGTTTCCCAGCCAATGTTACGAGCCACAAATTGTTCACTTTTGCATACGCAACCTTGCGATGGCGTCTTCCGCTGGATTGTGATTGAGGACAGTGCTATCCTGCTGCGAGGAGGTTTTTTGTGGATAATGGTAAGGAACTCAGAGGCAGTTCTGTACATGAGGAAGCTCCTCTGCTGTGGAAGGGCACAAAAGTGGCAGCCTGACTTTCTCCAGGATGGACTTTTAAAAGGAGTCTGTAGGTTGCTAGCTGGTCCCCAGCTGCCCAGAAACTCCTGCCTTTCTTCATGTGCACAGAGCATTGGTAAGGAACCTTGACTTGCTATTGCATCATGATTTGCTGCCTCCTTTCTGAGTCCTGATTGGCAAGTACCAAAATTCAGTCTCCTTAACCCTTCAGCACTTGCTGCCTGGGAGAAAGCATTGTTAGACAATCCCTGAAGGTAAGAGCTGCTGTTTCCCGACAGATAATATATAATAACACAGTTCTGGAGACAACCACTGGTGCCTTTGCTGAAGAGAGGCCAGAGAGCATCTGCGTAGAATTTTTTGGCATCAGCAAGGTTGTTTCTTTGAGTCAGTCTCTCTTGCAGGCTTGCAAAAAGGGACAGGTCAAGAACTGCATTATCTGCAAACTTCCAGTGTCCTCGGGGCCCTAGTGCCTGTGCTGTTGTCTCCGCTTCCTCCTCTGAATTATTTTTTTTAATAGCATGCGCTTTTCTTTCTGAAATATTGCTTTCAAATTGGATGATAATGGTTCACTGGTCACATAGTGTCAAAAGTTTCCTAGGCAAGGATAGGCGGGGTGCAAAGGCATTTCTTTATCATCTCGGGCTGCAGCCTACAACTTATTTGCTCTAATGTTCCTGTTTAAAGTGAACGAGACTAAGCTGGAGTAAGTGGATTGTATGTAATTTGTTTAGGCACTGATGAGTGAACAGGCATCATATTTTCGCATTATTTATGACAGCAAGTTGCTTTAAACCAGTAGATCACAGTGTTCCCCATTTGCTACTGTGGTCTTCATGGTATTTTGTTGCTCTCCTTCCTATGCTGTTAGTTTCTTGCATTTACATTATAGTCCAAGGCTTCTCTTAATTCACAAAATGTTCATCTCAATTATTGTGTCAATGGTGAAAAGTTAATGGGACTCCATATAGATTTCTCAGCTATGAGGAGATGTGTGGCTTTGGAAATGAAAGGCTAATTTTATTTATTTATTTATTCCTCCTTGGAAGTTTGACATTAAAAACCATGGTTCTGGGAGATTTTCTTTGCTCTTTCCATCACAAAGTCTCTTTTGCATTTATATGACACTGTTCAATTTTCAATTTTTATCTTGTTCATCTGTTTGTGCAACTACCCCATTGACATTATTAGCACACCATGGAAGTTAAAGTGAATCTCATTTTAGAGCCCGGAATTGAGGCTGGGAGGTGCTGACTTTTCTGAGAGTGCTTTTCTAAGTTTCTTTAGGAAACCTTTCCTATGTTGATTCCTGCTGAGGAATCCATGAATGTCTGCCCCAGAGCCTCAGAGGCTACCAGGATACCTTATAGAGTCCACACTCAATTAATTTGGGCCCTCTGCTAGACCTGTTGGATCACACTGTTGTCATATGTAAATTGATTTAGAAGGTAGCTAGCACTCTCTTGTGACAGTATGTAGGGGAAGATGGATAACTTGAAGTTTGTCTGCTTTGATGAGGAAGCTCTCAAGACCTTCCAATTCCTGGGCTTTTGAAATCCGGTTTGAAAACAACTACCCCCTGTCTGAATCACTTAATGGGGCTATTAAAGTCAGGGATTTCTGGTCTGAATCCAACCAAGTAAGGGCAAGACAATCCTGTATCAGCGTAGTACAGGATTAAGACTTGGTGTCACTCCCATGAGCTTGACAGAGTGTCAAGTCAGTTTAATTACAAAGTGTTAAGAGTTACCCATTGTTTTTACCAGCTTGTTTGTGTGGGATGGTATCTGGAGTGGCATCAGAAATCAGCCAGGTCAAGCCCTGCCTGAGAACCCATGCCCACCTGGCCAGACCAATCTCTAAACCTTCAGTACTGGGGTCAGTAGTAGCACCCAAGATGCTATGGGGGCAGTGCAAGGTTTAGCCCCATGGCCTCCAGCAACATAGTGCCTGCCTGGGATATTGCTCAGTGTTTTGTACCCTCATGCACTCAGCTCCACAGCAGTTCCATTAAAAGAATCCTGGGTTTCAGAACTGGGGAAGTCTTCTCCTTAAGACCTTGAAGAATCCCCACCAGTCATATTGGTCTGATCTAAACAGGTATATAGCAGATTTATGTAGACTTAAAATTGAGAGTCCAGATTTGTCCTCTGGATACAAAACTAGGAGACACAAAAATCCAAAGTTTTGAGACTTGCCTGCCAAATCCTCCTGAGGGATTTCACTTGTCTTATAGAAACTCATTTGGTTTCCCCTGGAAATTCTCAGGTCATTCAGAGACAGAAATTTGCTTTGAATTTCCCTTCTTTGAAATGTCAGCCTGAATCCTAAGTGTGGGTAGTTCTTATCTGGATTGATCCACACATGTACTTGTTAGTGATGGAATATATCATGTCCTCCACTCCATTCTTATTAACCTCTGGAGGCAAGTAGCAAGTAGCATGCTGTTGAATACAAACAGCATGGCTGGAAAAGGCTTCTACCACTCACTCACCTCCTGTGCCCAGGCCATTTTTCACACGCTGGGTCAAGAGAGATCTAGCATTGCCCTCACCTGCACTGCCTCTACACCCAACCTCCTTCAGCACCAAGGACACATTACCTTGCTTGCTCCAGTGGCAAGACTAGTAAAACTAGCACTGTGCCTGGGAGAGAGGAACTTGAATTTGAAGTCCAGGTAGGGACAGCCACCAAGATCCTCAGAAGTGACCGCAATATCATTCAGAGATGTGAGTTTCATTTGGAGTCAGGGGCTGGTAGGGCTGGCAGGGTTTCAGGCAGAGGTCTTTCTCAACCCTACCTGGAGATGCCAAGGATTCTAGAAAGACTTAGTAGTGCATTTGGTGTTCTGTATTACTGTATCTAGCTTTCAATGCCACACAGGCAGGTAGACCTCCCCATCAGGAAGCCCGGTAGACCTGGGTTTTGAAGACTATTCTGGCTGTTGCCACCCTCCCTCTGTCCTGTTTTGCCCCTGTTCTATCCCCCATTGCTACCCTCCCCCATTCTTTTTGTTCCCCTCCCCCTTTGGGAAGGGGCCCAAAAGAAACTTTGTACCCCCTGATAAAACCCTCTCAGAGGCCCTGCTGCCTGAAGCAAGCCCATCTCCACTGCCAACTCTACCAGCACTGTCCAGCTGCTTGTCAGAGCTCAAACTCTGATAGTTTTGGTTGTCCTTTTCTGCACCTTTTCTAGCTCTCTGATATCCATTTTGAGATGAGTTATCAGAAATGAATGAAGTATTCCTAATTCTTCCTAGCGCTGTCGCACCATAGATTTGAATGAAGGCATTACAAAATTAGAAGTCATATTTTCATTCCCTACAAAGCCTTTGCTTTGTACTTTCAGCCCCAAGACCACAGACAGACAGGAGGGAAGTGATTGTGAAACATTTCATTCCTCAAAAAGTCTCTCTTTTAAACAAAAAAAAGCTTGCTAGAAAACTTTTGGCTCAAATTTTTTTGTCTTGCAATTTATTCTCAAGTACATCAAAGAACAGAAGGAATCTTCCCCCTCCCCAAAGTCTTACTGAGTAATCCAGCACCATATAGCAATTTTCAAAGTTTTATTTTAATGTCACACTGACTTCTGTGGTCTTCACTTCTTCTGATGTCAGTTCCGGCTTCTGGGAGAATCTTCTGGGTTTTAGGGCAACTGACTGTAGTAAAAAATTTTCTATCCTTCTTCCTCCACCACTTGTCTTCTTTCTTGTCCTCCACGCAGATTTTCTTTAAAATGAACAGGAAGAGATCAGCATGCTCTGTACATCCTGTTCATTTTAAAGAGGCTTGTTTGAGGCTGGGCAAGGAGACAGCACAGAAGGGGAGGTGAGGGGAAGGATTGTCCTTCCTCACCTCCCTGCAGCCAAGTGAGGAGAGAATGAAGAGGAGGCAATGGCAGCCGTACTTACTGAACCTTTTATTTCCCCTTCTCCCTCCAACACTACTGGTGGGAGAAGGGAGCTTCCCAAAGGGAAGGCTCTTCACCCTCCTTCCCTTCCCTCTCCTCTTATTTGAGGGGAAGTTCACTGTGGTAGCAGCAGGGAGGTCACATTTGCCTCCATCAGCCCTAGCACTCAGGCCATGCCTGCTTGTAGGAAACATTGCATGTGCACCATCACGTATGCACCATAGACACATCCATGTCTATTTTACCCTATGCGCACATGATGTACACCCAGTTTTCCTACTTGGTAGGAAGCACTGTGTTGGCAACCAGCGCAGCATCCAGAGCAGAATAAATTCTTTTTGTTGCTTCATAACCAGGTTTATTCAGTTGCAAAATAAAAGCAATCAGTTAACTGCTGAAGTAAATAGCTTTTCCAGTGTACAGTAATATAAATGCAAAACATTTGTTTGCAAGACTTAAGGAGTTTTGCTCACCTTCCTCTTGTAAAGATGGAGCTGCACACTTCAGAGCAAACATCGGACTGAAGATACATGAAGTTGTAATGCAAAAACTGCAACGCATATTTATTTCTGATGAGTTTGTAGCTAGAATATTAGCATAGGGCTTCTAGATAAGAAGCAAAGCAGCATTAAAATGGATTTCTAAATCTCCATGTACCCAGTGGCCTGTGATGAGTAGGAATCAGGCACAATTAAAAATTAGTTTCTGCTCATTCTCAACTCATTGCTCACCCCTCCAGGTTCTCGTACCCTTCACTTTGGCCCATCAAATGCAGGGATTCAAGTCATATACAGTGTGCCCTTGTTACCCACAGATTCAGGGTCCGTGGATTTGATTATCCATGGTTCCCAATTCACAGAGGGTTGGCCCAACATGGACCTCCCAGTGAAGACCATGTGCTGCCTCCCCAGCCCTCAGAACACCTTCTAAGGCCTTCTTAGAAGGCCACTTCCGGTTTTGGGGGAAAACCAGAAGTGATGTTTAAAGGCCTTCTATGGCCTTTGGTGGGCTGGGGAAGGCTGCGTGTTACTGGGAAGCCCAGAATGGCTCTGGCAGTGAGTGGGAGGGTCCACTTAAATGGTGCGTTGCAGAGCCTGCCATACTTACCACATTGATCCCCCCCCCCATCTACACTACTAGATGGCTCTTTGCTGGTGAAAAGTGGAGTTTACACATTTGTATGCATCTTTGGACAATGGGATTACTTTCTTGACTTCATCTTGGTATTTAAAAAGCTTATTTTAATTACAACATAATCTCCCCTCCCTCCCTCACAAATCCTTTTTACTTAAATATGTAGTTTGAATATTAAAGACAGGATCACCAGATCTCAAGATTTGACCTGAAGATTCACAGATTCCGCTTCCTTCTCAGAAACTCCAGAAGGGAGAACTTAAGGGCCAAGACGTGTTTTGCTTGGCTTGGTGAAAGTGTTGGTGGCTAGGAATGCTCCAATGGCCGTCAGGCTCCGTCCCTGCAGGGCTATCCCTGACCATGCAGCAAGGGGAAGTGAGTCACCGCAGGCGGGAATTTCGACAGAATGGGCAGACCTGGAGCCATTCACCCTTCACCTGCAGCCCAGGTCCATGGGTAGAAACCCCTCATCCACTCCCTACCTCTTCTGTTTCCTGTGCATTCTCATCACTGCCTGAGTGCCTCCAATGGCAAGTGGGAAGAGCCACTTACGCAACACATTGCAGTATCTGCTGTACTTGCCGCCCTCCCTCTGGCTACGCTACTGCTGTGCCTTAATCCAGCTGTCTGTGTTCGGGGTTCTTTAAATCTCGCACTACTCAATGGCGGAGGATTTGCTTTGTGTGCCTTCACATTTTTGTGTTTTCCGGGGCTTCATTTAAGCTAGATTTTTTTCCCCATTCACTGTGACACTGTTGGGTGGTTTCCCTACTGAGCTGTAAAATCCCAGCATCTGATTTGCCTAATGTGTAGGCTTGTTGCGTTCTGGCATGCTTCTCTCTGTGTTTCTCCAGTGCTTCCAAATTGATTAACTGGGCTGGCACAGAGGACATGTTGGTGAGGGTTTCCTTTTGCCGGCTCCAAGCAAGTATTCATCAGGTCTGTGATCAGTGCCAGCCCACATCCTGGGACACTGCTCCAGGGCCAGCTCTCCAGGAGGGACAATGAAGGGCCGACGTCCAGGTGTCCTCACAGTCTCCACTACTGCCAGTGGCAGCTTTGGACCCAGTTCAGATAGTTGCCAAGGTCAAGAGATGTATCTATTCACCTATCTGTCTAAGAGCCCAATTCAATACCCCACCCCCACCCCACCAGTGCAGCAGTGCCAAAAACAAGTACTTTATATCCAGTGGGGGGGGGGCAAATTGGGAGGCTTTGGAGGGGAAAGGGGAATTGTTTCCCCTTACTGCTCCATAAGCCTCTTGCTCTGCAGTGGGTCTCCTCAGACCTGTGCCAGCTCTGTAGCGGAGGCAGCAGCACTCCCAAAATGGACGACAACGGAGCACTGAACCATTTTATGACAGCAGAAGCCTACAAGGGGGCTGATGTCAGGTTTGCCATTGTGCCTTGTGGCTTATGGATCCCGAGTGCAGGGAAGGAACTCCCTTGAGACATGTCCTGAGAATATTCCAGTGAGTATTCATTTCGGGGGGGGGCAATGGAATGGGACATTGGCAAATCCCAGATGGGAGTATCAGACAGCCCCTCTGCCACCCTCCCCAGTGGTGGCGTAGCTGGAGGGGGGCGGAGCACTCAAGCCTGGCAGGGAGGTGTGCGAGCGGCCCCTCCCTTCGGAGCCATTCCCGGCTGGGGGCAAAACGGAGCTGTACGACTTCGTTTTGCCCCCCCCACCGGGAATGGCTCAGAAGGGAGGGGCTGCTCGCACACCTCCCTGCCAGGCTTGAGTGCTCCGCCCCCTCCAGCTATGTCACCGCCCCCCAGTTGAGCATGGAACATCTAGCCATCATGTGCGTCTTCTGAGTGTCAAAACGCACGTGGGTTTTCCATCCTTCTTGGGGAGGCTTGCTGACTTCCTCCCTATTTATTACTTCAATAGTGGCCTGTCCCCCAGTTGTTTACAGCACGCCTTGTCCTAAGACAGCCAGTGCTTGTCAACTACCTTTATATAAGGTGCTCATCTCAGTGCCTGTGGAGCTCGGCAGATTTCCCTCCATGTGGAGAAGACGAAGTTTGTAATGTGTGCATATCAGCAAACTCCCAGCAACCATCTATCTCAATCTATTATGCTCTGCTGGCCCTGGCAATGGCTGCCAGCACCACATCCCATTAACTTTTCCACCCTTCCTTTCACACAGGCCCTCGTGTAATCTTCATCTTCCTTTCCTTGGCAAGTGATTATCTCTCAGTGCTGCGGGTGGCCTGGTGCCTGTTAAGTCCAAGAATGGCTTCCAAGGATTACGAGTGATAAAGGCTCAGCTAATGGATTTAGGGACCCGAGTGGCCCGGAAGGATGAGCACTCCATGTAGGCCCCCTTCATTGGCAGAATGATTGAGCACTGTGGCAGCAGTGCTTCCTTCCCACACCTGAAGCAAATGAAAGGAGCCCATGTTGCAGCCCCTCCCCATCACCCCTCCCAAAAACAGAGGCAACAGTGGGAAGGGAAGAGGCTTCAGGGAGCGGGGAACCTTGCTGTGTTACCTCAACACCTTAGGGGGAACTGGGGAAGCATTGCTACAGCAGCACCAGGCTCCCAATGTCATATGTCCAGGGGAACTAAAGAGCCATTCTAAATATTACACAGACAGCAGAGCATCTGGACAGTTCTGGAAGGCTCATGGAACTTCTGGATGCTTCCAGCAATGGCTCCATAGACAGTGGCACAATGTTTGCGTAGTCACAGGGCAGCATACAGCAGCAGATCTCTAGATCCACAGCCGTAAGTCCCCCATTGGAATGGGGTGGAACAGTACTTTACAAGCTTCATACTCTTTACCAACCTGGAGATTTTCTGTGCATGGTGGCACACCTGGGGTCACACATGCACCTCCTGCAAGCCACGTGGTTAATGCTGGGATGTGTGTGTACTTGATTGGTGCAAGCGCAGTTGCCATCACTGCTGAGAATGGCTCCAAAGGCAAGTGGGAGGGGCTGCTTACATGGTGCGTTTTGGCTCCTGCCATACTTACTGCACCGTCCCTGTTGTAGCTATGTTACTGCCTGTACTGCCTGCATCACATGTTACATCACACACCTGGTACGAGGCATGTGCACGGTTTTTTTAAAAGAAGAAAATGGTTAAGAACAAACTTTTATTAAACTAAAGACCACCTGGAGAAAACATAAAAGCTCACAGCATTGGGACTTAATGGGCCTTGCTTTGAGCCATCTTGCCTATGTCACTGCTTACCTTCCAGCTGTGTCAGTCCACCACCAGATCTGCTCAGCCACCCCCATCTCAAGCTTCCCCTACACTGAACCAGAATTTTTATTTCAAGACTTGCCAACTCTAGTGCTCTTGATTCTCTTGTGACCTCAAATCTTAAACTACAAGGTGAGCTGGTATCATGTACTGGTTAGGAGCCTGTGCTACAAATCAGCAAGTCTCTGCTTTTGGTCTCATTTCTGCCATGGACTCCCTAAGTGGTGAACAACCCACTCCCTCTCAGCTTCACCTCCCCCCATACCGAAGGCAGATTTGCCAGTCAGTTGAAGCTAGCATTGCGCATTTGGAGAGGTTCTTCGGTAATCTGTCATATTGGCTGCCTTGTAGATATTAAACATTGCTGGGTTAATAATGTGTGAACTGACAGGTCCAATGGGTACAACTGAAAGAGGGGAGATTCCAACTGGACATCAGGAAGAAATGCTTGATAGTCAGGGTGGTTCAGCAGTGGAACAGATTGCTGAGAGAGATGATAGATCTCCTCCCTCACTAGCGATCTTCAAGCAGAGGTTTGACAGGTGCTTGCTGGAGAAGCCCTAGGGGGATTTCCTGCTACAGGCAAGGGGTTTGACTAGATGACCTTGTGGTTCCCTTCCAACTCTATGATTCTGTGATCCTCATTTTTCCATAGAGGTGGAATCTTCAATCCCCTCTGCAAATCTACTGATCTCATTTTGTAAGAAATTCTTTGCTGGGAAAACAGGGTAATTAACACCAACTTCTGCGTTACACCAACAGCCGTTACAACAACTTGCCACTTTTGCATCACATGTTTTGTTTATTCAGTGAAAAATAATATGGCCAAAGGCAGGCTCCTGAAAAACACAATTAAACTTATCAAGAAAGAGTGGAAAGGAGGGAGGAGTTTAACATTTCTTTCTCTTAAAAAGGGGGGGGGAGATTCAAAGTGTTTTGAAAAACATAAGTTTCTCATTGGCCGGCTGTATTGATGAATTAGCTACACAGGCTTTTAAGTCCAAGCCCCTCCTAAGCCACTTTTGATCTGAAAGCTATTGATCTAGTTATACAGATAAATACCATACAGAATTATCAAAATAAGGCACAAAAAGCAGGGAAAAGATTAGGCAAACATAATGGCGACAATAAAAAAAGGTTTTTTCCAGTGAAAATGGAAGGCTTTTAATTAATTGAAATGCCAGCTCCAACAGTAGCTGTTTATGTGCCTCTTTCTCCCACCTGCTCCAAAGCAATTCCAAGCAAGAGTACGCACAAAACACATTACGTTAATGATTCAGTTGCAGGAAAGGAAAAAGGCTCAACTGTCATCTGGTTTCAAAGAGGCAGCCCAAATGAGATGGAAAAAGAACCATAAATGCTGGAACCCAGTGGCATACCCAGGAGGGCAAGGGGTGCAAATGCCCCAGGCACTGCGTGGCACTTGGCAGGGCAGTACTGCGACCTGCTCCCCCAGGGTGCACCGAGAAACACATAAAGAGTGGCTGCAGGAGCACAGCCACTGTGGACATGGTTCTGCACAGATCCGAGTGCCACCATCCTCTCCTACCCTTTCTTTAAAGGGGAAGAGAGGAGGGTGGCGCTCGGATCAGTGGGGAATTGCGCCGAGATTGGCTGCACTCCTTTAACCACTCTCGGTGCGGTTCCTGGCCGTGACTGAGGCCCACCCCCTCTTCTCCCCTTTAAAGAAATTTTGGAGGAGGTGCAATTTCGGGCAGAGGTGAGCACTGCTTCCAGGAGGTGGCGGGCATGTTTGCGGGCCCTCGCACCAGTGCTCCGCCAGTGTTAGCTCAGCACTGGCTAGCACCAGGCAACAGCCAGAGTTCTGCCATTCAGCGGTCATGCAGACCACTGAGCAGTGGAGAGGTAGGTGGGGGTGTGGGGGGAGGCGGAGAGGAGGCATTTCAGGGAGGGGGAGGGGGAGGGGGAGGAAGGGAAGGGGGCTGGGAGGGAAGCCGGGCCAGTGTAGCTTCGCTCCACTGGATTCAGAGCCTCCACATTGGGCTCACCACCCAACACGGAGGCTCTTGATTCTACGCCGACCTTTGGGTCGATGTAGAATTGAGTAGTCCCATTGTGGGGCTACTCACTTTACCCAGGGGAAGGGGGCAAAAGTCCCCTTCTCCTGAGGAGCCACCGGCAACTGCCTGGAGCGAGCTGGAAGCAGCAGCAGCCATTTTCAGTGCCGTTGCAGCCCCACGCACTGGGCAGCTCAAGACTGGGCTGTGGGTCTGCTTCCTATTGAGATTCCATTACATCACAAGAACTTAACCAATGACCAGTGAGCTTCTCTACATATTCTGGCCACCATGTGGAAGGACATCTGTCTTCCATTCAACTACTACACAGAATACATATTTGTGCACCAGCATTGACCCAGTACTCCACCCTAGATATTTCCTAAGTATTAAAGTGGAGCTCTGGAACAGGTGGAACAGGTTCCTTCTGTGTAGGCACTCAGAGTTTCACTCATGAATGTGTATCCACATCAGACTTGCAGTTAAACAGGACTTCCCTTTTTCAGTAGAAATTTACCATCTTCATGGCATCTTCATACACCAGATTGGATAGTTTTATTTCCAAACGGTTCATTAGAGAATTATGACTTTTAATAGTTGAACTACTATGAATTGTGTGGCATTTTGCTGAACAGACTTCACTTAAGGACTGAGATTTTTTTTTGTTTCAACAGAATTCCTTTGCCAAGCTTCATGTGAATAAATTATTAGATTGCATTTTTAGACAGAATTTTAATCCACATTCACACACACACACAGTGCCAGGGAACATTTTCATCCCACCCAACCATATGTATAAATAACAGTAATCTGCCATAATTAGAAACATGAACATGCCAAAAATCTTTATTTATTCTTTACTGAGTTCCTCTAAAAGCTGTGCAGATGGCTATTAATATTGTGTTATACTTCATTCATCAGTAGATGAGTCTAAAATATAACAGAGTCTTGTGCTGATGATAGCACATTCTGAGGCTGCAATCCCACACCCATGTACCTAGGAATAACCAGGGATGGGAACTCCAGTCAGGTGACTCAAGTCCAAGTCACGAAAATCAGTGTTTTTCACTGACTTGTGGCGACTTGAGTAACCTGCACCAATGACTCAGGCACTGACTCAAATCTGACAAGTTTCTGGAGGAAAAATCCATTATGGGTTACAAGCCATAATGGGTATGTGCAACCTCCTGACTTTAGAAATGGGCTACGTCAGAATGCCAGATGCAAGGGAGGGCACCAGAATGAGGTCTCTTGTTATCTGATGTGCTCCCTGGGGCATTTGGTGGGCCGCTGTGAGATACAGGAAGCTGGACTAGATGGGCCTATGGCTGATCCAGCAGGGCTGTTCTTATGTTCTTATGCTCTTATGAGGCCACTTGACTCAGCACTGATTCCACACACATGCGCACTGGAGTCTCTCTGGGTATGCTTACTTACTTTTTTGGCAGCATGAAAGACCTCATGGAGCCATCATTCAGGTCGGGCAAGCAACCTAGCAACCTGATCTAGCCAGGAGGCAGGGAATGGTTAATGTTTTGCTTTTGCATCAAGCAGGAGGGGAAGAGGCAGGAGCAAGGTCTCTTTTCCTTCTGTGATCATTGGTGAAGGATGGGCAGTATGATTTTTTTTTTTGGCTGAGGTGGAACAGAAGGAGGAGTAGAATTGACTGGAGAAGCGCAGGGAGGGGGAGGAGGTGGTTCATAGTGATCACGCTTTCCACCACATGGCTGGCTCCTGTGGGCTTCAGTAGCATAGCTAGAAGGGGTCCAAAGCACTAAGTTTTGCAGGGACTTGTTCACTCCACAGTGTGGATGTAGCATTAGAAGGAGCACATCAACTTATATGGTGCTTTACAAAATAAAATTAGCAATGGCAGGTCTCTGCCCCTAGGAGCATACAATCTACATTCAGACCTGAGGAAACAATACAGGGAGGGCAGGAAGAAGCAAGGGTAGCAAGTAGGGTTGTTAGGCCAGTTGTGTATAAAATCCTGAGATTTCTGAGACAGGGCATGATGTCAAAAGGGCATGATGATGTCAAAAGACTGCTAGCACTTGAAAAACTGGGAAGGTGGAAATCAAGTTCTGGCATGGAGCTAAGCAGTTAAGGGATGAAGCACTGGAGCAGACCAAAACCCTCTGAGCTTAAATTTTGTTGCCTGTTTGCATAAGAACAAAAGAATGCTGAAGAAACAGAGTCATTTTTTGTAAACTGGCAGCCCTTGTAAAATGTGAAAGTGAGCAAATAAGGTTACATGTTATGTGGGTTTATCAGGCTTCTTTTTTGAGGGGAGGGAATGCAGACTAAGTCAAAGGTTAGATAACATCATTTTTGAGCTGGATTTTTGAGGAAGGAAGGAAGGAAGGAAGGAAGGAAGGAAGGAAGGAAGGAAGGAAGGAAGGAATGTATAGGGTGTGAAGGAGTCACTGGCTTAAGGGGCAGCAAGGGACTTCCACAGCACCAAATTAAACATGATGTGGGAGACCATATTGTTTCTTTAATACAGCCATAGACGGCTCCCAATCTGATTAGAGTTACGGGATGTGTGCTATCCCAGGGGTCATTTCCTGAAACAAAATCACTCCCCAGTTGCTTTTCTCCACTCAGAGGAAAAAAGACACGGACTCGGTGTTCTTTTCTCTGCCTGTGGGAAATCATGAAGGAAGGCATGATTTTGATCAGAAGAACAAGCTGCAAGAAAAGAGCTTAAGGATGCATACTTTCCACAATTGGCCTGATCAGATTTGGAGCCCCACATGTCAGGACCAAAAAAAAGTACCCCCAAAAAAGAGGCACTCATGGATGAGTCCTGCATTGTGTCTAGTTTGGCTCTGAAAGTGGCAGCCCAATCCTAGGCAGGTCTACTCAGAAGTAAGTCTAACTATGTTAAATAACGCCTATTCCCAGGAAAGTGTACATGGGATTTTCTCTCTTTCTATGAACCTATAGTTCCATATAGTTACCTATATATAGTAACCTATATATAGGTTATATATAAACATATAGTAACCTATATGGTAACCTATAGTTACCATATTCACCTCTTATCCAGCTTGATCCAGCATCCATTCCTCCTCAATCAGTTGCTATGCCACAGCCAATAGGAGGTGGCCACAATTTTAAGAGCATATTGGGAATACTCTTCTTAACAACTGACCTGAGTGGAGGATGCCTGGATTTATAGTTAGACTTATTGCCTCCAGTTTCTCTCCATTTGGAGACAGCTCACACCATTTAGACCCTCAAATAGGTCTCAAGTACTACTGAAACATACATCAGCCTCTATTGCAGGGGGCTAAATTGGACCCAAGGTGACTAAGGCAGAGTCAAGCTGCCACCATCAGTGCAATTACTGAGTTTTTACATCAGCGTTTTTGCCTTTTCAAGCACATTTCTGTGCCAACACGCCCTGAAATCCACATGATTAAATACTGTCTATGTCAGTCCCCAGGCCTGTCCTATAGTGGTTGCTGTTCAGATCTATGGGGAATCTTTTTAATACAATAAGCCCTGCCTTATTTTCCTCCCGCCAAATGCTATAAAATATCACTAGTGCCTCAGTGGGACTAACAGGCTCTTTTGCCACAAGATAAATAAAGCAAAATTTCAATCTTTTGCTATGTTTATTCTTCCTAAGAAAGCATAAGGCAGGCACATAAAACCACCATTAAGGGTGGGCTCACCTGGTCTGCTTATTAGTGTCTTGTTCAGTAAACTCCGAATGCTGCTATTTCTCTGCTTTCACAAGGTGCTTCTTCCAAGCACTATTAGGGGATCAGTAAGAGTAGATTATAGTTTGGAAAGGCCTTTGCTATTAGAAATACCCAAGAGTTGGTGCGACTGGCCTCCCCCACCCTCCCCGCAAGACTTACCAGTAGTTCAAAAAAATCTATTTAGTAGAAGGGTGCTGTCATTATGAGATACTTGATGTAATAGAGTGCCTCTGAGCTCGTGCAAAGTGTTGCCCATGATGGCCACTTCTTATACAAACAGGATTAGAGCAGAGTGCCAAATGTAGAGTCTCCCCATGAAATATGAAACCCTGGGACACCATATGGAGGAACCCTCCCTGAGTTGAACATTGCCCTTTTCAAAGATGTGCAGTGTGCATGGAGTCACAGGGACATGTCTAACCAGAGAGCTGCCAAAGGGGAGAAGTGTAGCTAGCTAGCATGCTCCGTTTTCCTCCTGTCCCTGTGAATAAGAAAAGCCCCGCTGAATCAGGCCAAAGGTCCATCTAGTCCAGCTTTTTGTATCTCACAGTGTATCTCAGGGAGCACACAAGACCACAAGAGATCTGCGTCCTGGTGCCCTCCCTAGCATCTGACATCCTGACATAACCCATTTCTAAAATCAGGAGGTTGCACATACCCATCATGGCTTGTAACCTGTGATGGACTTTTCCTCCACAAATTTGTCCAATTCCCTTTTGAAGGCATCCAGGCCAGATGCCGCCACCACATCCTGTGGCAAGGAGTTCCACAGATTAATTACACGCTGGGTGGAACTCTGTGCACAGCAGCTCCAATGCCTGTATAAGCCTAATGTGTCGGAAAGGTACCTACAAGGTGACTGGGGAAGAACCAGGTCCTCGCAATAGCTCAGAGAAAAAGACAGACGTTTCATATCACACCCACACAGACGTTTCCCGTTTTCCACGGTGCTCACCTAGAAGTTTAGGAAGTGGCTCTAGAAAGCCAAGTGAGACTTAAGAATCAGCAAGAGTGCTGGTGGAGAAATGCTGCTACCTCGGGAGGCAAGGAAGAGTTTCTGACTGAAATTGAACAGGGCAAAGATTCATTGCCAGTCTCCTACCTACTGGCCTGTTTGGGAGACCCCAGTATATTTCTCAGTCTTCCTGCTACAAATAAATGTGCCAGTAAAGCAGAGAAACAGTGCATTTACAATACAGCTAGGAGATGTGTATAGCATACAGGATTCAGTTCACACTTGGCATAAACTCTCACAACACTTGGCCGCTTAATTCACCGCAAACAACGCTATCTTTTTTCCCATTCTGTTTGTCATGAAAGCAGTGCTGGAGTCCAAGGATATGTAAATGCCAAGACATTCAGGGAAGTAATCCGTCACTTTATCCAATATTCATTGATAAATGCTGCCAGATTCAAGGTGGTGATGGCCCTGGGTCATGTGGGCGAGCTCTGCCATGTTCAAACCATGCCTGCTGCCATGTTCTGATGTGTTGTTCCCTTGCCTTCTAGCCAAACCAAGCTGCCTTCTCATACCAATGCATACCTAATACCCCCCTGCCCCCCCGTATCGATCCAATCCACCCAACATAAGAATGGAGTGGCAGCAGGATGCTGGTATCTTGTTGTCTTGAGTGTTCCCTGAGGCATCTGGTGGGCCATTGTGAGAGACAGGAAGCTGGGCTAGTTGGGCCCTGGGCAGTGCCTAGGAGAGGGGGATAAAGGGGGTAATTTGCACCAGAGCCCAGGGTCAGAAAGGGGGCCCAGGAGTCAAAGAATGGGGCCCAAAAAGTTCCTGGGACCTGCCTGCCGTGGTGCTGGGGGCACAACAGTGAGCATGCAGTGGCAACTGCTGCTGCAAGCCATACACACCAGGCCCAGGAACGCATCCATGACCCTCCTTAACACAGTGTCAGATCAGGGAGGAAACTGACCTGCTACAGTAGCTCTTTGACTTGTGAATCCGCTTACCACGAAGGTGTGTATCGGAGATCAGGGACCCAGCTGTGGGGCTACAGTTGCTGCAGAAGTTCATTTTGGTGCGCACAGCACACTGTCCATTCTTTTGTGAGCCCAAAATATGAAGATGCTAATTTTCTGCTTTGGATTTTCTATATTTGAAAGGTTTTAGAGAGACCTGGGTTTTCCATATGACTTCATCTAGCTGCCAATGCCGCATGGTCAGGTAGACCTGGGCTCCACATCAAGAAGCCTAGTAAACCTGGGCTCCAAAGACTATTCTGGCTGTCAGCACTCTCCCCCCATCCCATTTTGTCCCTCGTTCTGCCTTCCCCCCATTGCCCCCTCCACCTTTGGGTGTCCCAACACCTTTGTACACCCTGATAAAATTCCTCTGAGAGGCCCTGGCCCTCGGCCTGATCCAGTAGGACTCTTGTTAAATGGCCGTTCTAGTCCAGCTTCCAGTCTCTCACAGTGGCTCACTAGATGCCTCAGGCAGCACTCAAGACAACAAGAGACCTGAATCCTGCTGCCACTCCCTTGCATCTGGCCTCCTGCGGTAACTGACTTCTAAAACCAGGAGGTTGCACATACCCATCATGGCTTCTAATCTGTGATGGACTTTTCCTCCATTAATCTGTCCAGTCCTCTTTTAAACCTACTTCCTTCCTTCCCTGATCCTTTGTTCCCTTGATTCGTGATGCCTTCCTCAGCTTCTTACTCAAGGGCTATTCACACATTAAATTGTACACACATACAGATATCTATGCACACATGTGTGTATGCATTAAAATATATTCATTTTAAACTCTGGATAGGAACTGGACCCCTTGAATCTGTTCAAAAGTTCATCTGGAGTACAGATCACAGGTACATCTGTATCCGCACTGAACATAACAAGTGAATAACTGTACACATGTACAGATCAACAACTATGTGTGCACAGTACACAAATTATACATTCATTGTGTGAAAAGTGTTTTTGGTGGAGCAGGAGGTCCGGCAGTGCAAGTTAGATAGGACTGGGCCCTTGGAATATAAATTCCTCACTTTATAATACACCATTGGAGCTTATTGAAGCATGTGTGTTTTGTTAGTGATTGCATGGCATCATGGGTTTTGTAGTGTTAATACACTACAATGTGTTGGTCATAGAAATGCAGGTGGTTTAGAACTAAATGGTTAAAACGTGAGATATGTGTGACTTTGGGCCAAAATCCTATCCAATTTGGGACAGCAGTCATGGAGGCCTCCTCAAGGTCAGGGAGCATTTGTTCCAATACTTTGGGGCTACCTTGTAACTGCATTGGCAGATAGAATTGGACTCTAGATCAACAAATCCGCTGCTGTAAGTCTAGTTACGGTGGCACAGAAAGCTCACCACCATCAGCTCTCCAGAGCCTACAGCGCAAATGGCCAGAGGCTCTGTGCACCTGCCGAGAGCCCACCAGGGTGCACCACAGCAGGAAAGGTGGCAGGGCATGTGGGGCATGGGTGGTATCTGGGGAGGAACTGGGAATGGTTTGGGGGTATGAGGGGGTGGATCATGGTGACGGATCCTATCCCACTTTACTCTGACTCTCCTTGGACTTACATTGGCAAAAGAGCTGCTGAAGATCCAAGGAGACCCGTTGACACCCACTGACGCCCACATGGCCTACAGAGAGGTAAGAATATATTATTTTTACTTGCCTCTCCCTGGCCATCTGATTGCCCCTCCACCATAGCATGCAGCGTGCACTCTGTTGGTGACACTGCATGCTATGGACTGGCAGGGGATAGGATTGGGCTGTGTGTGAGGCAAAGATGTTAACTTTAAAACCTACAGGGAAGGGGATCATTCATTATATTCCAGCTTTCAAAATTCAATGCAAATCGAGTCTTTTCTAGCCAAAGAGAGGAAATGAAAATATAGATTCCCAATTGGGAAACATGTTTGATCTGAAACCTCAGAGACCCCAGTGTGAGTATAGGACATTGCGGCAGCAAAGTGGCTGGCTGCAAAAGCACTCTGATCGTTGGAAAGCTCCATTGAAAGGCAATGTTTTGCAATGGCCGGACCATGCCAACAGCAAACCACTTCTGATTGCCAAATGTGAATGACTGCAAGGAGTCTGGCAGGGGAAGCAGAGGGGGAAGGAAGAGGCGATGAGCAAAGGGGCAGAACAGTGTAAAAGGGTCACTTTGTGTGTGTGTGTGTGTGTGTGTGTGTGTGTGTGTGTGTGTTCATTTCCTTGTATCTCTGGTACAGCTAGCAGCAACATCTCAATGGAGAAGCAATAAAATACTAGCACTGACGGGCTGTAGGGCTTAAGTTGCTATTGTGAGGAACAGTATGAGCAAATAGCACCTATTTAGCAAAACACTTAGTCTTGATTTCCTTGATTATGAAATGGTTGCATTCAGGGACATTGTTTGAAAAGGCTCTTTTTAGACCCTGACACCCAAGTGCCACACTTTCTCAGAGTCTCTAAAATCAATCCCAGTCTCGGGTGTTGCTGGAACAAAATAAAGAGCATTTTCTCCTTCTCCCCACCATGTTATGCCAGGCTTTAAGGAAGCTGCCAAACAGCAAGTGGATCTTGTTGCCAAGCAGGAGGCGTCAACTTATGACGTTCTTCGGCTGTCATTAGCTACAGATTCCTGGAAATGGTTCCTAGGAACTGGGAACATTGGGAACAATGGCTGCATCCAGAAGCAATTTTTAAATGAGTAACTACAAGCAGATTTTGTCTACAGCAGTAGTTTACAAGCGGGGGGGGGGCGGCGGGGGAACGTGAGGTTCCTGGAAGTTTCTCAGCAGTTCCTCAGTGAGAAAACAGCATTGGTGGACAAGCCTCCACCCCCCAGAATCTACCACTGCCAATGATCCCTATAATTGCATAGTTGCTGGAGACTAACATTGAGTTCTCTAACCAGCAACTTGGACCCAGTTTTTTGGAAACCATAGCAGTGTTCTTCAGATGTTCCCTCCAGGTGTACACGCTACCTGTGGAGCAGAGAGAACAACAGCTGTGCTGGTCCTGCTCCTACATTCCTGTGCCCCACTTACCCCACTCCGGACCTCTGCATGTAGTTTCAAAGGGTCTCAAAGGGGACGCCTATGTTGATGCAGCTGTACATATATAGGCACCCCTTTTGAGACCTTGGATCTAACCTGTGAAGTTCAGGGGCAGGGCTAGCAGATCACAGCAGCAACAGAATCAGGGCCAGGAGGTGAGGACTGACTGTTCCCTCCATACACAGAGTGTACACAGGTAGGGAATGTCTGAAAGGAGCTCAGATGAGGTTGTAAACCTGTTTCTGGACTGGACTAGCTCAGGTTGAGGATGGAGGTGCCCATGACTTAATGGTTCTGTGCACAATAAAGTTATTCATATACAGTATAGAAAACTAGTCATCAAGGAGAACTGTTCTAGTCCACCTTCTCCCCCCTCCCCCCGCCAGTTTTCTATGTGGAGATATTTTTCACAGAGGATCGTTCCCTTGTGTGCCTCACCCACCCGCTCCCTGCACTTGCTCAGCTTGAAACAAGTTTGCCTTCTCGACTGCTGCTTAGGAGAAGTAGGACTTTAAAGCTACTGCAAACTACTCAGCACGTCCGTGATCCTTAAAGCCACAGGCTTAGAGAGAGAGGCGTTTAAGGGAACCTTGGCAGTGTGGCAGAAAGATAAACCAGGATGAAATTTTGACCACGATATGACCCACACACTTAAGGAAAGGGCTGCGGATGAAATGTTTCTAGTGAAAAATAACTTCAGTTTATCACTGTTCATGGGGTGGGAGGGAGGTGGTTTGCTGAAAGGAGAGCTTTGCTTTCGGAGAAGCTGCTTAAGATGTGCCTCTCATGCTGCTCACTGACAAGCGAGCTGCTGAACTAATGCAGCATCTCATGGCTTTGATGAGAACATGGGGTCATGGAAACCCATGGGCATACTGGGTAGGGAAAGTGCAAGTTGGCTGCTAAGATCCAATGTGGGGACAAATAGCAGCTGGGGGGAAGACTTTTCAAAAGCAATATGGCACACAAGCTCACCCCCCCCCCATTCCTGTGCATCATTTCCTGTGTACCAATCAGGAACTCCCCAAGCAGTGGTTCCCAAACTTTTTTGACTGGTGGTTACCTTGACTTACTGGACCATTGGCCACGGATCCCCATTAGGGCTACAATCCTATACATTGTATGGGGTAGTAGGTTTTTTGCAAGGTTTTCGTGGCCCTCTTGGCTGTTTTCCGTGGCTTCCCAGGGAGCCACAGCTCACACTTTCGGAACCACTGGCCCCAGGAATGACTGCTTTTTGGCTAATAAGAGTCACATTTGAAGCACACCTCTGAGCACTTGGCCAAACATTTTGTTTGGCCCAGATGTTGCACCTGTTGGTTGAAGCAGAGCCAAGGATATATGGATCCCTCACTGACCTGCCATGTCACTTCTAAGCTGAAGCTTAGCTAAGCTGAACTGAGGACTGAAGAGGTGCATTGGAGGGGTTGTGCTTGGCAAAACTATGTCCATGAAAAGCTGTCACATAGGGAACAAAAAAGTGGTTCTTGGCTGACACTACAGAGAAAGGATTCCTGCTTTGTCAAGGGATGCTCTTGGAGGGTCACTAGTTGTACTGCAGGCCTGAGCTCAGTGGCGTCACCAGGGGACCGGGGGTGCAGGCCGCACCAGGTGGGTGATGCACACTTGTGAGCAAAATCACTAAAATTGTGCTTT
This sequence comes from Tiliqua scincoides, assembly GCF_035046505.1. NCBI lineage: Eukaryota > Metazoa > Chordata > Lepidosauria > Squamata > Scincidae > Tiliqua > Tiliqua scincoides. Next base: position 230,091,607 of record NC_089823.1, read on the forward strand.
GTAGGAATAGTACCATCATCACATCATTTGATGTGGAATTTACAGCAGAATGCAATGAAAAAAAACCAGAGTGGAATATCTCCAGTCTATCAAAAGTTATGGCCAAAAACCCAGAAAACAAAAATGCAATTGTCTTATGTAATAGAAAAGTACATTTTCTTAATTCAAAGCCAACCTGTGAGACTGATTGTTCGAAGAGCCAATGAGATGCTATTATGACACAGTATGAAACCAATAAGGCAGTGTTTCTCAAACTGTGGGTCGGGACCCACTTGGTGGGTCACGAGCCCATTTCAGGTGGGTTCCCATTCATTTCAATATTTTATTTTTAATGTATTAGACTTTATGCTATCATGGCATGTGACTACATTGGGAAAATGTTACAGACCTGTACTTTTAACAGGCTACTCTGTATATGTTTTAAACAATGATAGTTTAACTCCTGGGAAAGTGTGGGTAGCATTGCAGCCTAGGATAGTTAAAAAATTTCCTGCTTGATGATGTCACTTCAGGTCATGACATCACTTCCGGTGGGTCCTGACAGATTCTCATTCTACAAAGTGGGTCCCAATGCTAAAAGTGTGAGAACCACTGCAATAAGGTATTAGTAATGTGACACCCGGGGGGGGGGGGGTTTGACACCACTACTAACCAAAATAGCTAAAATCGCTATTTGTAGGCATAATACCATCATGTTATATACCAATCAATGTGCAATTTACAGCAGAATGCAATGAAACAAACCGCGTTGAAATATCTATGTTCTATTAAAAGGTATAGCCAAAAAACCAGTGCGGCAGGACAGTGGTACATCACCACGCCCACCACTAGGGTCTGGCCCTGCCCACTGCATGGGAGGAGGTATATCATGGGGGGGGTGACACACCGGCCTCTTGCACAGGGTGATGCCAACCCTAGTGACACCACTGCCTGAACCACCTGGTCATATTTTCCCCGGAATTAGTCTCAGCAATTTGGGAAATCAGGATTGCAAGAGAATTTCCTGCCCCTGAAAGGACAATCAAATCCTTGTGTGAGTTTCACAACAGTCCTTGCCTGGTGATGTAGATGATAGATCCTTTGGCAGGCTTGCCCTTTCTAGCATAACATTCAACAGCTTGAGAGATGGCACTTTGTGTCTTGATCCTGATGGTTCTTGACATTTGGCAACTGCTGGATGGCAGCTGGCCTACATGATGTTCTGGGGCACAGTGAACGAGCTGTTCTGATCTGCTGTCTTGCAGCTCTTGAGTGCTCACAGCCTCATGACCAGCACACGTACACAGCCTTCACTACCTCGGAGTGTGGTGGGAGGGTGGGGTGAGTTTTGCTATAGCCTGCAAACAAGCCCAATCTCCTGCATCAGCTGTTCAGCCCTCAAATTTAAAACAAGAGCTCTCTAATGGGAAAGTGATGCATAAGACCACTAGCAAAAAAAGACGTTATCCCAGTTCAGACAAACCAGCCATGTTCAACCTTTTTCATCTCAGGGCCCACTGACGAGAAACTAAACTTATCAAGGCACACCATCTGTTTCTTTTACCATTGACAGAGTCTCACATCTGCCAATAGCCCCACCAATACAATCCTCCCCCAAACACCTGTGGCACACCTGCAAACCATTTGCGGCACACTGATTGGAAATCACTGTGCTCAACTACGCATGGCATGCTGTTTCTATATGACAATCACGAGCTTCCGATTCATGAGCTCCCACCACCCCTTCATGCGCAAGGAGAGAAAGAGTTTTAAAAGCCAGGATATGAAACTGAGATGAAAGGGTTTCCCCTGATCCATTCCTTTCTTGTTCCTATGGTTCACAAACTCCTGTAGATCTAGAACAGTGGCGCTCAAACTTGCGCCTGCTATGCATCCAGAATGCTCTGGGCAGTTGCGTCATCTGCCCAGCGTCCCAGAAGTCCGCACAACAGGGCATCCAGGCAGACACAGAAAGAGGAGGACGTCACACTGTCTGAGCGAAACCAAAAGGTCTGCTCACCAGGCAGATAGATTCATGCAAATGCTGGATCCAGACCCTGGTCTTGCGTTCGCGCAGTCCTGAATGAATGAATTCTCAAATGAATTCCAGCATTGGAGCATGTGTGGGGTATGGTAATTTACCACAACAATCAGGTCCTTTACATTTTTTGCCAACAGTAATTCTTTGCTACAGACAGATGCCCTAGAAACAGAGCCACAGAACCCAGATGAGTTTTTCAGCTATTTTCAATCACTGTGCCCCAAACTCCTATGGCACACATGCGGACCTTTCACGGCACACTGGTTGGAAATTGCTGGTCTAAACAGACAGACAAGGGAGAGAGAGGGGAGTGCGTGAAAAGACAAACAGAGAAGAAAGACATGAAGAGCCAGACTAGATGTGACTTAAAATACTTAGTGTGCTCCTTCATTTTGATATAGCTAAAGAGCACATGGTGGGACTGAAAGTGGGAAAAACCATGGTGAGGGTTAGGGGTGATTTAGGACTTTGCTTCCACAGAGGTTCGAATGCTGATCTTGCCCAATGCATGCTATTTTACTTGGAAAAAAGTCTGCTTCTGGCTTGCATAAGCCCACTTCAGAAGCCAGAGGGGGTAAAACCAGAGAAGCTTATTTAAGAAGATTTTTGGGGACACCCCCTACCCAAGGAAAACTCAACCCATGGATGCTTGTCTTGGCTGACAGTTCTGTACTGAGCATAACTTGCCTTTCTGCTCGCAGTGCCAACCCCAGGTATGCTATCGCGTGGTGTGCGAAACAGCACACTGAATTTTCTCTTCATAAATAAAGGACCTGTGAACCACATCAGTATGTTCAGTGCTGTGACAAAGTTGAGCTGTGCCTACTGTCAACCTTCCTGAGGCATATTTTCCAAGCACTACTTAAAAAGAAATTGCTCAGTGCGTGCCCTGAGGGAATGAACTCTTGTTGACAAAATATGTGTGTTTTTTTCCCCAATTCCCCATCCACGATGCTACTTTATCATCTCAGTTCTGGGATTCTTGCTTTAGAAGTCAAGAGCTCCACCAAGCAGTATGTGAAAACACATGAGTTGGGGCAATGTGGGAATTAAAGGGGACAGTGGGATCCTGGTTCCTACCTTTTGTGAAAGCTCCCTTTGCTACAGATTCGAGAAGGCTTTTTATTTTACAAATTTTAGATGGCATTTTAGAAGATATTTATGGGGCAGGGCCAGATTTAGGGACAAGCATCTAACAGCCTAATCCTATCCTATGCTGGATCAGGCTGGCTTGTGCTGTATCCAGTATAGGGTAGGAGGTGAATCCTGGCAGAGTAATGGGATTTATTTCCCCTTACCCCATGTCGCACAGTAGCCACCTCAATGGTGCTACTCGGATCTGTGCCAGCAAGCAGGCCAGTGTAATGCCGAGCTACTGGGGGGGGAGTTAGGATATGGCCTAAATGCCAGATGCCAGTGCTATCCCCCTCCCAGGCCCGGTCCACCCCCTGGCCCACCTCCCACCTGCCCTGCCCTCTGACCCAAAATGGCCCTGTTTTGCCCTGCCTCCATCCTCTCCCACTCCTGCACTGGCTTCCCTAGGCCAGTGCAAACCTACCATGTCCAAGCAACACAGAGACGGGATATGGCAGGAGCAGGCCAGCGCACATTGTTATACCAGTGTGGCCTGCTCCCTATGGCATGTCTGTGAACCTTGAGAGCCTGCTTTGCCAGCACAAGGTAAGTATTGGATTGCACTCTAAGGCAACTGCAGGGACTGCCAGGTTTAGGGGGGCAGACTAGGCATTTTTGTTATTCTTAACATTAAAAAACTTCTGTGAAACGAGAAAGGCCACATTTGTTCTGATTTGCACATATATCACTACGCATATTTGCACTGGCTTGAATCAGTGCCAGCTTACAGATGTGCAAACTTATATGACAGGAATAAAGACTGTGCATCAAAATTGGGAAAGGGTTGCAAATGAAAAGTATAGTGTTCCGAAGTTGGACAACTGGAGGAGGGACCAAAGACACCTCCTTGTCCACTCTAGTTAAGGTCTAGGGTCAGTCCTGATGGGGGTCAACATGTGACTAAAATTGGGTGGAGTTGTGGGTATAACTTGTAAATTTTGTTAAGGACCCGCTTGCCTTCTCCCTAAAGTGCATGCAGCTCTTTCACACAGTCAGCGTTCACGATCAGGTGATAAGCCTCTCACACAGGCCTTTCAGACCTACTGCTGAATTCACAGAGGTCAATGAGACCGGTAGGCACAATCCTGCTCTCCCACTGCACATTCATCTGAACATCTGAGAACATCTGAAAAGGATTCATTCTCCCTCTATAGCAGAGAGCATTATGGTGGACAGAAGCCCCATGTAGCAGAAAGTGCAGAACAAGAAGCATTCATATTTGACCACACTTTGGATTTGGGATGACAGAAGTCGTCGTCCCCTTTTGTCCCTGTGCTGTCCCTGTTTGTTGTCCCTGTGCTGCTTCTGAGTCTTTTAGCTGTTGCCTGGTATGTTTCCATTTTGGATTTTTGTTTGTCAGGGTGAATTATTATATATTTTAGGCCCAAATCCTAACCAACTTTCTAGCATTGGCATATCTGTGCCAATGGGACGTGTGCTGCATCCTGCAGTTGGGTGGCACTCAAGGAGGCCTCCTCAAAGTAAGGGAATGTTTGTTCCCTTAGCTCGGAGTGGCATTGCCCTTATGTCAGTGCTGGAAAGTGGGTTAGGATTGCATTCTTAGTTGACTTTTGTAAGCTGCTTTGGGAGCCAAAAGACAAAGTTTACACATACAAATAAAAGAATGTTAATTGTGCACAAGTCCCCCCTTCTCCCATACAATTCCTGGAGCAGTTTTGCAACTGTTTGTAAAATGTTTGCAACTTTTGCCAGGTGAAGGATGAGAGCCTTTGCTTTATAAAGGCATATGTGCTGCTGTTAATTTTCTTGTCCATGATTCCTGCAGAGCAGGGCAAGGTGAGAGTTGAACTAGCATTTGTCTTACTAGAATGTAACTCATGCTGCAGTCCTATCCCCCGCCTCCACCAGCATAATTAGCATTGCGCTGGCAGAGACTGCTGTTGTAAAGCAGCCTCTGCTGATAAGTGCAGCGGGCTCACTGGTGGGGAGGCCACAGTGGCCACCCATGTGCCCATGGACCCACAGACACCTGCCTGAGCAGGTAAGCCTGCTCTGGAGATGGGAGGTGGGAAGGGGATTGAATGGGGCAGGGGGAGGATGGAATGGGGGAGGAGTGGGTGGAACAGGGTGGTGACAGGGGCAGGGAGAAGGGCAGATCAGGCATAGGAGGGGGTGGAATTGGCAGTGGCACGCTGAATCCAGAGCCGTTCCCAGGCCTGATTCACCTTCACAGAGCAACACAAACTAGCGTTAGCAACTGAGCTGGCACAAGTCTGAGTTGCTCCCATAGCAGCTGCTGGGGCTTACCTTGGGGCAAAGGGACAAATGTCCCCTTACCCTGAGGAGACCTCCAGCAGCTGAAAATCCCCTGCGGGATGCTTCAGGAGCCACGCCAGCACCGCTACATTACCACCCTAGGATTTGGCTGTCAGTAAGGCCAGTTGCAAAACTGGAGTCACCCTGGAAGAAGGACCTGCCATGAGTCAAAAGCTGCATCTGCTTTCATCCTCCATGTACTATTCAAGTGCATCCTGTGTTGGGAAACACCGTCAAAGAGCTTTTGTCCTTGTTGCACCTCTGGCTGCTTTTTTCGTGAATGAATGAATGATGATCCCAGCTCCTGCCTCTCCACTCCCTTCCAGGAGAGAGTGTGCATCTGTCACAAGATAATATCTCTCAGATCTGCCTCTTCCTTTCTTCCTGAAATAACAAATAATTTCCACTCTAATGCCCTTGATGCTGAGTTTTTGAAATGGATATTATTTGCACTGTGCATTGCTTGAATTTGTCATATCTCTGCTGAATGCAAAGTGGGAAAGAGAGCATTTTGTCAAACTGCGATGAGTGATGGAATGAAAATATTATTGAGCAGGAGAAATAAGGTTGCACTTTGGCAGGTCCACACTGTGCTGCGGGGCGGCTGCACTGCCTCCACTCCTTAAGTAAGTGCATCTTAAGCTCCTGCTGCTGCCCAGCTGCTGTCATATGGCTCCAAGCAGTGGCTGTGGCACAGAAGTTGAAGCATCTCCCTGCCTTTGCCTCCTTGTCCTTCCCCTGCTGCACCCAGGAGCCCAGGTGCTTAATAGGTTATTCACTGTTGCAACACAATAGGACCCAAGCGGGTGAGTGGCTTATCAGCTGAATCAATGCCAGAGCTCAGGTCTTAGGGCAGAAAAATATTTATTCACTGGTTAGTTCATTCGCAATACAGTGGGCCCTTATCCACGGGTTCAGCACTCCCAGCTTGCTGCCTCTCTGGCCGCACCTTTCCTTTTCTCCCATAAAAGAGAAGAGGAGGTGGATGGCCCAGTCTGGCGCTGAATCACAGCTTGGCAGACAGCAGCTCGCTGCCTCTCTGGCCATGATTCTGGGCCATGATTTTTTGTTCCTTGTCCCAAAAGACACCGCTCAGAGAGGTATCCTGCCTGGAATGGCAGCCACTCTTGTAGCAATTCTGCACCGCTCCGGGGTACATCTTTCTTCTCCTCCAAGGGTCTCCTCTAAGGAGACAAAAGACACACCCCAAAGTGGCAGCTCACTGGGACACTCGGGCAATTTCACACCTCTCTGGGCTGCCTTCTTCCTCTCCTTAGAGGAGAGGAAATGGGGCAGCCTACAGCGGTGTGATACAGTTCCAGAAGCAATGGAGGTCACTGCAATTACTTCCAGGTCAGAGGCAGGGGCGTGGCAAACCAAGTGGTACTCTGGGCGCAAATAAGCCCAGGAAAGCCACTGGGGGCTGCAGCAACAGACTCGGTGTGAAAGGTACCTTGTGACTCCCTTGGACCTTGCAATCTGGCTCTGATGCAACCCACATCAGATGATGGCTTCATGGATGGACTAGCAGTGATGGAATTTTAGATACAGTTTGGTCCTGAAAAGCAGGTATTCGGAAAGATGAGAACATAGATTCTGCCACCTACTGTCTTGCCTTGGATGTGATTTTTGGTTTTAGAAGGCCCAAATTGCACTGTGGAAGGGGGGAAAAAAACCCACAATTCTTAGAAGTCTTGTCAACCAGCAATTTACTGAGCCATTAAAGGTGAACTGCTGTGTCTCATTGTGCAAAATGAAACCAAATGGCAATCAGAATTAGGTGATAAAAGAAGCAGGCCTCAGGCAACAAGCAGCCTTTTGCAGTCTCTCTGCCACCTTGCCTCTCTCTTCATTTATTTTTTTATATTGCATCCCCTTTAGTATTGATGATGAGCAGGTACAGTACAAGGAAAGCAAATTTAAGTATCAGTGTATCTACATAGGGAAGTAGCAGCTTCCATTCATAAATTCCCTTCAACAGAGCTGTAATTGCCAGCAGGCTCATTGCTGTGTCCCTCTATGATGATGCAACTGCTGAAGTGGAAAAAAAAAAACATGAGTGTGAATCTCATTAGAATCATTAGAATCTCAAAACACATAGACAAACAGACCTTGCTGAGGGAGAATCAGCATGGCTTCTGTAAGGGTAACTCTTGCCTCACAAACCCTATAGAATTCTTTAGAAAGGTCAACAGGCATGTGGATGCAGGAGAACCTGTGGACATTATATATCTGGACTTTCAGAAGGCGTTCGACACGGTCCCTCACCAAAGGCTACTAAAAAAACTCCACAGTCAGGGAATTAGAGGACAGGTCCTCTCATGGATTGAGAACTGGTTGAAGACCAGGAAACAGAGAATGGGTGTCAATGGGCAATTTTCACAATGGAGAGAGGTGAAAAGCAGTGTGCCCCAAGGATCTGTCCTGGGACCAGTGTTTTTCAACCTCTTCATAAATGACCTGGAGACAGGGGTGAGCAGTGAGGTGGCTAAGTTTGCAGATGACACCAAACTTTGAAGTGGTGAAGACCAGAAGTGATTGTGAGGAGTTCCAGAAGGATCTCTCCAAACTGGCAGAATGGGCAGCAAAATGGCAGATGCGCTTCAATGTCAGTAAGTGTAAAGTCACGCACATTGGGGCAAAAAATCAACACATATAGGCTAATGGGTTCTGAGCTGTCTGTGACAAATCAGGAGAGAGATCTTGGGGTGGTGGCGAACAAGTTGATGAAAGTGTCGACCCAATGTGCGGCGGCAGTGAAAAAGGCCAATTCTATGCTTGGGATCATTAGAAAAGTTATTGAGAACAAAACTGCTAATATTATAATGCCGTTGTACAAATCAATGGTAAGGCCACACCTGGAGTATTGTGTCCTCACCTCACCTATCTCTCAGCCTCACCTACTTCACAGGGTTGTTGTGAGGACAAAAGGAGGGGAGGAACCATGTACACTGTTCTAAGCTCCTTGGAAGAAGGGTGATCTGAAAATGTGGAAAATAAATAAAATACATTTTAAAAACTCCCTGAAAATTTCACAAAAGAAAAGAAAACTAGCACTGGGGAGAGAGAGAGAGAGAAAGAGAGATGAGCTGCAGTCTTTCTCATCATCATCATCATCATCTATATACTGCTTTTCAACAAAGATTCTCAGTGCAGTTTACACAACACACACACACACACACACACACACACACATGTACACTGCAAAACATTCCCTGTCCCACAGGCAATGAATTATGGGGAAGAATTCTCAATCTAATGATCCTGACTCAATATTTAGTTACAAAATTCTAATGTCATATTCTGCAAGTACGATTGTTTACAGCTTGTTAATTGTAGTTGCTGCAGAACTGAGTTTAAAAGCAAAACAGGTTACAGAAAGCTAGACAAGTTCATTCTAAGTCTTATCTTAGAGATATCATCAAAATGCAAGTTTTATTTTTTAAAATGTGTCTCTCAAAACAAGCATCCAAAGCAAATATTCTACATTTCAGACTTTCAAGTTTCACAAACTTTTAGCTCCCTCCCTTATGTATCTAAATATCAGTTTAAAATCTGTGTGGAGACAATACGTGACACCTCTAGTACACCTGTATTAAATTTGTATACATACAGTCCTATTGATGCTCTTTGCACTGCCAGAACTAGCATTCTGGCAGCATAAAGCATTTTGCAGTGGTGTGAAAGCCAGGCCATTGGTGTGGGGGGGGGGGTGGAAGAAAAAATTCTTATTAAGACCCATCAGTTGAATGTAAACACTTTTTCAGATCTGATGCTGATGGAATGTTGTGTAAATCCTTCTGTGATGAAAGCACTTGTCACATACTGATGGTGGGCCCAGCAGAGCACGAAACTAGCCAACATTACATCTGTCCCCAGCCCTCTGCTTCCCCTGAGAACATCTGCGATGTTAAATATAGTGTTCAACGTTCATGTCCAGTGTCAGTGGAAACTCATTTCTAACTGACAAGGCATGAAGAACTTGACTTTTTTTTTTTAACTATTTGCTAAGAGGCGACAGGCAGAAGTGTCAATTACGGTTGGCTGCTTTGAGGGACAGTGATTCCAGTCGTGTGCACTGTGCGAAGAGAAGTGACCCCCATGTGCTCTGACTGCAAAATTCATCATAGCCCATGATGAAGATGAAAAGAATAAAAGTTTAACTGTCAGTCACCCTTCCAAGAATGCCAAACCCTCTGCAATGAAACAGAGGGGGAAAGGGTTCCTTTGTATGGGCAAATAAACTGAAGTTTAGGATTGCAGATAGAGATAGGGTAGAGATAGGATGTGTGTGTCTGTCTGTGTCTGTTTGTCTATGTGTATGTGGACAGACAGACAGACCATGTCTATTGGCCCTTGGAGCATTTTAAGTTGAAATATTCAGTGAAAAGCAGGGGAAATCAGATCTCACTTTTAAAACAAGGAAGATGGAAGTGAATGGGAAGGTTCTGCATGTGGCCCACCCTAAGCATGTCCGCCCAGAAGTCTCTTTAAACTCTGCACTGGTAGCATCCTTAAATTGTATCAAATCCTTTGTCCACCTCCTAGTCTGATGCAGTTTCCGATGCCCCAGCATCTTGGGCAGAGAAAAGTCTTTTCAGATTCAGCACTTGAGAAATCCTTTCTTGAACTGCCAAAGACTGAAACTGACTGAAACAAAGACTGAAACTTCTAACTGCAAAGCATGCTGTACCACTGAGCTACATCTACTCCCCCCATTCCCCAGTCCATTCACTGGGGTGCCTATTTATGCAATTCAGTCTCGACCTCTGATGTTTCTTCTTCCCTTTCCTAGTCATTTCATTTCACTTTTGCTTGCTCTACAGTAAATGCTGACATTAAGGTAGGGTCACTGTTATGACATTGCTTTGGCCACTGCAGAATTTAGTGCCGCAGTGCTTCCCAAGTTGCTAAATGTTCCCAAAGTGGTGGCTGTCCTGCAGTAATGTAGATGCATTTTCTTCTGCAGCTGGCCTTATCTCTTCTCCCCTTTTATCAAGATGAGCTTTTTTAACTTGCTCGTCATCATCTCTGATTTACTGTAGCCATTGGTTGCAGTTAAGACTACAGGAGCCAAATTTCCTATGGAACTCCAGTCTTTGTGCATTTACGTGGAAATAAATCCCATTGAGTTTAATAGAACTTCCTCCCAAACAAGTGTGCATAAGATTGTAGCCAGGGGTTTCAAACCAGATGTATGAACTGTTATTGTTCTTAAATTTTTTAAATAGAATTGATTAGAGAGGGGTAGGTTCAGGAATACAGTGCATGGGGAAGGGTCATTTAACTGACAAAAACAGGCCCCCAGAAACTCCCTTATTAGCCCTAGGAGGGAAGTGTCCATTAGCACCAAGAAGCCCTGGTTTGTGACCCCTACCCAGTGTCTCATGGGTTGTTGGGAGGGAAAAGAATTGCTATCCCTTCTTCCTCCTACTGTTCGTGAGCAAGAGATAAGGTGCTGGAGCCTGACTAGTAGAAGCCCCCCCTCCCCCCGAAGTGCCTTATAGCTGCTTTCTCCCAAGTGTAACAGAATCTCCAACACCCACCAAACATGATTAGGAAGATCAATTCCCTATTGCAACATGACATATCAAGTACAGTACTAAGGGCCAGGTCTCACATTAATACCGGCAGCTCCATCCCTCCCAACAGTGATGGTACTTGCATGAATTGTGTAAGATGTGAGCAGCTCACAGAGAGGTCTAAAGAGCAGCATCTTCTGCAAGCACAAAACGTGCCTCCAGGATTGTGAAAGATACAGAAGATGCATGATATAGGACCAGATCACACATTTCCCTGCTCATCAGATCACAGGCAGCTGATTGCGTGCGGAAAGTGGCTGAAAGTAAAGTAGCAGGTGAAAGAGTCTGGTTTATCCATTCAAAATCTGTCCCAAGAATATTGTACAGTACAACCAAGTATTTCTTTGGGTTGGACATTCATGATTTTCCAAGAGAAGAGTGCTCTGCTATATGCCACTGGTGACACCTTACTGCTGAAGTTGTGCACACATATGGGATCCTGCTTAATACAACACATCATCATCATCATCATCATCATCATCATCATCATCATCATCAATAATAATAATAATAATAATAATAATAATAATAATAATAATAATAATAATAATAATAATAATTGTCGTTGTTGGCATCCTTCAGTCTCAGAAGACTATGGTATCGCGCTCTGAATGGTGGTTCTGGAACAGAGTGTCCTCTCCAGTGCGCAAAGCCTGGGTAAAGTAGATATGGAGGATAGACTGTTACCCATGCAGCAAATCCCCCCTCTCCACATCGCTGAAATGGTCCAATGGAAAGGCAGAGGCCAATACGGTTGGTTCCAGCAGTGTTGCAGGAGTTGCCAGAACGTGACTGTGTTCAGCCATGAACTGCCTCAGGGACTCTGGCTCCGGATTTTGCCTCGAGGTTGACTCCTGAAGCCTTTTCCATAACTGGGTGTAGCCACAAGGCAGTGGAGGTTTGGGATCAGAGTTTTCCTTCTCTTAGATGAACTGCCTTCCCAGGCTAACGAGTCCCATCTACCCGGTGGCTGTTTAGTCACCTCTTACAACAAGTACAGCCAAACTGAGGGCCTATTCTTATCCCCCAGCCCCAGGGGTTAATAATAATAATAATAATAATTATTATTATTATTATTATTATTATTATTATTATTATTATTATTATTATTATTATAACTGATAGATAAAATGGATAGATCAGATATAGAATGTATTATAGATCTCAGCGGTAAATCAATTGAACTAATCCTACTTTAAACCCAAGCATCTTCCCAGAATCGATTTATGGATCACAGCATAAACACTATAAAGTTCTTGCAGGAATACACTTCAGCCCCGACCACCCCTCAGCCTGAGTTCCAAGGATATATCAAGCAAAGCACCTCCAACAGATTGAGGGCTTTGAGAACCATCCATCAGAGGCCAGAGGAGCTAAACTGAGAAAGAAGCACATGAAATATCAGGTGACCATGGAAACATTGCAGTGTGTTGAAAATAAGTGTTAGGTTTATTTTGTTTTGTTTCGTACAGATCAGACTTCAGTGAGGAAATTGTTGGCTGCACCCTGGTATTTGCCTTGGACTGTGCAATAATTGCTGGTTTGTGACATCACAATTGTGAGGGGAACACCTGTGGGTGTACGTTTAAGTGCTGTTATTGCCTTCGCCCCATGTCGTGCTATAGCCACAGCTCTCCTGGATATTTTGGTACATCCTACAACAAATGGACTAGAAAGTCAATTATTGTATCTTAATTCAGAGTGCTTGTAGAAAGGAAGCACTATCTGTTCATGCTTGCTTGTCTGGTTCTAATGCAGCTTTGAAAACAAATACTTAGTGCATTTGCGGAGTGATTCCTCATTCTGTGCTGTGGTCACCTGCCCTGATAATGTCCACTGAAAATCTCCCCCTCCCTGCGGCTATTTGCCACCAGTTGCTATTTTCAGCAAATAGCATTTGAGAACAAATAACCACTTTGAGTTCTGATTTTCCCCTATTTTTGGATCCTTCAACCCCTTAGGGCAGCAATTATCAACCGGTGTGCCACGGCCCATTGGTGTGTCGTGAATGGTCTGCGGATGTACCGCAGGAGTTTGCAGTAGGGTCATTTATTTTTAGGGCCATGGGGGATGTGAGCATCTCACCGGCAGTGTGGTGTGCCTTGTCAATTGTAAAAAAAAAAAAAACTGATGGTGTACCTTGACCATTTTAGCGCCTTGTCAGTGTGCCTTGAGATAAAAAATATTGAAATTTGCTGCCTTGGGGTCTTTTGTGAGACTTCAGCCTTCTAAACTGGTCTCCTGGGACATCCTACTTCAAAATCTTCTTTAAATTAAATGCCATTAAAGAAGAGCCACGCGCCAGTGTGGCGAGGTCAGTGTCAATTTGCCATCTTTCTTGTCTGGCTTCCCCAAAAGTAATAGATACTACTAGCCAACCCTTCTGCTGGGATGTGCAAGTCAATTGGACACAACAGGCTACCTAGGGACAGGTAGAGGTGCCCAAGTGGTCGTAAATCCTCCAACCAGATAAATCCAAGATGTCACCAGCACTAGGTTATGCACTGAGATGCCTAGGGTATGTTGCCTGGATTCTTTGTTTAAAAACACTGTTGTTTTTTTCATTGAAAGGAACACCCATCCATTGAGTGAGTGCAGAAAGCAGACCCCCCCCCCTCCCCAGAACTTCATGTGTAAGAAAGATTAGGAAAAGAATACTCTGTCACCTGCATCAGGGGCTTGTTTTATTTGTTACTTACTTTTTAATCTGCTTGCCAATGTTTGTTTTTAAAACAAAAAGTAGTTCCATTACTGTTTGGTTGCAAAGGAGACTAAACAGTATTTAGGGGCTCCCAGGATTATCTTGCAAGTGGAGTTTTTCCAAGGCAATCTCTTCATCTCTGGGCTTCCTGACCTTGGATGGTGGCAGCAGAAAACTACCAATTGTACATTAAACTCATTTGAGCACTAAGAGAAAGCAGGAAGTAGAGGTCTAGATCACTAAATACTAGCAAGTGTTCACTAGCGACTGTGCCTATCTTGTCCCCTACCCTACCCAGTCTGGGGGAGGGCAGTTGTTGGCATGAAAGCAGAGGAGGGGAAAGTGTTGATTCTCCCTCCCAGTGCACTGTGATCATGAGCTGGATCCCCCCCCCCAAAAAAAAAAAAAAATTTTGGCATAAAGAACTAGTTCTAGTCAACTTCCTGTTAATGATGGGTTTAACATCATTTGTAGTATGACCCTCAACTGTGCATGAAAGAGAAGAGGAATCTAGCGCAAATGTCAAAGCACAGGTGTAATGTGCTCTTGACAGCCCGACATACTGACCCAGCTCATAATATTGTCATGATATGCAACGGGCGCATCCCTCTGAATCAAGTCTGAATGCTCACTGAAATTAATCAGCCAATGACCACACAGAATTCTGACTATGTTCTTGCAACGAAAGGGATTCCACTTAGAATATGTCCCTTTCGCTCAAAGAACATCGGAGAGAGTTGCATCCATCCGACCTTTGTGAATGGCTGCAGTGATGTCATTAGTGTTACAATTTTACACAAGATTAGGTGTGTAATTATGTATTAAATGGTGAAGGTTGGCTTAGCTTGCCCTGCTAATGAAGCAGGCAACATTAATGAGAGCACAGGTGGGCAGCTCCAAGACACTGGCATGCTGAAGCATAACAGAGTCCTTCTCTTTCCTAAGGACTCATCTTAAACACTTGTTGTTTTTGTCCCAACCTAGCCATTTTGCTACCAGGTACCAAATTGCCATTGCTGTGAGCAGGAACACAGAAGGTCTCATCAATCTTTTGCTGCTCATAACCACACTTTCCAGAACGCATAATCAAGTGGCAAGAGACATATGATGTGCCTGTCCTCTGCTAGTGTCCTCTGATCTGTAAAGGTTCTTCCTGTGGCAGGACAGTGATTTTAGGCCATATTTGCACATAGTCTCCCATAGATTTACATGAGCAATCATCAGATCTCCTGCCTGCATTCTGAATTGATGCAGTCCTAGGAAGGGCTCTATCTTGTGTTTTTCCTACCTGGCATATTTTACCAGTCAATCTGGCATACGAATTCAGCACCTCCAATTTCATGGATCCTGATGTTCTAGTGCAGCCATTTGCGACTGGTGTGCTACGGCATATTGGTGTGCCACTAATAGTCCACAAGTGTGCTATGGGAGTTTGGGAGAGGGTTATTTATTAGTAGGGCCATTGAAGATGTGAACCCCCCTCCCACCAGCAATGTATTGTGCCTTGTCAATAGTCAGAAAATGGATGGTGTTCCCTGAAAAGTTTAGTGCCTTTGCCAGGGCGCCATGAGATGAAGAAGTCTGAAAATCACTGCAGAGAAAAAAGGTAAAACATAACATTGTTGAAAGCATCCTTACAACATGAAAGGTGTTTTCTCTGCTAAAAATGCTTTCCTAGTTAACAATAGTAGCTAAAAAAAAAAAAGCTTGCTTAACAGCCCCATCCTGAGCTGCTCAGAGCACTAGGCTGTCATGACACTAAAATGGCAGCCGCAGCATCCAGTGTGCAACCAGGCAGCCTGTAGCAGCTTCTCGGGAGAAAGGGACTTTTGTTCCCTTTCCCTGAGTAAGGGAAATAGCCTCACAATGGGGCTACTTGGTTCTGCAGCAGCTCTCGAGCCGGTGCAAAATCGAACAGCCCCATGTCGAACCATACGGTTCAAAACGGGGCTTTGGATCCAGTGGAGCCAAGCTCCACCAGTCCCACACCCCTCCCACCCTGCTCCCTCCTCCAACCACGCATCCTCCCCACACTCCACCCACCATCTGCCAACCTTCCCCCACCTCGGAACACCTCCTCCCCACCTCCCCACATACTCCCACCTCTCCACTGCCAAGCAGTCCAGGCGGCAGAACACAGACCGAGTGGCGTAGCTAGCGGGGGAAGTCTGCCCCGGGTACCACTCTTGGGGGGGGTGTAGCACCACAAATGCCCCAACATCGCTAACATCGTGAAGGTTAGGAGTAATCCCATCATGCCATATACTGTTGGATGTGAAATTTCCAGTGGAATGCAATGCAAAAACCCGGATTGAAATATCTCCTTTCCATCAAAAGTTATGTCCAAAATACCAGATACCAAAAAATGCATTGAACCCTATGGAAAATGAAACTGAGCCATATCGCACATTTACTTGCAACTAGGTGAACTTCTCATAGTTTGTTGGAAAGGGCAGGCTGAGAGCAATCCAATGACACTGGAATGGCTCCTATCCAATAAAAGCAGCCCCCAAAAAACACCCAAGAAGGAAGTCCCTCCCTCCAAGCAGATGAATGTGTTGAGCCCTATGGAAAGTGAAAGAAAGCCACATGGTCATGTTTACTCATGAGTAAGCATATGCCTTGGCTCCTGGTCAAGTCAGGCAAAGGGGAATGCAAGGCTGGCTGCATGGTCCCCATCTGATGAAAATGAAGCTCAACGAATGCTCCAGAAGGCAGCCCCCCCCCCAAAGAATAAACCAGAAGCTTGAGCTGGTAAGGTGGGCACTGGGGAGGGCTGAAAATCTCACTGATTTTTTGCAGGGGGGTATTACTCCAGGTAGGCTACAGACAAAATTCACTGAAACAGGGCTGGCTTCCCCTTATTTATCTTTCTTTAATTTAATTATTTATAATTATTTTATTTTGCTTGATGATGTCACTTCCAGCCATGATATCACTTCTGGTGGTTCTTGGACAGACTGTCATTCTAAAAAGTGGGCCCAGTAAAAGTTTGAGAACCACTGCCTTAACTCAAAACAGGCCAATGAGAAATCCGGGGGGGGGGGTAACACCCTAGTGACCAAAATTCTGGACATCGTGGCTTTTAGGAATAATACCATCATGTTGTATACCATTTGATGCAGAATTTCATCCACTACTTGTGGGGAAATATTCACTGCATTTATTTTTTCTGGCCATTATTATTATTCATTCCATGTCATATTACTATCTCTGTCTCACAGGATTGTTGTGAGGACAAAATAAGGGGAGGAACCATGTACACCACCCCGAGCTGCTTAGAGGAAGGGTGGTATAATGATGGTTGGCAACCTTCAGTCTCGAAAGACTATGGTATAAGCCTACAGCACCCGGTGTTCCCAGGCGGTCTCCCATCCAAGTACTAACCAGGCCTGACCCTGCTTAGCTTCCGAGATCAGACGAGAACGGGCATGTGCAGGGTATAAAAAGTGAATTAATTAATTAAACAATATAATTAATAACATTTATTTATTTATTTATTTATTTATTTATTTATTTATTTATTAAGTCATATGGGGTGACAAAAATTTATGGGCCCCGGGTGTCAAATGACCTAGCTACGCCTCTGCACAGACCCAGCACCGGAGCTGGCCCAGCACTCAGCTGGCCGGCACTCTTGCAAACGTGCTTTGCAGTACATTTGTGACAGTGCACTCCAGCAGTAAGCTGGTGCGCCAAGCTCAGTATTGGACTCTAAATTAGCATGGGGATGCTAGTTACTTAACATACCCCACCAGGTATGAACTGTCAAGAAATAATTTGTTAGTATTTAACCAGAGAAGGAGAAACAAGCCTGTCCTTTTTGCAGCTGATGAGCAAGAAAGAACCTGGGGGAAAACCTTTGATAGGTTCCATTCCAAGGCAATGCTTTTGGGCGTGGGGCAACTGATGCTGCTCCCCTCCCCCCATGCACACACACACTTTATATATTTGTAAATAAACGTATATTACAAAGGTTGCAGAACTTTCTCTTCTCAAAGAACTTGAGCCCATTAAAGACTGTCCCTACAACTTCCTTCCACTCCAGGAAGTAACTATAAACCATGAAATAGGAAATAACCTTAACGATGTAAGATATTGTCCTATAAATTGACTTCAAGATCTAATGAATAAGCTCAATTTTCTTTGAAAACAATTTTGCACCAACCTCTCTCCTGAAAATCTAAGTGCCTCAATTGAATCAGTTCTTTTTTCCATCTCCTTCTTTGATGCAATTTCAAGCATTTTTCATACAGAAGTCAGTTCTCCGCACTAGTTACAACTCAATCCTAACTAAATTCCTGGACCGAAATATAGCTGGGCTACTGCAGCTTCCATGGCAACCCACAGGGGAATTTCTGCTGCTGGAGGTCTCAGGTTGAGGACATTTTTCCCCTTGTCCCAGGGTAAACCCCCCAGCAGCTGCTATGGGTCAACTGAGACCTGCACCAGTGATAATGCTGGCGCAAATCCAAGTTGTCCTTGCAAGTGGATCAGACCCAGGAAGGGGATTTGGATGCTCCAGCACCTCCGATCCTGCCCCTGTCCCGGGCCAGATCTGCCTGCCCCACCACTCATTCCCATGCTGCAACAGTCCTTGGTGAGCTGGGATGCATCCTCCCTCCCTCCCTCTTCCCTTTAGGTCCACCCAGGCCCATGATGTGAAGGGGGTGGATTTCGTCACAGCTGGGGCAGGAACGTACAGAGGGAACTGATCAGCGTATTCTGCACTGCTGCCTCACAGATGGAATGTTGGGGAGAGCAGGGGAGTGTTTAAAGAGAACTCCAAAACACACACACAGAGCCCGGCAGAAGCCCCTTTTTTCCCGCTGAGCTGCAGTTGATTTTTTAAAGGGAACGACTTGAGACTCGAGTCTTTTCAAGTCACAAAACCACTCTGGGTGACTTGGAAAGTCCACCCGTTGAGACTCATTTTTGAGTCAAGTCACAGGGGGTGTAGACTCACGACTTGACTTGAGTCAAGCTGCGCTGGATTTGCCCATCGCTGCCATAAATGGAGCCCCACAACCAAAAAGACCCTGTCTCTGGTCACTACCTGCCAAGACAGGGAACCCAGAAGATGGTTTTAACATGAGGGAAGGCAGGCGGTAATTTCAAGGGAAAAACAGAGGGGGGAGGATTAAACAGCCCCTCTCCTAACTTTCCTGCTCCCCATGACGAGTGGAGAGGGTATATGTGTGTTTGTGGCAATCTGAAACTGGGGGAGAGGGCAGACAATTGGTCCAGACCCACTGCTGGATCTCTGGGTGATTTCTGCCATAGATTGGCATGGCTTTCTGATTCCCAATACTTTAAAAATATCAAGTAAAATGGCAAGTCAACCTGCCATACCTGACCTTGTGCTAATTGCTCATCTATCTGCTTGGCAGGACCTTAAGGCAGTGATCCTGTGGGTGAGAGCAGGAGATTTAAAGGTACACAAAAGTGTCCTTATTTTTATTTGTGAAAGAACATAAGAACATAAGAAAAGCCCCACTGGATCAGGCCATAGGCCCATCTAGTCCAGCTTCCTGTATCTCACAGCAGCCCACCAAATGCCCCAGGGAGCACACCAGATAACAAGAGACCTCATCCTGGTGCCCTCCCTTGCATCTGACATAGCCCATTTCTAAAATCAGGAGGTTGCACATACACATCATGGCTTGTAACCCGTAATGGATTTTTCCTCCAGAAACTTGTCCAATCCCCTTTTAAAGGCGTCCAGGCCAGATGCCATCACCACATCCTGTGGCAAGGAGTTCCATAGACCAACCACATGCTGAGTAAAGAAATATTTTCTTTTGTCTATTCTAACTCTCCCAACACTCAATTTTAGTGGATGTCCCCTGGTTCTGGTTCTGGTGTTATGTGAAAGAAATAGTTGAAAGAATGGAGATGTGATTGGGAGCAACAGACAAGAAAGAAACTATCTTCAACATATATCATGCAGTTCTCAGAAAAACACACACCTCTTCAGTAGTCACAGAGAACCTGGTCAAGTTGCCATGGCCCCCATCCTGAAACGCCAATCAGAGAGGGCCAACCACAGGACGGACTTTAACCACAGTGTAAATTTAACTGCAGATTTGGTAACAGATCACTGCATTCTGAATCCAGCATAATTGTTGAGAGTCTTGTGGTTGCTTAGAGCACACATACAAACAAAGGCTCCTGTTGGAAAGCAGCAGAGAAGAAAAAGGCCCAGAAAGACAACCGGAGAAGTGGAGAGCTTAGGATTCTTATTTATCCATTACTGGATTTGCAGTGCTTGCAAAGGCAGTAAAATGAAGTTTTATTAAACCTGATGGAAGTTGGAAAGGAGGAAATAATAATAATAACTTTAAAAAATTAAGTGCAGAAGATAATTTAATTGAACCTCTTGGAAGGAAAAACATCATCCCTGTTGTGTTTTTCATATCACCTGGAATAATCCGGAAGCCACTATCCAGGGCCTGCAGAGTAACTGATGAACCAAGCTGGATTTTGGCACTTAGGCTCAATGGAAGCATCATGGCCCTGCAGGGTTCCTCCACACAGCAATGATGAAAGCTGCCTCTTTCCTCCTAGGTCCTACCGTCATCCCTCCCGGACCTCCACAGAAAAGAAAGACAGTGGGGACCAATCCTCTAAGATGTTCATTTGGACCAGCGGCCGGGGCTCCACATCCTACAGACATGATGAGAGAAGGTACGTGGCGACTGCGTGGCTTTGCATATAAGAGTGGGTTATTTTGTGCCCGCTTGTCTAACAACAGTAATACGTTGGCTGCCCCTGAAGGGAGCACGGGAGTTTTCTGCTGAGATTGTGGCAATCATAAGCACTTATTGGCTAGTGACCAGTGAGCTACAGGAGTGGGAGGAAGTACAAATAATGGATGGCTACCCAGGCTAGCCAAAACATATAGTCCTCTATTTGCTAGCTGAAGTTCCCTCATCTGTGATTAGTGGAGGACCTTCATATCCCAAGTTATCTTCATTCACTCATCCATTGATCTTGGAATCAATGCCCCATGTAGTACCGCTTTGCTAAACCTGGCCCTGCCCCTTGTTCCCCCCCAAAACTGAGCATGGCTTCCAGATCCTGACACAGAGGTTAAGGAATGCTTCTTTCACCCCTCCACCCAAGAGCTTCATTCAGTTTAGGAAAGACGTACAGGCAAAAGTCAAGAGGTCATGTGGAAAACCTATTGGGGCAGGGCTATACCTGCTGCATGTCCCTGACAATTTGAGGTACAGTCAGCATGTAACCTATGGGAGGGTTAGGTCAGCAAAGTCAGCAAGTAAGGCAAAGATACAGAAAAGTATCTTAGTCGCGTAGCTGGGGGAGGTCCCCGGGACTGGGTGACACGATGATGGCCCTCACGTCATTGCGTCAGCCCCCGTGCCTGCACAGTCATCCCCTTCTCTGTGCATGCTTGGCCCTGGCCCTAGAAACAGCTCCATTTAGAGCTGTATGGAGCAAAGGGCAGGCGGGAGGGCTAATTTTACAGTGTTTGCTGTTCGACCACAGTAACCGCTGTCACCCCCTTCCCCAGCGGAGTGGTGTAGCTAAGCCAGGCCTGGCTTAGCAATGCCACTGAATTACCTTGAAAATCCCTTTAGTTCAAAAAAGTACGTACTGTCACTTTAAGGAACTGAGACCAACTGAGGAACAGCAGTGTTACTCTTCCATCTCATGCTCATTCCTGGGTATATACACTTAATAAAAGGTACGGCAGAAGGAATCAACCACAATATTTCATCTGATTTTTTTACTCTCTATTTTTGTGTCTGCTGGGTGCAGCAGATACAGTACTTGAATTCACACACATAAAGTATCTGTAAGATGTGGGCCAACTGTATTAATAATTAAGCTTGCCTTCATCTGCACAGCATCATCCTGAGATTTAACAGGCATTGGGAATTAGCCTTCTTATTTGTATTTATTTCCTATCTTATGAACCGGGTAAGGGCCACAATATTGCCTGCAAAATAAAATCCAGCTTAAAAAATATATGAGAATCTACAACAAAAATGTTAAAACAACAAATATAACTGCAGTGGTGTAGCTAGAGGGGTGCAAAGCATTAAGTTTTGCAGGGGCCTAAATGGCTCCCTGAAAGTGGCCCATTCGGTGCCCTTCAGAGCCATTCCACGTGATGGGAGCAAAACAGAGACGGAATGCCTAGGATGGCTCCAAAGGGGAAGGGGAGGGGATGCTTGCACGGCGCATTGAGGCACCTGCAAAACTTAGTGCTTTGCACCCCCTCTATCTAGACTGTTGGCAACCTTCAGTCTCGGAAGACTATGGTATCGCGCTCTGAAAGGTGGTTCTGGAACAGCGTCTAGTGTGGCTGAAAAGGCCAATTCAGGAGTGATAATCCCTTCCACACCGGGAGCAAGTGCAGTCTGTCCCTGGTCTGTCTCCCTGGCTATGGGCCTTCCTTCTTTGCCTCTTTGCCTCAGTCTGTTGGCCAAGTGTCTCTTCAAACTGGGAAAGGCCATGCTGCACAGCCTGCCTTCAAGCGGGCCACTCAGAGGCCAGGGTATGCCACTGTGTAACTGTCAAACCCAGCAAAAGACTAGCATACACCGGACACCAGAATCTCCCATGCAAAAATGTTTCTGAAATCGCCAGGTCATAAGCACTTTCCTAAAAGTTATAAAAGACATCTGACCTCCTTAGGGAGTGAAAGCCCAATCCTATGCATGCCTACTCAGAAGTAAGTCCCATAGTCAATGAGGCTCACTCCCAAATAAGTGTGGATAGGATTGCTGCCTGAATTCCACAAAAGAAGCCACCATAGAAAAGATCTTGCTCATTGCAGTCAATGACTGGTCACAAGATGGTGGTTGTATCTAGAGCTGTGAGTCTTCAAATGACCTGAAAAAAAGAGGGAATTACATTTTCATTAAAGGAAAATGTATCTCCAGCTTCCCTGGGCTTTGGGTGGCCTTTTTTTCCAAAATCAGCACTCTGGAAATATAATTTGAGGATTATCATGGCTTTCACAAGAGGCCTAAATTGGGGGCCCAGTCCTGTCATAGTCCCTTCCCTCTCCATTCATACATTCATGCACCGTTATGCAATCGAATCCAATAACTCAAGTTCTTCTTGCTGTCATTAATGTTTTCTGAATACCTCCTAAAAATATAAACCGCAACACTGACAGAATGACACGATATAATGCAGTAGAAAAATTCAATACAATATGAAATACTAGATTATAAGCCCCAAAAAATCAATAGCGCCTTCATTATTTGGTGACAGATAATGTGAGCTAAGTGGGCATAGGCAGCGACAGAAGTAATAATCTTGCTTAATTGGGTTCAGTCATTGATTTTACATCATTTAGTAGTAGCACAGTAGAAGCAAATGAGTTTTGTGTGTGTGTGTGTGTACATGTATGTGTGTTTTAAATTACAACCGGGTATAATATCAAGCAAGATTTGACGAGGCAGGATTTTAATAAGAATACATTCAGGTCCAAACTGCGCATTATGGTAAACCTGCTGGAAAGAGAAGAAAGTTGGAAGTATATCTTTGTTGTTTAAAAAAAAAAAAAAACAGACATGAGGGGGCCCTAATGTGGATCAGGATTGAGGTTACATGGGGAAGGGAACTAATCCTTTCCCCAGCACTTTTCTCAGAATCCTCCTCACGAAAGATTGCCATTTCCCCTTGTCTGCCTACTGCTCTCTGCTTCCTCCCATGTGGAGGGCAGAGGTTCACACTGTATGGGTTGGCAAATGACAAGGAAGTTCCTTTTCTCTACACTAAGTCCAGAACATTGACTGCTGCTTGACTTAAGGTTTGTTGTGTAATATACAGGGTCGGCGGGGGGGGGGGAAGGTTCTTCTAGATCAGGGCATTGGTCTCTCCATATACCTTGCAGGACACTGTCTTCGTGCTAGCAAAGGTCAAAGGTTTTCGTGCTAGCAGAAAACAGTCAAATGAACACTCTTTGCCCTGGGGTTTTCTGCTGTGGCCAGTATCTCAGTCCAGGTGATGGGGCTCTGGCTGTAGCAAGCTGCCCATTGCTTAGGGGCTGTGGCTTGAATTCATGCTCTCCTGAATCCTTCCTCCTTCCCCTTCTCTTGTTGTTGCCACTACCCCTACTCCAGGTTTTCCCCTTCCAGTCCCAAGTTCCATCTGCCCAGGTTCTTTTCTTCTTCTCCCACCTTTCCTGTAGTCATTCCCTTTCTCCTTACTTTATTCCATCCCCTCTCTCTGTATTCCACCTCCTGCCTTCACTCTTTGTTTCCATCTCTCCCTTTGCCTCCTTTCTATCCTCCACCTCTCTTCTCTACTTCTCTTGCCTTCCTTCCACCCCTGTAAATCCTCCCACCACTGCATCCGTGTCTTCCATTCAGAGTCACCATCAGCAGTGAAACTGATGGCATCCAGTTCCCCAAGTTGCTCAGTGAGGACATCATCACCAACTACCAAATAGGTAAACTACTGCCACTGCTCTGATTGCTGTGGACAGTCACAATCTGCAGAGTGACTCTTTGCTGCAAATAGACACTTGAGGACAAGGAACAGTTAGGAGATTTTCAGTTGCAAAAATCACAGAGGGAAAGGGTTAACATCACCCTCTTGCATACTGCTTTCCCAGTCGGCATCTTGGCCCTTTGTGATACTTTTTGATGATAAAGAAAGCCTTCCAGTTTATTTTCTGTGTTAAGCCCATCACATAATGAAGGCCTGGCCCTCATACCACAATAGAATGGGGGGGGGGGAGGGGGCTTCTGCCTACACAAACAGGTTTCTGAGATCCCTGGTCCTACTGCAACCCATATTCCACACTACAAAAGCTCATCCCAGGCTATTTATAGCTCTTTTGGGTCAAGAGTGGATGAGTACCAGTGCGCATATGAAGCTACCTTACATCAATTCAAACCATTGGCTCATCTAGCTCAGTGTTTTCTATATAGAAACTCTCCACAGTTTCCTGCAAAGGCTCATTCCCAGCCCTTCTTGAAGATCCTGTCAAGGCTTGAACCTGGAACCTTCTGCATGCAAAGCATGTGCTCTACCACTGAGCTACGGCCTGTCCCCTAAATTAAAAGGATGTTACAACCTTGATTTCAAAATGGACGCTGAAATACCTTGCATACCGTCCTGGTATATGTTATTGACAGAAGCTGCCCTCACATGGTGGAAGAGCAGCAAAGCACTCAAACTGTGACCTGGGAGGTCCCTGTTGATGCCCATTCATGTGATTTCTCTTCTGCCCCCTACGTAAGAGAGAAAAATCACGTGAGACTTCTGTGTGCTCATGTGTCTCCAAAGAAAGATTTAAGAGAAGGACAGAGAAAGACAGAATCAGTAAAATAATTGGAAATACAACTTATAGAGATTATGATAGAAAAGGGCAAAAGCCAGACTGGAAAAGATCACGAAGAGAATTAGTAGAAAATAAAATATAGAGACAGGACAATTCCCCGAAGTTCTTTAGAATGAAAAGAAAGAAGAAGGGATCAGAAAACTGTTTTTTAGGAATATAAATAACCAGAGGACATGTAAAGGAAAGAAGAATCAGGAGCCAGAACAATTGGAAATTTTGAAAGAAAGGTTTGATGAGGAAATGGAGTTCAAACAAGAAGCAAGAACTGAATCAAGGGGACAGGAAAGTAGCAGGGATGGAATGAGGAAAAGAGAAGATGGATATGGTCAAATAATTAGAGAAGAAAAGGTGCAAAAGAAGAAGCATCTGATGGAACAGAAGAAGGAAAAGCAGAAGAAACCGGTGCAGAGGAAGAAAAGAATGAAGAGCAGATACAAGAAAACTTATGCAAGAATTGCCCAAGTCCAGCAGATAAGCACTTATTTTAGGTCAGAGCAGGTGAGGGAGAAGACATGAACCTGTAATGAAAATCATCAGGAAAATGAGTGTTACACCAGAAGCACTATGTGAAAGAATCTAAGGTTACAATCCTATGCACACTTTCCAGGGAGTAAACTCCATTGAACATAATGAAACTTAGAGCCCAATCCTGAGCTCTGCACACCAGCTTACTGCTGGTGTGCACTGTCATGAATGTGCCATAAGGCACGTTTACCAGGCTTGACGCTGACCCAGCGCCACAGCTAGCTGCTAGCACTGATGGAAAGGCGGTGCTCCGCTGTTCAGCGATCATCCGAACCGCAGGGTAGAAGAGAAGTAGGCGGGGAGGAGGCGTTCCGGGGGGGAGGGTGGGGAGGAGGTGTGCCAGGGAGGGAGTAGGGCAGGAGGAGGGCGGGACTGGTGGAGCTGAGCTCCATGTTGGGCTGCGCAAGCTGACATGAAACTCTTTGATTCTGTGGCAGTTCTAGAGCTGCCACAGAATTGAGTAGTTCAGTTGTAGGGCTATTTTCCTTACCCGGGAGAAGGGGACGAGTGTCCCCTTGAGGAGCTACTGCCGGCTGCCCAGTTGCACTTAGGATGCCACGGCAACCATTTTCAGCATCATGGCAGACCTGCACTCCACACAACCCGCATAGCATTGTGCTCTAAGAATGGAGATTAAAATACAAGTTGATGTAAGGATTAAATGGAAGAATGGTAACATGATTGTAAAATACTCGTGTGAGAAAGAACCAATGGAGTCGCAGGAAAAGCAAGAAAAGCAGAGGAAAGAAGAAGAGAAAAATGGAAGAGAAACTCTTGAAATGAAGTGATTGAAGAACATTAAAAGGATAAGGTCTAGGGGGAGAATAGAAAGCAGAGCAAAGAGTAAAAGTGCCATCTGGGAGACAGAAAAGGTATATAGCAAGTTCACCAAACCACAGCAAGATCCAGGATATCACCAGAAATCCCTGCCCAGTAATCAAATCTGGGGCAGGGTCACGGGGCAAGAATAGTTATAGGAACCATGGAGATGGTGAACAAAGCAAGATAGCAGTTATGAGGAGGAAGGAGAAGCACAGTGTGAGATTCAAAGGAAAGAAGGGGAAAGGAGCAGGCAAGTTAAGAACCTGGTAACTGCAAGCAGAAGAAAAAATTCCCCCCCCCACCTTTTCAACTCAGGAGGGAGCATCAGAAAAAGAAAACTTGCCAGTGGAGCAAGTTTCCACTACCCATGCAGGAGGCCCCATGATGTCCCCCCATGATGGCCTCCTTCTATGCAGTGTGCGGGGCAAAGCTCCTGGTGGTGGGAATAGCGATGCACCATTGCCCCTTTTTTTGGCTACAACTTTTAATAGAACAAAGATATTTCAAGGCAGTTCGTTTCATTGCATTCTGCATGAAATTCTGCATTGAATGATCTATAACAGGATAGTATTCAAAAATACCAAGATTTTAAAAAGTTTGGCCAGTAGTGGTGTCACCCCCATGCGTCACCCAGTGAGGCCTGCACACACCCCCTAGCAACACCACTGCAAAGGAATGCACAGCAGGCGTGGCAGGCATCACAAGGAGAGATCCGAGTTTCCACGAGAGCAAGAACAGCACATTCATGAGAAAAGTATCACGAAAAACAGAGGCTTTGTCGACTGCCAACCGATGATTTAGAAGACCGCACAAGAAGACGGAAATAGCGCAAGGAACAAGAGTAACACGGGGAAGAGAAACAATGTTCCCCCATTGAGGAAGAAATTTTAAAAATGAAGAAAGGAGATGCCTAGAAGCAAATTAAGAAAGGAGATCAAAGATTGCAGTAGGTCTGAGAGGTTTCATTCCTAAGGTGTACACATATATTTAATTTATCTGCTCTTGTCTCTGACCAAACACATTTGCAGGTTTTCAGGGAAACATTTGTTTCCCAGGAACTGAAATGGGTGCCCACAGGTTGAGAGGCAATCCCCCTTCCAAATGTCATTCACCTCTCTGAAGTAGCTCCTTCTGCTTCCAGCCTTAGAGAGTAAAATAGGATAGGGAGAGGAAGGCTGTCTTTTAGCTCTGTTGGGTCTGAGCCATCCAGAGTATTAAGGCTGCAATCCTATCCATGCATATCTGGGTGTAAGCCCCACGGGCTGCATTTCTGAGTAGATATGACTAGGATTGGGCTCTGAAAGTCAAAACTAGTGTTTGAGAGGTTCTGGATTATCTGGTTTTCTTGGCTTAAGATTCAGCAAGATAGAGCAGTAGGACATCCTTCACAATGATTTGAACCCATGCCATCTTGTAGCAACCAGGTATTATCCTTGCGGCCAGTCTCAGGCAAACATAGGAGAGAAATACTGGTGGTGGCATTAACATGAAAGAGTGGAGAAGAAGCAAAGCAATGGTTTAGATGAATGGTGGAACAGGAGGTGATTGCCTCTTTCCTATTCATTTGCAAAATTGCTCATACCGCTGTAGGCCAGCAGTCAGCACATGACTGGAAGGGTCTCTCTGAGGTGGAGAAAGTGGAGAAGGGTGGACATTAATGGACCAGTCTCTCTTGTACCCTAACCACAGCCACTGCACCCATCAAACATACCCTGATTTTTGTTAAATTTTTCATCAGATTGTGGACCAGTACTTTACCTCTTTGACTGACCCCATGCAACAAGAGACTTCAAAAATAGGCTTAATAGCACCTCTAGAAGGGTTGTTTGTTACCACCCTGCCTCCCCTCCAAATTTCCCCAGATGTGAGAGGAGGGGCCAGGAGGACATGCTCTTTTATCATTTGAGACCAATCAGATGGCTAGCGGCCCAATTCTAAGCTGCACTGGGGCCACATCAATCATCATCATCATCATCATCATCATAACTAGGTATTTATATAATGCCTTTCTGGTCATCGGACTACTCCTCTGACTTTATTCAAGGCGGTTTACATAGGCAGGCGTTTCTAAATCCCTCAAGGGGATTTTTACAATCATAGAGGTTCTATCTTTCAAGAACCAACAACATTTCAGATGGATCTTCCTGATTTGGTCTCACTTCTGGCCTCCAGTTCTCCCACGCAAGCTGACAAGCAGCTCCATCTCTCACACGGAGGGCAGCCAAGATGCTTCTTGCTCACACCAAGAGCAGGTGGAATCACTCAGCTGGGCTTGGCAGCTGCTTCAAGGTCTCGCCATTCTCAGCCATTCAGGGAGCTGCCAGTGTCCTCGAACTGGTGACCTTCTATCTTCAGGATAACGGAGGCTTGACCCTCTAGACCAGACCTCCTGCCCATGGCCTATGCCACTGAACATCCAGTGTAGTTCAGGAGACGGGTGGAGGTCTCCTCGGGATAAGGGGATTTATTTCCCCTAACACTGAGTAACGCCCCAGTCGTCCCTATGGGACCTCTTGAATCAATGGCTTCTATTTAGCTGGCGCAAATCTGGGAAGCCTGATGTAATGCTGGGCAGGCTGGGAAGGGGGGTTATGATACGGCAGAGCCTTCTCTGTCAATCCCCTTTCTCAGGCCCAATTTGCCCCATTCCTCCCTTCCCCCCCCCACACACAAAACACCCCTGCCTGCTTCCAAAATGCCCTCCCGCCATCGTCTCCCACCCCACACCTGCACCGCTCAGTACAACCTTACCTGTGCCAGCTGGCACTGCTCCTGGATGCAGTGCCAGCAGCTTGTACAGGGCACTGAGATGGCACTGCCGGTTCACGAGTAGCTGCAAATGTGAAGTACAGCACATTTGCAACACTCTTGAGTTGGGCAGGGATGGCTGTGCTGGTTCAGGTCAACCTGAGGATTGCGCTGTAAAGTATTATCCCAACCAGCCTGTAACTTTCAGGTAGAGGCAGATATGGCCCAAAAGATGCCAGTTACTGATCCCTGTGTAGACCATCAAGCTGTAGGTCTTGGACTTGCTTACAAAGCAAAGTAACCAATCTAAGGTAACCAATCTAAGGTAACCATCGCTTTTGGTAGCGATCGCTCTGCTCTGCAGAGCCAAACTAGATGTTTTAATCGGGGTTTGGCCCTCAGATCGTCTTGTAGATTGATGCTTTCTATAGCATGTCTGTTGGTCTGTCTGTTCTCAGTTACCTTCTTCTCAGAGCATTTCATGGCTTGTGCTGTAGAATCTATAGAAAAATGCTTCCAACCCTTTTTGATTAGCTCTTTTGCTCCTCAGTCATCCATTGGAAACGTGCTTCTGGTTTGATGTCATCGTTGACTGATTGTGCAATGCCTAGTTTATGTCTACAGAATGACATGTTATTCTATGAGACGGACTAATGTTCCAGAACCATGTGGCAATTGGTGCTTCTCTTGCCTGCTCTCATCTGGGAACAATGCAAATGTTGTCAGCAAGCCTTCCCTGTTAAATACGTTTTGATAAATAGTAATGGCCAAGTGACACTTGCTTATTCTTTCCCATTGCCTCTCCAGAAGCAACGAAGCTTCCCTTACATAGCATCTAGCATATAAGTGACAGGAGAGGAAAAAGAAAGAAAGATTTCCCACAGCACTGAAAACCACTCCGCAAAACAATGAACAATTTTTTTCCCCATCATTTAGGAAAAACGTAGCAAGTTTAAGGAAGCAGGGCTTGTTTTTCAATGAATTCCTTTAAGAACAAGCCAGCAAATTAGAAATCAAACACATCAATTTGGTGGAACTAATGAAAAGAAAAGCCCAGTGGAAAACAGTTGTCAGAAAATCAGGAAGAAAACAAAATAATGAATATGTCAGCCACAATCCAGGGTCTGACTGTTATGTGGCAGGCAGCCCAATCCTTATTTGCCCTGGAGCAGGCGGGCCGGTGGGCCTGCCCCACATCCAAGGCTGGATTGGGGCCAGTTGCTTTCAGTGCGGGGCAAAGGGAATTCCTTCCCCTTTCCTCAGGTAAAGCCGCAGCAGCCCCAATGGGACTACTTGGGTCTGCACCACCTCAGGAGGTGGCACCGATCCAAGCAACCCAGAGCTGCCCCGGGCTGCCCCAGAATGGGGATAGAATTCAGTATAAGTGCTGGATCCTGGCTCCACCCCACTTACCTGTCACCTACCCATGGACCCACCCACCACCCACTCACCCCTGCCCCAAAACATCTCCCTCCCACCTCCTCACACACACACCCAGACCCCTGTGCCAGCCTAGCTTGGCTGGGGCAGGCTTACTTGCTGCGCTCACTGAGTGTCAGCCTTCCTCCTCATGACAGCCTCCTTCCTCTCCCAGTGGCACAAAAGTGCTTTATGGCATTTTTGCAACACCAGTGGGCTGGTGCAACCTGCTGCCACCGGTGGGAGGTTGAGATTTTACCCTAATGGCCTAATCCTACCCAATTGTCTAGCACTGATGCAACTGTGCCAACAGGGCATGAGCTGCATCCTGTGGTTGTGGGGTTGTGTGTGCCACCAGATCCACTCCCTCCCACTACCTCCCCGCCCCATTCCTCCCCACCCAGTTTCATCTACTCCCTGCCCCCCCACCCCCACCACTGTCTTACCCATGCTGGTGGGTGCAGCAGTGTCTAGCAGTGGAGTTGGAGCACTGCCCCCTTTTCATTCACAAAATGCTGATGGAGCGCTGTACGCTCTGTCAGCAGCCATTTTACAACAGCAAAAGACTCTTCTATTGTCATAAAGCTCTGCCCCCAACAGCCCAACCCTGAACAGGACTGGGCTGTAAAGCTCCAATTGTGTTTGCACTTACTGAGGAGTAAATCCCAATAAACTAATTGGAACTTACTTCTGAGTAATCATACATAGGAGTGACTGCGCAGCTACAGTTTGGTGTACACCTACTTGGGACTTAACTGCTTTGGCTTAATGGGACTTACTGCCAAGTAACCATATTTAGGATCAGGTCTCAAATCCATATCACCAGCAGGACATTCGACTTGCAGTTTTCAAACAACACCCCACCTCAATGCCTTTCACATGACAAGTTCCTTTTACAGTTCCAAGACGTTTCAGACATTGATTGTGGTCAGGCACAGAGAATGCAGTTCAACAAAAAAATCCTCCAAAAATCTGTCCACTGGGCATCACCGGTTAAGAACATAAGAACATAAGAACAGCCCACTGGATCAGGCCATAGGCCCATCTAGTCCAGCTTCCTGTATCTCACAGCAGCCCACCAAATGCCCCAGAGAGCACACCAGATAACAAGAGACCTGCATCCTGGTGCCCTCCCCTGCATCTGGCATTCTGACATAGCCCATTTCTAAAATCAGGAGGTTGCGCATGCACATCATGGCTTGTACCCCGTAATGGATTTTTCCTCCAGAAACTTGTCCAATCCCCTTTAAAGGCGTCCAGGCCAGTCGCCATCACCACATCCTGTGGCAAAGAGTTCCACAGACCAACCGCACACTGAGTAAAGAAATATTTTCTTTTGTCTGTTCTAACTCTCCCAACACTCAATTTTCGTTAGGTTGTATGCACCACCAAAGAGTTGTCCAGATGCACCTATAGAAGCCATGTTGTGTCAGATAGCAAAAAAAAGAACCAATATTCCAAATAACTCCAAAGAGATTGTGTACAGTATAACCATTATTCCTTGTACAGCTTCCATCAACTTGCATAAAGGCCTGATGATCCCTTATTTTCAGATCAATAGTTGCAATTTGTTCCATGCAGGGTTGCCAACCAACATTTTCCTGGATACACCAATAAATAATCTGTCAGATCACCAGTATCGAAATCTGAAAAGCAATTAAACTCTGCCCTTCTCTGCTCCACCCCACTCATCTCCATCCTCTCTGCCTAGCGTGGCTTGGCCCATAAGGCCTCACCTGTCAGAAGATGACTATATACCTTCAATCAGGGGCTCTGAAACTCTTCAGGAGTAAAGCTCCCAAGTAAGTTCTTTCAGGGGAGGGGGGAATGCAACAACACAATCCCCAGGATTGTGCCACTGTTGGGGCGGGGTGGGCCCAGGGACTTTTTCTTTCTTACAGGAATAAGTAGCAGCTTCCCAGGGGTGCGGGGAGCCCCACAGATGCTTCCAAAGGGCCCCCCCCCAAAGTGAGGAGAATTAAAATAGACCTATGGTGATCCACTTCCAGTTTTGCAATAGCAATCCAGAAGTGAGTCACAATTGTTCTATTTTTATTCTCCTCGCAACCCCAGGACATTGCTGCTCATTCCTATAGGACAGGGCTTCTCAAACTAGGGTGTCACGACACCCCAGCCTGAGGGCATTGGCCTCTGCCCCCTTACGGGGCGGGGGCAGGGGGGAGGCAGCGATGCAATCCCCAGGATCACATCACTAAGAGGGGTGCAAGGACTGACATTTACTTACCGGTCCCTGCAGCAGTCTCCCGGGGGTGTGGGGAGCCCTGCACGACCCTCCGCAGGGCTCCCCAGCCTTCTAAAAGTGAAAGCACAGCGATTGCGCTCCACTTCTGGTTTTGCGAAGGCAAAGCACAATCACCGCGCTCTCACTTTTAGCAGGCTGGGGAGCCCTGCAGACAGTTGCGCAGGACTCCCTGCAACCCCAGGAGGGTGCTGCAGGGAGTGGTGAGTGCATCCCAGCCCTGCAGCCCCCTTAGTGACGCGATCCTGGGGTTCGTGTCACTGCATCCCTCCCCTGCTCCCATAAGAACTTACAGGCACTCAAACTTTCCCTGAGAGTTTGAGAACCACTGCTAGAAGAGAAAACCCCTGCCCTCCCAACAGTAGCGCAATCTTGGGGATCATGTCACTTCATCCCCCCCCCCCGCCCCTTAAAGGGACGATAGCAGAGGACCTCACAATGCGGCATTGCAATGCCCCAGTTGGAGAACCTCAGCTTTAAATCAAAAATTATCAACCTCTTGTCAGCTTCAAATAATTTTTTCGGAAACCTGCTACTATGCAGTGTTTTCAGTCTCATTGTGGGATTTATTCTGGTATCCTAGACTTCAAAGATTACCTTTAAAAAAAAATCCTCCTGTTGAGACCCCAAGAAACAGAATGGATCTAGATATGGTTTAGGACTTATCTTAATTAAGAATTATGTCATCATTATATAGACATAGAATTGATTTCTGTTTTATTTGTTTGTTTCCGTGGATGTATGGATGTCCATGTACAGTATATGTGAAACACTGGCGCTCTTGTGGATTGATTTGTTATCAATAAAAACAATAGTGTCCTAACCATATGACAATAGTCCAATCAGCTTTATTTTCATTTCATCATCTGTTGTTGGCAACCTTCAGTCTCGAAAGACTATGGTATCGTGATCTGAATGGTGGTTCTGGAACAGCATCTAGTGTGGCTGAAAAGGCCAATTCGGGAGTGACAATCCCTTCCACACTGGGAGCAAGTGTAGTCTGTCCCTGGTCTGTCTCCCTGGCTATGGGCCTCCCTTCTTTGTCTCTTTGCCTCAGACTGTTGGCCAAGTGTCTCTTCAAACTGGGAAAGGCCATGCTGCACAGCCTGCCTCCAAGCGGGCCGCTCAGAGGCCAGGGTTTCCCACTTGTTGAGGTCCACTCCTAAGGCCTTCAGATCCCTCTTGCAGATGTCCTTGTATCGCAGCTGTGGTCTACCTGTAGGGCGCTTTCCTTGCACGAGTTCTCCATAGAGGAGATCCTTTGGGATCCGGCCTCCGATGCATCCTCAGCATCACCTGGCAGGACAAAGTTCCAAACTATACAGTCCTGGAACGAGCTGGAATCCCTAGCATGTATGCACTGCTGAAACAGAGGTGCCTGCTTTGGCTCGGTCATGTTGTGAGAATGGATGATGGCCGGATCCCAAAGGATCTCCTCTATGGAGAACTCGTGCATTTCATCATACTGAAAATATATTATGGCCCTTCGGTTCACATGGAAGTTAGGGTTTATGAGCTTGTCTCTTCTGTCACGCTTATATTATCACTGTAATAGGTGCTCCACAAATGTAAAAATGGCTTTTACAAATGGCATGACCTCTCCTTTTTCTATGAATGGGAAGAATCACCTCATCCAGGCCTTGGAATGTGCAGGCATCTACATGGAATGGATGCCTCACATATGATGCCATGGGAGTGATAATGTTGATGGGGCATAGTGCTCTTTCACCCCACTAAACTATCAGCCTGGTGCCTTGTGAACTGAGACATTGAATAGTATAGATTTCTGATTCATTCTCTTGGTGAGGCTTCACTTCATATATGTTGGGGCTTCACGTCAAATGCAAAATGTATTTCAAGTCAATTCAATACTCCCAAAACTGAAGAAATTCTTATTTTGGGAGTGGTCTCTAATTCAGAGGGGGGGGGGGGTGTAGTAGTTCTGATGTTGGACTTAGACCTGGAAGATACAGGTTCATATTTCTGCTCAGTCGTGAAGTTTCCTGGGTGACCTTGGGCCAGTCACAATCTGTCAGCCTCATCTACCTCTCAGGTTGTGGTCAGGACAAAAGGAGGGGAGGGACCATGAGCAGTATAAAAATGGGAAAAATAAGTAAGGGAGAGGAGGAAAACTGAGCTGCGTTCAGAAAACTTTATTTAGCCCATAGTCTAGGATACTTTTCCAGGGGAAGCACAGTTACCATGCACTCCCCAAATAAATACAGCCGACAACAGGTATGGAATTAAAATGGGCCACTTTTATTAAAATACGAAACATTGCAACAGGGCAACAAAAGGGGTTAAACAAACCCATCCCAAGTGCGGGGTTCTAGGTGGGGGAAACGGCCCTAGCCGTCTACGTCGCCCAGTCTCGTAGGGCGTCTACCCAACTCCAGACATAACTCAATTGTTATTAAGCCCGCCTCTCAACGTCGCCCAAAGAGGGTAAGTCAGCAGAACTGCTATGCCTTCAGGTCACCCCTGCAAGGCCCCCAAGTTCGGACAAGGGGCTAGCCAGCCTGCCTCCTCGAGCCGGTCAGGCATCATGGGAGCGGTTCTGGTTCACCCCACATCCTTGCTGACTTAGATTGGACACTGAGAAGGTCTTCTGCCTACCCACCCCGCACTTCTACCGCCAGTAACCAGGGCGTTAAATACCTATATTAAGAACCCAAACCCACTCCACAGCCAGTCTGGGGCAGGTGAAAAAACTACCATCTTAGAGCCAATTTAGATGGTGATTAAAAATTCCTACCTTGCCCTCATAGAGTGACCAGCTAATTCCAGACTAGCTATAGGGCAGGCAGGGAGGGGGTCACTTGTCAGGAGCGGACTGAGCAGCCTCTTGCGCACGTGTGCCTGGGCTGCTGTCCCATCCCAACCCCTTCAGCCAGCCGGCCAATAAGCTGGCAGCAAACCTCTGCTGCCGGCTAATAGGGGGGAAAGCCTGGCAATCACTGCCAGCGTGCCAGGGAGGTGCGCTAACAGCCCTTCATGTGAGGTTGGAACTAACCTTTTCAGAAAGACAGAACTGCAACCCAAAATGGCAGCCCCATGCTATGTCTTCTTCCCCCTCCATAACTTGCTTTCTACTGTTCGTTCATTCCACCAGAGTATTCAGTTAAAACAGCCATTTTCAACCACTGTGCTGTGGCACACTAGTGTGCCGCAAGTGGTCCATGGGTGTGCCACAGGAATTTGGGGGAAGATCATTTATTAGTAGGGCCAATGGGGATGTGAGTACCCCACTGGCAGCATGGTGTGCCTTGTCAATTGTCAAAAACCTGATGGTGTGCCTTGAAAATTTAGTGCCTTGTCGGTGTGCCACAAGATGAAAAAGGTTGAAAATCGCCGAGTTAAAACATGAAAAGAATGCACCAATGACCATGCACCTCACTACCACAACACTGTCTGACTATATCCCCCCTCCTCAGCAGCTATACATTCTTTGTTTTGTGTAAGGGGTTCCATCGTGCACATACAACTGAGCAATCAGGGTTCCCAATTGCCGTACCATCAATTTGTTCAATGGCATTATAATATTGGCTGTTTTATTCTCTTTTTATTGATCCTGAACATGGAATCGACTTTCTTCAGTGCCGCTGCACATTGGGTCAACACTTCCATCAAGCTGTCCACTAGCACCCCAAGATCTGATCTGTCACAGGCAGCTCAGAACCTATTAGCCTATAAGTGGTTTTGATTTTTTGCCCCAGTATGCATTATTCGACACTTACTTACATTGAAACGCATCTGCCATTCTGTTGCCCATTCTCCCAGTTTGGAGAGATCCTTCTGGAGCTCTTCACAATCCCTTCTGGTCTTCACCACCCCGAAAAGTTTAGTGTCATCCTCAAACTTAGCCACCTCACTGCTTAACCCTGTCTCCAGGTCATTTATGAACAGGTTGAAAAGCGCCAATCCTAGGACAGATTCTTGGGGCACTCTGCTTTTCACCTCCCTCCGCTGTGAAAATTACCCACTGACACCCACTCTTTGTTTCCTGGTCCTCAACCAGTTCCTAATCCATGAGAGAACCTGCCCTCTTATTCCCTGACTGTGAAGTTTTCTCAGCAGCCTTTAGTGAGGGACCATGTCAAGTGCCTTCTGAAAATCCAGATACTGTATATAGTATCCACAGGTTCTCCCACATCCACATGCCTGTTGACCTTGTCAAAGAATTCTAAAAGGTTCATGAGGCAAGACTTGCCCTTACTTACCTTAACCCAGGGAAATAGACACCTGGCACATGGCCCATGTGTGCAATAGCATAAGGGGCCTGGACAGTGAGCGTGGTCCTGCTCTACCCCTCAAGCATTCCCCAGCCTTGCTCACATCATTAGTGGCCACTAGTGGTGATGGAAAAATCCTCATCATTTTAAGGTCAAGGTATCAGAAAAGTTGAACTAGGTGTTTTAGAGGGGAGAGGGGACTGTGAAATGGAGCTGCCCTTTTTTGTTAGCAGCTCTTATAATGTGTACCAAGCTTAACAACAGAACAGATTTTGTTGGCTTGCTCCAGTAACTTTTTAATGGTGTGATTGACTGAGCATTGCCTCCTAAAGTCCACTTCAGCTTTTTCACATCTACTCAAAAGGTGAAATATTTCCAGAGGCAGGAAAAGGCCCATTAACACGTTTCACCGACAACAATCTATGGTGTATTTTGGATGTCGGTGATTTTTCCTTACCAGGTTCCAGCAAATTGTTTAGAAAACATCAGCTGTGGAGACCTTGAGGCCCTGCTCTCCCATGAGACAGGTCGTGGCAGTGGAGCAGTCAGTCCTTTTAGAGGGTTTATTGATTAAGTGTGAACTCCACATAAGAATGTATTGTTTTCAACCTCAGAAATATTTACCAAAAAATCAGGGATCATGACCTACTGGACAAAAAGAAAACCGTCACTGCTCTGAAAGCAGGAGAAGACCGGGCCATACTCCTGGGACTGACGATGATGGTGTGCTCCATTATGATGTACTTCCTCCTGGGAATCACACTTCTGAGGTCATACATGCAGAGGTAACTCATGCTTTTCCCTATTCTAATATTGTTCTAAGCAAATCTGTAACTTGGAATGAAACCAAATGCAGGAATAAAAAATCTCTGAGCTTGGAAGCCTAGAAGTCATTAGTAGTTCACGTTTTCACACAGGCACTATTTTATAGGGCTGTATGTTTTCATCTGCTGAATTAGCAGGTGAATCAACTAAAGCTTCAGTTGATGAAATATTCATTTTAACAGGCCAGGCTGAAAAAGGTTTAAGGAGTCCAAAACCTGAATGAACCCAGGCTCCTGATAATTCCAGTGCCTTTCCAGGATGATTTTTGCTGCTACCAAAAGGTTCTATATTAGCAGTCTACCAGTGGTAATTTTTATCCAAGTTATTCACCCACACACTGCAGTGGTCCAGCTCTTAAAAGTTTGGGACTGAGCTCCTAGTGGGGGGATTTATTGTTCCTGGGCAAGCTTTGTACGTATAATCTCCTTCATTTGTCATTGTTTAGCTTGGGATTAGTCAGAGAAGCAGAGAAATGAAAAGCTTTTGCAGCCTTTTTCCTTGCAATATGGGTTTCTGACTAATATCCTCAACAGCTAATCTCTGTCCCACTAAAGTCCATAAAGCACTGAGCAGCGATCACTGTGAAACACAGCCCGAGCCTAAATCAGCTGGGAGCAGCAGTAATAATCACTGTGGCCTCAACAAACTGAAAAAAAATAAAACAAAATGGAAGTTTGGTTCATAAAAAGGATCAAGGTATTTTACAGCACTTTGAGGAGTTTTCTTCTGCCTAGCAGGCTAATAATAACCTCCTCCTCACAAGTGTTGATCCTGCTAATCTGTTTAATATTTTTGCTAGGCACCGTCACTTGTAGTTCTTGTCACTCCACCATGTAATTTTGCCAGCAACTCTGTTGCTTTCCATCTCAGTGAAAAAGCAGAAGGTTTTGGGCTGTGGCTTGAGATTCATCAGATGTCCTCTGGGGCCATTTTTGAGCGGCAGCCAGACTATGACATCCAGGAGTCAAGCTGAGGCTGAAGAGACCAAGGATGAAACTGAAATCAGACATGGTGAAGCATCCCATACTGGATCAAGGGCTGTTCTGGGACTTCAGGCTAATTCAGAATCATCAGGTCCCATAATCTCTGCTGTCTTCAGTGCACGCTTAACAGCAGACTCATAAGGCTGGTGCAAATGGGATGTTCTGAATGGCTGCAACAGGTCCCCTCTACAGGCCCACATGTTGTGTCCTCATAGCTGTGATTTGTTTTTAAAAGTTTGTCCCTGGTGGAAAAGAAGAGGAACAAGGAGGCGAGAGAACGGTGAGAGAAGTGAGAAGAGAAAGGAGGCAAAACTGTAAGAAAGAGAATGAAGAAGCAACTTGTTGGTGTTGCCCAGATTTTGCTTCCTGTGTCCTCTTTATGAGACACCGATTACAGAACCAACTGTCCACACCTTCAGGGCCTACTTCAGTGAGTTCCAGTCTGTGTGTCACAGCACCTGAGGGCACTGTGGCAAACTCATAGGGGCGCCACAGGATGTCCCCATCGTCCTCTTCTTCCCAGGCACTACCATGGATCACGTGAGATCTTACATAAGACCTTGCTTGATCCTTGGTAGTGGCCAATAGAGCCGCGAAGAAGAGGCCACCACGAAAGAAGGGTACCGTGACCACGGTGAGTTTGGGAACCACTGACCCAGCAGGAGGCACACATGACCACCAGGTAGAGAAAAGGTGTTGCCTGATGTCTCCCCACTGCTTGAACCCATGGGTAGGTGGATGTGCTCACCTGCCACCAGGCCCGGAAGTCTTCCGCAAATGTTGTTGTCCTGAGGGCCAAACTAGACATTGCACAGTAGAATTGTGTAATAACAGTCTCCCATTGTATTGCAATATTCTTTTATGTCAAAGCCATCGTGAAGTCTGTCACTTTGATGGAGGAAATAGCAGGGTGGAGCAGGGGGAACCGTTTTCATCCACAGGGGAAAAGATTCAGGTGCCCAAGTAACATGTGACAACTCCCAGGGCAACAAATCATGCTGGATTTTGCCCTCATTCTTCTACCCCTTAATTTGATTAATATCTTTGTAATCATTCTGTCAACGAATCATAGGAGCCACTGGATAATAATATGCTTTGCCACCGAAAGAGTTAAGCCTTTGGAAAGAAACCTGATTAGAAAGCCTATAGTATTTACATTTCAAAATCGCTCTCTTCTGAGGCATCCTTAATTATACATCTCTACCAATTACAGCTAAGGTCAAATTATTCCTCTGGAATTACTGATGATGTTGTAATCCACATGACACTCCATCCATGGATATCAAAGAGCCTAAGTAACCTGAAATTAATTAAGCTTGAAAACCCTCCAGTGAGGTTTCTGCCATGCTAGTGCTGAGCCAAAACAAGGGAGCCTCTTTTGCAAACATTTGTGGTCCCCAGAAACAGGGTCCTCTTTGACATGTTTTCCTAACTCTTGACAAAATGGTGTGAAACTACTCGCAAGGGAATGGGTCCTTATGGCCTTCACAGCCAGAGGAATCCTTGTGTAATAAGCAGAGTTTATTTTTCATTTGCCTCAAAGCTTGAAGAGCGGGTTCTTTCTTTGCCATATTCTGCATCTTTCACACTTGCCTTAGTAACTGGATGCGCTAACTGCCAAGCATGCCTGGGTCTCAGTGAAAGCAAAGATGAGAGCAACGGCTACAGGTGCAACAAAGGCACTTATCTCTCTCTTCCTTGGCAATTACTTGCAGTGATTGCACTAGGGTATGCATCACCCTAGTGGGAGGCGAGCGTGTCACCCTCATGATGGACCTTCTCCCAGTCAGTGGGTGGGGCAGTGCCCTAGGCAGGGGACATGGTGATGCGCCATTGGCCCACCCCGCTGATGTTTTGGCTATAACTTTTGATAGAGATATTTGTCGGGGCCCCTCCCAGATGCCCTGACCCCCAACTTACCCGGGAGCAGGCACCCCATGCCCAGGGTGGGGAGGCTTCACTGCCCTCGAAGGGGGCAAAGCAGGTTGGCTCACCTCAACCAGCCAAAGGGGGCTGGCAGGGCCAACAAGGAACACTACAGAAAACAAGCCAGGAACAGGAAAGGCCTTTTCTGCCCCACCTGGAGGAAGGGGAGGGGCCAAAAAGGGGGCGAGCTTGCTCCATAAAACAGGGAGGCCAGGGATGAGAGGCAGTCAGTGTGAAGCAGGGAGCTGTGAGGTCAAGGTTTGGCAGCTCTGCTAGGGAGGAGGACAAGGGTGCTGGAACCCCCTCCCCCCAATCTGAGGCCTCCCTGGGGAGGAACAAGCCTGCTCCAGGCCCCTACAATTTCAACGTGATTTATTCAATTCTGCATAAAATCACACATCGAATGGTATATAACAGGGGTGCCCAAACCCCGGCCCAGGGGCCATTTGTGGCCCTCGGGAACCCCCAATCTGGCTCACAAGGAGCTTCCAGTCCCCAGTGAGCCTCTGACCTGCCGGAGACTTGCTGGAGCCCACACTGACCCAAAGTGATTGCAGTCAGCACAAGGGCTGACTGATCTCTTGCATGAGCTGCGGACCAAGGGCTCCCTCCACTGCTTGTTGTTTCACATCTGTGATGCAGCAGTGGCAGCAAAGGGAAGGCTGGCCTTGCTTTGTGCAAGGCCTTTTATAGGCCTTGAGCTATTGCAAGACCTTCATTCATTCATATAAGTTCCATCTCTAATATATTCATTTATATAAATTTATTCAAATTTTACATGTAAATTATTTTTTCCCCACCCCCCGACACAGTGTCAGAGAGATAATGCGGCCCTCCTGCCAAAAGGTTTGGACACCCCTTATATATAACATGATGGTATTATTCGAAAATACCAGGATTTTGAAAATTTTGACCAGCAGTGGTGTCACACACTACCCCGCATGTGTCATTCAATGCAGCCCAAACCCCCTAGCGTTGCCACTGCAAGGTTTGGCTGAATCTCGTGCAGGGGCAACACCTGACACAATGTGAAAATGTATTATTTTCAAGCAGTATTTCAAGGAGTATCTTAGAGGGGGACAGAAAACTGGTGAGTACTCTCTGGCTGTCCTCTGCCCTCTTCCAGACCCCCACCAACACAGCCACTCCAGTTGGTGCTTCAATCCCCTTCCTGCTCCCTGAACAGGGAGCAGTGGGAGGAGATCGAGACTTGGCTGCAAGTCTTAGTCTTTGTGGAGAGGCAGGCAAGGAAACTCAGAAGGTTCACCAACTCCTCCTCGGAATCGCAATAGTCTTCTGCTAGACGAGCACTGCGCTAGCTGATAGTGAAGAATGTGCCATGGTTGGAGATCACAGATATTGGAAGTGACTGCTCATCCTGACCATTCCAGCACCTGCTCAGTGATGCCTAGGAGTAGCCCCCACCTGTCACAGTGTTAGCAGGTAGAGCTCCTATCAGGCCTGAACTGTCCTGAAGAAGAGGGATGCTTGGGACTCTCTGTTAAAACTGCGTTCTGATCCTCTTTGTCCGTTTCTCAAGGCACTTTGTCTCCACTTTCTCTTTGCCAGCGTCTGGACAGAGGAAACCCAGTGCACACTTCTCAACGCCTCCATCACCGAAACCTTTAACTGTTCCTTCAGTTGTGGTCCAGACTGCTGGAAAACCTCCCAGTACCCCTGCCTGCAAGTGTATGTCAACGTATCGTTCTCCGGGCAGAAGTGTTTACTTTACCACACAGAAGAGACAATGAAAATTAACGCAGAGGTAAGGACAAATCCCAGCTCAGGTCAGTCCCCCCAGTAAATGGATGGCGGGTGGGTGGGTGGGTGAGATGAGGTCCTGCTCGCTCTCTCAAGATGAGATAGCTCATCTCAGTATCCACATATGCAAAATGATGTGTGGAATCGGATTACTTTGTGCAGAGATTTATTTCCAAGAACATCTGATTTTATTTTTAAGGCAAAATTTTAGTCCCAGTGCTTATAAATTATAGAGATACACTGAAATGGTGCAGGAAGTGCTTTGGTTGGTGCCAGCGTTAGGGAGTCAGTATCACTGGAAGCTGTGGAGTGCCCAGAGCGTTCCAAAACACCCACTGCTAACAACATAAGAGCCCTGTTGGATCAGGCCCAGGGCCCATCTAGTCCGGCTTCCTGAATCTCACAATGACTGACCTGATGCCTCCGGGAGGACAACAGCAGATACTTGCATCTTGCTGCCACTCCCCTGCATCTGACATTTTACTTCCACTTTACCCTTGTATCCCCAACTCATCCCCAAGATCCTTCTGTGCCAGGAGCCTTCATAGGAATACATGCAGCATTCTCCTACTGAGTCCGGTCCTTCGCCCATCTAGCTCAGTATCATGTACGCTGAGCAGTGCTCCAGGATTCAGACAGATCAGACAGGGGAAAGATCTCAGGAGGTGCAGAGGACTGAGGGCCCAATCCTATCCAATTTTCCATTGCCGGTGCTGCTGTGCCAGTGGGGTATGCACAGCTTCCTGTGCTTTTGTTGGGGAGACTGTTGGGGAGGCAGTCTCAGAGGCCTCCTCAAGGTATAGAAACATTTGTTCCCTTACCTCAGGGCTGCACTGTGGCTGCGCTGGTGCTGGAAAGTTGGACTGGACTAGACCCTAAGATCCCAGTCCTATCCTCCACCATGCTATAGCATGCAGCCACACCAAAAAGGTGCACACTGCATGCTGGGAGGGGGGCTTCCTGAAAGCAACCTGAAGGTGAGTAGAAAAACATTTGTACTTACCTCCAAGTAAGCCCTGAGGCCACCTATTTTGGTGGCATATGTCTAAGGAGGGAGAAGGGGCAGGGAGGTTTTCTAAAGAAAGGATAAGGATGCCATCGGATTCACCCTCTCCCCCTTTCTGCGCCCCCCAATTCCTTCCTCGGAATGTTCCGTTCCTTCTCCTCCCCACCCATGATCACCCCCCTGTGCCAGCTTACCCACACCAGAGCAGGTTGCTTGCCATGGCCGCAGGCCTCCAATGCTGCCACCCTTTGTGGCAGCGAGTCAAAAATGGCTGCAGCGAGTCATCAGTAGCCAACTTAGCGCAGATGGACGCTGTCCTGCTGCCATAAATTTCAGCATAGGATTGGGCCTTAAACCTGGAACATAAATGTGGGAAAGCAGGTTCTCTGTCACCACATTGCAGGCCTTCCTTCCATGGACTGATGATGACACAGTGGTTCTTTCGAGGCCTGTCCAGGTAGAAGGGGACCCAGGGAGGGCAGGTTGCAGAGAGCCTCCTGAAACCCTGGTTTCAGAAATAGGTCAGTGGCTATGAACGTTAAAACTCTTTGTAAAGCTTTGAAGCTCATACATATTCACAACAGGAACAAGGACTGGTGGAATACACAATTGTAACAAAATGAATGAATCAGCAATATCGTACAATTACATGCAAAGCAAGCACATTGACATCAATGTGTTTTATGTACTCAGAACTTGGAATTTCCTAGATGCAATTCCCATTTCCTAGCTGCAGAATTTAATTTGCATTGCCTCTGCTTTCCTTGGCTTGGGGTATGTAGACACTCAAGTAACCTCACTGGTAAGAAGTTCCAGGCATGGCACCTTTACAGGGTCCTTGTGATGAGAGAGCACTGGAGCTTCTAGTATCTT
This sequence comes from Tiliqua scincoides, assembly GCF_035046505.1. NCBI lineage: Eukaryota > Metazoa > Chordata > Lepidosauria > Squamata > Scincidae > Tiliqua > Tiliqua scincoides. The sequence goes on from NC_089823.1 coordinate 230,136,030, forward strand.
TGCAATAGCTCTTGAAAGTATAAGCAGAGGAAATGAGAAGCAGACAGACTCCTACAGCAGGCAGAACAATTGATAATGCAGAATCAAATTCCCAAAGATCAACAGTATGTGCCCTGCAAAGTCTGCTTCCCATTTATCTAACTCCAGCTAAATTCCCAGCTCTCCCAACTCTCCCTGCCTCTCAGAGTTCAAGCTGCAATAAATAGCTTCTCTGCCCCTTCTGCTAGCTGAAGGCAGTGACACTCCAAAGGCTAGAGAGAGATTTTCAGCCCATTGAGAAACATTAAGCTCATTTGTGAAGCCCCTGATCACCAGGAAAGGCTAGGTGAAACCGCAGCAATACACACCATAATCAGGAGAGCTAAACACATCTGCCAAGCTGATGGTTCTACAAATGGAAGCCAGGGGCAGTTAAGTGTCTCTGCTGGTGGCAGAGACCACCTACCCTGGCATAGTGGAGTTAGTCCAACCTGCCTACCAAAACCAATGCAACCCCTAGGGAAAGTGTGTGTTCACTCCTCTCAGGCCAGACTCTGAGGCATAGGCTAGACATGGGCAGGGCCAGGTTAACCTAGTTGCTAAAGTGGCATATGCTACAGGCCCCGCACTAAATGCTTGCAAGCCATCTCCGGTGAAATTGGCATCTCACGATCTGGCAACCCTGTTATTTACATGTCAGGGGGAGCCACAGGCTGCATGGTACAGAAGCGTTATGGACGTCATTAATAACATGATACGAATAAACAATTCTGTTCAAATTTAACGCTACTGCAGATTGTGCCTCAGTACCGGAAGAGCACGCGCTCTGCCGGCGCTAGCTGTCACAAAAGTGCCAAAAAACACATTGTGACAGCAGAAGAGTTTGAGGCGTCGCAGGTAAGCTGCACGTGGACCGGCAGACGGGAGGGGAACAGGACAGGGATGGGTGCATTGGGGAAGGGAGGGCCGCTTTCTAACCTATGCTACAGGGCTCGCACTAGTTTAATCCAGCCCTAGACATGGGCCTCTAAAGAGAGGGAGTTGTGTTAGAGTCACAGAAAATGAGTTGCTGCTGTAATTTCATTTTTATTCTAAAGTTTAGACTACGTCACTCCAGAGGGAGGTAATATAACCGAATAAGATCGCACCCCATCCTACTCACAGCAACCCCTCCCCGCAGCCCCTGAAAATGTATTCCTGAGAATCAAGAGATCCTGTGGTGCAGGTTGAGATGTCGCATGGGAGGGCTGTTGAGGAAGGGAGGTTTGGCAGAAATCACCCCAATCTCCTGCGCAAATATAAATGCTTTTCTATTGGCATAAATCCAGGTTTAAACCTAGGATAGCAATCCATGCAGTTTCCAATTAAAGTGGGCTTAGTGAACTCTTTATGACTCAGTGATAGAGATATAAATGTGTTTAAACAGACATCGCATCTAGCCCTCGGATCATTATTCAATTCACCGAAAGGAAAACTCATTATGTTGACTCAAAATATCTCTTAAATCAGTCAGCGTTCATCTATTCATCCTTAGAGATAATTTAGCTTGTTAAAACAGAAGGTCCGTAGGTCAACTCTGAGTACAATAAACTTCATGGGATCTTCTGGTAACAGATAGGATCACTTGGTTTCCAGTCAATATGCAAAAGAAGTAAAAAAATAGAAGCCGAATCTCAGTAGTTGCTCACCCGCATCTACTCAATTGAAAATTCAGCCAGGCTGCGCCAATTCAAATATGTTTACTTTTATGCCGGAAAAATATAATGACTGTTGCAAATGCAGGGAGGCAAAGAAAGGCTGTGTCCCCCAGGCTGTGGGTGCATCTGTGCCAATACAACATTAGAGTGCAATTGGCAGTTTCACCCTGTGATGTGCAGCTCTTTCTCCAGATGGCGGTTTGTCTTTGTTTGTGTAAAGGGGCACCAGAGGTCCCTTTACTTTGCTCTGATGACGTTCAGGCAAATGTATCTGTTCATTATCTGCCTTCAGTCACTCAGAGATACAGTTCCAAGCTTGCACAGAAATTTAATTGCCCTCAGTAGGGTGAAATCGGATCCTGGAACACAGATCCCAGTGATTGTATAATTGCAAATACCAGTAAAATGACCTCGCATAATGGCTTGTTTTGTGACGTTGCACCAGCAGAGCAGGCAGTTTACCCCATTTCAACTGCAGGTACAGTGATTCTTAGGGCTTTTCCAGCCGATCTGATTTATTTTGCAACACGCAATAGTTGTTATTCCGATTTTGCAGGGGGCCCAGTTTTTAGGGCCAAAGTGGTGTCGCTGTTAGAGCAGGTTTGTCCAACTTGTTTCATACAGCAGCCCAAATTGCATTTATGGCACCTGCAGGAGGCCTGGAAGTGACATCATGAAGCAGGAAATGACATCATTAGGCAGATGATGCCCAGAAATAAGCACTTTGTTCTCACATGGGAACTCACTAGCTGCAGATGACAGAAGAGAAAATATGCCAATCTAGATCATATTTTTGAAATATGGGCAAAACCAGTTATCACAAGGACTGCCCTTTCAGCAAACTAACTAAAGGCCCAGTAGTAAGGAGAAAACTCAGTATTACTTTGCCAGTCCACATAATTGTGGACTTACCATTAGGTCCGATGGGGCAAAAACCCCAGGCACCTCTCTGAGGCTCCTGACAGGGGCAGAAACTGCGCTTCCGGTTTTCTGGAAGCACAGTTTAAAGTGTTGGGGAACCTCACAGAGGTTTCTCCAACGCAGGTGGAGGTCGCACGAGGCTCTGTGAGCCTCAGGTGAGTGGGGGGCGCAGATTTCGGTGCGGGGGCAGCAGTAGCCAGCAGGGGGCCATCGTGGACTTTTGCCCCAGGCACGGGTCTGGGGAGGTCCGCTGCTGAGTCCACATTAGATGAGTTGGTTTTGCAGTAGCATTTGAGCAGAAAAATCACCACAAAGGCAGAAGGGCAACAGGACAGAACTTGGGTTGCAGTGGTCAGCCATGTCTTTGGAATGCTCAGTTGTAACTGAGTAAATAAACGTCAGTTCCAGAGAAAACAGATCAACCTGAGAAAGAGATCATCCAGATCAACCAGAAGCAGATGAACCTGAACAACCAGTTCCAAAGAAAACAGATTTCAAGTGTGAAATCAACTGAAATTATCACCCTCCCTGGCCATTCCTGGATTGGGCTACAGAAAGGCAGTGGGAAATAGCCAGAGGGGAACAGAGTTTGAGAGCTTTGCTGATCAAAATTGGTAGGAATAATTTCTTCACTGAGGACAACTTCGAAGAGGGCTGGTCTGGAGAAAAAGATGCTGCTGGGTGTGTGCTGTGAACCTCTTCTAGTCCGGCTGTTGAAGTAAGGACCAGTAGGACATGCAGGCATGCCCCCTTAGTAAGTCCAAAGACCCTTCACACTCCCCAGTTTAGTCTGCCATGCCCATTTTCTCTTCAACTTTGACTCAGCCTCTGCTCTTGCAGCTGAGACTGCCTGAAGGCGAGAGGCCATTTTACATTTTACACCAAAGTTTCATCTTTGGCTTTACCAAATAAAAAGTTTTTTTTTTTAATCAGGAAAAGTTATACACAACTCCATGTAATGTCTACTCTGCTACAGTAGCTTTCAAAAGCTTTGAAGAGTTTTGCTTGTTTATAGCCATACTTAAATCCTCCCAGTTGCCGCTTCCTCTTAATCTAAGGAAGGTACAGTTAATGCTTGCTTGACTCGAGGCTGTTTTACAGGTTATGATTGATTCTCCAGGGTTTTTATTATTTTTTCCTCTGAAAGCCTGTTGTCCTGACTGAATCCCAAAATAAGTTCTATTAATTTGATACATCCCTTGATGGAAATGCTCGACTTTGGGGGCCAGCGTGGAATGAAAAGATTCTTCGCTTTCAACACACTCAGATTACTGAAATGAATGTTCTCCCGGGCAGATCAACTCCATACCAGTCGGCCTTTGAGAGAAACCTGGGGATAGCTAGCAGGACACAGGTGCAGGCTCCTTGTGTCCTTGATATAAGTCTCTGCTGGGCACTGAATGCCTACACTGTATAGCATCCTCCAATAGTGCACTTCTCCCAGCCCGCACCATCACTGGCTGGAAGCAACCGCAGTCTAGTAGTGAGTCTCTAGTTAATTATTTTAATTATTAAGCAAAGATTTGAGAAACAGATGGCATTATACATATATCCATGCATGCATACACAGGTATTTACATACTGCCTTCTGATTTTACACAGCATTCAAGGCAGTTTGCATAGGCAAGCTAATCTAAACCACCATTTGAAATAGGCATTTTACAATATGTTAAGAACATAAGAACAGCCCCACTGGATCAAGCCATAGGCCCATCTAGTCCAACTTCCTGTATCTCACAGCGGCCCACCCAATGCCCCAGGGACCACACAAGACAGCAAGAGACCTGCATCCTAGTGCCTTCCCTTGCATCTGGCATTCTGACATAACCCATTTCTAGAATCAGGAGGTTGCACATACACATCATGGCCTGTAATCTGTGATGGATTTTTCCTCCAGAAATTTGTCCAATCCCCTTTCAAAGGCCTCTAGGCCCGACGCCATCACCACATCCTGTGGCAAGGAGTTCCACAGACCAACAACATGCTGAGTAAAGAAATATGTTCTGGAGAAAGGACTCACAGATCCCTCAGTTCACCAGATGTGGCCATCACAGTGTGGTTATCTCTTCTGGCTATGTGCCATCAAGCATGCAACTCCATCCTGCCACAACAGGTAACAACAACTTATCAGCTTGGCATCCGTCTCCCATCCAGAAACAAGACCATGGTTGCCCCTCCTTAGCTCTTCAGGCAATACAGCAGCTCAACCATCAGACCATACCTCCAGCTCCCATATTACTTCTGCTGCATTTTTTAAAATTTCAGAACAAGCCTAAAAAATGACGTAATACTAATGACCGAGTCCTATTGAGCATTTATGATGGTGGAACTCATGTTCCACTGTTGCAAATGCATTTGTGGTGCCACAAATGGCACACCACCGCTGACTGCAATGGAGCTGTGAGTGCTAACAGCCAGCAGCTCCAAGTACCCATCACCAACAGAACTGGTCTGTGCCAGAGCAGGTAAGGTGATTTAGGGGCAGGTTGTGGGCAGTTGGGGGGGAGGCTCAGGTGTGGAGGGGGAGGGCATGGTGGAAGGTGGAGGATCTTGGCCACAGTCATGCATGTTGGATCTTGTCCCCCCTTTTCAGCCTAGACCTGCCCCCTTCTTCTTCTGAGACTTACACCAGCAATCCTGTAGCTGCATGGGTCTGAGGAGACCCATTGGCAATCAGGCAGCCTACTGAGAGATGAGTAAAAGTTACTTTTTCATCCTGTATCAGTATGAGCCTACTTTTTTCCCAGCTTGTGTCACACCTGGGGGGGGGCGGTGCAGTAAGTACCACAGATGCCGCAATGTGCCATGTAAATGTCTTCTCCCACTCACCGTCGGAGCCATTCCAGGCAGCGACAGCAACATGCAGGACCACTGCATGGAATGTCTTGGTCAGCAAGTGGGAGGGGCCACTTACACCGCACATTGCAGCATCTGCAGTACTTAGCACACTGCCCCCGGTAGCTACGCCACTGGTCCCACCCTCTTGCTTGCCAGACAAAGAACAGCTGAGTAAGAAGTCATAGCAGCGGTTTCCTTTTCCTTCTCCAAGCAGGGATAGACCTAAGGGAGGGGTCATGGGTGCGTTGCCCCCCAATTGTTGTGCCAGCGGAGAAGGGCGCCTGCTGGGATGGGGAGCAAAGTCAGTGCCAGGGGAACGCCCACTGGGTGGAGTGTCAGCTGTGAGATTGTGCCCAGCTGACACTCTGGCTGGCCCCAGGTCTCACAAGACCTCACAAGGTCTCGCAAGAAGGGGCAGGGCTACTTGACCTGGTGACCAGGTTCATAAGGAGCCGGGCCACCAAGGAAGGTCATCGTGACTTTGGGAGGAGACCTGGGGGGGGCACACCTGCTGCCCTTCCTCACAGTCCCCCCAGACACAAACACTGGATCCACCCTGGCCTCCCATTCACAATTATTGACTTACTCCTTCTGGGCCAGACAGAGAAAGAAGTGACAGATAAGTGAAACAGCGGGAATGGTGAGGAAAAAGAGCAGCAGCAAATCCAGGGGCTATTGATGGTGTTCCCCTCTTGGGATATGGGACTGCAGCCAGGGCTGGTGCTACCATTAGGCCAACTAGGCCTGGTGCCTAGGGTGCAGACCTCAGAGGGGTGTGTAGTACTAAACTCTGAGGGACACAGTTTTATTCAGATTAGTTTTTTTTTTATATTTTGAATATAGGTTGTGGCTCATCCACTGGGACCCTCAGTGGATAAAAAAATCTGTGGGTACCAAATCAATGGAAAAATAGCTATAAATACCCACTTCTGGGTTCCTTACTCCTTCATTGTCGCCCCAGAATGCATTGGTATAGATGCTATACTGCATGCAGCCACTACATGGGCTACATAATGGAATCTGTTGGAATGAAATTATAATTATTTAACAGCATGAAGGTGGGAAATTGGATTTTGGTGCTTTATTTCCTTGTTACAAGGCATTTAAAAGTGGGTGTCAGTGATGAGTCAAATCAGTGGATACCAAATCAGTGGATAACGAGGCATGACATGTATGTTGGTTTTTTGGTGGGGGGTGCAAATAGGCTAGCTTAGGATGCAAAATAGCCTGGCACTGACCCTGGCTGCAGGAGGCGCCTCACCATGCCAACCCTGAGAGTGGCCTCAAAAGTACATAAGAACATAAGAACAGCCCCACTGGATCAGGCCATAGGCCCATCTAGTCCAGCTTCCTGTATCTCACAGCAGCCCACCAAATGCCCCAAGGAGCACACCAGATAACAAGAGACCTGCATCCTGGTGCCCTCCCTTGCATCTGGCATTCTGACATAGCCCATTTCTAAAATCAGGAGGTTGCGCATACACATCATGGCTTGTAACCCGTAATGGATTTTTCCTCCAGAAATTTGTCCAATCCCCTTTTAAAGGCATCCAGGCCAGTTGCCATCACCACATCCTGTGGCAAGGAGTTCCACAGACCAACCACACGCTGAGTAAAGAAATATTTTCTTTTGTCTGTTCTAACTCTCCCAACACTCAATTTTAGTGGATGTCCCCTGGTTCTGGTGTTATGTGAGAGTGTAAAGAGCATCTCCCTATCCACTCTGTCCATCCCCTGCATAATTTTGTATGTCTCAATCATGTCCCCCCTCAGGCGTCTCTTTTCTAGGCTGAAGAGGCCCAAACGCCATAGCCTTTCCACATAAGGAAGGTGCCCCAGCCCCGTAATCATCTTAGTCGCTCTCTTTTGCACCTTTTCCATTTCCACTATGTCTTTTTTGAGATGCGGTGACCAGAACTGGACACAATACTCCAGGTGTGGCCTTGCCATAAATTTGTACAACGGCATTCTGGGTATAGGTTCTGGGTCCAGTGTGGTCCAGGTCTTCTAAAACACTGGCAGCGCATAGAGGCACTACAACAGCTCCTATGCAGGAAGCCGCATGAGCCATATGAGGCATGAAAACATGTTAAGCTGCGAGGCATTCCTCTTTCTTCCTGTAGCAAAGTAAAGTAAGATGCTTTTATTAGAAGCAGACAAGAATAGCTGATGGGTTCTTCCTGCTGTTAGGCTCGACAAGCTGCCATCCGTTCCACAAACTGGGAAGACAGCCTCATGCACCCAAGCAAGGAAAGCATAAATCTAGAATCAAAGACTGCTGGTGGCCCCCTAGGGTACAGGTTGCTACTCTCCTCCTCCCGCCTCCAAGCAAGCAGCCATCTCAGAGCCCACACTGCTGGAGAGACAGTGGCACTAGCATCCCAGAAACTCAGCACTCGCAGCCCTCGAAAGGTCAATGTAAACCAGTGCAACCTTTGTAGCTCACTGATTGCATCAGCCTCAGGCACTTATGCGCTGAAACATCCAGATTACTTTTTCCATCTTGCTATCACAGATGCCGTGGAATGCGCTTTAATTTTCAGCAGTGATCAGACTGTAGGACCCAATTTAAAATATCTGTTTCCTTTCCCCTACCAAGAACTGCGTAAAGATATTTACACTATATCTCATTGCTGTCGGCTTCTGCTTGGAACTAGAAAGAAATAAATGGCTACTGAACATGCGGTCTTCAAAATTGTCCCCAAAGGGTTCTGCGTGGCCTTTTCATCCATGCCTTGTGCACGTTTTGACTTCGGTTTTTTTAATTCTCACCAAGATTCTTGTCAAGACTAAAGTTCTGGCAGTTCAAATGTTTGACACTTGTACATTTTCTCTTTCCTGCTATTGATTGACAAGGACTCAAGAGAGGTGAACTACGATCTACCTCCCTTTTGCATTCAACAATCAGGCCAGTTTGTGGGAAGATTTAAAGCATCTGATAGAAACTGCCTTTCCACATTCCAAGTAGCAGGGAAGCAGGAAGTGTAACTCTCTCGCCCAGTCATGCTTCCTGTTTTCAAGAAGCAACGTCTGAAAGGGGAGCATGCAAATCTACACCACAGGAAGATGTATGTGGCCCAAATATGGAACAGTACACACATCTCCCTGCAGGGATGATGCACAAACTCCCTTTTCAATCGTTAGCAAAAAAGAGAGACCAAAACCAGGAAGTGACACTTGCAGGGTTACTACCGGTGCACAAATTATTTACTTGAGGAATTAGAATGCAGGGTTGGCTTCAGGAGAATTGGAGTATCTAAGCTGCTGCTGACGAGTGCCTCACGGTTCAGGCATGCCCCCTTATCCATGGGGGTTCTGTTCTGGAACCCCCCACGAATAGCTGAAACTACAGATATGGGCAGTCCCAGGGGGCTTCTCTGGGCCTCCTAATACCTTATAAGGCATTAAAAATATCACTGCTGGTTTCTCCGTGAAATTGGAAGTAGCGTTTTTTTACCTGCAGAACTCGGTCTGAGCTTGGCAGAGGCCAGGGACAGACAGGCAGAGCTCCCCTCGCCTCCGGAGGGGCTACATGTGGGGGTACATGCACTGAGGGGGCTCAGACGAATCCACAGATAAGTGAATCCGCAGATACAGAATCTGCGGACATGGGGGTCCCCCTGTAGCTGTATAAGCACTCCAGCAACACACGAAATAGCATGCTGCAGGAGCATTTGCTGATGAAGTGCTGTGGACCTGTCAAATGTTCCTTATCCAGAGGAAACCTCTGCAACTGCCCCTCTCCCGCAGGATGCAGCAGTATCAATTTTGGTATTTCTGCATCAGCGGAAGAGAAGGTAGGATTGGGCTTTAAGTCCCCAAGATACATACTGGTTCCATTCCAGTGATTTGACCAAAAGTCACAATGTATGTCAGTCAAAACAGCTGGCTCTTGCTGTCCCAGCACTATCACATCTGAACAAAAGTACCACAATGGATGGACTATGCCAATATGAAAGTGCCGGTGCTGTCTTGATCAACTCGGATAGCCATAACTCAGACCCAGTGTACAAGCAGGAGGTTAGAAAGTGATACCTATTCAATGGAAACAGGTAGATTGCAGGTGTGACTTTGCAATGTCTTGATAAAAGTTGCAGGCAGGATGCAGAGATTACAGGCATGAGCTACTGAAAGGCTGCATTTAACGGGGGCAATACAAAATACAAATACAAGACAGGAGGTGCACTCGTAAGGAAAGCAGTCAAATGTTCATATTCTCCATTTGGGGGATATGGATGCAAATAGTTGGCCTGGACAGTCAGGCATGGCTTGAGTAGTGCTGTCTGGCATCAAGTTGTATATACTGTCCATGCTTGCATTGTATCAATGGAAGAAATAATAATTCAGGAAAAATCTCCATAGGTAAAAAGTACCTCCTTTATCACATAAAGGGCTCAAGCTGACATAACACCACTGAATAACCATGTGTGGAAGTATGAAAATTGTTTTATTGAGGGCACAATCCACAACGCCCTTTTGGCTGGCACAAGTCCCTTGCGCCAGCCAAAGTGTCGCAAAACTGCCATAAAGCACTTTCATGCCACTCTTGTGGTAGATTGGCCAGCACACAGATGTTTGTCAGCCTCCCTGCACCGACATAAGCCCTGGGACCCAGTAAGTTTGCAACAGCCAAGCGCAGCCAGCATAGGGGTCTGGCATGGGGAGGAGGTGTTTCTGAGTGGGGGGAAGGCACACAGCAGGCGTTCCCTGGTATGGGCAAGTGGAGAGCAGGAGGCAGGGCCAGGATCCAGCACTTGTGATCCTATCCCCATTCCTGGAAGGCCCAGGGCAGTCCTGGGCTGCTCAGATTTGCACCACTGATTTAGGTAGCACAGACCCAAGTAGCCCCACTGGGGCTTCTGTGGCTCTCCCTGGGGTAAGGGAAGAAGTTTCCCCTTGCCTCGGGCCAAGCCTCAGACAGTCTGAAACTTGTGCTGGATACAGTGCAGGCCTTCCGGCCTGCCTGTTCTGTTGCAAGTTAGGACTGGGCTGTACCTCTGATTATTGGCCCTTCTCATACAGTGTTGTCTAACTTATAGCAGCTTTACAAGGTCTCGGGCAGAGAGCCATCCTCCCGATTCTGTCACTTCATCATGTGACAATGTCAAAAGTGTGCCAAAATGGTTGAATGGCTCACACCTAACCCTACATAAACCACAACGCTATCTCCACAGTTCTGCTTATCAATAGCAGTTAAACTGTGTTGAGTTTGTGGTGTGGATATATTTTCAGTATCACTTTGTCCAGAAACAGAAATGTTTGGTTGAGCCAAAGATATTTCCTCTTTTAATGTTTATTTCTCCCCAACAGTGCTCTTATATACCCAAGTGTGGCAAGAACTTTGAGGAGTCTTTGTCCCTTGTGAATGTTGTCATGGAAAACTTCAAGAAGTATCAGCACTTCTCCTGCTTCTATGACCCGGAAGGCACCCAGAAGAATGTGTTGCTAACCAAACTTTACAGCTCCAACGTGTTGTTCCACTCACTCTTTTGGCCAACCTGCATGATGATAGGAGGGCTTGCAATCGTTGCCATGGTCAAGCTGACCCAGTACTTGTCTCTTCTCTGCGAGAGGATCCAACGGATCAACAGATAGAAGCTGAGGCGGACTTCTGGGATCAATTGACAGCTGAAATACTGTTTTTTTCATTCTTCACCAAAGAACCTTAAGTTTGTAATGTGTACGTCTGTTCTGAGTTCCTTATATTTTTATGAAGTAGAGCAATAATGAAAAAGGCTGTTCTATATGCAAACGTGATGCTTTATTATGCAGGTGATGAGAGCAGGAATCACGGTTTGCGTTGGCCGTCTACATGATCTTGATTTATGCTGCAATTTAGTACTTCTGTCTTTCCTTTCCTTCTTTTCCTCCTTTTCCTTTTTTTTTTTTCTACAGCCAAAATAGGGCTCAGCGTGACCATTTGCCAAGCATTGTCAGTGACTGCATCACCATTTCCGCGCACATCCATTGGGGAGGGAGGCCTAACATTGCCATGTCTGTTCATGTGAGCCACTTTAGTTCCACTAAAGCCTGGGAAGGGGGAGAGGAAGGGTGAAATGGAAGAAGGAGATTTGAAGAAAGGTAGGAGTATCCAATCGGTTGGCTGAAGTGGAACTAAGATGAACAAATTGATCCAGAAATCGTTTTCAGGAGCATCATTCTCCAGCTGCCTGCTCCATTGACCCCAAGCACAAGCATGTATTACTTCCAGGTGGGTATTGCTGCACCCTCAGGCCCTCATCCAGAGAGTCACCCTCCAGTCTTGTTGAAATTGATAGGACAGTTGGGTCACGGCAGATTTTAATGGGATATAAGTGCAAATTTCTTTCCTTAGATTGGAAGGGGCTCAGCAGCGTAACCAGAGGGGGAGCAGTGCAGTAAGTATTGCAGGTGCCACAATGTGCCGTGAGTGACTGGGGCAGCATTGCTGCATTGCTATCGCTACCCCGATGGCTCCAACAGCAAGTGAGAGAGGCAACTTACACGGTGCACTGTGGCACCAGTACTTATTCCCCCCTCTGGCTATGCTACCGAAGGGGCTCAACATTCTGGATCAGAGCCGTATTCTTTACAATGGCCTCATGCTCAGGGTTAAGCTTTCCCTTCTGGTGTTTCAGATATCTAGCAAACATTTAGTTGCAATATCTTTTACTCATGGATCATTATCTACCAAAGCTACAGCCAAAAGAAAAAAAAATCCCACAAATGTACCCAATTTTTCAGCTGCTTTCATTTTCCACTCCAACCTGAGCCCTGTAGGCAGAGATGGGACCAGAACACCTTAAGTACAAGTTTCTTATGTGCATTTTTCTTGTATTTGCTACCATATCACTGTAAAGAAGAACTTAAGAAAAAAAAAAACACAGTCAGCTATTTTTTCATTTTTTACTTCCAACTATTTTAGATTTTTTTACTGGATATTTGAAAAAAAAAGAATACTAGACA